>NC_092775.1:33423824-34776425 GCF_047496795.1 Chiloscyllium punctatum
TCCTTAATATCCCTACCCTTTTATTGTCCACTTGGTATTTAAAGGTTAGTAGACTTTTGAGTTTCTTTTTGTTGCCTGCAATTCAGTTTTCGTTCTGTCTTTATCAGTCAACTGCTTTTCCTCAACTGTTTGAATTTGACCTTATTTTTACTTCAAGACGTAATGTGACATCAATCATGCACTCCTTTGTTGTTGCTCTCTTGGCATCTACTGAGCCCTGACTTTAGTTCTTCCTCCTGTTCACCCTTTGGTTGTATCTAGTCTATAACCCACAGACTGTCCTCAACAATCACCTTGCTTTACTTGTCAGTGTTTGGTGACCTTTTCATCCATCTATATTCCCTCTCATCTCATTGAAGTTAGCCCTCTTCCTTTTAGAAGTTCAGTTTACTTTACTCTTTGTTGCTAATCTAAACCTTGTTTAGTGTTCTCTCTTTAGAAACTCTTTCTCCCAAAAGCATTTGGCCCATTTCATTTTCCAGTGCCAAATCCAGAAACATCTCCTTTTTAGTTGGACCAAGAGCATAAGAGATGAACGAAGTTCATCCTGAAAGGGAAGGCTTGTAGGTATAGTGAATACTGGATGACTAAAGAAATTGAGGGTTTGGTTCAGAAAAAGAAGGAAGCATATGTCAGTTATAGACAGGATAGATCAAGTGAATCCTTAGAGTATAAAGGAAGTAGGAGTATACTTAAGAGGAAAATCAGGAGGGCAAAAAGGGGACTTGAGATAGTGTTGGCAAATAGGATTAAGGAGAGTCCAAAGGGATTTTACAGATATATTAAGGACAAAAGATAACTAGGAAGATAATAGGGACCCTCAAAGATCAGCAAGGCGGCCCTTTTGTGTGGAGCCACAGAAAATGGGGGAGATACTAAATGAATATTTTACAACAGCATTTACTGCGGGAAAAGGATATGGAAGATATAGACTGTAGGGAAATAGATGGTGACATCTTGCAAAATGTTCATATTACAGAGGAGCAAGTGCTGGATATCTTGAAACAGTTAAAGGTGGATACATCCCCAGGATCTGATCAGGTGTGCCCGAGAACTCTGTGGGAAGCTAGAGAAGTGATTGCTGGGCCGCTTGCTGAGATATTTGTATTATCGGTAGTCACAGGTGAGGTGCCGGAAGACTGGAGGTTGGCAAACGTGGTGCCACTGTTTAAGAAGGGCGGTAAAGACAAGCCAGGGAACTATAGACCAGCGAGCCTGACCTCGGTGGTGGGCAAGTTGTTGGAGGGAATCCTGAGGGACAGGATGTAAATGTATTTGGAAAGGCAAGGACTGATTTGGGATAGTCAGCATGGCTTTGTGTGTAGGAAATCATGTCTCACAAACTTGATTCAGTTTTTGGAAGAAGTAACAAAGAAGATTGATAAGGGCAGAGTGGTAGATGTGATCAATATGGACTAGAAGGCGTTCGACAAGGTTCCCCATGGGAGACTGATTAGCAAGGTTAGATCTCATGGAATAAAGGGAGAACTAGCCATTTGGATACAGAACTGGCTCAAAGGTAGAAGACAGAAGGTGGTGGTGGAGGGTTGTTCTTCAGACTGGAGGCCTGTGACCAGTGGAGTGCCACAAGGATTGGCACGGAGTCCTTTACTTTTTGTTATTTACATAAATGATGTGGATGCGAGCATAAGAGATACAGTTAGTAAGTTTGCAGATAACACCAAAATTGGAGGTGTGGTGGACAGCGAAGAGGGTTACCTCAGATTACAAAAGGATCTGGACCAGATGGGCCAATGGGCTGAGAAGTGGCAGATGGAGTTTAATTCAGATAAATGCGAGGTGCTGCGTTTTGGGAAAGCAAATCTTAGCAGGACATATACACTTAATGGTACGGTTCGAGGGAGTGTTGCTGAACAAAGAGACCTTGGAGTGCAGGTTCATAGCTCCTTGAAAGTGGAGTCGTAGGTAGGTGGGATAGTGAAGAAGGCATTTGGTGTGCTTTCCTTTATTGGTCAGAGTATTGGGTACAGGAGTTGGGAGATCATGTTATGGCTGTACAGGACATTGGTTAGGCCACTGTTGGAATATTGCGTGCAATTCTGGTCTCCTTCCTCTTGGAAAGATATTGTGAAACTTGAAAGGGTTCAGAAAAGACTTACAAGGATGTTGCCAGGGTTGGAAGATTTGAGCTGAACAGTCTGGGGCTGTTTTCCCTGGAGCGTCGGAGGCTGAGGGGTGACCTTATAGAGGTTGACAAAACTATGAGGGGCATGGGTAGGATAAATAGACCAAGTCTTTTCCCTGGGATCGGGGAGTCCAGAACTAGAGGACATAGGTTTAGGGTGAGACGGGAAAGCTATAAAAGAGACCTATGGGGCAACGTTTTCACGCAGAGGGTGGTACGTGTATGGAATGAGCTGCCGGATGATGTGGTGGAGGCTGGTACAATTGCAACATTTAAGATGCATTTGGATGGGTATATGAATAGGAAGGGTTTGTAGGGATATAGGCCGGGTGCTGGCAGGTGGGACTAGATTGGTTTGGGATATCTGGTCGGTGTGGACAGGTTGGACTGAAGGGTCTGTTTCCATACTGTACATCTCTATGACTCTATGACTTGTCACAAATTCTTCCCCTTCATTTTCATTCATGTCAACATTATCCAAATTGATATTTAGGTAATGAATGCTTCCCAATATCAATATTTTATAGTTATTATGCATCACTGATTTCTCTGAAGATTTGCTCTTCAATTTCTCTACTTCCTCAGGGCATTCTGTTCTTTTGTACAGTACCATGACATCCCCAATCAGAAGTATTACAATTTTATTGCATTCCCTGTTTGTATCACTTTATTCACTACTTATTTTTGCTTTTTGTGTACTCTCTAAACCTATCTGCATATTACTTACAGCCCTTCCTAGGCTCCTCAGTGAGGTACAAGGTTCTTTTCTAGTACAAACCAACTATCTCACTCATGGGCATCTTTTAATCCACTTTTACTTCTGTAGTCTGGAACCCACCTCGTCCTGCCAATTATTTCAGTAGTGAACCTTTCCACAGACATTGAACCTCAACAGGACCGTGACTAACCTGGCCTTTTTGAGCAGGTGTCCCTTGCCGCAGGTCTCACCTTAACATTCCAAGAATTTGAAGCTCTTCTCCCCCACCTCCCTCACCCATTTCCCCATACCTTGTCTCGAGTTGTACTATGATCTTCCCGTCTCTTTCCATTTCTGCCTTTTGTTCATGAATTCAAATTGCAATTCAACCAGAGATCTCTACTTTTTTTTGAAGTCCTACTTTTAACTTGATCAGTAACTTCTTTAAAGTTTGAGCAATGGATATTAGTGCCCCTCACACCCCTCAAAAAAATAAAAACTGTATTAATGTATGACTTAATTTGACTCAATCCTCCCTTTCCCTAATAGTATAATCAGCACTCTTCTCCATGATGTTCCTTACCCTGATTCAAGAGAGGCAATATACAATGTGGGTCATACCATGACGGTTACAAAAATTCTGTTTCTTCTACTAACTGTGGAATTTATACACTTTGCTGTTTTCCTCCTGTGTTCAATCCCTGGTTGTCACTGCTAGTCGTATCCAATGTCGATTACTGTGTTGAGAGTGGCACACACCCCGAATACTCCTGCACTTTCTGCTTTTTAATTACATCTCTTTGTCACCAATCAACTGTTCAGAACTCTGTTTACCTGTGGTGTGGTCACGTCATGGAATATGTAATGTAGGAAACACTGACTCTCTCTCTGATGCTATGCAGCATTGACAGTAGCTAATTTTTGGAATGCTTGAACATTTTGAACGTGTCTCCAGAGTTTTGCCCCTCAAATCTGATATGGCAGATGACCTGATCTGAGTGTTATGATTTCAGGTGGCAATTTTGATCCCATTCCGCAATCGTCACGAGCATCTCCCAATCCTGTTGAAACATCTCATTCCAATGCTACAACACCAACGTTTGGAGTTTGCGTTTTATGTTATTGAACAGGTGAGTGATGCAAATAGGCCAAAACTTTGTTTTCAGGTTCATGCCCTCCATGTAGCATAAATTTAACTTTCCACTACTTAGCAATATGGATGTGACATGTTATAACTAATTCCATTGCTGCTATTAAAATGCCTACTGTAAGTTACAGACACTTTATACAGCCAACAGCATTATTTAATATGAATGGCAAGTGAAAATAGCACGCATCATTGCTGTGGTAGCATTTTTATCAAAAAATTCACTAACTCAGTGTTTAGGCTCATTAATGATTAAAGAGGTATTTGTAAAAATAAAGACAATAATTGTAAATAATTAAGATTGCTTAATTAAAAACTGAACGGTATCGATTAGGAGCAAGGTACCATCATGCCATTCAGAAACTTTCTTTGGTTATAGCTTCTGCAAATGCTTAGTCACGTAGAACTTGCCTATTTTAAAACAAAGTTGAGTCTACCGAACAGATGCGTGCTGCCTTTTTCTAATGGCGCTGCTGTACAAATCTCATATATGGAAAATAAAAGCTTATTTTCCAAATGCTTTTCAGTATTCTTGTCAGAAAAGTTAGATTTGTTTTCAGGTTGGTAAATTCAATGCCAGCCTAAACTTTGCACTCTATGAACACAAACTCTAAAGTAAGCACGTAAAGAATGGAATTAATAAATTATATTTATCCATCACTTATTTATGAATACCTTTCATAAACTGCACTAAAAAAATTTACTAATTTAAAGCACTTTGCATATAGATGCTATTTTTGACTTAGTGTTATGCATTTCCTAGCATTTCGAATTGTCAAAATCTTGTGGATGTAACTAATAGTCGTGCTGTCATATGTGTGTAAATGATTTGAACTGGGTTGCGATGACAGAAAAATCAACAACGTAGTTGGTCGGACTAAACTTTAAAATGACTGTAGGAGGAAGTGAACAGAGTAATAAATTGTGCAGCTAAACTGCAATGCAAAGAAGTAAGAGATGATCTATTTCCAATGGATGATAGACCTAGTTATATATTTCACGGAGCAGATATAAAAGGGTACAGACAAAGCTTTAAATGGACAATATTTGGGTTGCAAAACTCTAGAAAATATTTTAGAAAGTACAAAATCCAAGATGTATTAAAGCAAAATAAATAATAGATTTGGATGCACTTGGAGTTTCATTATCAATTCTACTGGCATAACTTTTGAAAATGTTAATACCTCAAGAGGACATGTAAGAGATTCGCAATAATTGTATTAGCAATAAACAGTCCTTAATTATATACAGAGACAATAGAAGCAAGATGTATATTTATCAGAAACAAGACAATATGATAATTACTTCCTTTTTATTGGGTATACAATTTTCACCAACTGGTGAATTAGCAATTCAAGAACAAAAATTTTGAGAGTATTACCAGAAGTATGTGGGAGAGTAGTGAAGTATATTAACTTTTCCTAAGGATAGGAACACTGCAGAAGTGTATGGGAATGGGACCAAATGCATATCATCATCAGGTACTTCACTCGTTAGGATAAAGGCCCTGCCTTAATGTATAGGGTTTATTAAAAAAATTACAAACAGGAGGAGCTTAGAGTAATTAAAAATTGAAGTGGTAAATACTTGACTTCCTGTGAAAACTAAAGAAGAGTGATCCACAACAAAGTGGGTGTGATGCACAGCCTGATGGACTGGATCTCTAATTTTAAGAGTGTGCCAACTTCCAACACCTAGTGGGTTGAGTCAGATTTCTGATCCATTTTGAAGGAGAAAGCACACCCTGTAGTTTGTCTGGAATGTAGCATTTGATCTTGCCTGCTGCAGTGTCATTCTCTAATGGGAGAGTTTGATCTGATTGCCAGTTAGTCTTGCTATGATTGTAACATGTCTGAGGAACATGCGACTTGTGAAAATAGTGTTACAGTAAACTCAAGGTAAATCCACAGTGAGCTTTTGGCAGAAAAGACTTTGTATTAGTTGGTTAGCTATTTTTGTCTTGTTTCTTCCTTCTCTGTAAATATATATTTTTAAAAGCCCAAATGAAGGGACCAATACATGCTGTTCTTAATATGAAGGAAACTGGGGCAGTATGGTTGCATCCGTTGTGGTGAGTAGTTCTTTGGCTTGAGCATGTGCTGCAAGGCCTTGCTTCATCTGCCTGACTGACCACCAGGACATCCAGTGTGTGGGATGAGGGTGGTGAAAAAACATTTTCTACTTGTCTAAAAGGCAGAATTGAGTTGAGCCCTTCTTGGTAAAAGACCTTTTACTGAAAGGAGTATTTCCTGTACTCTGAAAGTTAACACATTCTTGGTGATCAACCACCAGAATATGCACCTGGTTAGAGCAGGCAGCAAGTGCCTTCAAGCTCAGGAGGTCAATGCACTTTGGTAGGGGAAAAAAAAACATTTGTGTTTATAATCACATTTTTCATCACCTATGGACTGAATGCTTTATAGCCAATAAAGTACAGGTCAAGTCCAGTCATTGCTGTACTTCAGGGAACTCAACAATCAAATTGCAGCAGTAAACTCCACAAGAAGCAATGTGCTGATGATCAGATAATCTGTTCCTGTTGTGACATTGAGGGATAAATATTGGTATGGACATTAAGGCTACTCTTTCAAGTCATGCTATATGGTCGCTTACATCGATCTAAGCAAGCTGATGCCATCTTTTTCTCCAGTTGGCTGCCCAATGTCCAAGTATACGCCCACACAAGGATTGGTATTCTTTACAAGCCACACACTAAAACCTAAAGAACATGAAAAGAATTGCATGAATGTATGACCATAAGATACAGGAGTGCAGGAAACTTAAATGGTTTTACATTTTTGCAGCCTAAAATTCAATAATAAAAAAGGGATTACATCGCTGAAGTTGGTTTTTTGAAAAGCAGCACTATATTTATCGGAAATTGCTATGGATTTAAGTCTAGCTTTGAAACGCATCCTTGCATGTGTTTTGGTTCACCACCTTCTCTGATGCGTTTTGAAGAAATGTTAAATCCAGCCTCAGTCTGTCTGCTTGGCTGAATGTAGAAGACCCCATAAAACTATAACTACTAGAAAGAACAGGTGAATTATCCTTGGTGTCTAGACCGATACTCCTCCCACAATCAATATCACAATAGAAATAATTATCTGGTCATTAGCCCATTATCTTGTGGGAGTGTACTGGTAAGACCATAAGGCATAGGAGCAGAATAAAACTATTCAGCCCATCGAGTTTATTGCATCATTCAGTCATGGCTGATATGTTTCTGAACTCTGTTTTCTTACCTTCTCCCTGTAATCTTTGATCTCCCTGACCAATCAAGAACATATCTATCTCTGTCTTAAAATCTATTCAATGATTTGATCTCCACAGCCCTCTGAGGCAATGAGTTCCACAGATTCTGTGCCCCCTGGATGAAGAAATTCCTCCTCCTCTCAGTTCTAAAGAGTCATTTGTCACTCTGCTGTGTGCTCAGGTCCTACTCATGATGGAAACATCATCTTCATATCCACTCTATCCAGTTCTGTCAAAATTCTGTAAGTTTCGATGAGATTCCCCCCTCCCCCCCCCCCCCCACCCACACCCAATATCCCTCTAAACTCCATTGCTTATAGTCCCAGAGTCCTCAATTAGTCCTCATATGGCAAGTCCTTCGTCCCTGGGATCATTCTTGTAAACCTCCTTTGGACCCCCTCCAACACCCTCCTTTAATTATGGAGCCCAAAACTGCTCTGACTAGTGCAACTTGATTGTTGTGTTTCTGACAGTATAGCATTAACTGGACTTAAAATGTAACTAACTCATTGGTGATAAAGCACTTTGTCCAATCGTCATGAAAAATGTTATACTGTATAAATGTCTTCCTTCTGTTATAATTGTGTGTTGCATTGTTATTGGTCCTGTTTCCAGCACCCTAGTTTCCTTTTTTGCTACCAATTGCAATGTGATTGAATGATTGCAAACTACACATCTTTTTCAATAGAGGCAATGAAAACTTATTATTTCAAAAGATTTTTAAAATTCCATTGCCCAAAATTGAAAATCAGACAATGTAGATAAAATCCATATTCTAATATTGAGATGTTTACAGTCTCCATAATTTTGAGATTGTTAGTGGAATAGTTGAAGTATATTCTTTGTGCTTCTAGATGTAGTAAAACTGTACACAACATTTTCAAACAGTTGTAATTCTGTTACAAGTAACACTGAAAAGGACCTTTCCCACTCTTGGCTAATACTTTAAAAGAGCATTTCTAAAGAACTTGAATGGTGTTGAAGGTTAATTGTTTTCTTTCTTTATTCATCAGGCTGGTTTCCACCCATTTAATCGTGCAATGCTGTTCAATGTTGGATTTATGGAGGCTTTGAAAGACATGGACTGGGATTGTGTAATCTTTCACGATGTTGATCATATCCCTGAAAATGATCGCAACTACTACGGTTGTGGACAGATGCCAAGACATTTTGCAGCTAAGCTGGATAAATACATGTATTTGTACGTCCACCTCTCATTTGATCTTAAGTGATTGGTTAGTCACATCTAGAAATAGGTCTGTTTTTAAAAAAAAGTCATTCAGGAAAGTACATGTAGCTTTAACATTTGAGTGAAGTTCACAAGATGTCCAGTCATTTTACTTTGCACTCCTCAGTGAAGATCCACACTATGCATAATTCTTCAGAAAGCTCTGTAAGCTTGTGATTTGTTCAAAGAATCTTGGTTGTGCTGTGTAAAAGATCAGCAAGAAGGTTATATGAGGTGACTCCATTGGTAATTGCTCCAACCATCATTTTCATTATTATTCATCATGTCGAGTGTAAACCCTGATCCTGGCAGACGGAAGGGTCAATGCTAGGACCTCAACCACTTACAATTTATGTAAATAACTTGGATGAAGGGATGGAAGGTATGGTTATCAAATCTGGTGATGGTGCAAAGATAGGGAAGTAATTTATGAAGAGAACACCAGGGAGTTATAAAAACATTGATAGGTTAGGAGTAATAGACTATGTGGCAGATGGAGTATCATGTGGGAAAATGTGAGATTGTTCATTTAGGTAAAAAGAATATGAAATGGTGCATATTATCTAAATGGTGAGAGTATTGAGGAGCTTTGAGATGAAGGTTCTTGGTGTCCTTGTAGGGTTATTTTGCAGTTTGGAGGCCTGTGACCAGTGAAGTACCACAAGGATCGGTGCTGTGTCCAATATTTATCATCATTTATGTAAATGATTTGGATGTGAGCTTAAGAGGTATAGTTAGTAGGTTTGCAGATGACACTAAAACTGGAGGTGTAGTGGACAGTAAAGAAGATTACCTCTGATTACAGCGGGATCTCTACAGCCCTCTGAGGCAATGAGTTCCAATGGGCTGAGGAGTGGCAGATGGTGTTTAATTTAGATAAATGTGAGGTGCTGCATTTTAGGAAAGCAAATCTTAGCAGGACTTATACACCTTAATGGTAAGGTCCTGGGGAGTGTTGCTGAACAAAAAGATCTTGGACTGCAAGTTCATAGCTCCTTGAAAGTAGAGTTGCAGGTAGATAGGATAGTGAAGAAGGCGTTTGGTGTGCTTTCCTTAATTGATCAAAGTATTGAGTACAGGAGTTGGAAGGTCATGTTGCACCTGGACAGGATGTTGATTAGACCAATTTTGGAATATTGTGTGCACTTACATATTTCTGAACGATGTTGTGAAACTTGAAAGCGTTCAGAAAAGATTTACAAGGACGTTGCCAGGGTTGGACGATTTGAGCTTTCGGCAGAGGTTGAATAGGCTGGGGCTGTTTTCACTGGATCATCAGAGACTGAGGGGTGACCTTCCAGAAGTTTATAAAATCGTGAGGGCGTGGATAGAGTAAATAGACAAAGTCTTTTCCCTGGGGTGGGGGAGTCCAGAACTAGAGGGCATAGATTTAGGGTGAGAGGGGAAAGAGATAACAGTCCTAATTGGCAACGTTTTCACGCTCTGTGCGTGTGTGTGTGTAGGTGGAGGCTAGTACAATTACAACATTTTAAAAGGCATCTGGATGGGTATATGAATAGGAAGAGTTTGGAGGGATATGAGCCAGCTGCTGGTGGGTGGGACTAGAAAGGGTTGGGATATCTGGTCCAATGGACAAGTTGGACCGAAGGGTCTGTTTCCATGCTGTATATCTCCATGACTCATTCTTGCATCAAAAAGTGAGTGTGCAGGTAAAATAAGTAAGTTGGAAAGTCAATCTGTTCATTTATCTTGAGGGGATTTGAATATAGACCTAAGAAAGTTTGTTTCAATTATACAGGGCACTGGTAAGGTGGCATCTGGAGTATTATGTACTATATTGGTCACTTTCCTTTTATGGGAAGATGCTTTAAGACCGTTTGGAGAAGTTTTACTAGACTAATACCTCAAGTGCTGGAGTTGTCATAAAAGGAAAGATTGGATGGGTTTGATGTGTATGTGCTGGTGTTTTGAAGAATGAAGTGATTTGAGGAATCTTGATAGCATAGATGTGGAGAGAATGTCTTCTCTTAATGAAGAATTAGGGGCCACCCATTTAGTTCATATCTGAAGCAAACTTTTTTTCTGAGGCTTGAGTGTCTTTGAAACCTGTTTTCCAAAAGGGTTGTGGAAACAGAATCCTTGAATTCTTTTGAGCCAGATTGTTCTTCAGCGAGATGGTGAAAGGTTATTAGGTAGGAATGTGGATTTTTGAATGGAAGAGCAGGCTCAATGGGCTGAATCGCCTACTGGTTCTCCAAAGTTGTGCGTTCACATAATTTTCTGTGATATACTCCTGCAACCATATGAATCTGTCTTATTGCAGCTTTTGAGAAGATTTGTAGCTCAAGTTGGGGTTTGGGTTGTACGTTTGCTCACTGTGCTAGTAGGTTTGTTTTCAGATGTTTAATCACTAACCTCCGAGAAAAAGATCTGAAAATGTTATTACCCAACTTTTAACAGTCCAAGACCCATAAATAGAAAGTGGGACAAAATACCAGCAGAGGCTCACTGATCATTTTATCTAGCATGGTAACAAAATGTCTGAGAACAAACCAAAAGCTCAGCGAGCAAATTTACAACCCAAATCTGTCTTATTTTAAACCTTTTATAGCACTTAATTGAGTATTGAATTATTTAAAAGATATTTTAATTGTTTATTATAGTTTTTCTTTTCTTTTTGACAGGCTTCCTTATGATGAATTTTTTGGCGGAGTGAGTGGATTAACAGTGGAACAGTTTAGGAAAATCAATGGTTTCCCAAATGCATTTTGGGGTTGGGGAGGTGAAGATGATGATCTCTGGAAAAGGTAGGTTAGTTTTGATATATTTAAGTAGCTTTATGTCTAAATTCATATGTTATGAATTCAATTCATACAAAACACTTTGGTTTAAAACAGGTGGATGTATTCAAATCAATACCACTTTAAAAGTAATTTCAGTAAAGCGTTTGATAAGGCTCCCCGCGGTAGGCTATTGCAGAAAATTTGGATGCATGGGATTGAGGGTGATTTAGCAGTTTGAATCAGAAATTGGCTAGCTGCAAGAAGACAGAGGGTGGTGGTTGATGGGAAATGTTCATCCTAGAGTTCAGTTACTAGTGGTGTTCTGCAAGGATCTGTTTTGGGGCCATTGCTGTTTGACATTTTTATAAATTACCTGGATGAGGGCGTAGAAGGATGGCTTAGAAAATTTGCGGATGTCAGTAAAGTGAGTTGTGGACAGTGTGGAAGGATATTTCAGGTTACAGAGGGACATAGATAAGCTGCAGAGCTGGGTGAAGAAGTGGCAAATGGAGTTTAATGTGGAAAAATGTGAGGTGATTCCTTTGGAAGGAGTAATAGGAATATAGAATACTGGACTGGTAGTGAGATTCTTGCTAATATGGATAAGCAGAGAGATCTCATTGTCCATATGCACAGATCCCTGACAGTTGTCACCAGGTTTATAGGGCAGGTAAGAAGGCGTATGGTGTGTTAGTGTTTACTGGTTGAGGGATTGAGTTTTGGTGCATGAGGTCAAGTTGCAGCTGTACAAAACTCTGGTGTGGCTGCACTTGGAGCATTGTGTGCAGTTCTGGTCACCATATTATGGGAAGGATCTGGAAGCATTGGTAAGGGTGCAGAAGAGATTTACCAGAATGCTGCTTGGTTTGGAGGGAAGGTCTTATGAGGAAAGGCTGAGGGACTTGAAGCTGTTTTTGTTGGAGAGAAGAAAGTTAAGAGGTGACTTAATAGAGACATACAAGATGATCAGATAGAGTGGACAGATGGTGATGACTAGCATGATGAGACACCGTTTTAAATTGAGGGGTGATAGATACAGGACAGATATCAGAGGTAGGTTCTTTACTCAGATAGTAAGGGCATGGAATGCTCTAACTGCAACAGCAGTGGACTCGCCAACATTTAAGGGCATTTAAGTGGTCATTGGATAAACATATGGGTGATATTGAAATAGTGTAGGTTAGATGGGCTTTAGATTGGTCTCGCAAGTTGGCGCAACATGGTGGGTCAAAGGGCCTGTACGGTGCTCTTATGATGTATGAATTTTAAAAACTTGTTTGTATGAGGGGCTTTATTGATTGACAGTCAATGTTTCTGAGTCTTGTTTTTGTTTTAAACAACAGCCTGAGTGTGTAAATGCCTGGGATGTTGTTGGATGTGTGTTATCATTGGGAGAATTTGATGAGTGAACAGGCTAAAAATTGAAGAATTTTCACTTGTTTTCATTTAGAATCAGGAATGTATTTTTTCATTTGCTTAAAGGAACTAAAGCCCTTAGTTTGAAAACTTATTTGTTTCAGATCGTAAAAATAAATCCTGGTTGAAATTATATTTATGAAAGTTTTTTTCCTAGAGAAAGACAGTAGTTCAGAATGTTGAGAAATAGGTTACCTCAGAAGACATTTTTGATGAAAGTTCCAGGCCAGAAGTGTTTTGGGTAGAATTCTGAAAGGGTTGTTTGAAGTAAAGAAAATTTTAATTTGTGTTGTGTGACCTATCAATAAATAGGTTTGAAACTCTCCAGACTGGGAATTGGAAGAAATTATTAAGTCAAACCTACAGATCTGATAGAGAAGAGGATTTACTATGGTATTTGAGCACAACAGAGTGATGACTTTGCAATAGATGTAATTGCATTTTTGTTGTGTTTAAAACCTTTCAAGTTATGCTGTACTAAATAATTTAGATTAACCTAGTTCATCTTTGTCTTTTGCATAATATACTGTTTGCTTTTATGCTTAAACCAAATCTGCAGCATTGCGTGCTTATTTTTCTTTTTAGTTAGTTTTACTCAGTGTGGAAACAGGCCCTTCGGCCCAACAAGTCCACACCGACCCGCTGAAGCGTAACCCACCCATACCCCTAACCTAACACTACAGGCAATTTAGCATGGCCAATTCACCTGACCTGCACATCTTTGGACTGTGGGAGGAAACCGGAGCACCCGGAGGAAACCCACGCAGACACGGGGAGAATGTGCAAACTCCATACAGACAGTCGCCTGAGGCGGGAATTGAACCCAGGTCTCTGGTGCTGTGAGGCAGCAGTGCTAACCACTGAGCCACCGTGCCGCCCCAAAGATCACATCATCAGATCATGTTTTGTTTTTGTTTTTATTTATCAAGTCTGACTTCAGTCTGGGATCTGACTTGTCCAATATTAACAACTGACATTAGAATGTCCAGTGTAGCAGGTGCCAGAAAATCCCAGCACAGTAAACCAAAGCAAATCCAGTAGTTAATACTAATTCCCAATCCAAATCCTGCCTTTGTATCAAATACCCCTCCCCAGAACTGTCACCTTGCAGTATTCACCCAGACCTGGGAAGTCTGGAGTCAGAGACTTTTAATAAAGATAATAAAGAATTTACTAACAAGATGTTTGTCTGATACAGCTGCAATCAGCTGCTACAAATATGACATTAGTGTGTTTTCTAAATGGGGAGGATGAAAAGCAATAGTTATCACTTGTACAATGAAGCATTTTAGCTTTAAGTAAGTACTTTCCTGATGCACTCAATTTGCCCTCATTTCCACAAGCTTATGCAAGCAAAGATAATAACACCACATGATGTCCTTGCTTACTTGTAATGATCACATGGCTCTAACTTCTAAATGTTTTTAGATGTTGTCTGAAATCGATATATATTTTTGTGCACAAATACAGACTGATTGAAAAATCTTAAAACAGGCTATGATTCATGAGCCAGCTGCAAATAATCTCTCATTCGCTCCACCTTTTTTAAACAGTCTATCTGGTTGATGAGCAATGCATCAATGGTAGCATCACTACTTAAATTGGCATACTACCGTCTAACATAGAAAATCATTCCTCGTGCTTTACAGAGCATAAAGAAAAACTGATAGTAGGACAAATTGAATGGATTAGGAGGAATGATTGATTTAAATGTTTAATTTGCAAAAGTGATTTTGATGAGATGAAGACAGAACAAGAGAAAAAGAGTCGAGGGAGACAAGAAGCAGAATGTAGGTGGCTGTGACTGAAATTCCCTCGACTCTAAATAATGTCGCTCCAGCAGATTTGAAGTTATCAAATGGAATAGAAAGGTGGGACGAAGAAGGCAGAGGGAACATGCATGCTAGCAGGCCTGACCCAAATCATCTGGAAAATGCAGGAACCTATCATTAATCAAGTCTCTGAGAAGATGAGTAAATTGTAGGTTTTGTTGAAATAAACCAGGTTCTGAAAGGTATCATTAAGTTATTTTAACTCCAACCGAAGAATCTATAAATGGGACCACACCTTCTTTATTTGGAATCAGTCATATATAACTAAAATGGAAAATGTCTTCAGTCACTCAGACCAGGTAGGGTGCCTTGTATTAGACTGGTCTGGATGTGAAAGTTATGAAAGTGAGATCATAGTAATATTTGTTGTAGATTATTTAGAATTGAAGGGCTATTATCTTTGAATAGATTGGTTTAGTATATCCTGAGGTAAGTGTAGTGGGGCAGAATCAGTGATGAGAATATGGTGTTTGGAGTAGAAACTACAGCTTTGGTCTTTCCATTGTTTAGCTGAAGGAATGCTTGGAGTCAGAAAGTGATGGCAGGTTGTACTGAATGTCACAAAAATTGTGGAAGCTGACCCCATATATCCAAATGAGGAAGAGAAGGTATAGCTCTTTCCGGGCGACTGAGGGATTTGGAGGAGCCATCGCTGTTGACATTGGTTTGGCCCACACAGCTGGCAAAGAGTAGATTCAAATCAATAATGTATCTGGGCTAGATAGTTGAGAGGCATTAAAAGAAAATTGAGTGATATGCAATGCTGATGGCTGCAGAAAGGAAAACAATTGGTATTTGTATGCGACATTTGGTCAGACATCTAAGATGTTTCTCAACAGTGACTCTGAATTACTGCGTCAACATTCTGTATTAGAACAGGTGAAGATGATGAAAAGCTTGGTCGACAACATTGTATTAGGTGAGGTAACCTTGTTAGGTTCTTTTCCTGAGGTTTTGCACACTTGGTGCAACTGCAACACACCAATTTCTGTGAGCAAGCAACCAAATTTATTAAGCGCAGTTACAGTACAGGCTTTCCAGAAGAACCTTTAACACGCACCTCGCAAAACTTACGGGGTCGTGGCAAAAAGCTCTCTCTGAACCAAAGGAAACCGTTAAAGTTTATTAAAGCTTGTACAAGCTAGGTGGCCCCCTTTGACCCCCTCTGTAGCTGTGCAAGGTTGAGTCAAAGTGAGGCACTCCACAAAGAAATCGCATTACCTCCCCTTTGTAGAGGTCAGTTGGCCATACTTACAGATGCTCTGACCACTCCCCCATAGTCACATGGGACTCAAGACAACCCCAGTCACTCAGTCACATGCTATCCCAGGTACAGTGGCAGGATGAGATCATCCTCGAAGATAATGCTAATGCCCTAATTCTGGGAAATCATTATGCAACTGGTTTCCTAACTCAGTGATTTCCCCAAGACAAGGGAAGAGATTGAATTGATAGTTTAATTTGACAATAGCAGCGGAATAATGTTTAAATGAAGTGTAAATTACAATGGATAGTCATCCACATTTTTTTCATGGCTTTTGTCCCCACCCAAAGACAGTGCAGTTTATCCCTTTAATATTACATTAATGTCCAGAGAGACAGTAGAATTTAATCTTTTAACATTACAACCCTGATGGAACACGAGTTGCCTACAAGCACTGTGTCCCAAAAAAAGGAAAAAATTCTTTTATTTTAAAATTTGTTCACCCCTTACAATGATCTAACCTTAGTAAAAGTGTTAACTGTATTTAAAAAATCTTGTAAATTAGCACTATAAAAGCAATCTTTTTCCGCATAGCAAGCTGGAAAGGTTTTATTAATATTCATTCAAGGGCTGAGGTAATTGCTGGCTCGGTCAGCATTTGTTGCCCATCCCTAACTTCCCAGAGGGGAGTTAAGAGTCAACCATATTGCTATGGTTCTGGAATCGAATGCAAGCCAGACCAGGTAAGGATGGCAGTTACCTTCTCTTAAGGACATTTGTGAACCAGATGGGTTGTTCTTGATATTTCATTATTATCATCAGACTCTTATTTCAGCATTATTGTTGAACTCCAGTTCCATCATCTGCTGTGGCAGGATTCAAACCCAGGGCCCAGAGCATTACTTGGATCTCTGGATTAATAGTCAAGTGATAATACCACTAAGTTGTCATCTACCCATACACCATTGATGGTCAAACACGTTTTCTGTGTTTTCATGCTGCAGTGTGAAATCCTGGAGCGTTTCTGTTATCCTGGCAGATGAACAGGTCACTGGGGTGATAATTATCCTTTATCATTGATGCATTTTATCCAATTTCCTGATCTACAACTCAGAAATACTGGAGGTCATCCAGACTGTCTTGGTAGCAGCATACAAATTGGATTATGTCTTTACATTGCTTTGTGACTGTGGCTTCCTGGACCACCTTATCAGAAGCAGCTTTTCAATTCCATCCATGTTGGTCTAGACAACAGCAGTTGCTTTTGCATTATATATTTCAGCTTTAAACACCAAAGAGTAATCTGGCAAAAATTGGTAAAACAGTCCAGTTCCATGCAAAGAATGTCTCTTGGTGCCTACCAGTCGGTGAAACTATTTTGCAGTTACTGCTCTAGATTTGTCTACGATCTTATTCTTTAGTGTGGCCAAACTCTGCGATAATTGATTGGTACTGTAATTTGAGAGCCGAGTGTGTGGTGCTGGAAAAGCACAGCAGGTCAGGCAGCATCTGAGGAGCAGGAGAATCGATGTTTAGGGTAAAAGCTCTTCAATCGCATGGATTCCAGACTACATTCAGACCAACACAATTTTGATCTGAACAGGACAACCAGTACCTGCTATAAGTTCAAAACCTCCAGAAACAGTTCTCCTTCTGGATCCTCCATTCTACACTTGCAGACATGTGCTGCCACCTAATCTCTACAGTCAGCCCTGCCTCAGCTGAGAGCCACATACACTCAGAACTGCAAAGGACCTCTGCTGTTTAAAAATCTCCCGCTCCTCGAATGCTGACTGACCTGCTATGCTTTTCCAGCACCACTCTCTCGACTCTGATCTCCAGTATCTGCATTCCTCACTGCCATATGAGAGGCTCATCTAAGTTCTGGATTGATAACATCAGATGAGCCAAACTTTTTCTGGTCACAGCCATTCTTCTGTTCAGTTTCCTACTCGATGTATTGTCAGGAATAGATAACAGCTTCACTACAGTTGGATTTTTTTGGGTATTGTGAGTTTGTTTGGAGGTGTGGGAGGAAAATTAAAACTGATTCAAATAGAATTGAGAGTGAGGTGGTCATAAGAAAAATAATGTGAGAACATAAGAGCTAGGAACAGGAGTAGGCCATCTGGCCCCTTTTGAGCCTGCGCCACCATTCAATAAGATCATGGCTGATCTTTTCATCGACTCAGCTCCACTTACCCGCTCACTCACTATAGCCCTTACTTCCTTTATTGTTCAAAAACCAATCTCTGCCTTAAAAACATTCAACAAGGTAGCCTCAACTGCTTTACTGGACAAGGAATTCCACAGATTCGTAACTCTTTGGGTGCAGAAGTTCCTCCTCAAATCATTCCTAAATCTGTTCCCCCTTATTTTGAGGCTGTACTCCCTCGTTCTAGTTTCACCTGCCAATTGAAACAACTTCCCTGCTTTTGTTACCTATTCTCTCATAGATTGCAGAGAAGAAAATAAAATGTCTGTCTATGTGCCAAGTTTAAACACATACTGATCTTTTTCAAATTGATAGCACCTAAGAGGCCATGAAGCTTTGAAACTATCCCAGGAATATGAGCAAATTCTACAAAATGCAAGTCAATGATATACCTTTCCCCAGTACTATAAGATTTGTGGAATAGCTGTCTCCATTTTATTTCAATTAGGAAAATTTCTAGTTTTAATTTTAATATAGTAGCCCTGAAGATAAAGGCACTAGTTACTGCTGCAGCATTGCTACATGTTACAGGTGTTGCATGCTTACATTTACATAAAATTATCAATTTATTGAAGCTCTTCAGTAAGCTTAGAGAGAACAAGATATACTTACATTACTCAGTGGTCGAGTTTAGATATTTTGCTGGAATGTCTTTCTTGGGTCATTGGTGTTTGATCTGTTCATATGGTGACAATCCTGATGAGTAGCTACAGAATGATATAGTTTCAATTTCCAGCATTCACAGTCTGATGTTGGAACTTGCAAAGTTCAGCTGCTTTTCCTTGGAAATTGTTGAATGTATTTCTTTCTGCTGCAGTTGGCAAGGGAGAGATGTTGTAAAGCTGATTTGATCTCCAATAGAATGTTATCCTGATAAGGTGTGATGGAATGGTGCTATGTAAGAGCTAAAAGATCATCCCCAAATACAAGAGGGGAAGCCAGATGAAGAGTAAATATCCTGAGACATGAATTTTTCACCCGAGTTGAAGAATGGTGAAAACCTTACGTAGGCACTGAACCCTACTAATGTCATTATTGAATAAATCTTTAAATAGTCAAGGTTGATCTCTTGTTGGAAATGAACTTGAAAACCCTTCAGGATTATATCTGTTACTGCGTGATTACTGCTAAATTACCTTGAACCTAGACATGGAGTTAATTTTGGCTCTTGCTTTGAGGTTCTAGATTATGGCAATTGCCATAAAATACTTTTCACTTGTCTTTTTGAGACAAGTTTGACTTACACATTTTGTTATTGAATATTTGTTAGCATTGATGCACTGAATTCTGTATTCTTTTAAAGAGAAAGTAGATTCATTTGTACAGCTTTTTGTTTGGATTACTTTGGTTCTTAATTTAAAAAATGGAGTAAGTTTTTTGATGGCAATACTGTATACAGGCCGAAGACTGAATCACACTAGGTTAATTAGTAAGATTTGTTATTAGGACAAGTTTCTTGAGTTATTCTTTGTTCTGCCCCTCTCTCACAAATTGAGGTAAATGGAGGATAATTTAAAATGAAAAGCAATGGGTGCTGCTACCTCAGGTGAGTAATCTTCTAGACGTTTTTTGAACTGTACTTGCTGATCACTTTGGCAAATTCAAGTAACAACTGTGTTTGCTGTTGAAATTCTCCTCAACACTTAGAGTCATACAGATGTACAGCATGGATACGGACCCTTTGGTCCAACAGTTTGACTTGAAACTCTATTTGCTTCAAAGTAAGTGTAAAATGTTCAAGTTTTTTGATTGAACTAAGAACATTTATTAAAGAATCTGTTTGGCTGTTTTCAGGGTTCAGTTTGCTGGACTTACAGTAACAAGACCAGGGGGTGATTTAGGAAAATACAAATCAGTTCCTCATCACCATCGAGGGGAAGTGCAGTTCTTGGGAAGGTGAGTAGGACGTTTCATATTATATCTTAATATGCTGTTGGATTTAGATTCTGAAGAGACAATAGAAGACAAAATAGCATATGCTAATTCATAAAATTAGCTAAAATAGGTATTTGGCAAGGTGGAAATTCTTACTGGAATTTCTGCCATGTATATATAGCTCTAAAAGATTAGACTCGCTATTGTAGTAATGGTGCCCTTCACGCTCCAACACATGCCATTCAGCATTATGAAAGTATCCTATGTGTAAGTTGGCTTTAAATTCCGTTTGAGTCCTTTTACCCCATGCATTAATAAATTACTGTTCACTCGTGTAAGCTTACGTAATCAACCTGGCCCTATCTTTCAACATTTTATTCAAGCAAATTCCAAAGGTTAGGAGCATTAAAATGTAGGAAACAAATGAAAAACCAATCCAAACCATTGCAGATAGCAAATAGAAGCAAAGCCCTTGCTGAAAGGAAAATTGGCACTGAGACTGACTTTTCTTGTATAAACAAATTTTTGTAGATTATTCAATTTTTTTTTATTTTCAAAATCCATAGAAAAGTATTTGTCAAAGTGCAAAAGCCTATATTAGAATTCGAAGCTTAAATATGTACTTTCAGGCCTGGAGTGCAACAGCTGTGTTGCTTTTGACCATTAAATTAAATTGGCAGTGTACTAACAAACTGATCCAAGTATTTATCTAATCATTGTGGATGAAGTTTCAGAAAGGAGATTTTCTCAGATGTGTGAAATGTGATTCCAACACAGTTGATAAAGTTTTCTTTATCAAGAAAACAAATCTCTGGGCATCCTCTGACCAAGCACTGTTTCCAAAATCGATTTCAGGTGGCTCATCTGAAATAGGTTAATGAAGGTCAGTATCCCATCACTATGTCACCCTTTATATCTGCACAGTGCATGACACTGGCCCAGCTAGCTCAGAGCCAGCGCCTAGAGTGAACAGAACCCCTGGCATTTCTATTTATAGTTGTCAGCCCAGGCTCCTTGATTGGACCAGGTTTACAGCCCCAATCAGAGAACTCATATTTTGAGGTCCACCTAGCTGACCTTGTTCCAATCTAACTAAGCATCTCTGCCTTGATATGCAATCTGATGGCTGTCACTGTGTGAGTATCAGTGAACATGTGCAATTGGTGCTTTAAGTACCAATATCAACTAACTCCAAGTCTCATAAATAAAGTTACTACCTTACATGGAATAATTACTTATTTATTCATCTTTTCTATCTTGACTTTTTGAAGATTGCATGCTAGATTTTGCCATCACCTGTAAAATAGTGGCACTTCCTGTTGACTGTACAGGAACTGTTCATAAAATGTAACTAATTCCCTTGCCTAACCAGATTTTAAATCTGGCACCCACATAACGAGATTATAATGGCAGTGAGATCAGTATATAAAGTGGAAGTAGCCAATCACATAAACTAGTCTCAGACAGAAAAAAATCAGAAAATTTTAAACTTACTTGATCCTACATGTTTTAATGTAATTTTTTTTGATGGAATGATAAATGATTGAAGAGAGCTAGAAATAGAAGTATCAATTCTGGTGTAGACTCCAAAAACTAATTTTTGCAGAAGTGTAGATCTTGGACTACAACTTGTACATTTCTACATTACTCTGCACAAGCAGGTTCCTAAAGGTACTGTTGATGTTTGTGCAGTTTGATGATGGCATTGACGTGTTCAATATGTTGCTATTGCAAAGTCCAGGCTAGTGTACATTTCATAGCTCCTTAATCATTTAAGGAAACCATAACACCAAAGAAAACCTCCCCAATTGTCCATTTAACTTACAAATATAAAGCATAACTGAGTAAAATGCAAATATTCAAATATGGCTTTTGAGTTTATGCTTCTCCGTTTTGTGAAATGTTTATTTGAATATCATTTAACATCTGAAATTGTAAAAATTTCTTCAGTACAGATGTCATAAAACTAAACTTTTTATAGAAGATGGTGTTGGGAGAATGCTACAAACTTGAACAATCAATGAAATTCATTAACCCAGAGGGTTGTGGAAGCTCAATCATTGAGCAGGTTCAAGCATAAATTTCTGGCGATTAATGATATTAAGGGATATGGAGATAGTGTGGTAAAATGGCATTGAACAGATGATCTGCCATGACCTAACATGGTGGAGCAGGCTTGATAGGGTCAATGATCTACTCCTGTTTCTATGTTCCTGTAAACCTTTTAAGAATGCCACTGAACCATTGATTTCTTGACACATTCTGACCCTTCATTGTATAAGTAACAAACCAAGATCGAAGAATGTAAAACTATTTTGACTAAAAATAGATTTGTTTTGTTTTTGAATCACTCATATATTAATTCAGCTATACTTCAATCTGTTGTGGTACTAACTCGATTAGTACAATATTTACACTTTTTGTTGAAGCTAATAATTTTGAAAAATTGAAGCTCTCTACTTTGTTTATTGTTGTCTACAAATGCAAGCAGTATTTGTTAAATTGTTATTTGGTTATTTGATTATTTTGACTGACATGAAAGCATCCTCAATAAACTGTTTCACTGAAATGTGTTTTTTTTTAATTACAGATATGCTTTATTGAGACATTCTAAAGAAAGGCAAAAACTTGATGGCCTGCAAAACTTGAAGTACTTTCCAAATATTACAGTTGAAGCCTTGTTTAAAAATATAACTGTAAACTTGACACCGGAGCTGGCTCCAGTGAGACACTATTAATCTAAAATGGGCACAACAGTTTAGTGAGGGTTAGGGTCGCTTGCTCAGAAAAATTGATGGACTTGTAAACCTGGTTTAAAAAAAAATCTACCGTGAGACAACACAGAAGTTCCTTTACGTAGTCATGAGGAATTTGCTGGCAGTTGATTTGATTATTTGACACCAGATTGAATATTGATCAGTGACTATGCAGCAGTGCTGGTGAATATGAGAAAACCAGGCCTGAAAAAATCATTGTATGGAGAACTTCTTCAATGTGACCTCTTCCCGCTTTTCCAATTGGATAATAGTACATCATTAATCACGAAGGAAACACAAACTGAAGAATCCACTGAACAGTATCTGGGCAAAGAATCAACCTGAATTCCAAGACTGCAGAGCTACTTGGAAACTGTTAAACCATATTTTGATTTAGGATGCCAAGAAGAATGAAGTGAACGGTTTCCTTTCCAATCACCTTGTGATCAAATATTAAATTGAAAGCATACAATTACCTTGTTTTTATTCACTAGCAATTGTTAATGCACTTCTAGTGGATGATGCTTTTGTTTTGTAAATAAGCTGTGAATTGCCAGATATTTTTTTATTTATAGTCTACTGAACCACAAGGTTTACATGTTCAGGTCAACAATATAAGTCTGACACTGTTGTATGTGTATGGCACAGAACACTCTGAATATAATCCCCTTAATTTTAAATGTGAGGTGAATAGATTCATATGTGTTCCTGAATATTTAACTTAATGGGTGTTCTATTTCAGTCCTCTTTACTGCTACACTCTCATGCTGCTGAAATTCATGGATTGTTCCTAGAAAATTTGGCATCCTTATACATGCCTCCATTAAAGCAACAAACTGCAGTTGTTTGACTTAACTCAAATATAAACAATTATAATGAATAATCAGCATTTTAAAAAGTAAATTTGTGCCAATTATACTGTGACATTTTAATTAACAAAGTATAGTAGAAATGTAGGAAGCAATTTTCCATTATTATGAATTTGGTTTATGGCAACTTCCAGAAACTTTGAAACTGCTGAGTTTGTGTTTCTTTAATGTTCTGAAATTGAGGAATCCAACTAACATTTTTTAGTCCAAGCACTTAGCTAATACTTTGAGCTTATCTGCCTGAATTGGTGAGTTCCTTTGCTCCTATGCCAATCATATTTGTGAACATTTGTAAACGGTCAATTTATTGACTAGGTGCTAATGCCCATTGTTTGAATAAAAATGGTTTCTAGTATTAGATGTTGTAGCAGTTCACTGCACATGATAACAATAGGACAAGAAGCTAAACACAAGCTTCTGCAGGGTTTTTGACTAGGACTAATTCGATACATGATGAGGCTGCCTGTATAGCTTTAACACAACTGTTGTAGGTCTAGTGTTCTATGTGCCAGGAGGAGATGGGGAAAAGAAAAACATTAATAGCAAAAGAAGTGGAGATATGTATAGTTTTTGGTATCAATCTTTGGTTTACACCTTTTGAGTGTATGGTCCCATCCACCAATGAATGGTGATGTCATGATACAGGCCCTGCTGTTTGCAATGAGGAACAGCCCAAGTGTATAGAGATGAAAGCTTTTGTTGCAAGGTCATGATCAGTCAATATGAGAGGACATCTGGGGATGAAATTTGCCCTTTTTTTTGCCACGCTGCTAGTAGAACACAAAATAAAATTCCTATTTTGGACTCTGCTGATCCTATTTTGGACTCTGCTGATCCTATTTTTGTTTAAAAAAGGTTGAAGGCAAAGAATTTCATTCTCCTAGACATATTTGTCCTTGAAAGGCTGTTAGCCTTATTTAGTTTTTGTTAGTATTTTAAAGCTGGTGTTTTACAAAAAAGTATTGCATATATTATCCAGAATACTGTGTATGATGCGGTCAGAGTGTATAGCAATAAAGAGAATGCTAATTTGTTTCATTTTCAGCTGTCAGTGGTAGTGGTTTAAAATGGTAACTTGTTGTTGCTATTTCTGAAACTGGTATTGCTTTAATACAGAAATAAACATGTAATTGTATTTGTTTTGATTATAGCTATATGTAAGCCTATGTTTGTGTCTTTTCTTCTCTCCTTTTATCCTCTTCATATACACACGCACAAGCGCATACTCTCTCAAATGGCTTTGATGAAGCACTTAAATATGTACTGTTCATGTTTTGCTGATTTTTCTAAACAATTTCTCTTTTGTGTAATTGTGTAGATGAGAAAATTGAGATATGCATGCTCCAACATATTATGGAACACATTTTGAAAAACATCACTGTTTAAGAATTGGAAAGCAGCTGTAAGGCAATACAGTACACATTCCAAAATTCTATTGATTGTTATGTTCCCATTTTAACTTCTAGTGTCAAGTTAAATCTTTTCAGAACACTTCTTTTCCTCTAAATATTCAACATACCGACTTGGTAAATTCTTTGCCCATTTCATAAGCATGTTCACGTAATGCAATTGATGGATATTTCTGATTTTAATTGCTTTTTACCATATTATACACAAGACCCACAATGTGTTTGCACATGAGCCAAATTGCATGCAAAGAAGTTGGTAAATGGGCAAGGAAGTAGAAATCTATCAAACTTTCAATAACATACTGTACAGAAAGATGGGCAAAAAAAACCCTTGAAAATACCAGCCCCTTTTTTCAAATGTTGGCATGCATTGTTAAACTATGGTGCCTGTTAAATTTTTGTTGTATGGTCTAGTTTTTGCATGTTTCCAAGTAGAATTGGCCAGATCAGCAAAGTTCTAGACCTGTGCACTGAAAAGCATCAGAAAGTATTAGAGTTCTCACCTCAAAGCCTTTTGTCCCTTATTTCACACCTTTGATCATTTGTTATACATTTTTGTATTAATTTATGGATGAATTTTTCAATAAAAAATGAAAGACACCATGAGTTGACGTGTAGCTCACAAATATTTCATAAACATTAGATCATTCATTATTTGAGGCAATTCAAAATAAATAACTTACAGTGTTCTTGTGAAGAGATTGCGCTGGAATTAAATCTGTGCACAAAATGTACTTTGACCAAACCATGATGATTTTGTACAACATGAATAAATGTTTGGCTTCTCCTCCCAATCAATCACTAGCCTGATCCCTACTTTCACAATTCATTCATTGTTGTCCAATGCCAGTGCCAGCAGTATGATCAGAATATTTGCTTTAAACTGATGTCCAACCAATATTTTGTTCCTGATTTGATTTATTTGTCACACATTTTGTAGCAAAATATAGGGAGTGGTTGGGGCTGTGTGGAATAGCACTCTCCGGCATCATTGTAAAACACAGAAAAATAAACTAAAACATAAAGTATAAAGACAGAACAAGAAACGTTTAACTTTACAGTCCTCTTGTCAAGTGCTCCATCATGGGCCTGGTGGCTAGGCACATGTCCCCTTTGCCATGTGGCCAAGCTGGAATAGAAGTTGCCATTCCATGGTGGATTCTTGCCTCCACTGGTCCTTGCCACCTATTCATCGCTGGACCTCGCCAATGCAGATAACCACTGATGCTCCTGGGGTACTGCATTGGCCCAAACTTTACTCCCGCCAAGAGTCCATTTCAGGTCCACCTTGCTATTGCAGCTGCTGCCAATGCCGCAGGGTCTCATAGCGGGCCCAAATGGCTTCTGGCATTGCCTCCCTGAAACTGTGCTGCAAGCAGATACTGCTGGCAACCCAAATTTACCTCTGCTGCAGGACCGCTTTGTCAATGCAGAAGCTGCCGGTAACCCAAACTCTCCACCACCACCGTGAGTCCGCACTGGGCCCGCTCACTGACTGTAAAGGTTTATCCAAGAACATATTTAATCTAGTTTTATCAATTCCAGAATACATCCATGTTAATTGTAGTATCTTACCAGCTAATTATGTTCATCACCAAACATGGAGATAAGGACTCCTTGATTCACATAAACCAGTTTCAGTGTATTGCACTTTTTTTTGAGGAAGGTGAGGGGGGAAATGGGGGTGTGGAAGCATGATGGCCTAGTGGGTGTTATTGCTGGACTATTAAACCACAGACCGATGTAATGGTGTGGGGACATGAGTTTGCATCCTGCCATGATAGATGGTGGAATTTGAATTCACTAAAGGAAAACTCTGGGATTGAATGTCTAGTAATGACCATTGTCAACATCTTTGGGTGGGTGAGGTGGGGTGGGGAAGCAGCTGGTTCATTACTGCCTTTTAACTGACCCACATGTGACTCCAATATTTAAAATTGCCCCCCTCAGGGTAATTTACAAATGCTGGCTAAGCTAGCAATGCCTACATCCTGTGAATCCTTTAAAAAATCATTTGCAGTAACCTTACAGTACTAAATATATGGGATAACTACTTCAAAAGGGGGAAAGTTCTGTGAAGTGAGCCTAATTGGAAGGTTCGTTCAAAGAAGTTGACCAAAAAGCAGAGTAAATAGGAGCAAGAATAAGTCATTTGGTCCATCAAGCCTTCATGCCATTCAGCATGTTCATTGCTCATCCTTTTATGTCAGTACCATATTCATATGCTCTTTCCCCCATACCTCTTGATACTTTTCATCTCCTACAAATCTATATGTCTTAAGTATTTTGTGACTTGGTATCAACAACCTTCTGTGGTCGACCACTGTTTCATCACCCCCTGAGTGAATGTTCCTTGTTCTGGTCACCTGGTCAGGCAAAACATCCGAGTTGAGAGTGTGGTACTGGTAAAGCACAGCCGGTCAGGCAGCATTCGAGGAGCAGGAGAATCAAAGTTTCGAGCATAAGCTCTTCTTCATGCTCAAAATATCAATCCTCCTGCTTCTTGGATGCTGCCTGACCGATTGTGTTTTTCCAGCACCACACTCCTGACTCTGAGGACTGTAGTTGCTGGAGTATCACTTTCTCCCAGGCAAAACATCACCCCTGCATCCAATCTGTTCAGCCTTTTGGCATTTTACATCTTGCACTGTGATCCCTTCTCATCTGAACTCCAGTGAATACGGGTCCGTTTGACCTAATCTCTTTCTCCATATCGATTATCAAGTACTAGGGATTTATCAGCACTACAATGATCAAACCTGTCATCCCAAAATTTAGTCTAGTGAACCTGTGCTGCAGTCCCTCCACGACAAATGTGTGTTTCCTTCAGTAAGGTGACCAATCTGTGCATGTTGTCCAGATTGTGTCTCCCCAAGACCCAACACAGTTGCAGTAAGACTTCTTTGCTCTTGTACTCAATCTTGCAATGAAGGCCAACTTGTCATTGCCCCTCCAGCTGCTTGTTGCACCACCTTGCGTTCCGTGATTGATGTACAAGCGCACCCAGATCCCTTTGGAAGTCAATATTTTCCAATCTGACACCATTGAAATAATGTTTGCCATTCTGTATTTGCCATGAGGTGGATAGCTTCACACCTAGCCATGCAATACTATATATACAATGTATTTGCCTACTTACTCTACTTGTCTAAATCACCCTGAAGCCTTTTCACACTCTATGCACTGCTCGCCATCCCAAATCTCAATTCCAGCCAGTTTTGGATTGATTTGAAAATATTATATTTTAATTGTCTCATCTAAATCATTGACATTGAACAGCTGGGCCCCAAGCATAATTCTCTGTAGTATCCCACTCCAGAAATGACTCATTTATTCCTATTGTTTCCTATCTACTAAACATTCCGCAATCTATGCCAATAGTCTCAAGTACTTTGAATTTGTACTTAACCTCTTCTGTGGAACTTATATCAAAAGTTTTCTGAAAATCCACTGCACCTCATCTAATCATTCTGCCTTATCTATTCTTATATTTACATGCTCAAAAAAACATTTAGTAAGTTTGTTAAGTGCACTCTTCATTTCATAAATGTATGTTGACTTAGAAAATACCAACAGAATTATACAAAGTGACCCATTTTAATACCCTTTCTAATAGACTTACCCAACATTTTTTCCACTACTGTCGTTCAATTGACATATCTGCAGGTCCCTGTTTCTCCACCTTTTTTGTAACAGTGGAGTTACATTTTCCATGCGCCAATCTACCAGGACTGTTCCAGAATCTATAACATTTTGAAAGTTGATACCAAATGCATCAACTATTTCCATGGCTTTCTCCTTTAGTACCCTTGCATATAGATTATCAGGTGCTGGGAATTTACCAGCACTACAATTTTTATTCATTTCTTTCCACTCCCCTTTCCCGATACTTTTGCTTCCCTAGTATTTCTAGGAAATCTGGTATTATCTTTTAATACAGAACTAAACAGTTATTTAACTGTACTGCCATTTCTTTGTACGCTGTTATGAATCCTTCCATTTCAGAAGGTAAACTGCCTCTATTTATCTTCTTTAATTTTTTAAATATCCATAGAGGATCTCTCTGTCCACTTTTATGATGCTTGTAAGATTACCCTTACACACTCTATTTCTCCTCTTAATAAACTCCTTCGTTCTGCTTTAGCTGAATTGTAAACTGCTAGTTTTCAGGCTTGCCAGTTTTTTCTAGCAACTTTTTATGACTTCTGTTTTGATATAATACTATCCTCTATTTCTTTTATTTGCCGAGGAAGGCCCACTTTCCTTCAAGGAAAAAAATAAAGGAATATATAGCTATTGCAATGCACATATTTTGCTTCACTATGAAGAATCACCGATCGATCCCCTGTTCTGCCTTTTAGTTAAGGTACCTAGTTACGATGATCCCAGCTGATGATATTACTGGACAAGTTCAGTCCCAGATTAAACTTTGGCTTGATGGGTTGTAATTTTGATTTTGATGAGGTTGCCTCTCTCTGAAACATAAGCATGCAATGTTTCGAATTTGGTTTTGACAATTAAACCAAGTTTATAAAAAGACAAAACTCAAACTATTATCCAAATAGACATTTACAGTTTGGAACACAATAAAATAATCTCATTAATCCCAAAGATGCTCATTTTCAAATGCCAAAAGTATTACTTATACTGTACCCAAACACACTACTTATATCTGTTTGCATCAGAGACTAATCCTATTCTCTAACTATAATGATAAATTTAATTGTGAATTCAACTCCCAGCCTATAACATCAGAGCCCCTTCCTGTTCACAAATAATCTCTTCAGGGTTTTATCTAAACACTTCTGGTCTGGGAACATAACTAAACTGGGAGAAAGTGATGACTGCAGATGCTGGATATTGAAGAGTGTGGTGCTAGAAAAGCAACTTGGTCAGGCAGCATCTAAAGAGCAGGTGACTTCTTCATTCCTGATGAAGAGCTTATGCTCAACATTGATTCTCCTACTCCTTGGATGCTGCCTCACCAGCTATGCTTTTCCAGCATCACACTCTGACTCACCATTACTAAGCTGCTTGCTTTCATAATACTGCCCTCATTTCTCTGGAGCACTGCTTTATATTTTCATCTTTCATCCAAGGACTGCTGCAAAATTGCCCCAAATTGAAATGGGAAAGTAAAACCTTTAAGCTGAATTTTACCATTACCTTTTGGTTAATTGCAAGTTGTACAAGTTTATTGTAGTGATTCTCACTGCAAGGCTGAATGGGTTTTCTTGCCATAGCTTACCAAATGCACCACCTCAATGGCTGTTGGAGCCTTAATAATGGGAATCACGTCCTATTTCACCCATCTTATCATCTGGCACTCATGGAGGAACTTGCTACTCGCTGAATCCCTGGAGCCCAGTCATCTTTCAAAGACTGCTTTATATCTGCAGTGTGCTTCCATTGCCTATTAGCCTTCAGGAGAGATGACCGAGATGGAGAAGCATGCTTCTCTGAGAGGGAACTGGAGGATCTAGTCAAAGAACTGGTGGTAGAGGAAAGGAGTCTTTTTCCCAGAGAACCAGCAAAACAAGCCATGTCACTGCATAACACCAGTCCAGTCAGACTGCATCTTGGATCCATGCCATCGCCAGTGTAATGAGGATTACGCAACAGTGCAGGAAGGTGGTCAATAATCTTATCCATGCTACAGGGTGTGTAAAATTCCTCACTCTCTGCTATCTCACATTTATCTGTGCCACTGCTCTTATCTCCCACCAAGAGTTAGGCTTTGGCACCACAGTTGTTGCGTACGACATTGTCTCTCACTCACTCTTATGACCCCCCCCCACTCCCTATCCTTTTTTGTTAATTCATTCATGGCATGAGGATATTGCTGGCTCAGTCAGCATTTAGTTCCTATTCCTAATCACCCAGGTGGTAATTTAAGAGTCAGCCAGTAGGTCTGGAGTCACCTGTAGGGCAGATAATTAGGGAATCAGATGTGTTTTCCCAACAATGAGCAATGGATTCATGGTCATCATTCAACTTTTAATTCCAGATTTTTAAAAATAAATTTGAATTCCAAGATCAGCCATGGCAGGATTCGAATCCAGATCCCCAGGACAGTACTGGGTTCTCTAGTGGTAATATCCCAATGTCACTGTCACATCACTACTCCAGATGACCACTGTGCTGCCTCCTCACTCCCTCAGAACATCTTAACACAATTCTTCCACGTGCATCAGCCCTAAAAGACACGACATCCACTTGTGTCTTATTTATTCGGTTCACTTCCATCATTCCAGGAGAAGGATATCCCATTACCTGGAGGAGTGGTGTTAGACAGTTCTTGGGTGGAGTTACTGGACATCTACGTCCTCATGTCTGGCAGGAGACAACCATGACCCTTGCTGTGGGGATGTGGAGACGTCCTTGTCATGAAACCCAAATAAGTAATACTTACTTCACTGCAGCGGTCACATGAACTTATCAGTGGCTGCAGTGCCTTCTTATGTCTTCTAGGTAGACCAATCTTTCCAAAAAGATTGTCTTCAACTGAAGAGAGATCATTCACCTCTCTGGAACAGTTTGGGGAAGTTTGGAGGGCCTATCGTCTGCACTGCCACCTGAATCTCCAGCAGCATGGACAATGACGTACCCCCTGGCTCTGTGAGGTTGCCCACTGTGTCTCTCTCACCTACGTCTCTGCACATGGGTAAGAGAGAGATACCCCAGGCCATGTGTAGTCTGAAAACTGGAAGAGACCAGACAAATGCTGATCTTCTGTTTGGAGATGATCATGTGGGTTCGACCATGATGGGCTTCATGTGGATACACAGGGAGGAGCAGTATTGGCAGGCAAGCATTCAAGACTCAGAGTGGCCAAGATAATATTGTATGTTTGAGGACAATGTGATTCCCCTGTGATCACCCAGTGAATGGTTACAGATGCAGCCTCTCCCTCAAGTCAGTTCGTTCATCCTGCCCACTGTGAAGCCCTTCCCAGCCGTTCTCCTTGACACTGCATGCTATCGATGTGCTTCACAATTGGCACAACAGCACATAGTTCTCTCTGAATGGCATTCAGCCTTTGCATTAACATGCCCTGAGACTTCCAACATCAGGCTCTCCTTTTTTAGCTCCCAAATCCACTCATGCTAGAGGCTTCATATTTCCCTGTCATCCAATCCATGTACACGCAGCTAAAACTATCTACTATCCTCATCCCTGCTTCCCCGGCCCTATCTCCCTTAATTTCTGTAAGTGGAGACAACTTGATGACTATGGACCACATGTTCAGGCGACATGGCCTTCTCTGCTAGCACTGACCCTCACTGTCCCTGATACCCGGCTGTCGCTCACATGTCCCTGGCAGCGAATGGACCTGGACAGTGAGACTAAGGACTCACCTTTACTTACCTCCGGGAAAACTGCAAGGGGATATAGAGAGGTCAGATTGAAAATGGGCAAAAATGAAGCAGATGGAGTTTAATGAAGGAAAGTGAAGTCATTTACTTTGATAAAAAAAGTCAAGAAAAGACAGACTCTTTATTAAAAAACGTTATGTCGAAGTTAGCATATGGGTTCAGACAGTAATTAGGAAGGAAAATTGAAATTTGACTATTATTGCTGAGGGGATTGGTTAGAGTTTAAAACGAAGGTAGTATTGTTATGACTGTACAGTGTGATAATTTGGAGCTGCCAGTGTTGGACTGGGGTGTACAAAGTTAAAAATCACACAACACCAGGTTATAGTCCAACAGGTTTAATTGGAAGCACACTAGCTTTCGGAGTGACGCTCCTTCATCAGGTGATAGTGGAGGGCTCGATTGTAACACGCTGTTGTGTGATTTTTAAATTTGTACAGTGTGATGGTGAGGCCACACCTGAAAAAGTACAAAACTTGGGACCTTTTATTTTAAAAGCAATGATGATGCAGATATATGAGGCAGTTCAAAGAAGATTCACAGGGCTGATTCCTGAGGTGGACGGGTTGACTTATCAAGAGCAGTTAAAAAGGTTAAGCATTTATTTATATGTGTTTAGAAGAATGAGGGGTGATCTTGAAGCACTAGAATCTGAGGGGGCTGGTCGGAGTTTTGTTTCCATTAGTGGGGCAATCTCGAATTAGGAGACAAACTTAAACTGAGATGCAAAGAAACTTCTCCCAGAGCACAGTGAATATGTGGAATTTTCTAACTCAGAGAGTGTTATAGAGGCTGGATCACTAAAAGTATTTAAAGAGGAGGTTGATGGATAATTGAAAAATTCAAGAGTTGAGGGCTATGATGCGTTGATATGACAAAGGAGTTAAGGGTCAGGTCGATCATCATCTTATAGAATGGCTGGACAGTCTTGAAGGGACTGAATTTCCTGATGCTGCTCCTAATTGTTATGTTCTTCTGCCGCAAACACTGAACTTATTACAGAACCTTTCTATAGGAGGAAATAAATTTGAATTAATAGGATTGGGATAATATCAAATCTATTCTAGAATGAATGAACATGTTCTCATACCATGGTTTATTGTGTCAATTAGCACTCAAAATAATGATTATTTTCAATCTGTTCTTAAACCAGTCATGGGACTGTACAGGATTGCATTCGTTCTAATTGGTCTAGACCATCTGGAATGATGTAAATATATTGGAAGTGCTTATAATCAACTTGATATTCCACAATAAATACAAGTGAGAGATTCAATTTTGTGAATGTTGTGTTCATAGTTCATATAATTTACAATATGTTTTTAGTTTAGGGAATTAAAGTTTAACTGCAGAAAGAGGCACAAATGCAACTGAAGCACATAGAACTCTATTACATAGAAAGGGTCAGGAGTCATGTTTATTTAATAATGTAAGAGGAGAAGAATTTTGTATTGGGGAGTTACAGTTACATTTGCTTCAACACACTCCATGAACTCTGGCTGTAAGGCCCATTAGCTCAGAGCAGGCTATGTGGACAGAGTGATGAGTGGAGTTTAAGAAGGTTGTCTGGTTTTAATTTATCTTTGTGTTTGCTAGGAGCGGTTAGTTGTAGTTACAGTTCAAAGCTGGGCGTATGCTGAAGCTAAAGTTGCTTTAGACAGCATGAGTATCGCTGACAACCGAGTCCAGAAATTTAGAATAGAAGAAGCCCTTAGAAGCCATTGATACTTTAGTGCATCGGAGAACAGGGGTAAAGGTAGCTTATGAGCAGTATTTCCTGGGAGCAGTTAAGAATCATTGTATCTCTGAGAAAACCCCCAGTTAAAAGTTTTAAGTGCCATCTTAGAGAAACTAGCTGTGTGCAAGAGGACCTGAACTGCATTCATGGACAGATGCTTATACCATTGGTGGTGAAGGATTACTGCCTGTCATCCAGCTCACTGAGGACTGCTCACAAGTTTTTGGAGAGTGTTTCCAAACCAGCGTCTCGTCCATTGTGGTCTTCAATCTGCAAAATTAAACTTTCAAGTCCACAGCAGTTACTCACAGTAATGGTCATTTCACTTTATTCCTGAAAGCATAAGCCGCAGATTAGAAAAAGTGATTATTGTGACTGATGTCAGCTTGATCATATTATTGTGAACCAAACTGGATGTTAGAAATTTAGAGAAGAAACAAAAAAAAAGAACAGCAAAACGACGTTATGAGAAAAGAATGATTGGTAATGTTAAAGGGAAACCAATAATTTTCTATGGGCGTGTAAATAATAAATCGGTGTGAAAAAGAAGAACAATGCCAAGGAACCAAGAACAAGATTTGTCCAATGGCACAGTGTGAATGGCTGTAGTACTAAATGTGGCTTTTGCATTTTCTTTACCAAAGCAAATGTTAGCAAATCATGGTGAGAAGGGAGGTAATTGTAAGTCACTTCCTCAAATATTGATAAAGAGTTGGCTGTACTTAATGTTTACTAACTTACCCAGGGCCAAATGGGCTACATCTGATAATACTGGGGAAGGTTAGGGTAAAAATTGAGTAAAAACTGGTCATAATCTAGTCCTGATTGGACTTGGAGTTTGAGATTGGAGTCAGAACACTGGATAACAGCAAATGTTAAACATGTTTAAAAATAGGGTGCAAGGATAAACCCAGCGATTACAAGGCAGTGCTGGAGGTGCTTTTCAAAATGATTAATCCAGGACAAAGTTTGCAGCTGGATTAATTAAATAAGAATTGATATGGGCAAATTGTGTTTAATTTATTTGAGATTTTCAGTGGATTAACTTTCTTTATTAAGAAGATGACAGTGCAGTGATGTGTTTTACATGGAAATCTGAAAGATGTCTGATAAAGTCCCATATAACAGGCTTGTCAGCTAATTTAAAGTCCATTAAATAAATGCCACATTGACAGCATGGAGATGGAATTGGCTGAATGGCAGGAAATACTGGTGGTGAATGGTTATTTTTCAGACTGGACAAAGCTATATGTTAGGGTGCCGCAAAGATCAGTATTAAGACCACCACTTTTTCTGGCCTGCGATAGAACATTTGCAGATAGCACAAAACTTGGACTATTGTGAACTGATTGCAGAATAATAAAGAATATAGTTTGATAGACTGGATGGACACGTGATGGATGAAAATTAAAATAGAGAAGTATGAAATGATACATTTTGGTCTGAAAAATAACAAGAGGTAATATAACATGAAATGAACAATTCTAAAGAGCATGCAGAAACAGAGAGACCCATAGGTCCATTGGGCATAAATGGTTAAACGTGACAGGGCAAGTTCAGAAAGTAATATAGGACATTACACTTTAAAAAGAGAGAAACAGACTAAAAAGCAGAAAGTTCTGCTGGATCGTTATAAATCACTGGCTCAGCTGCAATTGACTTGTTGAGCTGAATTTGACCAGAAATCAATTAAGTGTCAAGAGTCCAGAACTAGACAATATAGGTTTAGGGTGAGAGGGGAAAGATATACAGGAGACCTCAGGGGCAACTTTTTTACGCAGAGGCTGGTACGTGTATGGAATAAGCTGCCAGACGAAGTAACGGAGGCTAGTGCAATTGCAACATTTAAAAGGCATTTGGATGGGTATATGAATTGGAAAGGTTTGAAGGGATATGGGCCGGGTGCTGGCAGGTGGGACTAGATTGGGTTAGGATATCTGGTCGGCATGGACGGGTTGGACCGAGGGGTCTGTTTCTATGCTGTACATCTCTATGACTCTAATTAAGGTACAGAGCCCAGACATCCTTTGTGTTACAGAATGTTTTACAATGCAAACTGTGAATGAGCAGCTCCTGTACCTTATACAGATATTAGGTATTTCGCAGGTGTTTGTAACTTTCACAATGTGAGTGAATCTTTCCAGGCAGCAATATATTGCTTGTGCTTCACAACCAGGATTGCTTCCTGATACTGCACTATGTAGTCAAGAGTGTCTAGGCCAGAATTTGTACTCCCCGCGGTAGGTGAATGCCTAAGGTTTAAATAAGCTCAGAGGTAATGGTCAGAGGTGTCTCTCACCAGTATTATGTGAGTGTCTGTTTAATGCTATTGGCCAATGAAGGGCCTCCCATCACTTGAAAGCAGCCTCCTCTCTCACAGAAGGAAACACTTACCCTGATTTCTCCACATGTATGGCAGCCATTTCCATTCCAATTGAGCATTTGCTTAATGCAGTGAGTCTCAGGCTCAGCCTCTTACCCTTGGTGAATCCCCAAATCTATACATTCCCTTTTTTGTAGCCATCCACATTCACCCTTTGACTTTGAACTTTCCTATATTCCCAACCAATCCATCGATCTAATGCTCATCTCTGTACTTTTCCCCCTGAGCCCTAGGCACATCAAGTCAATGTGCCATATATAATTGTGTACTGTCTCCCCATTGAAGTCAGGGTAGCTTGTTGACCATCAGTGATCCCCACTCCTTTCTAAGTTACTCCTTTCCCTCCCATGCTGTACTGTCTCCCCTCTATAAATGTTGAGCTACTACCTCTGCTTCTCAGAGGCTTCCTCCAATCATCACAATTCAGTTCCCCGGTTTCCTTTCCACACTTCTCTTGATGACTAGTCCCTTTAAAATTTGAGGCATGATCACTTGTTTGAAGCACATTGTGTGTTTGCTGCATAAACTGTTGACACATACAGCAGGTGTGACATGCATGTAGCACATTGCTGTACAGTAACATGTCTATACCCTTGAGCAATCTCTGCTGACAACCAAGTCAAGCTGCTTGGCTTTGTGTCTATGTGTTAAACAGCTTAGCAAAAGAGAAGTACTATGAACATTTAAGTTCTGGCAGAGGGAGCAAAGTGCAAAAAACAAGGGAAGGCATGGCTGCTGTGAATATCAAAGCAGGTACACATTGAAAGAGTGCTAAGAGAGCAATCAACAATTTGCGTGTCTGTTCTTGTGTACGAAGCACCCTGGTAGCAATGTTGTAATGAAAGGTACCAGTGCACTCCAATGTGTGGCATAAAAGTTCAGAACCATCTTGGAAGTGGGTTGGGAATATGTTACAAGGGTGTGGTGAGGTTTGTACACACTAAATGCCAACATCTATGGATGTGGCGTGCAGGCAGTCACTGCCCTTTGAGAAAATCCTGGGATTCGGTAACTAGTATCTGTGATGATGGTCCAGAAAAGCAAGTGGTAAACTGGATCATCTAGTAACTGCTCAGACTTCCATTCAGAATTGTCACCATTTCATCTCTATCCAGTGTATGGGAGAATTGAAAACTGCATTTAAATAAGGCACAATTGGGTGATAATGAGATTGTCATGTAGTAAACGGGCCTATAGCCGCTCACAGGAAAAATTCATCTCTTGTTCAAAGCTTGGTTGGGAGGTAGAACGTTTTGCTTGATGTTGAAAAAATTCTTGCTAGCCATCTCACATAATCTTCCTAGCCTACACACCAGTGCCCAGATTGTTCAGTCCCTGGGAAGATTTGACACATTGTGTTTAGTTCTTGGCACAACAGCTTAGAAATACAATGAAAATGGCTGATTTCATCATGAATTTCCAAAGCAAACTGGATAATTACCAGAAGAGAGGAAAAATGCCAGACAACAGGTTAAACAAACAGCAGTCAGTCTGGATAAGTTGTGTTTGCTGTGAGCTAGAATGAAGAACCTGGTGGACTGAATGGCCTCCAGCACTGTAACCATTCTTTGATTCTAATGGAGGGATACCCTAAATTTCAGCAATGTCTTCAGTAGCAAATCTATGAGAATTGCAAAGATGTACCCAATAGAGAAGCAGGATATCCATAAAACTAACTTCCAGATTGTGGGCTTTTGCCCGAAACGTCGACTTCGCTGCTCGTTGGATGCTGCCTGAACTGCTGTGCTCTTCCAGCACCACTAATCCACTATTTGGTTTTCAGCATCTGCAGTCATTGTTTTTACCTTCCAGAATGTTATGTTTAGTTCTGCATGTGCAAATGTCAAAGGTCTAGCCTGAATTACCCTGTTATAAATATTATATACACTGGGGAGCTCATTATTCTTCTTATCACAAAATCAGCATCATGATGTTTTATGAAAGGTTGGTATAAAACACAAACTCAGGATGATTGCAATATCCTTTGGTATGCCAACAGTTAAAAGGTCAAACAGCAATATTGCTGTTGGACCTTCAGTTACACAATAATGTTACTCTTGGAGTTCGATACTTTGCAAGTAGATAAAGGAAGTAAAATATCACCTGACCTTAAACCAGTATAAGTGATTTTCTGGTGTCTGAGTAAATTATATGCTGATCAAGTTGCTTTGCCAACCTTATTGCGTTAAAACCTAAGTAGGACTTGAGTAAAGTGCAATTGGTGATACAGTCATCGAAGAAAATGCTTAATCATCAGAAACATGATTCCCTACCTGCAAGTCACTGAAACCAGAAAGTCACCTAAATAAATCAATGTTTAAAATATTTAAATGAGGATGCGTGTGTAATGAAGTAGATTAGATTACCTACAGTGTGGAAACAGGCCCTTCAGCCCAACAAGTCCACACCGACCCTGCAAAGAGAAACCCATCCCCTATATTTATCCCTGACTAATCCACCTAACAATCAAGGCAATTTAGCATGGCTAATTCACTTAACCTGCACATCTTTGGACTGTGGGAAGAAACTGGAGCACTCGTAGTTGATGGACAGCTGAAGGTGCTGGAGATCAGAGTCGAGAATGTGGTGCTGGAAAAGCACAGCAGGTCAGGCAACATTTGAGGAACAGAGGAATCAATATTTTGGGCATAAGCCCTCCATCAGTCCTGATGGAGGGCTTAGCCTGAAATGATGATTCTCCTGCTCCTCAAATGCTGCCTGACCTGCTGTGCTTTTCCAGCACCACATTCTCGACTCTGATCTCCAGCACCTTCAGCTGTCCATCAACTACATACACAAACACAGGTAATAGGTTTAAGAAAGACAGAAGGAAAGATGGGGCAAAATTTGGCCACACAGTTTATAAGTTCATAGAATCTTTGATATCACCATTGTTTAATTGTTGCCTTATAGATAGAATACAGCATAATCTACAAATATCTTTGAGTTTCATTAAGTAGTTGTTTTCCCAAACATTTTTTTCCAGTGCTGTTTTTCAAGACAAGGGGGAACAGAGACAGAGAGAGACCACATTCCGCTGTTATAAATCTATAGGCTGAATTTTATCAAAAATTGGTAAATGTCTATTTCGAGGAATTTTATGAAAGTTTTCTCTCCATGATATCTACTATGTAATTTCATGCAATTCTCTACTGCTCACCCATTATCAATGCAACATACCTTTCAGGTGCTGCTCTGAGCTTTCGCGAACTCCTCAAGTATTGGAAGTACTCTACGCTGCTGGAACTTTTGGGATTTTCATGGCAGATGCCATAATTAAAGCCAGGCTGTGAACCAGGTTATTCACTGTCATCTATGAATAGCCATTCATAGTATATGTAGTCAGAGAAAACCAGAAAAACACAGTTTCTGAGGGAACTTGTGTGGCACAAGTGACACTACATTGGAAATAGAAGCTCATATTTGTGAGTGTATTGTTACTTTACGTTATCATCTGTCTGATTGGCTGTCGTTATAACTGCCGCTATAAGAATGAAGCTGGATTGGGTACCCATTCACGGCAACATATGAGTGTAGAATCCTGTCTAAGAGAGGTCTACTCTTTTCCTAATGCTGAGTGTATCATGACATCTTATCTTTGGTCAATGTTGAAAACAGATTCAAATGTTAACTGTTTTTGAACAACAGGAAAAAAGTGAAGGGAAAGGATCCACAAAAAGCTTTGTTTGTTTCTGAGATCAAACAGGAGCTGCTTGCCTTTTGGTAATAACAAATTTACAGTCAATAAATGATCACACAGCTCCCATCTGCAAATATTACAAACGCACTATATGTGCATCAAACAAATGACTGTGTTTCAACATCTCGGGAGTAGTCCTCAGTCAATTCATAGGAAGCACCCTTCAATTGCAGGGGGGTCCTGCCACAATAACTCAAGGGCATCATCACTGGTCAGTCCAGGGCTTGGACACCATCAACAGGTGGCTGAAAGTGGTCAAGGTCGGGGAATACGTACCACGACACTCTGGAGAATGGTCCACGGTCAGTCCTGCAGGTCCAGTTCAACCCATTTATTGCAAATTAAGCTATTAGGAAATCAGTTCTGTATCCTTGTGCAGCTTTTGGGATCTTGCATTATCTTTGTGGTTTGTGGCCCAGAGGTACCACTTTTAAGGTCACCTTAATCCAGTCTGCCTTATATCAATCTACAAAGACCAGTGATTTGAGGCTGAGTGTAAATACAATGCAGCTCTTCCTTCCATTAGAGCCTTCAAGGAGTAACTGCCACTTGGTTCCAGTAGATGTCAGCTGGGTGCAGTGATCACTCACAGTTGTATGTTTATTGGTGCTCGAAAAGTAAGCAGACCCTATCTGTTCCCAGAAGCAATGTAGATTTTGTCTGCTTTAGCTGTTGCTGAATACCCAGGTAATATTTTGAACATAAGTCAGTATAAAGAGTGAGATCAAGACCCATGGTGACACAGGACTTTAACGATTAGGCTTAAGAAGAAAAGGCACTCAATATAGCAGCATGTCTAGTAGAACATAAAAAGTGCAATGATGCACTAAAGGAAATTAGGAAAGCAAAGGGAGTGTAAAAGAAAACATTAGTGGGTAGAAAAAAGGAAAACCCAAAACAAGAAAATGACTCAGGAAAGAGTAGGAAACATGAAAGATCTTAGAATTAATCTGCATGTTGACCTGGAAGGCATGTGGACAATACTCAATGAATAAGCTACAATGGTCTTCACAATAGAAAAGGACAATTCAGGTACAGACATCATGTGGAGGATTGTAAAATACTTTTAAAAAATAACGGAGAGAGTGAGCTAGAGGAGAAACTAGAAGACCTTCTCTTCTTTCACATTGGCAATCTAATTTTACTGATTGTGTCATACTTTCTCAACTGGCTAGCCATTGCCTATGTAATTCAAGGGCTGGGAAAATTCTGTCCCATGTTCTTCTCTTTGCTCTATTTTTCAAAGTTCAGAAATTGAAATATAATTCAATGTGTATTCTGGTGTCTATCTCCACTTCCTTTGAAGCTGGCTAGCTGTCAAATGAGTCTCTCATCTCCAAATAATATGAGTTATTATACACATGTATGGAAAAGGAGATTCAAATTGCTTGACACACTCAATTATCTGGTTTCATTGAATTTGATACAAATCATAATTTCAACGCAGACAGCATTATTTATTCCATATGGGTGACCTGGAGATTGCCTCAATTTGTGTTCTGGTGACCTTGGCAGCTAGTTTAAATGGTCCACATTTCTTCCTCTTCTTAATGGAAACTTCTTAGTGTTTGAAAATTCTGAGATATGACAATCAGATGATGGAAGTTGAAATTTGATTGGCCACATTTATCACTGTTGTATAATGGATAAATGTAAAAATTGTGGGAAATATTTTAGAAAATATTTGGCTCAAAAAAAATCCAGTACCTGACACAAAAAGACAAAGGTTCCACTTTCGAAGTTCAGTAACAATAGACAACAAATGAGGTTAGAGAAGGTGTCAGCTAAAAGGCAAGTCTTACATCAAGGCACAGAAAGTTTGATATCTTGGAAGAGAGATACAAAGAACAAAATAATAAAAATAAAATAATTAGATGTAAACAGGAATATGGAGGATAAAACTTAATACGTCATTCACAGAATATAGGCATCACTGACTAGGCCCGCATTTATTGCCCATACCTAATTTTACAGAGAGTAATTAATAGTCACCCACATTGCTGTGAGCCTACAGTCACATGTAGGCCAGAGGAGGTAAAGATGTTAGATTTTCTTCTACAATGGACATTAGTGAACCAGTTTGCATTTTTCAAAAATGGTTTGATGTTCACCATTAAACCATTTATTGAATTCAAATACAACCATTTGCCATGGTGAGATTTGAATCCAGGTTTGAGTAAGAGTACAGTACTATTACCACTAGGAAACTGTGTCTCCTAAGGATAGCAAAGTCAACAACGTCAATTGTTAATACTTTGAGAATAGCAGTAAAGTGGATACTGACAAAATGGTAATGACTAATAAGAAAGAGCAGTTTTTAAAACAAATACTTACATTATAAAAAAATAGGCAAATTGGTAGCATTACAAAGTAGTAGCACTACAAATGAACTTGAAGTAAGTCATGGAGAGAAACTTAGCAAATTTAATGCAATATTTTAAATTACTAATGAAAAATATTCAGGACATCATGATTGTCATATTAGGATATTAAGGGCATGAGAAATTGAACATTATTAATCAAATTTTTGGAATTGAGAAACTGGAAATACAACTATATTATTTTTAAAAGAGTGAAAATACTGAATCACTCTGCCTGATTAACACCAAATGTAGGAAAGACACTGGAATCCATCAGCATAGGATAAACATAAACTGATCAAAGACAGCTACCTCTTATTTATTAAACATCGGTCTTTGATTAATGTCTTTGATTAAAATATAATGCAAGGGGTCATGTGTTCTGAATTCTGTCTGACAGCAAGCCCAGCTTGATTTTTAGAGATTAAATCGGGGCCCAGATTATTTTATTAGGAGGAAGGTGCAATATATTTGCCTGTGTGGTAGAAAAGTGTTGAGAATGTGTTTCAGGTTGCAAATAATGCTGCTTTAAGCTGCATCCCGGATACTTACTGAGCATTTAAATCTAAATCCAAGGTTTATATGATGCATGTTCCCACAGAGAATTGGCTTTGAGAGGGGATATGTCTAGGATAGAGTCATGCAGTACGAAAACAGAGCCTTCGGTCCAACCAGTCCATGCTGAGCATAATTCCAAACTAAACTAGTCTCACATGCCTGGTCCTGGCCCATATCCTTCCATGCCTTCCTTATTCATATAATGATATAAGTGTCTTTTAAATGGTGTGATTATGTCCGCATCCACCACTTCCTCAGGAAATTTATTCCACATGTGAATCACCCTCTGTGTAAAATATGTGCCCTTCATGTCTTTTTTAAACCCTCTCTCCTCCTACCTTAAACGTATGCCTCCTTGTCTTGAATTTCCCCTTCCTAAGGAAAAAAGACACCTCCTATTAACCCTACCTGTACCCCTCATGATTTTATAAATTTCTACAAGGTTACTTGTCACCCTCCTATACTGCAGTGAGAAAGGTCCCAGCCTATTCATCCTGTCTTTCCAACTCAAACCTTCCATACTTGGCAATATCCTGGTGAATCTCTACTGAACCCTCTCTAGCCTAATTATATCTCAAAACCTCACAAATGAGGGCTATCTTTCAGGATCCAGGAAAGGGACAGTGGTTACAGGTAGTAAGATATCATCCTTTGTCATTGGTTCGTGGATGGGAGCACACAATTGGATTGAAAAGACCGAATTTGTGAACCTTTATAACAAAGCTGAAACATTCATTTAACTTAGTCTGGAGCGAGAATTACCAGGAAAAATCTGCACCATGAAAGACAACTTTTAGTTCCACGCAGCGAAAGAAAAAGAACAGAAGTATCATTGGTAGCTAAAAATAATTTGGATTTGGTTCCAAGAAAAATGAATGTCTGCTTTTAGGACAGTATAGCATTTGTTTATGAAGTTTCTTTTTCCATTGTGATACAGGGGAATGTTCTGTTTGTAATCTAAAGTATAGGTTTCGTATAAATAATAAAAATAATTTTATATACTGTAATAATAGTCATTGGCAATTTTCATCTCTTGCAATCATAGTCTTCAAAAGTGGAATTTTGTTGGGTCAAGCTTACCAACTGGAAATTCTGATTCTTTCTTTAAAGTTATCAGTCGCAATGGAGAATGTAATATTAATCTTGTTGAATCTTTTGAGGTGGTCACGTGCATAACTAATAGGAGATTACCCATGTTCAAATTTGATAATTAGTAAAGAATGAAAGTACATAGAATTGGAAATAACTTTGATATGTGGTTTGGTAATTGATTGACAGATGAATGAGGCAAATGGATAAAGGGAGTCATATTTGGGATATGTTAATTGACGTTCCTAGTGATCTGTACTGGACCTTCACCATGCAGGTTAATGATAAATTATTTACAGATAACACTAAGGTAGAAGATGCAGTTAATTGTGTGGATGTGAGTAGAGAATTACAAAGAGACAGACAGAGTAATTAGTAGGTGGACAATATTATTACACTGAGATCAATTCAGGAAAATGTAAGTTTATTCATATAAGATACATTGGAAAATCAAGAATGAGACATCAGGAGCTGCAGAGGAACAACAGAATTTAGGTGGTTAAAAAGCTAGCTGACAGATGAAATAGATAATCAGAAAGACTAATGGAGTATTGGCCTTTATCTCAAATGGTTTGTAGTTAGAAGTGAGGAATAATATTTCATTTCTAGACTTAAGGTTATATCCCATCTGCTTATTGATCAGGTGATCTAACTGGTGCAACAGGTTTGAGGAACTGAATTCACTTCTGTTTGTGTATTTGAATACTCTGAGGCGATTATTGTATATTCAGAAGTCTTCTTTATTGTACACGTGCTTGGAAACTTTTCTCAGGCTTTGGGCTAAATGTATTGGACCGTACTTAGAAAGCTGCAAAACAAAGTGCAGCGCCACAACCCCACAATCTTAAGATACATTCTGCCATCTGCTGGTGAGTCTTAAACATGTCAATTATAGTTTCATATTTACTTGAGAATATGTTGTCTTAGTTTTCAGTTCACAGTTTTTCAGACACTATAACAGCAATACTTTAGTCGCTTAGTTTTTGACCACAAAATTTGGGGGAATGCTATTTTGAGCATTGATTCTTGAATCCAGCATCCATAAGAGCAAGTTGCTCCAGAAATAGGGACATAGTAACATAAAAAATAGGAGCAGATAGAGCCTAATCGACCCCTTGAGGATGCTACACCATTCATTATGATCATGGCTGATCATGAAGCTCAAAAATCGAATCCTGTCCCCCCTGAATCCCTTTAGCCACAGGAGCTATATCTACCTCCTTCTTGAAAGCACCTTATGTTTTGGCCTCAACAACGTTCTGTGGTAGTGAATTCCACAGGTTCACTACTCTCTGGATCAAGAAATGTCTTCTCATCTCCATCCTAAAAGATTTAACCCTCATCCTTAAACAATGCCCAGTGGTTCTGGACCCACCCAAACATCAGGAACTTCCTTCATGCATCTAGTCTGCCTGGTCCTGATAGAGTTTTAGAGGTTTTTATAAGAAGTCCACCCTCATTCTTCTAAACTCTCATGAATACAATTCTAACTGACTCAATCTCTCCTCTTGTCAGTTCTGCCATCCCAGGAATCAGTTTGGTAAACCTTTGCTGCATTCTCTCTATCATAACAACATCCTTCCTCAGCTGAGGAGACCAAAACTGCACGCAGTATTCCAGGTGTAGCCTCATCAGGACCCTGTACAATTGCAGCGAGACATCCTTGTTCCTGTACTTAAATCCTCTTGCTGAGAGGCCACCAAATACTTTGCCTTCCTTACTGTCTGCTGATCCTGCATGCCTACATGCAGGGGCTGGTGTACAAGGGCGCCTAGATATCATCGAACATTCCCCTCTCTCAATTCACAACTGTTCGAAAATTAATCCGCCTTCCTATTCTTGCTATCAAAGTTGATAACCTCACATTTATCCATATTATACCGCATCTATCTGGTGTTTGCCCACTCCCTCAGCCAAATGTTGCAATATTACATTTAACTTGCTCACCTATACCATTAACACATATTGGAAGATGATCACCAATGCATCCATTATTTTTAGAGCCATTTCCTTTAATACTTTGGGATGTAGATTACATTTATGAGTCTTCAATCCCATCAATTTCACCAACGCTATTTCTCCACTAATACAGATTTGCTTCAGTTCCCCCCACTTACGAAACCTTGTGTTATCATTTCTGGTAAGTTACTTATGTTGACCTTTCAGCAGGCAGAAGTGAAGTATAAATTTAGTTAGTCAGCTATTTCTTTGTTCTCCAATTTCTGACTGAAAGTGGCTTACATTAGTTTTCACCAATCATTTTTTCTTTAAACACCTGGAGAGATTTTTACAGTCAATTCTTACATTTTCTGCAAGCTTACTCTCCTTCTCTATTTTCCTCTCCAGAATCAATCCCTTGGTCCTTATTTGCTGATTCTAAACTATTCTCAATCCTCAGGTCTATTGCTGTTACTTGCTAATTTGAATGTCTTTTTTGCAATCCATATGATCTCTAACTTCGTTCATAAATCATGGTTTGGCCACTGTTCTCTTTGCATTCTTGCACCAGACATTCACTCTTTTAATGTTTGTCATTGCCTATTCAATTGTTCCTTTCAGTAACATTTCCTAATCCATCAGAACCAATTAATGCCTCATACTATTGTAGTTTCCCTCAAGACCCTGGTCTCAGACACTCTCGCTCTCCAGCATGATGAAGAATTCTATCATACTATAGTCACTCAAACCCCAAGAGGTCTCTCACAACTACGATAGCAATTATTCCTTTCTCACTGCATCATACCCAGTCGATGATGACCTGGTTCCTCAATGCATTGGTCCAGAAAACCGTTCTGTATACACTCTAGGAATTCTTCTTCTATGGTGTTGTGACTAACTTGATTCACCCAATCTATATGCAGAATGAGGTCACCCATAATTACACATATTTCTTTACGGCACGCATCTCTGATTTCCTGTTTAATACCATTCCCAACATCACCACAACAGTTTGGTGGTCTGTATAGCAGCAGATATAGGCCATTACATCCCCATGAGTGATTTTTGCCCTTTGATATTTCTCAATTCTACTTACACAGATTCTACATTTCCTGAGCTGATATCTTTCCTTGATATTCTGTTTATCGCCTTTTTAACCAGTAATGTAACTCCACCACCTTTTCCTTCTTTCTCTGCCCTTCATAAATACCGAATATACCTGGCTGTTCAGCACCCATCCCTGATCACTCTGCAGCTATGTCTTTGTAATCTCAGCCTATAGCATGCCTAATTATATCGATTTGCATGATTAATTCACCAACTTTATTTTGAATGCTCTATGCATTCAGGCACAAAGCCTTTAGGTTTGTCTTTATAATGTTCCTCGTCCTATTCCCACTATTTCTTAGAGTCATATAGTCATAGAGATGTACAACATGGAAACAGACCCTTTGGTCCAACCTGTCCATGCCGACCAGACATCTTAACCCAATCTAGTCCCACATGTCAGCACCCGGCCCATATCCCTCCAAACCTTTCCTATTCATATACCCATCCAAATGCCTCTTAAACATTGCAATTGTACCAGCCTCCACCACATCCTCTGGCAGCTCATTCCATACACGTAGCACCCTCAGTGTGAAAAAGTTGCCCCTTAGGTCTCTTTTATATTTTTCCCCTCTCACCCTAAACCTATGTCCTCTAGTTCTGGACTCCCCAAGCCCAGGGATAGAATTTGTTTATTTATCCTATCCATGCCCCTCATGCCCCTATAAGGTCACCCCTCAGCCTCCGACGCTCCAGGGAAAACAGCCCCAGACTGTTCGGCTCAAATCCTTCAACCCTGGCAACATCCTTGTAAATCTTTTCTGAACCCTTTCAAGTTTCACAACATCTTTCCAATAGGAAGGAGACCAGAATTGCATGCAATATTCCAACAGTGGCCTAACCAATGTCCTGTACAGCCACAACATGACCTCCCAACTCCTGTACCCAATACTCTGACCAATAAAGGAAAGCATACCAAACACCTTCTTCACTATCCTATCTACCTACGACTCCAGTTTCAAGGAGCTAGAAATCTGCACTCCAAGGTCTCTTTGTTCAGCAACACTCCCTAGGACCTTACCATTAAGTGTATAAGTTCTGCTAAGATTTGCTTTCCCAAAATGCAGCACCTTGCACTTATCTGAATTAAACTCCATCTGCCACTTCTCAGCCCATTGGCCCATCTGGTCCAGATCCTGTTGTAAGCTGAGGTAACCCTCTTCGCTGTCCACTACACCTCCAATTTTGGTGTCATCTGCAAACTTACTAACTGCACCTCTTATGCTCGCATCCAAATCATTTGTGTAAATGACAAAAAGTAAAGGACTCAGTGCCAATCTTTGTGGCACTCCACTGGTTACAGGCCTCCAGTCTGAAAAACAACCCTCCACCACCGCCCTCTGTCTTCTACCTTTGAGCCAGTTCTATATCCAAATGGCTAGTTCTCCCTTTATTCCATGAGATCTAACCTTGCTAATCAGTCTCCCATGGGGAACCTTGTCGAACGCCTTACTGAAGTCCATATAGATCATATCTACTGCTCTGCCCTCATCAATCTTCTTTGTTACTTCTTCAAAAAACTCAATCAAGTTTGTGAGACATGATTTCCCACGCACGAAGCCATGTTGACTATCCAGAATCAGTCCTTGCCTTTCCAAATACATGTACATCCTGTCCCTCAGGATTCCCTCCAACAACGTGCCCACCACCGAGGTCAGGCTCACCAGTCTATAGTTCCCTGGCTTGTCTTTACCGCCCTTCTTAAACAGTGGCACCACGTTTGCCAACCTCCAGTCTTCCAGCACCTCACCTGTGACTATCGATGATACAAATATCTCAGCAAGAGGCCCAGCAATCACTTTTCTAGCTTCCCACAGAGTTCTCGGGTACACCTGATCAGGTCCTGGGGATTTATCCACTTTTAACCATTTCAAGACATCCAGCACTTCCTCCTCTGTAATCTGGACATTTTGTAAGATGTCACCAACTATTTTCATACAGTCTATATCTTCCCTATCCTTTTCCACAGTAAATGCTGTTGCAAAGTATTAATTTAGTACCTCCCCCATTTTATGTGGCTCCACACAAAGGCCACTTTGAGGGGCCCTATTCTCTCCCTAGTTACCCTTTTGTCCTTAATATATTTGTAAAAATCCTTTGGATTCTCCTTAATTCTATTTGCCAATGCTATCTCATGTCCCCGTTTTTCCCTCCTGATTTCCCTCTTAAGTATACTCCTACTTTCTTTATACTCTTCTAAGGATTCACTCAATCTAACCTGACGTATGCTTCCTTCTTTTTCTTAACCAAACCCTCAAGTTCCTTAGTCTTACTGTGGGTCTGAATGATTCTAGCACTTGCTTCCTCTGATCACTTCTGTTATTACCTTTAATTTGTTCTTTCCCTTGATTCCTCTTCCTCTGACTCCTTGTATAGATCCCATTCTCTGTCAAGTTAGTTTAAACATTCACCTACCTCTCAACCTCTTAGGGCATCAGTCCAAGTCCTGCCCAGGTATAACCTGCCCAGTTTGTGCTCATCCTCCCTCTTCCAGAACCGGTCTCAATGCCCAGGAATCTGAAACTCTCCCCCTTACACCCTCTCTTTAGTCACATGTTCATTTGATATATCCCGCTTTTTCGACCCTGATGAGTATGTAGCACTGGTAGTAATCCTGAGTTCACTTTGTTTGCCGACCTACTTTTCAGTTTGTTTCCTACCTCCTTTTATTCTACTTTCAGTACCTTGTTCCTTTTTTCACCTACGTTGTTCATATCAATGTACACATGATCACAGGCTGTTCACCCTCTCCCTCCAGAATGTCCTGTAGCTGCACTGAGACATCTTTGACACTAGCATGAGCAAAGGCAACATATCATCCTGGTCTCCACCGGAAAAATAGAAATGCATATCTATTGCCCTACAATTGAAACTCCAATGACTATTGCATTTCCACACTTTTTTCTCCTCCCCTGTGCAGCAGAGCCAACTATAATGCCACTATTCCTGACTGTTGCCGTTTTCCCTGAGAGGCCATTCCCCTCAACAGCAGCCAAGGCAGGATATCTGTTTTTCATGGGAATGGTCCCATGGAGTTCCTGCGCTGCCTGCCTAGTCATCTTACTCTGCCTGAACTGGGTCAGAATGGCTGATATTCCCAATTTTTTGCTTCTTTAATTTTGATTAGATTAGATTAGATTACTTACAAAATGGAAACAGACTCTTCAGCCTAAAAAGTCCACACCGACCCTCAGAAGAGTAACCCACCCAGAACCATTCCTCTACATTTATCCCTTCACCTAGCACTACAGGCAATTTAGCGTGGCCACTTCACCTAACCTGCACATTTTTGGACTGTGGGAGGAAACCGGAGCACCCGGATGAAACCCAGGCAGACACGGGGAGAATGTACAAACTCCACACAGACAGTTGCCTGAGGCGGGAACTAAACCTGGGTGTCTGGCGCTGAGAGGCAGCAGTGCTAACCACTGTGCCACCTTAGAGAGTAGAATAAAAGGAGTTAGGAAGCAAGCTGAAAAGTAGGTCGGCAAACAAAGTGAACTCAGGATTACTACAGTGCTCATGCTCATCAGGGTCGAAAAAGCAGGATATATCAAATGAACACGTGACTAAAGAGAGGGTGTAAGAGGGAGAGTTTCAGATTCCTGGGCATTGAGACCGGTTCTGGAAGAGGGAGGATGAGTACAAACTGGGCAGGTTATACCTTCAAAGTTTGGGAGAAGATTTGTAGCTCGGGTGCTCGTTGTTGTGGTTCTGTTCGCCGAGCTGGGAATTTGTCTTGCAAACGTTTCGTCCCCTGTCTAGGTGACATCCTCAGTGCTTGGGAGCCTCCTGTGAAGCGCTCTGTGCTGTTTTCTCCGGCATTTATAGTGGCTTGTCTCTGCCGCTTCCGGTTGTCAGTTCGAGCTGTCCGCTGTAGTGGCCAGTATATTGGGTCCAGGTCGATGTGTTTGTTGATAGAGTCTGTGGATGAGTGCCATTATGGCCACTATCAACAAACACATCGACCTGGACCCAATATACCGGCCACTACAGCAGACAGCTCGAACTGACAACCGGAAGCGGCAGAGACAGGCCACTATAAATGCCGGAGGAAACAGCACAGAAGCGCTTCACAGGAGGCTCCCAAGCACTGAGGATGTCACCTAGACAGGGGACGAAACGTTTGCAAGACAAATTCCCAGCTCGACGAACAGAACCACAACAGGTTATACCTGGGCAGGACTTGGACTGATGCCCTAAGAGGTTGAGAGGTAGGTGAATGTTTATTCCCATAATCTATAATGCTGGACTATTTATTTCTTTATTTTAAAATTTTTTTTCTTTGTTTCCTAAGTATTTGATTATAAGTAACTGTACCTGGCTAACTCTGTACCTAAGATGTAATGCAGCGACTGTGGATTTTTCATTGTCCTCATTTGAGTACATGTGACAATAAAGCTAATTCAATTCATTGGTGGTTGCCCATTCCTTTATTTGCCTGTGGTGTCTTAAACTGCAGTGTGATCACCTCTCTGTATGTGCTATCCACACTGCTCTCAGCTTTGTAGATGGTCTACTGTGCCCCTAGGCATTGCGCCGTCTCTGAAACTGGGGCTTCCAGGAGCTCCAGTTGGACATATTTTCTGGACAAATGCTGCCCCTGAGCACCAGAAATATGTCCAGCCTCTGACATAAAGCAAGAGGAGTGTGAGATCGTAGCTTTGAGCTTTCCTGCCATAACTTGCCCCTTTCAGGTGATGCTTAATATCAAATAATATCAATTTCTTGAGGAGCCTTCATTCCTATTCCTTGATACTATAGAATAATGCCCTTAGAGACTATTAACCATAAAAAACTTTTACATTATTAGCAATAAAGGTTATAAATATTAATCTTTTGTTATCTAGTACTTACCAATCAACACTCTCCCTTAGAACATCTACTACTGAACTAAGGTTAAACCACTCCAATTTTCCTGTGAGACCACTCTCTGTACACACTTCCCAGAATGCTTCACTGTGACACCAACTGTGAGGACACTCTTCCCAGAGTGCTTCACTGTGATGCTGATTGCAAAAACACTTTTTCCAGAGAATGTAGATGGAGGCTGGTACAATTACAACATTACATCTGGATGCGTTCATGAATAGGAAGGGCTTAGAGGGATATGGGCCAAGAGCTGGCAAATGGGACTGGATTAATTTTAGGATATCTGGTTGGCATGGACGAGTTGGACTGAAGGGTCGGTTTCTGTGCTGTGCTTTTCTATGACTCTATAACTCTTTAAGAAATTTAGCATTGGAGTATAGCAACAATATTTTGGACTTAGTTTGGGGACTAACATGCAGAAAGATTTGCATTTTGTAAGAAATATTAATAATGTAAATCTCTTTATGGTATATATGAATCAGCGTGGTCATGATCCTTCTCTTTTTATTCTGTCACTTCCTCCTTTTTGAACAATCAACAGGTTCAGAAGTTCAATCAATGGGCAGCGAAGTTCAAGAAAGTGTTGTTTTGATACCAAGTTAAATGTTGAAGTTTTCTAGAGGTATTGGACAGAATGGCTCAGGTACTCACAAGGTGGTCATTGATGATAGAGTTAGCATGAAACCAGAGAGAAAAATCAGTCAAAGAAAAACAGCAATATTTGAAAATGAATGCGTTAGTCATACTGGAGCATTGTCCTGAGCTTTACAGAACAAGTCAGACAAGTATGAGTCATTCATAAATTTTACTGGATTTTCCTGCTGGGAGAATAATTTTGACAGGGTTGAAATAAGTCATTGTTTTGATTTTGATTTTCCTACTACGCATGGTCTCAGAGTCATAGAGATGTACAGCATGGAAACAGACCCCACGTTACAACTTGTCCATACCCCTCATGAGTTTATAAAACTTTGTAAGGTAACCCCTCAGCCTCACACTCTCAAGGGAAAATATTCCCAGCCTATTAAGCCTCTCCCTCTAGCTCAAACCCTCCAACCCTGGTTTGAGAAAATCTTTTCTGAATGCTTTCGAGTTTCACAGCATCAAACTTCGGAAATAGCCCAACCTTGCTTGTCTGAAATCAGAATGAACAATGTAGCCCTTATAGTTTGTGGGCTGCGCCCATTGCAGTTATATTAGCTTTGCAGCTATTGGAACATTTGAGTCCTCCAGTGCTAACACTGTTTTTATTAGCAGTTCATACATGGCCTGGCAAGTACCCATCACTAAGAATACATTTGATGCTCCATATCAACAATACAATGAATGTCTGACTGGCATTAGGGGAGGGACTGAAACTCCATTGCATCTCCATGAGGTACAATACATTCCATCCTCCCTTAACTCTCCCAATTCATTGAGAATGATACATACTATTAAAAACAAAGAAACATTATTGCTCTCATGTAGAGTCCAAGCTGCTTCCCTCTCAAGCACTGCTTAAATAAAGGACACTTCTTTTTCTTTCAAAAATATACTTTATTCATAAAAGTATTTTGATATCTGTACAATTGGTGATGCCATTCATATGTGTACATTGCATTTCTTTACACACAGAGATCAGACTGAATCGTTTGTATATACAAGTCTGTATGTTAGCCATCCAGGTGTTTAGCTGACATGTCAGTGGATCCCAGTTACTGACTGGGCCCCCTATTCTTCTTTGGCAGGCAGACGTTACACGGTGGTCTTTCCCTACTGTGCCTTGGTGTCACAGCTTCAACGTGTCCCTCAGCACAGAGTCCTGGACCTTGGAATGTGCCAGTCCGCAACACTCAGTTGGGGTCAACTCCTTCAGCTGGAAGATGAACAGGTTTTGGGCAGACCAAAGAATGTCTTTCACCGAGTTGATGATCCTCCAGGCACAGTTGATATTTGTCTCTGTATGCGTCCTGGGGAACAGACCGTAGAGCACGGAGTCCCACGTCACGGAGCTGCTCGGGACGAACCTCGACAAACACCACTGCATTCCTCTCCAGACTTCCTTTACGTAGGCACATTCCAGAAGGAGGTGTGTGACAGTCTTGTCCCCCCTGCAGCCGCTTCAAGGGCAGCGTGCCTTGCGGCAGAGAGTCCGGGCGTGCATAAAGGATCTCACCAGCAAAGCCCTTCTCACCACCAGCCAAGCCATGTCTTGGTGCTTGTTGGAAAGTTCTGGTGATGAGGCATTCTGCCAAATGACTTTGACAGTCTGCCCAGGGAACTGCTCAATAGGATCTGCCCTCTCCTTTTCCCGAAGGGTCTCAAGGACACTACGTGCTGACCACTTCCTGATGGACTTGTGGTCAAAGTTGTTTTTCTTTATAAATTTTTCCACGAAGGACAAGTGATACGGAATGATCCAACTACTTGGAGTGTTCCACGGCAGCCAGGCCAGGCCCAAACTTCGCAGCACCGGGGACAGGTAGAACCTCAGTACGCAATGACACTTGGTGTTTGCGTACTGGGGATTCATGCACAACTTGATGCAGCCACGCACAAAAGTGGCCATCAGGGTGAGGGTGTGTTTTTTCCCCCGTTGCCCAGATCTTTATACATTGTGTCCCTATCGGACCCGGTCCAACTTTGATCTCCACATGAAGTGGAAGATGGCCCGGGTGACTGCAGCGGCACAGGTTCTGGGAATAGGCCAGGCCTGTGCCACATATAACAACACTGAGAGTTGATTTCAATTTCTCTGGAGGAGTAATCTTTAACTCTAAGGAGTTTATTTTTCTTTTGACTCAAATAAATCCATTCTCAAGCAATTCCATGGCTCTTGTGATAATGAAAAGAGTAACAGTGGTTCCTTCAGGCTCGTAATTACTCACTGCAGAAGGTATGCAATTTGAAATTATTTTCCACACAATGAGTAATACCTGACCACCAGAATGATCATTGTGCCCTTTTGCATGAGACTTTTTTTTATTCTTAAATGACCTTGGTGAAGTTGTTGAATCTCAAACTGAACTCTTGGTGTGACTTGTCTCACGTAGAAGACTAATGAGTCATCAGTAATGGTTTGAGCTGTTCAAAATCTTGGCGGACTATTGGATCCTGTGTGTCTAGTCTGGTCATCCTTCTAGACAATGTTTCTGGATTTGAAAATATTCTTTATCCTCTTTTTGGACTTGCCTTCTCTTGCAACTTCCTCTTAGTAGCTGATAAGTGTGAAGTGACTAAGCATGCGAGCATTTCAACTTTCTTGATGAAGTCTAAGTCCTCCTGCTCAGTTTCACTTGATGGTATTCCTGATAGTGTGTTTGTTGTTGTGTAGTACTTATGTTTTACCAGTTTGGTGGAGTTATAGCTTGTGAATCTTAACCTGAATGAGGTTAAGATTGAGTGATGATTTGTGATCAGTTTCAATTTTGAATCGTAATGTTCTCATGTAACCTAAAAAATGTTAATATTCTCACATTACTGCCAAAACCTGTTTCTTTATCATTGTCTGGTGTTGTTCTGTGCTTTTTTACTGGTATAGATATGTAATAGTCTGGTCTGCACTTACTGTTTCACTGCTTTTGAAATACTATTGCCCCTGCTTCTGTAGGTGATACATCTGCAGTCACTACAGTTGTTAAGTGTGAGTGCAATTTGCTAAGATTTGTGAAGAGATTAGGAATTGTTTCAGAGTAGTTTGCTCGACCAAGTTCCAACACTATTATTAAGCTTGTCTCAAAGGCTGTCTCACTGACTTGTTGACCTCTGTCAAATTCATTGAAACTTGCCAATATGATTGATTAGACCAATGGGGAATTATACTTTTACTGTGCATTTAAAAATATTTGAATTTATGTTAAAACTTGGCTTATTCTACTTTATCTTCATTTCATTTGGTAAGTAACCTTCCGTTTTATTGTTAAAATAAAATCTGCGACATTGCATACACATGTTTCAGTAAGGGAACATTTCATTTAAACTGAAACAAACACAACATGATCTATCAAGCCAGGTTTCTGAATGGAATTTAAGTAGTCCATTAATAACATCAGCTGGGATCATAACAGTGAGGCAGCAGAAAGAAAGTGATGCCACTTGTCTTTGTGGAGCCTAGAAGGTCATTAATCTCTGGACAACATTGTTGAGCACCTGTCCAGACCACAGATATTGCACTGATCTGGGTGGCTGTCTCCAACCAATCTGGCAGAGTTTGGAGAGATGTGCTCTTCTAGAGATCTGAGGGCTTCTTCTCCATTGGGACCTCCAGGTCCCTGTTGGTGAAGTAGGGTGTTAACTTCACTCCTTCTTGCATCACCTCCTTCTGAAATGTGATATTGCAAATGATTTCCAGTGGTAGGTCCTGGCTTGCAATGCTTGAACAGTTGACTTTGTGAGCACAGGTTTCATTGAAAAGGTCACCATGGAGGCTGGTTGAATGATTGATTAGATGAGCCATGTATGATTGTGTGAGAAGTGTCACCAGGCTCACAAAAGGCGATCCTCCATAAAACTTCCTGAAATTGTCATTTAGTCAAATATCAGAAGGTGGAGCCCTATATCACTTCCCTCTTTTTGCATGACATATGAAATATAAATTAAGCTTAAAAATACTGTGGATGTTGTAATAAAAATATTTCTAATAGCATCATGACATATCTGTGCCAGCTCCCAGGCAATGCATGACATATGAAATATAAATTAAGCTTAAAAATACTGTGAATGTTGTAATAGAAATATTTCTAATAGCATCATGACATATCTGTGCCAGCTCCCAGGCAAACACATCATGCTGAATAGATGCTGCTACTTTCTGAAACCCAAACTCCCATTTCATTAACACCATTGTTACTATGAAACCCATTTATACAACCCATGAACATAAAGATATGCTAGGAATTGAGGTTAACACAATCTATTTTTGTCTAATCGTGGAACCGAGTTCACCAGTTAACTACAGTGTTAAATATTAACCCGTGGCCAGTCGCTTCTACAATTTTGAGATATGTTAGTCAGTCATGACATGGCAACACATTTCAGGAAAACAGTACCTGACTGTTTCTGCAGTTCTACCATTTCAGAATTGAGATACTGCCATTCTGAATTATCAATAGTCTTTTGAAGGTTTTATTAATTGAGCTGAATGTAAAGACTTTTTCCCTTCTGGCATGTTAACTTAAACATACTTGACCCAATGATGGAAATATTATTGAAGATTTCAGGCTGGTCAAATAGTTTAGGAAGTAAAACCACGGTACAAGCTCCATATTCAAAATAAATTTCAAATAACTGGAACACTTGTTTACCTTTTTATTTCATTTTGTTTGCTTGATAATGTTTTTTAAAAAAAAATTGATGCTTTTTTTGGCAACATGGTTGCATAGATAACTGAATCACACTGATTCTCAATTGTAAGATGTAATAACCTATTTCCTTGAATTTCATATAACTCATGCTGTCAGATGCTTTCTTGTTCAGACAGTGGTTTGAAAACATTGTAATCCTTGGCTTGATGTCAAGTCTAAGATATAATCTAAGATACCATCAAGATATGGTTGCAGTTAGTATTGAGATGGGGGATGATGTTGTTGGGGAGGCAAAATAATGAACGAATGTGCCAGAATGGCTCTCTGATGTTTTTCTGTCAATGGTCAAACTTCTCAATCGCTACCCAGAATGGGAATGGAAGCCCAGTGGATGATATCCTGTTGAGAGTGTTAACAGACTCTTTAACAATGATTCTGAGCAGTTCTAGGCATTCGCTTGAAGATACATATCTCCCATAAGGCTTAATAGGTCACTAGCTATCATGGAGGACAGCACCATGATTATTCCCAGAGGCAAAAGAAGTGGAGACGTCACCATCCAAAGCAGTCCTTCTGATATCATGCTTTTCCATTATTTTCCCACCTTACCACCCACCCCACCTCCTCAGCCCCACTGACTTCAACCCAACTTTGACCCAATCAAGGATGATGTCATAAATAATATCTTAGAAGTCACATCAAGTCAAAGATTGTCATGGTACCAATCTCAAGGGAACATAGCCTCAGCAAGAAAAGACCTGTCAACACCACTGTTTCTCAATTGTAAAATGCAAATAAAGTGAGTCACTCATTCCATCCAATAAAGATCACAGCTATCATTGGATGGAAGGACAATTTAAAGAAATTACAGCTGTGGTAACCAGTAACTGGGAAGGTCTTTTATTCCAGAATCTCTGTAGCAAAGTCAGTCAAGGGTTAAAAGGTACAAAGAGAGGTCTGTACCCTACATTCAGCAGCTGCCTTTCCCAGTCAGGAAGAGAATGAAAGCAGAGCAATGTCAGCAGCTGTGTGGTGCGAAGCTATGCCACTACACATATAACATGCAGGGAATAATCATGGGGGTGGGGGTGGGGGAGTGAGCACTAAGACAGGTGAATGCTCAAAGAAGGCACAGGGTATATAGATAATGGACAAACTGGTGACCAAAGTCTTGTTTGTGTGAGCAGCGCAGTATATAGGATTCTGGTCCAACAGTGCAAGTCAGGTCAGAGGGTCATCAGCTTTGCCATCATGGATGGATTCCCTCAGGTTTGAGGCTTATTGGCTGTGGCCATCTCGTCTCTCTCAGCAGCCAGATGTTTATATCCCTCTCTCAGTGTTCAGCTCATATGTAATTGCTGCAAATGGATCCTCTAAGTGTGTGCTAGGTCTCCTGGAAACTATCATGATATTTTCATTCTGAGACAGTCCTAGGCACCAGGATGGTTTATCCCAGCCGAAAGCCATGATGGACGGATCCTAGCTGAGGTAGAGTAATGAGTTTAACACCAGAAGCATGCGTAATGTCAATGTAATAATCATGTCAAAGTCACACAAGTACATAGAAAGTCTGGAAGGGAGAAGAAACTCTAACTTGGTGCAAAGATATAGTGTTTGTGTAACGGGCCCTTGGGACACAGTGAATGAGCTGGAAGGCCTGAGTGCTCCAGAGGTGTGTCATATCCCAATTCTGAACAGGCTGAATAAACATCTATAATGTTTGCATTGATCAAGTGATCTTGTATTTAAGACCAAGGACTTAAGCAGCATATTTTTCAGAAACCAAACATACCTGATCTTGGCTACACAGCAAACCAGGCAATGAGGGTTATCCACGGTTGACGTGGCAGCACACATTATTGTGGAGCCTCATCTCTGAGACACTTTTCACGGAAGAGGACATGATCTTAAAAGTGAGAGTCATTGTGCACTGCATGCAATTGGTAGACTCCTCAGTTGTTGCATGTTTGGGAGCAAACTCTAACAAATGTCCATACATTTCCCATTGCTTACTCTATACTTCCTTGCCTTGCTGATAAACGTTTCCACAACCATTACCCAGCCCAACTTAGCATCTACATGGAATTGAGCAGTCCTGGGCCTATCCTCAGTCCTCCAATAATGACTGCCTCCAGCTTGCAATATCTCCATCACCCTCTCCTGCACCAGTGTATGGCCTTGACCAATTTTCAGGGGCCAAATTTTTCTCTTACCTCAATGCTAAATATGGACTTTGGTCATTACATTGAGCCAGGGAATATTAAGCAGTCACCATTTTCAGAAGACCACTTGGAAGACTACTCTACAGTTAAACTGTTAGTCAATATCTAATCCAACAGTTTTTGGCAAGAATTACAAAAACATGTGTCTGCATGCATTGCCTTTGACTTTACAATAACGTGATGGCGGTAACTTGCTGTGAAAGGCATTATTTCAATAGCAGGAAGTGCCAGGTGAATATAAGTCAAACCAATTTCTTTGCTCCTACATATTTAGGTTGTGGATTCTGTCCCAACCTAGGAAATGTTGAAGACACAATACAAAGCAGCAATACTTTGGATTCTTTCATTTCTTAGCATCATACATTCTGAACGTTTCCTTAAGCTAAAGAAAGAAACCTCTCCTGCCTTTTGAAACTGGAGATTATTTATCTTGTTTGATTATAAAACTCCAGCGATTTATAAGACCCACGTTCCTGTCTCACCTCCTCAAAATGTGTGTCAAATGCCTGAACAGGCTGAGTAAAAATATCTACAAAACCCCATTAGTTCCAAAGCTAAGCCTCAAAGATTGTTTTAAAAGAAATCACCATGGTTGCTAAAATACTTGCATGTTAATGATTAAATTAGCAGCACGGTGGCTCAGTGATTAGCACTGCTGCCTCATAGCACCAGGGTCCGAGGTTTGATTCCAGCCTCGGGCAGCTGTCAATGTGGAGTTTGCACATTCTCCCTGTGTCTGCGTGAGTGTGCTCCAGTTTCCGCCCATGGTCCAAAGATGTGCAGGTTAGGTGAATTGGTCATGCTAAATTGCCTGAAGTGTTAGGTATATTAGTCAGGGGTAAAGGTAGGGGAATGGGTCTGGGTGGGTTGCTCTTCGGAGGGTCGGTGTGGACTTGTCGGGCCGAAGAGCCTGTTTCCACACTGTAGGGAATCTAATCTAAATTTAGGCCCACAGAAAACCTACTGATTAGTAACATTCCAGAAACCCAAACTTACAACATTAATACGAGAACAAATGAATCCCAGAGTTTACATTTCAAATTTATTACAGATAGATTACAATTCTTTATTTGCACTGCTTGGAGCTTTTTATTTAGAAGGCTATTTGAAGATGAACTCTCGGTCTTTATTTTTTTTCAGTTGAAGACTGTTTTAATCAGAAATCCTTTCAATTCCATAGTCACTTTTCATTAGAGATTTAAATGAGCACCTTTCTTCTGCTGAGTACCATAATCCCACTCCCTCCTGCATTACAATAACCTGGCGGAAATTCAAAGTTTACTGTACAAGAAATCATGGACATTAAGAACATACATTGCTACAAGTATTAGTGTGATAATACAATTATTTCATTATTTCAAAGGAGAGAAATTTTGAGGAGAAAGAAGTAAATTACTAGACAGCATATGGGAAAAGGAATATAGTACTTTAAATATGTACTACATTATTCATTATTAACTTTTTAATAGTTGGGAGTAATTTCTAAAAAAAAAATCAAATTGTACCAGTGTTAAGACTGTAAAATCCAGAACGAGGAAACATTAAATTGATCTTATGAAGTGTATGAAGCAACAATAATATATAAGTATTACATAAATCACTCCAGATTTGAACTTTAATTTATTTCCATGTAATTGACTATTTCTACAAACTTCTGTTCCATGTTGTCTGGAGTTATACAAATATTTGCACATTTTATAGTTAGCTAAGATAGCAGCTGTGAATTGTTGACCATACCTTGAGCACATTAAAAAAATACAGTGATGAAATGGAAGTTGCCAACTGTTTGTATGTATTATATTATAATTTCTAAAGTTGCTTTTGTTGTTTTGTTTATGATGTCTGTATGTTTGAACAGATTGCAGAACAAACAAATCTTTGTTACATGTTCTAAACTCTATGATGACTTTTTTTAAAAAAGCTCAGCTCACAGGTTGTATTGTTTAAGATTTTAAATAACTCCCATTATGAACATATTTAGTAGAATTGTTTGTATAAGGATAGGGTGCTGAAAGAGGTGACAAATGTTTCTGAGCAAACACACCTACATACATTTGAAGATTTTAAAGATTTTAAAGGAAATTTGATGCAATACTTTTCTCAGGTCTTTTAAAGTTCATGAATGAATGGATTTTATATGATCTCTAGAAGGATTGTCTAGATAGTTGTTTTACACACTTTTGAAATGTTCTGTTATATGACATGTACACACTTGTGAATTCTGCTTATTGATGAGATGTGTTATCCAAAATGTATATTAGCAGGAAAGATAAAAGTAGAGAAGTTTTAATGTAGTCAATCATAATCATAGAAGAAAAAAGCCATCATAGTTAGTGCTTATTTTGGGAAACTGCAATAGACAAAAATGATTGAAAAATCCTAAGACCAGGAGTTGAATGGGCCTAAGAAAAGCATGATGGCCATCTTTGTTGATCCATCCTGAAAATGTCTGCAGATTCATCACCGTGGTAGCCAAGGTTTCTGAAATTATTCTATTATGTTATTCATTATTCCACTTGGAAGTTCCTGTCTTAATACAAAATTGCAGTCAGAATTGTATGTCGCAGAAACAACAAATGAGTTCATACAAACCAAAATGACTTTAATCTCCTCACTGTCCCTGTTGTCTCTACAGAGGGAAGTAACCAGTCACAGGACAGTCTTCCAGTTGGTCACTTTGGCTCTGATAGGTGCTGGGATGTACCCAGGCAAAAGTGAGGGCTGCAGATGCTGGAGATCAGAGTCAAGATTAGAGTGGTGCTGGAAAAGCACAGCAGGTCAGGCAGCATCCAAGGAGCAGGAAAATCAACGTTTCTGGCAGGAGCCCTTATTGTGATGTACCCATCCACCTATTAACTATGTCAGAGCTTTGCTGGAGCGGCCTGTAGTTTCATCTTGTAACACGGTGGTAATTAACACAGATGTAGATGTAGAAATTTGTGGCAAGCTGGTTGCTAAAGGTTGGATATTTTCATATTGTGCAATGTATTGTAGTATGTCAATCTATAATATGCAAACTTTAATAATTAGATACAGAATGTTCCAATGTCAATCATTGTGTGAGACAGCTCTTAATTTCAGATTTGAACTTGTCTTTGATCTGTTTAAACGTCTGTCCTCTTGCACTATTTTTATGTTAGGATGGATTCTGAGTTGAGAACCCAAAAGTGGCTGGAGCAGATGCTTTGCCATTGGTGGCTAATTAAGAAGTTGCCTTTGGGAGCACCAAGTGGCTAGGTTACCCACTGTGGGCAGATTCATAGGTATCTTCACAATAAGGACAAAACTGAGTGCCACCAAGGGTGTTAGCTACACCCTGATGGCACGTTGATTGCTAAGAAACTGCCGTTGAAACTCAATAATCAGACCTAAGTTTCCACAAACCAACACAGTCGATGCTGGGGAAACTCAGCAAGTTTGGTAGCATCTGTGGAGAGTGGAAAACAAAATTAATATTTCAAGTCCAGTATGACTCTTCGTCAGAACTGAACAGGGTTGGAAAATTTTTTTTAATGCTTTTCACAGAGGTGGAGGTGGGGTGAGGTGAACAGTTGGCTTGGAAGCCCAGTGCAAAAAGTAAAAGTGGTATTAATTATGGTGAAAGAGAAATAGAGTTGTAAAATTAAGATATGGAAGGGGGAAAATATGTTCTTTCTGTTAACAACAGCGTAAACAACATACAAATAAGGACTGTAAGAGAAATGGAGATCATGTGGTCAAGCTCTGAAATTGTGAAATTCAATGTTGAGACTTTGAGGCTGCAAAGTGTCCTAGTGGAAAATGAGGTGTTGTCCCATGAGCTTGTGTTGTGCTTTGTTGGAATACTGCACCCTGCCCAGGACAGAAATATCAGCATGACAGCAAGGGGATTTATTGAAATAGCAAGCAGCTGGAAGGTCGGGATTATTACTATGGACAGAGTGGAGATTTTCCGCAAAGTGTTCACCCAGTTTGCTTTTGGCCTTGCCAATATAAAGGAAACCACATTATGAACAATGATTACAGTAAGGCAGTACTAATAAAAGCTTGTTTTCACTGTAAGGTGTGATTAGGACTTTGGACAATAAGGAAGGAGGAGGTGAATGTGTTTATTTTATGATTGCATGGGAAAATGCCACAGGGGAGTGAGAAAATGTTAGGAGTGATGGAGGTGTGGTCTAGGGTGTCACAGATGGAATAGTTCTTATGAAATACTGGAGGGGAGGGGATGGCAGAATCCCTTATCATTGTTCTGGGAAGGATGGAAGGTAATAAGGGCAGAGAAGTGGGAGATGGGTTGGACAAGGCTCAGGACCCTATCAATCACAGTCAGGCAGAATCTGCTTTTGATGAAATAGGAGGTCATGTTGGAATCAGCTCGGTGGAGTTGACATCATCAAAACAGATGTGATAGTGACAGAGAACCTGACAGAATAGAATAGAATCCTTCAAAGAAGCGCCATGAGGAAGTGTACTTGAGCTAAATGTCAGAGTCATAGATATGCCTCTCCAGACAACCAGCCAGACCAAATTGCCATAGTTCAGGCTAAGATTCTGTCATTTGCAGCTGGACATTCTAGGTCCAGAGATATGCATGCTATTTTCCACATGCATGATCTAAAGCAAATAGCCTTTAACCAGCCACACTAAAGTGACTGAGAAAGGATCTTGTGGAATCATTAGGACTGGCAAAGGTAACATTTATTTCTGCCTGAATCATGGAATTAATTTATAAAATTTTTTTTTGGATTGTCTGTTATTTTTGTGATGAGGCATCTTCGTTGATGTCATGGCTACTGACAAAGAAAAAGCAAATAATTTAGGACTATTAGTGAATGAGGAGTTAGCATTGATACCATGTTTCATAAATTATTTATTCACACACAATTTAGAGACAATGCAGCTTTCCAGGTTGCAGCCTCCCTTCCCCTTGTTTCTTCTGGCATCTTGTTTGAGCTCGCCAGTGCTCCGCACATTTGAAGGAGCAGAGATTAGCTTTGATCCCACCACAGCCCTACCCCACTTCACTGATACCACAGAATGATGCTCCCCAGAAGGAATTACTTTTTGGAAGAACAATGCATTCCATCTGTTGCTATTTTCCCATAGCCCTTCAAATTCCTCCTGCCAATTTTTACCTAATTAATTTTAAATGCTATTGTTGAATGCACTTCCACTATTCAAGCAATACTTTCTTACAACCAGGTGATGAATACATTTTAAAGTTTCAGAAGGCAGCTCACCACCATCTTTTCAAGGAAAACTAAGGAAAGGCAAAAATACCCAATAAAAAATGAAAAGAACTGCAGATGCTGTAATCCAGAAACATAGACTGAAGTTGCTGGAAAGGCCCAGCATGTCTGGCAGCACCTGTGAAGAGAAATCAGAGTTAAGGTTTCGGGTCTGATGACACTTCCTTAGAACTGCTGGTAACTAGGAAAATATCAGCTTGTATAAACTGATGATTTATGGTTAGCTTTTCTTAGAATTTTATAAGAGCATAGGTAAAGACTATATCAGAACCTTTGACCGATTGTCATTGATAAGCTATCAATAAAACAGTTAAATATTTGCAATCATTGCTAAAGTATGGTTTCCACCCATTTCTCTGTTAAAACATATTGAGACTTGTTGAACTGCATTTGTTTTGCAAATGAAGTCAAAACATCCTCTATAAAAATGTCTTAAGCTGAACTGCTTTTCATAATCCTGTTTGCATTCTTGCAGTATGGACATAACAATCTTGCTGGTTTTCCTTCTAACAGTAAGTAAAACATCATGATTTTGTATTACAATCTTAACAATGTGTTAGGAACAAGTGTAGAAGTAAATAGGTTCAATGCAAATATAGCAGAAATATCTTTTGTCATACTATTAGAATCTCCACTGTAGCTGAACTCCTGCTTGCTAGATCACCATTTTATTCATTGGTTTATGCCATTGGTTCTCCCATGGTACTGCTCTTGATGTGTCTGCAATAATTGTAATGCTGAAATGAAGCAGGATCAGTGATTATAGAAGTCAGCAGATATAATTCAGTCCTTGTTTTAATGTTATGCACCTTTGTTATCCTACACCTGCATTTAGTGGAAGCTATCCATGTAAATTTAACAGGCCATAAGATAGGTTTTCTGTTAGTAGCTGTGATTAAGCCTTCCATTTGAAGAAACAATGTAATTATACTGTGATGAGTTCAGAGCATTAGTTACTGCAATAAATGTTGATATAGGAACACATATTAGAAAATATTTTTTTAAAAAATCCATTCATACCTAAGCTTTCTCATATTTTAAATAGATAACATCATACCTTTCATTGTTTCCTGCTCTACTAGTTCTGTAGTATTTGCCTGGATGCATTAAAAAAAAACAATTGTAATTTAGCTGTTGGAACTAGGCTCTTAAATAACTCAGGTAGAAAACCTCAACATTAAATGGAAAAGCTTTTGTTGTTTCTTATGCATTTGGTTTCCAGTTACGTTTTCATATTTATTTCAGCTGTCCATTCCTAGTAACAACTGAACTGCACATTGTTTACACTTTTCAATTTCAGCTCTTATGCTTCAGATGCTAAATTATAAGAAGTGAATATAGAATGCTTCCAATATCACAGTATATGCCAAGAGCAATTAAAATGCTGAGTGGTTCTCCACTTAAGCAAGTTGCAGACTGACTGACATGTTTTTGTTTTGTCTGGTGACTGGTTAACAATTCAAATGTTTGGATAGAGCCATCAGAATTATTTCTCTCTCTTTTCAGGTTTGGTAGCACATTTGGTTGAATTAAATAATGGATCTCAGATTCTGCAACTTTTACTGTGCTTTCAACCAATGCATGTATCTCTGCTAGTTCAGCAGCCTGGTAACACATTTCCCTTATTAGTAACTTTATGTCCATGGTCAATTTGCTGAATTCCCTCCCTATCTTGCTACTTCCTGGCTTTGTTTTCTCTGTTTTAAAACTTTTATTTCATTTGTATTGTTGTGTTCTATCCATAATAGTTAAATTGCATTTGAAACTCAGAAACTCAATCCTTTACTTTTTAATATTTACTCAGGGGTCATTGGGCATATGTAGCTGGCCAGCATTCATTACCTGTCCCTAATTGCCCGTGAGAGCTTAGTTGTGATCTGCTTTCATGAACAGCAATAATCCACATGCTGTAGATAAGCCAACAATACTATTAGGGAGGGAATTTCAGGATATTGAAGGAACAGCAATATATGTTAAAGTCATGAGGGAGAGTGGCTTGGAGGTGCTCCCATGTATCTGCTGTCCCTGTCTTTTCAGATGTTAATGTTATGGTATTGGAAAGAGCTGTCTAAAAATATTTTTTGAATTTCTGCAGCATGTCTTGTAGATCATAGAATCCCTACAGTGCAGATAGATGCCATTTGGACCAGTGCATCTATATAATCCTTTGAAGAACATCCCACTCTATCCCTGTAACTCTACATTTGCCATAGTTAACCCACCTAGCCTACACATCCCTGAACACAATGCGACAATAAGCACAGTCAATCTACCTAAACCGTTCATCTTTGGACTATCTCACTCACTTTCTTGGATGTGAACAGCGTGAGTCTTGCAGCTACTCCTGAGATTGCAGGCTTATTTACACATTGGTTATGGTTTTATTGCAGTTATTATACTTCACTAATGCAGGATTTTTATCATTTTGTTTCTTTGAAATTCAAAAACACAAGTAAACTAAACAGAAACGATCACTTTTTTTACAAACTGACTTTTTTTGTTACGGGCTTATCAGAAGCCTATGATGAACAGCTGAAGTCTTTTTTCTAAATGTAGAAACATAAAATGACATGTTATTTTAAGGAAAGTGTTTTTTTAACAGCGGAAGAGTTTTCCTTTAAAAATGGAATTGTGTTTTTGTTTTGGAGAACCTGACAAATAGTTGGCTCCAGAGAAGATCTTTATTTAATAGCTGAGGAATTTATCGAATCCACTAAGTGGTTGATTTTATTTAAGATTTATATATTTGATTTCTTTTTCTTTTGCATTTTCACATTATTTTCTGTGTAATGAAAGGTGGTTTATTTTATTGAAAGTTGCTTTATTTTTAGGCTTACTGTTATTGAAGGCATAAAAGAGGCAAAGAGTGAGATGGCTAGTAGATTTAGAAAAGTGATAATGCAGCAGGGTCAGTTAGATAGATGGGTGACCACCAGGAAAGGTAAGAAGTTAGTTCAAAAGTACCCTGTGGCAAATCCTCTATCAAATAGATATTCGGTTTTGGTTATTGTTGAGATGGATAGTTTCTGAGGAAAATTCTGAGGGTGGTCAGTTATTGGACACAAGGAATGATTTTTATGTTAGGCAGCATTTGACAACATTTAAAAGAATAATTGTTATAGTAAATACTCCTGTCAGGAGCACAGATCGGAGATTCTGTGGAAGTGAGTGTAAGTTTAGGGTAGTATGTTGCTTTCCTAGGGTCAGGATTATGGACATCTCTAAATAATTCAAGCATATTTGAAATAACTCCAAGAAGGCAGGTATCCCATCACCAAGTCACCCTTTATTTACATGTGCACAGAACTTAGGCTCTGAACAGCCAGCTCAGATCCAGTCCCTAGAATTCAGAGACTCTCAATGGCTAAAGAGGTAGTGTATTGCTCAGGGATTCTGGTTTTTGGATAATTGGAATCTCTTCTGGGACAGAAAAGACCTGTTCCAAAAGGATGGGTTTAACTTGAACTGGAAAGGGACCATTACCTTAGCAGGGAGATTTGCCAGTTCCATTAAGGGAGACTTTACACTGCTGGTGGTGGTGGTGAAAATAACAAGTCAATTAGAAAAGAAAGGCAAGAGAAAGTCAGAGAACAAGGTAACTCTGAAGAATTAAATTGCACTTATTTCAATGCAAGGGATCTTACAGGTAAAAACTGATAGAATGGATTAGTCAGAGGGAAATGGGTCTGGGTGGGTTACTCTTCGGAGGGTTGGTGTGGACTGGTTGGGCCAAAGGGCCTGTTTTTACACTGTAGGGAATCAAATCTAATCAACTGCGGATGCTGTAAATCAGAAACAAAAATAGAAATTTCTGGAAAAGCTCAGCAGGTCTGGTAATATCCGTGGAAAGAAATCAGAGTTAATATTTTGGAAGTGACCCTTCCTCAGAATTGTTCTGATTTCTCTTGTGATGATGTTACCCCTTTAACAAGGTTATTTTGCCCTTGGAGTTTTTTTGAGGGGTCGTAAAGGCAGAAGCTTTGATATATCTGGAAATAGCTACTTGAATCAACTTTTAGCTTTTTTAAAAAAACACTTGTACAATGAAAGGGGAGTGGCCAGCTGTCCCAGTTCAGGGATTTTTGTTTTGGTTTCAGTTTGGTTTGATTTTTAGCAAGCAGCCTGTCTGAAGGTGCTGGTCAAAGAAAGCTGCTGTGGGAGTTCCTGATTCATCAGGGATTTTCTGGCTGACTCTCTGTAATTTCTCTCCTGTAAGAATCAAACTTACTTTTTGTCAAGAGGTGTGTTGTGGGATGTTGCAGGAAATTGGAACAGCTCTTTGTTTAGTTAAGTTTTCGTGTTAGGTGGATTTTCAAATAGTTCTGTTATTCTAAATTTGATTTTCTTTTGCTTATGTGTCAATAAATTCTGTTTGACTTCAGACTGAGTGGTTTGGCCAGCTGCATCACTCCTGGGACATCCATTCCACATCTTCTTAAAACAACTAGAAAAGTTAGGTTTTGGGCTACCTTCCTGAAATGTTTTGAGGGGGTCTTACAGGTAGGGCTGTTGAACTCAGGGCATGTTTTGGAACTTGGGAGTGGGGCATCATAGCAATTATAGATACTTGGCTGAGGCATATACAGGACTAGCAGCTCAATGCTCTGGGTTTTAGATTGTAATAATGGGAGATTTTAATTTTCCAAACATTGACTGGTGTTAAAGGTTTGGATGGTAAATTGCTTGTCAAACGTGTTCAATAAAATTTTCTTTATCAATATGTGGATCTTCCTACTAGAAATGGAGCAAAACTTGACCTTCTTTTGGACAATAAGGCAGGGCAGATGATTGAAGCGTAAATAGAGGAACACTTTGGGTCAAGTGATCACAATTCTATAAGTTTTAAAATGGTTATTGAAAAGAATAAGTCTTCCATGAAAGTTAAAGTTTTTAATTGGAGTAAGACAAGTTTTAATGGTATGAGACAAGAACTTCCAGAAGTTGATTGGAGGTAAAAGGTAAAATGATGTCTGACAAGTGGGAAGCCTTCAAGGTTTTGATCATGTGAGTTCAGAAGCATTTTGTTCCTATTATAGTGAGCGGTACGGCTGGTAAGATTAAAGAACAATGGATGAATAAAGATATTGAGGTTCGAGTCAAGAATAAAAGAGAATCTTATATCAGATACAAACAACTGGGTTCAAATTAATCTCTTAATCAATATAAAGAGTGCAGGGACATTCTTAAGAAAAAAATTTAGAAAAGCAAAGAGGGAACATGAGATAGCATTGGCAGATAAGGGTAATCCAAAGAGATTCTACAAGTACATTAAGAGTAAATAACTAGAGAGAGGGTAGGGCCCTTAAATGATCAAAGAGGTCATCTTTGCATTGAACCCTTGGAGATGGGAGAGATATTAAATTAATATTTCACATCAGTTTTTACTCAAAGTTTGGGAGAAGATTTGTAGCTCGGGTGCTTGTTGTTGTAGTTCTGTTCGCCGAGCTGGGAATTTGTCTTGCAAACGTTTCGTCCCCTGTCTAGGTGACATCCTCAGTGCTTGGGAGCCTCCTGTGAAGCGCTTCTGTGCTGTTTTCTCCAGTATTTATAGTGGCCTGTCTCTGCCGCTTCCGGTTGTCAATTCGAGCTGTCCGCTGTAGTGGCCGGTATATTGGGTCCACTACAGCGGACAGCTCGAACTGACAACCGGAAGCGGCAGAGACAGGCTACTATAAATGCCAGAGGAAACAGCACAGAAGCGCTTCACAGGAGGGTCCCAATCACTGAGGATGTCACCTAGACAGGGGATGAAACGTTTGCAAGACAAATTCCCAGCTCGGCGAACAGAACCACAACATCAGTTTTTACTGTGAAGAAAGAAATGGAAGCGAGAAAGCTCAGGGAAATAACTATTATTTTTTAAAAACAGTTCTTAGAGAATATATAAATAGATAAATCTCCAGGACCTGATCTCACATATTCCAGAATGCTATGGGAAGTAAGGGAGGAAATTGGAAAAGAAGAGAAAGAGAAAGAGCGAGAGAGAGGGTGGAGAGATTTATGGATGAAATAGCCAGCAGTAATGGAGCAGTTCAAATTGAACACGTTCCCGGAACATTGTGGGAAGTAAAGGAGGAAATTGAGAGACCCCTTGCAGAAATATTTGCATGATCTATAATTCTGGGTGAGGTGCCTGATGACTGGAGGATGGCTAATGTTGTGCTTTAGTTTAAGAACGGTCATAAGGAAAATCTGGGGAACTATAGACCTGTGAGTCTGACTTCAATTGTGGGTAATTTGTTGAAGGTGATTTTAAAAGATGGAATTTATAAACATTTAGAGAGGCAAAAATTGATTAAAGATAGTCAGCATGGTTTTCTGTGTGGAAAATCATGTCTCACAAACTTGACTGATTTTTTTGAGCAAGTTACCAAAAAGATTGATCAGGGCAGAGCAGTAGATGTTCTTTCCTTAAACTTCAATAAAGTATTTGACAAGATTCTGCATGGTAGTCTAATTAGTAACATTAGATCACATGGGATTCAGGGTGAGCTTGCCAAATAGATGCATAATTGGCTGAACAGCAGGAGACAGAGAGTAGTGGTGGAGGGTTATTTTTCGGACTGGAAGCCTGATATCAGCAGTGTTCCACAGGGATCGGTGCTGGGTTTGTCCTTTATATAAATGATTTGAATGAGAATATAGAAGGCATGGTTAGTAAGTTTGTGGATGACTCCAAAACTGGTGGCATAGTAGACAGTGAAGAAGGTTTCCCAAGATGACAAAAGGGTCTTGATCAAATGGGTCAGTGGGCTGATGAATGACAGATGGAGTTCAATTTAGATAAATGCGAGGTATTGGATTTTGGTACAACAACCAGGGGCAGAACACATAGTTAATGGTAAGGCCTAGGGTAGTGTTGTAGAACAGAGAGGCCTAGGGTTCAGGCACATAATTCTTTGAAGTTTGCGTCACATATAGACAAGGTGGTTAATAAGGTCAGCGGTGTAGAGGTCAGTGCACCAAACTATCACTAACCACAACAAGGACAGAACCACCCTAGTCCTCACCCTCTATCCCACCAACCTCTGCATAAACCGCATCATCTGCCAACATTTCTGCCACCTACATACAGACCCCACCACCAGGCATATATTTCCCTCCCCATCCCTATCTACTCTCCGCAAAGATCATTCCCTCCATGACTACCTGGTCAGGTCCACGGCCCCCAATAACCCACCCTCCCCTCCTGGCACCTTCCCATGCTACCGCAGGAATTGCAAAACCTGTGCCACATCTCCCCCTCACCTCCATCCAAGGCCTCAAAGAAGCCTTCCACATCCATCAAAGTTTCACCTGCACATCCACCAATGTCATTTATTGTATCTGTTGCTCCCAATGCGGTCTCCTTTACATTGGGGAGACTAGACGCCTCCTAGCAGAGCGCTTTAGGGAACATCTCTGGGACACCCGCACCAATCAACCGCACCACCCTGAAGCTGAAGATTTCAACTCTCCTGCCTACTCTGCAGAGGACATGCAGGTCCTGGGCCTCCTCCATCGCCACTCCCTCATCGCCCGATGCCTGGAGGAAGAATGCCTCATCTTCTGTGTCGGAACACTTCAACCCCAGGGCATCAAAGTGGACTTCACCAATTTCCTCATTTCCCCTCCCCCCACCTTACTCCAGTTCCAAGCTGAAGAGATAGCGGAGGCATTATGGTGACCTTTCAGGAATGACTAGAATTAGGGAGGGTACCAGAGGACTGGAAAATTGTAACACCCCTGTTTAAAAAGGGAGTAAAGCAAAAAGGCAGAAAATTACAGACTGATTAGCTCAACCTTGGTCATGGGTAAGATCCTGGAATCCATTGTGAGGGATGAGATTTCTGAATACTTGCAAGTGTGTGGTAAAATTGGGCAAAGTCAACATGGTTTCATCAAGGGGAAGTCATGCCTGACAAATCTGCTAGAATTCTTTGAGGAAGTAATGAGCAAATTAGACCAAGGAGAGCCAATGGATGTTATCTCCCTGGACTTCAAGAAGACCTTTGACAAGGTGCCACACAGGAGGCTACTGAGTGAGATAAGAGGCCATGGTATTAGAGGCAAAGTACTAGCATGGATAGAAGTTTGGCTATCTGGCAGAAAGCAGAGAGTGGGGATATAAGGAACCTTCTCAAGATGGCAGCTGGTGACAAATGGAGTTCTGAAAGGCTCAGTGTTGGGACCACAACTTTTCACTTTATACATTAACAATGTAGCTGAAGGAACCAAGGACATTCTGGCTACATTTGTAGTCAATACAAAGATAGGTAGATGGACAGGTAGCATTGAGGAGGCAGGGAGGCTGCAGAAGGATTTGGACAGGGGATCAAGGGTTACAGGGAAAAAGTGGGAGAATGGCGTTGAGAAATATATCAGCCATGATTGAATGATGATGCAGACTTGATGGGCTGAATAGCCTAATTTCCACTCCTGTGTTTTATGGTCTTATGATGTGTGGCGATCACTGGACTGGTTGCACTGACCTGTACAGCTAACTGTGGGCTCGAGTGCAGGGACTGGATTTTGAGCTGGATTTTGATTGGACCAAATACCAGACTGACTGTAAGCATCACCCTGGTCTGGTATTGGATGAGCTCCTTGATTGAATGTAACTGTACCTCCTGACCGCACTAAGGACTGCTGGCCTTCAACTTTCAGATGTGACCATTTTGAGTCAAAGAATCATAGAGATATACAACACTGAAACAGATCCTTCAGTCCAATTTGTCCATGATGACCAGATATTTCAAATAAATCTAGTCTCATTTGCCAGCATTTGGCCCATATCCCTCTAAACTCTTCCTGTTCAAATCCCCATCCAAATGCTTTTTAAATGTTGCAATTGTACCAGCCTCCTCACTTCCTCTGGCAGCTCATTCCATACATGCACCACCCTCTGTGTGAAAAAGTTGCTCTTTAGATCCATTTTAAATTTTTCCCCTCTTATCCTAACCCACCCTGGAGGAAAGACCTTGCCTATTTACTCTATCCATGTCCCTCAGTATTTTATAAACCTCTAACATGTCACCTCTCAGCCTCCAATGCTCCAGGGACAGCAGCCCAAGCCTATATGGCCTCTCCCTATAACTCAAATCCTCCAACCCTGGCAATATCCTTGTAAATCTTTTCATAACGTTTCTGGTTTCACAACAGTTTCCAGTTTCACATTTTGCTTGACGTACATGCAGTGTAAGTTGCTTGCTGCAGATCTGCTTTTGACATTGTCCTGTACAGTGCGTTGTGGATAAATCACAAGTTACCTTTAATTCAGCTTTTTGTTAAGAAATTTCACTGACAATCAAGTACTGAAACAATTATTTAAACTTTACTGCATGTAGCCACCAAGATAAGACCTCTCAAGTAAGCAAGTTATGCTTCACCATTGTTTTGGAGCAGAGCAGATCCCCTAAAAATATATGAAGTGGATAGTCTACGCCCTAACTTATCTTATTTTAAAGGCAAGTGCCAGACATTTTGTTTTGAATGTAATTTGATTGGTCAAGCTACCAGATTTGAAGCAAAACACACTTTATTCATACACTGTATGTGAAATACAACAAAAGAACAAGGACATTCGAATAACTTAACTCTATTAGAAAGATTAACAGAATAATAGATTATTTTACTACGAAACAGAAATGGTTCCAATATAGGAACATGTCATAAAGACACTCCCTGGCAAAGGCAAAATCAATAAATTAGAATGTCTCACATGCAATTCTAGCAGCTCAGGAGGAAAAATGTCAAGAGAAAACTCAGAGTGTAGCAAGGAGAGGTGTACTGCAGCTTTTTTAACCCTGTTATGACCCCAGGGACAATTCCTACTGAAAATCTCAAAAAACCTGAACATCCTGGTTCTGTGGATGCTTGACCACACCAATTCAGGCTGTTTCTATTGTTCCAACTTTAAAAAAAGACAAGGCCTCACAAGCCGTTTATGAGTTTTTAATTTTTTCTTCTTTCTCCTTAAAAATAGGTGACCCCCTAGTTGTGCAATCCCCCACTCTAGAGAAGAGACACTTGCCATTTACCTTATTGATAACACTCATGATTTTATAAACCTCTATAAGTTCAGCCTTCAGACTCCTATGCTCCAGTGAAAAAAGTTCCCAGCCTATTTAGCTTCTGCCCATAAATCAAACACTCCATTCCTGGTAACATCCTGGTAAATCTCTTCTGAACCTTTTCCAGCTTAATAATATCCTTGCTATAAGAGGCTGACCAGAACTGGACACAGGGCTCCAGATGAGTCCTCACCAATCAACATGACTTCCCAACTCTTATACTCAAAGTCTGAGCAATGATGCCAAGCATGCTAAATGTTTTCTTAACCATCCTGTCAATCTGTGACACAAATTTCGAAGAACTATGTAACTGAACCCCTTGGTCTCTCTGTTCTTCAACTTTCCCCAAGGCTCTACTTATAATCGTATAAGTCCTGCCTTTGTTTGTTTTACCAAAGTACAATACCTGACATTTATCCAAATTAAACTCCACCTGGCACACCTCAGACCATTGACCCAACTGATCAAGATCTCTTTGTAACCTTAGATAAACTCATCCACTGTCCACTATTTACAAGGATGTTGCCAGGGTTGGAGGATCTGAGCTACAGGGAGAGGCTGAACAGGCTGGGGCTGTTTTCCCTGGAGCGTCGGAGGCTGAGGGGTGACCTTATAGAGGTTTACGAAATTATGAGGGGCATGGACACGATAAATAGGCAAAGTATTTTCCCTGGGGTTGGGGAGTCCAGAACTAGAGGGCATAGGTTTAGGGTGAGAGGGGAAAGATATAAAAGAGACCTAAGGGGCAACTTTTTCACGCAGAGGGTGGTATGTGTATGGAATGAGCTGCCAGAGGATGTGGTGGAAGCTGGTACAATTGCAACATTTAAGAGGCATTTGGATAGGTATATGAATAGGAAGGGTTTGAAGGGATATGGGCCGGGTGATGGCAGGTGGGACTAGATTAGGTTGGGATATCTGGTCAGCATGGATGGGTTGGACCGAAGGGTCTGTTTCCATGCTGTACATCTCTATGACTCTATGACTCTATACCGCCAAATTAACTTGTTGAACTCTTCTGCAGGGCAATCCTTGTCCTTTGCAGCAATAAAGCATTCAGTTTATCAAGCAGATGTCAAAGTAGTAATCTTGGCTCCCAAATATGGCTAATTGCTTTCAATTACTGTATTGTTTATTCTTGTCTTTAATAGTTTAATACAGACAGAGTTATTGCTGTTTCTTTCCACGTACAACAGTTTATCTTTTATTAATTCATTCAATCCATGAACAGTTATTAAGGTTCTGAAGTCTATCATATCACAAGTGACAAGTTCACCCCCTTGACATTTAATTGCTCGCTACCTGCCCTTCCCCGGCACTATAATTAAACAACGTAGGCTGGCAGCTTCCAAGTAAATGCAAAGTGCTAAGAAAGCAAGGTAAAAGACACAAGATGAATTCTGTATCAATATGTCTGTCCCTGCAGGAAAACAATATGGCAGAAGCTTGCATGTGTAGGTAACCCTGAGCTCCAACATCAAGAATGTAATTTGGTTTGAGAGCCATTATGATAGTATGGAGAGGCTGATGACTTGATAATGTCAACTTGGACAAAAGTTCAAGGAGCATGTTCACATTGGAGCATGAAGTACCAGGGTGCCTACATTGACTTTCATGTTTAGCATTTGCACCAGTTAGTTTGTCATGGAAGAAGAGAAATGGAAGTGGCATTAAAAAAAAGACAGGCCAGGCTAATATGTGCTTCAAATGTGTGGAAATAAGGTAGTTACTTTTTAATAGCAAGGTTCTTAACTTGCTATTTAAAATCTGAGGAGAAAATCACAAATCTTCACAAGACAATCCTAATGCTTACTCACTGTATATCTTCAACAATCTGACCATTACTGAAGCCACACCAGGAAGGGCCATCATCTGTTCACCATCTCTGACTCTTTGTAAGTAACTTACACTTGAAGCTGCCTGTGTTTTTGTGTGCGCCGGTTCAGTAATCTCTTCCACTTCCAGACGTCACTGCTGCACATGGAGTTTTCAGAGGTCCGTACAGAGTGTGAGGATACGTGAGACTTTTGGCAGACAACTTGTTCTAACATTGGATAATGCTCAGTTTGGTTTACTTCATTACAAAGGTGTTTTGTTTGTACTTTTCTGACTCGAATGCTTAACTGACAGAAGGAAAATTGTTAATGAATTTGAAAAGTAATTAAAATTAGTACAGGCCATACTGAAGAGAATGTGGTGCTGGAAAAGCACAGCAGGTTAAGCAGCACCTGAGGAGCAGGAGAATTGATGTTTCGGGCATAAGCCCTTCATCAGGAAGAGTTTCATGATGAAGGGCTTATGCCCGAAACATCGATTCTCCTGCTACTTGGATGCTGCCTGACCTTCTGTACTTTTTCAGCACCACACTTTTGACTCTGATCACCAGCATCTGCAGTCCTAGGCCTTACAGAAGGCCCAACAGCCAAATTCTCTTTTTTCACTTGTGAATCTATTTGTAAAAATATGAATCTTTCTTGTTAGAACATAGAACAAAGAACATAGCACATTACAGCCCTTTGGCCTTCGATATTGCATTGACCTGTGGAACCAATCTGAAGCCCATCCAACCTACACTATTCCATTCTCATCCGTATGCCTATCCAATGACCATTTAAATGTCCTTAAAGTTGGCAAGTCTACTACTGTTGCAGGCAGTAAAGGAACTACCTCTGAGTAAAGAAATTACCTCTGATTTCTGTCCTTTATCTATCACCCCTCAATTTAAAGCTATGTTCCCTTGTGTTATCCATCATCATCTGAGGAAGAAGACTCTCCCTGTCCACCCTATCCAACCCTCTGATTATCTTATATGTCTCAATTAAGTCTCCTCTCAACCTTCTTCTCTCAAGTCCCTCAGCCTTTCCTGTAAGACCTTCCCTCCATACCAGGCAACATCCTAGTAAATCTCCTCTGAACTGTTTCCAAAGCTTCCACATCCTTATAATGCGGCGACCAAACTGTATTCAATACTCCAAATGTGGCCGCACCAGAGTTTTGTACAATTGGAGCATGATCTCATGGTTCTGAAACTCAATCCCTTTGCCAATAAAAGCTTACCATTATGCCTTTTTAACAACCCTATCAACTTGGATGGCAACTTTCAAGGACATATGTACCTGTTCATCTCTCTGCTCATCTACGCTACCAAGAATCTTACCATTAGCGCAGTACTCTGCATTCCTGTTACTCCTTCCAAAGTGAATCACCTCACACTTTTCTGCATTAAACTCCATTTGCCACCTCTCAGCCCAGCTCTGCAGCTTATCTGTGTCTTTCTGTAACATACAACATTCTTCGTCACAATCTACAACTCTACCAACCGGAGTGTCACCCGCAAATTTACTAACCCACTCTTCAATGCCCTCATCCAGGTCATTTATATAAAGGACAAACAACTGAGGACCCAAAACAAATCCTTGCAGAACCCCACTAGTAACTGAACTCCGGGATGAATATTTTCCATCAACCACCACCTTCTGTCTTCTTTCAGCTCACCATTTTCTGATCCAAACTGCTAAATCACCCTCAATCCATGCCTCTGTATTTTGTGCATTAGTCGATCATGGGGAACTTTATCAAAAGCCTTAATGAAATCAATATACACCACATCAACCACTTTACCCTCATCCACCTGTTTGGTCACCTTCTCAAAGAACTCAGCAAGGTTTGTGAGTCACGACCTACTCTTCCAGAATTGCTAACACCTCCTCCTTGTGCACCTCAATCCCATCTAATCTAGGAGCCTGTATCTCAGTATTCTACTCAGCCCCATTGAGTTTTCCTACTGTGAATATTGACAAAAAGTATTCATTTAGCGCTTCCCCTATTTCCTCTGACTCCACGCACAACTTCCCACTAATGTGCTTGATTGGCCCTGATCTTACTCTAGTCATTCTTTTATTCCTGATATACCTGTAGAAAGCCTCAGGGCTTTCCTTGATCCTATCCGCCAATGACTTCACATGTCCCTTCCTGGCTCTTCTTAGATCTCTGTTTAGGTCCTTCCTGGCTAACTTGTAACTCTCAAGCTCTCTAACTGAGCCATCACATCTCATCCTAACCTAAGCCTTCTTCTTCCGCTTGAAGAGAGATTCAGCTTCTTTAGTACACCATGGTTCCTAAAATAACAAGGTGAATTCACAGAAAATTACTGTGCTCGACCACTTCTTCCCTGCCTGACCGGTACATACTTATCAAGGACTTGCAGTAGCTGGTCTTTGAGTAAGCTCCACATTTCAATTGTGCCCATCCCCTGCAGTTTTCTTCCCTATCCTATGCATCTTAAATCTTGCCTAATCACATCATAATTGCCTTTCCCCCAGCTACAACTCTTGCCCTGCAGTATATACCTATCCCTTGCTATCACTAAAGTAAACATAACCGAATTGTGGTCATTACCACCAAAGTGCTCACCTATCTCCAAATCTAACACCTGGCCAGGTTCATTACCCAATACCAAATGTAATGTTCTCCTTTTATTTCCTCAAGTTATTATCAAAGAGAATTTTCACCTCTCAGATCACTGTATTTGTCTGTCCATTACACACTGCAGCCATTCCGTGGTGTCCCACAAGCTTGCCAATGTATGCATACTGAATCCGACTGCATGACTATGTAGGTATAACAACATTTGATTCCTGGTCCATTAGTAAAGACTAACCACATAATTATTCCCTTCCAATAAAGTTACTGTGTGAGGATATATCTTTGAGACCACGGTGATTTGTGTTTTTATAGCCTAAGTAACTTCTCAAGAATTTCATTTTATCCATTATAATATCATTTGTTTTACTCTAAAGCTCCATGAATTAATTTTCTCTTGGATATATTTCTCTTTTCAGCAAAACAAAATGCCTTGCATTGGGTATTCTGTCTTTCAAAATCTCAGTTGCCTGAAAATGTGGTACAGCCAACAATGGACTTTAAAGTGTTTTAAAGTTTTAATGTAGAAAACAATTACAAGTTATTATCAAAATGTCTGTCATTTCTCTTCATAATCGGCAAATTAACATACAATTCCTTTTCCTGAACAAAGCAGGAACACCTAGAGTCAATTTTCCCTCATCTTAAATACCTTACTTGCACATTGACAGTTGGTCTTTTATTTCAAATGTTAAAGGAGCTATCTCATAACTTATCAAGAAAAATGCCATAGTAAAGATGCTATTTGATTACAAATTCCAAAGGATTGTGATTGCTCTCCTAGTTTGCATTCCTTTTATTTTGTTCTAAAATAACAAGGTGAATTCACAGAAAATTATAATAGCCAATATTAATTATGAATAACAGTTAAATAACAAGGTGATTTATTTCAGAATTTTGGTTCTCAAGAAGCTGAAGAAGTAGAGCCGATTGTATTGCACCGCCAGAAGAGAATGTGGGTTTTAGGTACTATCAATGTTGTGGAAGAAGATGAAGGACCTTTTCCTAAATTTGCTGTGCGAGTAAGTCACTGTTTTCCACAAATTTCTTTTTGGTTGATAGGTAGAGCTAAATGTAAAAGAATGCAGTCACCTTATGTAATGTAGCTATGTGTGAAGATAAATTATTGGTATGCTTAAATATTTTTTATAATATTTTTGTGGTGTTTTTAAAATATACTTCAACCTGTAACTATGCTATTTCTGTAACTAAAATGGTTGGTCAAATTCAATAATTGTGGAGACAGGTAACATATCTGTGGCTTGAAGAATTGATTGGCTTGTAGATAATGAATTGTATCTGCTCAAACTTTTGTTGACACCCAACACAGTTGAGACGGCATAGCATGAAATGGCGTTAAAAAGAAGGATCTGCTTACCATTTGAGATTATCTTCCTGATTGAACGATGTTGCAAAACATTTGGAAAGAGATGGGAAAAGAGAGAAGAGAATTTAACTAATTTACACAAAGTTAAATTGGACCAGGGGACGTAGAGCTGACTGTTAAAGCTGTTGAGAGTACCAATACCAGACATGTTGGTTCCAGTTGTTCTTGCACAGCTCCACATTCATCTTTCTGCCTCTCCAAACCTTCTCACTGGTACATCCAAACTACTCCTGGAGAATATTTTATGTAATGCAAAGACTCAATTTGAGAATTGAAAACCATGGTCAACCATGATCAGATAAGAGTCAGCATGAAATTAAAATAAAATTAAAAATAAAAGTATGTTTATTTTTAAACCTTGGCTGGATAGAATAACAACTCTGTCTCCTCCTAATGTTGTTCCTTCAATTCTCAATCATGAATATATGTTTCTTTTAATTCATTGCCTCAGTGTCTTCCTGTGTATATTTGACCAGCCTGTGGTTCAACTTTTGCAGCTCCACTCTTTCACCTTTCTCCTTTGTTTCCCTTACACTTTAATCGAGATGAAAACCAACTTAATTAATATGCAACAAGTTATTGAATTGTGTAAAGATTATGATCCCACCATCTAAATCCTCTTGATCATTGCCCTCATTCTGAGATTGAAGAGCCAAAGGCTGTGTATTGTGATCAAATGACCCTCTTATCTGTACCTCACATAATATGATCAAATAACATTTAGTTTACTGTTACTTCAGACAAAATCGATTCTGCCATCGCTGTCACCTAAAACTTACACTATCATGATATTGAGTCCTCTGAAACATTACAATTGTTTGCTTGCTCCAGGCTGCCTTGTTAAATGTGGGTCCATACTTTAAACTTCTTCTTTACACTACTCTTGGAATCAAACTTAATATCAAAGTCTAAATTGTTCATGTTTACTATGTATTTTATCATTAACTTATACATGTTATTGCTGTTTTTGATAATTGAATATTAATTACATAATTATACAAAATGATACAAAACACGAGTTAATATAAAATGACCTGAAATCTACTGCGTTTTAACCAGTTTCTACCCATTAGCTTTGAGACCAGACTGATCATTTGGTATTGTATGATAGCAAAACAATGAGTTTAATTTATAGCAGTTTTGTTTTGTTTTCACAGATCAATAATGACAAGACAGTTACGGATAATATTGTATTCAGACTGAGTGGCAGTGGAGTTGATATGCCACCGGAGATGGGCTTGTTTTATTTAAACAGAAGCTTGGGATCAATAATGATTACTCGCAAAGTTGACCGTGAGAAAACACCACTGTTTGCAGTACGGTTCAATATTTTTATAACTTTTCAGGATTCCCAAATCCACATCATAAAATTGTTGCCATAACCAAATATTTAAATGAATAATGTGGGTTAAGATTGTGGGTTAAGATTATGGGATGACTATGCCTGCAACATTTCACCTGAACAATGAAGTCTTCATGTAATGTTTTTATTATTGGATGGGTTTTCAATTCATCATGATTGGAAAATTCCTCTTTGATATTATTCAGACAGTGTTTATTACCATATTGTCTTAGCTTTCAGTGTATTATCACATTTTCTGATTTCTTAATTACAAATCTTCCTCAGTGTTTCTTGAACTCATCAAACGTTTGCACACTCAGTCTATTCTAAGACCAGATGCTAATTCTTCAATGAATGGTGCTCAGTGCATCTTCCATGGTTGCATGTTAAAAGGTTTATGTTTTAGAAAGACAGCAGTTGGAAATATTATGAGGATGAATGAAGAAATAATTTTTTTCTCAGACAGTCTACCATCAGTTATTTCTTTCTATCCTCTAATTACCTTTAAAAGTAATCTACATTTAGATGGTAAACTTCACATCCTCAGGCAACTGAAGTGTTTTAAAGCTAATTGATTTGAAGTGTTGTTGTGTCAGTAAACATGACAGTTCATTCAAGCAAAACATCGCACTGTATTGTTCAAATCAATGAATTTAGTTTGCTGATTTTGAGCAAAGCCGGCCTGAACAATATGGGAAATCTCTTTCTTCAGGTGTGATGTTTTAAATCCACTTGGTCAGTTGGATGTGTTCTCAGTTTAAAAATTCACCTGAGAAGATCGTCTTCAGTAGCATTCTTGGCATCCTACACAGTCCATCTTTATTAAATACAAAGCATGGAAGTGGGTCTTGGATTTGTAACATTGCATCTCAGAATTAATGATCTTGCCTTACCTTGACGCTCTTCATTAAGTTGTAAAATCTTTACACTTCTCTTCAGCTTTTCACAGTATTTATTGTAAAATTTACACAGATTATTGATTGAGTCTTGCAACATTATATTCAAAACATTACATTGAAATATGCTTTTGGGCCATCCTAAATGAAAGCTGTGCATTAATTCTTTAATTTGCAGACAAAAGAGACTTGGTAGCCCCAAACAGCACAATGGGCTTTGTAAATTCTTCATGGAATTGACTTGGAAAATTCATTGCACTCCACTCCTGCATTCCCAAATTTAGAGTCATAGTCATAGAGGTCTGCAGAACAGCAAAAGACCCTTTGGCCCATCGAGTGTGGCCAGTCAAAAACAACCACCCAACTATTCTAAATCCCATTTTCCAATGCTTAGAAACATTTTAACACTTCTTCAATATTATGAGGCTTTCTGCACCCACCATTCTTACAGACAGTGAGATCAAGATTTCCACCACCCTCTGAGTTAGAAACAATTTCCTCACATCACCTGTAATCCTTTTACCCCACACCTGAAATCTATGTCTCCTGGTCATCAATCCTCCATTAAGGGAGAAAGCTTCTTCCTGTCTATCCTAACTGCGCTGCTCATAATTGTATCGATCTCAATCATGTACTCCATCGTTCCCTACTTCTCCAAGAAAAACAGCTCCAGTCTATCCCGTCTTTTTCATAATTTGTCATCATTTATGTTGGTTAGATTGCTTGTTACTTCCTTCTGAACCGGTGAAATATCAGTAGTTACAAATGTGTGCACACTTCTCAAGTAGCTGATCTCAAACCTAATTAGTAATGAAATGGTGTGCTCTGAAATTACCATAGCAAAATTGTACAGTCTTATCATTTTGCTCGGATGTTGTAAAAGTCTATGAAAAATGTAGTTGTTAATTTTCTGATAAAGCCTGGAAGTAGATTTCTAGGCTACAATGTACAGTATAGAAGACTTGGCTCAGGATAGTTTTACAACCTTCAAGAAGACCGTTCTATGTTCCAACATTGCAACCAATTAAAACAGAAATTTGATCCAAAGTGTTGTGGTATAGGAACGAAAATATTAACTCATTAAATTCATTATTCAAGAAGATATTTCATAATATTTACACCAACTGTGTGCTAATATATGTTTCTTCACCCCAATTTATATTTTTATTTAGTTGAATGTTGATGCTTTGAATGCAAAAACCTTAAAGGAAGTGGATCAAACCTTGAAGTATAGGATTAAAGTGAAAGATATCAATGACAATGCACCAATATTCAGTCATTCAGAATATGAAGTAAATGTACCTGAAAATACTGCAGAAGGTAAGATGTTACTTTGTGGTGATCCTTTCAAATATATAATTAAAATCAAATAAGCAAAGGTTTCAGTATACTGGAACTTTTAGTGTAAAATAATGTGGCTTAATAGTCACCAAACACATTGTCTGGTTTTTTGCAGTTGGTCGCAATCCTGATATTAACCCAATTTTACACTAGGAATTCAGAAGTAGCTGTGGTAGGACATTGCTTGTGAACTTTCCGATAAAGCTAGTTCAAAAGTTGTGCCTGAGCACACAGTCCAAACTCCACACAGAAAGTTGCCTGAGGCGGGAATTGAACCCAAGCCTCTGGCATTGTGAGGCAGCAGTGCTAACCACTGTGCCACTGTGCCGCAATGAGGGAACTTCAAAGTGGAGGCGCTATCTGTAAAATGTTAAAACTTGATGCTGGGGAACAATTCCACAGGATGGCCTGTGGATGATCTGAGATGGGTGATAGCGAAGAAAGATTGATAGCTACCTGGCCTCCTAAATGACAGATTTGGCTTCAACAGGTAACTGACCACCATTTGAAAGACTAAAGCAGCAGCAGCATCTTGCCCCCACTTGGCCCAATGATGAGTATAACTGACTACTTGTTGCTGCTTGGTGGGTAGCTTCTGTCATTGTCACTTCATGTTTGATAAAATGCTGGGAAGGAAGAACCTGGTGGATGGCTAACCCAGTGTGTTCCTTTCTCATTTTGCTACTGGTACAGGCCCCTAACTGTGAATCTTTCAGCCCACTGACCAGGTTCACAAATATGGAATAGCCAACACAACATACAAGAAGATACCAATGAAATTTGGGAGCTGACTTGGTTTACTGCCCTCTTTTCTTCCTAAATCATGGCCAGGCTAAAGCCTGGGTGCGGGAGGGGTGGGGTGGGGGGGGCAAGTGGGGACATAGAGAAACAAGTTTTCTCTCATCAGCCTTCTTATTAATCTGCGGTGTTCAAAAACATTCAACTCAGTTTTGAACCACATAGAGTTACAGGCCAAACCCAAACTAATAGGAGGAAATGAGGACTGCAGATGCTGGAGATCAGAGCTGAAAAATGTGTTGCTGGAAAAGCGCAGCAGGTCAGGCAGCATCCAAGGAACAGGAGAATCGTCAATTCTCCTGCTCCTTGGATGCTGCCTGACCTGCTGCGCTTTTCCAGCAACACATTTTTCAAGCCCAAGATAAATTTGATCAAGGAATTTAATGTTAATAATATTTTAGAATAATTTAAATTACATCAGCTAGATGCTGTCCTGTCAAAACTGTGTCACAAATCTTAAGCTAGACATATAGTTACAGTATCGGTTTAAACTACTTCTGCATTGACTTCAATGGTATAAGTGTTAAGGATATAAATAATAAGGTGCAAAATCCTTCATAGAATTGACACAATAAGCACAGAAAATATTTTAGTGCTGTTTAATCATAAAGACAGGAAAGCATGGATCTGGAATAGTGAAGAACAGGTTTAGACATCAAGAAGAGCTTATTTAAACAAAGGGTAATCAAGGGTTGGATAGGTTGAAAGGAATAATTTTGGAAGCTAGGGTACTCATTTCAAACAGTTGATAGTCATGAAAGATGCCAGATTTGGCAATTATAGAAGCATGAAATCAATTGGATTAAAAATGTCTACCTTACGCAAATATATCTTGTGATCATTAAAATCAGTATTGTCCCTTGATATCCATATCATTTTCATACACAGTGAAGAGTGATATAGGGAAGTTCTGAGACCTAGAACAATCAGTAATTGTTTAAATAAACATAAATCTACTGCAATGAGGTTTCATGGATGTGTGAAAGTAAATATTGACATCAAAAAGCCTCTAGTATATTCTTGAAATGCTCAACGTAACATACTGTTATTAATGATAAGTATGACTAAATTTCATACCAGCAACTGTTTTATAAAATCAATTGTGCTTTGTTTAGGCAAAGAAGTTTTCAGGGTTAGTGCCACAGATGCGGATGAGAAAGATAATGACAATTCACTTATTTCATATTCACTGATTTCTCAGAAACCCTCAAAAGATCTCAGTCATTTTCATGTCAATAATACAAATGGAGCAATAAGTTTTACTGGATGCCTGAATTATGAGGTATGCTAATATTAAGTGACTAATAAATGATTATTAAGTGAGGAAATGACATTCTTTAATATACTGTAATCTTGGTGAAGAGTATCCACATGATAGATCTACATGATTTTAGAAAGATTGAGAAGAGTAAAGAAGATACAGCAATTTGGATTATATTCATCTTGGGGTTTAGGAGCTTGAAGATTGCGTTGCTTGGGGGAGCTAAGGAATGCTTAACATTTCATTATGGGCAAGGCAAGTAAAGAGCTGCTTGAAATTACATGGACAAACAGATAAAAATGCTCTTAAAAAGTGTAATCCAGACAAGAAAATGTCAGCATTTTGGATTTTGACATACTATATCAGCAGATCTATATGAGCTGCTGCAAACAGAACAGGACAGAAGGAATTACACATGCAAAAGAGAGATTATTCTTAATGTCGGCATCACAGAAAAAGAAAAGATCTAATGAGATATGGTATAAAAGTTACAATATTCCTGTGGCATCTTTGACCTACTCAGAAAGTTTATGATTCAGAGGTTCAGGCATCCTACACTTTGATGCCAACGGTCACAGGTCTAATCATAAGGAACAGCAAAATTATATTTTTGTATAACATATTGCAAATTCCTCAATTGGTAACTCTTGGGAAAGAAAATATTTGCAAAAGACATCAAAATAGGACTGAAAACCTTTTATTTTAATACATTTACATGGAAGGTCAATATACAATTGCCTTCCTAACTTCTTATTATGTCTGCATATTAACTTTTATCAGTATATCCAAGCCCCTCTGAAGGTCAGCATTTAGAAGTTTGACACCTTAAAAAAAGTTCTGCTTTTCTGTTTGTACTATTAAAGTAAATAACCACACCGCCCCATATCATACACTACCTGCTGTCTGTCGTTCACTATCAAACTTAATCTTGTTAATGTCTTTATGTAGCTGCTTTGTGTTCTCCTCACAGCTGATATTCCCACCTATCTTTACATTAAAAATTGGATCATTATTTTCCAACTCTTTGTCTTGGTCTTTAATATTAATTGTAAATAGCCAAGGCCTCAGCTCTGATCTTTGTAATAAACCATTAGTTTATCCTGCCAAATTGCATTGCTCATTCCTAGTTGTTACTTCCTGTCCATTCACTAATCTCCAACTGTGAACCTTTATCTTGTATATTAACATGATTTATGGCCCCATATTGAATGACTTTTGGAAATCCAAATATGCTCCATCTATTGGTTCCTATTTATCCACCTTATTGGTTGCATTCTCAAATCTAATACATACGAACATCAAAACATAAGGCGTATGTAATAAATTTGTCAAGCATTGTCTCCCTTTCATCTTTGTCCGATTATGCCATAATTTTTAAAATGCATTGATAAAATGTGCTTAATGATAGTTTCTGGAATTTTCCTGAAGACTGCTGCACGAGAACAGTGTGCATGCAACTCAGTCCATCAGCACATGTGTTTTCTTTAGCCATCATTGCTGATTTGTTCATCTGTTTACTTACAACTGTCAGCTAACTCTTCGCCATATCATTGTATCATCCCTGTGCAGACCTTCCCCAGCCCCTCCTGTGTTGGTCATTTGGCACACTGGGTGGCCATTGAGGTCATGAGATATTGAGTCGGGGTGAAGAGGGTTGGGAGGAGTACAGGAGCAGTTCAGGAAATGGACAAAAAGAGGTCAGGGTGACAGTGATAACTGAGAGGTATGAATTAAGGGAAGGTATGGAGAGAGCTTGGGATGCGATGTCCAGGGCTCAGGAGGATAGTTTGGAAAGCTGAGGAGAGGGTGATGAGGGATTGGGAGATGAATGGGTTAGGCTTGGGAGTCAGATTGGTGTGGGGCAAGAGAATGGGAGAGCATGATGAGCATTCAGGAGAGAAGCAGTAAGGCATTAGGAGAAAGAGTTACTGGGGGCACAAGGGCTCAGAAAGGGATTGTGTAGGGCATGGGAAGGTATCAGAGAGGGGTAGGGGGAGTATGAACTAGGATCTGGGAGGGGGTGGTTGGAGTTCAGAAGAAGGCAGCAGGGCTTCAAAGAGGGCTGGCAATGGGACACAAGGGTTTGGAAAGGAGATAGTGAATTCTTAGAAGTGGAGCAGTGAAGGGTCAGCCGAGGGACAGTGAGTCAAAGGAGGTGAATGGTGACAAACACACAGTAATATCATTCCAGTGGAGAAACCATGCATGTGCTGATGACCAGATGAGTGCCAGCTAAACTGTTGCAATGAGGCAGCTGTTAATGTTCATGACTAACAATGCGAACACTTGCAAACTTCCAATGCATTCTAGAATCCAGGGAAATCACAACCAGTATTTTCAATAATATCTGTGCAAATTGCAACCCTCTTAGTGAAGTAACTTCACCTGACTTCATTCCTCAATGGCTAACCCTTATCCTGACAATATTATCCCTAATTGTAAAATCTCACCAGGGGAAATGACCTCTTGCTATACATCCAATAAGACTCTATGAGAATTTTATTCATTTTAACAAGATCATCCTGCTTCCTTCAAAACTCCAGAAAATGTAGGCTTGTTGTGCTCACTCACTCCTAATCGGATAATATTCTCATCTCAGACACAAAGTCAGAAATTACTGGAAAAGCTCAGTAAGTCTGGCAGCATCTGTGGAGAAAAATCAGAGTTAATGTTTTGGGTTGAGTGACCCTTCCTCAGAACACTCACACCTCAGCAATTAGTGCAATGGTTATTCATTGCAACCCCTCTAAGGCAAGTATATCCATCCTTAGATTAGGAGGCCAAAACCATATGCAATTCTACCTATGCTGCATGGCTGTGAATTCATTCAGAACCCTTTCCATGCTCAGGTCATCTTCAAGTTACTCCAACATGTGCAGTCATGCAAAAGCCTTGAAGGACCCACACACTTAACTAAACTGGCTGCAGACTACAAAACAAAAGGATATATTGCATGTCATCAAAGGGCTATGTATTTTGTATTTGTACTCATTCTATTTTCAATTCTGTGGATTTGTGGTTTGTCTTTTGATTGTGAATTAATCTTTTTTGAACAGGGGTATGTGAAAACATTTTTCAAAATATAAAACAAACACTGAGAATGCTGAAGAAACTTGAAGCATCATCATACTGGATTAGTTTCTCTCTCCACAGTTTCTGCCAATCCTGCTGAGTTTCTCAAGCATTCTCAGTGTTTGTTTCAAATTTCTAGTATCTGCAGTATTTTATTCTTATTCAAAATATAAAACATTCTTTTGATTATTTGTATAACTTCTCTCTTTTAGAGGCTTAAATCCTACACTCTGACTGTTAAAGCAAGAGACAATGGCGTGAACATTCTCAGCAGCACTGCAATCGTGAGGATTAGTGTCACTGATGCTAATAGCTATCTCCCTGCTTTTATCAAAACGGGCAAAGTAAGTAAAGTTTGTCAAAAAGTGTGGCACTGGAAAACCACAGCAGGTCAGGCAGCATCCGCGGAGCAGGAGAATCGACCTTTCAGGCATAAGCCCTTCATCAGGAATGTAGTGGAGGGGAGGGTGGAGTGGATAGGTGGGAAGGAAGATGGACAGGTGGGACAGATCATGAGGGCGGTGTCAAGTTGGAGGGCCTGGATCTAAGATGAAGTGAGGGGAGGGGAGATGAGGAAATTGGTGAAATTGACATTGATGTCGTGTGGTTGGAGTGTCCCAAGGCCGAAGAAGAGGTGTTCTCATCTCCCACATCTTCCCTCCCCCCACCTTATCCTAGATTTAACCCTCTAATTCAGCACCACCCTCTCGAACTGTCCTAACAGTCCATCTTCCTTCCCATCTATCTGCTCCACGCTTCCCTCCGACCTTCATCATCACCCCTCACCTGCATCCAACTATCGCCTTCCCAGCTCTTCCCCCAGCCCCACCCTACCCTCCTATTTATCTTGCAGCCCTCTGCTTCACCACCCCCCCCCCCCCCCCCCACACACACACACACATTCCTGATGAAGGGTTTATGCTCAAAATGTTAATTCTCCTGCTCCTCGGATGCTGCCTGACCTGCTGTGGTTTTCCAGCACCACACCTTTTGACTCTGATCTCCAGCATCTGCAGTCATCCCTTTCTCCTAGGTAAAGTTTGTGTCAAACGTGCAGTTATGACTTTGTCAGGATGTTTAATTAATGTTAGCATTTTTTATGATTAATTGATTAAAGAGAAATTATATGTTGAAATGATTTAATTGAACCAGGTGAGAGCTGATTTTTGTTCCCCTCCTTTTCCTAAGTACATATCAAATTGCACCAAAATAATTTCCACTTGATCTGATCCTAGTCTGCTTGTATTTCTGGACTCAGGCCAATACCATGCCCATTCCTCCATGGTAAGTTCACATGTTGTCAGGAAAAGGAGCAAAAATCACTGAAGGCCAAATGGCAATGTCACTGCACTATAAATTGTATCTGTCATGTTCAGTCTTGAGAATGATTCAGCCAAGTTTCTTTGGTCAAATCATGTCTTACATGTCTTACAAACTTGATTGAGATTTTTGAGGAAGTAACCAAGGAGATTGATGAGGGCAGAGCAGTAGACATTGTTTACTTTAACAAGGTTCCAAATAGTAGACTGAAGTTAGATCACATGGGATTCAGAGTGAGCTTGCAATTGGATACAAAATTGGCTTAACGCAGGAGACAGAGATTGATGGTAGAGGATTGTTTTCCAGATCAGAGACCTATGACCCGCAGTGTTTCATAGGGCTTGGTTATAAAGATTGAATCATGAGGGGTACAGGTAAGGTGAAAGCAAGTGTCTTTTCCCTAGGGTGGGGGATTTCAAGAATTGGGAGCATATTTTTAAGGTGAAAAGACAAAGATTTAAAAAAGATAAAGGGCAATTTTTTTTTACACACCGTGGTTCTTGTGTGGCATAAACTTCCAAAGGAAGTGGTGATTGCAGATAGAGTTACAACATTTAAAAGACATTTAGATAAGCACATGAATAAGAAATGTTTGGAGGGATATGAGCCAACCGAGGGAAGGTGGGGCTAGTTTAGTTTGGGATTGTAGTTTGTTTCTGTGCTGTGTGGCTCTATGATTACCACAAAATGATCGACTCAAACAAAAATGCAATGATTATTGATGAAAATTTGGATTATGTAAAATAAAATAAAACTAACATGGATAGAAACAGATGTGTCTGAGTAAAAATCAAACATTAAAACTCTGTAGATTGTTGACTTTAAAGTACTTTAATGAATTAACAGTTATTCTCATGAAAAAGAAACTATAAGTCATGGATTGCCCCAAATGGCAATCTAATCCTGGAGGTGTACTGTGTACACAAGCTGCTGGTACTGGGTTACCTTCCAAGAACAGTTGCAGCTAACAAAATTCCCTTGACTGGAAACTATGAAATTTCAATACATCACCTCCAGGAATATTCCATAAGTGGTGAAGATGACTTCAGGAGTGTTTTCAGCTCTCACATTTTGCTGAGAACGGTTACAAAAAAAGACAAAGGGAGTATTGGGCTGTTGCTCTTCAGGTTAAATTCTCTTTCACTGAGTTCAAAAATTTAAGACTCTTATTCCAAAAACTAGACCATGTGACCACTCTCTGAAACTCTTCCAAATTATATGACTCCATATCAGCTTTTTGATGCTTGCAGGTATAATGTTGTTGCAATTGATGTTTTGTTCAGTACATCAAGTACACCTTTAAGTGACATGCACATGATATCATTGTGATACAATAACAGTCATAGAGTCATGGAGATGTGCAACACAGAAACAGATCAATTGCTCCAACTTGTTCATGCCATCCAGATAACCTAAATTAATCTCGTCCCATTTGCCAGCATTTGGCCCATATCCCTCTAAACCCTTCTATTTATATACCCATCCAGATGCCTTTTGAATGTTGCAATTGCACTAGCCTCCACCACTTCCTCCGGCAGCTCATTCCATACACGTACCACCCACTGTATAAAAAAGTTGCCCCTTAGGTCCCTTTTAAATCTTTTCCGTCTCCCCCTAAACCTATGCCCTCTAGTTCTGGACTGCCCCAACCCAGGGAAAAGACCTTGTCTATTTACCCTATCTATCACACCTCATGATTTTATAAAACTCTGTGATGTCACCCTTTAGCGTCTGATGCTCCAGGGAAAACAGCCCCAGCCTATTCAGCCTCTCCTTATAACTCAAATCCTCTAACCCTGGCAACATCCTTGTAAATCTTTTCTGAACCTTTATAAATTTCACAACATCATTCCAATAGGAGGGAGACCAGAATTGTATGCAATATTCCAAAAATGGCTAAACTAATGTCCTGTAAAGCTGTAACATGACCTCCCAACTCCTGTACACAACACTCTGACCAATAAAGGAAAGCATACTAAATGCCTTCTTCACTATCCTACCTATCTGTGATACCACTTTCAAGGAGCTATGAACCTGTACTCCAAGGTCTCTTTGTTCAGCAACACTCCCTAGGACCTAACCATTAAGTGTAGAAGTTCTGCCCTGATTTGCCTTTCCAAAATGCAGCACCTCACATTTATCTAAATTAATCTCCATCTGCCACTCCTCAACACATTGGCCCATCTGATCAAGATCCCATTGTACTCTGAGGCAACCTTCTTTGCTGTCCACACCACCTCCAATTTTGGTGTCATCTGCAAACTTACTAACTATACCTCCTATGTTCACACCCAAATCATTCATATAAACAATGAAAAATAGTGGATCAAGCACCGTTCCTTGCGACACTCCACTGGTCGCAGAAGGCAACCCTCCAATACCACCCTCTGATTTCTCCCTTTGAGTCAGTTCTGTATTCAAATAGCTAGCTTTAACTGTATTCCATGTGATAATGCGTGACCTGTGGATATAAAAGTCTCATATGACATCTTACAGGACTTTTAGTATGCACAAATCTTGGTATGGTTGCTAGTCATGAACATGTTGCAATTGAATTAGTTTATGATGTCCAATAATAAAACCTATCCTCACAAAGACCACATATCCTTTTTGATTTACATGCTGATGATATTGATTGTGAGGCTGAATATATTCTCAAGGTTGATCTGTTACACTTTGGCCAAAATCCGTTTGAACAGTTTCAATCTGGAATTGTCAAAGATGAGCAACTGCAAGATTTGCAAAAGATCTGGGGATGACCTAACTGTTTTAAAGAACTACCAGGGAAGATTTGTTCATTTTGGGCATACATAGATAGGGGCTATATATCACAGATAGTCATTTACAATAGAAAAGAAGTTCTAATACTAAGATACCATATACTGTACACCAGGGACACATGAGTATTGAATGCATAAGACTACTGGCACGTGAAACTGTGTACTGACCAGGGGTGAATCAGGATTTTAAACAATTCATGTTTGCATATGAGACATGCCAAATGTACCAACCCTAGAAACAAAGGAAGCCGCTACGTTTACATGATATTCTCATTGGATGGGCGTAGCAACAGATCTATTCATAGTACATGGAGAAAATTATATCCTTATAACAAATTACTTCTTTAAATTTTACATAGTTCACTGATTTAGCAACACAAAGAGTAAAACCATTACCTGTTCAGAATCCAGTTTAGGTAGTTTCTGACAATAGACTGTAGTACGGTGGTAAATGGTTTCAAAAAATCTGTATTAAGCGGGAAGTGACCAATATTACATCATCACCCCACAATCCTTGTTGAAATCATTTAACAGAATGTATAGTTTGCAATGACAAATGAATGCTCTTTCAGTGTCAAGGAGCAAAACAAGATTTTCATATTGTATTGCTACATTTTTGTGAAATTTTAAGCAAGAAGAGATTTCCATCCACTGCATAATTTATGCTTGGAAGGCCATTCTGAATATTCTTGTCCCACAGCAGGAATGGGTGACCAAGAAATGTAATGTTTGTATAATGCTAGCTGGAATAAATGTTTATGGATTCTTCAAAATTATAATATCTAATTCAAGTTTCTTATTTTATGAGGATAACAGTCATTTCTACAAATGGTAAAATACGCTGCTGGAGGTAAAACTACATCAGTTGTATCCAGTGCCTTTTCCTTAGCAGTGACCTTTGTTTGAATACACAGGGCTTATACATGTGAGTCCATATCGACATTAAAATAAATAATATTGGAACCATGTCATTTTGTAATAGAACAATAACGATGCTAACAGACTCTCTGATGCTATTACTGGGAATTGTTAATATCTAGCCAGCTTTTATGCTGGAAAATCCTTCAGAAGCATTGTAAACATGGTAAATGGATCATGCTGTTAGAAAGAACACATGAGATGAACTTGTGCCCATGTTGTCTACTTGGCTATCCTAATCAAAATATTATCAAATATATTCACTTCTACATTTACAAGCCAATGATTTGGGGGTCAGTTTTCTCTACATCAGCAGAAAGGCACAAAGTGGTGAATGCTTTAACTCTTACAAAGTTTTCTGAATTTTTGAGCCCTATTAGAATGCACATTAAAAATTGTTGCCTGCTTAAATTTCACTCGAATGTTACCTTTACTCTGTCACTATATATCACCAGACACATCAAAAAATAACACCAGATACTTCTGTGTTTACACCTGGAATGATGCAAATAGTTTTCTGTTTGAAAATTGAGTAGTAGTTTTTTTGAGAGTTGCAGTTAATATTCACATTTGAATATCAAAACTGTGTTGAATAGACTCAGGTCTGAAGAGAAAAATTGGATGCATAAATCTGATGTACAAATATTTGACAATTGTTTATTGCAATCTTCAGCTTTCAGGTAAAGTTAATGAAAATGATGAACAAGTAGATATACTTAGAGTAAGTGTCACTGACAAAGATGTTCCCTATACACCAGCCTGGAGAGCAAAGTATAAAATCGTAGAAGGGAATGAACGTGGGAACTACAAGATAGAAACGGACCCTGAAACAAACGATGGAATTCTGTCTCTTGTTAAGGTAAACAATTAACATTATTTAACAGCGATGATATTTGCTAATGTCTATTATCAATGCTCGCCTCAACTGGGAATGGTTAAGGCTGGGCAAACAATGACCCTGGCCTCACTAAATTGCTTTGGAGCCCTCAGTCAGATCTTCGACCTGGAGTTTTGCTCTGAACAAGAGCACAAGCTAGGGATGTTTGCTGACTTTGCAAACTTGGGTCAGGGAAAAGTTGCCAGGAAGTTGGATTTTTGTTCTGGAGTGCTCGGGTTCCCTAGGAATCTGGCTGAACAATGCTGAAACAAGAATGGAAAATGCTGGGCGCAGGAGAAGGCTGAATGCCTGTCTATGTGCGCGGGCACTTATTGCATTTCTTTAAAAAAAAGAGAATAAGACAAAAAAAAGCTCCAACATTCATTCCTCATGTACTTGATGTTCTCCATGCCCAATAAAAACCAGCATACACCACTTTATGTCCCCATCTATCACAACCCCTCATACATTCAACACCAACCTATGCTCCTATACTCATCTCACATTTAATCCCGATGCCAATAGACACTCATTTACTCAACTTCCATGGCCCTTAAGAGACCTATGTTAAATTAGTGCCAGGTCATGCCACCCACACATCTGTGTTCCCTCGAACATTTTTCTCCTCTGTGGAATTCTGAAATCTGTCTGCAGCAGTGACATCCAAAACCTGGCGCACTGATTGATGTGTGTGGACCCTCAGAATGGGCTCATAGCTTAAGGGAAATGTTGTCACCCATGCCTCTTTGTCCTTACATTTGCCAAGGCAGGTATGAAATAAGTTATTAGCGACTATTGCAGACTTCACTATATTGAAAAAAAAGCTCATTCATAAAACAAATTTAACACATTTTTACTATTTGCTTTCCCTCAACTACATAATGCCTTAGGACAACAAAAACGTCAGGTTCATACTCCTCAATAACACCAGTTATTGGCATTCATAACCCACTTTAAGAAGCTTTAAACTACTTGTTACTGTCAATATAAACTGAAATGTCAGGCATCTATTGTGACAAAGGATGGAGTTATGGAGCATTAATCAAATCATAACACCTCACAAACCTATTCGCAACACACAAATGAAATATCAAACAATGTTTTTTATTAAAAATGACCTTGTGATATTTATTTCAAAGATTTAAAGGGAGGGATTTTTAAATGTCTTGACAACTTTGACAGCTCCTTTTGATATTTTGACAATTCTAATGAGCATCACAGTTCTTTTGGCAATTCTAATGAGCATCACTGTTCTTTGAGTTTATGCACTTTTCACACATTTATGGCATCTTTTAACAATTCTAAAGAGCACTGATCTTCCCCAAAGGTGTTCTGGGACAATATCCAAAGGGATACCTTACCTCTCCAACAAAATACCTTGGCTATCCAAACAAATCCACTAAGTTCAGACCTCTACTGTCTAGTGACTAAATTTCAGATACCAAAAATTGAGCCAGCTGCTAATTCCTATGGGTGGCTGCCTCTATGAAACACACTCGTGCAAATTTTGACCTGCTCCCATGAATATGGTAGGTACCTTGCTTGAGGGTTGGTCCAATATTTAGAATTGGCCACCAATTTCTCCAGAAATTTCAGGCACAAGTCTTCAAGTTGCTTTGTGTGAAAAGTTCTTTTGATTCCTCTTTCCTCCAGAACATAGCTGTCCAAATTCACTTCATAACCCATTAATCATTTTAAAAATTTAATCAGTTATCATATTGTAGAGAAAGTGACAGCTAAAGTTTGCATAACAAGGCCCCGCAAACTTGAATCTGAAAGTGAGCAGAACATCTGGATTTAGATGCTAATTCAGTTATAAATTTTGGCCAGAATTTCCCCTATTCCTCTTGAAAGTAATGCCAGAGAAATTTATATGTCTACCAGTTGCAAGTTAACTTATCATCCCATCAGAAAAATGGGACCACAAGAAATGTAGCATTCTCTTATTAATACCTGGGATATGCATGTGAGTTACAGGCTTGGATCTACAACCTTCTGGCTAAGATGTGAGAGAGCTCAGTTTTTTTTATTCATTCACAAGATGAGGGTGCCACTGGCTAGGCATTTTATGTTTCCTAATTGCCCAGAGGGGCAGTTAAGAGGCAACCATATTTCTGTGGTCTGGAGTCACAAGCAGTTCAGAGCAGGTGAGAATGGCAGGTTCCTCCTTCAAGGACCTCAGTGAACCAGATGGGTTTTTTCCTGGCAGTCAACAATGGATTCATGGTCATCATTAGAATCTTTGAGTTGATTTTATTGAATTCAAATTCCACCATCTGCCATGGTAGGATTTAATCCTGGGTCCCCAGAACATTATCTGGGTCTCTGGATTAATAGTCCAGTGATAATACCACTACACCATGACTTCCTTTAACTAGCAGACATAGGGAGGCAGTATTGTAATGGTAAAGTTACTGGACTAGCCAACCAGAACCGCAGTTAATGTTCTGGAGACAAGTGTGTGAATCCTACCATAGAAGTTGGTGAAATCTGAATTAAATAATGCCCTTTAAATAATGCTTTTTAAGGAAATAAATATCCTTTAAAAGGCCCTTTAAAGCCCTTTCCAAAACTGGCACATATATGATGGGCCAAATGGCTGCCGAGCATGCCATACCCAGTCAATGAGTCTATGATTATAAACTTCATTTGACATGGTTAATTATCCTTACCTTCAGTTTGAAGCCTGGTGCTGTACAATCTGAAATATTATTTGTTGTATGAGGAACAAGACCAACACCCAACATTTCAGTTTATCTCGTTGGCTAAATACATACTCTGCTGCCACAACAAGAAATCTGAGAAATCTTATAGTGCCTAATATTCACATTAGATGCTACACTCAAATTTCTTCATGTGCAGATATCTTAGAGTTACTTGAACAGATATTGTTTAGTGAATTTGTTACCTTATGTTTACAGCATTTGGATTATGAAAGGGGTTCAAAGAATCGGTTGAAAATTCTTGTTGAAAATGAAGAACCATTTTTTACCTGTAAAGACATGACTGACAAACAGACAGCTGAGGCACTGGACAGTGTATACGTTGTTATCAATGTTCATGATACGAATGATGCACCTGTGATTGACCCTTCAGAAGTAACTGTTCATCTTTTAGAAGGTCAAAAGGCAAATGTTATATTGGTGAAATTCAATGCTACTGATCCTGATAAGTACAACATAAATAATATCAGGTAAGAAGGAACTAAATCTAAGCTATACAATATGACAAAGTTAACATTTGAGAAGTAAATATTTTACCTTTTTTTTTAGTGTTTTATCTCATTTTTTTTCCCATTCCTTCCTTGTTAAACTTACCACAGCTGCCAATTCTTCCATCTGAATCAGAACCCAAGTTCCTGTACTACTTGTTTTTAAATGTAATTAATCAATCACAGGTCAGTGAACAAAATTATTGGTTATCCTATAGGTAATCATATATGAAAAATAATGCATTCCCATAGAAATGTAGAGAGGGTTTGCTTCAGTTATACAAGACACTGGTGGGACCACACCTGGAGCACAGTGTACAGCATTGGTGTCCTATTTAAGGAAGGATATAAGTGAATTAGCAGCTGTGAAGAGTTTTACTAGACAAATACCTAGAATGTGCAGATTGTCTTATGAGGAAAAGTTGTATATAGTGGATACATATCACAGGAGTTTAGAAATGTAAAAGGCAATGTGGTACTTTGACAGGGCGAATGTGGAAAGGATATTTCTTCTTCTGAAGAAGTTAAGAACTAGGGCTCTCAATTAAAAATAAGGGTATTATCCAATTAAGACAGAGATAATTATTTTCTCTGATGTTGGAATTCTGTTCTTCAATAGGCAGTGGAAACAGAGGATTTGAATATTTTGGAGGCAGGGCTAGATAGATTCTTGATCAGCGAGCAGGTGGAAGGCTGTTGGGGTATGTGGTAATGTGGAGTAATCAGATAAACCAAGATGTTATTGAATGGTGGAGTAGGCTGTACCTCCTGCTGCTAATTTGTACGTTAGTAATTGGCTGCACAATATATGTTTTTTGAGTGCTAAATTATTTTATCAGACTGCAATATGTTGGGGCAAGAAATATGTGCATATTTCTGGCCAGAAGTATACATCCCTTCACAAATTAGGGTATGATAGGGGCACAAATCAGGAATATTTTTAACACAAAATAATTTGGACAGCAAAGCAATTATGAATTTATGCATACCCAAGTGCTTCATTCCCTGAGGCCCATGATCTTTACCCATCCTGTGGAGATTGCAGAGGTACAGAAATTTTCGACCATGAGAGCTGACATATTTTCCCATACACAATGCACAACTGCTCTGGATTTTCCGATGCAGTTCAATACTTCACTGATCTGCAGACGAGTGTACTTCCTGAGCACACTGTACCAAATGTAGCTCCAATCTAATTATACTTCTAGCCTGTTCAAGTTCAGTCAATGACTTGTAAGAAATTCCTGCACTAGTAATTGCCACCATATCATTCAATGTGTTTTGAAAGCTCTCTGATAGGTAGCTCAATATTTTCAGAAATTACAATTGAGAACAGAACTCACCCTTTTATTTAAATATTGGGTCATGATGTTTCTAACTCTGCTGTGTTCAATGGGATATGAACTGGATTTCCGCTGTGTTTTTCCTTTGGTCTTTCTTAACACCCATGTTTAGTGAATTGTCATTATGCTAAATTATATGGGTGACAATTTCTGTGTTGGTACTCAGCATAGTCAATATGAATAATGATGCATCACGTATTAGACTTTAATTTTCACTTTGTTAAGTATCTAGTTTGTCTAGCAGACATCAAAAGTGGTAGAAGGTGAAATAATTAAGTTGTGATGTCACTGCCAATTCAACGGTTTGCATGGGGTTGTTCTGTTCAGGAGATGATTGAGAATCAAGCAGCAACAGAGAAGATAGGAACAAACACACCAAATACTGATTTCTACAAAACTGAGTGCCCTGTCTCTGCCAAATGTCACTGTAGAATGAGAGTCCAATTAACTGTACTAGTTGTCTCCCTCCTTTGTGTGCTGCCTTCTCCTGCAAAACAATTTGAAGTTGTTAAATGTGTGCTCTGAACAAGGGCATTTTCCTTGCAGCACATAAACTAGCCTATCATCAAGTACATGTTGCCAGAAAAAGGCAGCCAAATGGGAGACACATTTATGAATGGAGTATCGGCTTTCATAAGTTGAAGAAAGGTGATATGAAGTTTTCCCAGTTAATATATTGACAATCAAGGAAGTAGAGAAAGAAAGGATGAATATGCAGTGACTAAGGTGTGTTCAATGGGGTTCAACAGACTAAGTAAGAAATGTGAAGAAATATATTACATTGTTTGCCTTGGTGAGACTATTCAATTTCTTCCTGCAGCAAGGTACTAATGTATATATTGATCCCGTTCACATGTTGTAACATTTCTTGGCAGACCCATGTACCAATCATGTTGCAACTTGCTGAGGGAGACAAAATACCTTATTCGCTCGTGAAATTGCTCCATAAGCATCTCCGAAATTCAAAAACTCATGGAATGCATAGAATCATAGAAAAGATATAAAGCAAAAGAAACCATTTGGCCTATCAAATCTGTTCTGTCTTTCTGCAAGAACAACACACCAAATCCAACACTTCCCCTTTTCAATCAATCCCTGTAAATTTCTTCATTCTTTAACGGGATGAGGACATCACTGGCTATGCAGCATTTATTGGCCATCCCTAATTCCCAGGGGCAGTTGAGAGTCAACCACTTTTCTGTAGGTCTGGAGTAACATGTAGGCCAGTCCAGGTAAGGATGGCAGTTACCTTCCCTAAATTGCGTTAGTAAACCAAATGAGTTTTTCTGACAATTGGCAGTAGATTTATAGTAATCATTAGACCACTATAATGTATTCTCTTAAGATTTTAATCCAGTTTTCTGTTAAAATGAATGACTCGATCTACATTCATCAGATACTAAATCAGTACATTGCAGATCCTAACGCAATGTAAAAACAATTTTCTTCATTTTGTCATTGCTTCTTTTTGGCAATCATTTTAATTCAGCGCCCACTGATTCTCAACCTTTCTGCCTGTCAGTGGGAACAGTTTTTTTTGTCTGCATTCTGTCCAGTTTCATGAGACATCATCCTGCAGCAGCGAAATGTCCTCCCTCCCCACACTTTGATCAGAAAACATGGACTTTACCTTTGTATTGCTGTAGGTCTCTAAGGCTCTGCACTGACACTTAATTTACCATTCTTAATTGGTGAATTTGGAGGAGCTTGTGTTTTGGCTTGACAAATAGGCAAGGTCTGACTTCATTTACCAGCATTAAATTTGCTTATTCTTCCTTGAGAGAGTAAAATCAGATCCTAAGTTTCTTTGCATGCGTAGTCTTCCCCAGCTATCATGTTGGACATGGGTAGCACGTACTTACTGTTTTAATGGTAGATACAATCAGCTCAACATTGTGTCTGTTAATACATTCTACCTTGATAGGGGAGGGGAGATGAAACAGAGGAAATTGCAAAACTTTGATTATATAATTCACGATTTCATAATTCAGGACATCATAATTCATTTGATTCTGTCAATGGTTTTTCGTTCCCTTGCTTGCAAGAATCTTTTTTTGTCTGCTTTACAATTGTAAATGTAAATAACGGTTTTATAAGAATGCAAAAACAAGAATGTATCTATTGCATTTGATCCACTCTATCCCCAAATCAGTGAGCTGTCTGCAGTATTCATATTGCTGAAAATATTTGATGGAGGCCTAATTATACATGGTAATCAAGCTTCACACTAACTCCACGGGGGCTCACAATTCCTTCTACACATCAAAGTAGTTCATAAAAATTTATTGTCTTAAATTGCTTTAGGAAAACAATCCTCACTAATTGGCGAATTCGCCGTGCCAAAATTTACCAACCAGAGTTCACTGGGCAACCATTCAACACACCCCTTTTATGCAGTATGAGTGTTGGTTTTCTCTGCTATTTGATATTTTTGTGAATTGTCCTGAGGAGTGTAAGCCAAAAGGCTTTGACATAGAGTCAAACAGCATGGAAACACTTCAGTCCAACCAGTCCATGTTGAACATAATTCCAACTTAAACTAGTTTCACCTGCCTGGTCCTGGCCCATATCCCTCCAAACATTTCCTATTCATGTACCTATCCAAATGTAAACAAAAATGAATAAAAATCCTATATTAGTGGAATATCATAACTGCAATAACTGTAGTAAAACTATAATAAATCTTTAACTAAGCTTGCAATCCCAGGAACAGCTGCAAGATCCACATAATGTCTCTTATCAGTAATACTTACACTCTATGCTACTAGAACATAGAACATAGAACATAGAACAGTACAGCACAGTACAGGCCCTTCATCCCCTGATGTTGTGCTGGCCTTCTATCCCTCTAAGATCAGACTAACCTGCATTCTTATCAATTTACTATCATCTATGTGCCTATCTAAGAGTCACTTAAATGTCCCTAATGTATTTGACTCTATGACCACCGCTGGAAGTGCATTCCACACACCTACCACTCTCTGTGTAAAGAACCGACCTCTGACATCTCCCCTAAACCTTCTTTCAATTACCTTAAAATTATGCCCCCTTGTGATAGCCATTTCTGCCCTGGAAAAAGTCTCCAAATATTCACTCTATCTATGCCTCTCGATATCTTGCACACTTCTATCAAGTTGCCTCTCATCCTTCTTTGCTCCAATGAGAAAAGCCTTACCTCTCTCAATCTGCCTTCATAAGACATGCTGTCCAGTCCAGGCAGCATCCTGGTAAATCTCTTCTGTCCCCTCTCTAAAGTTTCCACATCTTTCCTGGAATGAGGCGACCAGAACTGAACGCAATATTCCAAGTGTGGTCTAACCTAGGCTCTATAGAGCTGCAACATAACTCTGCGGCTCATACACTCAATCCCTCTTGAACCCAATCCTACTAATTCACATTAATATGTAATTTATATTTTAAAAATTAAAGGCTATAGTTTCATTGGCATTTTTGATTTCACCTTTGAATTAACAAGTATAACAAGAAGCATATACAAGAAGGAAGAGAGCACAAGTGCAGAAAGTATTCGTCTAAATTTCATAGAGAATTTCCATGGAGAATAACCCCTTTCCAGAATGAAGCAAAATTTAAAAATCTATAAGATTTTATCTCTAATTTTTGTTTAGTAAATAATGTAACCACTATTTATTGATGAATAAACATAATACTCTTCTCTTCGGCAAAATAAGTTGTAGCCGACATTATTTTCCAAACTGAATGGCTGTGCCTCAGATTTTTTAGATTTAGGTTTAGATTTATTGTCATACACATAAAAAGTACAGTGAAAAGTGTTTTTTTATGTGGTATATACAAAATATTGCCAAGCTCCAATGCCGTCTTAAAACACTGAATATAATGAATTGTTTTATTATAATTGAGTTTATCTTTCTCTCTTTTTCTTGTCCCTCCTCTGCCGACCCTCCAGTTGCTGCTTGACATCAGCTGGTGTCTCTGAAATGGGCTCCTGAGTTTCTGTAACAGACTCTGGGTTTTTGGTTATGGGCCTCTGCTGCCGACACAGTCAGGATTGCTCAGCCCAATCTGGATCCTTGACCCAGGGGATGCATGGGTTCCATACTGATAGCTATCAATGTGTGTCACCTGGGTGCCATGTAATTACAGTGTCAAGTTAGCTAACATTTCAGATAGCATTTTAAGCTAACAAGACATAGGAGAGAGCTGGTGAAAATAGCTTAAGGTTGAAGATAGTATGAGTTGAGTATGAGTTGATAATGAGTGATCGGATTAATATAGTTCACATTTGTGTTCACCCTAGAGAATGAGGGTGAAGGTATGGAACCCAAGGGCATAGACTGGAAGATGTTTGAGCAAACTGACACAGGGAAGGACAAGGTATTGGAGGTGCTGGTATGCTTTAAAATGGACAAATGTCCGACACTGGATGAATTGTATCCTAAGAGGCAAGGGAGGAGATTGCAGGGGAAATGATCCAAATTTTTAATACCTCTCTACCCAGGGGGGATGATCCAGAGGACTGGAGTACAGCTAATGTGGTTCTGATATTTAACAATGCTTGTACAGATAAGCCAGAGAACTACAGACCAGTGAGTAGGGAAACTATTGAAGAAAATCCTGAAGGAGAGCATCTGTCTCCACTTGCTGAAGCAAGCATTTATCAGAGATAGTCAACATGGCTTCATCAAATTTGATAGAACTTGACTGAATTTTTTGAGATGGTGACCAGTTGTGTTTGACGAGGGTAATGGATTTATGTCATTTATATGGATTTCAGCAAAGCCTTTGACAAGATCCCACATAAGAGATATATCAAGAATGCAATACATGGGGGCATTGGATAATTTGATAAAGTGGATTCAAAATTGACTCTGGTATGGAAAACAGGGTGATGACAGAAGACTGCTTTACTGACTGGAAGCGAGTGCCAAGTGGCATAACACAAGGATCAGTGCTGGGTCTCCTATTTATCATCATTTATATAAGTGACATAGATGATTGTGTTGGGATTGGATTAGTAATGAGTGGACTGCAAGAATATTTCAACAGGATGGTCAAATTTGCAAATAAGTACCAGATGGAATTTAACCTTGAAAAGTGTGAGGTGGTACTCTTTGAAAAGAGTAAATTGACAATGAAGTTTTCAATGAATGGCATATCATGGGGAGTTCTGTAGAACAAAGTGACCTTGGAGTGTTTGTCATAGAGTCATACAGTCATAGAGATGTACAGCATGGAAACAGACCCTTCAGTCCAACTCGTCCATGCCGACCAGATATCCCGACCCAATCTAGTCCCACCTGCCAGCACCTGGCCCATATTCCTCCAAATACTTCATATTCATATACCCATCCAAATGTCTCTTAAATGTTGCAATTGGACCAGCCTCCACCACTTCCTCTGGCAGCTCATTCCATACAAGTATTACCTTCTGTGTGAAAAAGTTGTCCCTTAGGTCTCATTTATATCTTTCCCCTCTCACCCTAAACCTATGCCCTCTAGTTCTGGACTCCCCGATGGATCTCTGAAGGTCAAAGGGCATGTTAGTAGGGAGGTGAGAAAGGCATATGGAATATTTGCTTTATCAATCAAAGCAGAGATTACAAAAGCAGGTAAGTCATGTCAGAGTTCTTTAGAACTTTGGTGACACGACAGTTAGAGTCCTGTGTGCAGTTCTAGTTGCCACATTACAGGAAGAATGTGATTGCATTGGAGAGGGTGCAGAGGAAGTTCACCAGGATGCTGTCTGGGATTTAAAAATTAAATTATGAAGAAAGGTTGGATAGGCTTGGGTTGCTTTCATTGGAGCAGAGAAGACTGAAGGCTGATCTGATTGAGGTGTACAAGATTATAAGGGGCATGGGCAAAGCATAAGGAGCAGCTATTCCCCTTAGTCAGTGACAAGGAGACATAGGTGAAAGTGAGGACTGCAGATGCTGGAGATCAGAGTCAGTATTAGAGTGGAGCTGGAAAAGCACAGCAGGTCAGGCAGCTTCCGAGGAGCAGGAAAATTGACGTTTCAGGCAAAAGCCCTTTATCAGGAATGAGGTTGGGAGCCTCCGGGGTGGAGAGATAAATGGGAGGGGAGTAGGGCTGGGGAGAAGGTAGCTAAGAGTGCAATAGGTGGATGGAGATGGGGTAAAGGTGATAGGTCGGAGAGGAGGGTGGAGTGGATAGGTGGGAAGGAAGATTAGCAGGTAGGACAGGTCATGAGGATTGGTGCTGAGCTGGCCTGATGAAGAGCTTTTGCCCAAAACATCGATTTTCCTGCTCCTCGGATGCTGCCTGACCTGCTGTGCTTTTCCAGCACCACTCTAATCCTGACTTTGATCTCCAGCATCTGCAGTCCTGACTTTCACCTAGTCAGAAATTGAATTCTATTCACATGCAATGATTGCTTGCAATTTCGAGGCAATTGGAACATAGATTACCTTTACCACTTAACTCAAATAGCTGAAAATTCTGAGAAAGTAATCAAAAGAAATGTGCTGATCCTTCAGTTCATGGTCTTTCAAGCTTTCATGTATTCCAATTTTCCATGAATAATTGCAGTCTTAGGAATAACATAAAATTTCACTGCTGGAGAAAGAATATTTCACTCTTCCTTACAGTCAAGGAAATCAAATCTGAGGATCAATGTATTTTAATGCTGCAGTATTGAAGAATTCATTCTGTTCACACTTTTGTCTAAAAGGTTTGTCAAGGCATATGATCCAGAAGGTTGGGTTACAGTAAATGAGGAAACTGGTGTCGTTACAACTGTCCATGAATTAGATCGTGAATCTCCTTATGTGAAAGAGAACATTTATAAAGTTATTGTTCATGCCATTGATGATGGTAAGTCTGTAATTACCAAATGTCCTGCAATATGTGTTACAATATTTAATCCTGTCTTTCATCTTTCACTGCAGAAAAGTCTCTGCCCATTTCTGTGAAGATGGCCATTATTACATTTAACTTTCCACAATTGTGTTAGTTTATATTACTAGGTGTATCATGTGGTCATTACTGTGTGAGATGTCAGCAATAAGGATCAGATGGCTTTTATATTATCACGGTCTTATTTTCTCAGCAACATTGGTTATCCTTAATAGTAGTTCTGACTCTGCCAGTGTGACCTTATTTTTCATTGCATTTTGTTGTTCTCTGGGATCTCAGTTTCTGCAGAATGGTTGGCAATTTGAACAGTTGAATTTTATTAATTGATATTTATTATTGATATTTACGAGGCCTTACCTAATTTGATGTAAATCAATACAATTTTATCCCACCTGAAGTCCATATATCTTCCCAATCAACATTCTTTTATCTTCCCCATTTTTTAGATTAGATTACTTACTTATACTTACTTACAGTGTGGAAACAGGCCCTTCGGCCCAACAAGTCCACACCGCCCCGCCGAAGCGCAACCCACCCATACCCTTACCTACACTACGGGCAATTTAGGATGGCCAATTCACCTGACCTGCACATCTTTGGACTGTGGGAGGAAACTGGAGCACCCGGAGGAAACCCACGCAGACACGGGGAGAACGTGCAAACTCCACACAGTCAGTCGCCTGAGGCGGGAATTGAACCCGGGTTTCTGGCGCTGTGAGGCAGCAGTGCTAACCACTGTGCCACCGTGCCGCCCACATTTCTACCTTAAGAATTACACCTTAAACTTTGGAGTTTATTTATTATAGGTTGAAATGTGGTGTGACGATGCTGTGTTTCAAGAAGTTATTTTGAGCTGGTTTTTTAAGAAGAGAGATTGAATAAGAGGTTTCGAGCAGTCTATAAGAAAGCAAATAGCTTGTGAGACCTTGGGTTTATTTTGAGTTGTAACAATAGAAGCAGCCTGAATGGGCGTGGTCAAGCTCTCACAAAACCAGGGTTTTTAGTTTAGATTTCAGCACTTACTGTTAGGGTCTGGAAGAAGTGAAAGCTATTTTTTCCCTCTCTTGGTGACAGCCAAAGGTAGGGAATTCTCTGCTGGCTACAGGACTTGCATGTGAGACAATGTTTTCTGAAGAGGCCTTTTGCCAAGGATGAGTTCATGTTACTATATTAGAACAGTTAATTAGTAATAGTTACTGTATCTATTATTCTGTTAAGTTTTCCAATAGTGTTAAATTATTCCAATTTTGTCCTTTGTTTTGTTTATTAACGATAGTCAATGAAGAAAGCGTGTTTTGCTTTAAATCCAGTAATTTGACCTATTGAATTGCATCTGGATGAAATGCCTTATATTTACCTCTCAAATAAGAAAAGGTTAGGGTCCAGATTATCTTTGGAATATTTTGAGAAGGTTATGTCTGATCCATAACAGTGGGTTATTTTCTTTATTTTTAGATCTGCCATTAGATAACAACATTTTTAGTGCTCAGATTTAGCTTCTTGCAATGGTTTTTTTTTCTCCATTCCTATTATGTTTGACACTTGGAGTCATGATGTGTATTTCTCATTTTATGTCAGCATAGGGAATCATGGGGATTTATTAGTGGATTCTAGTTTTAGATGTAGAAAATAATGTTTCTATAGTGGGATAATACAGGCAGTGGGATTATAGCTGAGACACTTGTCACTGACATTCTATTCACTCTTGACCAGAGGTTTCACACCAAGGAATAAATTCCTGAGTGCATCTGGAGAAACCTCTACATTTCAACAGGACCAATATTTGTCTTTAAACCTGGCCCGTGGATAGATTTTGCTGTAGAAAAGTCTCTGCCCAATGCTGTGAACGTGGCCATAATTACATTTCACTTTTCCACTATTTCCCTCCAAATCAAGACCAGGAACACCTGCTGAATCAATCAGTCATTTACATTATGTACATCAAAAAGTGATGGAGCCAGCAAGTAGCAATGGCAGGGCATCTCAAAAGAAGTTGTCCTATTGTACAGGCACAGAATGGGTTCATGAAGGGCAGGTTATGCTTTACAAATCTTTTGGAATTCTATGAAGACCTTTCAAGTCAGGTGGACAATAGGGACCCAGAGGATGTGTTGTACCTAGATTTTGAAAAAGCCTTTGACAAAGTGCCGCACATGAGGCTACTGCATAAGGTAAGGATGCATGATATTAGGGGTAGAGTATAGGATTGGTTGACTGACAGGAAGCAAACAGGGGGGACATATGAGTGCTTTTCTGGCTGGCAATCAGTGACTAGTGGTGTGCCCCAGGGATCGGTGTTGGGACCACAATTATTTACAATTTATATAGATGACTTGGAGTTGGGGATCACATGTACAGTGTCAAAATTTGCCCGATGAGATGAAGATGAATGGCAGAGCAAAGTGTACAGATGACTATCAAACTTTTCAGAGGAACATCGATACATTTAGTGAGTGGGCAAAGGTCTGGCAGATGGAATGCAATATTAGAAAATGTGAAGTCATACATTTTAGTCGGAGAAACAGCAAAATTGATTATTACTTGAATGGTAACAAGTTGCAGCATGCTGATTTACAGAGGGATCTGGGTGTCCTTGTGCATGAATCGCAAATGGTTGGTCTGCAGGTACAACAAAGTAATTAGGAAGGCAAATGGAATTTTGAACTTGTTGCTAAAGGGGTTGAGTGTAAAAACAGAGAGGTAATGTTACAGCTGTACAAGGTGCTGGTGAGGCCACAACTGGAGTACTGTGTGCAGATTTGATCTCCTTACTTAAGAAAGGATATATTGGCACTGTAGGGGGTGCAGCGGAGGTTCACTAGGTTGATTCTGGAGTTGAGGGGTTGGATTATGAGGAGAGGCTGAGTAGATTGGGCTTATATTAGTGGAATTCAGAAGAATGAGGGGCGATCGTATAGAAACATATAAAATTATGAAGGGAATCGATAAAATAGAAATAGTTAGTATGTTTCCACTGGTAGGTGAGACGAGGAGAAGAGGGCGTGGCCTCAAGATTCGAGGAAGTAGGTTTAGAACTGAACTGAGAAGGAGCTTGTTCACTCAGAGAGTTGTTAATCTGTGGAATTCCATGCCCAAGGATGTTGTTGACACTACTTCAGTAATCACTTTTAAAGCTAAGGTAGATATCTTTTTGAAAAATAAAATGAATTAAAGGATATGGTGAAAATGCGGGTCAGTGGAACAGAGTCCATGAAAAGATTAGCCATGATCTTATTAGTTCCAGAACAGGCTTGAAGGGCTGGACGGCCTGCTCCTGCTCCGAGTTCTTATGTTCTTACGTTCAAATGCATTGCTACCTCACTGAAAAGTGGCAACAGGGTTAGAGAGCCTGGACCATCTGGAATATTTCCTGAATTCTGATCCACATTGATTGCATAAATGATCACCTTGAACTGCATAAAGAGGATATAAGTTGTGTTTTTTTATGATGTATAGTATTGCAGCCAACTGAGCCAAAGTTGACAACAACCCTATCATCACTTACTGGGATTGTTCGGTATTTCCAGTCTATCAGTAATATATTAATGATACTGTAGACATGGATAGGACAGTTCTGCAGTTTTGGAATTTGAGTAGTGTCATCTAATACTGGAAACATGAAACTTCAACATGACATTGGCTGAGGTTTTCTAGCTCCATTCTGACAGGTATAAAGGTGAGGGCACAACAAAATTCGAAGCGAGTATCGATGGGTTGACTTTCCAACACAATCCTGTCACCTGAGAAGTATTGGCCACTTCACGTATGGAAGTGTGATGCCTAATTATGTATGTCAAGCCCAATTTGGGGTAATGTTGCACCATTGTTATCAGTTTGCCAGTGTTGGAGTGTGCCTTTGCCAGATTGGGAAGCCATGATGTGGAGGTGCTGGTGTTAAACTGGAGTAGATGAGTCAGGCGTCACATGATACCAAGTTATAGTCCAACAGGTGTATTTGAAATCACAAGCTTTTTGGAGCACTGCCCCTCCATCAGGTGAAGTGAAGGGAAATACACAAGCACAGAATTTATAGGCAGAGAGATGGAAAGATAGCACAAATAGTGTAAGTGAAGAGTCAACAGGCTGAATAACAAGTCTCTGCAGGTAATCAAAAGTGTCAGGTGGTGACTCATATCTATCATGATATTCCAGCCATTTGGTTTGTCTCCAGCACCACCTTATTTTTAATTCTTTGTAATTATCACCCTGCCTCAATTAATTAGATCACCGGTCTTCCCTTCACTTGCTATTTAGTTGTTGACACTTTACTTACACTGTGTCACTTTTGGAGGTGTAGTGGACAGTGAAGAAGGTTACCTCAAAGTACAATGGGACTTTGATCAGATGGGCTAATGGACTGAGGAGTGGCAGGTGGAGTTTAATTTAGATAAATGTGAGGTGCCGCATGTTGGTAAGGCAAAATAGGACTTATACACTGAATGGTAAGATTTTGGAGAATGTTGCTGAACAGAAACATTGGAGTGCAGGTTCATAATTCCTTGAAAGTGGAGTCACAGGTAGACAGGATAGTGAAGAAGGCATTTGGTATGCTTGCCTTTATTGGTCAGTGCATTGAGTGTAAGAGTTGGGAGGTTATGTTGCAGCTGTACAGGACATTGGGGGATTAGGCCAGTTTTGGAATACGGCGTTCAAGTCTGGTCTCCCTGCTATAGGAAGGATGTTGCGAAAGTTGAAAGGATTCAGAAAAGATTGACAAGGATGTTGCCAGGGTTGGAGGGTTTGAGCTATTAGGAGATACTGAATAGGCTGGGGCAGTTTTCTCTGGAGCATCGGAGGCTGAGTAGTGTCCTTTTGGGGTTTTACAAAATTATGAGGGACATAGATAGGGTAAATTGATAAGGTCTTTTCCCCAGGGTGGGGAAGTCTAAAACTAGAGGCCATACATTTAGTGTGAGAGGGGTGTTATGAAGTTGAAGGCATGTACTGTAACTTTAAGAAAGAGTGAAGGCTGTTTTGCACGGAGAACCTGCAGGCGCCTGTCATGTGACTGACTAGCAGTTTCAGAGTGTACTGGAAAATTGAAAATATGTTACATTTGGCTGTGAAACAAATACCTGAGTTTTTGTTGTTATGTTTTTCCAACATTGCACATTTAATCAATCTGTTTAAATTATGCCCCAAGATATTAAAACCCAATCAAATTTGAATTTATTGTTTTGGACAACATCAAACCAATGAGATGATCCAATGTTTGGGGTATAAAGAAGCTGGCATTTTGAGTGTTAGTCAGAGAGCGTGACCAACTGCCATCATCAGAGAAGCTGCTAGCAAAACACTCTGTCAAAGGTACCTTTTCATATGAAATATCCTTGCAGCAAAAGACTGAAGATGACCCAGGAAGATCTATAGCTGAGGAAGACAGACACCAGAGATGACAGCTGCTGTGTATTTTTGAAAATTAAGTGGATGTAATTTTAATCAGGCATTTATTGGAACAGTACATTGTTACAGGGTTGAAGGCAGATAACAAGCAACTAGGAGAAATGAGGCCTAGAGTTGTAAATAGCTGTTGTTTAATGTTCACTTTTAGAGTTAAACAATACATTGATATTTTTTTCTTTCAATAGTGGAAATTGGGAGTTCTCTGTCACTCATACTTTAACAGATTGCAAGGTGAGGTGAGCCTTTCTGGGTGCTTGCTTTAATTAACAGAAGGGTTTACCACCGTGTTGTAACAGGGGAAAAATTTAAGGGGCAACTTTTTCACACAAAGGGTGGTGTGTGTATGGAGTGAGATATCAGAGGCATTGGTGGAAGCTGGTACAATTATAACATTTAAAAGGCATCCTGATGACTATATGAATAGGAGGTGTTTAGAGGGATGGGGCAAAATGCTGGCAAATGGGACAAGATTAATTCAGGATATCTGGTCAGCATGGACGAGTTGGACCAAAAGGTTTATTTGCATGCTGTACATCTCTATGACTCCATGACTCTATATTCATTACCCCATTTCAGGTGGCTCAGTGGTTAGCACTGCTGCCTTACAGCACCAGGGAACAATGGGGAATCCAGCTTATCAATGTTAAAGATAAGACCAAAGCATTTGTAACAACATTCAGCCAGCAGTACCAAACAAATAATCCACCTTGGCTTCCAACTCCTGTCTCCAGCATCATATATATCACTCTTCAACCAAATTCATTCAATCCATACAAAATCAAGAAATGTTTGGAGGCACTGGATCTGTAAAGCCTATACTTCTGACAGTATTCCACTAGTATTATGGGTGGCACAGTGGCTCAGTGCTTAGCAGTGCTGCCTCAGAGCACCAGGGTCCCAGGTTTGATTCCAGCCTCGGGTGACTGTCTGTGTGGAGTTTGCACAATCTCCCAGTGTCTGCATGAGTTTCGTCCAGGTGTTCTGGTTTTCCTTCCACAGTCCAAAGATGTGCAGGTCAGGTGAATTGGCCATGCTAAATTGCCCATAGTGTTAGGTTCATTAGTCAGAGGGAAATGGGTCTGGGTGGGTTACTCTTCGGAGGGTTGGTGTGGACTGGTTGGGCCGAAGGGCCTGTTTCGACACCGTCAGGAATCTAATCAGAATAGTACTAAAGACATATGCTTCAGAAATTGCCACACCACTAGCCAAGCTGTTCCAGTACAGTTAACAACACTGGCTTTCTTCTGCCAATGTGGAGAATTGACCAAGTATATCCTGTTGACTAAAAGCAGGACAAATCCAACCCGACCAATTACCACCCCATCAGTTTACTCTCGATGATCAGTAAAGTGGTGGAAGTTGTCATCAATAGTGCTATCAAGCAACATCTACTCAGCAATAACCTGCTCAGTGAAGCTCAGGTAGGACCACTCAGCTCCTACCCCCATTACAGACTTGGTTCAAACATGGACAAAACAGCTGTATTCCAGAGGTGAGGTGAGAGTGAGTGCCCTTGACATCAAGACTGCAATTGACCTGAGTGTAGTATCAAGAAGGCAAAACAAAATTGGAGCCAAGAGGTACTGGAGGAATCAGCTGTTTGAAGTCATACTTGGCACAAAGGAAAATGGTTGTAATAGATGGTGGTCAGTCATCTCAGTGCATAGAGTCATAGAGATGTACAGCATGGCAACAGTCCAACCCGTCCATGCCGACCAGATATCCCAACTCAATCTAGTCCCACCTGCCAGCACATTCCATATACATACCACCCTCTGTGTGAAAACGTTGCCCTGTAGGTCTCTTTTATATCTTTCCCCTCTCACCCTCAACCTATGCCCTCTAGTTCTGGACTCCTCAGCCCCAGGAAAAAGACTTTGCCCATTTACCCTATCCATGCCCCTCATAATTTTGTAAACCTCTATAAGGTGACCCCTCAACCTCCGACACCCCAGGTAAAACAGCCCCAGCCTGTTTTCTGATTAGCCTGTCCCTATAGCTCAAATCCTCCAACACTCGCAACATCTTTGTAAATCTTTTCTGAACCCTTTCAAGTTTCACAACATCTTTCCGATAGGAAGGAGACCAGAATTGCATGCAATATTCTAGCAGTGGCCTAACCAATGTCCTGTACAGCCGCAACATGACCTCCCAACTCCTGTACTCAATATTCTGATCAGGAAAGGAAAGCATACCAAACACCTTCTTCACTATCCTATCTACCTGCGACTCCACTTTTCAAGGAGCTATGAACCTGCACTCCAAGGTCTCTTTGTTCAGCAACACTCCCTAGGATCTTACATTAAGTGTATAAGTCCTGCTAAGATTTGCTTTCTCAGAATGCAGCACCTCGCATTTATCTGAATTAAACTCCATCTGCCACTTCTCTGCCCATTTGCCCATCTGGTCAAGATCCTTTTGTAATCTGAGGTAACTCTCTTCACTGTCCACTACTCCTCCAATTTTGGTGTCTTCTGAAAATTTACTACCTGTACCTCTTATGCTCGCATCCGAATCATTTTTGTAAATGACAAAAAGTAGTGCACCCAGCACTGATCCTTGTGGCACTCCACTGGTCACAGGCCTCCAGTCTGAGAAACAACCCTCCACCACCACCCTCTGTCTTCTACCTTTGAGCCAGTTCTGAATCTAAATGGCTAGTTCTCCCTGTATTCCGTGTGATCTAACCTTGCTAATCAGTCTCCCGTGGGGAACCTTGTCGAACGCCTTACTGAAGTCCATATAGATCACATTTACCGCTCTGCCCTCATCAATTCTCTTTGTTACTTCTTCAAAAAGCACAATCAAGTTTTGAGACATGATTTCCCACGCACGTAGCCATGCTGACTATATCTAATCAGTCCTTGCCTTTTCAAATATATGTACATCCTGTCCCTCAGGATCTCCTCAATAACTTGCCCACCACCGACATCAGACCCACTGGTCTATAGTTCCCTGTCTTGTCCTTACCACCCTTCTTAAAGAGTGGCACCACGTTAGCCAACCTCCAGTCTTCCGGCACCTCACCTGTGACTGTCGATGATACAAATATCTCAGCAAGAAGGATTTTCTAGGGTAATGTCCTTGGCTCAACAATCTTCAGCTGCTTCATCAATGACCCTCCCTCCATCATAAGGTCAGAAGTGCAGTGCTTTATTGATGATTACAGAAGGTTGAGCACAACTTCTCAGATATCGAGGCAGTCCGTGTCCAAATGCAGAAAGACCTAGATAATATCCAGGTTTGAGATGACAAGTGGTACGTAACATTTGTTCTAAAGAGTGACCATCTCTAACAAGAGAGAATTGAACCGCTTCCCCTAGATATTCAATGGCATTGCTATCATTACTCTGAATGTCACCATTCACCAGAACTGAACAACGTAATCCATAAAAATGCTAAGGATAGAAGAACAGGTCAGGAGGTAGGAATTCTGCAGTGAGTTACTCATTTCTTGACATTTTGTAATTCATTCATAGGACATCGGCATGCTGGCTGGGCCAACATTTAAACCTACCCCAAGTTGTCTTTGAGAAAAGTGGTGGTGAACTGCTTATTTGAACCATGCAAATCTATGTGCTGTAGACTTCCCAAAGTCTGTCCATCATCAACAAAACTTAAGTCAGGAATACGATAGAATACCCCCCGCTTGCCTGGATGAGTACAGCTCCAACATCACTCAGCAAACTAGACATCATCCAAAGCAAAGCAGCCAGCTTGTTTGGCACTATATCCATAAACATTCACTCCCTCCACTGCTGGCTGAACTGATGATGCCCATGCCTCATATATGAATAAATGAATTGTGAAAATTGATTTCCTTAGCATTACTTCTAGTCAGACATGCCTGCTTGGTACATTTTCCTTTAATTTGAACGTGACCAAGAGGGAAGATTTCCCAGAACATGTGTCTAATGTTAAAAAGAATGAGGAGGAAATTCAGATGAATACTGACACAATATTTAATTTTCAGCATTCAGTTTTCTGCATTCCAGTTGGTGATGCTATATTCTTGTTGGTTAAAATATGAAGAGTCAAAGATGTGACCGACTATTAGCTGCACACTTATTGCAAACACAATTTGTTGTTTACATATTTTTCTTTTCTTTAGGGATACCCCCTCAAACAGGAAGTAGTACTTTAAATATTGTGTTGAGTGATATTAATGACAGTGAGCCATATTTGGTTTCTACGTATGAAGAAATGTGTGACGATGGAGGTATTCAGCACATCACTCTTACAGCAAAAGATGATGATATGAATCCATTTGGTGGCCCGTTTCACTTTGAACTTCTAGACAATGAAGAAAATATAAATGAAAAGTGGAAATTAGAACAAAAAAATGGTAGGTGGTGAATTCAAGTCTATTAACATGGGTGCAGTACATACCTTTTACTTCAGAAATTTTGTGAGAAATTGATTTTTGTCAACTAGTAATGGTAAGTAATTTGCTACATTCAGAGAATTTATTGTAATTTGTATAAACATTAATATAGTTTGGTGACTTTATGGCAGGTTATTCTGTTAAACTTGAAAGAACAAAGAAAATTCCTGTTGGAAACTATACCATACCTGTGCTTATAAGAGATAGACAAGGTGTATCGACAAAGAATATGTTGCATCTATGGATCTGTCATTGTCAAGATGGAAATACCTGCCCTATATCAAGTCCACCACTAGCTACCTTAGCTGCATCTGCAATTGGTCTTCTCTTTGGAGCATTACTGCTGCTGTTGTGTAAGTAAGCATAAGCTCACATGTAATACAACAAAAGCAGAGTAGTGCAACTTTATGCAATTCATTTTAAAACTTGACTGAAAAAGAAAAAAATCTTTACTTTTCTGATATAACTTAAACCGTTGAAATTTTGAGTTTAGTGCTACATGCTTTAAAATTTGTTAGATATATTTAGCAAAATTTACTGATCTCTAAAACTGATTCTTTTATCTACACTTTCATTGACCAAGGTTCCATGTCCAGAAAATGAGCTTGCAAAATTTACTCTTTTACATTTTGAGGAGGTTCATATTGGGGTTTCACAAAGATGATCCTTCTATAGACACCTTCTAAAACAGCATTCAAATGCCTCTTGAAAGATTGTAGATTTTTTCCTAGAACTACATTTGCTGATTTTTTTTCAGTAATCAATGATACTGCAAAGAAGAATTCTTCCTGAAATCTGTCTTAAAAGTTATAGTAATTTAAGGGGTTTGTTAGAATAATAGAGGCTGTTGCCTCATTTAGAAAGATGGCTAGCAACAGGGGCTTGATTCCCATTCCAGCTAATGTAGACTTGACACCTCCTTCCTCATATTACCCTTGAGAGTGAAAAGTAATGGCAAACCACCACTGACAAAACAGCGAAGTAAGACATTTCAGGAAGAAGCATCAGCAGACAATATTTTTTAAATTATTTAATGAGATCTAAGCATTGCTGGCATATTTGCTTCATTTCACTTCAGCTAAGTGGTTTGATAGACTACTTCAAATGGCAATTAAGAATCAACCACATTGCTGAGAATCAGGAGTCATGTGTAGGCCAGACCAAGTAAGATTGCAGATTTCTATCCGAAAGGACAATAATGTATTAGATTGGTGTTAACAACAAGAATCAACAATGATTTCATGACCACCATCACTCAAACTGATTTTAAATTGCAGATTTTATTATTTTAATTTACATTTTAACAGCTGCCAATTGAATCCACTTCCCCAGAGTATTAACTTATAGCTCTAGATTACTAGCTTTGACAAAGGTCAGTTAGACTCGAAACGTCAGCTCTTGTCTCTCCTTACAGATGCTGCCAGAACTGCTGAGATTTTCCAGCATTTTCTCTTTTGGTCTCTAGATTAATAGTCAGGTGACAACACCACAGCCAAGGGCCTACCTTCAGAAAAAAACGCACAAAATTACGATCAGAAAATTAAATATTTTTTAGTTAATTTTTTTGTAGCAAAAACCAAAAATGCTTCTTTAAGAGGATATTTAATTATATGTATTGTCCTCTTGCAGATAGTTTTTTTGTTACAGCGTGGAGGTCAACCCCTCTGTTAATTAAACTAAACTTTCAGAAAAGCTCACCTTGCCTCATAATCTGTTAAAATAAGAGTGACAGAAAACTCCCAATTTATTTAAAGAAAATAACATCAACTTTTTAACTCAAAAAGTGAAAATTGAACTATTCACAACTCTAAGCCTTCCTTTCTCTTAACTGCTTATTACCTGTCTCCAACTCGATAACAATATGCTGCTCCGATAAGGCACTTATTAAAATTACATCAACTTAATTTCAAACCCACACAGCCATTGTCAACTTCTGTGTCTTTCTTTTTCCAGCTGAAGATCTCTCTGGATTGTCTTCTTCCTTTTTACTGTGAATATGTTTCATATAGCATAAGAGGTATATTTAGTAAGTTTGCAGATAACACCAAAACTGGAGGCATAGTGGACAGCGAAGAAGGTTACCTCAGATTACAATGGGATCTTGATCAAATGGGCCAAGGGGCTGAGAAGTGGCAGATGCAGTTTAATTTAGATAAATGTGAGGTGCTGCACTTTGGGAAAGCAAATCTTAGCAGGACTTATATACTTAATGGTAAGGTCCTCGGGAGTTTTGCTGAACAAAGAGATCTGGAGTGCAGGTTCAGGTCTCCTTGAAAGTGGAGTCGCAGGCAGATAGGATAGTGAAGAAGGCATTTGGTATGCTTTCCTTTATTGGTCAGAGTATTGAGTACAGGAGTTGGGAGGTCATGTTGCGCAGTGGTTAGGCCACCATTGGAATATTGTGAGCAATTCTGGTCTCCTTCCTATCGGAAGAATGTTTTGAAACTTGAAAAGGTTCAGAAAAGATTTACAAGGATATTGCCAGGGTTGGAGGATTTGAGCTATAGGGAGAGGTTGAATAGCCTGGGGCTGTTTTCCCTGGAGTGTCGGAGGTTGAGGAGTGACGTTATAGAGATTTATAAACTCAAGGGGGGCATGGATAGATAAATAGACAAAGTCTCTTCCCTGGGGCCGGGGAGTCCACAACTAGAGGGCATAGGTTTAGAGTGAGAGAGGAAAGATATAAAAGAGAACTAAGGGGCAACATTTTCTTGCAGCGGAAGATACATGTATGGAATGAGCTGCCAGAGGAAGTGGTGGAGGCTGGTACAATTGCAATGTTTAAGAGGCATTGGGGGGGGGGGTAAATGAATCAGAAGGGTTTGGAGGGATATGGACCAGGTGCTGGCAGGTGAGACTAGATTGAGTTGGGATATCTGGTCAGCATGGATGAATTGGACTGCAGGGTCTGTTTCCATGCTGAACATTCTATGACTCTATGACAACATAACTCTATATGAAAAGGTACCTTCGATAAAGAGTATTTCCTAATTTCTTGGAGAGCAAGATGTTAGCGCTGTCTCAATGACAGTTGTTCTCCGACCAATTTTCAAAAGGTCTGCATATTATAGCCCCCACCAACTTTGGATCATCTCATTGGTTCGATGTTGGCAAAATGATAAATTCAAACTTGATTGGTTTTAGTATACTGGAGTATAGTTTAAGCTGATTGGTTAAATTTGAATTGTTGTCAAAACAGCAACCAAAGCTCAGGTATCTATTTCACAGCCAAATGTTACATGCTTTCAATTTTCACGTATACTCTGGGACTGCCATCTAGTCATATTCACAGGTGCTTGTAATCTCTCATTTCAGAACAGCATTCACTCTAAGTTAAAGGGATGGTACACACCTTCAACTTCCTAACATTACCATGAGTGACCCATACATTTGTATAAGTATTTTATGTAAAGTTTGCTATTGCAGTCTTAGACAAAGACTAATTCTGTTTTGCCTTGCTTTTTTTTATAGTTGGCTTTTGTCTGATTTTATTTCTGACACAGCAACATTTTCAGATTTTACCTTTTGAGAATTCCAAAGGAACACTGATAATGTACAATCAAGAACGGCCTTGTATAGAAATGAAAGTAGGTAAAATCTTATTATAGCTTGAATCTTTTGTGAATGAACATCTGAATTGGCAGACCTATTAAAATGTTTGATAACAAATAATTTTTGTGGAAGAGAAAAGCTATTGTCCTGTCCTTGTTTTCCCATTTGTGGATTAGGCAGCAACTGATTCACTTGTCATTTGTTCTCTTCAACTTTATTAACTAAAAGATCTTACAGATTCTAAATACAACTATTTTTCTGATAAATTTAATTATAAATACAATTTAGTCGTGCATCATTAAAAGAACTAAGCCAGAAAAATATTGTATCTGTAGCATGATAATTGTTAGGACGTACTTTAGTTTGGATTTGTCTAAGCTTTATGACTTTTCAATGACAAAAAATATAATTATACCTCCAACTACTAAGTATGGACTATAGAGCATTTCCTTAAAATAACATCAGGATTAATTATTCTTTCTTACTTTCAGGATATTCCAGAGAAAGTATGTATTGTAAAACAACTAGCTTGTGGCAGTGGAACAAATGGTTCCTTCAGTAACTTAAATTCTGATAATCAGTTCAACGTAAGTCAAATAAGTAAATTCTTTCCTTCAAAGAAATAACAAGATAGTCATAAATGGAAGAGAAAGATATTTCTATATAAATGTATCTTTTAAGTTTGATCAGTTAGTACTGGAAAATCATGAGACAAATGCATTATTACTGCTCACTTTTAAAGACCAAAAACTTTTGGCTCTGCTTATTATGAGGTTGACTTTGTTAAACTGCACCAAATAGTATGACATGCAGCATACTTTTATGGTTGTTATAAAGGGCAATTTCCTATATGTAGCCTTCACAACGCTCTGGATTCTGTGAAAGCAGAGGCCACCCAATTTTTTTATGCCCCTCTCCAACCCCTGGTAACAAACCCACCAACTGGGATCCATAAAATTCTCATGAAATTCCTAACCCATCCAACTTCCACCCCACCACCTCAGCCATGTAACATCCTACTCCTCACTCACTTCCCATTGTACCATCCTTGCCCACCTTCCACCTTACTCATCCTCATCCACTTCCCATTCTACCCATTCACCAAAATACTTGCCTTCTTACTCCTTCACCCACCTGTCACCTAAACCACCTCAAACACCTGCCACCCCACCCCTTCACCCAACTTCCATTCTCCCCCTCACCCACTTACTTGGCACACTGTCCGCTCACCCACCTACCTTCTCTTGACACTTTGAAATTTATTGCAATGTACGCAACACAACCCACACTGCATTTTAATTAGGATTTGGGACCTTTAAACTCTTTATGTACCAAATCATAGCAGAAAGAGCTGTAAAAGTAGGGTGTTGTTTGGCTCTCCCAGATGATCATACACTATTAGGATTAAGCTTGGCTGAAACTAAGCCACATATTTTTGGAAACTCTGGCATTGGAGTCCAGAGCCAGAAATGTGGTGTGCAGATGCAGGAGAAGAAAGCATGCCTGAGAGCAGTAATTTGATGGTGATTGTTGCCCTTGGATGTTTGAACCATTGTTCTGGCAGTAATGCATAATTATGTAAATTATGTATGTTGTGAGCCCATACTCACTCCTTCACTTGATATCTTTTTTTTAGAAGATTGGAACAAAGTCCATAACTTCAAGGACACAAAGAAGCAAGCTGGGTGTTGAAACAGATGTGTCAGTTGGCAGTTTCCAAAATATGTCTGGAACTTGGAAAGAAAATGTAAGTATAACCACTTGGAACTTTGCCTTCTCTTTTACATAAATAAATGATGGAAATTAAATAAAAGAGTTTTGCATTTGTCTGAATGCACTACAGTAGTTTCAAAACTTCTGCTTTCATTTTTGTAAGTGGACAACAGCTCGATTGGCTTAGTCTTTCCTTGCTTTAGCCCATTTTGGATTTTTATGTTTATCATACCTCAAAAGCATTACATTTAGTTTTGCCTCATGGAGTGACAGGAATGAAACCAGGGCAGTTGTTTTATTTGTCATTTGAATTATTAATCATAGAAAACATTACAGCTTAGATGCAATGACATTGTTTCTTTAATGCAAGTAACTATGGATTTGGAACAAGGGAACGATTTCTTGGGTGGGACAGTCAAAACTATTTAAAACCTCAAAATGGATTGGTTTCCTGTCAGTAGATAGCTATTCTGAAGGAATTGAACAATGTCTGGTATGTCGTGTGTGTTATGATTCTCGATTGATTGTAATAAAGGAAAAGTGAGATTCCAAGGTGGAACTAAGCGTTATAAACCACAAAGTTTTATTTTTCTTTTTGTTTTCCATGGTGATCAGTTACTGACAATATTCTCAAGAGGCTGCCAAAGTATTTTTAAATAACGTTATCATACTGAAAAGGGGGAAACAAACATAACCACTTTACAACATAGAAGAAGTGGTTGAAATACAAATTCAATCCTTTTACTCTCAATGATAAATTTACAGACACTCAAGCCTCAGGGAAGCATTACCCTGTCTCCATTTTAAAGTTCCTTGTTCAGCTGGCATGGCTGTAATCAGTCTGTGCAATGTTCTTCTTACTGACTTCTAAACAATTTCAGAGCTAGCACATAGCCTTTCCATATCATCAGCCACAAGTGATTTTCTTCTTCTGGATTTAAGTGATTTGCTTGACACCAATTTTTGGACATTACCTAACCAGTATACCACATTTTGTCTTAATGAAACTGCACACATTACCTGGCCTACTGGATATTTGAGTATGGGTGATACTAAATTCCTGATGTTAGGCAATATCAGTTTGTTTTCACTCCCACCCTAGTTGCTAATAGAATAAATTACTCACCTCAGGGTTTTTAAATGACTTCGGTAACCATAACAGAACTCACAGAACTCAAAAATGAAACTATAATTATGTTCTCCCCTTCTTACTACTCACAATATAAGAAAACAAATCAAAGGTTAGGGGAGTCTAAAACTAGAGGGCATTGGTTTTGGATGAGAGGGGAGAGATTTAAATGACACCTGGGGGCAACCTTTTCATGCAAAGGGTAGTGCATGTGTGGAATAAGCTGCCAGAAGAAGTGATGGGGGTGGATACAATTACAACATTTACAAGGCAACCTGGATGGACAAATGAATAGATGGGTTTAGAGGGATATAGACCAAATGCTGGCAAGTGGAACTATATTAATTTAGGATATCTGGTCAGCATGGACGAGTTGAACCAAAGGGTCTGTTTCTGTGCTTTACATCTCTATGACTCCATGACTCTATAATTAATGCATTGTTCTTCCACGTTAGAATGGCTTTCCAAATAATATGTTATTAATCTTCATTGTAGTTACTCTTAGTTTAATGGTGATGTCCCAGTTTTAGAGATCCAATCCCCTTTCTGTCTTTCTCTCTGTATCTTCTGTAAGTCTTGCTCCAAGAGGTGACACAATTCTGTGATGGTGTCCTGGGACATTTTTGCTCTTCATTGGCATTGGGTCTTACTTATCTGGAGGAAATGGCATTGAGGCTGTTAGATGTTGAGTCTCGAGTACCTCCATATCCTGAGGGGACCTTTAGCTGTGATTCCTTCATGTGAAAGCTGTTCAGCAGCCACTGGAGTTTGCTGGTCATCTTGGACGCACTGATGTTTTGGTTCCTTCTCAACCTCTCTGTGCCTTCATTGTATTGAGGCCAAAACTGTCATGGTGTCATGGTGTCCATTGATCATGGTTCCAGTGGATGTGTATGAGGAATATCAAACACAAAACAGTTTCTTCATAATATAAGCAGTCAGCATTTACATATCTCACAAATGGCAGTTTACCTAGTCCTGGATATAGTGGGACATGGTGGACTCTGATAAAGAGGGCCATAGAGTGCTCGTCTACATATATTTGACACATTGGAATTTATTGCAATGTATGCAACACAAAACACACTTCACAAATACAGTGGGAGATTGCTGATGTAGTAGGACTATTGAAACACTGTTCTGATCACCCATCACCTATCCCTCACAACACTTTAGAAAGGAGAATTTCATGCAGGAGAATATTGCCAAATATTTACAGAGGAAATAAATTCTGTCCCCTTATGCAGTCTGAGATCTTGGATTATCTTTCTGAATTATGGCTGACAGATGACACTTTTCACATCATGTGTAATTACTTCTGCTTAGCAGGGATGGCTCTGGTCAACGTTTAATGACCAATGATGTGCTCAAGATTGCTTATGACCAGGATTTGTATCCCATTTAATTGGTCACTATATGCGGTTCACATGCAGAGTTCAATGATTACAGATGTCTTTAAGCTATACTATGTGAAGGCCTGATAAATGCAATTGACTTTTGAAGGGCACCACATTGCTGACAAACAGAGTTCACTTCCTCAGAGTGGAAAATAAAGACTTTCTCTGTCCAGTCAGAGTGTAGTTGCAGCTAGTTTTCATTTCTTTTGAGCAATTCAGATCAGGATAGAAAACTACAAATGTAGCACTTTGCAGAGAAAGCTGGAGGCTCTGTCTGTCAAGCTAGGGGACACTCCCCTCACCTGTTCCCCGAAAAGACTTTTAATTTTTTTAAAACCATTCATGGGATGCTTTTTGCTGGCTGGCCAGTATTCATTACCTGTCCCTAATTGCCCTTGAGAAGATGGAGATAAACTACCTTCTTGAATCACTACAGTACATGTGCTGTGAATTGACCCACAATGTCCTTAGGAAGGGAATTCCAGGATTTTAACTCCAGAGACAGTGAAAGAACGGTAATATATTTCCGGTTCAAGATAGTGAATGGCTTGGAGGGGAATTCGCAGGCGGTTGTGTTCCCATGTATTTGCTGCTCTTGTCCTTCTCAATGGAAGTGTTCATGAGCTTGGAAAATGCTATCTAAGAGTCTTTAGTTGATTTCTGCTGGGAATCTTGTAACATGGAGGAATTCAGTGATAGTAACACCATTGAATGTCAATGAGAGATGGCAATATTGTCTCTTATTGGTGATGGACATTGCCTGGCACTTGTGTAGTGCAAATGTTACTCGCCATTTGTCAGCTCAAGCCAGGATATTGCCCAGATCCTGATGTATTTGAATGTGGACTGCTTCAATATCTGAGGAGCTGCAAATGATGCTGAACCTTGTGCAATCTTCCATTAGTGAGGCTGGGGATATTTGTGGAGTCTCCTCCTCCAGTGAGCTGTTTAATTGAATACCACCATTCACTACTGGATGTGAAAGGGCTGAAGAGCTTAGATCTGATTCTTTGGTTGTGTGATCGCTTAGCTCTATCTATTGCTTCCTGCTTATGCTAGTTGACATACAAGTTGTCCTGTATGGGAGCTTCACCAGGTTGACGCTAATATTCCTTTTACATGTTTCCAGCTAACACTTTCATTTAAGTATTCATCACTCTATATTAACCCTTGGGTCCCATGTTCATAGCTTACTTATGCAAACCAATGAGGTTCACTGTCCTAATGTCAACGCAATAGTCATGGTTACATTTGGTGTCCCACTTCCAGTAGTAACTTCTGCCTTCCCATGCTTTACTGTCTGCCATCCTTACATTTTTAGTTGCCCCTTCACAATTATTGTGGCACTGGAAAAGCACAGTCGGTCAGGCAGCATCCAAGGAGCAGGAGAGTCAGGAAGATGAAGAGCTCATTCTTGATGAAGAGCTCATGCTTGAAACGTTGACTCTCCTGTTCCTCAGATGCTGCCTGACCAGCTGTGCTTTTCAAAGAATAGATCATAGAATCCCTACAGTGTGGAAACTTTAGCCCAACAAGTCCACGCCAACTCTTCAAAGAGTATCCCACCCAGACCCATTCCCCTACCCTATTAGTCTACATTTCCCCTGATTAGTGAACTTTACCTACACATCCCTGAACACAATAGGCAATTTAGCATGGCCAATTCACCTGACCTACACATCTTTGGACTGTGGGAGGAAACCGGAACACTTGGAGGAAACCCACACAGACGTGGGGGGAATGTGCAAACTCCACACAGACAGTTGTCCCAAGGCTAGAATCGAACCCAGGTCCCTGGCACAAGGAAGAAGCAGTTTGAGATTGAGCAATAGTGTGGGAAATTCTGCTGGACCCAGAGATGCAGGTCCAGGCTGATACTCTATCACTGACATCTCTGCTGTAAGACCCTGTCTGATTTCAGCTTTTGTGGCAAGGGATGTTTATGGGAATTGTTGCAAGTATTAGGAAAGCATCATTAAGTGGGGATAATCTGTTGGGTTTTTGGTTAGGTTAAATTATTCTGTATTCTGTTCTCTTTTGTTTGTGCTTCATTTGGTAATCTTGTAAATAAATTCTGTTTTATTTAAAACTAAGTGGCTTGACTAGCTGCATCCCCCCTGGGATATCCGTGTTACACCTGATTAAAACAGCAGCAAAGTTCGGCTCTTGGTAACTTTCTTAAAATGTTTTGAGGGTCCATAACAATATGGCTACTCTGCCATTGCATTGGCAGTGGATTGCTTTTGCTTGTCCATGTGCACAGAAGCCACTCAAAGATGGTGTGGGCGGGAGGGGTGCTGCTCTTTCGGCAGATATCTAGTAAGTGCTGAATTATTTCAAGAACAATGCCTGATAAGATAGGATTGGTAGGGTAGTAACTTAATGCGGTGAATTTGCTAAGATATAACAATTGATCATATCAGGCTGGGTGACAAGAAGACCTCCAAAAAATAGATTCACCATTTAACCAAAACAGTGTAAGGTTCAGTCCTTTTTAAATATATATACAACATGACTTCATAAAAAGCAGAAGTTAAAACACAAACAACTGTGCCTTAGTTGTTAGGAATGAATGGTGGCACAACAATAAGTATCAGTGTTTCTATTGGCAGTTGAGATGGACAATATAATGAGGTGCTTTTCGAGAGAAGAATGAAGGGAGTTATATGGTGCAATGGTCTGTGAAATTTTCTGCGGGAGATTGAGGAAATCTCAAATTTTATCAATCGTGCTTCATTCAAGTTGTCAATCTTGTTATATGAGGTTGGATGGTGCTTGTTGCTTGTCTAGGTAGAAAAGCAAAAGAATCCAGTCATGTTTAAACCTGAAATCCATTTCAACGTAGTTTACTGATAGGGACTAATGATTGGTTTTCCTCCTGCTATCATAGTATGACAATTATTGTAAATTACTGTATATACACATGGAAAAGTCAAATTTTTAAAATTACTTTTTAAGGTTAAATTTATGGGGTCAACTATTACATGAAGGGTTAAAATTCATGCTACAGCCCAAAGTACCACATCATTAGCAGAAACCCAACTGATATTAAACAAATAAAAAAAAGAGTTACGGTAATTACTGGATAAAGACAATAGAAACAAAAATGAATTATTAAGCTTTTATTTATACATACAAAAAGTGAAGTAGAAATATAATACGGCTTTAAATTATATTAAATGTTACGTCCTAACTTAAAATTGCTGATTTCTGATTACAAACTAGTAAAACTGCAATATCTTACCATCTAGTTCAGCACGCAGCTTTTGTGCAATCTGAGTTCTCTGCCGAAGCACTAAGCCATACATTTTCATGAATCTTGTGCACCACCCAGCACTTGCTTTAAAATCCGAAATTCCATCCTTCTTTGATTTGTTTTGTGTATGGATTCAGATGGCTTCATGACTAACACATTTTCCATTTTGATGATTCTCAAGTACCCATTCAGCAACGTTTTTCTCCAATTGTGGCCACTTGCTAGGTTTACCTCTGTTGGCACACTTTCATTTTAGCATTGTCTGAATTTGGTTTGATATTTTTCTCCAGTCTCTCATAAGTTTCTCTGAAACATAAAGTTCTCGCTGCTAAACAGTTATTTGTTTTCTCTGCAACTCCAATAACTTCCGGTTTAAATGCTGTTGCATATTTTTTGTTTTTTTCTGGAAGGCATTTTTACACAAAATGATGAAGAAATTTCAAAACCTCAGCAGGGTATACAACTGTATTCCATGAGTGCTACAGGGGAACTGAGCTCAGCTGAGCTGCACACAAACAGAGATTGTCACTTAACTCTGATCTGATGTGTTTTAAACTTTTGCGCTAAATTAGTGTGAATTGTACATCAAAACACATAACAACACAAAAAGATTCATTTCCTTATTGTAACATTTATGTACAGGATAATACTTTGACTCACAAATGTTGATCTGGTATCTGTGAAGAACTCGGGTCGACTTTTTCATGAGCTATATGGAAAATTCCAGATCTTTCGGCCAAAAATAAGGGGTTGACCTTTACATGAGATCAACTTCTACTCGAGTATATTATATGTTAGTTAATTCAAGACTAATTGAAAATCAAATCTTCGGCACCTCTGGTGTAGCAACAGTCTTAAAATAAACAAATAGATGTAATTAATGAAGAGTAAATGAATGATGTGAATTGGTCATGGTGCACATTTCTTTTTGTGAGCAAAACGCAACTGTCCTAAAAAAAAGGCTACCATGATTATGTCTGATATAAGAGTCCTCATCAGCTTGGATGAAGGGGCAATGCAGTTTGCAGACCAGCAAGAGAAAGGCCCTGTGCTGAAGATGTGGTTAGATATGTCCAGCCATCCAGTCATAAATCTTTCAACAACTAAAACCAGTTGCCCATCAGTCAAATATGTCTTAATAAACATGAAGATCCCTCAGAGGCCAACTACCACACCCTCCACTAAGTCAGAGGCAATCACTTCAGTGGCTAATGTGCCGAGAGTGTGCTTGAGGTCACATTCTGGCTGACATTAACCTGCAACCTGAGGTGGAATAAACAGCTAAGCACTCTGACATTCAGGGGACGTGATAGAATAAGCGCTTGCTAAGGTAAGTATAGCTAATGAGACTCTGGACTAGTCATCAATGACATGTTGGAGGTGCATAGGCAAGCAGGGAGATATCTGCCAGATCATCTGCAGACTGTAGAGAGTGCAGGAGAGGCTGCCCAAGTTCTATCTGATGATCTGGCTTTGGCATGTGACTTCATAGCTGTTTCATGAACTGGGCAGAGGCTACTTGGTGACACAGGTGTATGGCATCATAGAACAATCCATATTTGCCGGATATGCATTTAACTGAAAGAACTCCATATGAATGAGATTTCTCATGAGTTTCTTGAACAGGTGAGACTTCAGTCCTTATACTGAAAGTATTTACACAAAGAAGTATTCTGTTCATAAAGGAAGTAGTTTAGAGCAGTGTGTACTCACCAGAGTTTAAAAGAAGCAATCCAGCCTGTCAGGGACGTGCCTCATACCATTAGATTTCTGAACATGTATGCTTTTTGGTTTTGGCTAACAGAATTGTGCCCGTGATCATAACTCCAGTAGCTGGGGTATTAATAGGTATTTGTGACATGCTAATTAATACAAAATAGATTGACAATATACGGTCAGGAAACTGAACCACCCTGAAAGACTCTGAGAACTTAATAGCAAAACTTTAACATACTGTCTGAAAATGAATTTTTGCATCCCATTCAATTAAATCCCCTGTTTGCCATTCTAAAACTCTGCCCATTGTGCTTGTAGATCAAACTGTACATAAAGAGTTCTTGCAGAAAATTCCATGGACTTCAACACCTTTATTTAGGCAGCAAACACATAATTAAACAGAAGAGAAATGAGTCCAACCCCAAGAAAGTGGATTCAGTGTCACAAATAGTTCAATGATCTGACATGAATGGTCACAGTCAGTGCATGTAAATGCCCAACCCATAATCTGCATGACTGCTTTGAGTCATTCACTAACCAAATCTATCAGCCAGTGTTCACACCTGACATTCAAGTATTTCACCACTCCCTCCTACAGTTAGGAAAAGATAAAATAGCACCTCTGTGGCTCGCAGCTTGCAAATATGGGCAACTATTCAATAATAACGATCACAGTACTATCAGCACAATCTCTGACAGGTTCTGTCCTGAAAGAAATGTTGATACATGAAAAGGGGCAGGAGAAGATGGTACACTGGAGTACCGATAACTGAGACTGGGACGAGCACTGGTCTGAAATATTGAAGGTGACAGTGTCATCACATTTAAGTCCAATTATTACAGCTTATTTCCCCTCCCATCCTGCATTTTCTGACTTACAAGCTGCAAATGATATAAGTGGATACTTTAGCATAATTCTGGTCTTGTGTGAATCCAAGGAAAGCGATGGGACCAGACAGAGTACCAGGCCGTGCACTCAGAGCATGCGCAGATCAACTAGCAGAGGTCTTCTCGGACATCTTCAACCTCTCTCTGGAGCAGGCCACTGTCCCTGCCTGTTTCAAGAAGGCCAACATCATCCCTGTGCCTAAGAAGGCCCATGTAGCACGTCTCAATGACTACCACCCAGTGGCCCTAACTTCAGTGGTCATGAAGTGCTTTGAAAGGCTGGTCATGGCATTAATCAATTCCAGCCTCCCCACTACTCTTGACCCATTCCAATTTGCCTATTGGACTAACAGATCCAGGTCAGATGCCATATCTCTTGCCCTTCATTCCTCCCTAAAACATCTTGACATCAAAAACAGCTACGTAAGAATCCTACTCATTGACTATAGTTCAGCCTTCAACACTATTATCCCCTCCAGACTGATTACTAAATTTAGTAATCTCGGACTAAGATCCACTCTCTGCAAATGGATCCTTAGTTTCCTGACCCACAGGCCACAATCAGTGAAGATTGGGGACAATATTTCATCCTCACTAACATTCAACACTGGAGACCCCCAGGGGTGTATACTCAGCCCCCTACTGTACTCACTGTATACCCATGATTGCATCGCCAAATACCAGACTAATGCCATTTACAAGTTCACTGATTACACCACCATAGTTGGTCAAATCGCAGATGGCGATGAATAGACTACAGATGGGAGGTGGAAGATCTGGAAAAATGGTGCACTGAGAACAACCTAGCTCTCAATGCCGGCAATACCAAGGAACTCATTATTGACTTTCAGCAGGATGTTACTCATGACCCCCTACAATTAACAGTTCAGAGGTGGAACGAGTGGAGAGTGTCAAGTTTCTGGGAGTGGTCATTCACAACAAGTTTTCTTGGACTCTTCAAGTGGATGCATAGGTTACAAAGGCTTGACAACGTCTCTTCTTTCTCAGGCAGTTGAGGAAATTTGGCATGACAGTGAAAACCTTTGCCAGGTTGTATGGGTGTGCCATTGAGAGCATTCTGTCTGGATGTATCACGACCTGGTATGGCAACTGTACCATTCAAGATCAGAGATGGTTACAGAGAGTGGTGAACTCGGCCCAGACAATCACAGGGGCCAACCTCCCATCTATAGAATCCATCTATCAGGCCCGTTGTCAAGGAAAGGCCGTCAGCATTCTTAAAGATCCATCCCACTCTGGCAATGTTTTTCTGCAACCTCTACCATTGAGGAGAAGGTACAAAAGTCTGAGCAAACACACACACACACACACACAAGTTTCACAACAGTTTCAACCCTACTGTTGATAGAATACTGAATGGACTCACAAACTCTTACCTTTTGGCTGTACCTGTGCTTTTGTTTTAGCCGCTGTTTACTTACTCTTTTACTATCTATGATCTATCTATGATCTGCCTGTATTGCTCACAAGACAAAGCCTTTCACTGTGCCTCGGCACATATGTCAATAAATTCAACTCAATCCAATTTGATTCAATTCAATTCAATTCAATTCACTTCAATACTCCTTTCTCCAAGAACTGTAACACAGTGGATTTGCAAGAGCAGAAAGGGACCAGGACTGAAACACTTTTATTATATCTCACACTGACAGCAGCCAGCTCTGAATCTGACACTGCTGCAATTTAACAAATAGTGTAGAGGTGAGATCTGCACCTGACGAGACATCAGGCAGAGGTGTGCTGCAGCTAGACCCAGGGTTCAAGTGCCCAAGTATGATCTCATCAAAAGAAGGAAATTACAAGAGTTGTGTTGTAAAAGTAGGGTCAGCCGTTCAATAGTTGGGTTACAAGAAGAAAGCTAATGGTCACACAACCAGAGATGCGTGGCACATTGGAAAGCTGCTGAAATCCTGTTGTTGCTGTTGAGGAGCATTTAGAATCTGGCACCAACCTGGCACAGGATTTTATGCAGAGATTGGAAACCATCTGTATGTGGCCAACATCATCAGAACCACAATGTCATGTGTGATAGTTGATAGATCTACTTTTATAATATAGAACACACAGGGAATTTCTCAGATTCTGAGTGCAGTAATGGAATGTCTGAAGTCAAGAAAGATCAACTTTATGCCATGGCTGGCTCTCACGGATATGCAAAGTGTTGCTGCTTTTGTTCCTGGTATCAGTGTTAAAAAAATGAATTTGCATGGTCTCAAAGCAGTCTCGCAATCTCCACTCAACAGATTACCAGTTTTGCTAAAGTACAATCACAGGGATGTGGCAGTGGCCACAAATTACAAATCTGTAATGCTCTCCTAAGAATATAGTTATAATCCTCTCACCAGTTAAATTCATCTAGTGCCCTTACTGTTGCTTGTCAGCTTACCTAGAAAGCTGCTAATCATACCAAGATAGTGCAGTCCATTTGCACTGTTTCAGTTTCCAATAAAAAATGATTACATAAATCAGCTGCAGTTAGAAGTATATTTATTTCTGCACATGTTCTTTAATGAAGAATACAGCAAAATGGAGAATCCAAAGGGATTTTACACATACATTAAGGACAAAAGGGTAACTAGGGAGAGAATAGGGCTCCTCAAAGATCAGCAAGACAGCCTTTGTGTGGAGCCGCAGGAGATGGGGGAGATACTAAATGAGTATCTTGCATCAGTACTTATTGTGGAAAAGGAAATAGAAGATACAGAATGTAGGGAAATGGATGGTGACATCATGAAAAATATCCATATTACAGAGGAGGAAGTGCTGGATGTCTTGAAACGTGTAAAATTGGATAAATCCCCAGGACCTGATCAGGTGTAACCCAGAGCTCTGTGAGAAGCTAAGGAAGTGATTGCTAGGCCTCTTACTGAGATATTTGTATCATCGATAGTCACAGGTGAGGTGCCGGAAGACTGGAGGTTGGCTAACGCGGTGTCATGGTTTAAGAAAGGTGGTCAGGACAAGCCACGGAACTATAGACCGGTGAGCCTGATGTTGGTGGGGGGCAAGTTGTTGGAGAGAATCCTGAGGGACCAGATGTACATGTATTTGGAAAGGCAAGGACTGATTAAGGATAGTCAACATGGCGTTGTGTGTGGGAAATCATGTCTCACAAATTGATTGAGTTTTTTGAAGAAATAACAAAGAGAATTCATGAAGGCAGAGCAGTGGATGTGATCTATATGGACTTCAGTAAGGCATTCAACAAGGTTCCCAATGAGAGACTGGTTAACAATGTTAGATCTCATGGAGTACAGAGTCAACTAGCCATTTGGATACAGAACTAGCTCAAAGGTAGAAGACAGAGGGTGATGGTGGAGGGTAGTTTTTCAGACTGGAGGCCTGTGACCAGTGGACTGCCACAAGGATCGGTGTTGGGTCCTCTACTTTTCATAATTTATATAAATGATTTGAATGCAAGCATAAGAGATACAGTTAGTAACTTTGCAGATGACACCAGAATTGGAGGTGTAGTGGACGCGAAGAAGATTGCCTCAGATTACAACAAGATCTTGACCAGATGGGCCAATGGGCTGAGGAGTGGCAGATGGTGTTTAATTTAGATAAATGTGAGGTGCTGCATTTTAGGAAAGCAAATCTTAGCAGGACTTCTACACTTTATTGTAAGGTCCTCGGGAGTTTTGCTGAAGAAAGAGATCTTGGAGTGAAGGTTCACAGCTCCTTGAAAGAGGAGTCGCAGGTCGATAGGATAGTAAAGAAGGCATTTGGTATGTTTTCTTTTATTGGTCAGAGTATTGAGTACAAGAGTTGAGAGGTCATTTTGTACAGGACATTGGTTAGGCCACTGTTGGAATATTGCGTGCAATTCTGGTCTCCTACCTATCAGAAAGATGTTGTGAAACTTGAAAGAATTCAGAAAAATAAACAAGGATGTTGCCAGGGTTGGAGGATCTGACCTACAGGGAGAGGCTGAACAGGCTGGGGCTGTTTTCCCTGGAGCGTCAGGGGCTGAGGGGTGACCTTGTAGACGTTTATAAAAATCATGAGGGATATGGATAACATAAATAGACAAAGTCTTTTCCCTGGGGTTGGGGAGTCCAGAACTGGAGGGCATAGGTTTAGGGTGAGAGAGGAAAGATATAAAAAAGAACTAAGGGGTAACTTTTTCACGCAGAAGTTTGTACTCGTATGGAATGAGCTGCCAGAGGAAGTGGTGGAGGCTGGTACAATTGCAACATTTAAAAGGCATCTGGATGGGTCTATGAATAGGAAGGATTTGGAGGGATATGGGCCAGGTGCTGGCAGGTGGGATTAGTTTGGGTTGGGATATCAGGTCGGCATGAATGAGTTGGACCGAAGGGTCTGTTTCCATGCTGTACATCTCCATGACTCTATGACTCTAATACCTTTCTCTTTGAAGTGTTTTCTTAATTTTTTTTGTAGCAGTTCTAAGTTGGATAATACAAGTTGGATAATACATGATGAATTATAATTTAGTATGCACTGTATTTTGTCATTTTCTCAAAAATAATTTGCATTTAGAAATCATTTCCCTTCTAGTGAAAGCAGTACAACAACAGCCATTGTGTAGAGTCTATACTGTTTACACAAGTTTTTTGGTTATCACTTGTATGAATTTAATCCATTCATACTTATTTCACTTCTACAAACCTATGTGATGGATATTGTAAATCACGTTTGGCTCTTATTGGCTGGGTTTTCACAGCAGGAGAGACCAAACTTTGAAAATACTTTAGGGATCTGAGGAAATTGATTGTTCTCATTCTCAAATTATTTTCATTATGTTATATAATGTTATATTATGTATTTCATAAAATACTCCAGCTTATAACTCTAAACCTTCTACCAATCAAGTTACTAAGAGCTTGAATTATTCAGGTCAAATATTGGTCGAAAATTGGTGGGACTACACTTTCAGAGAATTATCTGCGGTTCCTGTCAGTACAGAATAAACACCTTATTATAACTATTGAAGGATTTCAGATGACAACAGATATAACTCGGTGAAAGTGAGGACTGCAGATGTTGGAGATTAGAGTCAGGTTTAGAATGGTGCTGGAAAAGCACAGCAGTTCAGGCAACATCCGAGGAGCAGGAAAATCGACGTTTTGGGCAAATGAGGGCTTTTGCCTGAAATGTCGACTTTCCTGCTCCTTGGATGCTGCCTGAACTGCTGTGCTTTTCCAGCACCACACTCTTGACTCAACAACTATAACGAATTGATGGAGGAATAGAATATTTAAGGTAGTTTATGTGAATGTGTTCAGACTATAAAAAAGAAGATTCAATGTAAAATGTTTGCTCATTTTGGTGCTTTAGATGGATTAGATACTGCAAACCTATTTCGGGCTATTTCACCTCATCCAGAACAGTGGGACAAAAGGACTTGGGCTCTACTAGAATTTTAAATGGAAGGTGTACAGAAATGGAAATGGGTTTGGATGTTGGCAGAGGACTCACGTGATGTCAGGTCATCAACTGAGATGTTTCCACTCATTTCCCAATTTAACCCAGGAGTGTTTGCAGGTCAATGGGAAATCCCCAAGGAACTGTCAGGCTAGTGATTAAAAGTTTAAATCCCCAGTTAACTCAGGATTTTACCAGCAATACTGCATTTAACATCGAGGGCACAGATTTCCTGAACTGTGTGGAAATAACCTTGGTCAACCAATAGGAGCATAGCAAGGAGTTTTGTTCAGTGAAACTGATGGGTTATGAGGTCTAGAAGGAATTAAACTGAATGCCTAGATGGTAATTGGTTTCTATTGTCTACAATGAGAAAATCTGTACATAGTAGTTATTGTAATATTACAGGACTTAATTAATGTGAACTCTGGTTATGCAACCCTGGATTAGATGCTGTGATTCTGAAGGAGTAATTCTGATCATAGGGAAGGTGTAGTCTTTTTACTGTGGTATCTGGTGATGCTGAACGCAAAGGATTCTTGAAAAAAATCATCACATCTATGTTCATACCATCTCCCTGGGACAGGAGGGAAAACAGTCATTTATAATTAATTCTGGAATCCCTTGTCAAAGTTTGTTTTTTGACCACAGAATGTGGTCAGTCAAGTTCCAAGGAAACACATATCTATCAATGACGTTCCTAAAATTCTTTCTCTTGTCTTCTGCAAATGCTGCATTTGCTCTTTTCCACATGTGAAGGTCATAATTAAATTATAATAGAAGAGTAGAATCATTTTTTTAAGTCAATTACAAACAATCAAATCATATCTTGTGAGTATTAACTTTAATCTGAGAACATATTGGAATCATGAATTGTATGACAAATAACATGTAACTTCCTTTTACAATACGAGTGACATCACTGTAAATTGTTAAATTCCTGAAGAAGGGCTGATGCCCGAAACGTCGATTCTCCTGTTCCTTGGATGCTGCCTGACCTGCTGCGCTTTTCCAGCAACACATTTTCAGCTCTGACCTCCAGCATCTGCAGTCCTCACTTTCTCCTCATCTGGTTCCTAATAATCATGCCTTTTTGAAGCACTAGGAGAACATGTACCACATAAAATATGGTCTGTAGTCTATCTAAATTAGTAACTTGGCCGATTCTTGGAAGATATGATCTAGGGTAGGAGATGGTTAAATTAAGTTAGATTTCAGCATATCTTTTGGGAGAACACTAGTTATATGGAATGAGATGATTAAATTATTTTGAAATGTATATTTCAGGATAACTTAAATCGTTGTGATACTTTTAAGGCAAGATTTGAAGAGCTTCTGTATCAGGTAAGGGAACAGAAAAAAGAACTATTGGCTCTTTATGAGAAATGGCGATATTTTCAAAGTTCCACAGCACTGAACCATTGGTATATCAAAACATACTTTTATAATAAGCAAGTTGTATCTAACAAATTAAGTTCAATGCTTTCAACATATTACACTAAACCATTTTACTCAGTTTGTTTAAGCATTTTATATATTAAAGATTGTGGTGGTAATGTTATGGACTAGTAATCTAGAAATCCAGGCTTAGGTTTTGGAGACATGAGTTTGAATACAACTATTGCAGATAGTGAAATTGTTTTTTTAAATCTGGAATTTAAAGTTAGCCTAATGACAACCATGTAACCACTGTTGATTGTTGTAGAAATGCTCTAATTCACTAGTATTCTTTAGGAAATAAAATCTGCCACCCTTACTTGATTTGGCATACATGTGACTTCAGATCTATAGCAGAGTGGTTGTCTCTGAACTGCCATCTGGGCAGTTTGGGATGGGCAATGAATACTGGCCTGGCCAGTGACACCCACATCCCTTAAAAATAAAACGAAGGCTTTACCTTCCTGAAATATGACACTTTTCATCATTGCTGACAACAACATGCCATTTAACTCATTACAAACAACATTCAAGGATATCAGTAACAATATATGTTGCAATAATTTATACACCTTCATCTTTTCACATCATTTGAGTTTTTAAATTTACTTTTTAGCCAATTCTGAAATCCTCCAGCAAAGTGATTTAGCAATTTGTTGCGTTGCTTGAATGTAAGCAAATGTTTCTAATCACGCGTCATTGCCTTCCCATGTATTGGCTGCAGATTCTTTTACAGTATCTATACATGCCTGTGTCTGTTGAGTCACTCCTCTCCCAGCAGCACCATTGATTCGAACCTGGGATTGTCCAACTGATGACATCAGGGAGGGAAATGAAGTAAATGGTGGCACTTTCCAATGGTGAAATGTTAAGGCAAGCAGTGCCTTAAAGATCAGGAAGTCCTCAACTATAATTGAAGTTGCATTAGTGAATATGGCAACTTTAAGTGAAGCATTTAACTCCCAAAGGAATCAACATAAAAATTCAGAATTCTGACATTAAAAACCATAACGTAAACAACACATGATCTGTTCATTTTGCCATTATTGAGAAAATGTACGTTTTGGATCATAGACTTGAAGTTCCTTATCAGATTATTTGTTAATATTTTGCTTCTCAGAGTTGTTTTGATTTGGCGGTTTATTTTTATGTAGCAGAAACCATAATGTTACTGATTGAATATATTATAATCCTACTGTTTAGAATTCTGTCCACCCAGCATAAACCATTGCTGTTTGAGAGGTGTGAAGAGAGCTTAACATAACATATACACATTTTGAATAGCAAAATAATCATAGATGTTCAATGATTAAAATGTATTATTTTACTTCAAGTTTTTATTTGCTTTATTTGTCAGAAACTGAATGATTACAATGCCAGGGAATTACAAGAACATTATCAGCCCCATGTTTATCAGTATGACGGTGGTGAAAGCATAACATCATCTCTTGATTCTATTGTTATGACTGAAAATGATGCTGGATTCGTCTACCTGGATAACTTGGAAAATTGTTTCATTCCACTAGCCAAAATTTGTCAACAAAAAAATTTAAAATGAATTACTGCTAATCTTTCTCCAAATTAAATTTCATTCAACTCAGCAAATACCATATTACTTCATATCACTGTGAACATTTGTAAAGTAAAAGCCTTAAAAAATGAAGTCTAGGTATGTCATCCTTTCTGCTACATTTTTAAAGTGATTATTCTTTACAAAGATCAGAACATGACAAAAAGAATCCGCAGCTTATTTTAATTGGAGTACAAGTTAAATATTGGTGAGAAGAAGGTCATATTGCAGAATCACTAACACAATCCAAACAAAATGTTTGCTGTTGGATGTGATTCCCTAGCACTTGCTAAACAATCCTGTGTGTGCTAATAGATAGCTATCAGTTAAGTTAATTAGTCAAGTTTGAAATGTGGATCATTTTCACTTGATGGAAATGATGCAGAGACCATTCTCTGTAAGTAAAAATAACTCTTGCTTTTTTAAAAATTATCTAATAACATGGAGAGTCTATTATTTCCTATTGTTTTCTCGATGTCAGTGCTTCGGCTAATAAGAGGGTGATGTACTACCTAACCGTTTGTCTCTTGTGGTATAAGTTTTGATGACCTGAAATTTCACATTCTTACATTTGTCCTGCTAAGTCCAAGACCAAAAGCTTCTGTACTGTGTCTCTATTTTCGGTAAGAATGAAGGGAAGCCCCAAGGAAATATAGTTCTTAAAAGGCCTTCATTACTTTAATGTTTTAAATATTTCTTATGTCGTGGCGTTTGTTAGCTTTACTCTGTATTTCTACAATTTTTATTATTAAATGTTAAAGAATTTTTTTTTGAAATTTTGGTTTAGTTTTAGGCAATTTTCTCATGGCTGTGTTGATTAAAGGTGAATCAGGCATATCAAGCAAGTCACAAGCTATTCTTACAGAGCTTGACACACCTGCATATGAATGACCTTAGCTTACTGTACCAGATAATAGACTGTTACTAACCATAACAATGTGGTCTCCCCTACACTGGGGAGACAGGACGCCAACTCGCATATTGTTTCAGAGAACATCTCTGGGTCACACGCATCAAACAACCCCACCCACTTGTGGATGACAATTTGACTCCCCCTTCTGCTCTGCCAAGGGCTTCCTCCATCGCCAAATCCTAGCCACCTGACCCCTGGACAAAGAATGCCTCATCTTCCACCTTGGCACCCTCCAACCATAAGGTATCAAAGTCAATTTCACCAGTTTCCTCATCTCCCCTCCCCCCACCTCAATGCAGATCTAACCCTCCAACTTGCCACCGCCCTCTTGACCTGTCCTAGCTGTCCATCTTCCTTTCTAGCTATCCGCTCCAGCCTCCGCTCCAACCTATCACTACCATCATCCCACCTGCATTCCCTTTTACCTTCCCAGCTACCTTTGCCCCCAACCTCACACCCCTCCCCTCCTATTTTTCTCTCAGCCGTCTTCCTCCCCCCACATTTCTGATGAAGTGCTTATGCCCAAAATGTCAATTCTCCTACTCCTCGGATACTGCCTGACCTGCTGTGCTTTTCCAGCGCCACACTTTTTGACTTTGATCTCAGCATCTGCAGTCCTCACATCCTCCCTGTTACTAACATAGCCAATTTGCAACATCGAGGCAATATTACCAGGAGATACCAAAGGTCATTACATTCCGAATTCAATGGTTGTATATATTTCTGTCTAACTTTACAATGTCACTTACTGTGTTGCTCAGATACAGTTTAAATGCATGACCAATGAGACAAGCATTTTCACTTACTGATTGTGTAGCATAATTACTCAGCTTCATCATAGACAGTTGGTTTGCACCTCACTGAAAGCCCTGCAAAACTCATATAGTTTATTGTGTGCTATTAAACTGTTTATGCGGCATCCAATAAAGCCAGCAAGTTAGTTTGCTGGTATAGAAGTTAGGATTGTGCAACACTACTGTCTGTCTTTTTGCTGGAATTCACTGATATGGTTTTCTATAGTGTAATGTGTAATGTGTATGGATGAAAATAATTTATGAAATAAAAAGTACCTAGTAAGATAACACGTTATTCCATGTCAGTATATATTCAATTCCTGATGACATAGTACTACCAGGTTTTAGTGCATGTCAGTAACTGCCTATATCATTGCCACTGACTAGGTAGACTTTATGGGGAAAAGTTTATATTTCCAACTTCACTGAACAAAATGCTGCATTGGAATTTTGACATTTTTAATTACAATTTTAAAAGCAATTTGCAAAAGGTATAGAGATTTTATGTTGAATATTGATTCAACTTTTTTGCATTTGCTAAGTCATATAAATTTATATAGTAATAGTTCAGCCAGGATGAGCATTGTCCTTACTTGAATTGAAGAATTGTAAAATCATAGAGTCGTACAGCATGGAAACAGACTCTTAGGTCCAACAGGTCTGTGCCAACCATGTTCCCAAACTAAACTAGTCCCACCTGCCTGCGCTTGGCTCACATCCCTCCATACCTTACTATTCATTAATTTATCTAAATATCTTAAATTTTGTAACTATACCTGAATCCACATTTTCTGGCAGTTCATTCCACATATGAACCGGTCTCTGTGTAAACAAAGTTGCCGTTCATGTCCTTTTTAAATCTTTCTCCTGTCACCTTAAAAACATGCCCCTCTCATTTTGGACTCTCCCACCCTAGTGAAAAGACTTTTCTCATTTATCTTATCTGTGCCCCGAATAATTTTATAGACCTCGATAAGGTCACCCCTCAACCTCCTACTCTCCAGTGAAAAAAAGTCTCAGTCTTTCCAGTCTATTTTTATATCTCAAACTCCACATTCCTGGAAACATACTGGTAAATCTCCTCTGAATGTTCTCCAGTTTAATAATATCCTTCCTATAACAGGGCACCAGAACTACACTTGGTACTCCAGAAGGGGCCTCACCAGTGTCCTCACCAGGCTGGAACAATGAAGACAAGTGTATTAAAAGCCTTCTTAACCACCCTGTCTATCTGTGATGCAAATTTCAAAGAATTATGTACCGGAACCAGTAGATCTGTCTGTTCTAAAACACTATCCAGGGTCCTACCATTAATTGTACAAGTCCTGCGCTTGTCTGTATTACCAAAATGCAATACCTCATATTTATCCAAATTAAATTCCATCTGGCACTCCTTAGTTCATTGATCCAATTGATCAAGGTCTTTTTGTAATCTTAGATAACCTGTTTCACTGTCCACTATACCTGTCACACCATAACTCTGGTGTTCTAAGGTGAGCTCAGGAAAGACAGAAACCTCCCATGGAGAAGAAGGGCAAAAACTCGCTTGATTTTAATTTTCAGTATGAGTATAAATTGTGAAAGCAGAGCTTCATGATCTTTCTGACCTTTGGGTTTTAAGCAGGACATGTCAGAAAAGTTACCAGAGGGATAACTGACTTGAGGAGGCCAGTTTTATTTTGATCCTTCATTGCTCCCATCAAAGGCCATGATGCATGCCTTGTTGTGACCCCCTTTTAAAGATTTCCCACTGGGGGAAGCAATTCACTTTCGGAAGTGAGTGAGTGCAGGCTTGGTCCATTTGTGATGCAGTCCCACCAGGGGAAATGTCCCAGATTCAGCCAGATCTTCATCTTAAATGGGAGACCTCTTATTTTTAAACTGTGTCCACTAATTATTGTCTCCCTTACAAGGGCAAGCATCGAACAACATCCACTCTGGTAGGTCCCCTTGTAATCTTATATGTTTCAAAAAGATGGAGTTTTGTAATCTTTCAGCATGTAAATAAGATATTGGTTTTCCATTTTTCCTGACAAAGTCGTGATGTTCACATTTTTCCACATTACACTCTAACTATTTTTTTTCTTACTCATTACCTTATCTAATTCTGGAAATACTCAGCAAGTGAAGCAGAATCTGTGGAGACAGAAACAACGACTGAAGTGAGAAACAGCTGCAGCTATTTATGCATGTTATACTCAAAATCATCCAAATAGGTCATTTTGCATTTTGGTTTTACATGGATTGTAAAATGATTATTTACATAGGTGCCAATTTTTAGTTCTGATGTGATTCCAAATACATGCAATTGTATACTCTTATTGAATTATTGCATGGATTTTTCTTTTTCGTTATTAATGATGTTGATTGAGTTTCAATTAAGTTGATCGATGTCAGCCTAGGCTCATTATATCAAGTTAATTCCTAACTCAGAAAATTGTAAGTGTCAGCTCCAAATCACAGCATTAAAATGTTTGAACCACATACTCTTAAAAAAGGCAAAATAAAAGGAAAGACAAGCAAAAAAAAGAAAAAGAAAAGGTGAGAGAAGCAAACTCAGTTAAAAAAAATCAACAAACATTCCACTATTCTCTAGCGACATCGAGTCGTACAACTAAATATACTGTTTAGTTCATTCATCCATACCAACCAGATATCCCAAACGCAACTAGTCCCATTTGCCTGCATTTGTTCCATATCCCTCTAACCCTTTCCTATTCATTTACCTATCCAAATGTCTTTTAAATATTGTAATTTTAAGAAAACACAAAGACCTGCAAAAAGAAATAGAAGGCAAACACTTAATTATGGATTGGCTCGCATTAGACAATCTGTCAGAATTATAGATGGCTATCTGCAACAGCTCAAGAATATCATCATCAGTGGATGGCTTGAATGCATTCAACAGCTCCCCAAGCTGGTCTGTTCATTCTGATCATTCAGAAATGAATTCAGACTCTCAAAGAGTGTAAGCGTCAAATACAAACAAATGATAATTTCCCCAGTGTCACATGAAGACATACTTGAAGATATAAATCTAGATAACATTGACAAGGAGAATAAGTGAAGAGATGGCAAAGACTGATGTATAAATCGACATATGACTGAGCATTATGGATATCGGACAGCTAACCAAGTTCTGTGAAACCTGTTGATTCTGCAAACTCAACAATCAAGAGAATCTCTCTTTCCACACTAAAGTCCTTCTTAGCCATGATGTATAATTGTGACTTTTTTAAAAATGTCCAAATGCATGATTATATTTTGGTAATTACTACATCACCAATTTTTCTTATGTGCAACATCTAGGTAGTTCTCATATAATGCACAATTTGGCTGTAACGCGATTTGTGAATTGTGGAGCATTTCTTTCATAAAGCGAACTCCCATTCATTGTTACGTGATTCCATCCCCTGTATTCCCAGCTGACTGCAATTTATTCTGCTGGTGCATCTACTGCAGCAGGTTGTCATCTGTGTATGTGTATTTTTTGCTTCTGTCTGCAACTAAGGTAGGGGAAACGAACATTGGAATATTTTGCTGGAATGCTTATTGGGACCATGCACGAAGTTGCGGGAGGTGGGGGCCAAGGAGCAGGAAGAGGAAGAGAGAGAGAGAGAGAGAGAGAGAGAGAGAGTGAGATAAGGAGTGAAAGAAGGTGCAAATACAATGATGTCCAGTAAGTGTTGGAGAGTAAGCAGGGCCTTTAACTATGCAGAGATTCAGTTGCTGGCTACCTGAAGCTTCAATACACAGCGACTTTATAAGAGAGGGTGCATGTGTTTGGAAGGAAGGAAGTGTGAAACTAAGGATGGACCATTGGTGGCCTTCATCTCTTCCCACTCCACCCATCCCTAAGTTATGGCAGATCTACATTTACCCAGTCTCTGTTTAAAGGGGGGGAGGGGGAAGGATCTGCAAGTTTCAACCCCTCATTCACTCTGAAACCTGAGAACCATCAAAACCTCCAGCCATTCAGAAATTCCCAGCCCTTTACACACTCCCTCAAAAAAAAGATATTACCCATGCCAAAAAAAGTCTTCCAGAAGTTTCACAAAGTTTAATGCCAGATTCAGAATTAACTCCATTTCACAAGGAGCTGGGGATACAACAATACAGTGGGAAATTTTGCTTGTAACAACATGACATTTCTGTAACTGAACAGAAATGGACAGGGTCATTAAACTGATAGAAGATGGGAAAAATTTCTGGCTGTAACAGGCTGCTCTTTTTTTGAGGTATTCCAGGTTTTGGGGGTAATTTCCTCAATTCCAGGAGCAGAAATTAGTGTTTTATATGCTGTTGCATTGTTTTGGAACTTTGGAAAAAAGAAGTCAAAACAATGGCACTTTTAAAAGGGAGAGGAACAGACAAAGGCAGCACATGGTGAGGTCTGTGCAGGAGAAACAGAGGGAAAGACACCCACACTGCTAACGGACGCAGTAGTGAACCAGCGCCGTTTCTGACTTTGCTGTTTGAATTCATGTATCGCTGGACATCAGAGTGCATCTAGGAAAATTAACAAACAGCAAAATTAACAACTAATCTTGGAGGAACCTGTGTGGGAGACGTCACAGCACAGAAACAGATAAGCAAATAGTTTTAAGTATAGCCTTGCTATAAATCTATAATAGTAGAGAGGGTTCTTTCTTGATTATATGTTTAATTGAGATATGTCTCTTAAGTCATAAGTATTTAATTAGTCTGGAGCATTATTTTGTAAATGAATAAGATGGTGCTACTTTCTAGGTTTGTCGATTGAAAGAAGCAAAAATGGCCTTTAGTCGAGGGATATGGTCTTCTTGTCAGATGTGGGAATTTAGGAAGAGTTTACTGAGGATTACATCTGCTATAAATGCCATTGGTTGTGAATCCTATCAGATAGAATGGATGGGTTGCAGTGACAGTTAGAGGTAATGAGGAATTTACAACAGCAAGGTGGTGTGATGGATGGTAGTTATAGGAAAGGAGAAAAGCTACAGATGCAGTTAGATAGTTGGGTTAACTCCAAGAAAGGTAGGGGGATTAGGCAGGTAGTGTAGGAGTTCCCTGTGGCTATCCCCAACTCAAACAAGGATGCTGTTTTTGGAAAATGTAAGGAGTGATGGACTCTCTGGGGAATTTAGGTTAGATTAGATTAGATTACTTACAGTGAATCACCTCACACTTACCCACATTGAACTCCTTTCTGCCCAGCTCTGCAGCTTATCTATATCCCGCTGTAACCTGCCACATCCTTCCTCACTGTCAACAACTCCACCAACTTTCGTATCATCCACAAATTTGCTCACCCAACCTTCTAGCCCCCCCTCCAGGTCATTTATAAAAATGACAAACAGCAATGGTCCCAAAACAGATCCTTGCGGAACACCGCTAGTAACTGTACTCCAAGATGAACCTTTACCATCAACTACTACCCTCTGTCTTCTTCCAGCCAGCCAATTCCTAATCCAAACCTCCAACTCACCCTCAATGCCATACCTCCGTATTTTTTGCAGTAGCCTACCATGGGGAACCTTATCAAATGCCTTACTAAAATCCATATACACCACATCAACCGCTTTACCCTCGTCCACCTCCTTAGTCACCTTCTCAAAGAATTCAATAAGATTCGTGAGGCACGATCTGCCCTTCACAAAACCATGCTGACTATCCTTGATCACATTATTATTGCTATCCAGATGTTCATAAATCCTATCCCTTACAATTCTCTCTAAGACTTTGCCCACAACAGAAGTGAGGTTTACTGACCTATAGTTACTAGGATTATCCCTACTCCCCCTCTTGAACAAGGGAACCACATTTGCTATCCTCCAGTCTTCTGGCACTATTCCTGTAGACAACGAGGATTTAAAAATCAAGGCCAATGGCTCTGCAATCTCCTCCCTTGCTTCCCAGAGAATCCTAGGATAAATGCCATCAGGCCTAGGGGACTTATCTATTTTCACCCTTTCTAGAATTTCCAACACCTCTTCCCTACATACCTCAAAGCCGTCCATTCTAATTAATTGTGACTCAGTATTCACATCGGCAACAATGTCCTGTTCCTGAGTGAATACTGACGAAAAGTATTCATAGAACATAGAACATAGAAAAATACAGCACAGTACAGACCCTTTGGCCCTCGATGTTGCGCCGATCCAAGCCCACCTAATCTACACTAGCCCACTATCCTCCATTCATTCAGTGTCTCCCCAATCTCTTCAGCCTCCACACGTAACTTGCCACTACTATCCTTGATTGGACCTATTCCTACCCTAGTCATTCTTTTATTCCTGACATACTTATAGAAAGCCTTTGGGTTTTCCCTAATCCTACCAACTAAGGACTTTTCGTGTCCCCTCTTCTTTGCTGTCCACTACATCTCCTATTTTGGTGTCATCTGCAAACTTACTAACTGTACCTCTTATGCTCGCATCCAAATCATTTATGTAAATTACAAAAAGTAGAGGACCCAGCACCGATTCATGTGGTACTCCACTGGTCACAGGGCTCCAGTCTGAAAAACAACCCTCCACCACCACCCTATTTCTTCTACCTTTGAGCCAGTTCTGTATCCAAATGGCAAGTTCTCCCTGTGTTCCATGAGATGTAACCTTGCTAATCAGTCTCCCATGGGGAACATTGTCGAACACCTTACTGAAGTCCATATAGATCACATCTACTACTCGGCCCTCATCCATCCTCTTTGTTACTTCTTCAAAAAACTCAATCAAGTTTGTGAGACATGATTTCCCAGGCACAAAGCCATGTTGGCAATCCCTAATCAGTCCTTGCCTTTCCAAATACATGTACATCCTGTCCCTCAGGATTCCGTCCAACAACTTGCCCACCACCAACATCAGGCTCACTGGTATATAGTTCCCTGGCTTGTCCTTTCCACCTTTCTTAAACAGTGGCACCACGTTAGCCAACCTCCAGTCTTCTGGCACCTCACCTGTGACAATTGTTGATACAAATATCTCAGCAAGAGGCCCAGCAATCACTTCTCTAGCTTCCCACAGAGTTCTAGGTCCTGGGGATTTATCAACCTTTAACCATTTCAAGACATCTAGCACTTCCTCCTCTGTAATATGGACATTTTTCACTTTTAAAAATGTTTTGTGATTTACATATGAAAGAAGTCAAACTAACATAGTCATTCTAACAGATGAGAGAATTAACAAAAAATCAAGGTTTTTTCAGTGTATAATTTCAGTTAAATCACACTGTAAACTTTTGCTATAAATTCAGTGTCTTACAACTGTGTACTCCAAAACCACCTGATGAAGGAGCAGTGCTCCGAAAGCTAGTGCTTCCAAATAAACCTGTTGGACTATAACCTGGTGTCATGTGATTTTTAACTATGTTATAGGAGAACTATCTGTATCAGAGATACAACTAATGCAATGGTTGTTGACTATCTTATTCAGTATTTTCTGTGTACTTCAACAATATACTTGTGCACCCTTTTGAAATGTGCAAAAATAGAGTTTTCAACATATTCTTCTTCTCCTTACTACCATCAGTTGAACTGTCTTATAGAATACATTATTTGTTCCATAAAATCACTGATTGTTAAACGTCGAGTGACTTGCCAAATTTTTCAGATGGCTAAGTTAAATCTGCATGTTACTCCTCTAGGAAATGGTGTACCTTCAATAATGACTTTCATGTTTCAGAGACAGATCCACACTCCTTATTCCTTCTGTACACTCACCATCCAACCATAACAGTATGGTACATTGTTGAGAAAAAGGGAGAAACTGGTACAAAAACATGATCAATGAGCATGTAGACAGTTATTTGAACTTGACCCAGAATAAAATATACGAGTATAAGATTTCTCTCAAACTCATAGATTTATCAAAGATATTACATCTTTCGATCCAGTCGCCATTATATGAAAAAATAATGAACAATAGTCAAGTCTTTCAAAGAAATAATCAATACATCTGAACTGGATAACATCAAGTACACATTACACAGGATGATGACTTGGATATTAATAATATCATGCCAAAGAACAACTGCTCATCTTTGACAAATGATAAATGTCTTTCTGTGATGGTAGACAACACATTACAGAGTGAAGCTACACTGCCAAGTTATGATAATGGTACAAAGAGCTGTTCTGGTTATTATAAATGTTAACTAAGGTATTATTTGAATGTATAAAGAATGCTATGAATATAACTGTGTATCTATTTTGGTTCCTTTTATCAGAAAAAGATTTCCATGTTTTAAAGAAAAAATGGGTGTTGTACACTGGCACAAATTCAAGATCACACAGGAACTATATTTTGAAGAGTATCTTGTGATTCTTTTTCACTTGTCAGCCATGGGTATTGCTATCAGGCCAGTATTTATTGCCTGTTCCTAGTTGCCCTTGAGAATATGGTGGTGAGCTGCCTTCTTAACCACCGCAGTCCACATGCTGTTGGTAGACCACAGTGCTTTTCAGAAGAAATTCCAGCATTTTGACCCTGTAAGAGTGAAGGAACAGTAAAATATTTCCAAGTCAGGATGGTGACTGGCTTGGAGGGAAACTTGAAGGTGGTGGTATTCCCATGTATCTTCTGTCCTTGTCCTTCTCAATGCCATTGTCGTGAGTTTGGAATGTGCTGTCGAAGCATCTTTGGTGAATTTCTGCAGTGCATCTTGTAGATGGCACATAATGCGGCTACTGAGAATTTGTGGTGCAGGGAATGGATGTTTTGGATGTGGTGTCAATCAAGCAGAATGCTTTGTCCTGAATGGTGTCAAGCTTTTTGAGTGTTGTTTGAGCTGGACCCATCCAGGCAAGTGGAGAGTATTCCATTAGACTCCTGACTTGTGCTTGTTGGTGGTGGACAGTCTCAGAGCCGTCGGGAAGTGAGTTACTCACTGCAGTATTCCTAGTCTTGACCTGCTTCTATAACCACTATGTTTATATGGTTCACCTGGTTGAGTTTTTGGTCAATGGTAACCTCAACTGTTATTTAGTAATGGTAAAGCCATTGAATATCAAGGGAAGATAGGTAGATCGTCTCTTCTTAGAGGTGGTCATTACCTAGTGCACATGTTACTTGTGACATTCTAGGACAGAGGTACTTTCACTTTCACTCACTGTCTGGGTAATGGAGTCACTGTAATCAGTTATGGAATTCCTGATGAAGGGCTTTTGCCTGAAACATTGATTTTACTGCTCCTCAGATGCTGCCTGAACTGCTGTGCTCTTCCGGCACCACTAATCCAGAATCTGGTTTCCAGCATCTGCAGTCATTGTTTTTACCTATTTGTGTATAATGCATAGTAACATCAATTAGAGCAGAACCAGTCTGTGTGTAAGGCTGTGATACCATAGCCTTTTAAACAGTTTGTGTTGTAAATAAACTTCTACATACCTGATTTAAAAAGAACCTAAGTTTCATGGTTTATGTTTCATCAGTTAATAAAAAGTAAACTACAAGTGGAATTACTAAATATTACATCATTATCTAGTAAACAGGATATTTAGGCCTATATAAAACACTAAAAGCAAAGATCTACGGTTGCTGAAAATCTGAAACAAACTCAAAAATTGCTGGAGAAACTCAGCAGGTCTGGCAGCATCAGTAGTGAGAAAGCAGGATCAATGTTTTGGGTCCAGTGGATGTTGCCAGGGTTGGAGGATTTGAGCTATAGGGAGAGGCTGAACAAGCTGCGGCTTTTTTCCGTAGAGCGTCGGAGGCTGAGGGGTGACCTTATAGAGGTTTACAAAATTATGAGGGACATGGATAGGATAAGTAGACAAAGTGTTTCCCCTGGGGTTGGGGAGTCCAGAACTAGAGGGCATAGGCTTAGGGTGAGAGGGGAAAAATATAAAAGAGACCTAAGGGGCAACTTGTATGGAATGAGCTGCCAGAAAAAGTGGTGGAGGCTGGTACAATTGCACAATTTAAAAGGTATTTGGATGGGTACATGAATAGGAAGGGTTTGGAGGGATATGGGCCGGGTGCTGGCAAGTGGGACTAGATTGGGTTGGGATATCTGGTCGGCATGGACGGGTTGGACCGAAGGGTCTGTTTCCATGCTGTATATCTCTATGACACTGGCTCTTATAAGTGTGACTGGATCCGAAAGTTTGAATCTGCTTTCTCTCTCTACATGCTGCCAGACCTGCTGAGCTTCTCCAGCAATTTCTGTTTTTGTTAAGCCCACATCAGTTCAACAGTTTATATTACCTTGGCAATCTGCTGCAAAGGAAAACATCAATCAATATTTTGAGAAGCTGAGAGAGCATTAAGATTCACTGCATCTATGAAAAGAAAACTTTTCACTTGCTTTTCTATGGGTTAGGCATACAAGATTGAGTTATTATTGTCAACAGGTTGTCCAGCTGCCTTCATGAACCCATTTTGGTTTTTATTACTATGATTATGAGGAAACAAAGCTACAAAGTTGTCAGGAAGCAGGGAGTAGCAAGCTGATTGGTGTACAAGTCAAACACATCCACACTGAAAATTCTGGCAAAATGCAAGTTCATAATTTCAGAAGGTTTAACTTGAACCTAACTTCAGACTTCATGCAGAGCTTGTTGTACATCTTTTCCAATATTGTTCTGTGTCATAAGGCTACAGCTTTACCTGTACCGTCTCTTTATTAAAGTACTTGTAAGATGGCTCCTATAGAGAGAGAGAGAGAGAGAGAGAGAGAGTGTGTGTGTGCGTGCATGCGCGCACACAAGCACGCCTTATGGGATAGGGCACATAACTATGCAGAACATGAAGGACATTTACGTGATGGTATTACAATTTAAAAATCTCCCTTTTCACATCAAACAAAAGAAAGCAACTTTACACACATTATTTATAACTGTGAGTTCACCAAATTGCATACAAAACAAACAATGGTTTGTAGAGTCCCTCTTAAAACATGATATATTCAAACTAGTTCATACATAACCTGTTGCCAGTTTCAAAAGTTATCACATGCATTATTAACTTGTTACTATTGAGCAACATGTACAATCTTCTGTTTCGAAGATATCAAGGGTTAGAGTATAGTGTAAGGCTCAAACATTTCTATCTTTAAACCACACCATTAAGGGCTAATTATGAAGGTATAATTGGACATGACAATGAATAATTGAAGTAAAGTGGAAAAATACATGTGAAACAGGCCTAATTAAAAAAAAAAATCGGGAGATCTACCTGACCGTGAGGGCTAGTGGAAACTGTCCACTTGTGTGGTTTACATGGGGCCATGGACTTTTCCCATTCGGCCAGGTTCATGAGATCAGTGCCGTGGAACCTGAGGTAGAACTATGAGTGCCAGCTGTTACCCAGGACTCCAGGATGGGCAGAAGGCAGTGACATTTGCTTGTTGAACATGTCTAAAGTAGTTTAAACTAATAGATTCACTCATTAGTTTGACGCACACATGTCTCCATGAATTAACTTTGTTCAGATGTTAAAGAACCCATTCGGCACTTTCAACTGAACAATACACGATTCTCATGCACTAACTGTCTGTACTACCTAGACCCACTTTGGTCTGCTTTTTACACACATGATCTTGAAAGTGATGGTATGGGTGGGAGTTGTCAGCTTTTTCTCCAGTGAATGAAATGCATTTTAGTTCAGTTCCGATATCTTCTCAGCTGACACAGCTAATTTATGCCTTTGCCCGAGATACCGCTTTCCTTCAGTTGCCCTCACTGTGTGCAACAAAACAATCTTTTCACTCTTTTGATTTCAGTGTTAAATATCTTTTGGATTTCTATATTTTGACGCATTTCGTCCTTGTGCTGTTTGTGCTGACACGACCTGCTGAACAGTCTTCATGGCTATTCGTTCAAGTTTTTGACTTGCTTCTCCTGAGACAAATGGCTTCAGCAATATGATTTCGGCTTGGACTTCCAGATCTTTGGGCTTGCCATTGAATTGGGTTCTCAGACTAACTTACCCTCTCAGACTGGGCATTGTTCCATCACAGGGCCTCAATTTTGCCTTTGAGAATTCAACCTTTGGATCTAGTGTAACTTTATGCATGTCTGTAAAGCTCATAATATTGGAAGAAATCTACCTTGCATTTCATATTCGTTGATCATTTTCTGCTCTTTTCATCACAATGGTTAGAAATCATTTCTCTCCTTTAGCCTTAACATTGCCAATGTATTCTAATGTGTAAATTGCATTGTCCAAATTATTGTCCAATGTTTTTCTGGCACCAATGCTTGAGATTTTAGAATAGATATCCAACACCTCTTTAACATTCATCTCGAGAGGCCTTGTTGGCTTACTTATCTGCTTCTTGGCTAAAAACTTGCATGCAAAGCAGTTTAGCTTCTTGCAGTTAAGACTTTTATTTTCTCAGACTGGATGTGTTTTCTTTTACATGATGACCTTAGCAATAATTGCAACATGTTCTACAGCCTTGATCATCTAGCTGTACTTCTGTAGATACCCTTTGCTTTTCTCAATGTGCTGCACTTGAAAGATCTAGTCTGCATTTCAACACAGTGGACAGAGCTATTTATCAAATCAATGTACAGGTATGGGCTGCTTCTCTCCATTATGGATAAACTCCTCTGTTCTCCTGTGCGTGATTGCTTGTTAACTTGCAAGCTCTGAGCTTCTGCTCATGCTTATAACTTCTTTGAGAGTCAAATTCTTTTCCCTTAGTAGTTGCACTGACATGTAGAATATCTTACGCATAAGTTAATTCTATCTTCAATGATCGTACTGATGCCTGAATTCACAGGCTCACTTTTACTTTCAGCTTTAACAATGAACATCTACTATTCATAGGTTACATTCACTTAGATTTCCAAAACTGCCTCAAAGCTTTCAAAGTCTTTGAAGTTAGTCTTGTTTTCATTCTTCAGAAAGATTTAGGGTGGAATATACTTTGGAACAGTCTCTCTCCAACAGTGATAAGATCATAGCCACTCTGGTTTCTTAATTAACACTGACACACAATCTTGCATTTATGGTTGGCTTGCTTCTATGTTCCTTTCTTGTTTATTTCAGTGATTTTTAGCAGCTTTCACAATTCTGAACTTTAATTCCTGTCTCAGAAGCTGTGTTTCTATGCAGCTCTTCAATAGTCAATCGGACCTTCCACTCCTAACACCATGATATGTTCTCATGGAATTCCAGCCTTGTGATTACGATGTCTTTGCTAAAAAGATCAACAGACCAGGAAAGATATTTTCATTGATTGCATTTTAATCCAAACGCACACAGACATTTCAATCAGCATACCTGTAGAATCCACTATGTTATAGCATTTGATGACCATTGTCTCAGCTTCCATTGTAGGACAAAGATCTGTCTGTGACACTGGAATTGCAGACTGCTGCCTTGTAAGTTCTGCTGATATCATTATGGCTCCAGATAGCAATGTTCAAAGGGACTTTTAGGGTGTCGAAACAATCCATCTGTCTGTTCTCTGGCAAATGAGTAGAATGCTGAAGCCTAGGCGAATGGCTCCATGAACCAGAAGTCTGCACTGTGGTTCAGTCTTTACCACTGCTGCCTCACAATGCCAGGGACCCGGTTCAATTCTGTCCATGTGGAGTTTGCACATTGTCCTTGTGTCTGTTTGGCTTTTCTCCGCGCATGTTCTGATTCCCTCCCACAGTCCAACGATGTGCAGGTTAGGTGGATTAGCCATGCTAAGTTGCCTGTAGTGTTCAGGGATGTGAAGGCTAAGTGGATTAGCCATGGTAAATGCAGGATTACAGGGATGGGATCGATCTGGGCTCTTCAGAAAATTGGGGTGGACTTGATGGGCTGAAAGGCCTATTTTCACACTGTAGGCATTGTATAATGTTACCTGAGGATTACAGCATTCCTGGTCCTACACTGCCAGTATTTGGGTTCTGAAGAAGAGTCATATTGAACTCGAAATATTAACTCTGTTTCTCTCTACACAGATGCTTACAAACCTATTAAGTTTCTCAAGCACTTTGTGCTTTTATTTTAGATGTCTATCATCTGCCCTACTTTGCATTCATTTGAAAGGTTACTTCACTGCAACTTCTCTTTTAGGTATGCCTATGAAGAAGTTCTGCTGTTCCATTGTGATCTACAATTGAATATTTCAGCTCGTTCATCCTCATTGGTTTTGATTTCCCTCTTAAAGTTTGCTAAAGCATTGATCAAAACTGTTCACAATCACATTTCCTTATTCTGAATCCATTCAGAATATAAGAATCTATGAGACATACAATGCTCCTCAGACAGCTGTTCTCACTTCACTCTGAGATCCAAGCATGGTGCCATTGTCCACCATGCACACTCTTGACCTCTCTCTCTCTGTCTCACTCTCTCTCCATCAGTACCATGCCATACTATCTCTAAGCTATCCTGGTACTTAGTTTCATGTCATTCTTTGTTAACTTCAGAAGAAACTTTTTCTCTTCCTTTCAGATGTTAAGGAACTCAAGTTCCTTTAACTCATAGATATTGGCATCCTTTCCAATCCCATCCCTTCTTATCACACCTCTCATTGTGCAGTCATTATATTCTTTGATGTTCTGCTGCAATGCTAAATCGTTTGTGCTTAACAAAGGACTCAGATACATCTCTTTGCATACACATCTCAATGAATTACAAGCAAAATATAAAGTTGAATTCTTTTTCTATTGCCTTCACTCTGTGAACCACTTCACCTGTCTTCAATACTCTCTCTTCATCAAGACACTTCCTTCTGGTGTCTCATCTGTCCTTTATCTTGTAGTCCTAAACTGCTGATGTGATGTTGGAATCCATAATTTCTCTGCTCCCTTTTCCTCCTTTAACTTATCAACTTCTGAAATTGCTGCACTCAATCTCTTCTGTTTAACAGATCTTTGTTATGAAATGAATTCTGAAGAAGAGTCTTTGTGAATTTGAAACATTAGCGCCTCTGCATAAATGCAGTCAGAACCCCTGAGTTTCTCCTGTGTTTCTTGTGTTTGCTTCACTTTGCCAATGCTCTAGCTGCTGCTGGTCAGCGCAGATAACTGAAGCTGAGCCCTCCCAGCTCATAAGCTGCTTACATGGCTCTCCAAGACCTTCTGCAATCTCCTCAATGGAAAACAATCAGCTACCCATCCCCTCGATTGTTACACCCAGTGGGAAACACTCACAGCAGCATGACATTCCAAAGAACGTGGATGAAGAAGCAACTCAAAATTGCACAATGATGACCATTTTCAACATTTGCCATTATTTAATAAGTTGATTTTGATTTTGTTTGATTTGATTTACTATTGTCAAATTTACCAAGATACCATGAAAAGTATTGTTTGTGTGCTAACTAGACAGATCATATCTTTCAGAAATACATCAGGGTAATAGAACAGAATGCAGAATATAATGGTACAGCTATATAGACAAGGTGCAGAGAAAGATCAACTCCAATATATAAGAGATCTGTTCATAGGACTGATAACAGTGGGCAAGAAACAGTTCTTTACTGTATTGGTAAATGTTTTCAAACTTTTGTATCTTCTGCTGAATGATTCTGAAAGAGTTAGGGCAGCATTTCCCATTTTCCCTTCAAGTATTTTCTCTTGTGATAATCATAGCACCCATCTGTCATGGCTCAGAGTGATATTTTTAACTTAGCCTTTTGCTTTTCACCTCATTAATGATGAGTCTGGTCTCTTCAATGGATTCTCATGGATTCATGCAGTAGGAGAAGTGAAAGTGCTTACAGCTGCTGGCACTTTGAGATTTTTATAGTGCTTGAGCATATTTAAAGATCAACTGCACACCACATTAGACATTGCAAGCCAAAAACTACCTGTCACATTGTGGTGTTCTTACCAGGGACATGACTCAAAAAGGGAAGTTTCATGGACAGGCACCTGAGGTCATATTACTGGAAAACCCAGACAGGACAGTACTATGTCTCTGGTTAAAAATAACACCCTGCAGGCAGGAAGAAGGTCAATGATTTCTCTTACTCTGTAGGGCAACTGCCACTATCTGCTCTCACAGCACAATTACCATTAACTGCATAGGCCTCTCATCAAGTAATATGATCTCCTGCAGTGGTTAGCTGGATAAAGGACTTTTCCACCACTTCATTGACCAGCACCCAAGGTGCCTGGCCTGAAACCTCCCTTTTTGAGTCATGCCTCTGGTAAGAAAACCACAATGTGTGAGGTAGTTGTTGGCTAGCAATGTCTAATGTGGTGTGCAGTTGATCTTTAAATATGGCCTCAAGCACTATAAAAATCTCAAAGTGCTAGCAGTGGTAAGCTCTTCCACTTCTCCTACTGCATGAATCATGGACTACAACTCTCACTAGTTTGAATGCATCATGTCTACTTAACTTGCCCATCTCATCCTGCTACATTACTGACTCTTACAAACTTCTGCTTTTCCACTCAACGGGGCCACATAACCACGTCTCTTGGTCCTGCATTACCTTTAGCCACTCTCCCATTGACTTGCATCATATTCAAACCCTTCCTTACTTTCCCTTCAAAGCAGAAAACATGGACTTACAACTGCACTGAGGAGGCCAAGATCATGAGTGGAATTGGTGGTGGATGTTAGGATCCTTACCCATTTTAAGGAGAAAATTTTAAAATTGGCTGGATATGAGCACAGCTCCTATGTGGGGATAGGAAGACTGTAATGTGCAACTAACCTCGTTAACTTCATTGTGTGTACTGCTCTTCTTTGCCATTACTGTCAGTGCAAGCTTGATCTTAACCCACATAAGCTTCCATCCTTCCTGCACGGGATCCCTCTCTTCTCTTATGCAGGCATGAGCGGCATCTAACAAACCTTCTCCTGGAGATGGCCTGAGTCAGAGATCCTCAGCTCCACCTCCACCTCTGAGGAGCATGCAACTGACCGTCAGGGGCTGAAACAGCAAGGTTTCTGCCTGTAGCCTCTACCGGCTCAGTGATTGTTAACTCACTGATTTCTCTGCCCAAATTAGTTTTGGGAGCACAGTCTGGTGAGTACATCACTGACATATCACTGCACTTGATCAAAGAAGAAATATCTCGAGTGTCTGAAATTCAAATGACTGTCAGAGAACAGGCCCCTCCTTCGCCATAGGCAGAGTGGCTGCGATATCAGCCACTAATGATTTTGTCAAAATACACTGACAGACTTTAAGAACATCTGGTGCATCCTGTGTAGTGTGTGTGTCCTAGTGCGCAAAGCTATCTGCCAAAAGCATACAATCTGAGGTGTTGCTGAACTCCAAAGTAAAATTCTGAAGGGCTGATGTGGTGCAAACATTGACCTGAGAGCAGGCATAGATGATGTTGTGCAGCTGGTAGTTTGCCATTGCTGACTTGTGCAGATGAAGAGTCCATGAGGATGGTGTCCATGGAGCATGCAGGGATAATGTGCTGAAAACACAATTGGATGATGGCCGGTCCAAGCATTCTGCCAGTAGCAGCCGCCACATACAAGCTTTGACTTACCTGTCTGAAATTTGCTCCACCCACTTTCTCAGTGAAGGAGAGGAGAATTGGAAGTGGTGCATAAATAAGGTGAGCTGTGGTATGATTAAGATGAAGTGCATGAAAATAAGGCCGTTGCAGTTCAATAGCAAGATTCCAAAATTGTGGTTTAATGCTCAAGGGCAAAATTGCAACATTTTGTTTGAAATTGAGACAAGATTATTAAACATTAGATTCAGTAAAAAATTGAGACTGTAAACTAACAACATGCCTTTAAAGTCAATGAGTAGAATGGGAAATAAACAGATGCACAGAAATTCTGCCATCAGTAGCAGTCAGCAGTGAATGCTTTGGTGGTAATTTTCTAAAACTCATTGGATTTTGAAGAAGTACCAGAGGATTGGAAAACTGTTAATTTGACAACCCTATACTGAAAGGGAGAAAAGCAAAAGCAAGTAATTATAGGCCAATTAGCCTAACATCTAGTGTTGGAAAAGTATTAGATTCAATTATTAAGGACATAATGAAAAAAAAATCATAATCTAACTAAGCAGAGTCAGCATGGCATAGGAAAGGGAAATCAAGCCTGACTAATTTATGAGAGCTTTTTTGAAGAAGTCTGAGTGAAAGTGGATACAGGGAAGCCAGATGTGATGTATTTGAGATTCCAGAAGGCACTCAACAAGACAGCTCACAAAGGATTATATCAAAAAGATAAGCACCCATGATATTGCAAATTGTATATGGATTTAGATAGAGAATTGGCTCATGGCAAGAAACAGTGAATGGGGATAAGGAATTCTCTTTCAGATTGACGACATATAACCAGTAGGGGTCCACATGGATCAGTGCTGGGACACCACTGTTTTCAATAATGGCAATTTCAATAATGACTTTGAAATAAATTTACTGAAGACAAATTTGCAGACGATACAAAGACAGGTGTAAAGGCAGGTTGTGAGAGGGATACAGTTTACAGAGAGGTATTGTAATGTTAAATAAGTTGGCAAAAAAGTTGGCAAATAGAGTATAATATGGGAAAATGCAAAGTTGTTCATGTTGGAAGGGAGAGCAAAAGAACAGAGAATTATTTAAATAAAGTAAATCTGCAGAAAGCTGATGCACAAAGGGACTTGTAGACTTGTGCATAAAATCCAGAAAGATGGCTCACAAGTGCAGCAGGTAATCAGGAAGGCTAATGGAACGTTGGTCTTTATTTCAAGGAGATTAGAGTCTAAGAGTAAGATAGTTTTACTGCAACTCTACAAAATGCTGGTGAGATTACATCTGGAGTACTGTCAGAAATTTTGGCCCCTTTATTTAAGGAAAGATAGCATTTCATTGAAGGCAATTCAAAGATGATTCACTTGGATGATCCCTGGTATGGAGGGATTGTCTAATGACCAAAGATTAAACAGGTTGGGACTCTACTCACTGAAGTTTAGAAGAATGAGAGGCGATCTCATTGAAGCATAGAGGATTCATCAGGGGCTTGACAGGGTAAATGCTGAGAGGATGTTTTACTTCATGGGAAAATCTAAGAGTGGAGGGCATGGTCTCAGCACAAAGGGGTGCTAATTTAAGAGTGGGGTGAGGAGAAATTTCTTCTCGGAGATGGTTGAGAGTTCTTGGAATTCCTTGTCATTAGAAAAATGTGGGGCAGAGTCCTTGTGTCAAATTAAGGCTGAGGTAGATGGATTCTTGATCAGTGAGGGAGTCAAGGTCTTGATCAGTAGGGGCAAGGGCAGGAAAGTGGATGTAAAAGTGAGGAATGTTGTATCGACCACAATTTTATTGAATGGCAGAAGAGGCTTGGGGGGGTTGATCAGCTCAATCCTGTTCCTATCTCTCGTGGTTTTATATGGAAAGAAACACAGAAAACAGTAGTCTGCCGTTTTTCTAATCTTACAGGACAGAAAGACCGGGATTAATTCCTCTTTGTACATTTAGCATCTACTCTCAACAATGTTTGGTGCTCAGATGTAACAGAATCACAAAAGCCACATGGCAAATCGTGTGGGATTTGAATCTTGAGCCACAGATGTTCACAATCAATGATTTGGAGTTGAGGATCAAATATGATATTTCCAAATTTGCAGATAATATAAAGTTAAGTGGGAATGTGTGTTGTGAGTATAGTGTGGAAAAATGTTAGTCATAATTATAGTCACACAGCACAGAAACAGGCTGTTAGGTCCAACCAGTCCATGCCGACCATAACCCCAAACTAAACTAGTCCCACTTGCCTGCACATTACCCATATCCCTCCAAATCTTTCTTATACATTCACTTATCCACATGTCTTTTAAAAATTGTAACTGTACCACATCCATCACTTCCTTCGGAAGTTCATTCCACACACAAGCGTCTCTCTGTAAAGAAAAATTGCCTCTCATCATTTTAAAATCTTTTTCCTGTCACTTTAAAAATATGCCTCCTAGTTTTGAAATCCCCCACTCTTGGGAAATGACACCTGCCATTCACCTTATCTGTACCCCTCATGATTTTATAAACCTCGAGAAGGTCATCCCTCAACCTTTATGCTCCAGTGTAAAGGTCCCAGCCTATCCAGCCTCTCCTTAAAATTGATAAGGTTATCTACTTTGGTAGGAGGAACAGGTATGCACAATATTCCTTAAATGATAAGAGCTTGGAAATGTAGATATATCAAGGGACCTAGTTGTTCTTGACGATACGTCACCGAGGACGAACATGAAGTGCAGCAAGCTACAACAAAGGTTTGTGTAATGTTAGCCTTTATCACAAGGGGACCTGAATACAACAGTGGTGAAGTCTTCCTTCAATTGTGTAGGAGTTTGGTTAGATCATACCAGAGTACTGTGAGTAGTTTTGGTCTCCTTACCCTGGTAAAGATATTATTGCTCCTGAGCTGGTGTTGTAAAATGGCGAGATGAAGTGAGACTGGGTGGGTGAACTGGTCTTGTATTCTCCAGAATTTCCGAGAATGAGAGGTGATCTCAATGAAACTTAGACAGTGTAGATGCAGGTTAGATATTTCCCTTGGTTGGAGCCTCGGGAACCCGGGCACAAATGAAAAATAAAATGGATATATCTTAGTTCCAGATTGTTTTTAAGCATTCTGTTCAGATATGTTATGACACATCTTTGAAGTTGATGGAACTTGAACCTCCATTTCATGGCTTAGAGGTAGGGACACTACCACTAGAAGTGCTACTTAGATCCAAGTTTAGGAGAAATTATTACTCTGAGGATTGTGAACCATTGAATTCTATACCCTAGAGAACTGTGAAGGCTCAGTCTTTGAGTAAGGTAAAGATTAAAAGAATTTTGATACCAGTAGTGTACAGGGTAATCAAGATGGCATGATGTGTTCAATCAGCCATGATTGGAAAGAATGCAGGGCAGACTCAGCAGGCTGAATGGCCCACTCCTGTTCCTATGCTCTTACCATAGGTTTCAGTTCTTGTTGTCTAGCTATTCAAAACAACATATCAACAACTTCAATGATAGAATTAAATGTCATATTTCCAGGTTTACTGATAACAAAACTCAGAGGAATTGTAAGTGGTGAAAAAGAATTAAAGAGGCTTTAAGCAATTTAGATAAGTAGAGTGCTTCGGAAAATGCATGGAAGATGTAGTGTAAAATGGAAAGAAAGGATGTTATCCAATTGGTAGGAAAAAAAGACCATTATTTAAATGATCATAAAAATGGGAAATGGTGTTGTACAGAGGGAGTTATCTCAGTGTCCTTGAACACCAGTCATTGAGAATAAGTATGCATGTGCAGTTAAGAAGGAAATTGTAAGTTAGCCTTTATTGTGAAAGCATTTGAGTACAAGATCAAGGTTGTCTTGTTGCAACAGAACAGGGTTTTCGTGAGATCACACTTGGAATGTAGTATGCAGTATTTGTCTCCTTACCCAAGAAAAGATATCCTTACTACAGAGTTTCACCCAGCTGATTCCTGATTCCTGGGATTGCAGTTTGTTGTCTGAGTAGAGATTGCATTAACTAGACCTATATTCACATTGGAACTTCATTGAAATACTTAAAATTCTGATGGGTTGGACAGACTGGATGAAGGGTTTATGCTCCCTTTGGCTGTGAGTGATCTAGAACATTTTGGAGTAGGCCATTTTTGATTTGAGATGAAGTCAAATTTCTTCACAAAGCAGGTGTGTAAGATTGAGCAAAAATCCCCAATATTTAAAACAAGGGACAAAACCCTGGACTTTTTGAAACTTTTAAAAGGCAAAGGGGACAACTAGACTGAATTATGTGTAAAATAAATAAATACAACTCACAGAATGGAGATGCATGTCTGGAAGCATTGTTCAACCTGGAATTCCAATTTACACCTCCTCTGTAAAAGGACAATCAACCAAAGCCACACACTCTAGCCCAAGATAACCTTTACACCTCAGGCTACCCAACGCAGACAGTATGGGGTCTACAGAGATATAGAACATTCAAGCTCAATCAAAATCCATTCACACATACTCTAACAATCCGAAAATCAATTAAGTCAAGAAGGAAACTCCAGATAAGTAAAGAAAATCACAAATTTGACATGGAGATAAGGGGCCCGATCTCACCTGGAAGACCAATCCCAAAACTTCCCAAATGAGAGCTACCAGACGTCGGCCTGTTCTGAAGCAAGGGAGCCAATTGCAACCGATAATGACCAAAGACCAGCAACTCTGCAAACCAACTAACTTGACTGACACCACAGATCCCTAGACACAGCCTGAGGGAAACACTGGGCCTGCAAAACCAGCAGAAAGTAAAAAAAAACAGGCCCTTACCCGATAGATCCAATATGCACCTTATTCCACCAGCAGACTCACCCCAAATTGAAAAACATGCGCAGTCTAAAATCTTGGTCCAGGCTCAAGATACAGCAAACCCAAACATTCAGCAACCCTTCAAAACCATATTTTCTCAGTGGTAAGCTTATGAGACTGTGGGAAAAAATTTGCGAACCCACGATAGACCCACAAAAGCAAAATTGGCCAAACTGTACCAGAACACCCGTCCTGCCCATCCCAGAACCCAGGAGGCCAGGAAAGTGGCACTTTGTCCAAGATCTCAGAGCCCTAAATGCAATTGTAATTCCCTGCTCCCCAGTGGTCTCGGAGACTAACGCCATCCTCACCAGTATCCCTGTTTCCGCCACCTGTTTCTGTGTAATCGACCTCTGCTCAATCTTTTTCTCCATCAAATTGTCCCCTGAGAGCCAGTACCTTTTCGCTTTTACATACTGCAGCTGCCAGTACACATGAACCAGGCTTCCCCAGGGTTACACGGACAGCCCCACAGTCTATTGCATTGCAGTACACCGTATCATGTCTACTTTACACCTGCCATGCAACAGCACTCTCCTGAAACATGCAGATGATTTGTTATTGGCCTCCACCTCCACGGAATCATGCATGCAGGACTCTGTCACATTGCTCTGCTGTCTGGTAGTGGACGGACACAGTGTCTCCATAGAAATGAGGCAACTCTACCAGCACACAGAACAGTACATGGGGTATGAACTCTCACATGGCCTCAGGGCACTATCCAAAGAAAGAGTCGCAGCTATCACTCAGCTCCCCCCCCACCCCCCTTCCAGTCACAAGAACTCAGCTACAGGCTTTCCTGGAGATGGTGAATTATTGCTGGCACTGGATCCCAGACCATCGTGCCAATGACCAGCCCCTATGGGAGGCAGCCTCACCAAAGAAGCCCGCAAAAGTAACCTGGACACCACAGATGGAATTGTCATTCACTGAATTAAAACAGTGACTCTTGTCTGTTCCTGCCCTGGGGGTCCCAGACTACACTCAGCCCTTCTACCTATATGTTAATGAATCCAAGGGGTTTGCACCCGGCATCCTAACACAGCTCCATGGGGATCTCCAGCGCACCGTTGCCTTTTACCCTGTACACTTACTGCCTGCTGTAAGGGGAACGCCGGTGTGTTTGAGAACTGTGGCAGCAGCCGCAGTAACAGAAGAAAAGGCCACCCCCACTGTGCTGGATCATCCATGCACTGTTTTGGTTCCCCATTTGGTCTCCTTGCTGCTAAATTCAGCAGCAACTCAACATTTCACTGCCACCCGGAGAACCGGCTGTGAGGCCGCTTTATTGTCCAAAGCCATCCTGTCCCTACAACATGCCCCTGCACCGAACCCCGCCACTCTGCTCCCACTCACTCAGAACGCCACTGCGGACAACCACGACTGTTTAGACCTTGTTCAGCAGGTTGTCACCCCATGCCCTGACCTCTCTGAAACACCTCTAGACAGCCCTGACCTCATACTCCATACAAATGACTCATCCTTCAGGCCCTCAGACCACTGCACACTGGCAAGGTATGCCATCTGCTCCCCTTTCACAGTCCTAGAGGCAACTGCACTGCCAGATGGCACATCTGCACAGGCTGAGGAGCTGTTTGCGCTCACTAGGGCTTGTATCATTGCTAAAGGACTCACAACAAACATTTATACAGACTCCAGATATGCCTTTGGAGTCGTCCATGATTTCGGCACAGAGAGGCTTCATCACGTCAGCAGGGAGGCCACTACAACATGCTGTGCTGATTTCTAATCTCCTGGAAGCAGTCCTGTTACTCTCGGTCCTAGCAATTATCAAATGTGCAGCCCACACCTCTGCCACTGATCCGGTCACCCTCAGGAATGTCTCAGCTGACACAGCAGCTTGGAAAGCTGCAATGCACCCCACCACCTAGGTCCTGTAGGCCCATAGAATAGCGAAGGCCCCAGTATTCCCTGACCCCATACAGAAAGTGTGAACTGCCCAAGAAGCTGCTCCACAGCAGGAAAAGGACAGTTGGGCCCACATCGTGGCCACACAATCTCCTTCCCTCAACCTGCTGGTGCACCCTGATGGCCGCATCATTTGCCCAAGAGCCCAGCTAAACACACTGGCCCTCGCAGCCCATGGCATTGACCACACTAGCAAGAGAGGCATGATGCAAGCTATGAATCAGTCTTGGTATGCACCGGATTTGCTGCTACTATCACAGTGCCTCATCTGCCTGCAGAACAAAGCAGGAAAGCCTGTTGCCAAATATGACCACCTGCCAGTTCCTGAGGGGCCTTTTAGCCACTTACAGAATGACTTCACACACATGCCCCAAAAACAGGGTTACAAGTACATCCTGGTTATCATAGACATGTTCTCCAAATGGGTAGAGGCATTTCTCATGAGGAAGGATGATGCACATATGGTGGCTGAATGTCTCCTAAAGGATGTCATCCCCAGATGTGGGGTTTCCGGTAGCATTGACTGGCATTTCGAGGCTCTAGGGATACCATGGTGACACCACATATCTACCAACCCCAGTCGTCAGGCATGGTAGAGCAGATGAAAGGCACCCTGAAGACCACACTGACCAAGATCACCCAGGAAACAGGACTGACCTGGCCAGACACCTTGCCACTTGCTCTTTATACTATGCATGCGCAGGCACACCACACGACTGGGGTCAACCCTTTTGAAATACTTATGGGGTGGCCTATGCCCACTGCGACCAGACCCCCGAAACTCACCACAGACACCGCCCTTCTTCTGACACAAGAGGCCCTACTAGAGTATATCCAGGCCTTTAGCAGGAGCATTAGTACTACACACGACCAGGTCAGGGCCGCGTTGCCCGCACCCCAAGAAGTGCCCATTCATCCGTTCTGACCCAGGGATTATGTCATGATCAAATCACTAGAAAAAGATTCTTTCTCCCCTAGGTGGAAAGGCCCGTACCTGATCCTAATGATGACCTAGACTGCTGTGAAACTGGAAGGACGGCCCGAATGGACACATGTCACTCACTACAAGAGGGCTCCACAACCTATGAACAAGGAGCACACAGACGAAGACACCACTTCAACCATCGAGGATGGATCCAACTGCTCGTGACAGCCATCACCAATAGCACCCTCAGCCTGATCTGTCTGACCAACACAATGTGGCTTGCTGGTAAACAGGGACAAGGGGCAGCACATTTCATAACCCGCCGTGACTTACCGGCCAACACCTTCCTCAAAATGGCCCAGGGTATGCCCAGCGATTTAATCAGACCCACTGCTGGTTCTGCACTGGGTCTCTATCCACTCTCATGGGGGCATTCCCTTAGTCTCAGTCCCCTTAAACATCTCTGACATGGCGGAGTGGTGGCTAGACCCAGACAGGTCCCCTGAAGTTACCACACCGGCCACGCCCAACTACAGGGACAACAGCCCAGCCCACTGGAGATCGGTGGGTAACCGCCTGGGCAAATTCAAAGGGTGGTTTTACCCGGCCTACAACCTTTCGCATGAGTCCCCAGCCCTGACCATTGCGGACACTGACACACATGGGCCACCTGAGGGATCCATCTGTTTAAAAAGCACATAGCCATCTGGATGGGAGGCTGGTTGGAGCTGGTGCACTTACTCCCTGCTCCTAACACCTGCAGCATGTCGATCCGCTGCAGAAGGCAGCATTTTAAACCTACAGGTCCTCACCAGGACCAGCCAGAACAACACCTTTCTCACCATCTGGACAGGGACCCAGACCCGTCATCTCTAGACCTACAACGACACCTATTTTATCTGTGGCTGCAAAGCCTACCCCTCATTGCAGGTATTCTGGGCTGGGAGGTGTTATGTCGGGTACACCGTACTATTCATGTATCACTCCCAGTCCCCTCCCTTCCCAAAGCCCATGACCCACAGCAGATGAGCCCTCGCTACCATTGAAGCAGCTCTCTACCTGATGTCACCCCACTCTGCAACCCTACGGTTACAGGCTGCCCACAAACTCGCAGCCACACTAGAGGAGGTGGCAAACTCCACAGCAGATGCACTCGCCCAGCTGAATGCCATCCGAACTGTGGCTCTGCAGAACAGGATGGCCCTGGACTACCTGCTCGCTGTGAAAGGGGGCATATGCGCCCTCATTGCTGCTGACTGCTGCACTTACATTCCTGACCCCAGTGAAAACCTGGCCCAATATATCCGGCAGGCAGCTTCTGTCCTGCATGATCAGATCACTGGTTAGGACTTATGGGACTGGGCAGCCTCCTGGCTGGGGTCATGGGGCACAGCCCTATTGCAGGGACTGATAGCCCTCATTGCTATCATTGCCGGCCTTATAGTGCTAGCCATGGCCATCTGACTGTGCTGCTCATGCCTATGTGCAATCCTGTTACCCTCTGCCCCCGCCTCACCACTCACCTAGCACAGATCCACTAGGAGAACATCCCTGCTCCTGGGATAGCCTCTGTTGGGCCAGATTTGGACACTGAGAGCTACCTGTCGAATATGGAGACACCCCCCCCCACCTGAAAATCCCACTGGCTCTGGCTATATTGCCCCCTTCTCATCCTTCCCCTAAGCAAAACCAAAAAAGGGGGAATTATGGGAAAAGATTTGCTAACCCATGATAGGCCCACAAAAGCAAAATTGGACAAACTGTACCAGAACATCCAGAATTCCCGAGCTGGATCAGACAGCATGCAGACAAGGGAATACACTGTCAGCTCCCATAGACATGACAGAGCTCCACAGATATGTCAAAGTCCTAAGGGCAGTTTCACAACCCAGCAATACCAAAGCCGCACAAAGAGCAAGACAAGACAGCGCACCAGCAAAGGACATGCTCCAGGAACAAGACAATGGAAGCACCTCACCACTTTAGAAGAGACTTTAGCACCTACCTGTGGAGATGACCTTGATACTGTGAGGATATTGCATTGTGTGAAGGAACAGGACATTCAGCCGATTAAGCTGTTTTCCAATTAGCACCCTTGTAACTAAATTACTCAATTTCCACAAACATTGCAGTTTCCCATTTCTTAATCAGTGTAATTGTGCAGCATTACTATAAAACTGGTCTCATCCTCAGCTCTGGAAGAAATATGATCTACCTGTGCAGAATGTCAGTTCTGTGTCAGCCTAGTCAATTTCTCGTCCAGCGATATCGCTTGCAATAAACTGTTTGTCAATTTTACTTCGAGCTGTGTTTTGTGATCTCTAACCTATTGGGCAAATTTCTCCAACAGAGACCCCAAAGTTAGCAGAGAGGGGAAGACGGGTAGTGACAATGCATTGGGACCCAGGAATAGCAATTCTGATTAAAGACTCTATAATTAAAACCACTGTTTTCTGTGTTTCAGTAAGTTAGGGTTCTCATAGTACTAATCTAGTTAATAGTGCATTTAATAATATTACTGTTCTCTGTGTACTTAATTATGTCAATTTCCCTTTTTATTGCATTTACCTATTTTTCATGTTTTATACTTACCTTTTGTATTTAAATAAACACAGATTATTTTGCCCTGAAACAGCTGTCTCCTGCCTCTTCGTTTCACATTCCCTAAATAAGTCCAGTGTCCAGAATCAGGGATGTGGCAGTGATCTGAACCATTTAAACATCAGGAAATAACTGATTGTGAATCAGAAGCTCACAGGTGATGACCTTGTCTCTAGGACATAAGGCAGTTGTGGCCAAATCTCTGAATATTTTTAAGAAATAAAAAGAAAGATTTATTGACAGAGGTATCAAGGGGCATGGAGAGAATGGAAACGAGGTCATAGAGTCATTGAATCATAGAGATGTAAAGCATGGAAGCAGACCCTTCAGTCCATGCGAACCAAACATCCCAAATTAACCTAATCCCATTTGCCAGCACTTGGCCATATCCCTCTAAACCCTTCCTATTCATACACCCATCCAGATGACTTTTAAATGTTGTGATTGTACCAGCCTCCACCACTTTCTCTAACAGCTCATTCCATACACTCACCATTTTCTGCGTGAAGAAGTTGCCCCTTTGGACCCTTTTATATCTTTCCCCTCTCACCCTAAACCTATGCCTTCTAGTTCTGGACTCGCCTAACCCATTGGAAATGACCTTGTTTATTTACCATATCATGTCCCTCATGATTTTATAAACCTCTATAAGGTCATCCCTCAACTTCCATTGTCCAGAGAAAGCAGCCCCAGCCTATTCAACCTCTCCCTATAGTTCAAATCTTCCAAGTCTGGCAACATCTTTGTAAAGCTTTTCTAAACTCTTTCAAGTTTCACAATGTCCTTTCAGTAGAGATAGAGGATCCCATGACTGTATCGAATAGTGGAGCAGGCTTGAAGAGTTAAACATTGTACTCTTGCTCTTACTCTCTGTTTTTATGTTTATGAAGGAAGAATTTGCCTGGCTTAACTCCAAGATACCATTAAAACGAGACTACCTCCACAATTAGAAACAGATTGCCTGATACAGAAATCTAAAATCCTATATGATAGAAAATATTCGTTTCAGCAACGCAACTGTCTTTCATGATGGACATTAAAGGTCCTCCATATAAGATAATGGACCAACAAGAACATCAAATTACTGTTGGAAATCTGAAATAAAAGCAGAAATTGCAGCAAAACACTCAGCATTGACAAAGAATGATGACTACTGTGAAGGACATCTGCAAGATAAAGAATCCTACAGCAGAAAATGACATAATCAAGGTCAAGAGCTCTCAAGACAAAAATTTGCCATTTTTCAAATTCAAAACAAACACATTCTGGGAGAACTGTCCAACATTCAGACAGCTTGAATTTGTGAAGTTAGAGACTTAGAGGTGGATGGTAGAGTGACACATTCACTGTAGTTCTAGAATGATTGTACAATGTGTTGAGTAAGGGAGAACACAGCAAGAACAAATTGCAAAATTGTTTAAATGGAAAAGGAGCCCAATTAGAGCATCATGTCTGCACTTGCTATCTGAGATTTTTGAATTCATGTCAAACCCATGTCTTTTCCTTATAACCAGGCAAATTGTCTCTATTTAAGTCATTATCTAATGTTCCTTGAATGCTTCTACTGAACATTCCACCATCGCACTTTCAGGCTGTGCAATCCAAACTTGAACCACTTGATGTGTGAAAACGTTTTCTCAACTCATACTTGCTTCTTTTGTGAAACCCATTAAAAGTGTCCCCTCTGGTTTTTAGATTAGATTACTTACAGTGTGGAAACAGGCCCTTCAGCCCAACAAGTCCACACCGACCTACCGAAGCGTATACCACCCAGACCCTACTCCTACATTTACCCCTTCACCTAACACTATGGACAATTTAGCATGGTCAATTCACCTAACCTGCACATCTTTGGACTGTGGGAGGAAACCGGAGCACCCGGAGGAAACCCACGCAGACACGGGGAGAATGTGCAAACTCCATACAGAGAGTCGCCTGAATTGGAATTGAACCCGGGTCTCTGGCGCTGTGAGGCAGCAGTGCTAACCACTGTGCCACCGTGCCACCCCCTCTGGTTCTTGATCCTTTTATGAGGGAGAATAGTTTCTCCCTGTCAATGCTACAGACTCCCAATGATTTTCAAAACTATGAAACTTTCCAAAAGCCTTCTCCGCTCCAAGGGAAACTGTCTCAACTGTCCAAACTATCCTCCTAACTGAAGTTTCTCTCCTCTGCAAACATTTTCATAAACTTTTTCTACATTTTCTTCAGTTCAGTGACATCTTTCTAAAAGTATGCGACCCAGAACAGTCAACAATATTCCAACTGAGGTCTAATCAGTGTCCTTTATAAGGCAACATAAACCCCCTGCTCTTGTACTTTATGCACTTATTAGTCATGCCCAGAAAACTGTATACATTATTAACAGTGCTCTCTACCCATCCTGCCACCATTAATAACTTAGGCACATATATTGCTGGGTCTCTCTGTGCACTTGCACAGCTTTTAGAAAAACACGCTATTGTTTATACTGTTGCTCTATGTTATAGGGTCTGAACAATGTGCATTATGGTAAGAATTGTGACAGAATCACGTGAGAAACTTGATAAGGCCTATTTTGATGTCAGTAGCAACTTACTGCATCTTTCATGCATTTGCTGAGCGGCGAGGTGAATTTTCCACTGGGCTGCAGCAAGTTGCCAGTTAATGGAGATTGTAGCTTGTTAAATGTCATATTAATGCCCAAAATTGCCTGATTAGCATCTACCTTCCTAACTTACCAAGCTTGGCAAGCATGCTCGATGTTGAAATTTTTTAACAGAGAGGTCACAGTGAGTATTGGGTGACTGCAAACAGTCTCCATGTTGCTCAGCACCAAACAACATCCTAGGATAAGATCTATAGGATTCCGTCGCATGCACTCATTGTCTATTGTCATTGGTATCTGACACTTGCTAACACCTTACAATCCTCATGGCACCTCTTAGGACCACTTTCATAATACCTAGGATACACAGACCTGTATTTCAGCACACACTGGCAAACAGAATTGAATGGTTCCTGCAAGAGGTCTTTGCTTGCGGTGACAGGGGCCCAGCTCAAAATGGACCAGGCTGCATCTCAGTGCTACTTGCTTGTTTTCTTTGCACTTGCTCATTTAGAGCTTAACTGCAAACTCTCAGCAACCACGTCTTATCTTGCCACGCTATTCTGTGCAATGCATGCCAGTGCAGACACACACCTAGACAGCTTGTCTAGCTGGTCAGCAGTCCTCAGTCAAGGAGATGGGCATCTTACTGTATGGCACTGTACTATGTCGATCTCACACATGCATCAGTCAGGGGTTCTAGCACAGGATGTCAGGGCAACCTCTCATACCACTTGCTTGGATTGCCCATGGCAGGCATCCTGTTCAGGTATTCTTGTTCAGGAGGGTCATTGCTTCTGCAGTCCAGGAAGTGGCTCACAGTCAGTGTCGGTCCAGTGGTAAGGTCAATGAGTTTGAGGATATGTACTATCATCAGTCAGAGATCTGGGAACTTCTTGTCCAGGGCTGTCCAGTTATGTCGCTCATGGGAGGTGGGCTACAGTCAGTCCATTCACACAAACTAAAGGGTTTTGTTGGTGAGCAGGACCAAGGGGATGTTTCCTGTGGGAAGGGGACTTAGAAACCTATTCAGGAGACTGGAGGCTGCAGGCTCAGGCAAAGGTGATTAACAATTGTGAAGGGGAGGAGCTGTTTTGTAAGGTGGGTGATACAGTAAAACATGGATGATAATTATACACATGGATGAGGGTTAGGAACACCAGGTTTCAAGAGACATGCATGATCACATCTCAAGCCCATTGATCCATGTTACATCCTATATGGTTATAGATTTAGGTATCACGCTGGCACAGTTACAGCTGGAGCTACACTGGGAGCTGAACAAACATAGTCCAAAACAATCAAATTTATACAAACGTAATACTTCATATACTGTGGATATCACCTACACCACCAAAGTGCCGTCAGTAGGTATTTTTCTTTCTCTACCTTCCACAGTGTCTCACAACAGTTCCTGGTTTCATTGTTGGGCTGCAGAGATCCTGCTCAGCAGTGGAGCCGGTTGGACCTGGCAAATTTTTTTGGCTGATCTTTGTCAGCAAGTTGACCCTCCATGGCCTGAACTTCTGAGGTTTGGAGGGTGCAGGCAGGGGAGAGGTGGAGGGCCTGTCTACCTCCGGAGTGTCCTGAGAAGAGACTTCTGAGGGGCCAGACTGTAGTTCCTCATCTGTCTGGGTGCCTGCTGGCATTGCCCTGTCTCCTTGTGAGGATCTGGGGCACCTGCAGGTCTCCATTCCCCTGTCACCATGCCTGTAGCCCATTGGCTAGGGAGATAAAGTGCCAGTGTGTATGGCTCTCGAGGCAGACCCTGAGGATGCTGAGCCTGGCTCTCCATGCCAACCTGTCTCTGGAGGTAGCTGGACAGTTTGTATACTTGAGCAGAGAGGTCTGTATAGTGTAGCTGCACTCCCGCAATCTCTGAACAAAGCCTGTTGTCTCTCCCATTGCTATCTGCCTCTCGTGTTCCTTTGTGGATGAAGTTTGTGATTGCTGACAACACTGGGTTCTCTCCTGTCTGGAGCTGATAAAATGCTCGGTCTCCTGCAGTCCTCTGAGTGCCAGTTGCTTGGAGCATTCCATCTTTAGCCAGCACGTGGCAATGAGGTGCTCACCACCTATTCCCAGCCGACATTCCTGTGGGGAGTCAGTATCTGAGCTGGTGTTGGGAGCAGGAAACAAAGTTATCAATGTTTCCCCTGAGGCCTCTATACTCATGTCTTCAGAGTTTCAGGAGGTGGCTTCTCATGGAGCAGGTTGTTTCTCTGCAGAGATAATGGGCATCCCACTTAAACATGCAAGATTAAGTTTAAGGCACTATGACATGAGTTTAGAAGTGGTGTAGAATGAATGAGAATGACAGTAGGATGACTGTGAGAGTAGAACTGGAATGAACAGTGATACCTATTTGATTGACAGGTTATGGATATCTCAATATCCTTACAGGTGTGGCCCTGGTTTTCTTCAGTGACAGCCAAGATTCTGTCCTTGAAGGGGGTTGGGGAGTTTGATGTTGGGCTCCTCTGATCCCCTTTTGCCCGATTGTCATCTGATATCTCTTGGAAAGCTGATTTGTAGTCAGACAGGCTGTTCAAAATGATGGATTTACAAAGAATGGACAATAAATGAGGCATGCTGGGAAACTGAGACAAACTTTGACCAAGTGACTATGACCAAAGTGGCCAATAAACATGCTGCAGAATCCAGACAGCTGCAGCTACAGACAGACAGTATGTACTTGACCCAGCAGCTGCAGTCAATACTATACACACCCGAATTTGGGATTGAATAGAATCAACCGGAATGCCATCCCCAGGCCAATCAGAAACTGGAGTTGTTTACCAGACACTCTTGTTTGGAGGAGGCTACATGGGCCCAACACCTCCAGGAATGGAGGCCTAAGGACAACCCTGCCATCAACATGCCCACGCTTGGTTGGGGCTGATCAATCCGGGTGATTGAGCTTGATTGATCCATTGGTGAATGGATGAAGACCCTCCCAGAAGGGTGCCGACTTTCAGGTATACAAATTGCCACAACAGCACACTCAGGGTGGTAACCTGAGACCAACCATTGTGAAGTGAAGACACCCATGAGATCATCGGGAGAAGAAGAAAGTGAGGATGCAGATGCTGGAGATCAGAGTCAAAAATTGTGGTGCTGGAAAAGCACAGCAAGTCAGGCAGCATCCAAGGAGCAGGAGATTCAACATTTTGGGCACAATGTCTTCTTCCTATTAGGTAATTCAACAGGTTCTAGCTTATTCAGTGTTATAGAGTCACACAGCACTGAACAGACTCTTTGAATCCACTGGTGCACGCTACCATGCTGTGATTTTCCAGACCATACTTTTTAACTCTGATCTATTCATCAGGATGAAGGGCTTATGCCTGAAATGTTGACTCTCCTACTCCTTGGATGCTGCCTGACTTACTGTGTTTTTCCAGCACCACACCTTTTGAGCCCAACCGTCAGGAGAAGACCAGATGACCATCACCACATGGATGAAGGCCAAGACCTAGTGCAGTAATGTATGATCATCCAGAGTTAGGTTAAAGCACAACCTGGACTTGTAGTGTAAATTGCTAGTTGATAGTGTATTTTGTTGTTATAGTATTAATTATGTCAAACAAATAAATATTATTGTTTATTATTGAGTCAACTCAGTCCTTTTGCTGGATACAAGAATTAAAACACACTGTGTGGCAGGCACAATAGACGAAGTGATCTGAAGTGGGGGAGCATAGCTGTTAATGCTGGTGCAGCTGCTAATGATATTACAGCTTTTCTGGTGATTGTCAGGAGAGTGAGGCAGAGGATTTGGAAGTATGGTCAGGCCAATGGCCTACCCTAGGTGTCTCAGCTTTGCACAAATTTGTACGTATCAAGGAAACCCCATCACCAGCTGACAGCCTGCTTGCATTGGTTACCAATCAGATATTTTCTAATGGGCCTGTTCAGAGAGGGAGCTGGTGGAGTTTGAAGTCAGGTCTCCTGACAGAGAGATAGGGGTACTCCTACTGAAAGCCCAGACTAGTGATGGTTCAGGGATGCTGGGTTTTTTTTTTGTTTCACCTGCAGCTGACATAATTACAGCCCACATGGGATGATGTCTTTGAAAGGTTGATAATTGACCACTGAAAGGCCTTAACTTGTGACCATGGGCCTTCACAATTAGAATTTAATTTGGTAATTCAATGGTTCAAGCATATTCAGAGTTATAGAGTCACACAGCACTGAACAGACTCTTTGGATCAGGTGGTGCATGCCTACAATGTTCCCAAAATAAACTAGTCCCACCTGTCTTTGCCTGCCCCATATCCCTACAAACCTTTCCTATTCATGTACTGATCCAAATGTCTTTTAAATGTTGTAACTGTAACTGTACCCACACTTTCTCTGGTAGTTCATTCTTTTACAAAAAGGTTGCCCCTCTTGTCCTTTTTAAATCTTTCTCCTCTCACCTTAAAAAAAAGCCCTCTAGTTTTGAAACCCCCTCTTACACATCCTTGTCATTCACCTTATCTATGCCTGTCATGATTTTATAAACCTCAATCAGACCACCCCAAAACCTTCAAGCTCCAGTGAAAAAAGCTCCAATCTTTCCAATCTATTTTTATAACTCATACCTGTGGAGATGAATTGCTTAAAGACTTCAGGTAAGCAGGCATTGATATTGACCTGTTGCCAAACAGATAACACCACACCCTTTTCTACTGATTTGCATATAAGCATGGATTATGTGTGAAAGAACTGTGTTGTAACCTGCTATAATTATTATAACCTGCAATATTAGCTTCAATTGAAAGATTATGTTGTTTACATACTCCTCTTTCACGTAATTTTATTTTTATGCCATTCCCAGCATGCAACTGCTAGAAGGCCATCAAGCTGTGCAAGCTACATTAAAGGATTTTAACAGATTTCCCCAAACAGGATTGCAGAAAAGAAGCAGCAGACAGAGCAAATTGAAGGTTGAGCCAGAGGTAGAAATTAAAATTTTCTGAAATAACTTTGAGGAAAAAAAAATTGAGATGTTTCATTAAAATTAATGAAAACAAATGGAATAGCACAGATAAAATTTATTTTTCAGGATGAGTTGCGTTGTTTAGCAAATCATATTTTATTTATTTATTCATTTGCGGGATGTGGATGTCATTGGCTGGTCAGCATTTATTCCTGTCCCCAGTTGCCCTTGAGAAGGTGGTGGAGCTGCCTTCTTGAACTGCGCTGTAATGTTCTGTTCTATGTTCTAAATTTCCCAGAGGGCAGGTAAGAGTGAACCACATTGCTGTGGCCCTGGAATCACATGTAGGCCAGACCAGGTAATGATGACAGTTTCCTTCCTTAAATGACATTAGTGAGCCAGAAGGTGTTTTCTGACAATCAGCAGTGGATTCATGGTCAGCTTTCGACTATTACTTGCAGATTATTTTAACTGAATTCAGATTCTACCATCTGTCATAGCAGGATTTTAACTCAGGTCCTTAGAACATGACTTGAGTCTCTGGATTAACAGTCCAGTGATAATATTACTAGGCCGTTGCCTCAAACCTTTCTGATTTCAGGGTAATGGATAGGGGGATATAGAATCTGAATTGAAAGGAGACGGTGGCTCCATCCTGAGCCTGGTTCCATCTTTTGGTTTTGTACAAATAATGATAAGGAAACCTGTCTCTGCATTCCAAGTAATCCTCCTCCCTCTAAACTGGCTGGCTGCCTGCACTAGTTAACCAGTTGAGTAAACCGACTCTTTCTTGCCCTGCCTAGAGACGACATAATTGTAGTCTGGACAGAATGAAATATTTAAGTGGTGATTAATTAGCCACATCAGGGCCTCACCTGGCAGCAGGGCAGAATGGTTCTGGCCCCTTAGCCTATAGTTAGAAATCAAATATAGTCATAGAGATGTACAGCACAGAAACAGGCCCTTCGGTCCAACTCATCCATGCTGACCAGATATCCCAACCCAATCTAGTCCCACCTGCCAGCACCTGACTCTATCCCTCCAACCCCTTCCTATTCATATACCCGTTCAGATGCCTTTTAAATGTTGCATTTGTACCAGCCTCCACTTCCTCTGGCAGCTCATTCTATGCACGTACCACCCTCTGTGAGGAAAAAGTTGCCCCTTAGGTCTCTTTTATATCTTTCCCCTCTCACCCTCAACCTATACTGTCCAGTTCTGGACTCTCCCACCCCAGGGAAAAGACTTCGTCCATTTACCTTATCCATGCCCTCATGATTTTATGAACCTCTATAAGGTGACCCCTCAGCCTCCAATGCTCCAGGGAAAATTCAAATTCTAGGTAACTTGATAAAAGCTTTAGCTTTAATTATCTTTGGGGATAAGTATGAAATGTAAATGATGTCATGCTGTTAAGCGCAATGTGCCTGGAGCATGTTTTTCCATTTGCACCATCCATTTCTTATTATTATAATATTGAATAAAGTTTAAAAAAAACCAAATTGATCATAAGTAATCCCTTATTGATAACAAGAATTTCAAGCCTCACCATCCTACTTTCTTTATGTATAAACAGATTGGAACATACGTCACTTGTTTGTGATTTGAAAACGAAATCCAGTCTTTCACTTTGTTGCAGTGCTTCATGAAACATGAACCTGGCAATATATGCCTTGGTGCTTTCCTTCTCAGCAGTAAGTACTAATTTAATTTACTCATCATTCACTTTTAATGGTGCTTGATGCATCTTTACAGATGTATTGTTAAAATTGATTTGATGAATTTGAAGCACTGTTTGTATGTAAATACTTTGTGCTATTAACATATGATTTGATATATCATATTTGTAGAAACATGTTGCGTCATGTAGGCTTCACATTTTAGCATCACTAATACTCAAAATATTCTTTGAAAAGTTAGTACCACAATGTTAAGGTGAAATACGCTTTACACAAGAAAAATGTATTCAGTTTTATAATACCCCAACATTACCTTTTGCTTGTGTTCCTTGTGATGCGTGGTTGGAAAGTACAAGCACAGGACCAAGGCAGCACGTATAACACAACATGTTCATCAAATTAAATCCCATGTCTTTTATTACAATTTTTGGAATTAGATCTCACATAGTTAAGAATGATTAACATTTCCATATAAGTTCTCTCTTTTGCTTCACTGATACCTTCTAATAACTGTAGATTTTTAAAACAGAACTATGTTTCAAAATGCTGAAAATGAAGGAAACAAAGAGCATGTTAAATGAGACCAATTTTCTTACTTTGCACTTTTGAATTTGGTTTGTAGGGAGCACAAATCCAAATATGCTCAATGCTTCAATTTTAAAATGTTTGATTATAAAGTTCCGAATTTTGTACATGACATATACAGCCATCAAACACAGCTTCCTACAAGCAATGCACTGTCTGAAAATCATCCTTCTTCTTTACCCAGACAATTTTATTTTTAGGACCTGAAAAATTCATTTTGTTTGTTTATTGCTGCACTGGGAATTACACAATGAATATTAACTATTGCGCTCAAAGACCATAGAAAACATTGGAGCAAATTCTCACTTTGAAACCCTGTTGAGTTTTTATTTTGCGATATTTTGTTTCTCTATTGTACTGACATGAAGATATTGTGAATTTTATATATCCTTTACCTGAACTTGAAGAGTTAAGAAACACTGAAACAATGTCTCATTAAACCTTGTAAAATCAGCACAATTAGAAAATTATTAGAAAATGACCATTGTACCTTTCCTTTATTTATCTTCTTCTATGCTTAGTAATGACCACTTTTTTTTGTTCTGTGGTCTAAAGAAAATGGAAATGGTATTGCTTTAAGCCAAAGAAACTGTTTTAAAAACAAGTTACTGAAACTCATTGTGACTTGTACCTACAGCGCTGTGTGTGTGTGTGTGTTTTGCATATTGAGTATCTTTAGATTAGATTACTTACAGTGTGGAAACAGGCCCTTCGGCCCAACAAGTCCACACCGCCCCGCCGAAGCGCAACCCACCCATACCCCTACATCTACCCCTTACCTAACACTAGAGGCAATTTAGCATGGCCAATTCACCTGACCTGCACATCTTTGGACTGTGGGAGGAAACCGGAGCACCCGGAGGAAACCCACGCAGACACGGGGAGAATGTGCAAACTCCACACAGAGAGTCGCCTGAGGCGGGAATCGAACCCGGGTCTCTGGCGCTGTGAGGCAGCAGTGCTAACCACTGTGCCACCGTGCCGCCCATGCTATCTGTTCATTAGTTTCTCAATTGACCAATGTTGTGGGCGCAGAAGGGCTCAGTATTACAGGAATTGCTGATTTGGTTCCTGGGCAAATGCCTACTGAAAGATACACAGCGAAAATCCCTACTTTTCTCTCTTGATCTCATGTGGAGAAGTAAGAGAAAATCTCTTGGTGGCAGTTCTTACTCACCATTTTTCTATGAAGTGCTTTCTCCATGAATTCCCTTGTTAAAAGGAAAAGGAGGCAAACCATCTTCAGTGACACTGAAATGATAAGGTTTCAAATAGTGAAAGAAAGATTGCGAATTGGCATGCTCACGATCTTGTGTACTCAAAGAATTAAAAGGAATTGAAAGGAACTTAAAGAAAATAACTCATCGACATTTTAGGTCTGAATTGCTGGAATTGTGCACTTTGTCTTTTATTCCCTTGTCTCTTTGTGTTTGGTTATATGTGCATAAGAGTTTTAAAAGTTTAGAGTTATTAGTTTTTTCCTTGCCATTGGTTAAAACAGCTTGATTGCAATATTTGTTGATGAAAAACAAAAAGGATTAGCCTTTCAACCTAACTTACCTTAAACAGGTAAAATCAGATAATTTAAATAATTTTTAACTTTTGAGAAGAATCCAGGAACAGGTGAGTCTTGATTTCCAATGCACTATCCAATGCGTTGTGACAGCTTCAAAATATTGCATCTTTTCATATTAGACTTAGTTTATTAGTTGTTAATCCCTGACAGCCTAATAGCGGGGGAGACAATGGTCTTGTACTATTATCACTGGGCCCTTGACCCAGGTAATGTCCTGGGTTTGAATCCTGCCCTGGCAGATAGTGGAATTTGAATTCAATAAATATCTAGAATTAAGAGTCAAGGATGATAAGGAATTGATTTTTGGAAGATCCATCTGATTCACTAATCCCCTTTAGGGTAGGAAACTGCTGTCCTTATCTGATCTGGCCTACATATAACTCAAGACTCACAGCAATGTGGTTGACTCTTACCTGCCCTTGGGGCAATAAAAGCCAGCGACTCCCTCATCCTGTGAATGAATAAAACAAATCTGCTATCATCCACAGTTCAAAGATGTGCAGGTTAGGTGAATTGGCTATGGTAAATTGCCCATAGTGTTCAGAAGTGTGTAGATTAGGTGCATTAGTCAGGGGAAATGTAGATTAATAGGGCAGGGGAATGGGTCTGGGTGGGTTACTCTTCAGAGAGTCGGTGTGGACTTGTTGGGCCAAATGGCCTGTTTCCACACTGTAGGGATTCTATGAGCATGTATCTACCCTGGAATAATGACCATTATTTTTATATCTGGACCATTATTTTTATTTCAATTCTTCTTGTTGCTATCTTAAAATTTCCAGTTTGAGGTGTGGTTTCCTGGGCATGATGGCAAGAGAAGCAAGAAATTTTATCCTTTTTGGTTAATTTTATTTGTTTCAGTTGGTGTTCATGGGTGGTAACAGTCACAAAATAGGGTCAGCTTTCTTCCTGTCCAATCAGCAGTGATAATGTGGACATTTTGAAAGAATCTTTCTGCCAGCTGAATAATGCACTTCTCTGTAAAGCAGTATCCTCTGCCAACTCCCTGGACCTCAATTGCTATTTCTATTTGGAACTGAGTGGACTGTGCAGTGAAGAGGGGCAGATCAGTCCGATGGGTGATACAGCTAGAGAGACTCAACAAAGTTAAATTTGGAATTGCAGACCTGCCAACTTTCATATATAAGAATATGGGAATAGGAAAAGGCCATTCAACCTCTTGAACCTGTAACACCATTCAATAAGATCATGGCTGATCTGCGCCTAACTCCATATACCTACTTTTGGTCTATATCCATGAATACCTTTGCTTAACAAAAATTATCTACCTCGGGTTTAATACTATCAATTGATCTAGAGGCAATGGCCATTTGTTGAAGAGAGTTCCAAACCTCTAACTCCCTTTGTGTATTAAACAATTAAGTTATGCCGTGTTGAGAGTGTGTTGCTGGAAAAGCACAGCTGGTCAGGCAGCATCCGAGGAGCACGAACTTTGATGTTTCAGGCCAGAGTCCTTCATCGGGCTCCAGCCCGAAACATCGATTTTCCTGCTCCTTGGATGCTGCCTGACCTGCTGTGCTTTTCCAGCAACACACACTCAACTCAGATCTCCAGCATCTGCAGACCTCACTGTCTTCTAATTAATTTATACCCCCTAGTTTTCGAACCTCCAACCAGTGGATATGGTTTCTTTATCTATCCTATCTTTTCTTGTTATTACATTGAAGACTTTGGTCACATCCCTCCTTAATCTTCAAAATTCTAGATTAAAATGGGTCTTTTTTTTTGTTTAATCACTACTCGTAACATAACTCCTGAAGTCCAGGTATCATTCTTGTAAACCATGTTGTACTCCTCCAAGATATCCTTCCTAAGATGTGGTGCCTAGATCTGCTCACAGTGAGGTCTAATCAAGCTTTTGTATACCTGCTGTACAAAATTGCCATCCTTGTATTCAAGTACTCTAAGTATTAGGATAGTTTATCATTAGCTTTCTTGATTATTATTTTTTGCACAGTCCACGGCATTTTAAAGACTCATGTGCCTGAACCTCCAAGTCTCTTTGGATATGCACTGCATTTAACTTCATACCATCTTCATACTGGTGCGGCATGGTAGCTCTGGGGTGGCATGGTGGCTCAGTGGTTGGCACTGCTGCCTCACAGAGCCAGGGACCTGGGTTCGATTCCAGCCTTGGGTGACTGTGTGGAATTTGCACATTCTCACTGTATCTGTGTGGGTTTCCTCTGAGTGCTCCCGTTTTCTTCCACAATCCAAAGCTGTGCAGGTCAAGTGAATTGGCCATGCTAAATTGCCCATAGTGTTAGGTGCATTAGTCAGAGGGAAATGGGTCTGGGTGGGTTACTCTTCGGAGGGTCGGTGTGGACTTGTTGGGCTGAAGGGCCTGTTTCCATACTGTAGGGAATCTAATCTAGAAAATACCCTGATCTATGCTTTTTCAGTCCAAAAAGGATAACCTCACATTTGCTTGCATTTAAATCCATCTGTTATAGTTTTGTCCATTCACTTAACCTATCAATATCCCTTTGTAATTGTCTGATATTAGCTACACTGTCTATGATGCCATCCACAATTATATCATAAATGATGCCCTTTTTCAGTAGCATCATGGGATCATAGTTCTTATAACACAGAAGGAAGCCCTTTGGCCTATTTTGTATGTGTCGTCCATTAAGCATCTGTCTATTCTAATCCCATTTTCCAGCACTTGGTCTGCAGCATTGTGTGCTATGGCAAGTGCTCATCTAAATGTTTTGAGAGTTTCTGCCTCTACAACTGTTTTAGGTAGTGAATTCCAGACAGTTTTATTCCCCCTAAATCTCTTTAAACCTCCTGCCGCTAACTTAAAACTTTGATCCTTGGTTATTGAACTCTCTAATAAGGAGACAGCTTTTTCCCATCTATGGCCCTTTTAACTTTGTATTCCTCAATAAGGTGACCCTCAGTCTTTTGTGCTCGAAAGAAAACAACTCCAGTCTATTTAGTCTCTCTTCATCGCTAAATCACTCCAGCCTAGGCAGCATGTTGGTGAATCTTCTTTGCACCGTCTCTAGTACAGTCATATCTTTCATACAGAGCAGTGACCAGAACTGCTCATAGTATGCCAGCTGTGGCCTTACTAACATTATATACATCTCCATCATAATCTGCTTGCTCATGTGCTCAATGTTTTAACTAATAAAGGGTAGGTATCCCAAATGCCTATTTAATCAACTTATCCATTAGTCTTGTGTCTTCAAGGTTCTGTAGACATGTACGCAGGTGTTCCTTTCATCCTCTGCACTTCCAAGGGTTTTACCAATCAACATGTACTCACTTGCCTTGTTAGTGCATCCAAATGCACTACCTCACATTTTTTAGGATTGAATTGCATTTCAGTCCATCTGACCGGTCCATCTATATCATCCTATAGCCTGAGGCTTTTCCTACCATAAAACTGGTAGGACTGGAGAGAGGCAAATGTAATTCCTCTCTTCAAGAAAGGAAATAGAGAAATCCCCAGCAATTACAGACCAGTAAGTTTCACGTCTGTCATCTGCAAGGTGTTATAAAGGATTCTGAGGGATAGGATTTATGACCATCTGGAAGAGCATGGCTTGATGAAATGCAGTCAACACAGCTTTGTGATGGGCAGGTCATGCCTCATAAACCTTATCGAGTTCTTTGAGGATGTGACTAGAAATGTTGATGAGGGTAGAGCTATGGATGTGGTGTATCTGGACTTCAGCAAGGCATTTGATAAGGTTCCCCATGGTAGGCTCATTCAGAAGGTCAGGAGGAATGGGATTCAAGGGAACATAGCTGTCTGGATACAGAATTGGCTGGTCAACAGAAGACAGTGAGTGGTAGTGGAAAGAAAATATTCTGCCTGGAAGTCTGTGGTGAGTGGTGTTCCACAGGGCTCTGTCCTTGGGCCTCTATTGTTTGTAATTTTTATTGATGACTTGGATGAGGGGATTGAAGGATGGATCAGCAAGTTTGCAGATGACCCAAAGGTTGGAGGTGTCATTGACAGTATAAAGGGCTGTTGTTGGCTGCAGTGGGACATTGACAGGATGCAGAGATGGGCTGAGAGGTGGCAGATGGAGTTCAACCTGGATAAATGAGAGGTGATGCATGTTGGAAGGTCAAATTTGAAAGCTGAGTACAGGATTAAGGATAGGATTCTTGGCAGTGTGGAGGAACAGAGGGATCTTGGTGTGCTGGTACATAGATGCCTTAAAATGGCCACCCAATTGGACAGGGTTGTTAAGAAAGCACATGGTGTTTTGGCTTTCATTAACAGGGGTATTGAGTTTAAGAGTCATGAGATCTTGTTGCAGCTCTATAAAACTTTGCTTAGACCACACTTGAAATACTGAGTCCAGTTCTGGTCACCCAATTATAAGAAAGATGTGGGTGCTTTGGAGGAGGTTTACCAGGATGCTGCCTGGACTGGAGGGCTTATCTTATGAGGAGAGGTTGACTGAGCTCGGACTTTTTTCATTGGAGAAAAGGAGGAGAAGAGGGAACCTAATTGAGGTATGCAAGATAATGAGAGGCATAGATAGAGTCAATAGCCAGAGACTATTTCCCAGGGCAGAAATGACTAACACGAGGAGTCATAGTTTTAAGCTGGTTGGAGGAAAGTATAGAGGGGATGTCAGAGGCAGGTTCTTTACACAGAGAGTTGAGAGAGCATGGAATGCGTTGCCAGCAGCAGTTGTGGAGGCAGGGTCATTGGGGACATTTAAGAGACTGCTGGACATGCATATGGTCACAGAAATTTGAGGGTGTATACATGAGGATCAGTGGTTGGCACAACATCGTGGGCTGAAGGGCCTGTTCTGTGGTGTACTGTTCTATGTTCTATGTTCTGTAACTTTCATGTCAACTGTGAACTTAATGAACATACCTCCTACAATCAAATCTAGATTTTTAACATACAAAACAAACAGCAAGGGACCCAGAATCAAGCCCAATGGTTTGCCACTGTACATATCTTCCAGTTGCAAAAACATCCTTTGAGTATCATACTTTGCCTCCAGCCTCTTAGCCAATTTTGATTCCAATTTACCAAATTGTCCTGGATCTCATGGGCTCTTAACTGTGTGCCATGAAACTGGCTCAAGAAACTGTATGCTGAAACCTTCAGTACATGGTTTATCCAGAATGCCTTATCTCCACTTGCCCTGTAAATCTAGTAATTTTACAATATAACATTATTGATGAAGTTACTAATTTAACTTCTGCATGCAGATGTTTTCAAGGGTGTCCTTCAGTTACAAAGAAATTGTAAGATTGAATATTAATTGTGCAGAACATGAGTGGCAAAAATTTACCATTAAAAAATTACCATGAGTACAATTTACCATTCAAGTATATTGATTTTTTTTTCCCTCTAAGGAGGGTTTCCAACTGGTTAGGTCTGAAGTAAAATTAACTCTTCAAAATGGAACCTACCAAATCTATTGAGCTATATGGCATGGTGATCAATGTTAGTGTTAGATATTAAAATGCAAAATTGAAATTGAATTTTAGGATCTGAGCAAAGTAGGAGCAGAACGGCCAGTAGTGTTGCATCGTGAAAAGAGAAGATGGATTTCTGCAACTTTCAAACTTGTAGAAGAAGATGTGGGACCTTTCCCTAAAAAGGCAATAAAGGCAAGTATGAATATGAGGAAAATCAAAATCCTTGTCTTTACAGCTGCAATATAGATAATGAAAAGAACTGTCAGTTGGAATACTTTCAACATTACTTATCACTCTAAATTATGTACTTTGTCTCTGTGTGTTCAGTTTTATGAGTGGGATCGATGTTTGAATTTTTTTAGCCTTCTATCTAAGCATTGATTCAATCAATGTCTGACAAGTTAATTAGCATGATATTGGTTATTTAACTTTATTTAATCCTGATTACTTTCTTGAAGGTAATGAATAAACTTACTATTATAACTGATGCCTGACTTCATTTCGTAGTGTATCCAAATTGCTCAATTTATATCTGGCACTACTCTGGTGTCTGGTTATGTTGCATTAGTTCTTGAACATTTAAAGATCCTCTGTGTCCTTAGCTAGTTCGACCCTAGCTCTGTGCAGAACATAAACAATGAGGCAGATCAATAAGGCAGACTTGTCTGTTTCTGTCTTTTATAAAAACATGGGTAAATTCCATTGATCCCAAAATCATATACAGGTGAAATACAGATCATAATTCCCCACACCTGCTAGAGAATTCAAAGTCAATATAATTGTGTCTATTAATTACAAGTCTGGGCTGGATTTTACCACCACCTGCTGGTGGGTTTGATAACTGAGAGGCTTATAAAATCTAGCATGTGGTCTTCCCATTGGCTACTCACCAATCCTTAGGCCTGTTAATGTTGTTAAATGGGCAATTAGTAGTCAATGCAGAGCTTGGAATTTTTCATTATTCTGAAATTCTGGTGTATCTTTTATGTGATTGGAAGTGCCTAAGAGAAGCCAAATCATGAAAATGACGTTTTAAAACTTGATTAACAATGGCAGATTTTCTTTGGAAGCATTTCAATAACTATATGCAATACCGTCTGTCTGACTGTGAGAATGATGCCAGAAAACCCCCCAGCTAATATGACTTAAATAAAACCTGAAAATGCCACAGACACTCAGTAGATCCAGCAGTATCTGTAGCAACAAGAACAGAGTTAACATTTCATGTAGAGTAACTGTCAGAAATTCATGAAAAATATTTTTATACTTTATTAAGATATTTCACAATCATATATTTAAATAGTTATTTCAGCTTAATTGCATGTAGCAACCAAAATAAGACCCCTCAAGTAAGCAAGTTAAGTCTCACAACCCAACTAAGCTTACCTGATTAATGGTGGAGTTGAACTACGATTCAAACTGATAGTGACTGTCTCTGGAAATGTCCAGGGTTCAATCCTTGTGCACTGTGGTTCTCCAGACTTCTGCTGCTGAAGAATCCTGAGATTGAATTCTTATAGGATTTTCTGGCTTAGTGAGTTTGTGGTGTGGCATTATTTCAGACACTTCTGAAGTCACCAAGTCTGTAGCTTGCTTTCTTATCAGAAGTAAAAGCCGCTGCTCGCAGCCAAGCTTCTCTGTTCCTTGTTACAATCGGTATTAGCTGTCTGTTCAAAACAAACTCTGGCCTGCAATTAAACTTTTAAATTCTTCTGCAGGCAATCATAATTGTCCATTTGTCATAAGGCAGCTAATTATCAAGCAATGTTAAAACAGTTTGTTTATGTTGCTTCAACTCCCTTTTCCCAGAGATGGTTAATGGCTTTCAATTCCTTTATAATAGCTTTTCCTTGTCCCTTTCATCTGAAGCAACAATTTATTCCAGAAAAAGTTATTACTGATTATTTCAATCCATAAGGTTATTAAATGTCTGAAGTTTACAGAATTACATCAGTAAAGACAAAAAGCTTTGGCATTATGTAGCAATGCTCAAGTTCAGTATAGAAAGTGATAATTAGTAACAACTGTGGCTTATTTCCCGTTGCAGGTTTCCAATGACCGGTCACAAAACCATACAGTGTTGTTTACAATGAAGGGCCAGGGAGTGGATCTTGAACCTGAGAGAGGCTTGTTCTCAATTGATAGTGAAAGTGGACAAATATACATCCATCACAAAGTTGATCGTGAAAAAACAAAGGAATTGATGGTACAAACAATTGACATTTGAGTTTCTTTAGCAACAGTATTACTGAGTGGCTCGATGTGTGCATATTGGATGCTTTATCTTACTTGTGTTTATTCTGAATTGGCCAACATAAAATGTGCAGGAGTAAGAAATCTGTAAGGGTTATGTAAGAAATCTAACCATTTATAGATTTCTCAGTAAGAAGAATTGACATTGTACACACTTACACAGTGCTTTTGCAATTTTAGGATGTCCCAGAATGCTTCCCAACCAAATAATTACTTTACAGTTGTAGTCGCTGCTATAATGTAGGAAATACAGCAGTCAATTTGATTTTTGCACATCCATATCTGTCAAACAGCAATGTAATAACAGCTAGATAATGTGATTGAGGTTGTGTTTGTTCTGGGATAAATCATTCTACAGTGAGAGACTTTTGTTTTTCTCCTGTACCCTGCCTGAAGGCAGGTCAGACCACAGCACCAAGACCTCTACCACAGGTAGGTCAAGGTTGACCCTGAATCCACCTGGATTAGGAAACCTCATAGTGTTAGTACCAATCTACTCCACACCAGGTGTCTAGCCAACTGAAACAGCTAGCTTTCCCAAGGTGTCCAAGTTGATGTGACAATGTGACTTTCAGTTGTAGAGCAGAAATATGAATAGTGATGCTAGAGGCTCTATTTTTATTTTCCATTATATAGCTGGCCAGCAATCACTCCCACTCTTGTGAACTGCCATTGGCATACATCAGAAGAAGTTACAATCAGATACTTAATCTGTTTGGCCACATTAAGAATGCAACTTTCTTTGCCATCAAGTCCTGGAATGGAACATGAAATCAGAGTTCTGGCTCAATGTCTCTGTCCATTGGACTACAGACCTCCTAGTATGAGATCCTTTAAACCCATTTGAGAATTCAGCTAGCCTTATTAAACACCTCATCCAAAAGGCAACATTAGTAACAATACAGTATATTCCAATAGTCCTTTATTACTGGCCTAGATGATGTGCTTTTGGCTTGAAGTGGAATTTGAATCCACAGCATATCTGATTCAATAATAAGGATGTCAATACAGAACTAAGGCTGGCATTTTGTGAATAAAATGTCTGAGAATTAAAGCAGGAGAATAGATGTACTGCCTGCATTAACAGTGTATTTTAAAATAATTTCATGACAACAAAATCAAACATTAAATATATGGTCGAGAACTTTGCTGATTTCTGACTTTAGCATCAATTTTTTGTTTTTTTTTTGAAACCTAAGCCATAGATATGATCAATACCTTATTGTTTTAAATTGTACAGTTCTAACTTTTAAATAATAATTAATTCTATCAATTACTTTCCATATTCAGTTTCAAGTCGAGGCTCTGGAGAAAGACACTCTGCACTACCTGGATGAACACATGCTATATAAAATTTTAGTGATTGATATTAATGACAATCCTCCTGAATTCACAGAAGTAAAACCTGTTAATGTTTTGGAAAATACAGCTCCGGGTATGATTTTATTCTAAAGTAGATAATTGTTTTTATGTTCTTCCCCATTTATTCAGAAAATAAATGGGTTGGCAAACATGTCTTTATTTATAATTAGCTTGCAATAAATTGAGCAAGGATGGGGTTCAGGTGCATAATTATTTGAAATTTGCATCACAGGTAGCAGGATGGTAAAAAGGGCATTTAGCATGCTTATCTTTATTACTCAGTCCTTTTGAGTACAACAGTTGGGATGTCATGTTGAGTTTGTACAGACATTGATGAGGCTGCTTCTGGAGCACTGAGTCCATTTCTGGTCACCCAGTTATAGGAATGATATTATTAAGCTAGAGAGGGTTCAGGAGAGATTTAACCAGAATGTTGGTGGGTATGGAAGGTTTGAGTTATAAAGAAAGGCTGGATAGGCTGGGACCTTTTTCACTAGAGCATAGGTAGTTGACCTAAAAGAGGTTTATAAAATCATCAGGGGTACAGATAGGGTTAATGGTAGGGTGCCTTTTCCCTAAAATGGGGGATTTCAAGACTATTGGGCATATTTTTAAGGTGAGGGGAGAGAAATTTAAAAAAGACATGAGGGGCAATTGTTTTACACAGAGGGTGATTTTGCATGTGGAATACTTTCCTGAAGAAGTGGTGGATGTGGGCGCAGTTACAATGTTTAAAAGACATTTAGATAAGTACATGAATAGGAAATGGTCGGAGGGATATAGGGCAGGAGTAGGCAGATGGGACGAGTTTAGTTTAGGATTATGTTCAGCATGGACTGGTTGGACCGAAGGGTCTGTGTCCATGCTGTATGACTCTATGATAGAGGTATTCTTTACTAAAGGACATTAAACTTCTTTACCCCATCTGGCCTACATGTGACCCCAGATCCATACCAATGTGTTTGACACATAACTATCCTCTGAAGTGGCCTATCAAGCCATTCAGTTCAAGGGCAATAGCGAATGGGCAACAAATCAAAGAAAGAGAAAAGGCTGAGGGATGACCTAATAGAGATGTTTATCATTATGAAAGTTTTTGATTGAGAGGGTGCAGATTGAGAATGGGTTGGATTTAATGAGGTGCTGGAGTACTTGGTCTCTCTGAAAAAGTCAAAGACAAGCTCATCCCTGCTCTGGGACCTAAGCCTGAAGCCACTTTATGTTTAGAGGAGCTTTAATCAATTTAATGCAAATTTTCTGCCTCCATCTGGCAGATAGTCCCACCACTGAGAGTTAATCAAATAGCTAGGAGCTCTCCAGCCCTAGCTGCATGGGAGTGGTGACTTCTGTTGGTACTACAGCAATCTCAAGTGCTAAGGAGTCAGATTTCATTTAAAAAAAAATTATATTGTACATTATTGCACCTTTTAAAATAATCATGAGTAATTCAGATCCAGAAAATTGTTTTGTGAGCTTTTGTCTTTTTATGCAAACATTGTAGCCAATTAGCACATTAACTTTGAAATATCGATTCTCCAGCTCCTCGGTTGCTGCCTGACCGGCTGTGCTTTTCCAGCACCACACTCTTCGACATTAACTTACATGACAGAACAGCGCAATTTCCTAATTTCTTTGAACAGGCAGATAGGGAGTAAGCACCAATGCAGCACTGCTTCAATACCTCCCTGCAGATTTAATTTTGGGTTGGACACTCAGGTCTAAATATGTAACTTGAAACAATAACTCATTCAACTTAACAAATGGAATTAAAGTGACACCTTTATATGGGTTTGCTTCTGCCTACTCCTGCCCTATATCCCTCCAAACATTTCCTATTCATGTAATTATCTAAATGTCTTTTAAACATTGTAACCTACCCACAACCACCCCCTTCTCAGGAAGGTCATTACACATGCACCCGCTGTGTAAAACATTTGCCCCTCATGTCTTTTTTAAATTTCTCTCCCCTCACCTTTAAAAATATGCCCAGTAGTCTTGAAATCCCCCATCTTAGAGAAAAGGCACCCTACCATTAACCCTATCTGTACCCCTGATGATTTTATAAACCTCTTTTAGGTCAATCTCCTATGCTCTAGTGAAAAAAGTCCCAGCCTATCCAGCCTTTCTTTATAACTCAAACCTTCCATACCCACCAACATCCTGAGCATACAACGATCACAGCAATTAATTACATGCTAAAAGCATGAAAAGTAACACGTGTGCAAGAAATCTGAGACAAAAGCAAAAATTGCCAAATATGCAACAATATTCAACATCTGAAAGACAGTTGAATTTTTCAGGAGCAACCCAGCAGGAGGAGACAGTCAACCTTGCATCTTCGTGGCCAAATGTTGGTTAAGCTTTTCCAACATCTTCTATTTTAATTAGTATACCTCTTCTTGCCATGTGATTAGGGCAGTAATTATTTCTAGGTTAAAACTTAATTTACTCATATTCCATATTCTATGCTTTAGGAGAAGAAATCTTGAAAGTTGAAGCAAAAGATCCTGATGAGCCAAGGCTTGGGAATGGAAAGGTTTCATATTCAATTGTTTCTCAAAGTCCTGCAATCCCATCAAATGTATTTAATATTAATTCAGAAACTGGATCCATCTTTCTTGAAAAATGCCTGGACTACGAGGTATATATTATGTATGAATCAAAGAACATTATGTAGGAAATTGTTACCTTTCTGAATCATGAAAACATTTAAATTGTAAAAAGAAAATGGGCTGCACAGTGGCTCAGTGGTTAGCAGCGCTGCTTCATGCTACCAGGGACCTGGGTTCAATTCCAGCCTTGGTTGACTGTCTGTCTGTGTGAGTTTGCACATTCTCCCGATGTTCTATGTGGGTCTCTGAATGTTCTGGTTTCCTCCCACAATCCAAAGATGGGCTGGTCAGGTGAATTAGCTATGCTAAATTGTTCATCGTATTAGGTGCATTAATCAGAGGGAAGTAGGTTAGTCTCCAGAGAATCGATTTGGGCTGAAGGGCCTGTTTCCATATTGTAGAGAATCTAATCTAACTTTAATATAAGAAATTGCATGTTAATTAGAAGTTATGCTTTTACTGTAATCACAATCTCAACAGGTCAGCCATGATTTCAATTGAGTAATGTAACAGGCTCAAATGGCAAAATGCTTATGTTCTTTATGCTTAATAAAAGAGTTTATAAATGCCAATGTTAATGATCTAAATATTTGAAGGGATTTAATGTCCCCTCCTGGAGCACGTTGGCAGGTGAGGCACTGACATAAAATGTGATGCCACGATGAAGTGCCATTTGACCTGCAGAAAGACAGGTGTCAGGTGACCTAGCTCCTAAGGAACAATTAAGGGGCTTCTCCAACAGTCACCCATGCCAAATAGCAAGGTAACCATATTGCGACTTAGTTGAGGAGGTGAGAAGGGAACATTCCTGTTTGTCCCGAATGTATTAGATAAGGCTATTCTCAAACTATTTCCTTTCTCTGCATCCTTCATTAATTTCATCCCTGTTCCTCCATCATTCACTCCACTCCTTTTATGCTGAACAGAGCTCCTTCCACCTCTGACTGAGGCCTCCCATCTAGATTCCCTCTGAACTGTCATTTCACAATTACCACATTTATTGTGCTGATACTGGAGACAGAAGGTATTCATGGGTCTGGATACCTAAATTGCTTGGAATCTTCAAATCCTCAGTCTCTGAAAGATAATAAATAAATCAACACTGATATACCAAGGTGTCTTTGTCTGATTACCAAAGTCTATTCATCAGGTTGGCCCAAAAGAGAAAAGCTGAAAACTGGGATATCTGAACAATTTTTAGAAAATTGTCAGTATACTGGGGCTTTTAACAACATTTTGGAGTTCAGGTTGTAAGTTTGCTTGCTGAGCTGGAAAGTTTGTTTTCAGACGTTTCGTCGTCATGCTAGATTACATCATCAGTGAGCCTCTGGTGAAGTGCTGGTGTTATGTGTCTTGGTCTCTTAAGGTGGGTGATATCATTTCCAGTTCTTTTTCTCAGAGGTTGGTAAATGGGGTCAAATTGATGGGTTTCCTGGATGGAATTGCAGTTTGAATTCCCGTGTGTGTCTCTGTTTAGCCTGTCATAGGATGGATGTGTTGTCCCAGTCGAAGTGGTGTCCTTCTTCATTTGTGTGTAAGGATACTAGTGATAGTGGTTCATGTATTTTGGTGGCTAGTTTTCTGCCTGTCCATCCGATGTAGTGTTTGTGACAGTCCTTGCACAGTATTTTGTAAATGACATTCATTTTGCTGGTTGTTTGTATTGGATCCTTTAGGTTAATCAGCTGCTGTTTAAATGTGTTGGTAGGTTTGTGGGCTATCATGATACCTAGGGGTCAGAGCTGTCTGGTAGTAATTTCAAAGATGTTTTTGACGTATAGTAATGTGGCTAGAGTTTCTGGGGGTATTGTGTATGCTTGTTGGGTTTGTTGTTTAGGAATCGGTGGACTGTGTTTATGGGGTACCTATTCTTCTTGAATATGCTGTATAAGTATTTTTCTTCTGCTGCTTGTAGTTCCTGGGTACTGCAATGTGTTGTGGCCCATTTAAATAATGTCCTGATGCAGCTCCATTTGTGGGTGTCGGCATGATTGCTCCTGTAGTTAATATTCGGTCTGTGTGGGTTGCTTTCTAAAGTTCTCCATTAACTGTTTGTTCCACTGTGACATCTAGGAAGGGGAGTCTATTGTTGTTCTCCTCCTCTTTTGTGAAATTTATGCCAGTAAGGATTTGTTGATGATGTTATAGGTTTCTTCTAATTTTAGTTTTGTGATGACAAAAGTGTTATCTGCATAGTGGACCCAAAGTTTTGGTTGGATCATGGGGAGGCTGTTTGAGTCTCTGCATTGCTGCTTCTGCTAAAAAGCCCGATATTGGTGATCCCATGGGTGTTTCATTGATTTGTTTGGAGGTCTTGTCATTGAAGGTGAAGTGGGTAGTGAGGCACAGGTCTATAGCTTTAGGATGCTGTCATTGCTGCTATCTGGTGTTTGTGTCCTTTGTTCGTCCAGGAGTGCGGTCAGGGTTTCTTTTGGCTGCGCTTATGCTAATTGATGTGAATAGGGCTGTTACAGCAAAGGAGACCATTATTTCGTCCTCTTCTATCCCATGGTGCCTTTGGTGTTCAGGAACTCTTGGGTGGAGTGAATGGAGTGGCATGAGTCTTCTACTAGTTATTTCAGTTTTCGGTGGAGTTCCTTAGCTACTCTGTATGTTGGTGTTCCTGGTGGTGAGACTGAGTCTGAGGGGGGCCTCTGGTTTGTGTACTTTAGGTAGCCCATGGAAGGATCAATAAACAAAGCAATTTTGACCCCAGTTACCAACCTCTGAGAAAAAGAACTGGAAATGATATCACCCACCTTAAGAGACCAAGACACATAAATAGAAAGCAGGACATTACACTGGCTTTTCACTGGAGGCTCACTGATGATGTTACCTAGCATGGTGACAAAACATTTGGAGACAAACTTCCAGCTCAGCGAGCAAACTTACCTCAGACTGAGCTACAAATCTTCTCAAAAATTGCAATTTGGAGTTGTCCTGGTAAGCAGAGACAATCAATCATCCTGTCTACAGTTTCCGGAGGGTTGAACAAAACATGGATCTTAGAAAGCAGATACTTTTACATTTTCTGGGATATCTTTTAGGCAATCTTTGGGGTTCAGGGCCTTTGGACTGCCATGCACTCACCTAACAACCTCCCCACAATCCAGATCCTGGCACAAGTCCCTGTGGGCTTGTGGTAATTTTTTATGCCCCTGTCTTTTAGCATAGTTCAAGATTTTTGGTCCTGATCTCCTGCATGAGATGCTCCAGGCATTAAAATACCTCCCTTGAGAAGATGAAAAAAATGAAAACCCAAAGCATGGAAAAGGGAACACCAAGGATGAAATAAATTGAAGCTGAGGAATATCCTCTTCCCTCTTAAAAATTCTAAGAATGCCACAAATCCTGATGCTCTAGTAGCATCCCAACTTTATTTCACATAGTCACTCTTCACTCTGACAGTGAGAGGGCTGAAGTTGTTGAATGGAAGATGTCTCCAATAAGAAATGGTGACAGAATGAGGAGGAGCTGCATTGTGGTGGTAAATTGAGATTGTTTCACCCTCCAGGCTCCTGGGAGCAACACTCATGAAAGGAACCACTGCTTCTGCAAAAATCCTGATCATTCCAGGAAACATGGGAACTGTAGCTGGAGAATCAGAAACATGTAGAATTGATTGGAGGTTAGGGGAGGAGAAGGAACCATTAGCAGAGAAATCCCCTGGTATCCTTGTGAAATCAGCAGACACTCCTTCAGGAACTTCTAAAAGAATTTGGAGGAGAAAGTAGACTCTTCTATTCACGTTCTAGTCCAAAACTGCAATGAGTATCAGTCCCCTCTTTTGGACAACATGTTAGGAGGCTAACTCTATGTATTTTCCTGAGCCATCCATCATTTGGCATGAAGGGGGCAGGATCGGAGGGGAGGTCCTATGTGCTGAGGTGGTAATTGAGAGACTGTTTACTACATTGGAATCCCCAAAAAAGACTGCTTGAGGCTATAGCACTGACAAAAACTTGATTTTGTAGGCATTGGCAGAAACTGAGGAAATTTAAATAAATGGGGTCAAATTGGGGGAGAGGGAAGGCCTAAGGATTATATCCTTTCTACCTATACAACACAGGTCCTCATTACAACTATCTAGCTCAATAATCATATAGCACTGGATGGTCCTGGGAAAACACAGGTGTAGTTTAGAGATAAACGTGGGGTGTGCGACACAGTGGCTCAGTGGTTAGCACTACTGCCTCGCAGTGCTAGGGACCCAGGTTCGATTCCAGCCTCGGGTGACGTTTTTACATTCTCCCTGTGTCTGTGTGAGTTTCGTCTGGGTGCTCTGGTTTCCTCCAAAGATGTGTGGGCCAGGTGAATTGGTTATGCTAAATTGCCCATAGTGATAGATAGATGCATTAGTAGGGAGCAGGTGAATGGGTCTGGGTGGGTTACTCTTCGGAAGGTCAGTGTGGACTTGTTGGGCCAAAGGGCCTGTTTCTGCACCGTAGGGAATCTAATCTATCTATAAATGGGCAGTATTTACTTACAGAAATGAGGGAACAGTCAGCATTACTCCTGCCAGGTAAAAGGAGAAAAAAACAAATCTCTTAGCATCAAGGTTGGCCTGTCCGCATTTGAGCTCATTTTTTTTCCCACTATTTAAGTCAAATTCATTGGGATGGGGTGGGGGAGGAGGGCCCCAAAGGCTAATTGTGGAAGAAGTTCAGTCTAGTGTCCTATATTTATTATGTTTGGATGGTGCTTATATGGTAAATCAATGATAGGGATGAACTCAAAGCATCAAACCTTATACAGCCTTGGAGTTTAAAAAGACTAAGGAGTTTTATGCAAAAGCAAACAAATGCATTCCAACTCATGCAACAGCTGGGCTTGTTACTACTACTTCTTTTATTGATTAAAAGGTTGATGGCTTTTATTTCTACAAATTACATCATGTTTTCTGACTGATTTTTATTTTTGTTTAAGGCCATCAAATCTTACTCTTTAACCATTAAAGCAAGAGATAACGGATTGGAAGTATTGTCCTCCAGGACAGTAGTAGAGATAAATGTGGTCGATGCCAACAATAATCTTCCAGTTTTAACTCAGAAAAGCGTAAGTACTTCTTAACATTGTATCCCTAGTGGGAGCAAGGTGCAAAGGCATTTTTAATCTTGAAGGAGACATGGACTTAAATGTATTGATCTTTCAATTGCAATTGCAACACCACTGTAATGCAACTTCAAAACAAAAACAAAACTGAATGAACTTCAGATGCTGGAAATCAGAAACAAAAACAGAAATTTCTTGAAAAGCTCAGCAGGTCAGATAGCATCTGTGGAGAGAGAAAGCAGAATAAACATGTCATGTCCAGTGACCCTTCTTCAGAACTGATGGTAACTATTTATGCAGAAGATGGGTGAAGGTAGGGGGAGGAGTAAACGATAGGTTGAGATAGAACTCAAAGAGAGAAAAAAACAGTTGGACGGGCAAAGGACTGGATAAAGGTCAGCCTGGGAGAATGAACAGTTGTTAATAGGGACTACTAGTAGCTAACAATGGGTTGTGTATTGTGGCAGCCCATGTGATGACAAGGCCTGCTATGCCAGGGTTGGGGCAAGGATATGGGAGAAGATGCTCAACCCTAACATTATTGAACTCGATATTGAGTCCAGAAGGCTGAAGAGTTCACAAGTGGAAAATGCAATGCTGTTCTTCCATCTTCTGCATTAATATCAGCCTTTTCCGAGCTCCCATTAGTTCTGAAGAAGGGTCAATGGACCCGGAACTTTAATTCTGCTTTCTCTCCACAGATGCTGCCAGACCAGGCAGGATGGTCTTCATCTGAACCAGAGGGGTACCAATATCCTGGGGGGGAAATTCGCTAAAGGTATTGGAATGGGTTTAAACTAATCCAGCAGGGGGATGGGAACCAAAATTGTACAAGTATAGAAAAGGTTGAGAGTAGGGAGGTCCAAAATCAAGTTTCAGGGATGCAAGATGGCACCAGCAAGCAAGAAGTTGGTTTGAAGTGTATCTACTTCAATGCCAGGAGCATCTGGAATAAGGTGGGTGAACTTGCAGCATGGTTTAGTACCTGGGACTTCGATGTTGTGGCTATTTCGGAGACATGATTAGAGCAGGGACAGGAATGGGTTGTTGCAGGTTCCAGGATTTAGATGTTTCAGTAAGAACAGAGAAGATGGTAAAAGAGGGGGAGGTATGGCATTGTTGGTCAAGGACAGTATTACAGTTGCAGAAAGGATGTTTGGGGACTCGTCAACTGAGGTAATATGTGCTGAAGTTAGAAAGAGGAAAGGAGAGGTCACCCTGTTGGGAGTTTTCTATAGGCCTCCGAATAGTTCCAGAGATGTAGAGGAAAGGATAGCAAAGATGATTCTCGATAGGAGTGAGAGAGACAGGGTAATTGTCATGGGGGACTTCAACTATCCAAATATTGACTGGGAACACTATAGTACGATTACTATAGATGGGTCAGTTTTTGTCCAGTGTGTGCAGGAGGGCTTCCTGACACAGTATGTAGACAGGCCAACAAGGAGCGAAGCCACATTAGATTTGGTACTGGGTAATGAGCCCGGCCAGGTGTTAGACTTGGAAGTAGGTGAGCACTTTGGTGATAGCGATCACAATTCTGTTATGTTTACTTTAGTGATAGAAAGGGATAGGTATATACCACTGGGCAAGAGTTACAGCTGGGGGAAAGGCACTTACGATATGATTAGGCAAGATTTAGGAAGCATAGGATGGAGAAGGAAACTGCAGGGGAGCTTATTCAAGGAAAAGCTACTGTGTGTCCTAGATAAGTATGTACCTGTCATGCAGGGAGGAAGCTGTAGAGCGCGGGATCCGTGGTTTATGAAGAAAGTGGAATCTCTGGTCAAGAGGAAGAAGAAGGCTTATGTTAGGATGAAATGTGAAGGCTCAGTTAGGGCACTTGAGGGTTACAAGGTAGCCAGGAAAGACCAAAAGAGAGAGCTCAGAAGAGCCAGGAGGAGACATGAGAAGTTGTTGGCGGATAGGATCAGGGTAAACTCTAAGGCTTTCTATAGGTGTTTAACGAATAAAAGAATGACAAGAGTAAGATTAGGGCCAATCAAGGATAGTAGAGGGAAGTTGTGTGTGGAGTCAGAGGAGATAGGGGAAGCACTAAATGAATATTTTTCAACAGTATTCACTCTAGAAAATGACAATGTTGTCGAGGGGATTACTGAGATACAGGCTACTAGACTAGGTGTGATTGAGGTTCACATGGAGGAGGTATTAGAAATCCTGCAGAGTGTGAAAATAGATAAGTCCCCTGGGCCGGATGGGATTTACCCTAGGATCCTCTGGGAAGCCAGGGAGGAGATTGCTGAGCCTTTGGCATTGATCTTTAAATCGTCGTTGTCTACAGGAATAGTGCCAGAAGACTGGAGGATAGCAAATTTGGTTCCCCTGTTCAAGAAGGGGAATAGATACAATCCTGGTAATTATAGACCAGTGAACCTTACTTCAGTTGTTGGTAACGTGTTGGAAAAGGTTATAAGAAATAGGATTTATAATCATCGAGAAAAGCATAATTTGATTAGGGATAGTCAGCACGGTTTTGTGAAGGGTAGGACGTGCCTGACAAACCTTATTGAGTTCTTTGAGAAGGTAACCAAACAGGTAGATGAGAGTAAACTGGTTGATGTGGTGTATATGGATTTCAGCAAGGTGTTCTATAAGGCAGTTATACAAAATGCAGAGGAATGGGATTGTGGGAGATATAGCACTTTGGATCAGTATTAGGCTTGCCGAAAGAAGACAGAGGGTGGTGGTTGATGGGAAATGTTCATCCTGGAGTCCAGTTACCAGTGGTGTACCGCAAGGGTCGGTGTTGGGTCCACTGATGTTCGTCATTTTTATAAGCGACCTGAATGAGGGTGTAGAAGGGTGGGTTAATAAGTTTGCAGACGACACTATGGTCGGTGGAGTTGTGGATAGTGACAAAGGATGTTGTAGGTTACAGAGAGATATAGATAAGCTGCAGAGCTGGGCTGAGAGGTGGCAAATGGATTTTAATGCGGACAAGAGTGAGTAATTCACTTTGGTCGGAGTAAGCGGAATGCAAAGTACTGGGCTAATGGTAAGATTCTTGGTAGTGTAAATGAGCAGAGAGATGTCTGTGTCCATGTACACAGATCCTTGAAAGTTGCCACCCAGGTTGATAGGGTTGTTAAGAAGGCATACAGTGTTTTAGCTTTTATTAATAGAGGGATCGAGTTCCGGAACCATGAGGTTATGCTACAGCTGTACAAAACTCAAGTGCAGCCGCACTTGGAGTATTGTGTACAGTTCTGGTCACTGCATTATAAGAAGGATGTGGAAGCTTTGGAAAGGGTGCAGAGGAGATTTACTAGGATGTTGCCTGGTATGGAGAGAACATCTTACGATGAAAGGCTGAGGGACTTGAGGCTGTTTTCGTTAGAGAAAAGAAGATTGAGAGGTGACTTAATAGAAACATATAAGATAATAAGAGGGTTAGGTAGGGTGGACAGGGAGAGCCTTTTTCCAAGTATGGTGATGGCGAGCATGATGGGGCATAGCTTTAAATTGAGGGGTGATAGATATAGGACAGATGTCAGAGGTAGTTTCTTTACTCCGAGAGTAGTAAAGGGTATGGAATGCTTTGCCTGCAATGGTAGTAGATTCGCCAACTTTAAGTACATTTAAATTGTCATTGGACAAGCATATGAACGTACATGGAATAGTGTAGGTTAGATGGGCTTCAGATTGGTATGATAGGCGCTATATCGAGGGCTGAAGGGCCTGTACTGCGCTGTAATGTTCGATGTTCTATAGACCTGCTGGTTTTGTCCAACAATTTCTATTTTTGTTTCTGATGCAACTACTTTTGAGTTTATGGAATGCATATGTCTTCAGGTTACACTGACTGAAGTTAGGAATTGAATAATTGCAGGTGGGCAAGGATATAATGTTGCAATTATAAGTCTGATGGTTTTACCTTTATAGTCTCCAAATGCCTTTTGTGAGAGCCAAAGAAAGTTCCCAGCCTACGTTCAGTGTTGCATCATTAATTTCATCTCTCTTGCTCTGCCAGAAAGTACCTCCTGTGGTCAGCCATGTCCTTTCACATTTTCCAGCTGCCACCCAATTTCAATTCTTGAGTACTTCCTTTCTACCATATGCTTTTTACATCACAGTGCTTTTCCAGTCCTCAGATAGAAGCAAAATTTTTTACCTTGAAACTCAAAAACTGTCCCTGTCATTTCTCTCTCTCACACACACACACACACACACACACACTCTCTCTGTCTGTCTGTCTGTCTCTCTCTCTCTCTCTCTCACTGCTGCGCCACACACTGCAGCAGTTGTATGTCTCAGTGTGGCTGTGCATATCTTCAAATCTGATACAAATGCCATGACAATATCATAAATCATTCCATTTTTATTTTATGGGTTGAAATAATTCCAAGTCAATCTCAATCACTCCATTTGACCTACCACTTGCCTCAACTATATCAGATGGATGCAGAAATGCCATCAATGCTTCTAGTGTGCATACAGACACCATTCAAAACATCTCCTTCAATAGCTCATGCACTAGTCTCTATCGTAAGCATACTGCACATACACCTCGGTGTGATGAAACACAGTCTTTAAAATTAACCACTTGTATGGTCAGGTGATATGTGATCACTTTGAGTCACTTTTTTGTTCCTTTTGGAAACCATTTCATTCCATACAAGTCCCAGATCTCAGATGATAAGCATCAAAAATCAATAGTCCATATTTCATAATGCAACAGCTAAAAGTGTTTGGAGCTGGCTCTGAAGAGGAAGACTTCAACATCCACAGCATCATTGACATACTGCTGTGAGATTGGCACAAAAAAGGAGAGAGTTGAAGAAGACAGGGACACAGTCGAGAAAAGTTGCATTAGACAAGGGCCAATGTTATAATAGGCATCACCCACTTCAGGAATTTAGACACAGAAACTTTCTTGAAGGACAATACTTTCCGTACTGGGTTTGTCCTGTCAGCTGATGGCTGATATTTGCAGCCTCTGGAAGTCTTTCTCTTGACCTGGCAGACACATGTTAGAATAACTGTGACAATCAATGCTACCCTTAATTTATTATTTCAGGTTCCTTTCTTGTACTAAAGGAAACATGTCACAATCCATTGTACAAAAGGACTCATGACATATAATGAGTGAATGATGATGGCAGACATCATTGTGACAACAGCCAGAAGATGTAGGAACTTGGATTATGTGGAAATATTTAAAAAAAAACTTAACATATGGATACCATTGGTGAATTGCAATTTTTTGATCTTACATTTCCTATTGCTTCTACTTGCCATATCTTAGTGCCTTCACTTGGGGGAGATAGACGTATGGGGTGCTGTAGTGCTGTATTTGCTTTAATTGTTTTTTTTAGCTGCATGGATCACCAAGGTCAACACACAGCAACAACCTCTGGAAGCGGAGGCCAGTGCATTGGAATGCCGACTGACATGGATCCTCCAACCCATTGTCTGTTCGTGTGGTCACACAATGTAGAGGAACACTGGTAAAGGGGCACAGTTTGGTGACAGTGACCATGAAACTACTGGATTTTCATAAAAATCCACTTGGTACATTGACATCTTTTAATGGTCTTGAGTACATGCGATTGACAATATAATCAATAGCTAGGCATTCATACGCCACTGAAGGTCATGTGCAACAGATGATATTATATTATGTAAGCTGCTAGTTCAGTATACCCCTAACTTAACAAGCTAGGAGATCAATCCTGTTTTAATAAAGAGTGCAGAAACAGCACCGGGCATACCTAAAAAATTAGGTGTCAAATGGTAAAGCTTTAATACGGGACTACATCATTCTGCTCCGACTTTCCCTATATGATAGAAAGAGCTAAGATATTCAAAAGAGAATCAGATCAAAACTCTGCATTTCCTGCCACATCTCATTGATAATGTTGATGGATTGAGCATTGAACTAAAGACAGAGGCTCAACCATCAATGATAGGCATCAATGCAAAATATGTAGCTGAAGCATTTGCCACCCAAAAGTGCTAAGTAGATGATTCATTTTGGCCTTCACTTGAGGGTTCAGCATAACTTTCTGACAATAGAAGTGAAGACTTGTGTTGCACATATAGCAATGTCTTGAAATGATCTGTTACAGTACAGCTACAACACTGGCATTTACCTATCAAAATTATTCATACATGTGCTGGCCACAAAAAGCTGGACAAGTCTAATCTTGGTAAATGCCACCATCAATCTAACTTTGATCATCAGTAAATCAATGAAAGGGATCATCAACAAGTGTAATCAAGCAGCACTTACTTAGTAATGGCCTGCGCACAGGTGGTCAGTTTTGGTTCAGCCATGGTATCCAGCTCCTCTCCTGAATGAACACTCATTGTACAAAAATCGATAAAAGAACTGAATTCTAGAGGTGAAGTGAGTGAGAGTGCCCTTGACATCAAGGCAACACTTGACTGAATTTGGTATCAAGAATTCTTTGGTGCTGGTTCTGCAATTGTTCATGTTATATATAAATGGTTTGGAAGAGGAGACTGAGTATAATGTTTCCAAGTTTGCTGATGACACTAAATTGAGTGGAAAGGCAAACTGTGCAGAGAATGTGGAAGGTCTGCAGAGAGATTTATATAGGTTAAGTGAGTGGGCTAGGGTCTGGCAGATGAGTACAATGTTGCTAAATGTGAGGTTATCTACTTTGCAAGTAAAAATAGTAGGTCAGAGTATTATTTAAATGGTGAAAGATTGCAGCATGCTATTATGCAGAGGGACTTAGGAGCGTTCATTCATGAATTGCAAAAAGTTGATTTGCAGGTGCAACAGGCAAATCAACTTAAGAGCTGGGAGGTTCTGCTGCAATTGTACAAGGTGTTGGTGAGGCCGCACCTGAAGGATTGTGCGCAGTTGTGGTCTCCTTACTTGGGGAAGAATATACTGGCTTTGGAAGTGGTGCAAAGGAGGTTCACCGGGTTGATTCTGGAAAAGAGGGGGTTACCCTATGAGGAGAGGTTGAGCTGCCTGGGACTGTACTCACTAGAACTTAGAAAAAGGAGAGAGGATCTTATAGAAATATGTAAAATTATTAAAGGAATAGATAAGATAGAGGCAGAAAAGTTGTTTCAACTGGTGGGTGAGACTAGAACTCAGGGACATGGCCTCAAGATTAGTGAGAGATGAGAAGGGACTGCTTTTCCCAGAGAATAATGAATCTATGAAATTATCTGTCCAAGGAAGAAATACAGGCAGCTTCATTAAAAATATTCAAGACACAGTTGGATGGTAGGTCTATTAAGGGTTATGGGAATAATGCAGATAGGTGGAGCTGAGATAATGGATAGATCAGCCACGATCTTAATGAATGGTGTAACAGGCTTGACAGGCCAAATGGTCTACTCCTGCTTCTATTACTTTGAAAATGTTGCTATTCTTTCATTCTCGCTGGGTCAAAATTCAGAACTCCCTTTCTAAGAGTACAATGGGGGTACCGACACCACTTGACTGCAAAACCTCAAGAAGAAATCTTGTCATCACCTTCTCCCGGCTAATCAATAATAGGCAGCAAATGGTGGTTTCCCCAGTGACCCCCTCATCCCATGAAAGGCAAAAAAAGGTTGCTCAAATGTTACCCACATTGCGCAGATGTTTTTGTCTGATGCACTTTGAGAGATCCTGTTAAAGTTGTCCCATTGCATGCATTCAGAGCCATAATGAAAATAATGTGACCTGATCATTGTTATATGAGCTTCTTCCTCTCCACGATAACAAGTACTGAAGAGTGCAGCTAGCATATCCAGTACCTTGCTTTGTTTCTGATACATCTTTCAGATTCTATTTCTCAACAATAACCTTTGTTGTTCAGCAACTGTGTGTTAGCTGAGTATAACTTTGAGAAGATTTAGCTCCAAACTCGCTGCATCTCTAGCCTTCAATGAATCCATCTGCTTACTTGTGTTGAGTGACTCACAAGGTGAATATGCGACTAACTGTTTAGGCATGAGTGATGGTGCATACTGAATACTGTATATGGTCAGTCTGCCCAATCAGCATGTATTTCCTGTGATTGTTGCTGTATATGTGAAAATCAGACCTGAAAGATAGAGGAAAGGATATTATTTAGTCATGGCAAAGTAGCATTCTTGACAGGTGCACTATTCAGCCATTTTGTTATGCCATCATTGATAAAACAATGGTAGAGATATTTCAGTGCTTTTGGCAATTATCTGCCAGTGCCCTCTTTTTCTATCTCTGACAGAGGAGACCACCTGATGAAGGAGCAGCGCTCCCAAAGCTAGTGCTTCCAATTAAACCTGTTGGATATAACCTGGTGTTGTGTGATTTTTTTAACTTTGTACACCCCAATCCAACACCGGCACCTCCAGATCACGAGGAGAAGAATGCAATTATCTCTGTAGTCTCTTCCTTTGGTTTTCTGGTACTCCCCAGCAATTTCCCTGTCTTAAAAAAAAATGCAAGTGAGACAAGACAGGCTATTTATCCACTGGATAAAAGTGCATTTGTTGGGGATCCATCACATTTTGTTAGGGGATTCGTGTGTGAGTAGCAACTGTGGATGCGTAAATGATGAGGCAGTGATGTGTATACAAAGTGGGAGTTAGGTGTTACTGGACTTTGAGGAGAATGAGTGAAGTAATGAAATAAGCTAATAAGAGTGAATAGAGGACACAAACTACAAAGATGCCTTATATTTGCTTTTCTTCATTGGTTAAGCCAAACTGTTTTCTACATTGAACTCCACGCTGTGTGCAACAGTACTGCTATTGACTGCCTCAACAACCTTAATTCAGTTGTGATTATAGATTCTGACCCAATGATTTGACTTTCAAATTGCAGCCCCTGTAAAAGTACAAGACCTCTCTGTGTAGATCACAGCAGCTTGACCAAACTTTAGAAGTGACCACCTTTTATTTAATAGCATGTTTGAGATTGACTGATATTTCAAAGAAAAATAAACCTGAATGTTGTAAGCTGTTTTTCAAAGTTAAGAATAACTGTTAACATCTCCTGACATGTCAGGCCTTGTCATCTATCAGGACCTGATGAAACAGTCAATCATATTACAAAGCTAAAAATCACACAACACCAGATTATAGTCCAACAGGTTTAATTGGAAGCACTAGCTTTCAGAGTGCTGCTCCTTCATCAGGTAAAGGAGTGGCGCTCTGAAAGCTAGTGTTTCCAATTAAACCTGTTGGACTATAACCTGGTGTTGTGTGATTTTTAACTTTGTACACCCCAGTCCAACACCAGCACATCCAAATCAATATTACAAAGCTGTACAGCTCTTTCAATTCACTTTGACTAATTAAAACACCTGCTGGGATGCAAACGTTAATTGAGTGAGTTTTAATGAATTATTTTCTGTTTCAATCATTTGATAAGATAAAAGCACAGTTGGAATTAAAAAGCAGTGTGAACAATTCTAATCATTAGCAACTGAAAATAGGCCAATATGAACAATGAAAATCCTGAAGGCTAGTTTTAAGTCTAGCGATGGGATATCTCAATGGAGTTGTACAACTGATTGTGAGGGCATTGGATCAGATGAGGGATTATATTGTAAAGTCCTGGTTGATCAAAGACAGAAGCAGATGCTCTTGAAGCTCATGAAAGGTTGATGGCAGTTTTTAACTCACTGGTTCATTTATAAAAAAAAAGACCCTTTATTGGGTATTTTCGGTTCAGGGAATCTTTAAAGGACAATAAAGTTCTGACAATAAAGCACGAAGTCCACTCCTAAAAAAGGGTCCAAAAGTTTTGATAACATTTTTCAGGCTGCTGTTGATGCCACATGAGTAGATTGCCGTTAACGAGCTATGTTGAGCCACTGTTAACTGACTACTCACTTGCATTAATGCATACAATTGCTTGAGTCTAAATTGAAGGTATGTATATGAATATTTGTAATCTGGAGTTGACATGTGACAGTGCAATCCGATACTCATTTGTTATCTCATGCCAGTTTTTAAGGAATAGGAAACTATTCTAAATAGATTTGCCTCAAATTTCCCAAGCATAGTAAACTATTGGACAAGGGAACATCTTACTTACATGGGTTGTGGTGGTGGAAATTACCAATCATTCAACAATTACTTTCCGATTAATAGCAACTCCAAAGTGAAGATTAATGTTTCCTGTGAAAATTGCCGTGGATTTGTACAATAATACATAGTGGACAACAGTATTACCAGTATGTAACAGCCAGTAACTCCTCAGCACAATGGAGAGCCTTGGGTGTTGGATTGTACTATCGATTCTGAATTGATATTTGATCAGGCATAGTTCTGTACAGAAGACCATTCATCAGTGTCCAAGTCATACTTACAAATTTAATTGTATTAATGAGATTTTATGACAGTTTAACTTGTCACCAACAATATAAAGTTTGAGAGCAGAAGTTAAAAAAGTTATTAAGGACTGAATGCACCACTACAGGTAAAATGCCAGGGCAATTTAAGAATGTTTCCACTAGCAGTCTGGAAACTTTGACATACAATAGAATCTTACAGCATTCTGTCCAATATGCCGTGTGTTCATGGCCATATATTTAGCTCCCTTTGAAGTATTTATTCAGTTCCTGCTTGGAAATTATAAATTCATTATCATTATCACTTGAGGCAGTAAATTCCAGATCATAACTCACTGCATGAATAAGTTCTTCTCATTACATCACTGCATCTTTTACTAATTATTTAAATCGTGAATTCAACCTCATGCCACTGGAACCAGTTTCTTTTTATTTACAACATAAAAGCACTCCACGATTTTGGAAACCTCTAATTAATATGCTCCTAACTTTCTGCACGCTAAACAAAATAATTTCAGCTTTACTAGTTTTGCCATATAATCGAAATCCCTCACCTCAGATACCATTTTACTTAAGCTCCGCTTTAGCAGGACTGTTTTGCTAGTATGCTGTGCCTCCACTTATGAGACAAGTATTCACTGTGCTTAATTAACAGCACTATCAATGTATCCTGCCATCTTCAAAGATTTCTGAATGCAAACCCTTAGGTCACCCTGTTTTTGCAGTTCCCTTTAAAATTGATATGTTTATTTTATATATTACAAATTTATATGAAAACAAAGCTGATATTATTTCAGGTCAATGTGCCATGTTTGGTATAACTGAGAAGAGTGTTGCAAATTTCCTCTTCTTAAATAAATACAGCAATGTTATCATCTGTTTTCCATAGGTTTCAGCTAATATCAATGAGACTGACAATAATGTGGTAATACTGCGAATAAGTGTTACGGATAAAGATACTCCTCATACACCAGCCTGGAGAGCAAAATACACGATAGTACAAGGGAATGAAGATGAAAATTACAAGATTGAAACAGATCCAGAAACAAATGATGGAATGTTATTTCTAATAAAGGTATGGCATTTTAACTTGAGAGTATTGATTTAATCTTTACTGGAGTATATGGGCTTTTGAAAAGAAAATGGAGGTAAACAAGCCACCGTTTATCTGTATCTTTACAGACATAAATATTTTATTTGTATTTTCTATATTGCTGTTGTATGTTTTACTGTTCTTCCTGCAGTTTTAGATTTATTATTTTCAGTATGCCAATTTCATAATGAGTGATTTAAATCTCGGTTGGCGCCTCTTACAATTTAGTGGAAATCCAGATCTGAACTTTGCAGTCAGATTTGTAACTTTTTTCCTCAAATCCATGTCCAGAGGCATCATAGCTCTTTCAAATGCTATACCCATCCTGTTGATTGATTTGCAATCAGGGCCAAGAGTTCTCCCACTATGTTTTACTTTATTAATCCAGAAACACTAATATCAGTAGCAGTTCCTCAATTTTTTCTTGCATTATTTAACTATTTAACTGGCAACTAACTCAGAAAATTATTGATCCCAATTGACCAAGAACTGATTCTAGTAAATTTAGAGGCTGAAATATTTTGTGGATCGCTGAATCTGAACTTTAGACTTGAATTTCCAGTAAGTTCAGGCTTGAGTCCCCTTTGAGGGCACCTTTCAAATTCATAATCATCTGCCACCTAAAAGAGCAGGATGCATAGGGAACACCACCATCTTCAAACCACTCAGCATCTTGACTTAGAAATATATTGCTTCAGTGTTGATGGGTCAAAATCCTGGAATTCCCTTCCTAACAGCACTGTTGGAGTACCTGCACTAAATGGTTTTCACAAATCCAAAAGACAACTCGCCACTCCCTTAGTAAGGGCAACTAGAATGGGCAATAAATACTGGCCCAGCCAGTGACACCCACATCCCACATGCAAATTTAGAAAGTTGCCTGCTTTAGAAGGAATGACGTTCTTGTGAAGGACATTCAAAAGATGAAAGGTCCTAGAGTTCAAACGAACGTAAAGACTGCGCATAATCAAGAACGGAATCAAAGTGAACAGTCCTCATGGAACAGATATACTTGTCTTCCAAAGCTGAAGAGAATGCATTCTGGATGAATAGTGAACCCCTGAGAGCAATTTCTGAAAGCAGATATTGTGAACAAATAGAGTAGAGGCAAATGTAATTATATAAATGAATGCATAGCTGTTAATAACAGGGAGAAAGCTTGCAGGGAGATGTTTTATATGGTGTTTCATTCTTAAACGGCTCATGCTGAGGAATGTATTGGAATCCACCCACTATGATAATACCATGAATCAGGAAATCAACTCTGGATCTCAAAGGCGACAGGCATATCAGACTCTCCTCATACTGGTTTTCCTTTACCACACCAAACAAAGCAGTCCCTTCATATCTCAATCTAAAAGAAAGGAAAAAGGCAGCAAGTACACCTCGGGGTGACCATGAATCCAATTAGTCCATACAATAGAATGAGAATAGTGAGGAATCCCTACACAATATGGTGGAAGCAGTGGGCATTGCTTTCTCTTACAATACACACAGCTATGTGAAAATGGCAAGTTGATCAGTAGATTAATTAAAATACCGGCACCACTCCAAGATTTGTGACAAATATTAGGGTTGGTACGGTGGCACAGTGGCTCAATGGTTAGCACTGCTGCCTCACAGTGGCAGGGACTTGGATTTGGTCCCAGCCTTGGATAATTGTCTGTGTGGAGTTTGCATGTTCTCCCCATATTTGTGTGGGTTTCTGCTGGGTGCTCTGGTTTCCTCCCTGAGTTCTAGGATATGCAAGTTAGGTGGATTGGCCATGCTAAATTACCCGTAATGTTTTAGTATGTGTAGTCAGGTGTGTTAGCCAAGGGAAATGCAGGGTCTGTGTGGGATGCTCTTTGGAGGATTGGCATGAATGTGTTGGGCTGAATGGCCTGTTTCCACACTGTGGGGATTCTATACAACAATCTATATACAACTCATAAACATGTTGAATTTTCAGTCAATATGCTAAAAGCAGAAAATAATTAACCCAATCTAACAGCTTTAGAATAATTGAAACATTTCTAAGCTATTTAAAGTAGTATTCAAATTGATTATATTGTTTTTACTTTTGCAGTCTTTGGATTATGAGGCTAATCCTCAGAGTAATATTAAGATAACAGTTGAAAATGAAGAACCTTTTGCTACATGCCCACCACTGAGCAGGAGAGATTCCAACAAATTGTCAGAAATCTCTGCAGTTATAACAGTGAAGGACAAGAATGACCCTCCTGTGTTCACCCCTCCAGTATTATTTGTTCGGGAGACTGAAGGTCAGAAGCCTGGAAAGATAGTGGGAAGATTTAATGCGACCGATACTGATAAATTCTTTAAGCATTCGATCAGGTAAAGGAAAGTCTTGAACATAAGAGAACATATACCATGACTTCTCACATTTATATCCTAATTATTTATTTTTGTCAAAACTTTATTAAATTACATTTTTATTGGATACAATCTAAGTCCATTGCTTCATCTGCGACTGCATGACATTTGGAGGTTTATCTCCAACCATTGGGATAGAATGATCTATGGGTATAGTCCCTGTCCGATAATGTTTCCATATGATTTGACTACAAAGAAACAAAATGGATAAATTGAATGCAGAATCTGGTCTGACCTTTTGATCAATTAATGATAAATTACAAACTAACAGAAAGCTTTGAAATAATGTTATACTAAATCCATCAACTCTTTCCACAAGCACTCTTGGAAATAGTTCAAAATTGCTGTTAATGTAATGGTAAGGAACGTCAGGCTGCATGTAAGGTAGACTATTGATTCACCACTGCCCCTTTTGTATTATGTGCCAGGTCCAAATTTTACTTCAATACAAACAATGAATAAATTCCCTTAGTACTAAGTCCTATTTTACCAAGGTTTACCATATGACATATTTATACATTTTCCTTCAAACAACTACAGCTTTATTGAAATGTAGATTTGTGAAATAAGTGCAGAAAATTCTGCAAGTATATAAGCTACTAACCTCAGTTAAAGAGAGAAGACAGATTATGATGTTTTTGTATATATAATATTGATCTAAATTGTTTGCTTATGCTGTTGTTGATAATTCCTTCCAGGAGTTTGCTGATGAATGGAAAGTATCCTTTTTAAATTACATTAACAAGTTTTCTAAATCTAACTCATAAAACAGGATAGAGATGACCAAACCACACAATAATTAGCTGAATTAAATTTATTCTGTACTTTAGGCATCCTAGGCAACATTCTACATTGTTAAGCAGAGGCCTGTGCCATGCAAATACATGTATAGTTTGACTCTGAGCGATATTATAACTGAAGCAGCATGGTGGCTCAGTGGTTAGCACTGCTGCCTCACAGCACTAGGGGCCCAGGTTCGATTCCAGCTTTGGGGGACTGTCTGTGTGGAGTTTGCACATTCTCCCCGTGTCTGCGTGGGTTTCCTCCGGGTGCTCTAGTTTCCTCCCACAGTCCAAAGATGCGCAGGTCAGGTGAATTGGCCATTTTAAATTGCCCATTGTGTTAGGTGCAGTAGTCAGAGGGAAATGGGTCTGGGTGGGTTACTCTTCAGAGGGGCGGTGTGAACTTGTTAGGTCGAAGGGCCTGTTTCCATACTGTAGAGAATCTAATCTAATAACTCTGGGAGGAGATTTTCTCAGTTGTCTGCTCTTCTTAATGTCATAACCAGAAATGTGCAACATTTCAGCTATCTCTCTTTTTTTGCTGTTTCCTGTGTAATTAATATTTTAAATGTACTATGGTTCAGTGCATGGATAGCTTTTCACTGATCTGCCACTGGCAGATATTGCTTTAGGCACAGGGAGGCTGTAAAGGAGCCTCCATGTACAATAGAAACACTCTGCACCATGGTCAAATCTTTTCTGTCTAATTTCATTGCCATTAATACTCGCCCTACAAACACCACAGTAACGTGGGTGTTTCTCAGAATTAAATTTCACTTGTAAATATTTCACATTGCATTAGTTTCACTTTATTCCTGTATGCTTCATGATTTATTCAAATTAGCTTTACCCGAGATTTAAAAATATTGGCATCGCCCATGGTTGGCACACATTGTTGGTTATCATGATTTGGAGACGTCGGTGTTGAACTGGGGTGGACAAAGTTAAAAATCACACAACATCAGGTTATAGTCCAACACGAGCTTTCGGAGCACTGCTCCTTCATCAAGTGTTTGTCAACCACGTGATGAAGCAGCGGTGCTCCGAAAGCTAGTGCTTCCAATTAAACCTGTTGGACTATACCCTGATGTTGTGTGACTTTTAACATTGTTGGTTATAGGAGAGTTAAAGGACTTTTAGAATCATAGAGCCATAGAGATGTACAGCATGGAAACAGAGCCTTCGGTCCAACCTGTCCATGCCAACCAGATATCCCAACCTTTCTAGTTCCACCTGCCAGCACCCGGCCCATGTCCCTCCAAACTCTTCCGATTCATATACCCACCCAAATGCCTCTTAAACGTTGCAATTGTACCAGCCTCCACCACATCCTCTGCCAGCTCATTCCATAACTGTACTACCCTCTGTGTGAAGAAGTTGCCCCTTAAGTATCTTTATATTTTTCCCCTCTCACCCTAAACCTATGCCCTCTAGTTCTGGACTCCCCGACCCCAGGGAAAAGACTTTGCCTATTTACCCTATCCATGCCCCTCATAATTTTGTAAACCTCTATAAAGATGAGATTTAAATCACCCCTCAGCCACCGACGCTCCAGGGAAAACAGCGCCAGCCTGTTCAGCGTCTCCCTTTATCTCTCTTCTCCAACCCTGGCCAAATCTTTTCTGAACCCTTTCAAGTTTCACAACATCTTTCTGATAGGAAGGAGACCAGAATTGTATGTAATATTTCAACAGTGGCCTAACCAATGACTTTTATTTTATTGTGGAAGAAATAATCTTGTATCTTTTCTCTTTTTTTTTTAACTGAATTTTCATATTCGTCTCCATTTCTTACTCAGATATGGCTGATCATGTAAGCTCAGCTGGCCCTCTCCTTTATGCAATGTCCCATACCACTCTTGGCAGAGATAATTGAAACATTGGCAATGAAGTAAAAGCTCTGTTTGGAATCCAACAGCCAGCACCAAAATGGACACAGATTTGAACAAATGCTGATGCTTTAAGGCCTCTCATTTTCATAAATAACAAAATGGAAGTATAACACAGGAAAAGGCACTTTGGCCCTCCATGCCCTAACTGAACTAAAAACAAAAGCCTTCTGCTCTTATTTGGTCTGTATCGCTCTATTCCCTCCCTATTCATGTAACTGTCCAAATGCCTATTAAATGTCGCCAATGTGCCTGCTCCCACCACCTCTTCTGGAAGTGTGTTCTAGGCTTGTACCAGTCTGTGTGAAAATCTTCCCTCACACCTCTCTCTTAAACTTTCCCCCTTTCACTTTTAACCTGTGCCCCCTTGTGATTGAAACTTCAGCCCTGGGAAAAAAGCCTCTGACTATCCACCCTATCTATGCTTCTTATAATTTTGTAAACCTCTCACAAGTCTCCTCCCAGTTGTTGCCTTTCCTGTGGAAACAATCCTAGTCTTTTTAACCTTTCCTCATAGTTAATGCCCTTGAGACCAGGCAACTTAGTGAACCTCTGCACACTCTCCAAAGCTTTCACATCCTTCTGATACTGTGGCAACCAAAACTGCACACAATACTCTAAATGCAGCCTAACAAGGGTTTTATATAGCTACAACATGGTCTGTCAACTCTTGTACTCTATGCCCTGGCCGATGAAGGCAAGCATGCCATATGCTTTCTTAATCACCTTGGCCACTTATAGGTAACTGTGGACCCACACTCCCAGGTCCATCTGTATGTTAATGTTCCTAAGGGTTCTGCCATTTACTGCATAATTTACCTTAAGATATGACTCCTAAAATGCACCACCTCACATATGTCTGGATTAAACTCCATCTGTCATTTCTATGCCCAAGCTTACGTAAGGTGGAGGAAGCAAGGATCTAGCACAGCTTTAGAGGATTACAGGCTTGCTCGAAAGGAGCTCAGAAATGGACTGAGGAGAGCCAAGAGGGGGGCATGAAAAAGGCTTGGCAGGAAGGATTAGGGTGAACCTAAGAGCATTTTACTCCTATTTGAGGAATAAGGGAATGGTCAGGGAGAAGGTAGGGCCGATCAGGGATAGATGAGGGAACTTGTGTATGGAGTCTGAGCAGATGGAGGAAGCCCTAAATGAGCTTTTTGCTTCGGTTTTCACCAAGGAAAGGGAACTTGTTGTAAATGAAAACTTTGAGGAGCTGGGATATAATCTTGACCAGATCAAGATTGATGAAATTGATGTGCTAGAAATTTTGGAAAACATTAAGATCGATAAGTCCCCAGGGTCAGACCAGATTTATCCCAGGCTGCTCCGGGAAGCGAGAAAGGAGGTTGCTAAGGCGCTGGCGAGGATATTTGCCTCCTCACTCTCCACGGGAGTTGTACCGGGGGATTGGAAGGGGTCAAATGTTGTTCCTCTTTTCAAGAAGGGTAATAGGGAAATCCCTGGCATTTATAGACCAATCAGTCTTACGTCTGTGGTCAGCAAAGTTTTAGAAAGAATTCTGAGGGATAGGATTTATGACTATTTGGCAAAGCATAGTGTGATTAAAAGCAGTCAGTATGGCTTTGTGAGGGGCAGGTCATGCCTCACAAATCTTATTGAGTTCTTTGAGGAGGTGTCAAGACAGGTCGACGATGGTAGAGCAGTGGATGTGGTGCATATGGATTTCAGCAAGGCATTTGTTAAGGTTCCCCATGGTCGGCTCATTCATAAAGTCAGGAAATATGGGATACAGGGAGATTTGGCTATCTGGATTCAGAATTGGCTGGCTGACAGAAGGCAGAGAGCGGTTGTAGATGGAAAGTATTCTGCCTGGAGGGCAGTATTGAGTGGGGTCCCACAGGGCTCTGTTCTTGGGCCTCTGCTCTTTGTAGTTTTTATAAATGGCTTGGATGATGAGGTTGAGGGGTGGGTTAGTAAATTTGCAGATGACACAAAGGTTGGAGGTGTCATCGATAGCATAGAGGGCTACTGCAGGCTACAGCGCGGCATAGACAGGATGCAGAGCTGGGCTGAGAAATGGCAGATGGAGTTCAACCTGGATAAATACAAAGAGATGCATTTTGGAAGGTCGAACTCGAATGCTGAATATTGGATTAAAGACAGGATTCTTGGCAGTGTGGAGGAACAGAGGGATCTGGGTGTGCAAGTACATAGATCCCTCAAAGTTGCCACCCAAGTGGATTGGGTTGTTAAGAAAGCATATGGTGTTTTTGGCTTTCATTAACAGGGGATTGAGTTTAAGAGCCGCGAGGTTTTGCTGCAGCTCTGCAAGTTCCTGGTGAGACCACACTTGGAATATTGTGTCCAGTTCTGGTTGCTCTACTATAGGAAAGATGCAGAGGCTTTGGATAGGATGCAAAGAAGATTTACCAGGGTTCTGCCTGGACTGGAGGGCTGCCTTATGAAGAAAGGTTGAATAAGCTCGGACTCTTCTCTCTGGAGAGAAGGAGGAAGAGAGGAGGCCTGATCGAGGTGTACAAAATAATGAGTGGAATAGATAAAGTCAATAGCCAGAGACTTTTCCCCAGGGCAGGATTGACTGGTTCAAGGAGTCATAGTTTGAAGATATTAGGAGGAAGGTATAAAGGAGACGTCAGAGGTATGCTCTTTACACAGAAAATTCTGAATGCATGGAATGTGTTGCAAGCTGTGGTGGTGGAAGCAGTGTTATTGGGAACATATTTAAGCGACTGCTGGACATGCACATGGATAGCGGTGAGTTGAGGGGTGAGTAGGTTAAATTACTATATTTTACATTAGGATTAAACCTCAGCCTGACATCGTGGGCCAAAGGGACTGTTCTGTGCTGTACTTTTCTATGTTCCATGTTCTATATTTATATCTTGTTATATCCTTTTGCAAGCATCAGCACTAGCAGCAACTCTACCAATCATCTGCAAACTTCTGAATCAGAAGTTATTAATTAATGAGTTGACTGAGTTTTCCCACTGTCCTTCACCACACCCAAAATGTCAGGCCATTGCCACTTCTTTTTTCTATACCATAAACCCCATGCTCTGTGCTCCCCTGTATCCCTCTTCTGCTCCTCCATGCTTCACCCTACTTCACACCTCCTCTCTTTACCACTGACCCACTCTAGTCAGTCCTGAGCCTCAATGCAAACTGCCACTCATCTACTTCTCTCTTTTGTAAGATGGAGTTAAACACGAAATCTGTTGACCAGACATACAAGCATACAAAATTGACTGGTAAATGCCATCTTCAAACTAACATGAACCAGGGACTACAAATCATTGTCCAAGAATGATTTTCCAAGCTGTGGCCTCAAGCCTAAAGGAACATCATAGGGTAGTTTGATAATGGCTCACTGAGAGAACGCTAATCAGTCTTGAGAAGGTTCACTAGGCTGTGACTGAGTCTGGAGAGACTGTCACATCAGGACAGGTTGAGTAGGTTGGCTCCATATTCCACCTTGTTGGAACATTCAGGACTCTTAGCACACTTTGTTGGGTGGATGTGGGAAGACTGTTTTCCCTATGTGGGAGAGTCTAGGACCAGAGGACATTATCTCAGAATGAGGTCTTGCCCATTTAAAACAGAGATGAATAGGAATTTCTTCTTTCAGAGGGTTGTGAACTTGTTGAATTCTCTCCTGCAGAGGTTTGGTGATGCTGGACCGTTACACATATTCAGGTCTTAGACAGATTTTTAATCAGTAAGGGAATCAAAGATTTTGAGGAAAAAGGAGGAAAATGGAATTGAGGGTTAGCAGATATACCATGGTCTCCTTGAATGACAGAGCAAACTTGCTGGGCTGAGTGGCCAATGAGTGGCTTCCCAATATGGTATTAAAACATTGATTGTGCAATCGATTGGACAATTTTACAGACTCCAAGCTCCTTATAGAGGCACGACATTGACCTGCTTGATTGCACATTGTGTGAAGACCTCATATGAGACTTCATTGTGATGGATGTGAGAGCTGAGGAGTTCCTTCAATGGAATTGAATTATTTTTCTCAGTTTCCTCACAGTTCAACAGATTATCTGGTTACGGGTCAAACGTGGAGCCAGCCATGACTAGATGTTTGAATGTCACAGTTCAAGATCCCCAATGGTTCAGACTTTCTGTAGTTAAGGAGTCAGCAGCTTGTAATCAGTAACAAACACGTGGTAATTGAAAATTCTTTCATCCCTGGGATATCTGAAGAGGCTGCTTTTCCCTCATGTTGATGTTACTGAATCAGACCCAACATCAAAAATTATATGATGGTACACACTTTAACAGCATAGTGAACATATATTTACAAACGTGAAAGATTATCTACAAGGTTATGTCACCCATGATATATATGTGCCCTCTTTAAGTTTACTATTTTCTCTGTCTCCGACAGTCCTGACTTCTGCAGCAGCGGTGGAGGGAGCCTACTGTGCGGTTGGTCCTATTTGCCTGGAAGGCTTTAGTGGTTATTTTTGGTGTCTTTTGATCTAGAGAGCCTAGTCCTGCACAAGCATAGGCACACCCCCTCCTTGCGTGGGACTTCAAGCACACTTCAGAATCAAAAGCAGAGGTGTGATGGAGAGACTGCGCTACTCTGCAGTGTCCTGAGAAGAAGCTTCAGGTGACCTGTATTTAGTTGCTTCTGCTTCTGGTTCCTGCTGACACCACTGTAACCCCCAGACAGGAAAGGGCACTCGGAGTGAGGTTGACATTTCTCATCTTGTCTCACCTTGCCATTGATGTTGTGCATGTGTAGCTAGAAATTAGAGTGCAGTCCTACAACTGTGCAGGCATGGAATGTGTTGGATTTAGATCTCCAAAGTGGTCATCAGCATGTCCACAGAGTAGGCCAGATGTACACATTCTAGAGAAATCATAATATTGGTAATGCTGGTGAACCCCACCATTCTTCAATCCAAATTACTGAGTGTCTCTGACAAACCGGCCTACTGTTCCTGTGCTTCTCAGTGCACTTTCATGAAGTCATTAATGGAAGAGCAATACAATGTAGCTTACTGATTCACCTTTGCCAGTTTTGGATCTCTTGGCCTAATTATGGACAAATCTTTCCTGCATTGAGACAAGGAGAGGGATGGCATATGATGGAAGACCAGTTAGTGGGGATGCATGAGCAAGAGAGATAGTAATGTGTCTCCAGTGAGTGAACTGGAAGGAACGGGTAAGTAGTTTGAGAACTTGAGGTAGGTGAGAGCCATTGAGTGGAGATGCAATAGTGAATTGCAGTCTGAGTTTTGGCAAGCTGAGTGGGCAGTGGCAGAGTGAGTGGGTTCTGGCCCTGTGAGTGTGAGGTAGGGAGGATGGTGTCACTTATCCTTGCAGAGCCCAAGTGATTGTTAACTTTCTTGCTACACTGGTAGTCATTCTGCTTCACCTGTATCACAATGCTGAACTGGGTTGCTGTCTGTGACCAGGCTGGCTGGTCCAACTCATACGAAGTTTATTTGACAAAGCACGTTAACAAAAAATGGAAAATTCCTGCCAGTCTTGACAAAGGAAGATTGGTAGTAGTGAACAACTTCAAATAACCCTTAACTTGTGTCACGTACTTGTAGAGTTGGCAGCTATCATAATACATCAGGAGTGGCAAATAGGCCAACTACTACGCCAATGCAATTTACTTCCTAATTCATTTCCACCAAACATTATCTATCATGTTCCTAAATAGTAATAACACTTTTCACCTTGAAACAATTGATTGAAAAAGGAGTTAGCTCAACAAAAATAAGCAACTTTGCATTTTGTTCATGGGATGAGAATGTTGCTGTCTAATCCAGCGTTTATTGCTCATTTTAAATTGCCCTGGAGAAGTCGGTGGTAAACTGCCTGCTCGAACTGCTGGAGTCTTCGTGGTGTTGGGATGTGCTGCTAAGAAAGGAGTTCCAGTTTAGTGCTATGTTTATGCTGCTGAGCTAACAACCCAGAGCTTGCAAATTCAAATCCCAGTAAATCGAAAAACTAAATGCAATAACTATGATAATGTAAGGAACTAGCTTCAGGAAAAATAATCATAAGATATCATGGATTGGCGTATATTTCATTCTCACATTGAGATGCTGCTAGGACAGACTAGTGATAGATCCACCCAGCAGTTTAGGCAGCATCCAAGGAGCTTCGAAATCGACATTTCGGGCAAAAGCCCTTCATCAGGATGAAGGGCTTTTGCCTGAAACGTCGATTTCGAAGCTCCTTGGATGCTGCCTGAACTGCTGTGCTCTTCCAGCACCACTAATCCAGAATCTGGTTTCCAGCATCTGCAGTCATTGTTTTTACCTCAGAGATCTACCCAGTCAAAGCTGAATAGACCATTAACAAGAGTAGGACTGTATATCACTACAATTTTTTTCATTATGTCTAAATATACTTTGCCTATTGAATAATAGATCGATTCTGGTTCTATGCAGGGAGTAGAAGGACTTGTCACGAACCAACACACTGATGTTGAAAAAGAGGGAAACATATATGTTGAACACTGATATCTCAGACAGTGTTTTTGAGATTGTAACCAGTGTAAAGCAGTTTATTTCTCATGATATAATTGATTTTTTTCTCAATCCCCTTAAACCTGAGTCCGATGGAAGTAGTTCCTCTTCATTTACGAATTTGAATAATTGACCGCCTAGCCAATTTAATTCACCTCTGGTGACGTCAAGAAGTGGATGATTGTATAGAGGACTATGACTTTGACAACATTACTGCAGTAGTGTTGTAGATCTATTCCTCGCCTAGTCAAACTACAGATATGTTTCAGGGCATTAGCATCTACCTGACCATGTCCAAAATGGCCCAAGGTATTCTGTTTGCCAAAATGAAAGGGTTAATCTGTTCCAGCCAAGTACTATCTAGTTTGTTTTATTCAGTAACAGATATAGGCATTACCTACTAGGCCAGCATTTATTACCCATCCCTGATAGTCCAGAGGATAATTAAGAATCAACCACATTACTGTGGGTCAGGAGTTACAGAGAGGTCAGACCAGATAACGATGACAGATTACCTTCCCTAAAGAACACAAGTGAACCTGATGGGTTTTAGATCATCTTTATCTTGTCTTTAGAGTTACCTTGATTTTGAAAATATGGTAAAGTAATTAGAAAGGAGACTTTCCATTCTTCCACAAAGTCGTTGAAAGAATTTATCAATAACTCACCAATCAACTGTAATCCCTGACCATGGGACAACTATAATCATCATCAATATCCTGTGGGAGATGAAATAAAATAAAGTAAAATAAATATTAGATAAATTTTAAAAAATACTCCAGATAGTTTGATTCTGATCCCTTGGGCTAGTTTGTGACGTCAAATAGTTTCAATTTCTCTAACTGTAACACATAAAAAAAAATGAAATTTGTTAGCAATTAATGTTTCATGTTCTTGATTAAACCCTTATGTGTCTTTTCTGTGAAAGATATGTTCGAGGATCTGACCCAGCTGAATGGTTTACAGTAGATGCTGACACTGGTGTTGTCTCAACAGTAAAAACATTGGATCGTGAATCACCTTACGTGAATAACAGTTTCTATACATTGCTTGTTTATGCAGTTGAGGATGGTAAGTTGTCTTCTGAAAATATCAGTTTACAGATTGCATACTTAAATGGGTAAGTTAAGTGCCACATACTTCATTCTGCTGCCTCACACTCAGGAGAAAGTGAGGACTGCAGATGCTAGAGACCAGAGTCGAGATTGTGGTGCTAGAAAAGCACAGCCAGTCAGGCAGCATCCAAGGAGCAAGAGAATCAACCTTTCGAGCATAAGCTTCCTGATGAAGAGCTTGAAACATCGATTCTCATGCTCCTTGGATGCTTCCTCACCAGCTGTGCTTTTCCAGCACCACACACTCAACTCTGCCTCACACTAATTCTAACCCTACTACTGCATCCACCTACCACGAAAGGCCATGATCTACCACTCTCTCAACTATGTACCACATCTTCCCTTACTCACGCTTTCATCCCCCACCTCCCATCGTAAACCTTGAATGGACTTAGTACTGCCCACTCACTTGTCTGGGAACTTTGGGGGGCACAAGCTGGTGAGCATTTCACTGATCCACATCTAGCTGAGGAAGAAGCACACAGGTTGTTGACATTTGGAGGACTGAAGGAGACCAGGCATCTCTCAGTGCCAGGTAGGAGATGACCCTGTGATGTCAGTAATTAGGGATTTTGTCCAACTGGGCAGGGAGCAACAAGAGGTATTGTAGGACAGAACATCTGTCATAGCCGAGACGCTGCAGGAGTGCCGGTTCTTCATGAGGACCCAGCTACCTCAAGCATGTGATTGCCATCTTCCTCCATGGACAGATTGGCAAATTCCATGGAAAGCCATGTCCAGCACCCTGAAGATTTGTTGGGATGTGCATGAACCTTCACTCCATTACCTCAGGCATTCGACCTCATGACCAGAGGCTAGTGACAGGGAACGCTAACCTCATAACGGGGAGCCTGGAACCTGGTGCTTACGTCAGGTGTCTCTTTCTCATAAGGAGATAGGATGGTGCCCCAGTCACTCAAAGAACCACACTCAGGCCTCTCAAAGGTTTCTTCTCAGGACATTACAGAGCTGGTTGTCCTTCAACCTTGATATCGCCTGCTCCCCTCCCAAAGTTTAAGCTGAGAATGGTCCACTTGCTACTCATTAGTAACTCTCAGTATGCCTGGGCTGTCCAGGCACAAAAGCTCCTGGCATTCCTCAGTGAAACTTTTAAGGTCAATAGGCTACCCCACTCCAGCAGTGGAATGTGGGAGAACGGTGAGACTTTGTGGGAGGGAGAGAAGAAAATCCTTTTTTGAGAGCATAGTGATGGTACGGATGAGAGAGTACTGGATATAAAGTCAAACTCTTGGATAAAAGTTAAAGGTTTTGCAGTAGATCCATTTGATTATGTTTCTGAATGTAACTGCCAGCATGATCTCTAACCTCATATCCATACAGGGTGCACCATGAATCAACTCTGCTGCAACATGTTAAAGGAAGATGAAAATGATATATATGGGGCAAAGGTTGCCATCATCACTCTTGGTTGAACATTTCTGTTTTTTTCCCAGGACTCTGTATGCAAAAGTATTGGTGCTGAATAAAATGGTCAGCAATATGTTGCAAGGGGGGTATACAGCACACTGGGAGGTACTAAATTCGAATTACCAGAGATTAGGGATCCGACTGGTCTGTGTGTAATTTTACTGCTCTTGAAAGACTCCCTCTCCCTATCTCTCTCTCTCTCCCTATCTCTCTCTCCCTATCTCTCTCTCTCTCCCTATCTCCCTCTCTCTCTCTCCCTATCTCTCTCTCTCTCTCTATATCCCTCTCTCTCTCTCTCCCTATCTCCCTCTCTCCCTGTCTCCCTATCTCTCCCTATCTCTCTCTCCTATCTCTCCCCCCTATCTCTCTCTCTCTCTCCCCCTATCTCTCTCTCTCCCCCATCTCTCTCTCTCTCTCTCTCTCTCTCTCTCCCCATCTCTCCATTTCTCCCTCTCTCTCCCCCTCTCTCCCCCTCTCTCCCCCTCTCTCCCCCTCTCTCCCCCTCTCTCCCCCTCTCTCCCCCTCTATCCCCCTCTATCCCCCTCTATCCCCCTCTATCCCCCTCTATCCCCCTCTATCCCCCTCTATCCCCCTCTATCCCCCTCTATCCCCCTCTATCCCCCTCTATCCCCCTCTATCCCCCTCTATCCCCCTCTATCCCCCTCTATCCCCCTCTATCCCCCTCTATCCCCCTCTATCCCCCTCTATCCCCCTCTATCCCTCTCTATCCCTCTCTATCCCCCTCTATCCCTCTCTATCCCTCTCTATCCCTCTCTATCTCTCCCTGTCTCCCTCTCTATCTCTCCCTGTCTCCATCTCTAGCTCTCCCTGTCTCCAACTCTATCTCTCCCTGTCTCTATCTCCCTAACTCTCTCTCTCTCCCCGTCCCTCCCTGGATAAACCTGATGCACTGAGTGAGCTAACTGAACAAGCCTGGATGAGAAGTGCCCAGACTATTGACCGGTGGCTGTACATCTCCCTGACTGCATTCGCCCTAGCCTCAGACTTGCCACTTATGGAGCCACCAGACTGAGCTTGAAAACCTTCTGGATTACTGATGTATAGACCCTCTGATTGGGAATACCCTGACCAGATGCCTGACTGTGGCCAATTCCTTTGACTGGGATCAGAAGCTATGCTTGACTTCATGCGCCAGGGCTCATGACTGATGGATGTCTCCATGGATTTCTTGTTTTTGACTTTGTTTGTTGGATGTTAGCGTTAATGAATAGGCAGAAATTTATTCCCCATCTTTAATTGACCGGAGGGTAGTTAAGTGTCAACCATATTGGCTGTTGAATTGTTGTGTTAATAATAACAACATGGCTGAGTCAACCATAACTTATAGAAGACTTTTATAAGGTTCCAAGTAAGAGATTAGCATTAAAAATTAAAGCACACAGGATTGAAAGTACACATAGGATTGGAGTTAATATACTGATATAGATAAAGAACTGGTTAGCAGATAGGAAACAAAGAGATTAGAAATAACAAGTATTTTTCTGAATGACAGGCAGTGAGGGGTATCATAGGGATGAGTGCTTGGACCCCAGCTCCTCGTAGTCTATATATTAATGATTTAGAGGAGGAAACTAAATTTAATATCTCAAAGTTTAAAGATGTCACAAAGCTGGGTATATGGGTGAGCTGTGAGAAGGGCACAAAGACACTTTGTAATTGACAAGTTGAGTGTGTGGGAAGATGCACAGCAAACTAAATATAGGGTGGATAAATGTGACGTTGTCCACTTTGGTAGCAAAAGCAGGAAGGGCAGATTATTATGTGAATGATGGTAGATTAGGAAAAGGGGGAGGTGCAGTGAGATCTGGGTGTCCTTGTAATCAGTCATTGAAAGTATGTATGCAGGTGAAGAAGGCAAATGTATGTTGGCCTTAATAGCGAATGGATTTGAGTACAAGTGCTGAAATATGTTGCTGAAATTGTACAAGGCTGTGGTGAAAAAGGACCTGGAGTATTGTGTACAGTTTTCATACAATCCCTACAGTGTGGAAACAGGCCATTTAACCCATCGCGTCCACACCAACTCTCTGAAGAGCATCTCACCTAGAGTCACAGTCCTTATCCTGTCCTTATAATCTTACATTACTAATGGCTAACCCACTTAGTCTGTACATCCCTGGACACGTATGGACAATTTAGCATGGCCAATCCATCTGACCTGCACATCTTTGGACTGTGGGAGGGAACAAGAGCACCCGGAGGAAATCTGCCCGAATACATGGAGAATGTACAATCTCTATACAGCAGTCCCGCCTCAGGCGACTGACTGTGTGGAGTTTGCACGTTCTCCCCGTGTCTGCATGGGTTTCCTCCGGGTGCTCCGGTTTCCTCCCACAGTCCAAAAGATGTGCAGGTCAGGTGAATTGGCCATGCTAAATTGCCCCTAGTGTTAGGTAAGGGGTAGATGTAGATGTAGGGGTATGGGTGGGTTACGCTTCGGCGGGGCGGTGTGGACTTGTTGGGCCGAAGGGCCTGTTTCCACACTGTAAGTAATCTAATCTAATCAGTCACCCAAGGGTGGAGTTAAACCCAGGTCCCTGGTGCTGTGAGGCAGCAGTACTAACCACTGAGCCACCATATTGCCTGTTTTGGTATCCTTATCTGTTCTAAGTATGGAGGGAGAGAAACAAAGGTTAACCAAACTGATTCCTGAAATGGCAGGATTGATGTATGAAGAGTGACTGTTGAGAGTGTGAACCTGGAAAACATAGCAGGTCAGGCAACATCCAGGGAGCAGGAGAATCAACATTTTGGGAATCAGCCCTTCATCAGGAATTGAAGAGCGACTGGATGGTTATGATCTTTTACACTGAACTTCATCAGAATGAGGATGATCTCCTAGAAACCTACAAAACTCTAACATGACTCGACAGGGTAATCACTGAGAAGATAGTCCTGATGACTGTGGAGTCCAGAACCAGGGGTCACACTATAAGACCCCTAGTTGTCCATTTAGGACTGGGATGAGGAGACATTTGTTCACCCATAGTGTGTTGTGCCTGTGGAATTTTCTGCCATAGAAAATGATTGAAGCAAAATCATTGAAGGTTTTCATGAAGATGTTAGATATAATTCTGAGTATGTAAGGGAAAGTGGAAAATGGAACAGGGTACTAGGTTGGATGATCAGCCTCGTCAGGTTAAATGGTCTATTCCTGCTCTTATTTTCGATACTACTATTACTATTATTCTAGTACTTCTACAGTCACATATAAGCGAGACCTGGTAAGGATGGCAGATTTCCTTCCCAAGGGACATTAATGAACTCAATGAGTTTTTACAATGATCTTAGAATGGCGACAATTAAGCTAGTTTTTTATTCTAAAATTTTATTGAAATGAAGTTTCACCATCTGCCATGTGGTATTTGAACCCATGCTCCCAAAACATTAGGGGATTCTGGATTACAAGAATGCCACCACCTACCAAAAACTGCACTTTGTTGAGGATGACTCACCAGAGACTCTGAGACATGGATGTTCGCCTGTGGCACATATAGTGTTTAGTATCTATGCTGTTGTCTTATGGTGCAGATGTGAGAGGGAAGCAGCAGATTGCGTAGCAGCTAGATGTTCATGTCCTTGACTGAGGACTGATGACCAACAAGGCTGGTGTGTGACTGCACTGAGGCAAGGTAGGAAGGTTGTGAACATTCAGATCGGCTGTAAGTGAGCGAGCAACCCTGAGCTGTAGCCTGATCCAACCCAAAAGCTGAGTCCCTATCCTATATCCTTGTGCAAAAAGTGCCCTAACAGCACTCTTTCAATGTTACTTGCCTTGTAATGCACATCTGTACTTCCTAAGTGTCCTGCAAGTGGTTAGGAGGAGTGCCATGAGGATACTGATGGGTTGGCAGTTTCAGATGCCAGTGGATGAGGGCTGTATGTGGCTATTGCCCAAGGATCATGCCCACAGATGCTGTTGCATGGTAACATCAGTGGTGAACTGAAGTTGTCGAAACCCGTTCTGATTTCCATGTCGAGGATTCCTGGCGTTTAGATTGCTCACAGCAGTGGTAGGTTCAGGATCTGTATACTGATAAAGGAAGATATCCAGTCAATAAGGTTGTTAATAAGCAATAAACAAGCAACACGCTATTACCTAATGAGAATCTGTCCTCAATGTCTGGAACTTGTTCAAAAGATGCAGTGGGTTGAACCTGACATCAAGCTAAACCATGCTGGATTTCTCACATGACTCTGCCACAATTCCTGCCATAATCCACCCAATTTCATACAAGGACAAAATGTGTGAAAGTGAGCTGTCAACCAGTGGGCTCTAGCAACCTACCCCTGAAAGTTGTGGGTGATTCATCATAGATTCATAGAAGTATATTGAGAGTTCATCAAAATGAAAAATGAGATACTGGAGGGAAGTACAGAGTCCATGCAAGATCATAAGTATGTCCATAGAGAGGAGACAGCAGTGCAGTGGGGATCCTGACATAGAAGCTTCTGATGAAAGGAATAGATAGCACTCATGCATGGACAGAAAGTAGCTTTGGCATGAGTAGAACTAACTGAGAGTTTGCTATGTGGATGTATTAGTGGAGCAAAACAGGGGCTGTCAGGACAGCCTTTATGATGCGGTGAGTGGCAAGTGAGACCATCCTTGAAGAGGCAGTTCACCCTCTGAGTCTGTAACAGCAGCAATGAAGAGCTGTCATTCTAACAATCAACGCAGTCCTTTTGTCCTGAGGATCGTGAAGGTATTCACTGAGGGGCAAGGAGGATACGAAGGCGATGCACTCATCATTGGATTGATCAGAAAAATACAACACCTTGAACAGGTCAGAGAATCAGTGTCATCAGAACCTGTATCAATGAATGCAATGAGTTGCTAATTTGTGCACATTTATGGGGGAGAACCCCAGGCCCTGCCACTTGAGAAGGCACAATCTACCAGTAGCTGGGAGATTGTCAAAAAGCTATTTTGTAACTGGGTCATTTCAAGCAGTGGTAGTGGACTTGAGTGGCACACTACAAGCAGCCTCTTATCATTGCATCAGGTAGGTGATGGATGCTTGGATGAGTTAACATTAGAACACATTGAGCTCCAGACTTAAAGAAGTGGCACAGGGAAAGTGAGCCTATGGAATTTAAGCCAGGTGAGTCTGACTTCCTTCTTACTATGTCCACTACCTGTATTTTGATGCTAATTTCATCACTGGACTACTAATTTGGCGCACCTTTGAAAACTATGTTGGACATCAGGCAGCAAATGTGTGAGTTTGGGATTCAAAATGGCTCTGGTCCTGAAATGAAACCCAGCTCACGCATCAATGGAAAAATATATGTAATAGAAGCATATTTTTTAATGGAATTGGCTGATATTGTATTTTGAGGATTGGAGATGTATTCTGTAAATAGTATTAGAAACTTGTTGTTCCTAATCAAAAATGTGTCATTTGGTTGGGAGAAGTAACCTTAAAGGGGGTCATGAAGAGACTAGCAGTGAAAAGTTTTATGTCATCTTGCCATCTCTTTAAATGCTGGTTTCGAAACTGCATGTTCTGTTTCATGTCTGAAATTGTTGAAAGCATTTTGTCTCTTTGGGGAATGAGGTACTGGTTGCATCCATTATGTTCTGCTCCAAAAGCTTGCATACCTTTTTTGGCAATAGATTTTTAATATATGTTTGTTGTTTTGTTAACTTGCTGATAAATGGGCTGGTGGTGAGATGAAAATAGTTCTGTGCAGTTGACCATTTTTTGCCTGTAATCATATTTTGAATTATGAAAGGCGTCTTAAGTAAACTGGTGATTTGCTACCAGCTGTTTTGCAGTAATTTGTTGCCCAGCTACCAATTCCATCTCACGTCCTGGCTATTATTTGAGATCAAACTAGACTGTTCACTATATTGCTGTCATATTCACACCAAGGTGACCTCCAACAAAATATTTGCTACATTACTATGATATGCCATCACATCTCAATGGCATCTCTCAATGTCATCACAGTCTAGGCTGAAATCTCCCAACAACATCATTCATTCCTTTGTTACTGGTAAATTTGACTATTCTATTGTTAGCTGGTTTCCCACATTCTATTCTCCAAAACCTTGAGACTACCTAAAACTCTGATGCCGTTGCCCTTACTTACATTTGCGTAGTATTCGTTTATCACTGCCGTACTCAGTGACCTACTTTGTCAAAGTGAAGTAATGCATTGATTTTAAAATTCTCATATTTATTGTCAAATGATTCACCTGTCTCTGTCATCTCTTTCAGCCCCACAACCTGCCTCTGCATCTAATGTTGGTTTCTTGAACATGCTTAGTTTTAGTTGCTCCAACATTAGTAGCTGTGCTTTCAGTTAATTTGACGCTTTGTGTGGAATTTCTTTGTTAAACATCTCTAACTATTTACTCCCTTTCCTCTTTAAGATACTTCCGAAAAGCTACAAGCTTGTGATCAGTTGACCTAGCATTTCCTTATTTGGCTCAATGTTATTATTTTTAATGCTTCTGCAGAATGCTTTGAAACTTTTGTAAGATTAAAGATGTTATATAAATGTAAACCTTTTTCTTTGTTGTTCTAATTATAAATGTTATGAGTAATTGTCTTTGAGGAACTTGGTTTTAGGATTTGCCAAGTGGATTAAAATTTCTTGGCCCAGTTAAATGCTAACAGAGTGACCACTCTCCAAAGACGTCTTTGAGTGATATCAGTTATTTTTTGTACTGACACGTGTCTTTTGTTCACTGCAGGTGAGAGTCCTACCACAGGAACTGGCACAATGTCTCTTTTTCTGATTGATATCAATGACAACCTGCCATATCTTGTCAATACACACCAAGAGATGTGTGATGATGGTGAAGTCTCATTTGTAACTGTTGCAGCACGGGATGATGACCTCGATCCCTACAGTGGTCCCTTCATATTTATGCTGTTGGACAATGAGCAGCATATAAAGAACAATTGGAAATTGCGCACAGCAACAGGTACATATTGTAAGAAAGTAGATGTAATATTGAAAGAAAACTGAAAATGTTGGTAGCATTCTGCGGGTCAGGCAGCATCTAATGGAGTCCTAGGCCTGATTGGGCAGAGAGCCTAACATAGGAAGAAAATGTGTGTTGTCAGCTGCTGGGGGTGGGCAGCAGGACATCCCCACACCTTATGGGTTTTATAGAAATGTATAAATTACATGGCCGCTGGAAGGGTTGCTGGACACTATAAAATTCCCTGAACATGGAAATGATTTGACCTAGCTCCTTGTTAATTTTCTGGATCTTCTACCATTCTAGCCCATCCCCTGGTGTTCAATATAATTCAGCCCATGGAGTCAAATGACGCAAAATAAGGCCACTCAGCTCATTGAGTACATGTTAAAATTCTGTAGAACAATTCAGTCATGACTTGTTCTTGCATCTGTGAGGAAAACCAACAAAATAATATTTCAAATTACCAGTATCTGAAATATTTTCAATTTTAGATGAGATCATTTTGATTTAATATCCAAGGAAATGTAGAACAGGTCCTGTGCAATAAGGCATTGTTACATCTTCTTCCAGTACTGATAATCTTTAAAGATAACCTGTCCAGCCAATGTGAGTTCAATAAATAAATACCAATAATGAGTCAGAAAGCAAGGCACAAGATGACATGTATAATCAGTATAGAACATTTTTATCACTTTTCAATACATTTTCAATAAAGTTATCTCAGTGGTTAGCAACGCTGCCTCACAGCGCCAGAGACCTGGGTTTGATTCCAGCCTCTGGTGACTATCTGTGTGGAGTTTGCCCATTCTCCCTGTGTCTGCATGGGTTTCCTCCGGACGCTCTGGTTTTCTCCCACAATCCAAAAATGTTCAGGTCAGGTGAATTGGCCATAGTGTTAGGTGCATTAGTCAGGGGTAAGTGTAGGGGAATTTGGCTGGGTGGGTTACTCTTCGGATGGTCGGTGTGGACTTGTTGGTCTGCAGGACCTGTTTCCACACTGTAAGGAATCTAATCTAATCTTTTCCTTGCAACTTGGAGATGTGAGTAATAACTGATGTGGAAAGTTATCACCTAGCCAGTGCGCTAATATTATTTTCATTTGATTTTTTTTGTGTCAGATCACAGTGCTCAGCTTGTGATGGAAAAGAAAATGCCTGTTGGAAACTACACTGTGCCTTTCAAAATCCAAGATAGACAGGGAATTGCCCAGAACTGTTTTTTGAATCTGCGCATATGCCATTGTCTAGATGGGAAAACATGCCCTGATCTAAAGCCTGCAACAGCTACTTTATATGGAGTTGCAATTGGAATGTTTTTTGTTGGATTATTATGTTTGTTCTGTAAGTATACATTGCCATACAAAGTTAGAATCTCATGTGGTAATAATTTACATACAGTAGAAAAAGGTTTGAGCTATTTTAAGGTTTTCAACCATTTGCAAATATCTGGATGTTTAATATCTTCAAATCTAACGTAGTGGAGTCAATTTACAAATATTTGCATATATGTTTCTACGGTGAAGTTATTACCTTTCTTTCATAACAAAATATTAGTGATATTTTAATGCCTATGATATTAGAATATTTCAATCACCATATGTTAAAAACCTTGTTTTGGAATCCCTATACAGCTTTGCCCTCCTTAGCTCTGTCAGCTTTTCCAGCCTCAGAGCTCTCTGAGATATCTGTGTTCATTTAATTCTGGCCACTTGAGCATTCCTGGTTTTAATTGCCATGCTGGTGGCTGTGTTGAGCTGCTGAAGCTCTACCTACTTGAATTTACTTTCTAATCTCTCTGTCACTCCACCATGTCTTCCTCCTATTAAAAAATACCTTTGACTGGGCATCATATTTGATTTGTAATGCTCCTGTGAAGAGAATTATGATATATTATTACAACAAAGCTGCTGTATGAATATAATGTGTCATCATACTATGTTATTCTATTGTTTAAAATATGAAAGGATGTCTAAAAATTTAACAATCAAATGAGATTGAGCCCTTTTTTTAAAATGGGGAATGATGAACTCATTTCATTCATTTCTTTTGAACTTTGCAGTGGGATTGTGTTTGCTAGTATTTTGTGAGTTTTCAAACAAGAAGGCTCAACATTCCTTACCTTCTAATGAGCCTATGTGGACTCTGATCAACTACAATGAAGAAGGAGGTAATGCAGAGATGGTAAGTAACTGAACTGAGCTCCAAAATTCCATAGTAACACAAATTTCCCCAATTACCCTTATTCTGCCAAATAGAAATGATAAGCCATTAAAAATGTTAATTAATAATTTTCACTTACTGGAACGTAATAATTAACTTTAAGATAATGAATAGTCCACACAGAGTGTTTGGTTTTATATAATATTTTGTTTCAAAGATTAAAAATGAACACATTGTTATTACGTATGCTAATAAGGTCTGAAAGGGTATATAATTTTCTCTTTTCTTCTCCTGAGGTTGGCTATAATGGAGTATTGTATTTTTAAAAGATGTGTATTTTTAATTCCATATGTTCTTGACAGTATGTAAAGCAAAATTTAAGAAATCTGCCAATCAGTTCTCTTAAATTAACAAAAATAAGGACTTAGTTTTATTATTAAAAACTTACATACACGTTATGGGAGGGGAGATGGAGTTGGGAAAATGTTTAAGTCCATAAGAGAACAACAATTCTATGCTTTGTCAATGAACTTGACATCCCAATTATGCTGTGGCTCATGCAAACTGGTTGTTTTTCCAGAGACAGTCATTTTTAACTGCGATCCATCCTTTTCCCAGAGTGATTATTATAATACTTGAGGTTTCTTTTACTTTTAACAGAGTGTATGTTCCCAAAGCAGGAACTAGGTTGCTACCATTAAAAATGACCACTGTGACTGAACAGTGAGTGCACAGTTACATCTTTGATCTCAGATTGACAATACTACTGTAAAAGCTATTGATGAACCTTCAAAAAGGTTCAAGCCAGAATTAGCTGTGAATGTACATTAACATCATTGTGTCTGAAAAGCTGGTGGACCTAAATGTCAATAATTCTTGACAAATTATGATAATCAGTGCAACTTAAAAAAATCTTCTGTGAGAAAATGAAGGATACTGAAGTGCTAGGATAGTTGGAGCAACCTTCCAAGGAGGAAAATGAGAACAATGAATGGGAGAAGTGTCACCTATAGCTGATTGAGTAGTTTAGCATCAGGCTCAATCAGCCAGGCAGGATTGAATTGACAATTGTTTCCAATAGAGCTGAGTGGTGGGAAGTCAACACTCAATGAGTGTAAATCTGTAGCTGCTAGAAAGGCAGGTAGTTCTTGTTCATTCCAAAGATACAAATGCAGTTTTTTTAGGCTTTTCTGTCCACTTCTGTTTTCCTGTGGTGTAATAAAGATTAATGCTAACAAATAACAACATCTGATGCTGCCACTCTCAATAATTACAATGGATGTCAGTGAAAGAACATCACTCTGTCAGACAGAGTTCTTCTGTTATGTGGCATTGAGAATGGGTCATCTCTGTACCCTGGTTCTTGAAGCTGCAACTAAACTAGCAGGCAATCAGACAGGTGATGATTTAAAATTAAAAATGTATGTACAAATATAATATTCGATTTATAACAAAATGTCACTTATGCTATCTCTATGCTTTTGTTTTCTTTGCCCACCTGTTATGTCTAGGTGTAGTCCTGGGGTTTGCAACTGTGACGGATGAAGCCTGTTAGTCTTGAAGCTTTGAGTAGATTGCCCAGGTGCATTTGAAGCTTGAGGGCTCAAACATGCAGCCTCACCCTCTTCAGTTGGATCTTCCATAAGCCATAGGAGTGATGATCATAGGCAGAGTGAAGTAGTGGGGCCCAAAACCTCTTGAGTATCCTGAGACAGAGTTTCTTGGGGCATGTATATGATTTGTCCTCTGTCTGTGTGCTTACTGGCATAGCACTCTCTCCTTAAGAGAAAAGAGCACTTGGAATGAGATTAAGGTCCCTCTTCTCTCTCTGTCACTTTGCCATTGAACTGAACACCAACGTCCTAGAGAAATGGAGTCAGGTCTGAATGCTTCTCCAGCAGCCAATGGGCATTCTGCTGGATGTGGGTCACCATGGCAAGCACCAACCTGTCCATGGAGCAGCCAGACGCATACATTGCTAAAACTAGCATGGTGCTGATTCTGATGATATCATCCTCCAAACTTTGATCTCTGCCTGTCTTTGCAGCCTCGTCTGTCTGAACATCATGACAAAGTGGTTAATGGCTGAAACCATGGAGTTCTCTCATGCCTGGTCTCTGCAGTCCTCTGAGTACTGACAACTTGGCATTCCTTTCTCAGCCAGTTGTGGAGATGTGTCAGTGAGGTGGTGACGAGAATGTGCACTCCTGTGCCTAATAAAGAGAAAGTACCCACAGATTGAGGATCGGCGACAGCCTTGTCAGTGCTTCACCTGAAAGATCTTTTGCTTGTTCATCAGCACAGGAGCTGATGGTCTGAGGACCAGTGTTTTGCTGGAGAAGTCTATTTGGGTGCCTCTGGTGCTTATAGAAGACAAGAGATGGAGTGCGTTGGACATTAAAGGTAGATGCTTGAGCACGCCAAATGTGTGTTCATGGTAATGATGATAGCAGAGCAGCACAACATATCACTGTGATGGGTACTTGATTGTTAGAAAGTTGAAGTCTCAGTATCTCTGTATGTATGGTCTCCACCCTATCTCATCAGCTAAAGGTTCCCCTCCCTTTAGGGGCTAAGGAGAGAAATATCAGTCACTCTGTAATGTGACTCATAGGCTGTTTTGCCATTTTTGCCTACAATGAAATAAATTGGAGGGATTTCTTTCTATATTTGTTCATAGCTTACACTGTCCAGGCCAGCATTTCTTGTCCACCCATAATTGCCCTGAGGGCTATTAAAAGACAATCACATCACTATTGAGTCAAAGGTGGGCCAGTCCATGAATGGGTGGCAGATTTCCATTCCATAAGCTCATTAGTGAACAAGAAGGGTTTCTATGACAATTGACAATGGTTACATGGTCAACATTAGACTAGCTTTTAATTTTAGAGATTATTGACTTTACATTCAGCATTTGCTGTGGTAGAATTTGAATCCATGTTTCCAGAGCATTAGCCTGGGGTTCTGGATTACTTTTCCAGAGACATTACCCCAACACTGGCACAACTATTAGTATTAGTGCGATTGGAGAAGATGTGGTGAGGTGCCCTGAGAGAGTGAGTAGGTTTGTAGTGGGCAAGAGATCTTAGCATTCTGGAAAAGAGGTAGGTGAAAGTTATCAAAGGAAGATGCTGCTTGCAACAGTGAGAGTGACAGACCATGAGACGTAGGGGAAGGTGGTTGCAAAGTTAGATTGAGTGTGATTTAGCAGTGAGAGAAGTTCGTAACACACAAGTGTTACCTTTCTTATATCTTTATTATGGCAATGTTATGATTCCCTCCAGACATGAGCCCTGCACTGTTCCAGGTAGCTATTTATGGCCAGGCTGGCAGTGCCTGGTATTGTGGCATCCTTTGGAAGCCCTGAGGAAAGAGGACAGCTGTCATGCCTGTCACCCTAACCACCAGCACCTCCAGATTCTTGACAATGAAATGAAGTCCAACTTGACTCTGTCAACCATGCCATTTACAATTGCACAGCAAGACGCTAAAGACACTTCTGGGCTTGCAGCATTTGAAATGGTTCTCAGTTCAAGTTGAAATATAGCTCCTTTTGGTATGACTGCTGTAAGATCTATACAGTAGTGACCACTTCAGACTCCACTGAACTCAAGTTTGTACAAGAACAGCATTGTGGAAGTGTGATGCTTAATTAATTAGGTGCACAGTGGAGAAATCCATGAAAAAACCTGGGTTTCTGGAGGGAAATTGTCCATGAAACTCCAAAAAAAATTGACTCCGTGAAAATATTGGAAAATTCAGACTAGTTTTCTTAAAGCCAATTGGGTTTCCTTGTCTTGTTGAATTTGGCTAGCTTGCTAGTCATTTGTATTCAGCAGTCATTTTAGGGGCATTATCCAGGCTTGGTTAAAGCTCTTTTCTTCAACAAACATCAAAGGTATTCAACCAGTCAATGGAACTGATTAATAATTCAAATTCATCTTTGTGACTCAAGTCAATGGCAGTTCACTGAGTTCCATTATGTACTAATTTATGCAGGCTGTGCACTTACAGCTTACTTGAAATACATGTGCTTGTTATTTTCTATTACAGAAAAGTCCAATTGATAATTCAAATCAATTAGTTTCCACCGTTGCTGGTTTGGGGGCAAGAAGGATAATACCAGTCAAATCTAATATGCAAAGTAGTGCTCAGGTTGGATATAGAGAAAATGTAAGTACTTCCATTACAACTTAAGTTAAATATAGATTAATCCCTCATTTAGATACATTGTATCCTTAGAATTTTATTTTTATAATTTTATAATTTTATAAAATCAGGAAGAACAAGATATATCCTTTCTGTATCAAATTTAGGCAAGAGTTGTTTTGATTGTGATAGGAAACTTACAAATATATTTATAAATATTTCCTCTGACGTCCTGAAATAATGACAAACATATTCCAAATATTTGAAATACTTCAGAGTTGCAAAAAAAGTCTGCTTTTCTGTAAAGAAGACATTCAAAACTTACAACTTGGTGATAGTGGTGAAAAGTGGGTAGGGGTGACAAGATGGTTAGGTTCAGAAGAGGCAACCTTATAAATATTGGGATCTACAGAGTATTTGGCTGAACCATAACAGATTAAATTCAATACAAATGATGTAATTATACATTAGAAGGAACAATGTGGCACAGATTTAATAAACTGAATTTAAGAAAAATGTGATGGAAGATATCTGATTTATTTATGTTAATTTTCTTCAGAGTTTGGGTTTCAAATTAGTGACATATAGATGTTTGTCTATTTTTATCATGTGGTTTAAAAATTAGTTAGTTCAAAAGGCTTTGGGTTCAGTTTGGAGGCGACCTGATTGAAGTCAAATGTTATTATAATCTCTTCTACTAAAAAAAGGAAATTGTTCAGACCATTAATGTTTGCCTGGAAACGTGCATTGATTATTCAAAACTGAGAATCTCTAAGATTTCCACTCTGAGTATTGAAAGGAAAGACTTTGAAACTTATGGGACAGGAACTGAGAAGAAGCAATTCAGTCAAAGTACAGGGAAAGAAATTTTTTGGGGGTTTGAATTAATCATAAAATGATGATGTTGAGAAGTAGATGGGAATTATGTTTTGCAGTGTTTTGAAATCATTCAAACAGTTATGTTTAGATAGGTTATTTTGTTTTGTTTATTTCTTTTGTGTAGTAAACTTCTGTTTTGTTGTTAAAACCAAACATGTGGCCTTATGTGCCCATGTTTCAGTAAAAGTCTGCCAGCTAAATTAAAAATAAATGTGATCTATCAAGTCAGATTTCATTCTGAGCTATGTCTTGTCCTGCAGTAAAAGCTGGAATCATAATAAAAAGTTATAGGTTGAGAAGGGGGAATTTGTGTACACAAGATTGTCCTGTGCTGCATTGTAAACTTGTAGTCAAAGAATGAAAATCCCGAGTTGCAGTTTCCAAATTAGTAAAGTATGTCTTGATGTTATCAAGACAAAGCTGTATATAGTACTCTGGTAAGGAGAAGCCTTTAAGACCTAATTTATGTTGTTACTGAGGCACATGGGAGATATTCACGACTTGGACATATCATTAATGAGGACTAATTTCTGAGGAAATTTTAACTGGATGACAGTCCTTATAGAATGGTATCAGCCTTTCCCTGACAACATCAGTTTGAGGCCTGCGTTATTTTAGCACCCAGTCCAATTGTAGTCACTAACCACTTGCCTGATACAAGCAGATAAAGGCAATCTGTCAGCTGAAAGGCAAGTATAAAGGAAGGAGGATTACTGGAATATTTTAAGTTAATGGTGAAGGTGAATCAGAGACACTAGGACAGAAACTTTTCCAAATCAGTCCCTTTCGGAACCTGAAGGAGCACTCCTGGTTTCCTGACACCAGAAAGAACATTAGAAACTCATCTTTTTAGTCTCAATTCCCCAATGTTTTTTTCACTGATTTAAGGTGGTCATGATGGACATTCCACTCTGATCGCATTTAAAAGGACACATTTAAAACCAAAAGGTTTTTGATTTACACATATACAATGTTCCTGCCTCCACAAACAGTAATGTTCTGAAATGATAACTCTGTTTTCTCTCTGCAGATGCTGCCCAACCTGCTGAGTTGCTCAAGCAATTTCTGTTTTTGCTTATTTTAGTAACAATAAAATCCATGCAATATTCAATAATTGAATTGGTTCCCTTTAACTGACACTTTGCTTATAAATTCTCTTGGATGGGTAGAGTTGAAACTTCTCCCCAGCATCAGAGCACTATGTTATGCAAAAAGGTAGAACTATTTGGATTCATTAATTTTGAAGGAGAGTGAATGACAGATTCTAATTATCTGTTACAAAGTAGAATAGAAAAGGTTAAACACTTACATGTCAAGTAATGTATGTATAATAACTTGATATTTTCACAGTTGAGGATGATATAAAAATGCACTTCTTCATAGAAAGAGAGTTGATTTACATATATGATTTTCTGGTTAAGGTACCTTCAGGCAAAAACACTGGAGTTATATGAAAGAAAATTAAAAACTGTGCTAAAAGCATAGCAATTGCAATATTACAGAAAGTCCAAAAAGTCTACTTAGTTTAACTTTTTTATAATTGTGTTAGATAATGACCAGGATAGTGAGAGTTGCGAATTAATCATAGAAATCAATATGTATCAAAATATGAGGCAATGAAAACTCCCAAATATGAAAAACTTTGTGAACCACAGCTATGATTTCTCCCAAAGTCTGCTACAATTACCTAATGCTGCGTCTCAAATTACTTTTTAAAGTTTATTTATGAAATGAGCATGTCTCTGTTTAGGCCAGCATTTATTGCCCATCCCTAATTGCCCAGGAGGTAGTTAAGAGGCAACCACATTGCCGTGGGTCTGGAGTCACATGTAGGCCAGACCAGGTAAGGATGGCGGATTCCTTTTCTAATGAACGAGATGAGTTTTTGCAATAGTTATCATTCGACTCTTAATTCCAGATTTTTATTGTGTTCAATTTCCACCATCTGCCATGGCAGGATTCGAACTCGCTCCTTGGAACATTAATTAGATCAGTCCAGCCACATTACCACCAGGTCTATCTCATTTATTGTATCCCAAAATATTATGTAGAAGAAGGAAGAGCTAAGCCTCCTGTATTTATATTCTCCTTAGATACATTTGTAGTTATACTGTAATGGTCTACATTCTACTCTTTCTCCGTATAATTAGGTATATTGTAGTGGCAGATTGCAATAACAACCTGTGTTAACATATTGCATTCAACCATGTGAACCCAGGTTAACAAAGACAGATAATGAAAACTTCCACTATTACTTCCAAGCCTGCAAAACTATAGCAGCATGTTTTAAAGAAAGCTTCTATTTATTGCATCTAGTTAGTCCAAACCTTGCCAGTGTTTGACCATTTAATTATCTCTGCTCTATTCTTACAAATATATATTTAAATGCACAATGTGCTGAGGTCTTTTGATACATTGTTTTATGTTGATAAGCTTGTGGGATGTAGTAACTCCTGTGTCACATTTACCACTGTGAATGCATATTATAAGTTACAACCTAAAGTTACTTTTTTTCTGTAACATTGCTGAAATCAGCAATATACTGTACTCATTGCTGTATGCTGTATAATCAGGATTAATTGAAAACGTACAAGCATCAGACCCTTGTAACTGACAGATACCTGAGGTTTAATCAAATGCATGTAATACAAGCATCTAACACAGACTGTGTGCTAGACTTAGGAAAGCCAGATATTTCAGGCAATTTAAAGGGCTGCCTATCAGCGTGATTGGTCAAGTGATCAGCTCTCCAATCAAGGAAAGAACATTTTCAAAGGTAGCTTCAAAGGAGGCCCATGTAAAGAATTTAAAATATGGCATTCACACTATTGCTCTTGGCTCAGATTTTCCTTGCCTTCTAACAGCCAGTTCTTGTAAAAGGCTGTTAGCCATCTTTCGAAAAGTGTTTCTCTCTAATAGTACCATTTACAACTTCCAGGCTATGCCCAGCATATCATGCTTTGAATGAAATAACAATATTAAATAAGTTGATCGTATTTTATCAGATGAGGTCAGACAAATGTGGTGCAGATGTATATAGTACCTGAGATCTAGCCATTTTATCACAGTTGCCTGTTCAAATCCAGCCAGCTCCATTTGGCCAGACGTCTCTAACAGGATACAATAATGTCTGGTAGAACTTTATGAAGACAATATTTGATATTTCACAAGCTAATAGTTCTACACAGTGACCAGTGTGATGATTCCACTCATAATAGCAAAAGCTCTGAAGATTCCAGAAATGACCTTTATGTACAGAGAGATTTTTTTTTAGATTAGATTACTTACAGTGCGGAAACAGGCCCTTCGGCCCAACAAGTCCACACCACCCCGCCGAAGCGCAACCCACCCATACCCCTACATCTACCCCTTACCTAACACTACGGGCAATTTAACATGGCCAATTCACCTGACCTGCACATCTTTGGACTGTGGGAGGAAACTGGAGCACCCGGAGGAAACCCACGCAGACACAGGGAGAACGTGCAAACTCCACACAGTCAGTCGCCTGAGGCAGGAATTGAACCCGGGTCTCTGGCGCTGTGAGGCAGCAGTGCTAACCACTGTGCCACCGTGCCGCCCACTACATTTCTACTGCATGAAATGTATTTTTAGATGTAGATATATTTACTTCACAATTCTGCACTTTTAACTAATTTAGAACAAATACTTAAAGATGATTTTTTTACCTCAGGGTCACAAGGTCAAGCCAACATAAATTTGATCTTATTGTTTTGTACACTTTGACCTCCACAGAGTCAACATAGTTTAGTTCAATTTTTACTTCAAATTCAGTTCAGAACATTTTAAGATTTCACGTTATTCTAGTGAGTGATGTCATATTTGAAGGGATACCACAAGCACAGTCAATACATCAGGGATTTGACCAGTGGTATTGTTAGGGGTCTGCATTGGTCCACTTGGGAGGATATTGAGTAAAGGAGCTCTACTTGAATTATTGATACTACATTTTTTGATCACATGTATTAATATATTAATAAATAGTCATATAGGGTGCAAATTTGCATCATACTGAAAAGACATCTCATCTTGCTGTTGAATTTATTTAGAATTATTCATTTCTCTTTTTGCTACAGAATGGTTTGCTATATAGAGTTGGGACATGGGGCCCACTTAATGCACATCAAGGACATGACATGAATGCTTCGGCTAGCCAGCATTATTTGGTAAGAATAGATTGTATCTGCCTCTTGGCAGAGAGAGAGCGGGGTTGAGAAGCAAGAAACGAGAAGCTTCTCTGCCGAGGACGTGCAGGTTCTGGGCTACCTCCACCACCACTCCTTCGCCACCCAACACCTGGAGGAAGTCACTTTTACCCCTTCCTCCATCCACCTTTTGCACTCTCAACTACCTTCTCCCCAGCCCCACCCCCTCCCATTTATCTCTCCACCCCGAGTCTTCCAGCCTCATTCCTGATGAAGGTCTCCTGCCCGAAACATTGATTTTCTTGCTCCTCAGATGCTGCCTATCCTGCTGTGCTTTTCCAGCACCATTTTAATCTTGACCCTGGTAATTATAGACCAGTGAGCCTTACTTTGGTTTTGGGTAAAGTATTGGAAAGGGTTACAATACATAGGATTTATAATCACCTAGAGAAGAATAAGTTGATTAGGGATAGTCAACACGGTTTTGTGAAGGGTAGGTTATGCCTTACAAACCTTACTGAATTCTTTGAGAAGGTGACCAAACAGGTGGATGAGGGTAAAGCGGTTGATGCGATATATTTGGATTTCAGTAAGCGTTTGATAAGGTTCCCCACAGTAGGCTATTGCACAAAATACATGGATATGGGATTGAGGGTGGTTTACTGTTTGGATAAGAAATTGACTAGCTGAAAGATGACAGAGAGTGATCGTTGATGGGAAATGTTCATACTGGAGTTAAGTTACTAGTTTAGCATGCTCCTGCCCCACTGAACTCATCTCTACCTACCTTGACACTGTCCTATCCCCCCTAGTCCAGGAACTCCCCACATACATTCGAGACACCACCCACGCCCTCCACCTCCTCCAAGACTTCCGTTTCCCCGGCCCCCAACGCCTTATCTTCACCATGGATATCCAATCCCTCCACACCTCCATTCGCCATGACCAGGGCCTCCAAGCCCTCTGTTTTTTCCTCTCCAGACGTCCCCAACAGTACCCTTCCACTGACACTCTCATTCGTTTGGCCGAACTGGTCCTCACCCTTAACAATTTCTCCTTTGAATCCTCCCACTTCCTCCAGACCAAAGGCGTAGCCATGGGCACACGTATGGGCCCCAGCTATGCCTGTCTCTTTGTTCCTTCCTGGATCTCTCTCTCTCCATTTGTGACGACCGACTTGACACTGACATTTTTTACAAACCCACCGATTCCCACAGCTACCTGGATTACACCTCTTCCCACCCTATCTCTTGCAAAAATGCCATCCCGTATTCCCAATTTCTCCGCCTCCGCCGTATCTGCTCCCAGGAGGACCAGTTCCACCATAGGACATACCAGATGGCCTCCTTCTTTAGAGACCGCAATTTCCCTTCCCACGTGGTTAAAGATGCCCTCCAACGCATCTCGTCCACATCCCGCACCTCCGCCCTCAGACCCCACCCCTCCAACCGTAACAAGGACAGAACGCCCCTGGTGCTCACCTTCCACCCTACAAACCTTCGCATCAACCAAATCATCCACCGACATTTCCGCCACCTCCAAAAAGACCCCACCACTAGGGATATATTTCCCTCCCCACCCCTTTCCGCCTTCCGCAAAGACCGTTCCCTCCGTGACTACCTGGTCAGGTCCACACCCCCCTACGACCCACCCTCCCATTCTGGCACTTTCCCCTGCCACTGCAGGAACTGTAAAACCTGTGCCTACACCTCCTCCCTCACCTCTATCCAAGGCCCTAAAGGAGCCTTCCACACTCATCAAAGTTTTACTTATACATCCACTAATATCGTTTATTGTATCCGTTGCTCCCGATGCGGTCTCTTCTACATTGGGGAGACTGGGCGCCTCCTAGCAGAGCGCTTTAGGGAACATCTCCGAGACACCCGCACCAATCAACCAAACCGCCCCGTGGCCCAACATTTCAACTCCCCCTCCCACTCTGCCGAGGACATGGAGGTCCTGGGCCTCCTTCACCGCCACTCCCTCACCACCAGACGCCTGGAGGAAGAACGCCTCATCTTCCACCTCGGAACACTTCAACCCCAGGGCATCAATGTGGACTTCAACAGCTTCCTCATTTCCCCTTCCCCCACCTCATCCTAGTTTCAAACTTCCAGCTCAGTTACTGTCTCCTTGACTTGTCCGACCTGCCTATCTTCTTTTCCACCTATCCACTCCACCCTCTCCTCCTTGACCTATCACCTTCATCTCCTCCCCCACTCACCCATTGTACTCTATGCTACTCTCTCCCCACCCCCACCCTCCTCTAGCTTATCTCTCCATGCTTCAGGCTCACTGCCTTTGTTTCTGATGAAGGGCTTTTGCCCGAAACGTCGATTTCGCTGCTCGTTGGATGCTGCCTGAACTGCTGTGCTCTTCCAGCACCACTAATCCAGTATTTGGTTTTCAGCATCTGCAGTCATTGTTTTTACCTTTAAGTTACTAGTGGTGTACCGCAAGGATCTGTTTAGGGGCCACTGCTGTTCATCATCTATATAAATGACTGGATGAGGCTATAGAACGGTGGGATAGTAAATTTACAGATGACACTAAGATTGGTAGAGTTGTGCAAAGTGCCAAAGGATGCTATAGGTTACAGAGGGACATAGATAAGCTGCAGAGCTGGGCTGAGAGGTGGCAAATGCAGTTTAATGTGGAAAAATATGAGGTGATACACTTTGGAAGGAGTAACAGGAATGTAGTGTACTGGGTTAGTAGTAAGATCCTTGGTAGTGTAGATGAACAGAGAAATCTCCAGATACATAGATCCCTGAAAGTTGTCACCCACTTTGATAGGGATGTTAAGAAGGCATACAGTGTGTTAGCTTTTATTGGTAGAGGGATTGAGTTTCGGAACCATGAGGTCATGCTGCAGCTGTACAAACGTCTGGTGCAGCCACTCTTGGAGTATTGCATACAGTTCTAGTCACCGCATTATAGGAAGGATGTGGAAGTTTTGGGAAGGGTTCAGAGGAGATTTACTAGGATGTTGCCTGGTGTAGAAGGAAGGTCTTATGAGCAAAGGCTGTTTTCATTAGAGAGAACGAGGGGACATAGTGTTAAATTGAGGGGTGATGGATATAGGGCAGATGTCAGAGGTAGTTTCTTTACTCAGAAAGTAGTAGGAGCATGGAACAGCCTGCCTGCAACAGTAGCAGACTCGTCAACTTTAAGGGCATTTAAATGGTCATTGGATAGACATATGCCTGAAAATGGAATAGTGTAGGTTAGATGGGCTTCAGATTGGTTTCACAGGTCGATGCAACATTGAGTGCCGAAGGCCCTGTAATGCGCTGTAACTTTTCATGTTCTATGTTCTATATCAGTTCAAAAGATTTATGACTACTCAGAGCTTTCAAGCAAATAATGAAATGACAAGCCACACACTGTGATAATGAAAGGTTGTGAAATCAGGCATGTAACTCTAATTATGAAATAATAGCCTTAAGGTTTACGTCAACAGAGAGATTTAAGTAGCAAGCATTCGCTTTGTTAACATGGCAGACAGTCGTTTTTCAAATATTTGAAAATTTCAAATTCGCCACCTTTCACTTTCTCCAGCTTTAAAGCTTGATAGCTCTGTTTTTATAGATTCTTTTGACAGTTTCAATTAGCTTGATCGTTCCAATATGTTATACACGTTTTCATGCACATTCACTTTTAACGACCCCAAAGGAAACCGCTTCTCTTGATAATTTAACACAGAGGATTTGATAGCCTTCAGGAAAGAGAGCATCAGCTGGTGGGAAAAGTCACATGTGTGAGGCTGTGGTGGTAAAAACAATGACTGCAGATGCTGGAAACCAGATTCTGGATTAGTGGTGCTGGAAGAGGTCAGCAGTTCAGGCAGCGTCTGAGGAGCAGTAAAATCGACGTTTCGGGCAAAAGCCCTTCATCAGGAGACTGTGGTGGTGACATATCAGACACATGGAAAGGAAGAGCTTGCATTTGTAGTTGAAAGTGGAAGTAGAGATGACAGTTGATAAACATACCTGTCAATATGAAAAAGAGAATTTATATTGAGGGACAGGCTGAGAGGGGATAAGCTGACTGAAATTAAGGGACAGTTGACTTGAGAAGGAGATTGAAATCACTGCAGATGATAAGTTGCTTAATGCAGAAGCTGTCAAGAGATTGGTGGGACGCTGTTATGTAAAGGATTTCTACTTGGGTTTTGGGAGTACAGCAGAGAATGAAAGTTGAATAAGAGCTGATGGAACAAGGTAGAGGGCTTCCAGGAGGAGATGATGCCAGAGGCAGTGAGGGGAAAGATATATGTAGTCTTTGGTGCAATGTTATGAAGAACTGGGAGAGTTTTGCTAGTTGGAGATGTTTTTGTAAGACACAGCATATTGTTTCCTGCAAGTTAGGTTCAATCAAACACAGGTCAGTGTATTCATACATTATAAAGGTACTGATCACAGAATTCCCACAGTGCAGAAAGAGGCCACTTGATCCATCGAGTCTGCATCAATAATCAGAGGAGCATCACACCCAGACCCGGCCTTCCACCCTATCCTCATTACTCTGCGTTTACCATGGCTAATCAACATTACCTGCACATCCTGCATCCTGGATACCGTGCAGCAATTTAGCTTGGCTAATCCACCTCATATGCACATGTTTGGAATGTGGGAGGAAAGAGGGCTGATGCCCGAAACGTCGATTCTCCTGTTCCTTGGATACTGCCTGACCTGCTGTGCTTTTCCAGCAACACATTTTCAGCTCTGATCTCCAGCATCTGCAGTCCTCACTTTCTCCTCCAATGTGGGAGGAAACTAGAGCACACAGAAACCCATGAGGATACTGGGAGAACATACAAACTCCACACAGACAGAAGCCCAAGGATGAAATCAAACCTTGATCCCTCATGCTCTGAGGTAGCAGTGCTAAACCACTGAGCCTCTGTGGTGCCCAAGTATCAAGGATTTTTTTTTTAGGTAAGAGAATAGACATTTTAAAAGTAATGAACTAATAATTGCAGAGGAGCTTGTGAATCAAAAGATGTAACAGATATTTGTAATGAGGAATCCAACCACATGTTCATGGAGTAAATTTGTTATTATTCTTCAGAAAAAGTATGAGATGCTGATCCAGAGTGCTTTTAGTTTTAATTACATTAAGCAATTAAGTTCATTTAGTATTCATTATTTATTTTCATTTCAAGGAGACTTCATCGCATGCAGGTGGTCAATCCGAATTGAGCTACACTTCACACAGTTATGGATCAAAATCTTGGGGGTCAGGGAAGCACTTGGTAAGAACAACTCTGTTTTTCATTAATGTAGTCAAAATTCATGGCTTATTACTGTTATCAATGTTTGGAAACTCAGTTTCAAAAGTGGAGAAAAAATATATAGCTTTAAGTTTAATTTGCATTTCTTTATTGTGTATGTTAAGAAGGAAAGGAAATTGGTTTGGTTTTATTTTTGATATCTGAGAGTGGTGTGGGGTTGTCTGTTTGTTTGCATGCATTAGAATGAAGATCTTAAAACCCTGGAACTGAATTAGCAACAACGAAAATATCGCCTACAGCTTAGCAACAGGGTGCCGTATGACAGAGGGAGATAGAGACAGAACCAGTTGAAATGGAAAATTTTAGCAAAGCAGTAGATTGTTTTCTTTCAAAATGAAGCAGATCATTCAAAGGGAAAACAATTGGAGGTGCAGCAATGTTTTTTGGTATAAACCAGGTCAGAACAAAAGACGTTCTGAGTGGCTGAGAAATGAGTAAGAAGCAAGTTCCAGAAACCAATCACAGTTTTGTTGATTGATCAAGGGATTTTAAAATGGAGAAAGGGTGACACTTCACTCATATTTGAGTTTCTGTAAGGTTCTTTTTGAGAGTAAATAAGTTGAAATTTTATAGTGTGAGATAATTCATATTTGTTTCCTTTTTTGTGTAATAAACATTGATGTTCTTGGGTTGATGTATATTGGAATTCTCTTGTGAATATGTTCATTCACTGATCACCATGATTAACAATCAGTAGAACCAAAACTTATCATCTATCAAGCCAGGCTTAACTCTCTTAGCTGACTAGTCCAGTATTAGAATCAGCTGGGATCATAACACTAGACACACATCTTTCTCAACTAAGAATCTTGAAAGTTATACAAAAAGTCCGAAAATATGAGTTAATAATTTGTAAAATGTTCAATGTAACACTTCCTGCATTCTTAGCATTTTATAATCTGGAGTTTGGTGAATTGTTCATTAAGTTTCCCTTGATATTCATTCCTTGGAATGAATATTGAATGATTGGGATTAATCTTTCAAATTACATGAATCTCTGATAGCAAACTCTACCTAAATTATTATCGGTGTATCAGTCCACCTTAAACAAATGGAACAATAAATAATAAGATACTAATTGTTAAAGGAATATGTGTAATTTCCAACTTACATGCAGTTAGAAGAGTGATGGGTAGGGATTGCCCAAAAGAAGCAATCAGTTTGGGTTTATCAGCTATTTCATAAGGTAACTAGCCAAACGTCAGCAGTTACTGTGCTATATTGAGTTGGTTTGCTCGCCTGGAGACATGGGATCTTTTGGTGTGGTTGCTTGTGAGGGTTTACATTATTGTTGCATCTATATTTATTTAACATCAGGAATACAACAAACACAACTGGCAGAGCAGATTCTTCAACAGCGACTACATTGTATTGGAAAGTCCAACGGTAATTGCTAAAGCTCCATCCAGCTTTTCCTAACACTAACTGAGGAAACTTTTCAATTATCATTGGAAATGGCTATTTCCAGAATTCTACTGGTTGGTCTGGCACAAAAAAAAGTCATCGTAGTCTTGCCAGACCACAGGGACGTTCTCTCATTAGAAAGGGAGAGAGATCAGGGAACTGGTGGTGGTTTAACCTGCCACACACTTCAGGCTAGGGGAGAAGTTGAGAAGGAAAACCTTTCATGGTAACCTCAGCCAGTGTGGAAATTGAATCCATACTGTTGGCCTCACTCTATGTTGCAACGCAGCCTTCCAGCCAACTCCACGAAAACAACATCTGACGCAATAGCACAGCCAACAAACCACGTTAGCAAAGACAGTAATGGCAGGGTACCTCAACTACTTCACTTGATCCTTAATTAAGTATACTTTAGAAGGGGCTTGTTTCCATTGAGACCGCCAAGAAAATGGCTAACTTCAATTCATCAGTAACTGAGTGCTTCCACATAGTGCTTAATGCTCATCAACTATGAACCCATTTTAATCAAAATAAGCTGCATTTCTGAACATTACAACAGTGCCTGCACTTAAAAATAAATACTTTAATATCCCTGAGAGAAAAAAAATGAGATACTTACGTTATAACACGGGGTAAACTCTCCTGCTTAATTTAAACCCAGCAACACAGAAAAAATTCATCCTGTGCAGTAATCTGTAAAAGTTCAAGTGGCCAAGAACTATTTAAAGTAAAAATTAACAACTTTATTTCTTAAAGTATAACAGAGAATAACTAACAACTATGTATAAGTCCTTACTCTTTTACCTTCCCTTCTATAATACTAGTCCAATGAAACTCCCAATTAAGATTTACAAAACAACACTTTTTGTCTCAAAACCAGGCAGCTTTCGGTTCTTCTCTTTGGATCTTCCTGTGTCTTCTTTTCTTCTTCTTAGGAATTTCTGCATCATAGGTTACTGATCGAAAAGGTACCTTTTAGGAGAGCTGTTTATTTCAGGCACTCAGCTTACATGCTGGGCTTGGCAGCTCTCCTCCAACTGTTCAATACTTCCCTGGTCTTAAACCTCGGACCATCGGATTATGTCAATATAATCAGTTCAAACTTGATTGGAAATTGGTATTTTCCAGGGAATAATTTAAACTGATTAGCCTAATTTGAATCTGTTTTTTGTCATTTCCAGGCAACCAGCTACCCAGTAACTAGACCACATGTTACGTTGTGTCTTATTGAGAACACTTGGTGCTGTCACTTCTAGCTTTTAACCCTCTTAAAAGGTATAGGTCACCCACATCTTCATAACACCTCCCCCCTTAAGAAAAAATGAACCATCATCATGAAAAGATAGCTTCATTTTTTTTCTCTACTTTTTAAACACATTACCCTAACATACAGATAATTTTAATATGGGTTCACATTAATGTCTTCCCATACACCTATATATATAACATTAGATGAGATTTGTCTTTGTGTAAACTTATCAGTTAAATCCAAGATAACGCATCTGCGATTATATTCTTCCAACTCGCAACATGTATGATTTTTAAATTAAAAGTCTGTAACATAAGATTCCAACGAAATAGTCTCATATTCTTATCTTCAAAACATTCTAAGTATGTAAGTGGATTATGGTCAGTGTACACAACCATCTCCGACACATTGTTCATGACATACACATTAAAATGTTGTAAGACCAGTACCAAACTCAATAGTTCCTTTTTCGATTGTGGAGCATTTCCTCTGGTGGATGTTGATCTTCTTTAAAAAGTAACCATCTGGCGGTTCAAACCCATCCGTTTCTCCCTGTAGCAGTACAGTTCCAACTCCAATGTCACTAGCATTGATGGCGGCTTTAAAAGGTTTTGGAAGGTTTGGTGTAGGTAAAACTGAATTGGTGGTTAACATCGATTTCAAATGGCTGAATGCCTCCTGGCATGGTTCTGTCCACTGAAACTTTGTGTTATTCTTCAGCAAATTGGTTAACGGTGCCACTACACTGCGGAAATTTGGAACAAACTTCCGATAGAATCCCACGAGTCCTAAGAATCATAGCACCTCTTTCTTCAAGGTTGGTCATGGAAATTCCTTGATGGCCTTTGCCTTTGCGTTCAGTGGGGTCAATCTTCCATGACTGATGTTATGTCCCAAGAACGTCACCTCTGCTTTTGTGAATTCCATTTTATTTAAGTTTATCACCAGTTTATTTCTCATAGTCATTCAAAGAGCTCTGCCAACTGTACCATGTGACCTTTCCAGGACTTATTGAAGATCACTACATCATCCAAATAGACTGCACAGTTTGTTAATCCAGCCTCAACTCTGTTCATAAATCTTTGGAAAGTGGTGGGTGCGTTCTTCATTCCAAAGGACAGCACTTTGAATTGATATAGTCCATTTGGGGTTATAAGCGCAGAAATTTCTTTTGATAACTCTGATAAAGATACCTGTCAGTAACCACGTATTAAATCCAACTTGGTGATGTAACTGGTTTGTCCAACTTTCTCGATATAATCCTCCAATCTAGGCATTGGATATGAGTCTGATTTTGTAACAGTTTTTACCTTCTAATAATCCATGCAGAATTGTTGAGTCCTGCCTGGTTTGGGAGCTAAGATGATCGGCGAACTCCACTCGCTCTAGCTTGGTTTGATGATATCCTCATCGAGCATGGCCTCCACCTCCTTCTGAACCTGTCTAGCTTTGAAAGAATTAAGCCAATAGGAGTGTTGCTTTATTGGAGCAGTTATCCCTACGTCTACTTCATGTACAATAGTATTGGTCCTCCCCATCTGATTCTTGAATATGTCCTTATACTGTAGTAACAAGGCTTTCAACTGCCTTCTATGCCCCTGAGAAAGATAGCTTGCTAACCTATACAACTCCTCAAGGACTACTTCATTTTAAAATCTATTTTGAGGCACATCAAACTCCATATCATCTGGATTTGATTCCTCACACTGCGGGGCAGTAACTAACACCTGTTTCTCCAGTTCTTTCTTTCTAGTGTAATACTTTTTAAAAATGTTCACATGACACACTAGATACCTTTTTCTTTCTATCCGGTATCTTTACTAAGTAGTTCACCTGACTCAACTTTTTCTCAATTTGATAGGAACTACTAAACCTGGCTTTGAAGGGATCACCTATCACTGATTGCAGTACTAACACATCATCCCCTCAGGAAAACATCTGAGTCTCAGAGCTTTTATCTGCCACCTGCTTCATTCTACACTGTGCTTTCTTTAGGTGCTATTTAGCTAACTCAACTACTCGATTTAGTCTCTCCCTCACCTCTGCTACATAATCAATGTGTGAGATCTCTGACTTTGGTCCTGTCAATTTCTCTTCAATTAATTTCAAAGGGCCTTGCACTTCATGACCAAATATTAACTCAAAGGGAGTAAACTGAGTAGATTCATTTGGGGTATCTCTAATGGCAAACAATACGAATGGGATACCATTATCCCAATCATTCGGGTCATCCTGACAGTATACTCTCAACAGGGTCTTCAAGGACTGATGCCACCTTTCTAAAGCTCCCTGGGATTCAGGATGATACACACTGGATTTAAAGTGCTGTATACCGAAGCTATCCATAACCTCCATAAACAGCCTAGCAGTAAAATTTGACCCTTAGACTGACTGAATCTCTTTGGGTAGACAACTACTAATTCCTCTACGACCTTTCTGCTTTGATACTCCATAATGGAATTGCCTCCAGAAATCAGGTAGACACATCCATTTTGGTTAACTTGTACTGTTACGACTTTTAGTTCTCAGGAAGGGACCTATACAATCAATTATAACCCATGTGAAAGGTTCTTCAAATGTGTGAATCAGCAACAAAGGTGCTGGTGTAATTGCTGCCTGTGTTTTACCTACCATTTGGCATGTATGACACGTACGGCAAATGTTAACCACATCCTTTTGCATTCCAGGCCAATAAAAATGTTTTTGTACGTTAGCCTGAGTCTTTCATACCCCAAGGTGACCTCCTACTGGTTGTTCATGTGCTATCCATAACACTACCTGTTTGTATGCTCCCAGCAACACAATCTGGTGCATTTCGGCCCATTTCTCCTCTGCACTAACCTACCGTGGTCTCCATTTTGGTCTTCGGATTCTATCTTTCAGATAATAACCCTCTGGAATATTCTCTGCCTCCTTTTCAGAATACGCACCCACATATATAACTTTTATTGTCTTGTCTTGCTGTTGCAAGTCTCTTAGCCTTTCTGGAACAAACACATCTGTCTGATCCTCTGCCTGTTCAGGTTTTTCCTGCACCATTACAGCAAATAAGGTATCTGCTAACTGAACCTCAACTCCTTCATCTTTCTCTTTACTTTTGGCTTTGTGCAGTGATTTATGATAGTGGAATCTGTTTACCACACAGTTTGGGAGAATACCAGATATTTCTGTTTTAACTCCTCAGTTTCTAGGTCTTCCTTGGGCTTCTCCACAACAAGGGGTGTCACTCCCACCTTGGATCCTGCCATATCATTCATAGAGTCATAGAGATGTACAGCATGGAAACAGGCCCTTTGGTCCAACTCGTCCATGCCGACCAGATATCTCAACCCAATCTAGTCCCACCTGCCAGCACCTGGCCCAAATCCGTCCAAACCCTTCCTATTCATATACCCATCCAGATGACTTCTAAATGTTGCAATTATAGCAGCCTCCACCACTTCCTCTAGCAGCTCATTCCATACAAGTTCCACCCTCTGCATGAAAGAGTTGCCCCTTAGGTCCCTTTTATAACTTTCCCCTCTCACACTAAAACTATGCCCTCTAGTTCTGGACTCCCCGACCCCAGGGAAAAGACTTTGTCTATTTATCCTATCCATGCCCCTCATGATTTTGCAAACCTCTATAAGGTTACTCCTCAGTCGCTGACACTCCAGGGAAAAATGCCCTAGCCTATTTAACCTCTCCCTATAGCTCAAATCCTCCAACCCTGGCAACATCCTTGTAAATCATTTCTGAACCCTTTCAAGTTTCACAACATTTTTCCGATAGGAAGGAGACCAGAATTGCATGCAATGTTCCAACAGTGGCCCAACCAATGTCCTATATACAGCCACAACATGACCTCCCAACACCTGTACTCAATACTCTGATCAATAAAAGAAAGCATAACAAATGCCTCATTCACTATCCTATCGACCTGCGACTCCTCTTTCAAGGAGCTATGACCCTGCATTCCAAGGTCTCTTTGTTCAGCAACACTCCCTAGGACCTGATATTAAGTGTATCAGTCCTGCTAAGATTTGCTTTCCCAAAATGCAGCACCTCGCATTTATCTGAATTAAACTCCATCCACCACTTCCCAGCCCATTGGCCCATCTGATCAAAATCTGAGGTAACCTTCTTTGTTCTCCACTACACCTCCAATTTTGGTGTCATCTGCAAACTTACTAACTATACTTCTTGTGCTCACATCCAAATCATTTATATACTTGATAAAACGTAATGGACCCAGCACTGATCCTTGTGGCACTCCACTGGTCACAGGCCTCTAGTCTGAAAAACAATCCTCCATCACCACCACCTACCTTTGAGTCAGTTCTGTATCCAAATGGCTAGTTCTCCCTGTATTCCATGAGATCTAACCTTGCTAACCAGTCTTCCATGGGCAACCTTGTTGAACGCCTTACTGAAGTCCATATAGATCACATCCACCAGTCTGCCCTCATCAATCCTCTTTGTTGCTTCTTGAAACGACTCAATCAATTTTGTGAGACATGATTTCCCATGCACAAAGCCATGCTGACTATCCCTAATCAGTCCTTGCCTTTCCAAATACATGTACATCCTGTCCCTCAGGATTCCCTCCAACAATCTGCCCATCACCGACATCAGGCTCACTGGTCTATAGTTCCCTGGCTTGTTCCTACCACCTTTCTTAAACAGTGGCACCACATTAGCCAACCTTCAGTCTTCCGGCACCTCACCTGTGACTATCGATGATACAAATATCGAAGTAAGGGGCCCAGCAATCAGTTCCCTGGCTTTCCACAGAGTTCTAGGGTACATCTGATCAGTTCCTGGGGATTTATCCACTTTTATGCGTTTCAAGACATCCCAAGAACAAACTGTATTCCTGGAACTGACATTCTGTCGATCACTCCACTGTAAGTTCCCCTGTCTTAAGTTGGCACTCCAACCTGATCTTACACAGGGGAATGCTAAATTTCAGTCCATCTATCCAACAAATTACCACACTCTCAGGTGACAGATCAGAAAGTGTGCATAATGCCTAATTCCTTACTATCAACAACTAGTTAGATCCTGTATCTGTCAAAATTATAACTTCTTGTCCTTCTCCCCCGTTCTTTTTGAGTAAACTTTACCCACAGAGGCAAATTCTTTGTAGAGATCTTGTACTAACTCCACACCCAGACCCTGCCTAGGCTGTGCATTCTTCAGCAGCTCCTCATCTCTTCTTGGGGTCTCCTTTACTACCTTCACTAATGCCACTGGCTAAGCTTCTTTTGCCACATCATTTCCCACAGTGCCTTTCTTTAATAGCCAGCACTGTGTCTTTATATGTCCCATCTTCTAGCAGTGAAAACAACTTTTCCCAGTGCCCTTCTGAAACTACCAGCACTATAATTTTCTGTGTCCCACTCCATTTCAGTGAAACACCTGAGGCCCTTCACCTCCTTTCCACTCTCTTGGACTTCTTTTTCATCCTGTGGTAAATTCTTACCAGTGCTCTCTACTCTTGGTTTTGTAGTGTAGGATATCACCTTCTCCCACTTCTATCCCTGACAGGATGAAATTTGGCCAGAAGCTTGTCTTATGCACCAACAAATGCATAGATTAGCAGAATCTGCTAATTCTGCTGCCCTTCTCACTTCCTGAAATTTCCATTGCTCCACATGAATTCTGACCATCTTTGGAAGTGAGTTTTTAACCTCCTCCAGCAGAATAATCTCTCTTAGAGCCTCAAATGTCCTATTTATTTTCAAAGCAAGCACCCATCAATCAAAATGACAATGTTTAATTCTTTTGAACTCAACATAAGTCTGACCTAGTTCCGTCTTTGTGTTTCTGAACTGCTGTCTATGTGCTTCTGGTTCTAATTCATAAGCACTTAAAATAGCCTGTTTAACCTCTTTCATAATCTCTTGACCTCACATCTAACAGTGCAGCACTAGCTCTGCCTACCAGTTTAGATTGAACTAGCATTACCCATAAATCCTCAGACCACTCCATCTGCCTAGCTAATTTTTCAAATTAATTAAAGAAGGGTTCAACAACTTTCTCACCAAAATGTGACAGAGTTTTGACATATTTTTATATGTATATCGCTACCTTCTTTTTAATTCTCCATCCTGTTAACTTGACTTTGCTGACTAAGTCACAACTTCTCAAGTTCAAATTCTCTCTCTTTCTCTCTCTTTCTCTCCCTTTCTTTTCTCTCTCTCCTTGCTCAGCTAAGCACCTTCTCTCTTTCTCTTTTTCCTCTCTCTCACTCTCTCTTTGTTTATCTTCTAACTGAACTTTCCTCAATAAGTTTCTCTACTGCACTTCTCTGTTTCTCTGGCACACCTAAGTGTTTGAGTAACCTCTTTACAATTTCAGCTTTGCTTTTGTCCTTGGTTAAAGCCAAATCTAACTTATTTGCTAATTCTAAAAGTATGGCCTTTTTTTTCCCTTCTAAACTTTCTTGACAAATTTGAGAATCATCTTCAAATCCCAGAAACTCTTTAGCAATTTTAAGAGCCATTTCTCTCACTTTTAATTCACTCAACCACAAGCCACCGAGATTAAACATATTGCTTCATCTATGTTTTATTAAAAGATCTAGAAAAATAACCTGCAAGTGTTTAAATCTGCTGAGATGTTTTTGTACCCCAAATCTATTCAAATCTGTCTAAACCAGTTCAGATTTTGGACATGAGCCCCAAACTGTTATGGTATGGGGCAAACCTTCCAGCTTAATTTAAAACCAGCAACACAGAAAAGATTTGACCCATGCAGTAATCTGTAAAGATTTGAGTGGCTATGAACTATTTAAAATAAAAATTAACAACTTTATTTCTTAAAGTATAGAAGAGAATAATTAACTTACAGCTTTGTGCAAGTCCTTACTCTAACATATCTTTTACCTTACCTTCTGTAATACTAATCTGATAAAACTTCCAATTAAGATTTACAAAACAACACATTGTCTTGGAACCTGGGAGAGAAAAAAAGTCAAAACAACAGCACTTTTAAAAGGGAGAAGAACAGAAAAAGGAAACACATGGTGAGGTCAGTGCAGGGGTTGGGGGAGGGGGGAGGGGGGAGGGGGAGAGAGGGAGAGAGAGAGAGAGAGAGAGAGAGAATGAGAGAGAAATAAACCCACACTGCTAACTGACAGAATTAGTAGTTATTGCTTTTGCTGTTAAATTCATGTATCGCTGGACATTGGAGTGCGTCCGAGAAAATTAACAAACAGTGAAATTCACAACTGATCTTGGAGGAACCTGTTTGGGTCACAGCACAGAAACAGATAAGCGAATTTTAAGCGTGGCCTTACAATAAGTCTGCAGTCATGAGTAGAGTGTGTTGTTTTTTGATTATATGGTTTATTGAGCTATTGATTAAACTTAAAATATAAGCCATAAATATTAATTTAACCTGGAGCAGTGTTTTGTAGAGGAATAAGACAGTGCTATTTTCTGGGTCTGTAGATTGAAAGAAACAAAATTGGCCTCTAGTAGAGTGATGTGCTCTTCTTGTTGGATGTGGGAGTTTAGGGAGAGTTTACAGGTTACTGAGGATTATATCTGCAATAAATACCATTGCTTGAGAATCCTATCAGACCGAATGGATTGGTTGGAGAGACAGTTAGTGGTAATGAGGAGTTTACAAGAGCAAAGGGATGTGATGGATGGTAGTTATAGGAAGGGGGGGTAAGTCTCAGATACAGTCACATAGATGGGTTAACTCCAGGAAAGGTAAGAGAGGTAGGCAGGTAGTGCAGGAGTCTTCTGTGGTTATTCCCATTTCAAACAAGTATGCTGTTTTAGAAAATGAAGAGGGTGATGGATTCTCAGGGGGATATAGCACAAACAGCCATGTTTCAGGTATTGAGACAGGCTCTAATGTAATGGAGATACATCGGGTTCCACATGATCAATTGTGTTAGGGCACTCTCTAGTCTGATGTACAGACATGTTTCTGTGGCCAGCAGCGAAAAATCAGAATGATATGTTGCTTCCCAGATGGCAAGATCAAGCATGTCTCGGAGAGGGTGCAGAATGTTCTCAAGGGGGAAGAGGGGCCAGCAACATGTCATTTTACACATTGGAACCAATGACACAGAAAGGGAAAAGGTTGAGATTCTGAAGGGAGATTATAGAAAGTTAGGCAGGAATTTAAAAAGGAGGCCTTCGAGAGTAGTAATATCTGGATTACTCCCAGTGCTATGAGCTAGTGAGGGCAGGAATAGGAGGATCGAGCAGATGAATGCATGGCTGAGGAGCTGGTGTATGGGAGAAAGATTCACATTTTTGGATCATTGGAAGTTCTTTTAGGGTAGAAGTGATCTGTACGAGAAGGATGGATTGCACCTTAATTGGAAGGAGACTAATATACTGGCAGGGAGATTTGCTGGAGCTGCTCGGGAGGATATAAAATAGAAAGGTGGGGGGGGTGGCGAAGGTTGCGGTGGGCCCTGGGGAGATAGTGAAGAAAGAGATCAATCTAAGACTGGTACAGTTGAGAACAAAGGTGAGTCAAACAGTCAGGGCAGGCAGGGACAAAGCAGAGAACAAGGTAGGACTGATAAATTAAACTGCATTTATTTCAATGCAAGAGGCCATAACAGGGAAGGCAGATTGAACTCAGGGCATGGTTAGGAACATGGGACTGATATATCATAGCAATTACAGAAACATGGCTCAGGGATGGACAGGACTGGCAGCTTAATGTTTCAGGATGCAAATGCTATAAGAAGGATAGAAACAGAGGCAAGAGAGGAGGAGGAGTGGCATTTTTGATAAGGGATAGCATTACAGCTATGCTGAGGGAGGATATTCCCGGAAATACATACAGGGAAGTTATGTGGGTGGAACTGAGAAATCAGAAAGGGATCATCACCTTATTGGGTTTGTATTATAGACCCCCTAATAGTCAGAGGGAAATTGAGAAACAAATTTGTAAGGAGATCTCAGTTATCTGTTAGAATAATAGGGTGGTTATGGTAAGTGATTTTAACTTTCCAAACAAACGCTGGGCCTGCCATAGTGTTAAGGTTTAGATGGAGAGGAATTTGTTAAGTGTGTACGAGAAAATTTTCTGATTCAGTATGTGGATGTACTTACTAGAGAAGGTGCAAAACTTGACCTACTCTTAGGAAATAAGGCAGGGCAGGTGACTGAGGTATCAGTGGGGGAGCACTTTATGGCCAGCGACCATAATTCTATTAGTTTTAAAATAGCGATGGAAAAAGATAGACCAGATTTAAAAGTTGAATTTCTAAATGGGAGAAAGGCCAATTTTGATGTTATTAGGCAAGAACTTTCAAAAGTTGAATGGGCTCAGGTGTTTGCATGTAAAGGGATGGCTGGAAAGTGGGGAGCCTTCAGAAGTTAGATAACGAGAGTCCAGAGAAAGTATATTCCTGTTAGAGTGAAAAGAAAGGCTGATAGGTATAGGGAATGCTGGATGACTAAAGAAATTGAGGGTTTGGTTAAAGAAAAGAAGGAAGCACATGTCAAGTATAGACATGATAGATTGAGTGAATCCTTTGAAGAGTATAAAGGCAGTAGGGGTATACTTAAAACAGAAATCATGAGGGCAAAAAGGGGACATGGGATAGCTTTGGCAAATAGAGTTAAGAAGAATCCAGAGGGTTTTTACAAATACAATAAGGACGAAAGAGTAACTAGTGAGATAATAGGGCCCTTTAAAGATCAGCAAGGTGCCCCTAGTGTGGAGCCGCAGGAGATGGGGGAGATACTAAACGAGTATTTTGCATCAGTATTTACTGTGGAAAAGGACATGGAAGATATAGAATGTGGGAAAATAGATTGTGACATGGTGAAAATTGTCCATATTACAGAGGAGAAAGTGCTGGATGTCTTGAAATGCATAAGTGGATAAAACCCCAGGACCTGATCAGGTGTCTCCTAGAACTCTGTGGGAAGCTAGGGAACTGATTTCTGGGCCCCTTACTTCGATATTTGTATCATCAATAGTCACAGGTGAGGTGCCAGAAGACTGGAGGTTGGCAAACGTGGTGCCATGGTTTAAGAAAAGTGGTAGGAACAAGCCAGGGAACTATAGACCAGTGAGCATAATGTCAGTGGTGAGCAAGTTGTTAGAGGGAATCCTGAGGGACAGGATGTACATGTATTTGGAAAGGCAAGGACTGATTAGGGATAGTCAGCATGGCTTTGTGCATGGGAAATCATGTCTCACAAACTTGATTGAGTCTTTTCAAGAAGCAACAAAGAGGATTGATGAGGGCAGAGCAGTGGACGTGATCTATATGGACTTCAGTAAGGTGTTCAACAAGGTTCCCCATAGGAGACTGATTAGCAAGGTTGGATCTCGTGGAATACAGGGAGAGCTAGCCATTTGGATACAGAACTGGCTCAAAGGTAGAAGACAGAGTGGTGGTGGAGGGTTGTTTTTCAGACTGGAGGCCTGTGACCAGTGGAGTGCCACAGGGATCGATGCTAGGTCCACTACTTTTCATCATTTATATAAATGGTTTGGCTGTGAGCATAAGAGGTGCAGTTAGTAAGTTTGTAGATGACACCAAAATTGGAGGTGTAGTGGCAATGAAGAAGATTCCCTCAGTTTACAATGGGATCTTGATCAGATGGGCCAGTGGGCTGAGAAGTGGTAAATAGAGTTTAATTTAGATAAATGTGAGGTGTTGCATTTTGGGAAAGCAAATCTTAGCAGGACTTATACACTTAATGGTAAGGTCCTCGGGAGTGTTGTTGAACAAAGGGACCTTGGAGTGCAGATTCTTAGCTCCTTGAAAGTGGAGTTGCAGGTAGATAGGATAGTGAAGAAGGCGTTTGGTATGCTTTCCTTTATTGGTCAGAGTATTGAATACAGGAGTTGGGAGGTCATGTTGCGGCTGTACAGGACATTGGTTAGGCCACTGTTGGAATATTATGTGCAGTTCAGGTCTCCTTCCTCTCAGAAAGATGTTGTGAAACCTGAAAGGGTTCAGAAATGATTTATAAGGATGTTGCCAGGGTTGGAGAATTTGAGATATAGGGAGTGGTTGAGTAGGCTAGGGCTGTTTTCCGTGGAATGTCAGAGGTTGAGAGTGACCTTATAGAGGTTTACAAAATCATGAGGGGCATGGATAGAATAAATAGACAAAGTCTTTTCCTTGGGATGGTGGAGTCCAGAACTAGAGGGCATAGGTTTCAGGTAAGAGGGGAAAGATATAAAGAGACCTAAGGAATTTCTGCAGCACTGGTTACTGATCGAAAAGGTATCTTTTAAGAGAGCTATTTTTCTGGGCAGTCTGCTTACATGCTAGGCTTTGCAGTTCTCCTCCCGACTGTTCAATTTTTCCCTAGTCTTATACCCCAGAGCATCGGATTGTGTCATTGGCTTTTAAGATTGTCAATATATTCAATTCAAACTTGATTGGAAATTGGTATTTTTTCGGGATATAATTTAAACTGACTGGCCTAGTTCGAATCTGTTTTTTGTCGTTTCCAGGCAACCAGCGACTCTAGTAGCTGGAGCACATGTTACATTGTGTCTTATTGAGAACACTTAGTGCTGTCACTGCTAGCTTTTAACTCTCTTAAAAGGTATAGGTCACCCACATCTTCAAAACACTTAGAAACGCTTTAATAAATTCAAATCCTATCTTTTTCTCCCTGTTCATTCATGACGCTGCCAATTGAAACTGGTATAACCGCATCAAAAATGATGATGATAACCTTGCATTTATGGCAAGTCTTTCACAACTACAAGATGCTGCAAAGCGACAACTAAGCACTTTCCTAGTTAAATCACTGCTGTCATGAGCGAGATCAGGAATCAAAAATGATAGCAGAGCATTTTACTGAGCTACCCTTTTGGATGTATTATAAATTGTAAATCCAAAGAAATGCAATCTTTTGTTTAGCCCTGTTGCTTTCAGTTTTTCTTTGCAATTGAATTTATTTGATATTATTAATTTCTGTTTTCACTACAGGGAACTTTCCCATTTCGAAGTAGCATGTTTAGGCCAATTAACAAATTACAAGAACATGACTCAAATGGTTGGGCTAACAGGCACTATTTGGTAAGAAAGAATTACAATGAAATATATTAAAATTAATTGTCAGTTTCCAAAGTGATATTTTTCTAAGACAACAAGTGCGTAGAAGTTCTGATTGTACATATCCTTACTATTTAAGAGTGACATCAGGAATTAAGCTCTTGAACTGTTTTTAACTAGCACAAATATTATTACTCAAAGGATGCAGACAATATAACAAAAGTTGCCAATGACAGTGCAAGCAGATAATTACAGTTAGAAATGTATATGACTCACAGCAAGGTAGGCATTTCCTCAGAACTGCTGACTGTCGCAACTCTAATCAACAGTATAGCTAAACAATGCTTAGAAGCATATCAGAGCATGTGCCATGCTTTTGATGATGCTCTGGCAGCAAAACTTCAAAGCAGTTCTTTATCTAAATTAGTCTGCATCCTTTCTGTATTGGAGAGATAAACTGGACTGTCACTTTCTAAACTGTTTTTTTGCCACTAAATAATCTCCAAATGCATGCAAAACATTGTCCAAACAGAACTGAGCTCTCTGGCAGATATAAAATAAGTTGTGCGACCTTCAGTAAACAAATCCAGCAATTGGCTGAAACAATGTGTTTTCTGAGAAATGTCTTGTTAATAAAGAAAATACTCTAATGCCCAAAGTGACCTTTTTGAAAGCCAATTCAGAGATCCAAGGATTGTGTAATAAATCAATTTTCCATAATTGTTTAAAACTCCAGCTATCAGTGAAAACCATCAAATATGAAACCTTCATAACAAAGGATTTGTGCTGTTTTTGACATTTACATTGCGGTACCAGCAGCATTTAGTGTTTGTTGAGCTTAAAGAAAAGAAAAACCTTATTGTCAGCTGAGGTCATCCTATCAATGATTACTGTATACTAACATTTTCCTTTCATTCTTGTTATTAAAATATTGATGTTAAGATATTTATGATGGAATTAATTTGCAAAAACTGAAACAAATGACTTATTTTGATTTTAATTTTCAAAAATAAAATAATGTAAACTGATGTATGGCCACTCTTTTAATAGAAAATCAGATAACCATATTACTTACAGCATATGTATGTTGTTTATTATTGTTTTAACTTTTTTTTAGGAACCAGAACCTACTTTTAAACCTCGTGTGTATAATTACGAAGGAGATGACCTATGCGAGCCATCTCTTGATGCCATCAGCATAGTTGAAGACAGCATTAGGTCTGACTACTTGGACAACTTAGATCCAAAGTTTACAGCTCTAGCAAGAATCTGTCAGGAAAAGTATCCACTGTAAGTTCAATGGCAACAGAAATAAACTATGAGCACTAAGGAAAGCTCTTTATAAATTGTTCATATTACCTTTTAACAAATTAATGACGTGGGCTAGAGGGCATTGTGTTACCAAGAATTCCAGACAGCTATGTTTCATGTGAAAATGACGCAAAACAATCCTAATTTTTATTCCCTTCTGATTTCTGTATAATTCAGAACAAACCACCTGAACACTGCTGAAACGAGACACGTTAATGAACAACAATCTGTATCTCTTTTCAGAAATAAACAGAAAACTTGTATTACATACTATGATTAAGTTGAATAGCTAAAGACACAAGTGTTCAATATCTGGCTTTTATTTCTCCCCAATTCTGGAGGGAAATCCAAGGAAACTCCTGACAAACTACTTATAAAGTATACTTAAGGGATTTTCTGTTGAAACAATGGTAGTGCAATGATGAGAGTCACAATGAAAACTGAACTCCAAAACATTACTTTAAATATTTGAACATGGCTTCCAAGTATTGTGCATCGAATTATTTTGTAAATAACAAACTCTTCATAATCTTAAATCTCCCATCCATGTGTGGAATGAACTTCCAGAGGAAGTGATGGATGTGGGGGCAGTTACAATGTTTAAAAGACATTTAGATAAATATATGAATAAGAAATGTTTGGATGGATGTAGGCCAAGCACAAGCAGGTGGAGCTAGTTTATCTTGGGATTATGGTTGGCATGGATTGGTTGGACCAAAAGGTCTGTTTCTATGTTTTATGAATCTATGATTATATGACTCCCAACTGAGAAGGAGAATTGCAGTTGGGTTTTAGGGGCTGTCTTGTGGTGCAGTGGTAGTGTTTTATCCTTGCACTGGGAGGCCCAGTTTCAGTCTCACCAGCTTGATTAGAGAAATAGGTTAAAAAAATGGAAATATACTATTCTGTTAATGTGATCAGGCTATAAGGTTTCAATTCTTGTTTTATTTGAATACTGTCTCCTAATTGCTGTAAATAATTTACTATTACTGGTAAATATTGGGAAAGGTACAAATATGTAGGTATTTCACAAAATGGATAAATGTTTTTTAATCTAAGTTAACATTCAATAGTTTTTTTGTGGTTCAGGGAATCTTCAGCACTGAAACATGGAAGAATTATTTTTTTTGCCACTACATTTAATGTGGATGGGGGTGATGGGTGAAAACAAAGCCAAGTTAACATGAGGATAACCCATCTTTTTATCCTGACTACAAATTCTTGTCTCTATATACAGATTTGATAACCAAAAGTAATCCCTTTCTTGCTCATTGTTTGTAAGTTACAGTGGAGGAGTTAGTCCTTGTAAGCCAATTCATTTCCCTCACTTCACCACAACTGTTGCTAACCCAAAGGACCATGAAGAAACTGGTGCTTCTACCACCTGCATTGGCAGAAGGCCTGAACATGTCTTTTTGAAGAGATAGGATACAATACTAAGCATCTCTTCTTTGCTTATGTCTTCGCCATTATCTTTCTGAACACCAGCACATTTAAAACCCTTAGATATCTAAATTATTCCTCGTTCCTCAGACCTCCTTTGCTACCTTTAATCTTTCACCAGATTTATCACTGGCTTTTTCATTTTCATTTGCTATGAACTCACCCTAGTGAGAGAGTTCAAACTTCTTGCTTGATTGGATTTAAGTTGGGAAAGTGGATTGGAATGGGAAGAGGGTCAGAAAGGAGTATGGAAATTCTGCCTCAACTGTACAGTAGCGACAAGAGATATCCAGCTCAGAATTTCTCTCATGAGTTTGAATTACGATATGAAATGACAGATTCTGTTCTGGGAATTTTAATCTAAGTTAACATTCAATAGTTTGTTCTTTTCTTGAAAGATTGTGCATTGGATAAGCTTTAATGAATCTGTATATATTAGTGCAGTTAGCTGGATGGCTGGCTTGTGATGTGGAGTGATGTTAACAGATTGGATTCAATTCCTGCATCTGCTGAGGTTACCATGAAAGATTCTCCTTCTCAGCCTTTTCCCTCACCTCAGATGTGGTGACCCTCAGTTAAAATAACTCTTCGTTGTTTCTTTGCAATAGTTGAACTATGGGGTTTTTACTTATACATGCTTTCTGTAATAATGCTATAAATTAAGTGATTAGAAGTTAACATAATAGATATAATGATACATATTTATCTATTTAATGAACAACTGTTTTGGAAAGTTGTTACATTTGAGAGTGGCTTATATTAGCTTTAATTTTGCAGTTCCTAACTTTTAACATGTTTCCTGACACAATGTATGCTTACAAGTTTTGCATTTAATTTACATAAACATAGTGAAATGTGGAATAAATTATGGGCTGAAAATTACAATATTTTGGCGGTGTATTTTTTTTGTTTCATGGACAGTTCCTCTCTGTGAGGACTTGTGGGTTTTCTTAAGTTATTGTCCTAACCTCTCATTTATTGCCAACTCCACCCTTCTGGCACTCCTCTTGTTTGATACTAGCCTGATTCTACCACATGTTGTAGCTGAAAGAAATCATCATTCACTAGATATCTCAGAATCCAGCGCTATCTCTGGAATTAGTATGCCATTACATTGCTCTCCTGAACAAATGTCTGCAATAGCTTTGCATGGTTCGAGACAGTTGCTCCAAACTTGGCCCAGAAGGGGAAATTGGCACCTCACTTAGTGGACAGGGATCTTGAGGTCCTGCTGAATAGTGTGGTACAGAAAGGGACCTCTGCACATCCCCCAGGAGAGGCAGTAGAAGCAAGGACAGCAGATCCTGCCAGCCTGATTTGTGATTGTCACTCCTGTCAGTGGGCTCTCAGAGTCTGGAGAAATGCCCAGCCATATTGTAAGTAGGTCAATGACCTTCTCTGCTCTGCTAAGGTAAGTACCAATAACTTCTGACTATTAACTCTCACTCATACTATCTCTGCTATGCACTCCCACCAAGGCTATGCCCTACAACAGTCATTGGTATGTGCAAAATCATCCCTCACTTGCTGTCAGCTACCCAATCTCCCTTCACTTCTAATCCTGTAAGACATCTGTGTCCCTCCTACTCAGTCACAATGTGTCAGTACCATAAATATCCCTGTGCTAGCCATTTTTATTTTCCTCAATCCTTCCGTTTTCTCATGCCAGGAGAAAATAACCCTAGTATGGATGGTGGGGTGCCCAACATCTCGCTCCTCATGTCACATGAGAAGGGAGATCTGCCCCTAATTGCCCCAAATGGGATAAATCCAGAATGGGTCGAGCATCTCAAAACTCTGAAGCCATGAGGTGTGGGCCATCAGCAGCATTAGTATTATACTCCATCATGGTCTGCATCTTAATGGACTAATATGTAGCTCAATGTACCCCTCAATCAATATAAAGAACTAAACTTGGTTTAATGGAGAATGTAGTAGAACATGCATTTCTGAAAATAAGATATCAGCTTGCAAGTTACAATTCAGGATTACTTGTATGCAGAACAGCAGAAGTAGCATGTTATAGGTATATCTCAGTGAATAATTTTTTTAAAAAAATCAACGTTGGCATTACGTTACTGAGAATGAAGAAAGTGCCCTGAGATGCAGCATGTTTAATCATTGAATTAGATGAAGTTCCTGCATGCAATGTTCCTTGCAGCAGCACACTAATAAGAGGTGCCAGTGCACTCCAAAGTACAGCATTAAAGTGCAGCAAAGTAAATGGAGCAGGGATATGCCATGACAGTAGAGACAGTCTGGCTGCCAGTGTCTATGGGGTTAAAAATCACACAACACCAGGTTATAGTCCATCAGGTTTAATTGGAAGCACACTAGCTTTCGGAGCGACGCTCCTTCATCAGGTGATAGTCTATCACCTGATGAAGGAGCGTCACTCCGAAAGCTAGTGTGCTTCCACTTAAACCTGTTGGACTATAACCTGGTGTTGTGTGATTTTTAACTTTGAACACTCCAGTCCAACATCGGCATCTCCAAACAGTGTCTGTGGGCGAAGGGTGTATGTAGCTGCTGCCCTGGAGTTCATTCCAAGATGTTTTTGTCAGGTATCCATAAGATCATAAGATATAGAAGGACATTGATGCCTTTTCTTTTCAGTCCATTGTGTCTGCTCCACCATTCAATCATGGCTGATGTGTTTCTTCACCCCGCTGTCCTACCTTCTCCTCATAATCATTGATCCCAATATCAGTCAAGAACCTATTTATCTCTGTCTTAAATACATGCAATGACTTGACCTCTACAGCTCTCTGCAGCAATGAATTCCACAGATTCATTACCTTCAGGTTGTATGCAAAAGTGCAAAACCTCACATTTTCCCAGATTGTATTCCCTGCCATATGTTTGCCCACTCTCCTAACATGTCCTAGTTCTGCTGCAGCCTCCTGGCTTCCTCAACATTACCTGTCTGTCCACCTTTCTATGTGTCATCTACAAACCAAGCAATAATGTCCTCAGTTCCTTCATCCAGATCGATAATGTAAAACTTGAATGGTGCGGTTCTAATACTGACTCCTGCAGAACTCCACTAGTCAATGGCTGCCATCCTGAAAAAGACTCCTTCATCCACATTAGCTGCCTTTTGCAAGTCAATGCATGATTGATGCCAGTGCCTTGCCCCTAACAGAGCCTCCTGTGCAGCATATAGTCAAAAGCCAATTAGATGCCATCTACTGGCTCTGTCTAACTTGCTCATTATTTCCTTAAAGAATTCAGATAGATTTCTCAGGCATGACTTTCTTTTGATGAAGCCTTCCTGACTCAACCTTATTTTTACCATACACTTCCAAGAACTCTGCAATCCCATCCTTAATAATGGACTCTCAAATCTTACCAACAACCAAGGTTAGGTTCATTGGTCAATATTTTCTCATCTTCTGCCTCCCTCGTTTCTGAAACAAGATGTTACATTAGCCATTTTCCAGTCCTCTAGGAGCCTCCCTGACTCCAGTGATTCCTGAAAAATCACCACGAATGCCTCCACAATCTCACCAGCTATCATTCAGAACTCTGAATGATTTATCCATCTTTAAATCATTCAGCTTCACCAGCACCTTCTTAGTGATGACCACTGCACTCATTCCTGGCTCCTGACTCTCAAAGTTGTGATATGCTGTTGGTATCTTCTACTGTGAAAACTGATCTATTGAAGCATGTGGTGAGCTGAACTCCCAGGTCCCTGCTTTGACTTCCACGTTTGGAACTCTTGACATGTACTTCTACCCAGTGGGTGGTAGGATGGAACCGTGTACTGCTGGTGTGGGAATGGGGTGCAATGAGTGTGATAATGAGCAACAATTCCTGTTAATAAGCTTGGATCATAGTTCAAAAACATAAGCAGTACAGATCGTACTCGGGAGATGTGCACATGCAGAGTGTGTTTCATTATTAAGGTAAAAAGATGCAGCACTGCCACTCACTGCATGGGAGCATGCAGCTGTAGTTATCTGTCTTCACGGCACCTTTTGTATTTGTGAATGACCTACACAATGTTTAATTTACAGATTCATTTCAGGCAGCCATTAACAATTTTGTAACATCAGTAAAATTGCAATATGGGTCCTTAGCACATGGGACCAGATGTTGAACTCATGACCTATAGCACCCCAAAAAGACGTCAACAATATTTATCACCACTTTTACAGGGTTGAACATTTCTCCAAATCTCAAGTGCAATATATAATGCCTGTGTTGCTTCTTAGATCGCCCATAAAATAATGCAACAGGTGTGTGCACTATACAGTTAATCCCACACACCAATACCTGATAGGCAGCAAATTACTGCATTTTCTTAAGATTTGATCTGCAAACTGAATCACAAAAGGGCCCCTGAATGACTAACCATCTTCCCGCTTCCATGGGTAATGGTAAGTGTCTTACAAATAGTATTCAGGATTAGTGGTGCTGGAAGAGCACAGCAGTTCAGGCAGCATCCAAGTAGTTTCGAAATCGACGTTTCGGGCAAAAGCCCTTCATCAGGAATAAAGGCAGTGGGCCTGAAGCGTGGAGAGATAAGCTAGAGGGTGGGGGTGGGGAGAAAGTAGCAGAGAGTACAATGGGTGAGTGGGGGAGGGGATGAAGGTGATAGGTCAAGGAGGAGAGGGTGGAGTGGATAGGTGGAAAAGGAGATAGGTAGGTAGGACAAGTCATGGGGACAGTCTTGTCTTACAATTGTCTTACAAATAGCAGCAGAGGAGCACAATGTGCCTCAACAAAGCTTGGAGACTGAGAGGAATTTCAAAATGTTTATGTTGCCTGGACATTTTGGGAGGAGTTCTGCAGTATGTTGCAATTAATGTGTTAAGTACAATTGTAGCAAAATTTCACATCAAAGAAGATCTGGACTCTGAGATTGCCGACAAGAAAGGTCTAGTGCCACTGGAGCCTGGACTGCATAGTGGAGACAATCATGGTAAGGTATACCCAAATAAATCCTCAATAATTCATGCAAAAAAAGCTTTCAATTTCACCCATGAATTTGTAGGAACAGGGGTCAGCTATTTAGGATCCCACATCCCCCACCCAATCTGCTTGACTATTCAGTGAGATCATAGCTGATTTGTTGCCTAACTCCATACACCAAGCTTTGTTTTGTTTCTTTGGTACCTATGGTTAGGGCAAAGTCTAACAATCCGAGTTTTAAAATTATTTATCAAGCTCCAATTGCTATAACAGAAAAAAAGTTTCAAACTTCTGTAAAACAATGTTTAGTGATGTTTCCTAATTTAATCTCTATAAGATCTGGCTATAATTTTTTGACTATATCTGCAGAGCAAGATTCAACAGAAAATAATTTATTTCTTCTGTACTATCTGTTCCCCTGAATACTTTGAAAACTTCAATCAACCCAGGTTACAACTCTAGTTTACATAATCTTTTCTGTTCTGTAACTTAATCCTGACCGCTATTCGAATTAACATTGCTTACCTTTGACACAATCAGCTTCCTCTAGCTCCTCCCCCACCCCCACTGTTTAACAAAAAAAATCTTTAATGTTCAACTCACCTTACACTCATGTAACCAAAACATACTCAGCTTTGTTCAATATATTAGGGAAGTATCCTGTCACGGTTTTAACAGTTTCTAATTAAAAGCATATGGGTTGTCTACTTGCTGGGCAATTATTATGTTTGGTAATAATAAACTTTGTCACCTTTGCCACTATGGCCTACAGTCTTTTTGAAGGACAGTTTCTGAGTCAGCATTGCCAAAATGTCATTGATATGGAAGATGCCCCAATCATTTCAATGTTCTTCAATACAGGATGAAAGAGCTAATAAAAATTTTAAACAGGTAGGCTCATGTAACTTCTCAGTGGGAGGATATAAACACCTCAACAGAATTGCTGATGTAACTCCACAATATTTGCAAGTTTCTTCTTCTCTCCTGCTTTATCTGGAGGACAGCTATTGCACCTCAGACTCCTTCAAATGCAGACCCTTGTATAAATGAGGTTATTCAGTAAGCAACACACCAAAATGATGCAAGAGCCTCTTTTGGGTATAGTGTAGGAAATCCCTCACCATTATGACATTGATGATCAAAAGTTACTAGAGGAGTTGTGAAATTTATGCATAGCTTGAAAATGTGATCTGTTTGGTTCCAAGGAAACAAAAATTGCATAACTTTCTCTGCAATTTGAAAGTGATCCTTACTTGACTACTGAAAAGCCTCCAGCTAAACTCTTTGAATATCCTTTTTCACATGTATTCTTAAGCTACCTGGCAGAGCTAAAGATCAACATGCGTGCAACTACAATCAAGAACAAAAGGATTGAATGCAAACCAAAATCTCAATATTAGAGTTACACACCAGAAACAGGAGATCAAGTGCGTGTGAAATATGTTGATCATGATGATAAGGATAAGTTTGTTTATGTTGTTTGTTGACCAGAGCATGATCAATGATTACTGTGAAATAAGATTCACAAATTATCACATGGAACACATTATTGTGAAAGCTTTGGAAACACCATTTAGAAGTATTGAATCCAATATTGAAATTGTTATCTCGGATAAATAATATGAGTTAATTAAAACCAAACCTGATGTCAGATGATATCCTGCTTGTTAGAGAAGTCACGCACCAAATATTACAGAATCACAGGACAATTACAGAGTAGACGGAAGCCAGTGGTGTCATCATATGACTTCTGTTACAATACCCCATCAGGGACAGTCTAACCTAATCAATATTTTATTTGAAAGAAAGTTGAAGGTAACCATTCTACTTGTCCAATCTGCACTAGCTCTCCACTGAGTGTTATAATTTAATGTTATTCTCCTGTCTCCTATCCATAAACTGTACATTGTTCCTTTTCAAAGTTATTTCTTTGCGAAAGCTTTAATTGACCCTGCTTCCACTGCATCTTTTTGTTTTAAAAGCGAGTGTGTCACTGTCTCAATGGATCTTGTTGAATCTTACTATTTCTTCGAAAGACCAACTTAACCATTATCTCCTTCCAGGAACACCAACTGCATATCGCACATTTATGATCTGGTGGAGATCATCCTGACACTTGTGTTTACTGTCAGTTGACCATGGCAATTTGTTGCTTTAGCAGCAGAAGTAGGCAAATTGCAACAAAGTAAGGATGAGTGTGGGAGGATGCCCAGCCACATTGTGTTTTCAATCCACTCAAGGACTTTCCAGGTCCAGGGAAAAACCTTAACCATGTAAACAAAACCAGGAGTGTTCCAGCTGAGGTTTGATATATCAGTTTTCATTTCTTTACTCTCTATCCTAATCAAGTACATATTCACTGTATTCAAAGTTCACAAAATTAGCAGATCTGTGTTTGCTGTGCTAGCTGGGAGCAGATGCGGCAGAGGCGAATGAATTGGGAATATGGGATGGCGTTTTTACAGGGGGCAGGGTGGGAGGAGGTGTAATCTAGGTACCTGTGGGAGTCGGTCGGTTTATAGTAAATGTCTGTGTTGAGTCGGTCACCCGAGATAGAAATGGAGAGGTCGAGGAAGGGGAGGGAGGAGTGTGAGATGGTCCAGGTCCCAATTCCTTCGCCTCCGCCTCATCTGCTCCCAGGAGAACCAATTCCAATACCGAACAACCCAGATGGCCTCCTTCTTCAAAGACCGCAATTTCCCCTCAGACGTGGTTGACGATGCTCTCCACCACACCTCCTCTACTTGCTGCTCCTCCGCCCTTGAATCCCACCCCTCCAATTGCCACCAGGACAGAACCCCACTGGTCCTCACCTACCACCCTACCAACCTCCAGATACATCGTATCAGCCTTCGTCATTTCCGCCACCTCCAAACAGACCCCACCACCAAGGATATATTTCCCTCCCCTCCCCTATCAGCGTTCCAGAAAGACCACTCCCTCCGCGACTCCCTCGTCAGGTCCACAACCCCCACCAACCCAACCTCCACTCCCAGCATCTTCCCCTGCAACCGCAAGAAATGTAAAACTTGTGCCCACACCTCCCCCCTCACTTCCCTCCAAGGCCCCAAGGGATCCTTCCATATCCATCACAAATTCACCTGTACCTCCACACACACCATTTACTGCATCCGCTGCACCCGATGTGGCCACCTCTACATTGGGGAGACAGGCCACCTACTTGCGGAATGTTTCAGAGAACACCTCTAGGTCACCCGCACCAACCAACCCAACCGCCCGTGGCTGAACACTTTAACTCCCCCTCCCACTCCGCCAAGGACATGCAGGTCCTTGGACTCCTCCATCACCAGACCATGGCAACATGACGCCTGGAGGAAGAGCGCCTCATCTTCCCCTCCAACCACAAGGGATGAATGCAGATTTCTCCAGCTTCCTCATTTCCCCTCCCCCCCCCCACCTTATCTCAGTCCCAACCCTCGGACTCAGCACCGCCTTCTTGACCTGCAATCTTCTTCCCGACCTCTCCACCCCACCCCCTCTCCGGCCTATCACCCTCACCTTAACCTCCTTCCACCTATCGCATTCCCAACGCCCCTTCCTCAAGTCCCTCCTCCCTACCTTTTATCTTAGCCTGCTTGACACACCTTCCTCATTCCTGAAGAAGGGCTTATGCCCGAAACATCAATTCTCCTACTCCTTGGATGCTGCCTGACCTGCTGCGCTTTTCCAGCAACACATTTTTCAGCTCTAATCAGAATAACATGTTTATATAAGTTCTTATAAAATGCATGACTACCTTCTTCTCTTTAACAAATCTTCCCATGTGATCTTACTGAGTGTTTTTCTGCCAGTAAATTCTTGAAGGTGATGTGAAAAGACAACTATCCACTGTGAAGTGTTGAGTTCATGGAACTGCGTCATGTAAATCCCACTGTAGCATTCTGAAATCCTGGGCTTGTGAATGTCTACACCAATGGTCTTAGAGACTGCTCTCTTTTATGAGGTTACAACCTTTATGGTGTTTAGCATTCACAGTATGTCCTTATTTAAATAAAGACTTTCACACTCTCTTCAGTGAAGTTAAATCCTTTATTTACATTTATATGTGGCAGGCTACAGAATGAAGCACTTTACATGCTTCTCCCCATCACTCTACTCTGATGTCAGAGTAACATTATCGGTTACATCCTCATCACTTGCAGATTCTACAATAATACAGTACTTTGGAGAGCCAAGTGTTTAGCAATGCTGTCCAGCACTGAAAGTGTGATGCTGTGAAGTGGGAGATGGCACCAGGCAGGGTGATACTAGGCACACAGAACACAAGATGGCTACTGAACCATCAGTTGGCCATTTGACACATAAGATGGTTGCAGGACAGTAGGGAGAGAGACAGCAGAGCAAATACAGATACTGCCTGGGGCCACCAGAATGCCACCCATAACCTCATTGATTAGTTTAAAATGAGTGGGAGAGACAATACACATGAAAAGCGTACACTGCCTTCCGAAGTATCGTTCCAGCCAACACCTTTAATAGAAATGCTAACTGCTTGAGACAGACTCAATACAAAGTGCTCATAGCCAGGGCTGCTGTAATTATCCTTCTCAGGAAGAGCGAATAGCACACATTACTGTACTTCCGCGCAGACACTGAAATTGACAATGTCTGTGCTGAAACTGACAACGACCGTGCTGAAATTAACAAAGGCAGCATTGGAACTGACAATGACTACACCGAAACTATCAACGATTCAGCAATGTTTGCAACAAACAAACTATGTTACAGAGACAATAACCTCAACACTGACCTATTATATTACAAAATGTATAAACGTATCTTGACATGTGCCCTGGGTTGAGAGAAGAATTGCAGTTGACCAATGTGCTGTTTGTGTCTTTCCCTTCTCCGAGCTTCAGTATTTCCTTGTACAATAAACTCTGTCATTGAACCCCGACTCTGACTCCAAGGCAAGTGATTTTCCCCACAACAGCTGCATTTTCAGAGCAAATACATTTTGATGTGTGCACATTTTAGACAAAATCTCCCTGAGAATGCCCCTGAAAATCTCCCTGAAAATGTTCAAGTATTCAATTGTGTTTACATATCCTTCAGCTGTTCTAATAGCAGAAAATGTTCTTTCACAGTTGCTCCCAGGTTCACTTGATAGAAATGAATGTGCAAAGTTAAAAATCACGCAACACCAGGTTGAGTCCAACAGGTTTGGAAGTCAAGAACTGATTAGGGATAATCAACATGGCTTTATGCATGGGAAATCATGTCTCACAGAAGTAACAAAGAGGATTGATGAGGGCAGAGTGGTAGATGTGATCTACATGGACTTCAATAAGGCGTTCGACAAGGTTCCCTATGGGAGACTTGTGAGCAAGGTCAGATCTCATGGAATATAGGGAGAACTCGCCATTTGGATACAGAACTGGCTCAAAGGTAGAAGTCAGAGGGTGATGATGGAGGGATGTTTTTCAGACTAGAGGCTGTGACCAGTGGAGTGCCACAAGGATCGGTGGTGAGTCCACTACTTTTCATCATTTATATAAATGATTTGAATGTGAGCAAAAGAGGTATAGTTAGTAAGTTTGCAGATGAAACCAAAATTGGAGGTGTAGTGGACAACAAAGAAGGTTACCTCAGATTACAACAGGATCTTAATCAGATAGGCCAATGGGCTGAGAAGTGGCAGATGGAGTTTAATTTAGATAAACGTGAGGTGCTGCATTTTGGGAAAGCAAATCTTAGCAGGACTTATACACTTAATGGTAAGCTCCGAGGGAGTATTGTTGAACAAAGAGATCTTGGAGTACAGGTTCATAGCTCCTTGAAAGTGGAGTTGCAGGTAGATAGGATTGTGAAGAAGGCATTTGGTATGCTTTCCTTTATTGTTCAGAGTATTGAATACAGGAGTTGGGAGATCATGTTGTGGCTGTACAGGACATTGGTTAGACCACTGTTGGAATATTGCACACAATTCTGGTCTCCTTCCTATTGGAAAGATATTGCAAAACATGAAAGGGTTCTAAAAAGATTTACAAGGATGTTGCGTGGGTTGGAGGATTTGAGCTAGAGGGAGAGGTTGAATAGGCTAGGGATGTTTTCCCTGTAGTGTCGGAGGCTAATGGGTGACCTTAGAGAGGTTTATAAAATCATGAGGGGCATGGATAGGATAAATAGACCAAGTTCTTTCCCTGGAGTGGTGGAGTCCAGAACTAGAGGGCATAGATTTAGGGTGAGAGGGGAAAGGTATAAAAGAGACCTAAGGGACAACTTTTTCACACAGAGTGTGGTACGTATATGGAATGAGCTGGCAGAGGAAGTGGTGGAAGCTAATACAATTGCGACATTTAAAAGGCATCTGAATGGCTATATGAATGGGAAGGGTTTGGAGAGATATGGGCTGTGTGCTGGCAGATGGGACTAGATTTGGCTTGGGGTGGCTGTTTGGCATGGATGAGTTGGACCGAAGGGTCTGTTTCCATGCTGTACATCTCTTTGACGCTATGATTGTAAGTTTAGTTGGAAGCACTAGCTTTTGGAGCATTGCTCCTTCATCAGGTGGTTGTGGAATAAAAGATCATAAGACACAGAATTTATAGCAAAAGTTTACAGTGTGATGTAACTGAAATTATATATTGGAAAAGATCTGGGTTATTAGTTAAGTCCCAATCTTCATTACTCACCACATTTCTACTCTATCTGTACAAATGAGGAGAATCATGTAGCCGACCTGAAATATTCCAATAAGTTAGCTTACATTGGCTAAGATACTCTGTTCATTCCCCAAACCTCTCCATTACTTCCCTGGATACCCCAGTTATTCCACAACCATCTGATAAAGGAGCAGCGCTCCGAAAGCTAGTGCTTCCAAATAAACCTGTTGGACTATAACCTGGTGTTGTTTCATTTTTAACTTTGTACAGCCCAGTCCAACAACGGCATCTCCAAATCATTGATCCATGTAGTTTGTTTCTGTTGGTTTACAAATTAATTGTTAATCATTTTAGGTTTTGTACTAGAAATTCTGCTTTTATTAAGTATCACCAACCATTCTGAAAACCGTATCAAAATGCGTATTGATCCACCCAATATCCAGGGAAGTAACTGGGAGGTTTTTTGGAATGAACACAGTATCTTAACCAATGTAAGCAGACTTATTGGAACATTTCAGGTCCTGCTACGTGATTCTCCTCACCTGTGGAGTTAGAATAGAAATGTGGTGAGAAAAGAAGTTTGGGACTGCCAGAAAACAGAAGAAGTGAAAGGCACAAACCAATATGGAAAAACATGGTGTGACAGAATTTAATGCAACAGGGCCAGAAGGGGCATGGCGGAGTGAAAGATGTAAGGGAAACTGACAGTGGGGAGATAGTGAAAGGTCACCAAGTGGCATGGCTGAGACTCCAAGTAAAATGTGAGAAGCTGAAAGCAGAAGAAGAAGATTGAGAACTAGAGTTGAAGCCAACAGGTAATATATTTAATATGGAACTGTATTCAGTGCAAATAAACTGAGCAGACCTCAACCTGATTGCATACACTCTCGCTGATCTGACCAATTCATTACCAACGTGACTGCACACCCTCCTGACCATGAACCGATGTGACTACACACATCATGAGCTGACTATCTACCCTACCTGAATATATACTCATCCACTCACATCTACCAACTCACTCATTCACTGACTCAACTATTCACTCATCTGCTGATCCATCTACCTATTTGCCCATTACCCCTTTTCACCCACTCCCCTCCTCAACTACTCACTCAATGAAAGTCCTTAGAAATCTTCAAGTGCTTACATTAAAAAAAGTACCATTGTGAAAAGGTGGCATTTACACAGCACTGCTCCTCTTCACTATTATCCATGAGCATAGCTTCAATAAAGCATTGCGAAAAGGATGCAAAAACAACACAGTGAGCAGCAATTGCCCAGCTTTGCTGGGAAATTTGAGATATATGTTGCAGTTGGTATAAAGCTGACTATTTACCTCCATATAATCAAAATCAAGGACTTTGTGCTTGGCTCTCAGAATGTATTAATCTTTCAAGAATTTCTTGCAAGGTGAAACACTGCAGAAATCTACAAAGCATGTCTATCTCAATACATAAATAATACTGCATCTCCTTTGCCATGTCTGCCATGATATGTTAGAAACGAATGTTGCACTAGGTTCCTCAGATTAGCAACAATTGCATTAACAACAAGACAGCTCAATTCATGTCAAATATGTTTCACAATTGTGGTGCCATCCCAAACAGACTTACAGCTCATGAAAGAACTCTTTCAACTGCCGTAATCTATGGAAATAATATTGTCAATTTAGAAACAACCAACTGCTGCAAGTAGAAATGACATAAATGTACAATTAATCCGTTTTAGTGATATTTGTTCAGGGATACATTTACAAAGACACCATAAGGACTCTCCCATTCACTTCCTTCAAGGTGGATAGATCACTAGGAAATTTATAGTAAATGGGAGAGTATTAGAAGTAGAGGAAATGAGAGGCGATGCGTGTGCATCGGTCTCTGAGGGTGTCAGGGGAGCTGGATGAGGTGGTAAAGAAGGGCAAAGTGATTCTTCTTTCATTGAGTAGTGCAGAAACAGTATAAGAGACTGGTTAGGTCACAACTGGAGTTTGTACACAGGTCTGATCACCGCATTAGAGGAAGCACATATTTGACCTAGAGAGAGTTGATCGAGAGATAGGTCAGGGCTGTTTTCCTTAGAACAGTGGAGGCTGAGAGGTGACTTAGTTGAGGAATACAAAATCATGAAGGGCTTGGATACAGTGAATAGGGAAGATCTGTTTCTCCTAGCTGACAGGACAATTTTAGTGAGTGCAAATTTCAGTTAATTGGTAGAAGGATCAGAAGGGAAATGAGGAAAATGTTTCTTAGCCAGAGTTTACCGTGTGCCTGGTATTTGGTATTATGGTTGAGGTTGAAAAATGTGACGCTGGAAAAACACAGCAGGCCAGGCAGCATCCGAGGAGCAGGAGAATCGATGTTTCGGGCATAAGCCCTTCTTCAGAAATCTGAAACGTCTTATGCCCGAAACATCGATTCTCCTGCTCCTCGGATGATGCCTGGCCTGCTGTGTTTTTCCAGCTCACATTTTTTAACTCTGGTCTCCAGCATCTGCAGTCTTCACTTTCTCCTTATGGTTAAGGTGGAAACCCCCAACTTATTTAAATTTAACTTGGATTATACCCAAAGTTCTGTAATCTGCGAGGCTATGGGACAAGTAATGGTAAGTGGAATTTGAAGACGGCTTATTTATTCAGCCTGTGCCTCTTTCTGTGTGTATTGTTCTATGGTTTTATGGTGCTTCTGCAAATGGAACACTGGGATATTCTAGCTGGGGAAATAAAAAAGGGTTGTAGTTTAATATCTCATCTAAAATTCAGCACCCCCTTGTAACTATGTTGAATTTTCAGCCTGAAGAGTGTGTTCACCATTTACGAATAAGCTCGAAGTTATAATTGTCTCCCAGAAAGTGCCTGAACAAAGGCTGGGCATAACTAGACATACCAGTCGAGCATGAATCAACTGCCTGCAGCAATAATGGAGTTAAGGTAATAATTGCAGTCCCAGAAGTTGTACTTTATAGGTCATTAAATAGTGGGTGCAGTCTCTGGCTACCTGTAGCATTAGACAAACACTTTCCATTGAAGCTTTGTGCGTGACTACTCCTCTTGTGAAAACAGACTGGCTTGAATTTTCTTGAGAAACATCAGGACCTATATTTCACAATAGGGATTTTTGTTGTCAATGTTTTGGGAAAGGCTAGCCATGATGAAAAAAAGATTAAGGTTTAGTTATAGGCGAAATGTGCTCAACACCCAATTACTTCTGTAGTCTCAGCCCTCTTGCTGTGCAGAATGCAGCAACCCCTGTCATTCTGGATATCTTGGCTAGCAAGTACTGAAAGACACCAACTGAGAGGTCAAGGAAGCTCAGTGTTTGCCTCTGCATGTTTTTTATATGCTTAGTACTTGCTGAAGAGCTCAACCTCCTTGCTGGTGTCTTCTCTATTCATTGGCACATATCTCCATAGTAGACTGTTGAGCTGGTGCTATCCTCTCTGTGTACCATCTAGTCTTCCCAGTGCAGGATTTTGTTGCTGCTGATGGTTTCCTTGCTTATCATTCTAGGTCTAATCTAGCAGGCAAACTGATCTTGAGATTCAATACCTCCAAAACCATACCACAAATGACCATTAGCTCTCTCCCAGTGGCAAAGAAGTTATAAACATATGTGAAGAATTGTCCCCTCCCTGAAGGTGGGAAAGAGTTAGTGAGAAGGGGAAATAATTGTGCAAGTTTGGCTCAAGGAGATACTTACCACTTCTTGCCACATCATCAGTTATGTTCTGGGTATGAATGCCTATTAAGGACTTTCTCAACCAGCCACCAATTAAAGTCTTTAACTGATCAATTAAAGGCCATTCGAGGGTCTCAACTCACCAGCTGGTGTGGTCAGATGACCCATGGCCTTTAGGATTGTTACAGAAATATTGTTTTTTTTGTCAAGAGCATGATAAAAATTCAAAATGTGGGAGCGAAGTTTAAAGCTAATTTAAACTCTCCAGTTTGCAAACAGACAGACCTGGAACTACCTGGCCAGCTGCTAGTGACCACATTGTTTCAGATTGAAACGTTGTTCACTTCACCAGTGAACCTGCTTTGTCAGAAGAATGGTACACGGACCTAATGGCACCCAACTCAGTAGGAGGCCAGAGGCACATGCATGGTATGGATAAGACTTGACAGTTGAAGATTCAAGAGCATATTCTTTGACCTCCAAATGTGGAAAATAGTCATGCCATTGGATCTTCATGTCCCTGCTTGATGCTAGTGTTGGACATAGGCCACAGAATCTTCGAGAAGGGCATGAAGAGGGGGATTAAAATATCAACCTGGAATCCCAGGTGGCTGCATTTTTTCATCTTCTTCAATGGCATCTCCAGGAAACTTCTTCAAAAGGCAGCCAAGTTGCACAGAATCTCCAGCCATTTGTACCTTGTGGTGAGTATCATCAGACTGAGCAGAGCCAGAGACACCACCTCGGTGAGACTGGCCGAAGGTCAGAACCAGCCCTGACAGAAGGGAAGCTGAAATTAATGATTGCAGATTATGAAACATCAGTCAACCTTCAAAGACCAAGGAACACCCTGTCGCAGCCTTAGTGATGGGTATTACCATTCCTTTCAGACAAACATTTCAAGCACAGTGGTAGAGAGCTGTGGATCAGTTGTAGTGAATCATTGGAAGAGCATGTCAGAAGTAGATAGCCAGTGTAGATTTGAGAGTGTTTACACAGAGATTTAATATCCTTTACTGAAGAGTCCTGTGAAGAGATTGATAGAGCTTGATAGAGTTTATTTAAAGTAAAACAGTAGAGTCTGATAAATATTATTTTTCCTTGATAAAGTGTTTAATAAAGTAAGATCACACATCCCTTGACTCCTGTCCCCTTGTTTATCTCACTGGGTAACATGTCTGAGTTAAAAAGGATAGCTGCAAACTAGTCAAGGATACATTTACTAATTTTTCACTATAAACACTGGCTTCCCAGCAGACATGAAAAGAAATTGCTTTCCCAACTGGGTAACCAGGCCAAACTGCCTGCTCTGGAGGCAGTTGGAAAGCATGGATGGGGGCAAAGGGGTAGCCTCTGAAAGCCATAACATTGATCTTGCCTCCAAGCCTCCTGAGCCACTGTGCCCATTACTCTACCCGAAGAGAAGTTAAAAAGAAAACCATCACAACATTGGATTATCTGAAAAGTAGGCCTCAGCCACCCTGAACCAATGTCTTATGCCGGTAGGTTGATTTCAGGCAAAATTGAAACTCGACCTCTAACAACTTTTTGAGAGAAAATCATAATAAAACTGAATTAGAGAATAAATGCGAGTTATTTAATCTGTATATAATTCTAACTCCAACATAAATCTTTCATTTCTTACTTTAGTTTTTTTTTCCTCCTGCAGATTCCTTTTTTTCCAGATTCTATTAAGGTCGTTTAAGGTTGAGGAGCAGAGAACAAACTATGGGCATTAAGTCAAACATTATAAATGAACTATTTCAGTTGTCCATGTTAAGCTCTTGATACCAGCCCTGGAAATGAAATAAAAGGAATAGAGCTGAATTTGTTTTTGAGGATGCAGACTGCAAAACATTGCAGGCAAGTTAAAACAGCATTTTCTACAAATTGGTATCTTATATAGAATGTTCCTACTTGTTGCAGATAGATTTCCTGCATTCTTTCTTTGGGTATACAGTATGTGTTTCCTGTAGCATTATGATCCCTGTTTCTGTTGACTGTAATAACTCAGGAAATATCTCACTTGGGGTGATAAAGCAAGTCAAATCCTTCCTAGTTTATCCATAATATATCCCCCAGTTCACCTTTTCATGTTATTCCTCCCTGTTGTGCTATGGGTCAATCCAAGGCAGTTCTGCTGTTTCACTCAAGTCTCACTTGCCTGTGGAGGAACCTAAACAGCTAGTGTCAACAGACCATAGTACTTAGCCACACACAAGATCACAACTGAGCTCTATCTCATACATGTTAATTCGGTACAGGCCACTGACTAATGATCAGAAGTGGGAAACTTGTCATTGCTCCTATGTGTAAATACAAGTAACAATACTTGTGACCTTCTAATTTGTGTGATGCCATTACTTAATCCTTTGACTAGCTGAGTCATCAACAACCTGTATGCCTGAAGTGTAATTTTAACAGAATTAGGGAGATTTTTGTGGTAACAGGTTAAATGGAGACTTACGTTTTAGTGTTGTTTTTATGGGGCATTAAATCTATCATCTTTGAAAAGAAACTAGTTTAAACTTCTTCTTTTGTTATTGTCCTGGAAATGTTTGCTTTGCAGATTTTTGAGTTAGTGTGAGCATGGATCATTATGCAAATCCTTCAGCAACTGGAGCTTTGGGGAGGCAAACAGCAGGATTAATGCAAAATCACATGCAATCTTAGCTCTGTCTCAAATATGAATTGTAGGTGTTGAATTTATGGTGAAAATAGTAAATCTACTATCTATTTTATTGATGCCTTCTCAAAATTACTGTGGCATGTAGTCAAGAGACACAGGGATAGATTTTTCCCAGGAATTGAAGAAACCTGCTGCACTCACCAATATGGTTTGGTAGCAAGTAACCGACGAGGTGAACAGCAACACCTTAATGTTCACATCTTAGGTTTCACTGAAGTTGTTTAAGAAATAAATACATACATTTCTAGATGCTAGAGTGTCAAGAGGAATAGGGTCACCACATAGGTATGGTGTTAAGATAGAGGATCAGTCATGATCATGATGGATGTCTGAGTGGGATAAATGGGCCAAATTATTTGCTCCTGCTCCAATATTCCATTTTTTTTAGGAAGCAATTTAATAACCTACTGGTTCAGGAAAGTTAAAGTACATGCCCTTAAAAAAACTCACCCCCTTTTCATTCTGTCTTGAGAAGCCCTCTTTATCACATCACTCCAAACATCCATGCAACTTTCAAAAGTACCCAGCTTTCATGTTTCACCTTTCCATGTGTCGATTCACGTTCAACCCCAAATTGATGTGATTCAAATATTAGTTATTAAAGGATTATGTAACCCATGTAAGCATGTGTCTTGAACTTTTGACTAAGAATGCTTGACTAAGAGAAAGACTAAGAGACAGCAACATTGTTGCATCTGCGAGGAAGAGGAGCTCAGATGGAGTCATGCAATCTGGAGAACTTTTAGACAGAGGTCACCTAACCCAGTTCATGGGTGGAATAAAACTATTGCATTTTTGAACCCTCTGAGAGAGAGAATGTTTGGACTATCTCCAATGGGAGAAAATGTAAGCACCTCCCCATAATATTCAAAGGCATTACTATCTCTAAATCCCCCATTATTGAATCCAGGTGATTATCAGAAACAGAACTGGACCAGCCATAAAAGTTGCAACAACAGATCAGAGACTGGTAATCTTATTACTGTATAACTCACCACCTAACTTCCCAAGGACTGGACCCTATCTGTAAGACCCAAGTCAGCAGTGTGATTGAATACTCTCTAGTTGCCTTGATGAATCCAGTTCCAACAATATTGACGAAATTTGATCCCATCTGGGTCAAGCAGCCCACTTGACTGACACACTATCCACCACTTTCAACATACTGTCCCTCCATCACTGATGTACATTTTTGTCTAGTATAGTGTCTAGTCTGGTGTATTCTTCTTGTGTGTTCCAACCTCACCCACATTTGTCTTCAGCAATATGTAGCTCCATGTCACCATGAATAAATGACTCTCGGAGCTCTCATACAACCGACAAAAATGCTTTGAAGTTGATTCTGAGGTATTTTACTGTATTGACATCTGGAATGATTGGTTTATCTTTTAAGGAAAGGCTATACTTGAATTCACTAGAATTTAGAAGGGAGACACATGAGGACGGTTCTGAAGTTAAAGAGAGCGAATTAATTGGAAAAGGGAGGCAAGAGGAGGTCAAAGAACAAGGTAGCTCTGAAGAATTAAACTACGGTTATTTCAATGCAAGGGTCTTACAGATAAGGCAGATGAACTCAAGGCATGTATGGGAACATAAAACTGAGAAATCGTAACTATTACAGAAACGTGGCTGAGGGAGGGACAGGCCTGACAGCTCAATGTCCCTGGGTTCAGATATTATAAGAAGATTAGAAAGGGAGGCAAGACAGGAGGGGGCATGGTGATTTTGATTAGGGAAAGCATGCTGCTGTGCTAAGAGAGGATATTTCTGAGAGATTGTCCAGTGAAGATATATGGATGGAACTCAGAAATACGAAGGAGATGATCACCTTGATGGGATTGTACTATAGTCAGCAGGAAACTGAGAAACAAATATGTACAGAGTTCTCAGATATATGTGAGAATAATAAGGATGTAATAGTCGGGGATTGTAACTTTCCAAACATAAGCTTATACTGATATAGTGTGAAGGGCTTGGATGGTGAGAAATTTGTTAAGTATGTTCAAGAAAAGTTTCTTTATCAATATGTAGATATACTTTCTACCGAAAGAGTAAAATATCTCCTTCTTTTGGGAAATAAGACAGGGCAAGTGATGGAAGTGTTAATCGGAGACTAGCGATCATAATTCTATTAGTTTTAAAATAGTTACAGAGAAGGATAAGCCATGTATAAAAGATAAATTTCTTAACTGGAGTAAGGCAAATTTTGATAGTATGAAACAAGAACTGTCAAAACTTGGTTCGGGTAATCTGTTCACAGGTAAGGAGATGACTGGCAAGTGGCAGGCTTTCAAAAGTGAGATCATGAAAGTCAGAGACATTATGTTCCTGCTAGAGTGAAGCTAAGGCTGGTAAGAGTAGGGAACAATGGTTGAATAAAGATAATGAGGCTCATGTGAGATATAGACAACTTGGATTAAATTAATTTCTTGAAGAATATTAAGGGTGTAAGGGCATTCTTAAAAGGGAAATCAGGAGGGCAAAAAGGGGATATGAGATAGCAAACCTATACTTTCACTGTATCTCGTACATGTGACAATAATAAATGAAATGGAAAGAGATGAAATCAAATAAAATCAAAGAATTCAGACCCAGTATTGGACCAGCTAGCTTGCCCCACCAGTAAACAAGTGGATACAATGATCTTAGCTAGGCAGATAAAGGGAAGATTTTAGAACCATTGAAAAATTATGGGACTGAAAGAGGTTGGTCAGCCCATTGTGTGGGGCCTAGCTGAAAATAAAAGCTGTCAATTCAAATTCCATCATCCAGCAAATGTTCCATCGCCTTGTAAGTTACAGCACCTCAGGTGCATATTGAGGTATATTTTAGATGAGCTAAAGAATTCTGCCTTCACACCAAACCAGATAGTGAATTCTAGATAAAGAAACAGAAGTTGCTAGAGAAACTTAGCATGTCTGTGGAGAGAAAGCAGAGTAAATGTTTTGGGTTAAGGTTCACATATATTGCCAGATCTCCTGGATTTCTCCAGCAATTTCTGTTTTCTTTTCAGATTTCCAGTACATACTGTTCTTTGTTTTATTTTGATGAATTCCAGATATTGAACTCTGAATGGAAAAGACGTACTCATGTCCTGTCTAATCCTTTTACCTATCAATTTAAATGTGTGCTCCTGGTAACTGATTTCTCCACTGAAGAAATAGATCTCTCCTATCTATTCTTTCTTGGCCCTTGTAATTTTGTACAGCTCAATTAAGTCCTCCTCATTCTTCTCTCATTTAAGGAAAACAATCCTAGCCTTTCGAACATTTTTCATAATTTCAATTTACAAGTTTTGACAATATTTTTGTAAATCCTCTCTATACTTTCTCCAGAATAATTGCATCCTACCTAATATGTTGTTACCAGATCTGCACACAAATTCTGTCTGTGACCTAATTAGCATTTAGATAGTTCCAGCATAACATCCTCGCTTTTGTATTCAATACTTCATCCATAAAGGACAGCCTTCTATATGCTTTCTTTACCACCATATCAACTTGTTCTGCCACCTTCAAGGACTTGTAGATGTGCACTTCAAGGCTTCTTGCTTATTCTATTCCCCATAATATCCTTCCACTTGTTGCATCTTCCCTAACTTTATTTGCCTTTCAAAATGCATTATTTCAAACCTCTCCAAGTTGAATTTCATTTGCCACTCTTTCATCCACTCAACCAAACCATTGATACTATTCTGGATTTAACAACTATCTTGCTCAATATCAACTGCACAATCTATTTTTGTGTCTTTTTTCAATTATGCCACCAATATTTATGTCCGTATAATTTATATATGCATCAAACAGCAAGAAACCCAGTAGTGATCCTTTTGGAATGCCAAAGAAACAGTTTTTCACGTACAAAAATATCCATCAACCATTACCTTTGTTTTCCTGTTACTTAGTCAATTTTGGATCTAATTCACCTCATTCCCCTGTATCCCATGAGACTTTGCATTTCTGAACAGTCTGCCATATGGGACATAGTCGAATGTCATGAAAATTCATGTAGATGGCATCCACTGCACCAGCCTCATCAATTCTCCTTGATACTTCCTCAAAAGTTTAATTAAATTAATAAGACATGACATTAAATTAATAAGACATGAAAAAACCATGTCAACATTCCCTGATTAACCTGTACCTAAGTAATGCTTTATGCTGTCTCTCAGGATTGATTCTAGTATGTTGTCCACTGGTGAAATCAAACTGACCAGCCTTATAGTTATTTTGCTTTTCTGTCAAACATTCTATACAAGGTAAACAGACACGACACATTGGATACAAATTGCTTAAAGTAGCTTGTTTTGGAGATTTTTGAACATCGTGGTGTGTTCGCAGAAGTATCAGACACCCAACTAGCAATAAAATGTGTGAATTTATGGCATTTAAAATGGTAGGTGTGGTAACTTTTGACATTTAGCTGTCTGTTAAATTTTTATGACACAGGCAACGTAATTACACACATATACTCACCTTGATTTCTCAGGGATAAGGACAGTAATTGTCCGATTCACTTTGTAAACCTCACTGGTTCTGTTGTTTGGTCCTTGTTACAAGTTCCTTGCGTTACCACAAAACATGAGAATTCACAATGTATTACTATGCTTTTCTGCAGTAAGTATTGTATATCTTGAACCTTTGTGATTTCTTTACTTTTAACACTAATTGATTGTTCAATTATTATTAATGCTAATTGATATCAAAATAGTATCGGTTTATGTTGGCAGATCTATATATGTTGGATTCTGATTTTTGGTTCTTAAGGGTCTCATTTGTATTCCAGCTATAAACAAAGGGATAGTGAGTGAATAATATTGATAGAAAGAATCCATGTTACAGAAAATTGATGTATTTCAGAAAAATGTAATTAAACTGGCAAAGTATTGTATACCTGAATAAAATTATATGACTACGTGAGAGATGGATTCTTTCTCCCCTGCATATAATAATATCTCTGAGCAGCTTGATTAGAAAAATAGGTTACTATAGCAAAAAAAGGTGGATTCTCAGTTTTACTCTGTGACTGATGTCTGCTCCCAAGTAAACATATATACCTTTTGGGACAAGGTTCATGTTTTGGAGTTTACAGTGTTACACTGTGATTTTCACTGCTGCTTCCTTTGTGGGCATATTTTCTGTTGGCTTGTCTCCTGGACCACCACTGGCTGGAGAGTCGAGACATATGTATTGTGGTTTTTGGATAAGGGTTCGGTCATTTAAAAAAGTGATGCATGTGGAGTGATTTCTTCAAAGTACTGTGATTCCTGGGAACTTTCTATGTGAGAGAGCTGTGGACATTCAATCAATGTATAGATTCAATACCAAGGTACATAATGAAAGTAATGGGAACCAAAATTCAAGTGAGAATGAGAAGCTTAAAGAAATCAATCTAATTGAAAAATTAGTACTATATGGGACTAAACAGCAACAAATCTAGTGGACCCCAGAACCTGCACATGAAGTGAAGTAGATGCAAAGACAATATTGGTTTTCCAAATTCTTTTATGTCTAAGAAGGGAGCAAACATAGGCCAGCTATCCTCAAAATAAAAGAAAGAAAATAAAAGATGAGAAACTTGCATCCAATTGCCTTAACACCAAAAGCAGGCACTAAGGGGAGATGGTCACATCAATGTTTTTCATCTCATCATCCATAGGTTCAGGCTAATGTTCTGAGAACATAGATTCAAGTTCCACAATAAGGCGAGGTGATAGCCTAGTGGCATTATTGCTGGACAGTTAACCCAGAGACCCGGAAAATGTCTGGAGACCTGAGATCAAGTCCCGCTATGGCAGATGCTGGAATTTGAATTCAACAAATATCTGGGATAAAGAGCCTAATGATGACCATGTACTGATTGTTGGGACACCCCACCTGGTTTACTAATGTTCTTTAGGGAAGGAAACTGCTGTCATCATTAAGTCTGGACTACATGTGACTAAAGGGCCACCACAATGTGGTTGACTCTTAAATGCCCTCCAGCAATTAAGGATGGGCAACACATGCTGCTAAGGTCAGTGAATGAGTAAATAAAAACAGATGATGGAATTGAAATTGAAAACTGGTGAGGGGAATAGACATTGTTCTGTGTAGCCAGGTTTGAGGGCCCCAACAACTGTGCTGCCTTCTTTGTTCCCTGGTTCAGGGTATCTCATCTTGGCTGCAGAGGTACTTGGAGTGGAGGCTCCAGTTGTCATGTCCATGTAGGTTGCAACAAGATATGTAGAAAGAGGAAAGAGATTGTGCTGAAGGTGTATGAGTGCTTAGGGGTTTTAATTAAAAAGCAGAACCAAAAAGATAATAATCTCTGGATTACTATTTGAGCCACAAACTAATTGGCACAGGGTCAGTAAGGTTAGAAAGTCATAGAGTCATAGAGATGTACATCACGGAAACAGACCCTTTGGTCCAGCTTGTCCATGCCGACTAGATATCCTAACCTAATCTAGTCCCAATTGCCAGCACTTGGCCTTTAATCCCTTCCTATTCATATACCCATACAAATTCCTTTTATCTGTTGTACCAGCCTCTACCATTATCTCTAGGAGCTCATTCCATACATGCATCACCATCTACTTGAAAATGTTGCCCCTTAAGTCTCTTTTAAAATTTTCACCCCTCACCCTAAAGCTATGCCCTCTAGTTCTGGACTCCCCCACCTCAGGGAAAAGACCTTGTCTACTTATCCTATCCACGCCTCTCATGATTTTGTAACATTTGGCTCAAAAATTCGTGTGGGAGAAATACATTTGAATTCATGGGACTTTGGCACCAATACTGGGGAAGGAGGCAGCTGTTCCAATGGATCCTGAATCATGCTGGGAACAGGGTCTTGGAAAATCGCATAACTAAGGCTTTGGATAGGGCTTCAAACAAAATAGTGAATGTGGGGGTGAAAAAGATATGGAGAGTAGTTAAGAAAATGGACGTTGTTGTATGGAAAATGTTAAAGTGGGGAAGACTCAGCAGAAATATTTAAAGTTTTCAGAATAAGTAATAGGACAGAGTAATGGAAAGGCTGAGGAATCTAACTTCAGGCACAGCAGACAGAGGGACAACTATGAGAAAGGGACAGTCAACAACAGGATTAAGGGTGTTGTACTTAAATGGATGCAATATATGAAATAATGATAATGAGCCTGTATAGCAGATTGAAATTGGCAGGTACAATGCTGTGGACATCACAGACTTGCGGCTACAAGAGGATCAGGGCTGGGAGCTAAATATTGAAGGGTACACGTCCAACCAAAAGGATATGAGGATGGACAGAGAGGGCAGGGTTACCTTGTTAGTAAGAAATGAAATTGAATTGTTAGCAAGACGTTATCTGGAGTTGGAACATGTAGAGTCTGTGTTGAAGAACCGCAAAGGAGAAAATATCTTGTTGGCAGTTATATACACTCCTCCTGGGATGCGGGGCAGAAAATAAATCAGGAGATAGAAAAGGCATGTAAGAAAGCCACTATTATAATAATCATGGGGGATTTCAATATGCAGTTGTACTGGGAAAACCAAGTTGGTGGCGGATTTCAAGAAATTCGTGGAATGTCTACAGGTTAGTCTTTTAGAGCAGTTCATGGATCAGTCCAGTAGAGATCAAGCAATTCTGCATTTGATGATGTAAATGAATCCGACTAAATTAGGGAGATTAAGGTGAATGAAATCCTATGGGGCAGTGACCATAATAGAATCTATTCTGCAGTTCGAGAGGCAGAAGCTGGAATCAGACATAACAGTGTTACGATTGGATAAAGATAACTACAAATTCATGAGGGAGCCATGAGACATATCACTGAGCAATTACCTTATTCAATAAACTGTGGCACAGCAATTTAAATGAATTACTGGTTTTGTGCTATCTTTTGGTAACATTTCCAAATGACAACTGCCTGCAAGCAAACCAGCAGTTAACATCTTATACTTGATGAAAATGTCAACTCCTGTTTCTGGAATAATTTTTGGAGGCTTCAAAGGCTGATGTATAGATCAACATGTACAGCACTTTCCCTACAGAAAGTAAGTTAAATATGTATTACACTAGTTCCTGGCATATGATGACTACCCTTTGAGGAGAGTCTGAGATAAGCTTAGAGGATCAGAGGAGATATAATAGATATGTACAAAGCTCATAAGGGACTTGGCAGGATACATGATGAAAAAGAATAATTCCAACGGCTACAGAATCTAGAACACTTTGTCACAGATTCAGAATAAGGAGCTGTCCATAAGGAGGTGAGAACAAGTTCCTTCACTTGTAGAGCCATGAATATTGCAAATTACCTACCTCAGACAGCTGTAGATAGTCAATAAATGATTCAGAATGTCAGACTGGAGTCGGAACTGTGTAAAAAAATGACCAACTTAGCTGCCTATGTTTATTATGGCCAGTCTTCCAATATTGGCCACTCACTGGAGTTTCTGTGGTAGAAAAACGGGGAGACCTTGATGCTGCACAGCAGAAACAAAGCCACTCCTTCCACAATATGGCACAGGGTGTCAAATGACCTTTCAAAGCAGCAGCAGGTAGTACAGGAAATTGAACTGCAAGGTAAGTTGAATGAAGCGTCTGCTGTATTTTTCAGGTATTGCATAGCTTTTGATTATTTTCTTGTTTATGTTAAACATTTAACAGCAATATTATTTAATAATTAATAGTGTAATTAGTTTTCCTTAATATTCAATGATTAAAACAAATTATTTAGTCATTCATGGTAAGGGAGCATGGATTAGGGAGAGAAATGGATAAGGACCTGGGGGAAGGATGAGGTAAATGTGTAAGGGAAAGGAGATGAACTTAGTGGGTAACAGGGTAGAAGACAGACCTCTGGGTAGGATGGCACATAGTTAAAGGGTAGGTGGAGTGGCAGCATGGTAGGGTGCTAGCCAGTTAGGCGAGCAGGGTGGTGGTTATGTAATGTCCTGGATTGTAGGATGATCGCCTGTTGTAGGGACCATTTGGATTGTTTCAAATGCTAGGTAATTGCTCATGAGCAGGTTTAACTTCCCAGCTTATTCCCAGTTAGATAAGTCAGAACTTCCATGTTGCCTCGATGTACATCTCCAGTCCATACTATCGCAATGATTATTTTCCTATCTGAGCAATTGAGTATACTCTAGACAGAGGCCCATTGATTTTGTACAATAAGGGAATTAATGGACACAGGAATAATGCAAGATACTGGAGTTGAACTGGAAGATGAGTTATTATCTTGTTGAATGTGGATCATGCTCAAAGAATCAAATAACCCATCAAGCTCCTATTTTGAATCTTCATGTTTTGATATGGGGACACTGCAATGCAGTCATGTTGATATAAACCATAAAACAAATAAAAAGGAACAGTCATTGACCTTAGGCCTCTCATGCACCATCTGAGGAGCAGGAGAGTCAGTGGTTTGAACATGAGCACTTCATCAGGAATATGCTTGAAATGTCGACTCGTCTGCTCCTCAGATGCTGACTGACCAGCTGTGCTTTTCCAGCATCACACTTTTTGGCTCTGATTCCAGCATCTGTTGTCCTCAGTTTCTCTCTTTCGGCCTCTCATGTTTGCTCTGCCATTTGATACAACAACGTCCGTTTCTTAACTACTCTCCATATCTTTTTATTCAGGTTTGGATAGATTGTACAGCTGGGACTGAATGCCTGTAGGCATTTTGCTAGTGCTGTTGCAAAGGCATTAAACTAACTTGGCTGGGGTGGGAAAGCTAAGAGAGAACTTTAGAAAATAACGCCAGTGTTTACAAAATAATTAGAAAAACAGATGACAGTGGCACAGATAAAAGTAAATTAATCATCAAATTCAGAATATGGGAGAAAGTAATGATGTCTTAATCATGGATGCTGTACATGTCTGTAAATACATGAAATATAGCAAACAAGATTGGGCAATTACAGATTCAGGTTGCCGTGTGGAAATATGATGCTGTCGTGATAAGGGACTTGGCTCAAGGAAGGGTAAGACTGTGTGTTAAATATTCCTGGGTAAAAGGTATTCAGAAAAGATAGCAAGAGAAGGAGAGAAGAAGGCATGGCAGTCTTAGTTAAGGAATGCATTGCAGTATTGGAGAAAGAGGCTGTCATAGAGGGTTCAAGAACAGAATCAATTTGTCTGGAACAGAAAGGGTACGATTGCATTGCCCAGTATATTCCATAGTCAAATAAATAATGGGAAAGGTGTGGAGGAACAAGTCTGCAGAGAAAGTACCGAGCTATGCCAATATTTTGGAATAGTTATAATAGGGGACTTTAATTATCTAAATATAGACAAGGACACAGTAAGCGCCAGTGAGTTGCAAATGTTTCAAGAATAAGAAATAATTCACAGTTAGACATGGTTCTTGAAAAAGAGGTAGGCCATATAGGTCAAGTGTCAGTGGGGGAACATTTAGGAAATAGTGATCATTATATAGTAAGGTTCAAAATGATGGTGGAGAATGACAATGGTCAATCCGGAGTAAGAAAAAATAAATCAGCGGAGAGCCAACTTCAGTGGAATAAGAGCAGAAATTCACCAGAATGAATGAAAGGTTGGTGAGAACAGCTGCAACTGAATGATAGTCTATCTTCAAAGCAGAGGTGATTCAGTATTGTTAAGATATATTCCTTCAATAGAGAAAAAGTAGGACAAACATATTCAGAGCTTCCTGGGTGACAAAGAAAATCAAAATTAAGATAAAGGAGAAAAAATGATCTTATGACAGATATCACGCAGAAAATACAATTGAGAATCAAAAGAAAAAGAGAGGTTCAGAGAGGAGGTAAAGTAAAATATGTTAGTGAATCAAACAAGATAAAAGGCAGCCAAAATAAAAGAGTGTCCCAAAATCTTCTTTGGCAACATGAGTAATAAAAAAATGGTAACAGCAGAGCCAATTAGGAACCTAAAAGGGGATTTACAAATTGAGTTAGTGTATGACTGTGGTATTAAATGAATACTAGATGAGGAGCCTCTATCACTGGAATGGTTCAAATTAATAAGGAAGCTGACAAAATGTTGATATTTAAAGTTGAAGAAGCACCATACTAGGTGAGATACATCCGAGTATACTGACATAAGTAAGACTGGAAATTGAAGCTGTACTGATCACCTTTAAGTCTTCCCTTGATATGGGAAGGTGACAAAAGATTGAAGAATTTCAAACACTATGCTTTTGTTCAAGAAAGATTGTAAAAATAATCACGCTAATAACAGTTTTAATATCAATGGTGGGGAAGCTTTTAGAAACAATTATTTAAGGTAAAGTTAAAAATCACACAACACCAGGTTATAGTCCAACAGGTTTATTTGGAAGCACATGAGCTTTCGGAGAGACGCTCCTTCATCAGGTGGTTGTGGAGGTTAAGATCATGCTTACAGGATTTATAACCAAAGGAGTCCACTGTCAAGGAGATGTGATACAGTAAACAATTTTAGATTAAAACTTTCATCTTTTATAATGGGATATGCTGGTTTCTGTTCTTTGATATGTAAACCCCAGAACTTCTTTTGAATTAAATTCTCAAGATAGCTCAACTTTTTAAACAATAGGTGTGAAGTCTGTCTGTGTCCCAATGCTGTTTCAGACTGACAAACCCTCAGTATAGTTTTATAGTTTTACATGGATTCATGCAGTTTTTGAGCAAAATAAAATGTAAGTCTGCAAAAACAAATTCATCCTATAAGCATATATGTATGTGCATGTCGGAGCGACAGATTGAGTGTGCATGTGAGTGCATGAATGTGGGTGTGTGAGTGTACGTGATAGAGTGTGTGTGTGTATATATACGCGTATATGTGTGTGTGCGAGTGTGATGGAGTATGTGTCGGAGGGTGCATGTGTCAGTGAGAGGGTGTATGTGTGTGCATATGAGAGAAAACTTGTGTATGAGGGAGGATCTGCGTGGGTTTGTGAATATGTAGAGGTGTGTGTGTATCGTGCAGTAGGGTCATCTGTAGCGCGAACATAAACCCAAGGTCCTGGTTGAGGCCATTTCCTTGGGTACCAAACTTTACTGTCAGCTTTTGCTCAGCCACTCTACGTTGTTGCTTGTCCCAAAGTCCACCTTGGAGGATGGTCCAAGGCCGAATGACCCGGGCTGCTAAAGTGTTTCCCGACTGGGAGGTAGAATTAGTAGAGACATGGAAAAAGATAGATTGATTAGGGGAAAATCATACTTAACTAATTTGCTAGAATTTTTTGAAGAAGTAAACAGAAAGAGTTCATGTTGGTAGTGTTGTTGGTGTTGATGTCGTTAATGTGAATGGCACTTATGTATGAGTGATAGTATGCACTATTCACTGTGTTTCATTAAGGAATGCATGTAGCAATAAGGGATATTCAGAGTACTGTACAGATACTTTCAGAGTCATTAGATACAGTGTGCACATAACACACTTGTCAGAAAAGTTATGTCTAATGGAATAAAAAGAACAGGAGCAATTTGGAAAAAAATTCACTGAAAACAGCAAATAATAGTCAATAAATTATGTTTGGAATGGAGGAAGATTTGTAATAGAGTTCCTCAGCAGTCAGCGTTGGGGTCCTTGCTTTTCTTGATATGTATTAATGATCTAAATCTTGGGGAGCAGAGCTCCATTTGAAAGTTTACAAATGATATGAAACATAGAAGCATTGTAAATTGTGAAGAGGACAATGTAGAACTTCAACAGGACATAGACATATTGGTGGAGTGGAAGTTAGGTGACAAATCATGTTTAATACAGAGAATTTTGAGGTGATGTGCTTTGGTAAGAAGAACCTTGACAAACAATATAAAATAAGGAGTAAAATCCTAAATTGAGAAGAGAAGTAGAGAAACATGGGTGTATACATTATAGGTTGCAGGACAGATGGAGAGTGCAGTTAATAATCTTTAGATTATTCTGGACTTTACTAATGGTGGCAGGGTGGCTCAGTGGTTAGCACTGCTGCCTCACAGCACCAGGGCCCCAGGTTCAATTCCAGCCTCGGGCAACTGTCTGTGTGGAGTTTGCACATTCTCCCTGTGTCTGTGTGGGGATGCTCTGGTTTCCTCCTACAGTCTAAAGATGTATAGGTCAGGTGAATTGGCCATGCTTAATTGCCCATAGTGTTAGGTGCATTAGTCAGAGGGAAATGGGCCTGGGTGGGTTACTCTTCGGAGGGTCGGTGTGGACTTTTTGGGCCAAAGGGCCTGTTTCCAATTTAGGGAATCTAATCTAATAGGCACATAGACTGCATGAGCAAGGCAGGGATGCTGAACTTGCATAAGATCCTTGTTCAACATCAGATGGAGTATTGTGTAAAGTCTGGGTGCAACAGTATATGAAAGATATGAACACATTGGACTGAGTGCAGAAGAAATTTATAATTATGATGCCAGGGATGAGATTTGAGAGGTTGGAATAGTCATCCTTTGAAAGAAGGAGGCTCAGACAAATTTCCAAGATCATGAGGGGTCTAAATAGAGTAAGTCAGGATAAACTGTTTGCACACATAAAAAGTTCAGGAATGAGAGGGCACGGATTTAAAGTATTTGGAAAAGCTGTAAATGTGGGACTTAGAAGAAAAACAAATACCGAGTGGTTCTGGTCTGGAATGCACTGTTTGGAAATATAGTGGAGGCAGGTTCCATTGAGGCTTTGAAAAGGGCAATGGATAATTATTAAAGTAGGACCAATGTGCAAGAGGATGGGGAAAAATCAGGAGAGTGAAATTTAGCCATGATGTCTATTTGAAGAGCTGGTGCAGCTATAATGGGCAGAATAACCTTCTTTTGTGCTGCAACACTTCTGCAATTCTATAATACTGACTCAAATAAAAATGGCCATGTATGTCAGAGGCCAGACACCACAATTACAAGAAATTGCAAATGGAATTTATCTATGAATCTGCCTTGTCCTCACCATCTTCAACTACTTCATTAATAAATTTCTCTCGATAAAATCTAAGGATGCAGCTATTCACTAATGATTCCCACAACTCCATTGTTCAATGAAGTAGCTAAGGAACATCCAAAACTGAGCTGACAACTGACGAATGATATTTATATCATATCAGTGTCTGGTCAGAATCAGGCTCCTTGTTTTTCAAAAAAAAAACAAGACGACTACACATCCTAACTTGAAAGACGTTGTACTATCCTCTTTGATCATAAGTTGAAATAGAACAGCTATAACTATAACATGTGATATCAGGATACTATGGACTTGGTCATATATCTCTGTCCCTTCACTGCTGTTGAACAACAAAACTCCAATTTCATATTTAACAACAATGTGTAGGTACTATTATCATATGAATTCAGCTTTCAAAGGAAAAGTTCATTATCACCTTTAAAAGGACAAATATGTTCGGCATTACATAGCCTTGCTACTGTTACACACAGATAAAGTGTACAGGTAAACATATTTCAACAATTGCTAATACATTTTAATATTGATAATGCATTGAAAATGTACACTATAATGTCCAGTAGTAAATTAAATAAAGCAACTTTATCAGTGACCTGTTCAATTATGATTTTTGCAAGCTTGCTGTCATGAACTGTTTGTCACATAATCAAGAAAAGCTGAATGAGGCAAAGAGGGGGATACACCCAGTAGTCCAATCAATCATTCAGACCACAAGGGTATGTACTATTTTCATAATCTTACAGTATTTCAATAATTTTTATTTTGTTTATTAAATCATGGAATAAATCCAATTTGTCTGCTCCAGATAAAGGCACTTAGTTAACTTTTAATAGGTATCTGTGGTGATTGGAACATGCATGGCCATGTGGATCTTTTTGAGTATGAGATCCCTCATTTGGTTCTGTTAACCAAGACCAATCAGGGACCCCTGGCTGATAGACATAAACAGGAGTCTCTGAGAGTCTACTCACTGTAGGGACTGGCACTAAGCTGGCTGGTCAGAGTCCATGTTTAGTTCATGTGTAAATAAAGGGTGGTTTGGTGATAGGATACTGGCCTTTGTGCAGTTACTTTAGTAATCAATTCCAGGTTAATAAGGCACCAATTTTTGTCTCTCAAAAAGCATGAGCTTTGTGGATTTTTTTTCTTTGGCTGGCTGGTCATAATCTCCAAGGTCCTTTGTTGTCTTGAAGTCCAAGAATCTTCAAGTTCTTGTTATTTTTTTTGCTAGGACTTAATTGTGCCCATTGGAATGTTGGACTTTCATTTTACTCTTGTGACCTCTTCTAGTGTCATTGGGATTGTTGTACTGTTTGGCAGCCAGTAGCAGGCTCAAGATAGCTGTTGCCTGCCTTTGTTGCTGGTGTAGAGTGCACCACCTACAAGATTCACTGTAGCAACTTACCTTTATCCATCCTTTAACAGTCCCTCCTGAAACAGTAAACTCTGCCACCTTCAAATATAAGGACAGTGGACACCTGAGAACATGATTACCTGCAGGTTTTCCTCTTAGCCACATACCATATTGACTTGAAAGTATATGGGCTTGATTTTCATGGGAGCCTGGAGATTCTATGTAGAGGTGAAAATAGAGGTACAGACCCAAATCTGGGATTTTCAACCTCATTCCTGGAGTCTCTGATTTTCAACAGTGTACTTGAAGGATGGTTTGGATTCCAAACCCATAGGTGATGCTATTGCCCTGGTCAGTTCCAATGTAGGGATTGGCATATCTTAGTTCTTTGCAATTTTTATGGTGTTGGGTCGGCTTTTTCAAAAAACCTGGTTCATGGCACCTGAGGGATGTCAGGAATCATCATCCTGATGAAGGAGCCTTTTGAAAGATAAGTTGTGTTGAAATGTGTCTCATCCCAAACTGCATTTCTTCATTGACACTCAGTATCTTTCATTTCATCCAGGTCAAACTAAGGTACTTCCATGCCCATTCAGAGATGATACACTGTTTCCAATAAATCTTCTATTGACAGTAGAATATATGTTTAAAAAAAGTTATTGATTCACCACAGAATGCTTTTAACTCAGTTTAGCAGATGTGCCCATCATTCAAATCCTTTGAAATATCAATAGCAGAAACTGAAAGTATTTGAAACTTCTTCAACCTTTCTACATAAATATTATATAATGATAGAATGGAAGAGCTTTAATCAAGCAATGTTCTTTTTTCTGGGTTGCAACAGTTTCAGCATTTGAATAGATGAATCGATTATCAGCAAACTATCATCATGCTTTCTTGGACAGCCCTATATCATCATGGCTGCACTGTCCTTGTTGGGGGAAAACCTGGACACTCCTTCTAACAGCAGTGAGGATTAGCTCACAGCAGATGGATAGCTGAAGTTCCAAATGAGCAGTTCCTGATTTTTTCTCAAGGACATTCAGTATAAGCCATAAATGCTGGCCTGCCAGAGATGCTCACATCCCGATTAAATTAATGATTTAAAAAAAATAGAATTACCCAGGAACTCAGGTAGATTGAGTTCTGAGAAATGTTAACTCTGATTTCTCTTCACAAACGCTAAGCTTTTCTGGCATCTTCTGCTTTTGTTGCATTGCAACAACTGACTTTGTACATCAGTCAGTTATTCATCTGCCAACCCCCCACCCCCTTTGCTGACACCACCAGATGCCAAAATTCTAGAACAGTGCTGCCCACAACCTCAGCATCAGTAAAAGTAAGTTAAAAGTACATGCCCTGTAATTGCTGAGCCTTAAATACCTTAGGGTTTAGGGTCTATATTTCACACCATCCTGCTTTTTTTCCTGTCCTTCACACTGAGGAGGAATTGGGCTACCTCCTCACAAGATGTAAGTAGATTGAGTTGATGGTAAGTGTTCATCAAATTTAGCTTCTAGCTTTCGTCAATCTTTTCTTACAAACAGAATAGAGAGGTCAGAGCAAGGGCGAGTCAAGCCTATGTGTCAACACACGAACTCCCAAAGTGGATTTGGAATTAGGAACAATCATGTTGTTGCGACTGCAGATGAAGGAGTTACAAAAGGAACAGCTTTCAGGCTGTTAGGAAAGGAATGGTTAGTGCAAAGGGACGTGCAATAAAGTCTTCCCTCTATGTACCGGAAAACTCCAGAGAGTTTTAATACATTGATTGGTACATAATCATACTCAACGACAGTAAATTTTCTTTGGCATAACTCCATGTTATCATGTGTTTGTAACTGTCATTGACATTATAGAAATAGGCTACCAACCAAACAGTCAGAACTTAATTCCCCCTTTTGATCATCATTTAGCTTTTATTTTGTGTGAAGTGTTCAAGTTTCATCAAAGAATGAAGTGATCAATGTGAATGAAGTGATCAATGCTAGATGTCAGAGATCATCACATCTGTCAGAAGTGAAATTAGTCCAGCATGTGAGTGAGCAGCTCTGATGACCATCAAATATTGCCTCTCTCTCTACAAAAGGGATATTTCTAATAGAGTATAGCAGCTGCATAATTCAAAAGGAAAAACACATGGTTTAAAAAAAAGGTAGTCATTAAAAATGCATTTCAGGACCCGAGATCGGGAAATTCAAAGGAATTGAAACCACATCAACTGCAACGTTGCAAACGAGCATGGGTTCTAGCCACATTTGAAATTACTGAAGAAGATGAAGGTCCTTTCCCTAAATTTGTTGCCCAGGTAAGTAATACAATAGGAAATAGAATCAATGATATATTATTCTCAGATCTGACTGAATATTCCATTGTGAGGTGGTGAGAAAACATCTCACCAGCCTTACAATCAAGATTGAATGTTACAGAGGGAAGTTCGCAGAATTCAGAAAATATTTGAAAGCATGCACCATTAAAACTAACAAAAATCAACGTTGTCTTGAAATTGTGTTTTAACTTACAATTTCTAACACAAAAGTTATTTATCCAATCGTGTGTTCCCAATAGGAAATGTAAACAGTATCATGGGATTTTCTGTCTAATAATTCAAATTATTTTAATGGAACTTGATCAAACGAAATCTACTTGCCTACAGAATTGTATCCTCTTCTCGTGCAATTGAAATTATTTTTCCCTTTGAAATGTGGCATTCTTTTATCTGAGGGGGTGGTGGTGCACTGGTAGTGTCAGTGTGCTAGTAATCTAGAATGCCAGGTTATTCTTTATGGGGATGTGGGTTCAAATTCCACTGTAGGCAGCTGGTGAAATGTAATTTAAAATAAATGTGAAATACAGAGCTGACCTAATAGTGACTATGTACTTACTATTGCCTGTCTTAAAAATCTATCTGGTTTGCTCATGTCCTCAAGGAAGGGAAATCTGCCATCCTTATTTGGTCTGGCCCACATTTAACTTTAGATCCACAGCAATGTGGTTGATTCCTAACTGCCCTTGGTGCGATTAGAGATGGGCAATAAATATTGCCCCATTCTAGTAATGCCCACATTGGCTAGACAAATTTTAAAAACTGCCATAATGAAGGTAAGACAAATAGCTTCAACAGCATATCTTTTTTCAGAGCAATACTTAGGAATACTTATACAACTATCAAATTACCACAACAAATTTCAAACAATCGAGTTTAATTCGAGTGCAATGCAGAAATTACAAAATGGATAACCCTATTATTTGTATTTAAAAATAACTGGTTAAAGTTAATGCTTAAGTTATTATCAGATTATAATGCTTTATTAAATATACATGGGTACAATGTTAGTGAAATGTCTATGTACAGTATTAACGCTTACTATCGAGCAATAGAATACATGCAGTTATCTGTGCAGAAGTTGTCATTGCTGACACCACACCCCCAACCACTCAGATTCCTCCCAATTTTCAGGAGCTATACATTATCAGGTTACTATACACTTGATTCATTTTCTAGCTTCAAAATGACAAAACACAAAATTATTCATTGTGGTATAAAATTATGGGTCCTGGAGTTGATCAAGATCCGGAACATGGCTTATTTGAAATAAACAAGAACAATGGAAACTTATACATTAATCGTAAAGTTGATCGGGAAGCAACTTCAATATTTAAGGTAAGTATTTTTGTTTCCTACTTTATGCTTACATCTATTTAACATTTCTGTAAAATTGGTTCTCACTAAGCACTTGGAATTTCTGTATAGTTCTGTAGCTGTTCGTTATCGCTTTGAAGGGAGAAACTATTGAAATAGGAAACAATTTCAAATACAAACATACAAATTAGGAGCAGGAGTACGTTACCCAATCCCCTGTATGCTTGTCATTCGCTAAGACCATGACTGATCTGATTGTAATCTCAACACTCTTAACTACATCAACAACCTTTCATGGAATTTCAGGAGTCTATTTACATCTGCTTTAAAAATCATCAAAGACTCTTCTCCAACTCACCATTTAAGGAAGAGAATTCCAAAGACTCATCACCCCCTGAAAGAAAATGCTTTGCCTTGTCCCTGTCTTAAATGGGTGGCCCATTGTTATTAAACTATGATCCCTTGTTCTCAACTCTTCCACAAGAATAAGCATCCTCCAAAAATATGAACATAAGGAGATGATGTAGCCTATTTCACCCCTTGAGTTTAGATCAGAGCGGTGCTGGAAAAGCACAGCAGGTCAGGCAGCATCCGAAGAGCAAATTCTCTATTCCTGATGAAGGACTTTTGCCTGAAACGTCGATTTTCCTGCTCCTCAGATGCTGTCTAACCTGCTGTGCTTTTCCAGCACCACTCTGATCTAAACTCTGGTTTCCAGCATCTGCAGTCTTCACTTTTGCCTATTTTACCTCTTGAACCTGGTCCACCATTTGATAAGTTTGTGGTTCATCTGACTCTATTTCAAATACCACATTCCCATTGACTTCCAATAACCTTTGATTTTCTTGTCTTACAGGAATCTATTCATTTCTGTCTTGAAAATATTCAATGGCTTTTCCACCACTCCTGCCTAATGTAAAAAGTCACACAACATTTGAGGTGAAAAAAATCTTCCTCATCTCTGTCATATGAGATTAACCAGTGCTCCTAGTTTGGGACTCACCCACAAAAGGAAATAACATTTCCATGCCCACCTTGACTTAATGTTACCTCTTACTCTTCTGAACTCCCGTGGATATAACCCTAGTTTGTCCAACCTTTTTTTCATAAGAGATATCACCAATTCCAAGAATGAGTATAGTTGATCTTCTTGGAACTCCTTCCAATGCATTTCTATCCTTCCTTAGACAAGACCATTACTGACTTCAGAACTCCAGATGTAGTCTCACTAATATCTTGTTTAAATGAAACAAATTCTCCCTTTTTTTGTTTACAATTTCCTATGCAAAAGTGAAACATTCCATTAGCTTACCTAATTATTTGTTGTAACAAAGTTTAAAAATGTATGAGCTTGGTTAATTCAGTGGGACTCTTGACCATACAAGAAATATTGAGCTTTTTCACTATAACCTACAGTGCCCAAGCTGGCAAAAGCTGTTTTTTCCCCTTAATTATAGCTTCAAGGGTAATCTTTTTAAAGCCACCTGTGGCTGTCGATCATAACTTGTTGGCATGCTTCCAGGTCAGTATGTACAGTATTTTAGGACTGTCATTTAAGGGATTAAGTTTCCACAGAGTTTGTCATCATTGTTACTTATAATGTCAGCAAGAAGTATTTTAATCCCCAGGGAAATGGTGTAAAAAGATGTTTTTTAAAAACAATTACTTATGGTTTCCACAGGCTTTTCATTGAAGTTACATGGTGGCAGATCAACACATGGCCCAAATTCACTTGTGGAAATAGTTGCCACAAGTTCTTACATTTTTTGTCATTATGTTAGAACCACATTACATTTTTCTGCAGTTAAAAGAGTGTCAGAAGTTAACAAAAACTGATGGATTAACTCCATAGTAAAGATATACAAATGCTGCCAAAGATATTTGATTACCTCTTTTATGTAGGTCACCACTTCCCCTCGAGCACTTTTTTCTCCTGAATGGTCCATTTAATGGACTAAATAGGCCTACTAATGTACCCTCATTATTATAAACTTTGTGGCGGATCATTTGCGAGCATGGAGATATTGATCACATTTACATTACTGCAAAGGGTTTCAGGGCTGAATTTTGTTTGGAGGTGTGAGCGCTACCACTTTGAAATTTGGGGGCGAGACTATCTCCCCTTGCTTGGATTGAGCTGAATATTTTAATAGCTGTTAAACTGTTTAATGGATTGGGGAAAAACTTCTGCACCTTCATCAGGGAAGAAGGCTCACCTCTGAGAGCTGATGACCAACAGCGTCTAGTCTAAGGTGGGAGCAGCATCACTGCTGAGAATGTAAAATGAGGAGCAATGCAACTGAATAAAACAGGGTTGCTGGGGCCAGTACTGAACAAGGATGCAATGAAAAGTGTCGGTGGAACAGGAACGGGGCAACATTGTTGAGGAGTGGTGTCTGTTTCACAAAGGGTGCCTGAAAAAGGGTTATTTCTATCTCTGGTCTCACCAACATGGCCTGGAATGTTCTTCCTATTCTGCCCCCACTCCCCATCCCCTTTCTTGTCATTGTAGATATTTAATTGGTTGGTGTTTGAGTAAGTCTTTCTGTTGACTATGCTCTGTGTTGTCTACTGTTGGTCAAATCTGTGGCTGTGGCTATTATTTCATGGTATCACAGTTTCCAGGCTATACAATCAATGTACCTTTAAGCTTGTCACATGATGCCGCAGAATGTGACATTGCAGCTTAAAGGTACCTGCCTTACCTTCAGTCACTGTCTCCACATAATGAAGTCACGGTAGTTAGATGTGTACGAGTAGCTCTGATGAAGAGTCATTTAGGCTCAAAAAGTTAGCTTGTTCTCTTTCTCCATTGATGCTGCCTGACCCACAGTTGTCTCCAGCATTTTTTGTTTTTAGTCAGATGATTATAGTGTGCAGTAACATCAGTTAGGACAGAACCCAGACTATGTGTGCAAGCCCATAATTATGTTAACTTGTAAATAGTTAGCATTATAATTGAACTTCAAGATAACTAACTTAACAGCAGCTGAGCATCTTGTATCAACTAACATATAGTAAATCACAAATAGCAATAGCTACAGAGAAATATGAACTAAACTTGAGTAAAATATCTGTAAGCATAAGGGCAGACATTTTAAAAGGTATTGTCAATAAAGTTGTTGAACATATACAACATGATGTGCCATCTTAGAACATCTCTGAGGCACAAATCACAGCACAAATTATCAGTTTCTATACACAGGAAATTTGTAAGTTAGTTTCCCTCTCAAGTCCATTTTCCAACAAATAGAAGACAAAAACAATTGTGAACAAAGCAAAAACCCAGGATTTGGTTTGATTTCCTGAATAATACCAGAACTTTAAAAGATCAAACCAAACCTCAGCAAAAATGAATACATTTCTAATCACAAATCCATGAATTGCTATTTTCAGTTGTATTTATTACCTCAATTAGTTACATTTTGGAACTACTGATTGTAAATAACTCATTTAAAAAAAAAGTTTGACTCACATTTTAGTACATTTGGGAAATGACAACTTCTTGTTATGTTGTAACAGTTGCAACTCTCTTTAGTCAGAATATAGGCACAGTTTCCTATTTGCTCTATTTATAACAACAATAGCACTATTCATATGTTCATTTTTAAGATTGTTGCATCTAGTGGGAACTCCAGCCTAGAAAGTGTAATCATCAACTTGTATTTGTATAGTACCACTACCTTCAGAGCATAACCCAAGGTGGTTCACTGGAGCATAATAAGACAAAAGCTAACACTGAATCAATAATGAATGATTTATATTTCATTGGTTATGGGAGCTTTTCGGCACCCGATGAAATTGACATTTTTCATGTCTGACCCCAGATCTTCTCAAAACTTACTGACAAGCCATAGAATTTCAGCAGTGTAGGCATTTTTATACAATATGTTAGCCAATTCCAATCAGCTTCAAACATCTTCAAGAAAATTAGTTGAATGAATAGATACCTTATGGGTGTCTAGGCATAACACTATGAAACATGAATAAAGATCTGTCTAATAGTTACAAACTTGTACCAAAGAGCATTTTGTAATTTGAAGGCACGCTTTTTCCACCTTTTTAGATAAAGAGAGGTTTTGTAATATGGTTGTAATTTTGTAATAGTGTCTAATAACTCTATTAATTCCGTCACATTGTTTTGAATGATTGCATTCTAATATCAATATTTGTATGCTTACATTCAGTTAACAGTTGATGCTTTGCAAAAACGCACTGGAAATATTTTGGACTCATCACTGATTTATCAGATCAAAGTAAAAGATATCAATGACAATCCCCCCGTATTCTCCAAAGATATTTACCATGTCCAGGTTTCGGAGTCCACTGCTCCAGGTAAATACTTCCTCTAAACTGTTTTTATTTAAATTCAGGATTATTGAGGTGAAGAACAATTATGAGAAATGGATCAGTAACCTAAGTGGAAGCTGCACCATGACTACATAAGCTAAAATACTCACATATAGAAATATCTTAGCTGTAAGAGCAACATTTTGACACATACAATCATTTTGAATCATACAATCAGTTTCCTTCATAAGTTATTTACAGTTCAAAGATTTCCACTAATAAGGAAGAAATGTACTTGCCCTACAGTTTAGAGAGAATTTAAAGAGGGTTTAATGGAACATTTTTCGAGTTCTGAGTCACATAGTCATAGAGTCATAGAATATACAGCACTGAAACAAATCCTTTGGTCCAACCCATCCATGCCGACCAGATATCCCATTTGCCAGCACTTGGCCCATATCCCTCTAAACCCTTCCTATTCATATACCCATCCGGATGCCTTTTAAATGTTGCAATTGTACTAGTCTCCACCACTTCCTCTGGCAGCTTATTCCATACATGCACCAAGGTCTGTGTGAAAATGTTGTCTCTTAGGTCCCTTTTATACCTTTCCCCTCTCACCCTAAACCTATGCCATCTAGTTCTGGACTCCCCATCTCAGGAAAAAGACTTTGTCTATTTATCCTATCCATGCCCCTCACGATTTTATAAACTTCTATGAGGTCACCCCTCAGCCTCTAATGCTCCAGGGAAAACAGCTCCAGCTGATTCAGTCTCTCCCTATACCTCAAATCCTCCAACCCTGGCAACATCCTTGTATATCTTTTCTGAAACCTTTCAAGTTTCACAATATCCTTCTGATAGGAAGGAGACCAGAATTGCATGCAATATTCCAACAGTGGCCTAACCAATGTCCTGTACAGCCACAACATGACCTCCCAACTCTGATACTCAATGCTCTGGCCAATAAAGGAAAGCATACCAAATGCCTTCTTCACTATCCTATCTACCTGCGACTCTGCTTTCAAGGAGCATGAACCTGCACTCCAAGGTCTCTATGTTCAGCAACACTCTCTAGTACCTTATCATTAAGTGTAGAAGTCCTGCTAAAATTTGTTTTCCCAAAATGCAGTACCTCGCAGGGACAGGTCTGAGGAAGGGTCACTTGACCTGAAATGTTCTGATTTCTCTCAGCAGGTGCTGCAAGTCATAGAACATAAGATTAGATTCCCTTACAGTGTGGAAATAGGCCCTTCAGCCAACAAGTCCACACCGCCCCTCCGAAGAGTAACATAACTAGACCCATTTCCCTCTGACTAATGCACCTATCGCTATGGGCAATTTAGCATGGCCAATTTACCTGACCTACACATCTTTGGGCTGCGGGAGGAAACCAGAGCACCCGAAGGAAACCCAGGCAGACACAGGGAGAATGTGCAAACTCCACACAGACAGTCGCCTGAGACGAGAATCAAACCTGAGTCCGTGGTGCTGTGAGGCAGAAGTGCTAACCACTGAGCCACTGTGCTGCCAGTACAGGCCCTTCGGCCCTCATTGTTGGGCCGACCTGTGAAACCAATCTGAAGCCTATCTATCCTACACTAAACCTGCTGAGATTTTCCAGCAATTTCTATTTTTGGAACATTTGTGGATTTCAGTTATGTTGATTGCAATAGAATAAGGTCTGTGTTAATGACAATATTCTGACTCAAAGATTGAGTTTTACCAAAAATTGACTAAGTATCAAATATGGGCAGTTTCATTCAGGGTTTCTCTCCAGGAATCCTCATGAGTTTTCATACATAACTATCCAAAACTCACCTTGTCATATATCCACCACACTCACACTATTGTGTGCTGACTAATGACGGAAGCCCAGCTGGGAAGACTCAGAGTTCCCATCTTTGGTCCCAAATTTAAAGCCTTGGCATGCACCAGATCAAGTGCTACCAGCCAGGAACTGCCTTTCACGTTGTACATTATGGGAGAGGGGCAAAAAAAAGTATCTGAGGGCAAATAGATGGCAAGGGTGGCACTTCATTGCAAATACCAGCTCACATTCTTAGTGTATTGGTAGTGTATATCATCCCCAGTCTGAGTGACACTCATTGCAACTGCAGCTGCAAGAATTAAGCTACACAGGTTACCAGACCTTTGCACCATAGTAAATTGGACCCCTGTCTAAGAAAGAGCTCGGCTAAAGTGAGGACTGCAGTTGCTGGAGATTAGGGTCGAGAGTGCGGTGCTGGAAAAGCCCTGCAGCTCAGGCAGCATCTGAGGAGCAGGAAAATTGATGTTTCCGGCAAAGCCCTTCATCAAGAATGAGAGCTACTCTTTTCTAACACCCAGCACTGCAGGATATTATTCATTGTTCAATTTGGGAACTTCACATGATGGAAAACTTTCAAAGGATTGAAATGGTTCACTTCTAGTCAACAACTGCAAAAGTGAGGAACGATAAAACCAACAAAATAAAGGTGCATTAGCTTCTGGGAACAGAAGAGCATTTTGCCTTTCAAATGTCAACAAATTTAGAGTCAGAGAATGATCCCTGCATCCAGCTCACATCTCTTGGAGCTAGGTATTAGTTATGTCCTGTCTTGTGCCCAAAACTTTACTGAAGGTGATGTACCTCTTGTTCAATGTCAGCATCCTCCTCCTTGGAAGATGGGTGCCATTTTCTGCGTTCTCTAGTGTCAGTCATGTCTCCTTTAACAGCTACTCAAATTATGCAGAACACATCATGCTGGATTATGCAGCACACTCTGTGTGGATATACTTTATGCACAGACTCCACTCTACCCTCCCCAAGACCTACCCAAACATCAGAAAGTCATCTTCAGCAGAGTTATTGCCTGCTTCATAATGGCCCTGGTAGAAGAATGGGCTGCATGGTATCTATACTTGGACTCAGTCAGGGGTGACATAATGGAGTCATCTGCCATGATCGCATAAGGTAGTCATCGTCTGCCAGCAGCCATCCTTGTAAGGCATCTAGCCCTTGAAACGAAGCAGGAATATGAGAGTTCTCAAGATTACCAGCATCAGTGCAGCTCTGAGGATAACTGGTGCAAATGTTTAAGATGTTAAGATAATTACAGATGACTTGTGTGTTAATAACATAAAGCAGGAGTAAGCCATCTGGTCCTTCAAGCCTGCTCTGCCATTCAATAATATCATGGCTGATCTTTTTGTGGCCTCAGCCTCACTTGCCCATCCTCTCGCTGTAACCCTTTATTCCTTTACTGTTCAAAAGATTATCTACCTTAATTTTGAAAGCATTTACTGAGGAAACCTTGACTACTTCACTGGGCAGGGAATTCCACAGATTCACAACCCTCTTGCTGAAGAAGGTCCTCCTCAATTCCGTCCTAAATCTTAATTCCCTAATTTTGAGGCTATGCCATCTTGTCCTAATTTCACCCACCAGTGGAAACATCCTCTCTACTTCTATTTTCTCTACTCCTTTCATAATCCCTCTGTGATTCATGTACAAGGACACCCTGGTCCCTCTGCATAGCAGCATGCTGCAATTTCTACTATTCACATGATAGTCCTTTTTACTTTTATTCCTACCAAAATGGATTACTTTACGTTTATTAACATTGTATTCCAACTGCCAGATCTTTGCCCACTCACTATCTATGTCCCTTTGCAAAGTTTCACAGCCCACTGTACACTTTGCTCTACTACTCATCTTAGTGTCATCTGCAAACTTTGGCACACTGCACATGGTCCCCAACCAAATCATCACTGTAGATTGTGAATAATTGTGGTTCCCAACACTGATCTCTGAGGGACCCCACTAGTCACTGATTGCCAACCAGAAAAACACTCATTTATCTCCATTCTTTGCTTCCTGTAAGTTAACTAATCCTTGATCCATGTAAATACATTGCCTGTAACAGCTTACATCTTTATCTTATATAGCAGCCTTTTGTGTGGTATCTTGTTGAATGCCTTTTGATGACTCTAGATATACCACATCTGCTTGGATGCCCGTTGTATACTGTGCTCATAATGTCTTCATAGAATTCCAGTAGGTTAGTTAAGCATGACCTCTTGATGAACCCATGCTGCATCTGCCCAACAGGAAAATTTCTATCTAGATGCCTTGCTATTTCTTCCTTGATAATAGCCTCAAGCATTTTCCCCACTCCCCAACTTAAACTAACCGGTCTGCGATTTCCCATCTCTTAGCTACCTCTTTTTTTAAACAGTGGCATCACATTTGCTGTTTTCCAGTCTGCTGGAACTGCCCCAGAGTCCAGTGAATTTTGGAAAATTCCCATAAGTGCACTTGCTATTTGTCCCATCATCTCTTTTAGTACCCTAGGATGCATTCCATCAGGGCCAGGAGATTTGTCAACCCTTAGCTCCATTAGCTTACCCAACAGCACCTCCTTTGTGATACTGATTGTTTCCAGGTCCTCACCTACCTTCATCTCTCTTTGTCAATTACTGGCATGTTATCTGTGTCCTCCACTCCACTATTGATGAAATGACACTTCTTCCTGTTGACAAAGTCAGCTGTTTTAATAATATAGGCAAAAGTGAGGACTGCAGATGCTGGAGATCAGAGTCCAGATTAGAGTGGTGCTGGAAAAGCACAGCAGGCCAAGCAGCATCTGAGGAGCAGGAAAATCAACATTTCAGGCAAAAGTCCTTCATCAGGAATGAGACAGGGAGCCTCCAGGGTGGAGAGATAAATGGGAGGGGTGTGGAGCTGGTGAAAAGGTAGCCAAGAGTACAATAGGTACCTGGAGGTGGGGATGAAGGTGATAGGTAGGAGAGGAGGGTGGAGTGGATAGGTGGGAAGGAAGATTGACAGGTGAGAGGCCCACTGATGCACCCTAGTCAAACCCACGAGATGGGTGACTGTGCCTGTGTGCAAAGTGTCTTGACGTTAGCATTCCAATAAAAGGTGTTGGTGCAGTCCAAAGTGCAACAACGAAGTGGAGAACTGTGGTCTAAAAGAGTCAGAGTGGAGCTTTGAGGAACAGTAAGGGTGCAATGTCAATCCATGGACAGGGAGTTTAGGTGGTTGCTGCCCATGGACTGTGCCCTCCAAGGTTGGGAACTACTATCCAAGCTGGATGCCCTGAGGTGCAATCAGTGAGCTGGAGCTGCCAGGTAACTGCTGTGATATTCAGATTGGAATTGTGCCATCTAACTTCTCCCCAGTGCCTGCAGACAGAATTTCATAGGTGTCTGAACGACATGGGGTTTTGCAAGATTTTATAGCAAAATCAGAGTCACGCGAGACCTATCTCAGCAGCAGGAGCCTCTCATTCTGTCCTTGTGCTTTTGCCAAGAGAGAAGCCAAGTTTCTCACTAGACAGGTTGTCAATTAAGGGATTAAAGCTAATTAAAATGTTTTATTTTGGCACAACTCACCTTATTAACATTCAGTTTTCTCTCTTACTAAACTTGCTGAACAAGTTCGACATTGAGAAATCTCAACACAGATAACCAGTCACCTATTGATGTCAGCACACTGCTGACTGCAGAAAGCCTTAACATTATCAGGGCACAATTTATGGGCACCAGTCACGTGGACCTCTCAATCCCAAACTATGGCATCTGGCATTTACCAGCCACATACGACCATTATTACAATTCTCCAATCAACTCACAGGCCACTTAGGAAGCGTGGACCTGCACTGCAGGGTACACTGGCAATTAGCATCAAAAGACTGCAGCAAGGACACTTGGTGTGTAAGGGCAGGAATCTGGCTCATGAATTGGACCAGGCTGCAGCTTAGGGCAGTTCGCTGAGTGTGTAAGTATTCATTCACATAATTGCCTGCCTGCACCTCACAGCATCCCTGTTGTGCCATACTGCTCCAATGAGCACAGTCACTCAAGCAGGCAGCTTGCCTTGCTGGTCAGCAGTCCTCAGTCAAGGAGGTGGATATCTTGCTGTATGGCAATGTGCTATGTCAATCTCACACCTGCAGCATGAACCAACAGCTTATGCTGCAAACACACTGCATGTGCAGCAAACAGGAGCCATGTATCAAACTCCTCTGGAGAGGTAGTCCTCAATGAAATCCATGGGACATTCATTAATCAGAGTTCTGGCATAGTAAGTCAAGGGCAACTTCCAATACCAGTCCAAGGAATTGACCACGGTCAAGTGCTGGGTTGGGTGAGGTCTGTTCGGGCTCCATGTGTCTGCATTCAAGGGAGAATATAATGGTCAGAACTGTAGCTCCATAATGTGCAGGTTAGGTGAATTGGCCATGCTAAATTGCCCGTAGTGTTAGGTGAAGGGGTAAATGTAGGAGAATGGGTCTGGGTGGGTTACGTTTCAGCGGGTCGGTGTGGACTTGTTGGGCTGAAGGGCCTGTTTCCACACTCTAAGTAATCTAATCTAATCTAATCTAATGACCAGCCTGAGGGTAAGGACTAATACAGTGGGTGAACCATCGATAAGCGGACAGCTCACTTCTCATCTGGTTTCGGTTGTCACAGTGACGTGACATGGTCAGTCCACTGGGTCTGTCCACAGAAACTAATGGGAAAGAGATTTGGGATTGGGGGATATAAGTGGCAGGAATACTGAGCAACCTATTTATAGTGATTAGGTTCTGTAGGCTGTTTAGACAATGGCTACTCACCTGATTCCCTGTCGCCATGCCTTTGGTCATGAGGGCATTGAGTGTTTGGGTAATGGTATGCAGATGTCTACTCTTCTTCAGCTGACTCTGAGAGTGCTGTAGCTGACTATCTACTGCAGCCACCAACCTGTCCATGCAGGCTGTCAGAGGATGGTTCAGTAGCCTGGGTGTTTCTTCCTCTGCCAGCCACAGAGCTGTGCAGTGAGGTACTCACCAGTTTGTGTTCTTGAGGCTAGCGTTCCTAGAGAGGTATCAGTACCTAAGCCTGTGCTGTGTGCGGAAAGCAGCCTCGTTGATGTCTGATCTGTACTCAAGGCCTCAAAGGACAGTGAAGTGGCTTTTAGGGGAGCCAGCTCTTTCTCTGGAGAGGTGATAGACATGCAAGAGGCATCTGTACGACGAGAGAGAGGGTGTTGCAGTCAATGGTTACAAGTGGTATGCAATGAATGAGATTAATAGCAGGTTTACTATGAGTGCTGCAGTAGAATACAGAATGGTGTGTTTTGATTGTGGGACATTGATGTCTCAACGTCTCTGCAAGAGCAGTTTCAGCCTTCTGCTGTGAGATCAAAGATTATGTCTTTGCAGAGGCTGAGTAGTGTCATATCAGGCATAGCTCCACTTCTCCAGGCCCTTTCTGCCCATTGTGGGCTGTCTTCTCCTGGAATGAGAGAAAGGAGGGATTGTGTGAGGTGAAAGTGAGTTGCTCCATTGTTAGTGCTGGTGTAGGTGGTGGGAAGATAGTGAGATGTACTGAGGTAATGAGAGGCAGTCCAGAGACATTACTTGGTTAGTGACATGGGGTCTTGGCAAGTGGGTGAAGGAAGATGTAGGCAATAGTGGTACAGCATGAGTTTTGACAAGTAGGTGCAGTTGCAAGGATAGAATGAGCGTGAAGTAGCAGAAGGAAGGAGTGTGGCATTTATCCGGTGGAAGTAGTGGTCATTAACCTTTCTAGGGCGCTGCTTATCATTGTTCTGCACAGTTGAGATGGTACTGACCCAAGTGGCAACCAAGCTGCCAGGATCTATGGCACGTTCTTCTCTGTTGGATCTCTGGGAAGTTGACTCCCCTTCTTTGTACCATCCCCATGCCCAGGACCTCCAGGTTGCTGTTGGGGAATTATGGGGTGAACATCCCCTTATCTGACATCTTCTGACTCCACCCTTGACTGAGTAAAGTGGTTTCAGAATGCCAACGCTTGTCTTGGCATACAGCAGCCTGTCAAATATTGCATGGATGCTAGGGATGCTAGTCTTTCAGTAGATATCTGGTGAGTGGCAAGTTGTTCTGCGAATGATATCTGATAAGTTTGGATTGGAATTGGATTTGAGGTATGCCACGGGCCAGGATACCCAAATAATCAAGCATGCCTAGCAAGCAATCTCACTCGAACTAGTGGCTACTGTCCATCAAAAAAAACCCCATGCAACTCGCATTTAGCCAGAAAAAAACGAGCCAAAAATGTTTCAGCCCTGAATATAAATTAATCAAGATTAGATACATAAGCATGTAAATAGTGTGCAAATAGACATTTTACTACTCCTGAGTGAAATCCAGGTCTCATTGTTCAAAGTTTAGTTGAAGAATCAGAATGTTTTCTGTCAATGTCAAAAATCTAATGTTTCCAATCTTGCCATATTTTCCCAACTAACTCAGTACTTCCTACATATTTCAGGGGATGGGAAAACTTTGAATTGTTGATCAGTTTCCAATATAAATATAAATAAAAAAGAATTTGAAAATATTTTTTGTGTAATATTGCTATTTTATTAAAGTTTGCTAAACTACTTTCTGCACTTGAATTTGTTTTCTTACTTTCTTTATTGTAATATCTCTTTTCGCATTCATTACACAGTTAGAATAGTGGATGGAAACTTTGCTATGGCTACTGCCTGGAGGGTGTAATTTGACTATGCCTCTGTCACATTTTCCTGGCACCAAGCTTTTTCTAAGACATTTCCCCACAAATTTACACCTCTTAGAGGAGCAGATGTTTTCACACCAAAAAGTAAATTCTGTCCTTGTGTGGTAATGTTAGCTGCATGATGGCATCTCATCAGCTCATTTTAGATTCCTACAAATTTCAAATTGATGTTTTGCCAATTTAAATCAATAGATGTAAAATCCTGGAGATATGTTTCACTCTGCTTAAATTCTCAATGTCCATTCAGAGCACAAAAGGTTCGAGTCACTAATGTGATTTGTAAAATTTAATGATTTGTTTATTTTGCTATGAAGTAAGTTAAATAAATCTGAATTTGTTTTAAGAAATGTAATTATTGTTTAGTATCAGACATGTCAGATTTGGATATACTTTGTCTTTCATTTAGGTCAAAGTATTTTTAAAGTTGAAGCCACGGATAAAGATGAGATAAAGCATCCTAACTCAATTATTTCATACTATCTTGTTTCTGAACCGGAATCACCAACTGGAAGGATGTTTGCTATTGACCAAGAAAATGGAACAATTACTCTTAAAAATTGCTTAGATTATCAGGTGTGGCAAATATTGGTTGGATTTATTTTGAGTATGTGGGCTGTCATGTATAATCTCCCTTCAGAGTCATGAAAAATATACCTTCTGACAAGGAATTGTGAGCGGTGATATTATACAAAACATAACTTGTCTTTGAAACATGATGAAATCTTGAGGGTCAATGCTTGAATAGCTATGCTGTGACTTCTTTGACAAGTATTTGTCTGTTAAATATCATCCAGTCAATGTTAATGTGGCAATTATAGACAACGCTTAAATTTCCATGCAAAAGTGTTAAAATATTTAGAGTAGATTTGTTCAACACTGCTGCAAGATTGAAAACAAAACTGTTAGAAATTACTTTAGCTTGATTGATCTGAAAATTAGAAATTTCTTCTTGCTAAATTAAGTGAGATATAAAACAGTTTAATTGACTACATTTTTACTGATGTTTGATTTTAGAAAATCACCTCATACAAACTTCTCATTCGAGCTAGAGACAATGGTCCTCAAATTCAACATTCTTCCACCGCCACAGTAGTTGTTAATGTGGATGACAGAAACAATAACCCTCCCACCTTTATCAGTCACACTGTAAGTACTGAGGGTTAAGGACATTTTGGGCATATAAATCAGTTATTTTCATGATGCAATGTCAATGTCCATGCAGACTTGATGGGCTGAAGGGTCTCTTCAGTATTGTATGATTCTATGTTTCTAGGATGTGATATAGCTTTCATGGAATTTGGGCATGGAATGCCTTGCCTGCTAATGTAGTTAACTCAGCCACATTAGTGAGATTTAAACAATTCTTGGATAAGCACATGGATGATGATGGGAAAGTGTATGGAGATGAGCTTAGACTAGTTCACAGGTCAGCGCAGCATCAAAGGCTGAAGGGCCTGTTCTGCGCTGTGTTGTTCTATGTAAACAGATTTCCGCAATGTACTTTGTTACTTAACAGGGATTAACAAGTCATGAAATAAAACTGTTGAGTACTGCAATGATACAAGTACTTTAGAAATATGTCAGAATGATCTTGAAAGCTCTGTACAGAAATGGAATAGGTGCTTTCTGTGCAGAGTTTTAAATCTCAAATTGAAACCACAGAGGTAATTTTTTTGTGTGGATATTGTCAATTTAATTAAAATCACCGCAATTTGTATACATTTATTTGAGTTTCACTAAAATCAAGCAATGTCACATCTTTAATTTTCAGGCCTCAGCAACTGTATCTGAAAATAATGTTATGGCAGTTATACTGAAAGTAAAGGTAAGTGATGGAGACCAACCTAATACCCCAGGTTGGAAAGCAAAATATACCATTATACATGGGAACGAAAAGGAGAATTACAAGATTGAAACTGAACCAGATACAAACAATGGAATTCTGTTGCTGATAAAGGTATGCATTGGAATGAAGCTCTCTTCCTTATTCAGAATAAATCGACACTTTGAAAACATTGTACTTCCGAAGCATTACCCTCATCTCTCCCTCTCATCTCAGTTTCATGAGTGGGTTTCTCCCTGAAAATACTCCATGAGAGTATTTCCTCATCAGCTGCTACAGTCAAATTTGTCTCTCTCACAACTTCTTTATCTATCTCAGCTGAGCCAAGTGCTCAGTAAGGGTCAAATTGGTTGTCCTTTTTAATAAAAGCTACATTGGTACAATGACATAGGAAGAAGTCTAATTTGAGGGATTCAAACACTGTGGTCCAGTAAACATGGATACAGATTTTAGAAGTGACACCAAGTTCAAGTAGTTTGGAGTGAAAAAGAGGTAAGAGGTGAAGGTTTGCGGAGGCAGAGTCATTAGGGCTTTTGTTTCATCATAACATTAGTAGCAACAGATTTGAAAGGAAGGCATAACATGCCTCAGAAGAGAGAGCCATTATCAATGCAAGCTATCATAAAGGCCAGGAAAGGAAATAAGGTAGCAGTTTACTGACCATTGGGTCAAGGTAGCAGGTGTTGGGTCTTGTAAATAGGAAGAACTCAGAGATGGGTTGAGTTGAGATGAGAGAGAAATGAGAGAAAAAAATGCAAATTCAGGGCCAAGACAGATGGAACTCTGCAGGATGCTTGCTCCTGTGGAGAAAGTAGAAAGACAACAGGAGGAGCTAAATAGAACAAAGAACAAAGAACAGTGCACCGCAGGAAGAGGCCCTTTGGCCCACCAAGACTGCACTGACACATGATGTCTTTCTACACTAACGCCTTTTGCCTCTACACTGTCTGTATCCCTTTATTATCTGTGTATTCATATATCTGTCAAGACACCTCTTAAGTATTGCGATTGTATCTACTGCACCACCTCCTCTGGCAGCACATTCCAAGCACTTACCACCCTCTGTACAAAAAACTTGCTTCTCACACCTCCTTTAAATGTATACCCTTTTACCATAAACTAATGTCACTGACATCGCTATCTTGGGTAAAAGACTCTGACTATCCAATATAACTATGTCTCACATTATTTTGCAAACTTCTATCAGGTCGACCATTATCTTTTGACATTCAAATGAAAACAAACCAAGTTTGTCCAATCTGTCCTCATAGCTAATACTCCCCAAACCAGGCAGCATCCTGGTAAACCATTTCCGTACCCTTGCCAAAGCCTCCACCTCCTTCTGGTGGTGTGGTGATCAGAGCTGTATGCAATATTCCAAATGTGGTCTTATTAAAGTTCTAAACAGCTGCAACATGACTTGCTGATTTTTATAATGTTGGTGCTACTAAGAGTATACATTTACTGTATACTACCCTCCAGCATTAGATCTCTCATACTTAGCAATAAGGATGTTTTAGTGTCTCTGGCAGTTCTTAGAGGTGACAGTGGTTGAAGTACCAGAGAAAAGACAAAGGTTTTCAGTAAGGAAAATAAGATAGGGAAGATCTTTACAGTCCAAAATAATCCGGGAGTAGTTAGCAATTTTGATAGAGGAAATCAGGACTGTGCCTTCAGCTGATGAGACACAAAACTCTGGAATTCACTTCCTAAACATCTCTGCTTTTCCACCTCTCTTTCCTCTTATATAATGCTTCTTCAAAATGAAGCTTTTTGTCACTTTTCCTATGATCTCTGTATGTTATTGAGACCAGCAGGTTTGTGTTATAAGGAGAGGCTGGATAAGTTGGGATTTATTTCCCTGGAGCGTAGGAGGCTGAGGGGTGAATTAAGAAGTTTATAAAATCAAGAGGAGCATGGATAGGGTAAATAAACAAGGTCTTTTCCTAAGGCTGTGAGAGTTCAAAACTAGAGGGCAAAAGTTTAGGGTGCGAAGGGAAAGACTTAAAAGGGACCTGAGGGGCAATGTTTTCACACAGTGGGTGTTTTATATATGGAATGAGCTGGCAGAGGAAGTGATAGAGGCTGATACAATTACAACATTTAAAAAACCTTTGGACAGGTGCATGGAAAGGAAAGGTTTAGGGGGATATGGGCCAAATGCAGGAAAATTGGACTAGTTCAGTTTAGGAAACCTGGTCAGCATGGATGAGTTGGGCTGAGGGGTCTATTTACATGCTGTATGACTCTATGACTCTACCTCCTTTTGTAGCACTGAGTCAAGTGTTGCTTCACTATGTTGCCGTGAAGTGCCTTGAGACATTTGTTACATTTAAGCCACAATATGAAAGCAAATTGCCATTGTATCAGGACTATTCTTTATAAATTATTGGAAGTTATATTAGTTGTAAATACTTTTTAAGGCAAGAGGCATTGTTGGAAGGAATACCCCCACTAAGAGTCACCATCTGACTCTTCACGCTCTGCTGTGCTACTGTCAGTGCTTCAACAGTCTTCTCAGTAATGAGAGATCTCTTGACTCCACAGCGTGTTCATCCTTTACTTAGCCTCTAATGTATGTACAAAGCTATGAAAATTGCACCAAACTGCTTCACTGCATTAATTCTTCAGCATTTAGATTATGAGCATGGTCGAGAAAGAATACTTCAGATTGCTGTTGAAAATGAAGAACCATTATTTACCTGTCCCGGCACGAATATTGATTTGCGTACATCAGAATCACAGATAATGACAGTAAACATCAATGTATTGGATGAAAATGACCCACCGCTTTTTGACCCTGCTGAAATATTAGTCAAACGTAAAGAAGGTCTTCTACCTGAAGTTGTGCTGGGGAGAATGAATGCCACAGATCCTGATAATATATTTAAAAACCATATCAGGTAGGTGAAGGTGAAAATACAACTCCCATTTTATTAGAAATACAATGTTCAAGGTTCTGTAAACCTATTGGAGATTTGAATAGGTTTTGTGAACTTATGTCTCCTGAGTACAGAATGTAGTCATGGAGTCATGAATTCACCCTCTTGCAATCTTACCTCACTGTATAAATACAGTGAAGAGTTGCATAGACCAACATCGATATCAAGCTTATGCACAAGTGAAGTTTAAGGACTGGTTCCCATTTACAATGAAATACTAGTCATCAGTTCGCAGTGGAAACATTATCGATCTGATATAGGGACCACTGAATATTAGCACAGTATTTTACAGGATGGATAATTAATCATATGATGAACCAAGTAATGTAGTTCTGACAATAATTTATTCTGTGAATGACTATCTCTTTGTGAAAAACTAGCCAAAAGGTCACACGATTTAACTGTTACCAATTTTTCTGTATGTACTACATGCACATGCGTGCAAATCACTAAGTATGGAACAGAGGAATCAGTTGCCACACTACACCAACACTTCCTCACAGACTCTCCTGGTTTCTTTTCAGTTTTTGTCAAAGTCTTCCACTTTCTCATTCAGCCGTGTCAAAACCACTGAAATGGATGAAATATATTTTGAACTACTTTAAAGTCTATAAGAATATTTTACCTGCAATATAACCATTGATTTTTAGTTTCAGCTGTGCTGGAATTCACTAGGCTAGTCATCCATGGAAAGTTTAAGCTGGGAATTCGTGAAAATCAATGAATTTCAAATCATGCATGGAGTTCAATTCATTTTGTCGTAGATTAATTTTGTATAAACATCTAGATATTAGCAAGGGATTACAAAATTAATCCTAATATTTTGATCTAGATGCAACTACTCATCTACAACCAAGAGTAATCATTCATAATTTGAGCTACTTGTCAGATTTTCTGCATCCTCATGCACTAACTGCTGTTATGTGCAGATGTGCTGGATTTCTCAAGTAAGTAGCAGGGTCAATCTGAAAGCTATGATAGTTCAAACAACACTACTCCAATTGGCTTAGTCCTTCATAAGAGCAAGAAGGAACCACATTCCAAATGAATTACAGTGCACTATAAATCTTACACCTGTCCTGCCAGGTATAAGGGACTTCCTTCTGGATTAGTGGTGCTGGAAGAGCACAGCAGTTCAGGCAGCATCCAAGGAGCAGCGAAATCGACGTTTCACGCAAAAGCCCTTCATCAGGAATAAAGGCAGAGAGCCTGAAGCATGGAGAGATAAGCTTGAGGAGGGTGGGGGTGGGGAGAAAGTAGCATAGAGTACAATAGGTGAGTGGGGGAGGGGATGAAGGTGATAGGTGGGGAGGAGGGTGGAGTGGATAGGTGGAAAAGAAGATAGGCAGGTAAGACAAGTCATGGGGACAGTGCTGAGCTGGAAGTTTGGAACTAGGGTGAGGTGGGGGAAGGGGAAATGAGGAAACTGTTGAAGTCCACATTGATGCCCTGGGGTTGAAGTGTTCCGAGGCAGAAGTATGAGGCGTTCTTCCTCCAGGTGTCTGGTGGTGAGGGAGCTGCAGTGAAGGAGGCCCAGGACCTCCATGTCCTCGGCAGAGTGGGAGGGGGAGTTGAAATGTTGGGCCACTGGGCGGTGTGGTTGATTGGTGCAGGTGTCTCGGAGATGTTCCCTAAAGTGCTCTGCTAGGAGGTGCCCAGTCTCCCCAGTGTAGAGGAGACTGCATCGGGAGCAACGGACACAATAAATGATATTAGTGGATGTTCAGGTAAAACTTTGGTGGATGTGGAAGGCTCCTTTAGGGCCTTGGATAGAGGTGAGGGAGGAGGTGTGGGCACATGTTTTACAGTTCCTGCGGTGGCGGGGAAGATGCCAGGATGGGAGGGTGGGTTGTAGGGGGGCGTGGACCTGACCAGGTAGTCATGGAGGGAACGGTCTTTGCGGAAGGTGGAAAGGGGTGGGGAAGGAAATATATCCCTGGTGGTGGGGTCTTTTTGGAGGTGGTGGAAATGTTGGCAGATGATTTGGTTAATGCGAAGGTTGGTAGGGTGGAAGGTGAGCACCAGGGGCGTTCTGTCCTTGTTGCGGTTGGAGGGGTGGGGCCTGAGGGCAGAGGTGTGGGATGTGGACGAGATGCATTGGAGGGCATCTTTAACCACGTGGGAAGGGAAATTGCAGTCTCTAAAGAAGGAGGCCATCTGGTGTGTTCTGTGGTGGACTGGTCCTCCTGGGAGCAGATCCGGCAGAGGCGGAGGAATTGGGAATACGGGATGGCATTTTTGGAAGAGGTAGGGTGGGAAGAGTTGTAATCCAGGTAGCTGTGGGAGTCGGTGGGTTTGTGAAAAATGTCAGTGTCAAGTCGGTCGTCATTAATGGAGTTGGAGAGGTCCAGGAAGGGGAGGGAGGTGTCAGAGATGGTCCAGGTAAATTTAAGGTCGGGTGGAATGTGTTGGTGAAGTTGATGAATTGCTCAACCTCCTCGCGGGAGCACGAGGTGGCGACAATGCAGTCATCAATGTAGTGGAGGAAGAGGTGGGGAGTGGTGCTGGTGTAATGACGGAAGATCAACTTTTCTACGTAGCCAACAAAGAGACAGGCATTGCTGGGGCCCATACGTGTGCCCATGGCTACCCCTTTGGTCTGGAGGAAGTGGGAGGATTCGAAGGAGAAATTGTTAAGGGTGAGGACCAGTTCGGCCAAACGAATGAGAGTGTCGGTGGAAGGATACTGTTGGGGATGTCTGGAGAGGAAAAAAACGGAGGGCTTGGAGGCACTGGTCATGGTGGATGGAGGTGAAGAGGGATTGGATATCCATGGTGAAGATGAGGTGTTGGGGGATGGGGAAACGGAAGTCTTAGAGGAGGTGGAGGGTGTGGGTGGTGTCTCGAACATATGTGGGGAGTTCCTGCACTAGGGGGGATAGGACAGGTTCGAGGTAGGTAGAGATGAGTTCAATGGGGCAGGAGCATGCTGAGACAATGGGTCGGCCAGGGTGGTCAGGCTTGTGGATCTTGGGAAGGAGGTAGAACCAGGCAGTGCAGGGTTCCTGGACTATGAGGTTGGAATCTGTGGGTGGGAGATCTCCTGAGGTGATGAGGTTCTGTACGGTCTGGGAGATTATGGTTTGGTGATGGGGAGTGGGCTCATGGTTGAGGGGGCAGTAGGAAGAGGTGTCCTCGAGTTGGCGTTTGGCTTCAGCGGTGTAGAGGTCAGTATGCCAGACTACCACTGCACCCCCTTTATCCGCTGGCTTGATGGTGAGTTTGGGATTGGAGCAGAGGGATTGGAGGGCTGTGCGTTATGAGGGTGAGAGGTTGGAGTGGGGGAGGGGGGGTAGACAGGTTGAGGCGGTTAATGTCCCGGCGGCAGTTGGAAATGAAGAGGTCGAGAGCAGGTAATAGGCCAGCATGGGGTGTCCAGGTGGATGCAGTGTGTTGGAGGTGGGCGAAGGGGTCCTCGGAAGGTGGCGGGAATCCTGATTGTGAAAATAAGCTCGGAGCCGACGGAAGGATTGTTCGACGTCACAGCGTGTATTAAATTCATTGATGCGTGAACGGAGGGGGATGAAGGTGAGTCCTTTGCTGAGGACTGATCGTTTGTCCTCAGTGAGGGGGAGGTCTGGAGGGATGGTGAAAACTCAGCAGGGCTGGGAGCTGGGATCTGGTGTGGGTGTAGAGCTGGGAGTGGGGTCGGAGCCAGTACCTGGAGTGGGTGTGATGGTGGGGGGAATGGGGGTGGAGGCATGAGCGGGGTAGTGTTCCCCTCGAGGTTCTGGGGGGTGGGGATAGTGACAGTAGGGTCTGTGGGAGCTGTGTCAGCAGAATGCAGGTGAGTGGCGCTGGTGGGGGCGGAAGTGGTGGTGATCACGGCAGTAGGGGTGGCGGGAGCCACTGAGCATGTGGCATCAGCGATGATGTGACGGGTGGAAGTGATGTCACGTGTGATGCATGATGAATTGTGAGGGGTGGAAGTGGTTGTGGGACTGGCCATGATGGGGGCGGAAGTGACATCAATCAGTGTGGGGGTGGCAGCTTCATCAGCTGCATGGCTAATGGCATCGGAGTAGCTTCCAAGTCCAGGGGAATCTTCTGGAATGTTTGAAGAGCGCTGGTTATGGAGGTGGGTAGATAAAAGTTTGTCGTACTTACAGTTTTTGATGTTTGAGATGTTTTCACGGGACGGTGTGGTTGATTGGTGCGGGTGTCCCGGAGATGTTCCCTAAAGCGCTCTGCCCTGACATGGAGGTCCTGGGCCTCCTTCACCGCCGCTCCCTCACCACCAGATGCCTGGAGGAAGAACGCCTCATCTTCCGCCTCGGAACACTCCAACCCCAGGGCATCAATGTGGACTTCAACAGTTTCCTCATTTCCCCTTCCCCCACCTCACCCTAGTTCTAAACTTCCAGCTCAGTAACTGTCCCCTTGACTTGTCTGGACTTGTCCTACCTGCCTATCTCCTTTTCCACCTTTCCGTTCCACCCTCTCCTCCCTGACCTATCACCTTCATCCCCTCCCCCACTCACCTATTGTACTCTATGCTACTTTCTCCCCACCCCCACCCTCCTCTAGCTTATCACTCCACGCTTCAGGCTCTCTGCCTTTATTCCTGATGAAGGGCTTTTGCCCAAAACGTCGATTTCACTGCTCCTTGGATGCTGCCTGAACTGCTGTGCTCTTCCAGCACCACGAATCCAGAATCTGGTTTCCAGCATCTGCAGTCATTGTTTTTACCTCATAAGTGACTTCCTCTCAATTTGTGAATATTCAATGAGGACACTCATCTTTCAAAACTAAAATGGATTGATTTCCTTTTACACAATACTCTGTGACTCAGATCCATGGCAATGCAGTTGTAATTACCTCTACAGAGCCTTATAAAAAGAATGAAACCAGACAGCCTGGCATCAGCCAAGATATGAAAAACAACAACAGCACACTTGTCAACCTGGCAAAGATCTTTTTGCTGCATCTGGTCCTTGTGCCAAGACTGGGAGAGCCATCCCCCAGATTAGATAAGCAATGCATGTAGTAGAGGTTTCCATGGAATTATGTCTTACAGATGAATACTTAGATACCACCATCACTATCCCTGGTTATATCTATATCAATTCGAGGAGCAGCAACTGGTTTACCTAAAGATGAGGTGTCAACCTGGTGAAGTTTCAGCACAGAACTACTTGCAGGTCAAAGAGATAATCAGCATGTAATAGACAACTGGACAACATCCAGGCTTGGGTTGCTAAATGGTAAATAACATTCATGTCAAATAAATACAAGTGAAGGACTATTTCCAACAAAAAAGCTTGTAGCCATTGTCCTTTAACAGTCAATGACATTAGCATTGCTAAATTCTCCATTATCAACAGCTTTGAGTGATTTACCTGAAACTAATCTGTAGACCAGCCATATATACACTGCGGCTATAGCGCAGGCCTGAAATTGGGGGTTCTGTGGTGAATAACTCACCTTTTGACTTCTCATTGCTTGTCCACTTTGACGAGGCACGAGTCAGGAGCATGATGGAATACTCTCCATACCTGGATAAGTGTAGTTTCAACTCATGAAACTTTGACACCATCCAAGACAAAGCAGATGTCTAACATTATCAAGGTTCACTCCCTCCACCACTGATGTATGATGGCAGCAGTGTGTACCACCTACAAAATGCACTGCAACAACTTAACTAGGCTCCTTAGACAGCACTTTCCAAACCTGTGACCTCCACCACCTTGAAGGTCAAGGGCAGCAGACAAATGGAACTCCACCACACGCATGCAAACTACATCAAGCCAGGAACCTTCCTTAGAGCAGCTGGAAGTTTCTTCACTGGGATGGGAATAGGATTATGCAGACATGTGTTCAGTTAGTGGTGAGAGTCACTGCTGTGCCATTGATCACAATTCCAGGCAAATGAATGAGATGAGGGTGTGGAATGATGTCCTGATTGGCATTCCTGGTTTCCTGCCCAAAGGATAACAATGTGTTATGACTGTCAGGAGATGATGGCTAATTTCATCGCTATGGCCATTACCCATATTCTTAGCAGTGCACGGGGAACAGTGGAACTCTGAGGAATTTGACAATAGCATGTGGATGATTGAAGAGTGGGCACAAAATCCCTCAAAAATATTAAGCTCAAAGATAATAAATTGTAAACTAAAATCCAATGCCTTAACATAAACTGCCTGTGTTGGGTGAAGAGGTTGGGAGTGAGGTGGTCAGAGTGGATTCAATGATGCATAAAATTAATCATAATCCTCTTCATTCTACAGAGACGTCACTGTATAAGTTAATACATTACATTTAGCTAAGATGGTAAAATCAAATGTTCTTCCTTTATTACATTTTCTTTTCAAGGTATGTAAAAGCACATGATCCTGGTGAACTTGTTTCTGTGGATAAAGTGACTGGTATTGTCACAACGTTGAAAGAATTGGATCGAGAAGCACCCTACATGAATGGAAGTGTTTATGATATTATTATTCATGCAGTTGATGATGGCAAGTGATATTTAAAATGACTTTAATAATTCAGATGTTTTAATTATGCTTTTCAACTGTTTTGGTGAGATATCCATATCTGTGATTCAAGATGAATATTTCTCATTATAATGCATATAGTGTCTTTAATCTATGGTTTCAAGTACTGCTTTACTGGTTAAAATAGCTGACAATAAACATCACAGTGGTTTCGGTGTTCCCACAGCTTCTTCTCTCTTAGGATAATAGTTTGCACAGCAGTAGTCAACTCTGTGCAAAGCATCACCTGTTATGGTTCAGGAGGCTGCCAATGCAGTCTCTGCTACATTTTCTCCTGATGAGGAGAGCAGACAGGGAAGGTGCCTAATGCAATGGTGTCTATTTCCTCTGGGCGCTCTTCTCAATATACTGAGTTTTCATTTTCTGCTCACCTCCTTTCATGCCTTACAAACAGATAACCTCCAAAGATCATGGCTATCAATGACTGTGCCCAATTGGCAGTGCATATGCAGGCAACCCGTTGGCAGAGATATGAACAATTAAGGTGAGGCTATGACCCAGTGGCAAGTTCACTATGCAAAAGGTCTTTGGGTATGGGGTCATCATCCATTTGATGAATGTAGCCAAGACAGTGCAGACATCATTGGCTTAGCACTGGGTGCATGCGGATGGAATTAGCATGTTCCAGGATCTCTGAATTGGTTACTTTCAACAGTTATTGAGGACGTCTGTCACAACAATGGTGGAAATAATTTAGTCTTTTGCCATGCTTGGCATGTGTGGCCCATGTCTTAGTATTGTAGAGGAATTGATTAAAGATGCAAGCTTGGTAGACTCACAGTTTGGTGTACTCAGTCAAGGTACTGATGCTCTATACTCTGTTACTTAGTTGAACACACAGCTTTTGCAATGCATGTATTGATATCTGTGATTGCATAGCCAAATTTCAGTACCTTATTGTCAATGCTGATAAATAGCGGTGTGGGATAGATGGTGATATGGCAACAAACTGGACCATGATATATGTTTTTATAGTGCTAGTAATTGAAACAAGCTTTTTATAGGCATGAGAAAGCTATTCTATTAATTGTAATAGTATTCATACCGAGGAACACCTTCTATAAGCATGACCAGTCTTTATTCTTTCCCTATTTGATTTATTATTGGTTTTAAAAATGTTTGAAAAATATATTTATACAGAGGAAGAGAATATTATTGCAAGGGAGCAGTTTCCCAATTAAAAGTAAGGTAAGTTCATTCAACTGTAATAGAACTGTACAATTTTTGCTGTCATCTCAAAGAAGAAATGCCATAGTAAAATGGGTTAGCACTTTCCCATTAAGTGTCTCAAGGGTTGAATATCGGAAGTGAGTGAATACTGTAATTTCATGCATTTTTCCACTAAGCACATTAAGTTTTCTGATCCATTTTATCGTAACAAGACATTGTACACAAAACTGAAGGAACATCTTTGTATTGGAGACTGAAAACAGGGACTTGTCAATCAATAATTGAAGTTATTCTTATAACATGCATTTAGTAACTGTGATACTTGCAATCTCTTTTTAAAAAGGGAATTAATATGGATATATTTGTGTAAATTTCTCTTCATTTTAGGTGTGCCACCTTTGACTGGAACAGCCACTCTGCACTTACACTTGTCAGATGTTAATGACAATGCACCATATATAGTGGACAACAATCAACATATGTGCACTAATGGCAATGCGCGATCCATCAATATTATGGCAGCAGATGATGATGAAAATCCATTCAGTGGTCCATTCACATTTGAACTAATGGATACCAAAGTATTTGGAAAGAAGATGTGGAAATTATCAACAGCATATGGTGAGCGTTCTTAAAGCTTTCAAGATCAGAGTTGATAGTGAAGCAGAACTTGAAATTTTCACTTATATTCCCATCATTTTTCCTCAGTTTACTTATTGATAGTAATTAATGTATTGAAATCCTTGTGTTGTATGCTCAGAAGACATTCAACTGGTATAAGTCTATATTTGTTTTGATAATAGTATTTCTCCTCTTTTGCAAAACAATCCTTTCATCATTGTAAATTACTACTCCATCGCCATCTACCCCTGAATTTCTTAGCCAGAGCGTCAGCCAGAGAATTCCCTTTAATGACTACTCTTCTTGCTCTTGCACCTTTACCTCTGATATACTGTGAAGATTGATTCTTGGTCCCTTCCTATTTCTCAGCTAAATGCTTCCTTAGTAATACTGTTCCAGAATATATCATGAGCTTCCACCTGAACAGGTTTTGGGAGTAAGGCTATTTGGTTATACTAGAGGCGGGGTGCCAGGATTGACAATTGAATAATTTTCAGGAAGCAGGAGGTCATGAATGACGTCAAGGGCCATGGTTTGGAGACAATATCTTTGCATTGTTCGAGGATTGGTTGGCAGATGTGTGGCAGAGGATAGGAGTGAATAGATCGCTTCAGGCTGTGGCTAGTTAGGAGCAATGTTTGAGCCCTCAGCAATTTATAATTTATGCGGTTACGTGGACAGGGCACTGAGTGTGGTGTGTCCAGACCTATGGGCAATGTAGGATGGATGGGGGAGTGTGTTGGTCTGTGGAGAAAATGAATTGAGGCTGCAGGCGATATGTTAAACATCTTTCAGTTGCTTGGCGAAAGAAGAGACCAGACTTCAAATTTTACTCAACTTTAGAATTACTCATGAAGTGAGATATCACAAGTTATGGCTCATAACTCAACAACTCATTACCAGTGTTCCATTCATAGGTAAACAAGTCATTGTCCAAGTAGTGACAAACTCCACCCTTATACATGAAGGAGGGCTCATGCCCGAAACGTCGATTCTCCTGCTCCTTGGATGCTGCCTGACCTGCTGTGCTTTTCCAGCAACATATTTTCAGCTCTGATCTCCAGCATCTGCAATCCTCACTTTCTCCTCCAACCTTATACACCCTACTTTAATTAAGAGAGTATTTTGGTGAGGTGAGGTGAATGGGCTATAATGTCAACAGACATGAGGTTATTCTCTTTGTGGAGGGAAATCGAGGAGTAGGATATTTTTGGATGGTGAGAGAAAGGGCAGTGTTATTTGGTAGAGCCTACACTTCCTTTTGGTGGCATGGTGGTTCAGTGCTGCCTCACAGTGCCAGGGATCCAGGTTCAATTCCAGCCTCATTCTGGATTAGTGGTGCTGGAAGAGCACAGCAGTTCAGGCAGCATCCAAGTAGCTTCGAAATCGACGTTTTGGGCAAAAGCCCTTCATCAGGAATAAAGGCAGTGAGCCTGAAGCGTGAAGAGATAAACTTGAGGAGGGTGGGGGTGGGGAGAAAGTAGCATAGAGTACAATGGGTGAGTGGGGGAGGGGATGAAGGTGATAGGTGGGGAGGAGGGTGGAGTGGATAGGTGGAAAAGAAGATAGGCAGGTAGGACATGTCCGGACAAGTCAAGGGGACAGTGCTGAGCTGGAAGTTTGGAACTAGGGTGAGGTGGGGGAAGGGGAAATGAGGAAACTGTTGAAGTCCACATTGATGCCCTGGGGTTGAAGTGTTCCGAAGCGGAAGATGAGGCGTTCTTCCTCCAGGCGTCTGGTGGTGAGGGAGCTGCAGTGAAGGAGGCCCAGGACCTCCATATCCTTGGCAGAGTGGGAGGGGGAGTTGAAATGTTGGGCCACAGAGCGGTGTGGTTGATTGGTGTGGGTGTCCCGGAGATGTTCCCTTAATCGCTCTGCTAGGAGGCGCCCAGTCTCCCCAATGTAGAGGAGATCGCATCGGGAGCAACAGATACAATAAATGATATTAGTGGATTTGCAAGTAAAACTTTGGTGGATGTGGAAGGCTCCTTTACGGCCTTGGATAGAGGTGAGGGAGGAGGTGTGGGCGCAGGTTTTACAGTTCCTGCGGTGGCAGGGGAAAGTGCCAGGATTGGAGGGTGGGTTGTAGGAGGGCGTGGACCTGACCAGGTAGTCGTGGAGGGAACAGTCTTTGCGGAAGGCGGAAAGGGGTAGGGAGGGAAATGTATCCCTGGTAGTGGGGTCTGTTTGGAGGTGGCGGAAATGTCGGCGGATGATTTGGTTTATGCGAAGGTTGGTAGGGTGGAAGGTGAGCACCAGGGGCGTTCTGTCCTTGTTACGGTTGGAGGGGTGGGGTCTGAGGGCGAAGGTGCGGGATGTGGACGAGATACATTGGAGGCCGTCTGTTTACCTCAATTCCAGCCTCAGGCGACTGTCTGTGTGGAGTTTGCACATTCTCCCTGTGTCTGCGTGGGTTTCTTCCAGGTGCTCTGGTTTCCTCCCACAATTCAAAGATGTGGAGGTTGGGTGAATTGGCCATGCTAAATTGCCAATAGTGTAGGTTATTAGTCCAGGGGTAAATGTGTAAGGGAATGGGTCTGGGTGGGTTACTCTTCGGAGGTCGGTGTGGACTTGTTGGGCCAAAGGGCCGGTTTCCACACTTTAGGGATTCTAATTATGCATGAGTCCCAGAGTTTGACAGGTAGCTGCCATAGGTGGTTTAGATGGTGGATATTGTGAAGAGACCATGAGCAAACAAAACCTTTACTCAATGTAATTTATCATAATGAGAAGTGAATTCATTGAAACATAAGATTCTTGAGTCCCTTGGTAGTACGGATACTGAGGAATATTTCCCAAACCTGGGGCGCTGAGAATCAGTGTCACAGTCTCAGAGTAAGAGGTTGGCCATTTGGGACTTAGAGGTGGGCAAAGCTTTTGTCACTCAGTGGGTTGTGGAATTTACATGCAGCATTCCAAAGAGGGCTGTGGCCGCTCTGTTGTTGTGTATTTAAAAGGGAAAAATAGAATTTTGGATACAAAGGGAATGAAAGAATATGGAATTGTGTTGGAAAATGGAACTGAGATATAAATCCATGATGATCAAAGTAACTGATGGAGGATACTCCAAGAAAGGCTGAATCTACGTCTTATGTTTATACAATTATGACTCCCAGCCCTATCATCTCTCTCAACAGTCTCTGAATTGTTGCTACATTCACTGGAAATTAGTACTGGCTGAGCATAAACTTATTCCAATTAAATAAAGGGAATTTTTAAGCTATTGTGTTCAGTCCCAAGGCAAACTACCTAGCCATCAACTTCATTCCTCTCCATGACAACTGTTTGAGGTAGGACCAGAACCTTGGTGTGGTATTTAACACCATGATAAGTTTTGGATAACATCTTCTATCAATAAGGATAGAAGGGCGACCTCTTAGGACCTTCATAACATGCCTGACTCTACGCAGTTTCCGTTCATCTGCTTCTGAAATATTCATCTCTCTTTTCTTATCTCTAGACTTGACCATTTTACCACTTCTAGGCATATTCTAATCAGTGGAACTTTAAGCTCATTCAAATCCCTGTTGCATAAAATGTCTGCACTTCTCCATTTCCAGCCTCTTGAGCATTCCCAATTTATGACCGTGTTTTTCAATTGTCAATCTTTTGAATCCCTCACCAAGTGTCTCTATCCCTCTTCATTTTAAGACTCCTCAAAACCTACCTCTTCAATCAAATGTTTGGTCACCTGACCCAATACCTCCTTCTGAGGCTTGATTGATAGCTCCACTATAAAGTGCTTTGAGATGCTTTACTATTGAAAAAGGCACATTCAATTTACAAATTGGTGTTGTCGTATAATGTATAAAGTTCAGTTTTATTCATTGACTGTGCTTTGTGTTCAGGCACATCTTCACAGCTTATGAGTCTGCAGGATCCCTTACCAGGAGTTTATGCAGTGCCTTTCAAGATTCATGATCGACAAGGAATTAGTAATGTGAATATATTGAATTTGCGTGTTTGTCACTGCCCAGATGAGGTTGAATGTGAGAGCCTGGAAACCCATAGATCCATTGGTGTTGGCACAGCCATTGGTGTTCTGTTTGCCTCATTGTTATTACTGCTTCGTAAGTATACAAATATCCTGGATCTCTCATTTACAGTCAGTTCAAATATAAATTCCAAACAATTTAAGCTTCATTTCCTGTCGTTGATCGTTGAGATATTCCACCATCCCTATAAGAGAAGTGAAGAAAATATGTTGATGAAGAAAGAAAATTAAACAATCCAATTAATTCCTTTATTTTTAAACAATCATTCATGTACTAACATTAACACAAGGTAAAATAAATGTTTGATTCATTTCAATGGCTTAAATGTAAAGTAATAAATTTGGGGTAGAAGGGCAGCAAAAGGAAATATACTCACATGTGTTATGAAGATGTGGGTGTACTGTACCTTTAAGAGAGTTAAAAGCTGATAGAGCTACCTAACAGCACCAAGTGTTCTCAATAAGATACAATGTAATAGGTGCTCTCGTTACTGGGGTAGCTAGGGTAGCTGGTTGCCTGGAAATGACAAAATAGATTTGAATTAGGCCAATTAGTATAAATTATACCCTGAAAAATATCAAACTCCAATCCAGTTTGAATTTACTATATTGACAATCTTAAAAGTCAATAAAACAATCCGATGCTTTGGGGGTAAAAGATTGGGGAAAATTGAACAGTTGAGCGGAGAACTGCCAAGCTACCAGCATGCAAGGAGACTGCCTGAAAAATAGATCTCTTAAAAGTACCTTTATTGATCAGTAACCTGTGAAGCAGAATCCCTAAGAAAAAGAAAATAAGACACAGGAAGATCCAAATAGAAGTACCGAAATCTGCCTGGTTTTGAGATAAGGAGTTTTGTTTTGTCAATCTTACATGGGAGTTTTATTGGACTACTATTGTAGAAGGGGAAGGTAAAAGATAAGTGAGAGGAAGGACTTGTAAATAATTGTTTGTTCATTATTCTCTGTTACACTTCAAGAAATAAAGTTTTTAATTTTTACTTTAAATATTTCTTGGCCTCTCGAATTTTCAGATTACTGCATGGGATAAATCTTTTCTGCGTTGCTGGTTTAATTTAAGCAGGAGAGTTTACCCCGTGTTGTAATACATGTTAAGACATTTAACAAAGCAGCTGAACAAAGTGACAGCAAAACATACAAAGTATAGATCAAAAAGACATGCAAAAAAAAGCAAGTAAGATTCTGGAGGAGCTCTGATGATGAGTCATCTAGGCTTGAAAAATTAGTTTGCTCTCTCTCCACAGATGCTGCCTGACCTGCTGTGATTTCCAGCATTTTTTTTGTTTTCAGTCAAGTAAGATTCTGGATTGTACACGTAGCAGCAATTAATATAGTACATAAACACATGAGGAATTAAAGCAGGAGCAGGCCAAACAATCCCTTGATTCCCTTAGTTCTCAAACCTTTAACCATCTCAGCAAGACAAAGTCCAAATCAAGATCCTGATGGGGTCAGATATGTCATCCCTGGCTCCTGATAGATTTAAAAATTATATCTAACTGGTTAACACAACTTGCTAGTATGCAATATACTTCATCTTCTGGTTAAGACAAGTGTCTCCTTCTTTAAGACTCAAGAGTCTTTCATTTTTTACCACTGTTAACTGAGCAACATTTCAGACCCAGTATAGAAAGGAGAAATGTTAACTTAATAGAATTTTAATTGAGAACAGAAAAGAGGAATGATGGCAGCATTCTACTCCAACCATTGCTGGTAGTGGTCTTGATTCTGCAGATGTATGACAGTTGCCAGATATGCAACTGTGATAGGCTAAATGGCCTCTCTGTGTACAGTAATTTGTGTGATTCAGCTCTTGCTACTCAACAAACATTTACTCCTGGCTTTCTTAAAATATATGGAGTCAAACTGTAATACTTGGATCACGTATGTATTATGCATTAGCACTCATTGTATTGTCCTTTTCCTTCTTACAGTTGTTCCATGTTCATTTTTGTTTTGTGATTTCACCAACAAGATGCGGTCTAATTTAGTCCCTGATGAACCTAATGGGTCATTAATAAAATACAATGAAGAAGGAGGTGGCGCACCATGTTCAGTAAGTGATCAAAATTTACTTATTTTCCCAGCTCCTCTTGTTATCCTTGTCTTAATCTGATGTGTAATCTTAATTATGATGTGTAAAGATAATTTTATAGGAAGGTTTTGTGGATGAGATACAATTTTCATCCCTTTAGTTGGCAAGGTAATCTTAACATGATTAGCTTTGGAGTGTGTGTCTTCTTTATTATAGAGAGAGATTAGATATCCTACAGTATGGAAACAGGCCCTTAGACCCAACAAGTCCACACCGACCCTTAAAAGAGTAACCCACCCACCTTACCCTATATTTACACCTGACTAAGAGACAAAGGGGGAGAAGGAGAAAGAGAGAAAATGAGCAGAGAGGGAGCTGATTGGATTTCTTTTCTGTACTTAATGTAGTAAAATTTAATATAGAAAGAGTTTGATAGATGATTTATTTGGGATTTAAATAAAGATTTTCCAATGCTTCTAAATTACTGACAGAAGAATTTGGAGGTGTTAAGGTGCAGAGCTATGGATTGAATTCCAGTTCAGAACAGGTTAACAATGAGGGTGCTCAAAATAAATGCAGAATTATCTGCTGAGAGAGTTAACTACAAGTATGCTGACAAACTGGAAAGAACATATTGAAAGTCCCCAAATAACTATCATGCTTAAAATATTATGAACACTGCCTTTGCAATTGACTGCTATGGCCTTGGTAAATGTGAGCACTGTCTGCTCAGTGTAGATGTGCACTGTGTAAGTGTGGGGATGGCAATTCACAGTGAAAATACAGATCAATAGTAGGTGTCATTTGTTTAGAAAATGTAAAGATGGCATTACCTATTATGTTCTCTCCACAATACTGTCTGACTATATTTTGAATTCTCAGCTTTTATTTCAGCATTATCTGCATTCATTTCAAATAATTTATTGTTCCATATATAATGGGGATTTTCCTGATGTCTCTGCCATACAATGATTTCCATTTATGTTATCTTCATACATTAAAACAAGTTCTAGCTCTAGCTTCTCCTTATGTATACTTCAGCATTCAAGAATAGTCTGGGGTAGTCCTCCAGTATAGTCCAGACAGAATGTGCCACGTTATCCTAGAATGTTGTGTTCTGCAGAACTGGATCCGGCAAAGAGGCAATGTGATAGATGTTGAGTTGGGAGTTCGGAGAAGGATGAGGATATTCAGCTGGACAAAGTTCTCCTTGGGGATGTCAGAGCTCAGAAGTATTTGGCGCCACAAGTCAGACAGGGTTTGATTGATACCCAGTTCCAGTAGCTGCTAGCTGGGAGCTGAAGAGCATTATGGACTTTCAAAGTCAAGATGCGTGCATTTGGTTCTAACTGTGGGTGCAAACTGCAACCTCTATTTAGTTATTTTGTGGTCCCTTTGGCTGACTGCTAATAAAAGATCATGTTTGATTTTGTCCAATGCTTGCCTGTGTGTGATATTCTCTTCCTAAACAATGACAAGATGCGGGTGACCACTGGACATTAGGGAAAGTCGTGAAGATTCAGAGAGGATCTTAGGTGGGATGTAGCTAAGGAAAGGTAAAGAGTGTGACCTGGTTGTTAAACAGTAACTAAACTGAGATACTGGGGTAGCATATGGAAGGAAGTATCAGCCATGGTCAGTGTGGTTTTTTTGACTGCTATGCCATTACGCGGCCAGTAAAGGTCAACACCGGATTGCAACACATGTCCAACTAGTGAACTTTGAAAGATGGCATGGACACAAGGGATGCCAGCCATCCAGTTAAGCAGCGCATTATTCTGGGAATGGTGCATAATGAGTGATAAGTTGGCAATTTAACCAAGGATATAGAACATTTGGATTATAGTGTAACTATTTCATAGATTCAAGGCTATGAAGGAAAATATTTCCTTATAAACTATACAAGCATAAGAAAAGCAATGTATATTGCAAATTTGGACTGATTTATTTATTTTCTTCTTCTGCAGGCTGACTTTATTTCACGATTCTTACCAGAAGAAAATGGTCACTTTTTACTCCATGGCTTTGAAACTTCAGGCACTTTGCAAATAGAGAATGAGAATCTGCTCAAACATAAAGTAAACAACTGTTTTCCCAAGTGTGAATCCTTAGTAGAAGTTATTTACTTTACAAAAACATAATTAAAATAGACTCACAAATTCTAATTCCTTGATGTAACAATAATGGAGTTCCACATAAAGTTGCACAAGATCTCAAGATTTGGTTCAGTCTGAATAGTTTTTTAAACATTTCAACAAGTACCTTTCTTTACTTCCTGTTCATGACATTTTCAATATTATTTCAATAACATGCCAAACGAACATGCAAGGGAAAGAATGGCATGCTGGCTCAGTGATTAACACTGCTACCTCACAACGCCAGGGACTTGGGTTTGATCCCAGTCTTGGGTGACTATGTGGAGTTTTCACATTCTCCCTATGTCTGTGCAGGTTTGCTCCAGTTTTCTGCTACATCCAAAGATGTGCAAGTTAAGTGGGTTGACCTTGTTGAAATTGTCTGCAGTGTTCAGGTTAGGCTAAGTGGGTTAAGCCATGGTAAATTTAGGGCTAAGAACACAGTGAGGGTCTGGGTGGGATGATTGGTGATAGGCTGAATAGCCTCTTTCTGCACTGTAGGGATTCTATCCTATGAAAGGTGAATATAAAAAAAAACTTCAGACAATGGCAATCCTGCTACACTACACTCCCATTATTGCCATTTTAACTATGGAATAGGATCAGCTGCACATCTGTAATCAAATCATATTGGCACACAACATTAATAGTCTACCAGTTGGTGAGAGAGTTTACAATCCAATAAACATAAAATAGTGCAGACGCTGGAAAGCTGAAGGAAAGACAGAGCATGCTCGAGAAACTCAGCATTTGTAGAGTGAAAACAAAAGAGTTAACATTCCAGTTTGACTCTCCATCAGAACTAGGTTGAGCAAACAGGAAGAATATAATTCTGTCCAGGGCTAACCCATTAATTATTGTCACTTGTCTCACCACGTCTAGGGAGGGGAACATTGCACTCACAGTTACTGAAACACATATAGGATAATATGCATAAAACTTTTTTATTGCATGTGTAGCATACATTCATACTTTAATAGATTGAAGAGCAATAAAAATCTATGTTTTAATCCACATGGGAATTTTAAATTTACATTTCTGTCAATGTTCCAGATTGAGCCACAATCCAAGTGTGTGCTTAATCCAGATTAGGAACCCAGAAGTGGCCATGATCTTTCTGGAGATAGCCAATTTAAAAAAGCCAACCCAGGACACCCATCCACCATGAACATCTGGTGGACCAGTCAGTCAGGAGGCTGAGTAAGAGAGCTCACAGTGATGTCCAGCCAACAGTGCTAATGGAGCCACTGAGGTAGCGATGAAATACAATGGAATCTCAACAAGAAAGCCCTCCCTGCAGGACTGTGTAATGTTAAAACTCCCTCCTGACTACAGGCACTAGGGCTATTCATGTGGTGAAGGAGGTTCTCCACAGAATAAAAGACTGTTGCTGTTGATTCCAAGTTGATACATAAGAAGATGATTGATCAAAGACATCATTAGTTCACCTCCTCACCTCCCTGGACTGCTGCCAAGAGACCACCTTCAGTTAAATGATAGGATCTGGTCTCAGCCACCATTTGGATGATCCCAGCTGTGGTATATCTGCCCAAGCTCATCCAATTATGGACTTAATAGACAATCTGCTGCTGCTTGGCTATGATTCTGTACAGATTAAATGTAACTTGCCGATTCTTCAACTCTAACCCCTTGAAATGGACCTTAGAGTTTTGTTTGCTCTTTTAATGAACTTATTTACTTGCATCACAAACTTCAATGGCTTGTGAATCTATGCCCTGATCAGTGTGTTTTTCTATCCCATCTAGAATGTTAATTTCCAGGGAGTATATGGCTTTCTTATTCTTCAATGTGATTCAATTATGGTACAATTAAAGATTTTTTTTACTTCAGGGATTCTTCCAACCTTCAGCAGAAAATCTGACCCCAGTGAACTCTTCATCTAGCTATGACTTCAATAATGGCCTGGAGACTGCAGTAAGAATACATGTATTATTTATTGGTGAAACATCCCACTGCCAAATATTTCCTTTGACTTCAGCTGCAGTTGTTTGATACAGATAATACTAGACTAAATTTGTTCAATTATTTCTACTTAAAAAAAATTATTCCCAAACATAGCATATGAACATATCTTTAGTATCATATCTCATGTTAGTTCAAGACATTTTCAATATACAGTATACTATTCCGTTTGATTTTCTTATAGAAGGAAGTGGCATTTGTATAAAGCTTTTCAGGGCCAGTGAAGTATTATGAAATATAGTCATTGTTCTAATTTACAAAATGTGCAGCAACAATCAGCAATATGATGACCTATTAATCTGTTGTTGTGATATTGATTCAGAGGCTAGGTCATAGGAAAAGCTCTTTGCTTCTCTTCAAAATAATGTCATTGGGCCAAATCTTATGTTTTTCGCTAAGTCTGAATTGCACTGAGTTTTTTGGAGGGACTACAATGAAATGCAGAAGCATGATATAAATGGATCCGAGGGTGTCATGAGGGCTCTTAAGGGGTGGCACAGAGACTGTTGGATACCAATGTCTGTGGACGTGTGGTGCATGTGGTTGCTGTCCGTGGAGTGTTCCCAGAGATGTTGATGTTCACTGTCCAGCATGGAGGTCCTTTATAGCAAGTGGCATATTGAATTTGCCAGGGACCTGCCCTGACTTCCATTTCACATTTTCTCAACGTATAGAATATTTGGTAAATTAGGAAGCTAAATATTAATGAGGCAAGTTAGGCCATTATCAATAATCCCAAATAATTGGCAACTTGCCATTGTTTAACGAGAAGCTGGCTGTGCCAATTGTCAAAAGCAAAAAGATGGAGTGAAATGCTTCTGTTGTCAATTTTGACCTTACTCACCAAATTCCTCACCTGATTCTGTCACAGATCTTGCCATAGCCCATGTAACTCAGACCCCGATAGGACTCCACCCGTGAAATCTTACACACCAAACTGAGCAGGCAGTGAGACTTTGACTTAACATCTTATTCAAAGGATGTCAGCTCTAACAGTGTAGCCCTCCCTTAGTAAAACATTGGAGTGTCAATCTTGATATTTATACACAAATCCTGGAAAGGGACTCATACCCAGAACTTGTAACTCAGAGGTGAAACTATGACAAAGTGAGCCATGGTTGACATTTTATGAGATGCTAATAATGTGCTAGAAATAATGGAAACCGAATCAGAGAAAATATTCCAGCAACACATGATAGAAAGGAGAAAGAACTTACTATTATATAACCTTATTCATATTGCCATGATATCCAGAGTACTTCACAGTTAGAGAATTGTTTTTTGAATGTTGTCATTGTTTGAATATAGGCAAATGTAACAGCTAATTTTCATATAGTAAGGACCCATCAACAACAATGAGATAATGACCAGATAATATGTATGTAGATTGAGGGATAAATGTTGGCTAGAACATAGGAAATTTCTCTGATATTCATTCATTAGTATCATACCTCATTACAATCACTGCCATTATACTGCACCTAATACATTTTAAAATTGTGAAAACATATATTTTTAATGTACAGGAAAACTCTATCAACTTTGTATGCCAATTGCAAAGTTACTAGTTTCCATCTTGATCAGATACTTAGAAATTCAGACTGCATTGCTACCCCAATCTAATGTAATCAATATGCTAAAATGTATTGATAATCATAGTTTTAAAGTGAAAATTAACATCTGTCAAAAGTTAGTTTAAAAAATACTGCAACAGAAAATAATTTGTCTTGATTATGTCTTTTAATATATTTTTAGTTCTAGATTGCTGGTGTGAAGTTGTATATGTCTTAGATTATTTATTCAAACCACTAGGAATTTTGATTAAAAATGTAATAATTTATTCATTGTTGTCTAATTTGTGCATCTAAATCCTCAGGGTAGAATACATTTCTCTGAGTCAACTATGTCTCCAACTATACACCAAACTGGATCCAGACAAGTCATGAGAAGTAATCTAGATGATCTTATCTACCAGGTACAGGTATAATGATGAGACACAATATAATTAATTGCTTAGTTGGCAGAGCAATACAACGTCCACTAATGTTGAAGGTTTTTTATAACATAAATGCACTGAGTGTATGCTCCAATGTCCCTTTGCCATTACTGTGTGGATGGTGAAATGAAGTTGCTATTCTAGAAACAAGCTGAACCCTATGGCTATCTTCCAAATAAGCTTCATATGAGTAAAAGTTGTTCAGTGCTAGATTTTCAAAATTGTATTGTCGAGCATTTTCCAACGTAAATGTGAATTAAAGAAATTTATAGATGAGGAAGATAAATATTTTTCCCTGGCATTATTTGTATTTCTGAATATACGTATTTTCATTGTTTAGTTGTGGTTCAGTATATGAACACAACAAAAAATAAATTGTCATCTTTCTTGCAGGCCTTGTATGTTTGTTTAACAGTGTTTTTTTAAAAACAGTTATTGTCTAATATTTGTTTCAGAGAGTGCAATTCTACAATGACAGGGAAGTCCTCCAAGACCATTGCGCACCCCATGTTTATATGCATGAGGGAAGAGCTACAAGTATAATATCGCTTGACAGTCTCATTCATACTGAGAAAAGAGATTACTTCAATTATCTTGACCAAACTGGAACCAAAGTTTGTAAGCAGCAGTGAAATTTGTCAGTGAAACCTATCAAAAATATCCAATGTAATTATTAGAACTTTGTGCAGATGACAAACATGCTCTAAGTCCCAAATTAAAAGCAAGTTTCAACTTATGCACAGGTTTTGGAAAATGTCTAGAAATTTGATCACACATATCTATTTTTCAAGAGCTAAACCAACTCCTAAACATTCCAAAATGGCAAAACACAGAACAGAAATGCATTACCCATGATACCACCAAATTACACCATTAGCATCAAAAGCTCACAGCAAAAGGATTTAAGTTCACAAATACGTTACTTAGTTTTTAATGGATGTTCTTCTGACCCTGCACTTGACTCACCAAATATTGAGTTGCCTAAGAAAGATAAACTTCAGCAGTTTCAGGGTCTTGCTGGAGATTGCAAAATTCTGATGTGGATCATCGCACATATATGCCCAGTAACTCTTCATGTATAGGTGGTTAGTAACAGCTTCAGATGGCAGCTTCCTATTTGTATTTATAATTCTTTTAAGAAAAAAAGGGTGTGTTATTGACAGGTTTATGAGAGGTTTAGTACTATTGGCTGTATGTCTGAATATCAATCAGGAATATAACATACTGTATGAAGTAATGCTGACAGATCAATACTATGTCCACCCTGTCTGTGCACACCATTTTGAAGGGTGCTTTGAATGCCTGATTCTATTTCCAAGTTAGAATTTTATGATTTGAATTTTACAAAATATCTACTCATTTCATAACTATAATTGGCAAACATCAAAATCATAAAGGTTTTTACTTACTTTCTTAGTTTGGAACACAGGTGAAGGGTCAATATTCATTAAAAGAAGTACCATCAGGGTTGAAAACTTTAAGAAAACAAAGTAGTAATGAAATAATGGTTAGGTGATATTAATCTTAATTTTAAAATGTGGTGAATATTTTTGGATAAAGAGAGGACTTAGTGGCTTAGATTATTAATTTTTCTTGTGACATATTTGCATTTTATTTTGCTTTTTAAAAAGTGTATGTTAAGCAATGATCGTTTTGCTGTTTAGTTTATAGAGTATTTCACCCGGATGTCATGCCATGTCATTTTAAAATGATACTTTTTATGTCCTTCATTTTTGTCTTAATAAAATACAAGGATTTTTCCAGTTCCTTAAAATGTTGGAAGCTGCAAAATCACAAAAGGTTATGGGTTATTCTAGCTAAATATTTTATGATGATACTGTGGTGAATTGTTTACTGGGGTTTGCTTTCAAATGTAAGGGCATGTTTTTGGGACAGTTTCCAAAAAAATGTTACTTTTTTGTTGCTTATACAATATTAAACTGTTTACTTTGCAACTGCTGGAACATGAACCATTGCTTTCAATTTTATATACTTGTGATTATAATGGATAGATATTTTGATCTTTAATTATCTTACAGTGGAGGTCAAACACACCTCAGCATGATACAATAAATCTCTATGCTGGGACTTAGATTGATTTTTAAAGTTGATTTATAATGAGTTTGGAGAATAGAAAACGCTGCATTGGTGATATTCCTGGCACAAGCAAGCTGTAACAGACAGAGACAACTCAGATGATGGTTCAACAGAGGAATTGTTATAAGATATATAAGAATAAGATCAGCTGTAAATGGCTTGCAAGGGGTCACCATGGTCCAGTACCATCTTGGGTTTTTTCCATCAGCACTGAATAGGATAGAGATCTAAACTTCAGAGGCACAACCATGAAAAGAAATGTGCTTGGCTCGTAGGACGCAAGACATTGGAATGCTTGCCAGGTACTTTTATTCCCATAACTTAAAATATTTTGAATCTGCCTCAGCTTGTGTGGTCTAACTTGGAGAATGTGGTCAACTCTAGGAACAGTTTGGCTGGGATCCCATAGCAAGAAGGTATATTCTTTTTCTGTTGTCTTTGCAGGTTCAGTAAAAGTTCTAATAGCTGACACTCAAACTATAGGCTCTGCTGTGGCGAGACCAGTACAGCAAATAGCAATGGATTTTCAAGACTTCATCTCTTGCAGTAAATAATATTGGACTATTGAATCTCAGGCATACAGGAGTAGGATTAAGACAATACAATTGTTTGTATGTCAGCATATCTACTCTGTCAAATGTTTCAACAAATGACCTCCATAACATCAAAAAGACAGCATTTCCAAATTGCATTGGCAGCAACTGAATTATTGAGGTGCCATTGCCCAAGTATCTTTGTCCACTGGGAGTCATTTTCAAAAAATGGGGCAGCACAGTGGCTTGGTGGTTAGTACTGCTGCCTCACAGCGCCAGGGATTCAGATTTGATTCCAGCCTTGGCAACTGTCTGTGTTCACCCCATGCCTGCGTGGGTTTCGTCCCACAATCCAAAGATGTGCAGGTTAGGTGAATTAGCCATGCTAAATTGCCCATAGTGTTCAAGAATGTGTAGGTTAGGTCCATTAGTCAGGGGTAAATGTAGGATAATAGAGTAGGGAAATGAGTCTCGGTGAGTTGTTCTTTGGAGGGTCGGTGTGGACTTGTTGGGCCAAAGAGCCTGTTTCCACACTGTAGATGATCCTATGATACTATGAAATTATTCACACATAGGATGTTGGCATTGCTGGCTGGGCCAGTATTTATTGCCCATCCCTAATTCCTTGAGAAGGTGTGGTGAGCTACCTTAACATTGTGGTATAGCTGTGAGAAGCATAAGTATCGCAGGGTGAAGGTATTAAGGAAACTGTCTGTGAATTAAGAACAGGTTTGCTGTAATCACCCACCAGCTATATATTAATGAAATGATAGCTTTTTGTGTTGACAAATGCTCCTAATTTGGATTTTGGTGCCTTAATAGCTACATGAGTGTTGTTCTTAAATAACCTGGACAGGAAGACAGCCAACATCTGCTCCAAATCCCAAAGTTCCTCATTTTGACTGTTGTCACCCATGGGAAAGCCTCTGACAAATAAGACATAGCAGATTGTTTAATTCAGTTCGGTACTGCCAGTCTGAAAGATACAGGTGAGCTCCCCAGTAATAAGGTTAAACAGAGAAATAGGCAAAATCAGTATACAGCCAGTAGTGACATCTGGTCATTGGCATCAGAAATCAGCCTGTTGATAATAGGAGGATGCACTGACAGTAACAACCATCATGGTAAAGTATGGCTCGATTTGATACCCTCACTTCTGAGATTTGACACACCCTTCACTGTTGCCAGACCCAAGCCCCTTCTCCTATTTTGACCTCAACCACATTCCTGCTGTCAGACCTGACCTGCATCCCCTCAATCCCCCCAAACCCCACTGGTCTAGCCCAACAACATTTGTAATCCCACCCCACTCTCGTCGAGACCCAATCCTTCCAAATCCCCTTCCTCTGCTCTGGACATAATTCTCATTCTCCAGATACTTGATGGACTACCTCCTTACATTCTCCTAACCTCTGGGAACTAACACACCTCCCATCTGCCAACCTCAAGACCCAGAGATGAGATATAGAAAGATTGCTATTCCTTGGAAAGGCCTGTCGAATACTTCTAAGTAACTAAATGTCCCTTTAAACTAGATAATGGGAGGTAGGTTCAGTTGCATGGAAACTTATCAAAAAAGTTAAAGGGGGAGAGGACTCAGCAGACATCATTAAAGTTTCCAGAACAAGCAATAGGATAGAAAGTATGGAAGGGCTCATGAATCTAACTTTAAACATAGCAGATATGGGCACAACTATGAAAAGGGTGGGGGGGGTGGGCAGGTAAAAGGGGACTGAGAGTGTTGTACTAAAATGCATACAGTACACAAAACAAAGTAAATGCACTTGTACTGCAGATTGAACTTGACAGATATGATGTTGTTGGTGTCACAGAGATGTGTCTGCAAGGGGATCAGGGCTGGAAACTAAATATCCAAGAATATGCATCTTAACAAGAGGACAGGCAGATGAACAGGGGGTTGGGGTTACTTTGTTGGTAAGAAATGAAATTGATACCAACAAGTGATATAGATTCAGACGGTATGGAATTCATTTGGTAGAGTTGAGGAATCACAAAGGAAAAAAGAATGACTCTGATTGGAGTTATGTACAGGCCTCCTAGCAGTAGTCAGAATGTAGAGAAGAAAACAGATCGGGAGACAGAAAAGATATATGAAAAAGGTACTATTACAATAATTAAAGGGGACTTCAATATATAGTCAGGTTGGTCAGCAGATTTCAAGAAAAGGAATTCATAGAATGTCTATGAGATGGTTTATTGGTGCAGCTTGTGTTAGAACCCACTACACAACAGGCAACTCTGGATTTGGTGATGTGTATTGAGACAGACTTGATTAGGGAGTTGATGGTGAAGGAACCCCTAAGGAGTGACCATAATATGGTCGCGTTCACCCTGTAATTTGAGAGGTAGAAGCTGTACACATTGGTATTATAATTGAGTAAAGGTAACTACAATGGTATGACTGAAGGGATGACCAGAATAGATTGGAAGCAGACCTGCAATGGTGGAGCAGCAATGGGAGGAGTTTCTGGGGCAAGTTAGGAGGCACAGCAGAAGTTCATCCCAAGGAAGAAGAAACATCCAAAGAGGAGGAAGACAAGACAACCATGACTGACAATGTGGTGAAGGTTACTGGGGAGCCAGACAATTGGGAAGCCTTTAAAAATCACCAGAGGATAACTAAAAAGAAACAATAAGGCAAGAAAAGAAAAATATGAGTTTTAGCTAGCTTATAATATGAAATAAATTTCTGAGAGTGTTTTTAGATATCCAACAGGTAAGTGAGAAGAAAGTGAACCAGGAAAATTAGAAATAAAAGAATAAAGAAATGACACAGGAACTGAATAGGTGCTCTGCATCAGTTTTCACATTGGAAGACACTAATAGCATACCAAAGCTTTAAGAGAGTCAGGGGGCAAGAGGTCAGTGTAGCGACCATCGCTAAGAGGGTGCTGGGGAAGGTGAAAAATAAGGAGGTCGATAGACCATCCAGACAAGATGGACTACATCCCAGCATTCTGAAGGAGATAGCTGAGGAGATTGTAGAGGCATTAGTGGTGATCTTTCAGGAATCACTGGAGTCAGGGAAGGTTCGAGAAGACTGGAAAATAGTTAATGTAACACCTCTGTATATGAAGGCATGGAGGCAGAAGACAAGAAACTATAGGCTGGTTCACCTGAACTTGGTCACTGGTAACATTTTAGACCCATTATTAAGAATGAGGTTTTGGAGTACTTGGAAGTGTATGGTAAAATAGAGCTGAGTCAGTATAGCTTCGTCAAGGGGAGGTCATGTCTGACAAATCTATTAGAATTCTTTGAGAAAGTAATGAGTAAATTATACAAAGGAGAGCCAATGGGCGTGATCTATTTGGATTTCCAGAAGGTCTTTGAAAGGTGTCACCCAGGAGGCTGCTAAATATTATAAGAACCTGTAGTGTTAGGGGCAAGATACTGGCATAGATAGAGGATTGACCTACTGGCAGAGGGCAGAGAGTGGGGATAAAGGGGTATTTTTCAGAATGGCAGCTGGTGACTAGTGGAATTCTGCAGGGGTCAATGTTAGGACCACAACTATTCACATTATACATTAATAACCTTGATGAACGAACTGAGGGCATTTTAAAGTTTGCAGCTAACAAAGATAGGAGGAAGGGCAGGTAATGTTGAGGAAGTGGGAGGCTGCAGAAGGACTTGGTCAGGCTACGAGAGTGTGCAAAGAAGTGGCAGATTGAACACAATGTGGGAAAGTGTGAGGTTACACACTTCGGTAGAAAGAAAAGAGGCAGAGAGTATTTTCTAAATCGGCAAAGGCTTTGGAAATCTGAAGCACAAAGGGACTTGGCAGTTCAGGATTCTTTAATGTTAACAAATAGGTTCAATTGTCAGTTAGGACGGCAAATGCAATATTAGCATTAATCTTAAGAGGACTAGAATGTACTGAGCATGAATGTACTGCTGAGGATGTGTAAGGCTCTGGTCAGACTGCATTTGGAATATTGTGAGCAGGTTTGGTCTCTGTACGTAAGGAAAGAGAATGGGATTTAAAAACTTATCAGTTTTGATTGATGGCACAAAAAACTCAATGGGTTGAATGGTCTAATTCTGTTCCTCCATCTTATGGTCTTATGGTTTTTAATGGGTATCCATTGTGTTGGTCTGTACCTGAAGCCACGCCCACAGGACCTAAGCAGTAGTGTGGCTGCTGTGTACACCTTATTATTTAGTTACATACATCACGCATGGGCCTTTGAATGAAGATGTCTGAGAGACTAGATTAATGTGTAACTATTAATATCATTTTAGAAAATAACAACAACTGGAATACAATGAAACTCCTATACTAATTGATAGTTTATTTTAGAAAGCAGGTATTGTCAAAACACTAAAAAAAAGTTGCTAAAAGCAAAGGATCCAAATTTAGCTATCACTAAATACTGGAAATGTAGAAAAAAGACAGGAGCAACAGGGGCATTTTACCCCCAAATGACTCATGGGAATGATGCAAAAGGGAGTTTAAGACAGAATGTGTGATGATTGCCTCCCCTTCCAAACATCTTACCTCCTGTTTTACAGGACAATTGACCACTATGATCACAGAGTGTGAAATTATTGCGGAATCATATTTTCACAAGCCATCAATCTACCTGAAGCACTAACATGCAGCTGTTAGACCAACAGGTTTCTGGTGGTAATCATGTTACCCCACATAACTTAAACAATTCAATCCACTATATATCTTGAAACCTGACAGTTAAATTATCATTAAGAAAATATGCCCAAGAGTAATCTAAAACAGACAACAAATGAAGAGCAAACCTTTTATGCTGGAATTTACAATATTTTAACACATTTTCTGTCAATTGTGTCTCTGCCTTTCCCGGCAGCTCCCAACAGAGTGTTTGTTTCTACTGTTGAACAAGAACTTTACCCCCTACACATTCTTAAAAATTACTGCATGACCATTGTGCACAGATGATGACACTGTCCCACTGGCTGAATGTGCCATTTCCACTACACTTTCCCATCTAAGCCCCTACAATCACAGCGTGACTCTTATTATCAAGTCTCACTTCCAAGTTCTTGCACCTCTTTTCTTGAGTACTTCACCCATCTTCATTATTGTTGAAATAACTCCATAGAAACCAGTATTCTGTCACCAAATCACCCTTTATTTACATGTGGAGAGTCTGTGACACTTATCCAGCTCTCTCAGAGCTAGCTCTCAGAGTGAGCAGGAAGTCTGACACTCCTGTTCTTAACTGTCAGCCAAGGCTTCTTGATTGGACCATATTAACTGTCCCAGTCAGGGAACTCATATTCTGATGTCCAACTGGCTTACCTGCTTATAGTGGTCACCTCTCTCTTAAAAAGGCTTGAACTGAATTGAACAAAATGCTTTTGACGAAGTAAATGGTATAGCACATGAATGAGTTTTTAATGCTTTAGCCAAATAATGGGAGAAAGGGGTCTGTAACGGAGGGAAGAGGGTGACTAGGGCTTTAACTATTCAGCAGTTCTTTTATTAAATATATTTGAGGTCTTCCTGATACAGCCCCAAATGCGAATCCTCTGATATTTCTTAATAGGAAATCATCTTGTGAATGACATGACTAATCAGGATCTCCAAGCTTATTTACAATTCTAATATGTAACATCATTGCCCAACTCATCTGTTATCATTTGCTCATCAATAAGCCTTGAAATCACAAAGAAACACAGTAAGTGTTGGAGAAACTCAATGGGTCTGGCAGTATGTGTAGAGAGAGAAATAGAGTTAATATTTCAAGTTCATTGTGAGAGTTCTAAAAAGGAGTTCAAACTCAAAATGTTGACTTTTTAAATTAACTTTTCAGTACCATGATTGATGAATTCAAATAGATATTAAAACTGAAGGTAGCCAGGGTGCCTAAGTTTGATCTAATTAAAATTAGACTCTGCAACAGCTTTGATTCCAACATGTCTTCGCCTTTGCCATCAAACATTCACAAGCTGAATTTTCACAAGACTAATTCAACAGAATTTTTACATCACAACTACAGCAAGATATCACAAATAATATCCATGCTATTTTGTGGAGCTTCTATTAATTTTCTGCGAAAGTTACAGTGGATAAGCCAACGGACAATTTAAACATCTTAAATGTTAACTAAATTAATTTTGAAACATAGCTGCCTGATTTGTTGTATGAAAGCATAGATTTTTATTATTCAAAATAATTAATGTAATTTTTAAAAGTTCACACAAGTTTTTATTCCACTGGCTGCTCATTCAATTTTTCTGATTCATTTTACATCTGAAACCTTTCTTGTGAATAAAAGCAGCTATGCACCAACATGAATGTGGCAAAGCCACACATGAACCCAAAACCTATATTTAACTAAATATGTGCAACATTCTACAGAAGGTCGTAACTTCTTAAAATTTAAATACCAAACATTGCAGCGCTTGGAGTGGAGGCTCAGAAATTCCAGAGGCAACTGTGGGTGGCTCTACCATTAACTGGTCTGTTGTCCGGAGGTAGGGTTGGGAAACTTCCAAGGCTATCCTGTGTGCCTGCTCATAGTTCCAACAGAAAATACAAGTGCTGAGCTGACCAGATGCACAGACTTGCAGCCCTTTGTGTGTCTACAAATATTGTGCATGAAACATGTGTTGCAATTAGCGCTTATTATTTGTTTCAGTTAGTGGGAAAAAGCAAATAACTTTTTATGTCAGCAAAATTGAAATCAATGACCAAGCCTGAACATAGCTGACTCCACACTTCTCCTCTGTCCTGTTGAATGTGGAGTAAAATTTTAAAATAACTAAAATGAAAGCAGAATGCATTATGGCAGCTTTTCTGAGATCAGACCTTTATGTCCAACTCCTATCTTCTGTGGAAAACTAATCTTTCATTCCCTCTTTCCACTAAGATCTTTCATGGAAGCTGAGGTGCAGGTCTTCAGCAGGAAACAAAAACCTCGTGCAGTGACTGATCACATCTTTAGGATCGGCCACCATGAGTACAACAAATGAGTTATTTCCGTTGATTTATTGGTGAACGCAGCAGCCTATTTATCAAGAATAACATTCCACATACAACAAGACAAAGGATAACTAAGATAATCTATTTATAGTGAAATTAATTGAGGAAGGAACCTTGATCAGGAAAACCCTCCGTTCCTTCATAAAGTCCGAGGAGATCATTCAGCTCTGTAGATAAATTGGGTCCAACATAATTAGCTGCTACTACACAGACTAATGCTGGCTGACCAAACCAGGCAGTACATGGACAGCTCTTGCACGGCATTTGTCATTAATATCATTGTAGTAATATGCAGAGACACTGCATACCCTCGTGAATCGACAGAATTCTATATCACAATAGTGGAACAATTTCTCCCTCAAAGTAAATGAATGGGCCCTTAGGCAGCTAATATGATGAGTAGATAGCACACAATTGAAGCCTTCTGTCTGTTATATTCTGAAAGGTAGAACAAAAAGTGTCCAGCTAGAGATAGTGTCTGAAACAAGCGTTAAGCTCTTTACATATGCAAATAAGAGCTGAAAGCTTGTTTGAGGTCTGTTTTAAAGGGTTTGCTATCAGCACAACCATCACCTAATTTGTTCATTGAGAGAGAATTAATCAACATAGAGAACAACCAGCGAGTAATAAGGGCCAAAAAGAGCTACCAAAACTCAGATTTTAAAAAAATCTCTTAACTACTTTCTGGGAAAATAGGGATGGGCAGTGAATGTTTGTTCAGCAACAAATTAAAAAAAAAGTCTTCCCCAGTTTTGACTGAAGGATCAAACATTCTGAGTACACTTTCAGCTGCTCTCATCCCCAAGGCTTCTCTCATGTTGCAAGAAAATGTTGTGTCCCTTTAACTCTCTGTAATTGCAAAGGTTGTGTTAAAATGATGGGTGGAATTTTCCAATCTTGTAGGCATTGCTGAATCCTGAGGTTGGCAGAAATGAAACCTCACAATGTTGAGAAAAAAAAGTCTGATTCAACCACCGATGGTTAAACGGTGAGATGAGAATCTCACTTGGAAGCAGCAAGAGGTCTGTTTCCATTATTTCCTAATTTCATGTTTTTGATATGCAGTTTCCTATTCTCTCATCAGATAGAAACTTTGTGGCGATAATTCGCACCATGAATGTCAGAGCGGGTATCTGGTGGCTTCTTCTCTGGGATAGCAGTCATTGACATGTTAGGTCATGCTCCATGAGCAATGACTACCTGCATTCCCAATCCAACGGGAATGGCATCTGACACATATCTGCCTTTCCACACCCTCATGGCACATCTCTGATTCATTTAAATTACAGCTCTGCTCCTCACTGCTGCACCTTCCATTACAATGATGCTGTCAGGTCACTTTGAGCACAGGGACAAGCAAACAACTCATGGATTTGAGCAGGGCGTATCCAAGAACTCTTTGCTTGCTTTCTTAGCACTCACTCACTATGCACCTTTTTATGCTCACAACTTCTGTCTTGCTTTGCCACTTCACTCAGAATTAAAACATTTAAAGTACTTCAGTGTTGCCTTGCCATTTAGCACAAACCCATATCCAGGCAGCTTTCCAAATCTGTCAGCAGTAATTAGTCAGAGAGGTGAACCTGTTGTATGCATTGTTTTAAATCAACATTATCCCCACACAATGTACCAGCAATATACATGGCAAATACACTCTATGTGCTGCAACCAAATAACCATGTCTCAAAGTCTAAGAAGTTCAGTTCTCAGTCAGGCCAAAGGAGACAGCCATCAGCCAGGGGTCCCAGCATAGTAAGCCAAGCAGGTTGTCTGATTTCAGTCCAGGGACTTGGGCATGTTCAATCAGTGTCTTGTTGTGGTTAGGATCAGATCATTACAGCCCAGAGAGTGGACCACAGGATGTCCAGGAGGTGTAGTGCAACCTATCAGAGGAGTCACAGTAAGTCATTCAGGGAACTTTACACAAATCAGTCAGCATGTGCAGCCTGGTCAGTCCTGTCAGTCAGTTCAGTGAAAGTCAACTAGGTGCAAGTGACGACTGCAGATTCTGGAGATTAGAGTCGAGAGTGTTGTGGTGGAAAAGCACAGCAGGTCAGGAAGCATCCAAGGAACAGGAGAATCAAAGTTTTGGGCAAAAGCCCTTCATGAGCTGCCTGACCTGCTGTTTTTTTTTTTCCCAGCACCACACTCAGTGAAAGTCAAGGAGTGTTATCAGTGGGTACTGTGTGGCAGGGAAATCAAAGACTTGGGGATTAGATGTAGAGAAATGGGGATTAGATGTAACATCTGGATGCAGAAGATAATAATTGAATGGCAGCAACTCAACATATTGGGGGAAAACATAGTGCAGTGTAGGACATTGGATACTTCAATAGAGTATCATAGATGGTCACAACTACCTTGTCAATGGTGGGAGGGGAGTAATTCCCAAGGCTCCTGATACAGTACCTTCCAAACCACACTTAGATTTGGAAGGACAAAGTCAGTAAAAGTATGGGAACACTACCACCTGCAAGTTTCCCTCTAAGCCACTTCCCATTCTCACTTGGAAAAATAGCATTGTTCCTTCAGTATCATTGGGACAAAATCATGTGTCCAGCAACACCAAATTGACTGCAGGGGCTCAAGAAAAAAGTTCATAATCACCACCTTCTCAAGGGCAACCAGGGATGGGTAATAACTGCTGGCCCAGTGATGCCCACATCCCATAAATGACTAATAAAGAAACAGTGCAGCACAATGATTGTTAGGAGTAAGGTGTAGCTCTGGGCTGATGTTTGGAGATGAAACTGTAATTCAAATAATGCATGGCAACATGTGGATGCTCAGTACTGCAGCTGTCTAGGGAAGAAAGGAGCATGGAGTTTGATGGGGTCCATTGTTTATCAGCATGGGGCTGCACTCAGGAGGCCAAATGTGACCTCCCTTGCCTTCCAAACTCATGTAAACTGTGAGTGTACAATAGAGATGGGAAATGACTGTGGCGCTGCAGACTCAGTGAGTGAAGCGGATTTTGTTTCTGTCTAACCATGCAAATGTTACTGGTGAGCAATGTGACACCCAACAAGGGGTAATAGCAATAATCAGGCACTTACATAGTATGTGCTGAAGTTATCTGTAGCTATAGTATCCTATGTACAGTCATGTACGTAGTATATGAAATGTCTGCAGTTTTCAATACAAATCTTGGTCACTTGACCATGATATTGGTTAGTCCAGACGGATCATAATCATCTTTGTGAAGCAGAAGTAATCACACACAACATCAAAAGTGTCATTTGCAGGTCACTATTCACAAAGAGAATTCATGGAGACAATTCAAGATCTCATAGGCTGCACAAAGACAAGGGCATGGAGCTGATTGTCTCTCACCCTGAGCTGTAATTATTCACCAACATGTAGTGCTTCCTTTCCTGGGTGCTGTGAGGAATGGGGCTATGAGTAGGATATAAGGTATCAGTAATCATACAGCACTTACCATCTCCTATTGTAATTCTGTGACATGGCTTGTGCTGCATTCTTCAGAATAAGGTCCCTATGGCAAAGGCTCATTTCCTGGAGGCATTTCATGGCCCTCTTTATGGATCCTCCACGTCCCACACTATAGTGGAACATGATCGTCCATTTGCGTATGATGCAAATGCTGACATCTCACATTAGGGAGGATCTTCTCTGTTCCTGACATTCTCCATACAGGTTTATTCAAACCATGATTAATAGATCCAGACACAGCAGGGGTCATCATTGCTGTTGCTGTGGTGCAACAAAGGTACTGAGAAATTGAAGAGGAACAGGTGTCCTAGCAAACCTAGGACCAGAAGAGGTTACAGCTGAAGGTTATTTCAGGATGTGCTAAGGTTCAGAGTTTATAGTCCTGGATGCTGTTGTTTTCAAATCAGTGAGGCACAGCATCATCAATGACTGTGAATATCCCAGGACTCTGCCAATAAATTATGTCAGCTACTAATGGATTTGGTGGCCATTCTATCACAGATGATAGTTGTATTGTGCTTTTGTGCCATTGGCAGCATCCAAGGATCTGCTGGGGACCTGTGCGGGGCCTCATTTTCCTCAACCTACCAATGGATCCAGACTGTTACCAGTGCAATTTATATCAGATCACACAACTTCAACTTGTTTCCCAGTGATGAGTTCAGTGTTGCAGCCAAGGCAGTAGGCAGTGGTACATCCCAAAGTATGCTGTGTAATCCCAACATGGTGTGCTCTGCACATCTTCAACAGGAAAGAAGGGATCTGATGGACTCTGAAGAGCTGAGAGAACAGCCAATCTTTTGAGGAGGAAGATGAAGACATTAAACAGGACTTGCTGCTTGAAAATGCACTGCAGGCTCAGGCAGAACAAGCAAGGCAAGACTTAATTGATACCCAGCTCTAATAGTTTTGAGTTGGGTGCAATGATCACTCATTGACTGCAAATTTTGTTGCTGCTTGAAAGGCAGGTGTGTCTGCTTCTTTTGCAGTTTTTGTTTGCTTGCTGTTGCTGAATAAAAGTGAATATTTCAACCATTTGAAGGCTCTGCAGCATGTGATGATCCCACATTGAACAATGCAAAGATTTTAGATAGCAGTGGATAATAGCAAAAGAGTAGCACTCCTTTTGGTCGGGTTCTAAGATGAGATGATGCTAGGGAAGGGCAACCTGTGTTGTACGGTTCTTAAACAGCAATCCATTTATAAATTTGCAATGGAGTGTCAGCTGTGCCACTAATGGACTCTCAGAAGCAACTGTTTATTATCCCCACCCATTAGGTGTACTGTGAAAGGTAGCTTCCTGCTGACAGTATGTGATGTGGTGTATGACTGAACTTTAAAAATTATGCCTATGCCAATAGCACAATTGGAGCACCATAACGGCATGATAATTAGACAATGAGGCAAGCTGCAGAGAATGGCATGAGGAAACTCACAACAATAGAGTTCATCAAGAGGAGGCCTCCATGAAATGCCTTGAAGTTGATGTCTGGTAAAATATTCTTCCCTCTTAATGGCACTAAACTGATATAGAAATATTTTCTGGTCTTCAAGTGCAGTGGCATGCTGCCTCACGGTGCCAAGACCCAGGTTCAATTCCACTCTTGGGTGACTTTCTGTGTGGAATTTGCACATTCTCTAAAGTTTGCAAGCTCTGAAGAAGATTCACTAGAATGGAAATGCTAACTCTGCTTTCTCTCCACAGATGCTGCTGGACTTGCTGAATGGCCTACTGCCACATTGTAGGGATTCAATGTATGTCCAATTGCAGGTTCTGCAAAGGATTGTAGTGGACTGGTTGCAGTTTCAATTTGCCAAGGGATAGCATGGAGTTTTGGATTACTAGTCCAGTAATATTACCATTATGCCATTGCTTTCCCAACTGTAAGGAGAGAAAAATTGATAAGCTAGAAAGTTAGCTTTATTTGACTCCACAGAAGTCTAACTTGCTGAGTTGTTATAGTATTTTCAGCATTAATGTTATTTTCTTTTTGGTTCACAATTTGCCTAGTATTTACGATAAATCATGAGTCATGTCAAATAATGAAACACAACAATGAAACAAAAGTTAAACACACTCCACTAATGACCTTACCAGATGGATTTGACAAACTTTTCTGCTTTGTGTGACAGTGCCATCTCCTGATGGAACTATGCACCGAACGTTTGTCCATTTTAACATGAGCTAGCTTTCATCGGTATTTATAAGCTGATTGTGATTTTAAATTTAGTACTTGGAGTGATTTTCCACCAGGATTTTCTTTTAACTGTCATAGAAAAGCAACAAAACCTTGAAGAGAACAAAAAAACAAAAAACAACGGATGTTGGAACTCAGAAACAAAGCAGGAAATTGCTGGTAAAAGGTCTGAAGAAGAATCGCTGGAGTGAAAGCGTTAACTCTGTTTTCTCTCCACAGATGCTACTAGACTTGCTGAGTTTTTCCAGAAATGTTTGCTTTTGCAACAAATCCTTGGAAAAAGACAAGAACACCACTGATGAGAAAATCCAGCTTCAAATTCATGCTCAGTAGAGGATCCCTCGGGATCTTACACACAGCAAGTCAGAGTATTTGGTTCTCTTCATTTCCTGGAATCCTTCTGTGGGAGCATCTATGACTTTCTTCTGCTGTTCACTCACTTTTGTTTTATCCCTGCTTCTCCACATTTTTTTCTTTTTCTCTTCTCTAATTTCTCCCCTCTTCGTTTTCTTGTTTTGTTCAGTTTTATTTGTTGTTAAGTATGAATTCATGTATTATGCGTCATGTTAGAAAAGGAAGTAGTCCACACCTTTCAGTCGAAGGTGAAGAGTGCCTACTAAAGAGCACATATGTGCAGTGTAGGTGAGAAGGTTGTGGGTGAAGGGAGGGGTTTAGGCCAGAATGCAGGTCTACTTTCAGATGATGACTCATAGGAGCAGAGTTGATGAATAGCAGGTACAGAAAAGGATCTAACTGGGATTTTCAAGAAGGCAGCACACCACCACCTTCTCAAGGCGAGCGAGAGATGAACAATAACAGCTGGCCCAGTTAGTGACACCAACGTCCCATGAGAGAAGGTACAAAAGGCAGCATGCTAGAAAAATAACAAAGATCTGCATTTATATTGCACCTTCAATGAGGCAAGACATTAAAAGACACTTTGTAGCATGCAATCAAACAACATTTGATACTAAGCTACGTAAGGAGAGAATAGTTAGTTGCAAAAAAGTTTAATCAAAGAGGTTTTGCAACTCATTTTCCTAATGAATGTATTAGTTTCTGTAGTTTAGCCAGTGTGGTAATGATCAGCACTCGCAGTAAATATGGAGAAATCTGTAGCCCAGACACTTTTTTTTGACAAATGAATGAACAGCAATATCATACTCAGGAAAACATTGAAGATGTAGTTGCAACTCTTTCATATCTACTCTAATATTGAATAGAACTTCCTGCAGCCCCTTGCAACCGACCAAGAACATGCATCATGAGCAAAAGCAGTTGAGACCAGGTTTCATGGATTCTGCTTTATTTTCTGTGCCATTATGATGGATAAGCTAATGCGTCTTACGAACAACTTGAAAAGGGATTTCTTTTCCTCCATTAACATTGCCTGTTGAGTTGTCTTTCAGCAGGCACTGCTACAATTGAGGTTGGAAGGGTGTATAAAGTCTTTTCCAGTCACATTTCTCTACCCATCATTCAAGGTTCCTATATCTTGCCATTCTTATCTTTCATCATCACAGGAATATGCTGGTCCCGAACTTTGATCAACTGGTCTTTAAAAGACTCCCACTTTATCTTTAAACAGCTGTCCCCAATCCAATTTTTCCAGTTTCTGCCTTATATAATTGAACTTAGCTTTCCTCAAATTTAGCACTTTCACATGAGGATCAGTCTTATCCTTTCCCATAACAATCTTAAAACATACAAATCACTGTTTGCAAACTGCCCCCGCATTGGAACTTCAATCGCCTGGCCATGTTCATTCCCCAATACAATGTCTAAAATGGTCCCTTTCCATAGTTAAACTATGAGGTGGCACGGTGGCTCGCACTACTATCTCACAGCACCAGGGTCCCAGGTTCAATTCCAACCTTGGGTAGTTGTCTGTGTGGAGTTTGCACATTCTCCCTGTGTCTGCATGGGTTTCCTCTGAGTGCTCCGGTTTCCTCCCACAGTCCAAAGCTGTGCAGGTCAGGTGCATTGGCCTGCTAAATTGTCCTTAGTGTTACGTGTGTTAGTCAGAGGTAAATGGGTCTGGGTGGGTTACTCGTCAGTGTGGACTGGTTGGGCCAAAGGGCCGATTTCCACAGTGAAGGGAATCTAATCTACTTTTGTTTCAGGAAACCCTCCTGGATGCACTTAACAACTTCTCTCCTATCTAAACCCTGGCACTAATGGAGTCCCCGTGAATAGCAGGAAATGAAAACCATCCAGTTCAACGTTCTTGTTATTTTTACATTTGCCATGATCTGCTGACAAATCTGTTCCTTTATTTCCCACTGACTATTGGGAGGCATATAGAGTAACCCATCATAATGATTGCAACTGTATTATTCCTAAGTTCTCACCAGATGAGCTCTCCAAGATGTCCTCTCTTAATACATCTGTGATATTCTCAATCAATAAAAGCAACTCCTCCATCCCTTTTATACCATTCTCCATCCTGCCTGGAACATCTAAACCCTGGAATGTTGAGCTCCCAGTCATAGAGATGTACAGCATGAAACAGGCCCTTCGGTCCAACTTGCCCATGCTGACCAGATATCCCAACCTAATCTAGTCCCACCTGCCAGCACCTGGCCCATATTCCTCCAAACCCTTCCTATTCATATACCCATCCTAATGCCTTTTAAATGTTTCAATTGTACCAGCCTCCACCACTTCCTCTAACAGCTCATTTCATACACGTACCACCCACTGTGTGAAAATGTTGCCCTTAGGTCTCTTTTATATCGTTCCCCTCTCACCCTAAACCTATGCCCTCTAGTTCTGGACCTTTCTACCCTAGGGAAAAGACTTTGTCTATTTATCCTATCCATGCCCCTCATAATTTTGTAAACCTCTATAAGGTCACCCCTCAGCCTCCGACGCTCCAGGGAAAACAGCTCCAGCCTGTTCTGCCTTTCCTTATAGCTCAAATCCTCCAACCCTGGCAACATCCTTGTAAATCTTTTCTGAACCATTTCAAGTTTCACAACATCTTTCTGATAAGAAGGAGACCAGAATTGCACGCAATATTCCAACAGTGGCCTAACCAATGTCCTGTACAGCCGCAACATGACCTCCCAACTCCTGTACTCAATATTCTGACCAATGAAGGAAAGCATACCAAACGCCTTCTTCACGATCCTATCTACCTGCGACTCCACTTTCAAGGAGCTATGAACCTGCATTCCAAGGTCTCTTTGTTCAGCAACACTCCCTAGGACCTTACCATTAAGTGTATAAGTCCTGCTAAGATTTACTTTCCCAAAATGCATTTATCTGAATTAAACTCCATCTGCCACTTCTCAGCCCATTGGCCCATCTGGTCAAGATCCTGTTGTAATCTGAGGTAACCTTCTTCACATGTCCACCACATCTCCAATTTTGGTGTCATCTGCAAATTTACAAACCATACCTATTATGCTCACATCCAAATCATTTGTATAAATGACAAAAAGTAGAGGACCCAGCACCAATCCTTGAGGCACTCCACTGGTCACAGGCCTCCAGTCTGAAAAACAACCCTCCACCACCACCCTCTACCTTTGAGCCAGTTCTGTATCCAAACAGCTAGTTCTCCCTTTATTCCGTGAGATCTAACCTTGCTAATCAATCTCCCTTGGGGAACCTTGTTGAACGCCTTACTGAAGTTCATAGAGATCACATCTACCGCTCTGCCGTCATCAATCCTCTTTGTTACTTCCTCAAAAACTCAATCACGTTTGTGAGACATGATTTCCCACACAGAAAGCCATGTTGACTATCCCTAATCAGTCTTTGCCTTTCCCAATACATATACATCCTGTCCCTCAGGATTCCCTCCAACAACTTGCCCACCATCGACGTCAAACTCACTGGTGTATAGTTCCCTGGCTTGTCCTTACCACCCTTCTTAAACAGTCCTGCCCTTCTTTCGAACAAGTTTCTGTAATGGTTACAACATCATAGTCCCATGTACTAATCCAGGTTCCAAGCTCAACAGCTTTACATGTTATGTTCCTTGCATTAAAATAAATACTCTTCAGACAACTAGCCTTGTCGTGTTCATTAACCTGGCCCTGCCTGTTCTTACGCTTATTTGATGTAGTTGCTCTCTTCTCTTCAAACACTCCACATGCTGACCTACTGCTCAGGTACCCACCCTCCTGCCACATTAAACCCTCCCTAATAAACCTCCCTAGTGGGACATTGGTGCCTTTCCAGTTTAGTACAATCTGTCTTCCTTGTGCAGGTCCCACCTTCTCTGGAAGAGATCCTAATGATCCAGATATCCAAATTCCTCCCTCCTGCATCAGGTCTTTAGCCACACATTCAACTGCATTTTTTTCCTATTTCTGGCCTCACTAACATGTGGCACATGGAGTAATCCTGAGGCTACAAATCTAGTGGTCCTGCTTTTCAACTTCCTACTTAAGTCCCTGAATTAATTTTGTCGGACCTCATCTCTCTTTCTGCCCATGTCGAATGCCAATGTACACCATGATGTCTGGCTACTTACCTTCCCCCTTCAGAATATCCTGCATCTGCTCAGCGACATCTTTGACCTGACACTTGGGAGTCAACACACCATCCTGGAATCCCACCCATGGTCACAGAAATGCCTAACTGTGCCCCTATCACTACTACTTGTGTATACTTTGACCCTCCCTGCTGTACAACAGTGCCAGTCATGGTGCCACTGATCTGGTTGCTTTCCCCTGAGAAGCTCTCCTCCCACCAACAGTATCCAAAGCAGAATCCATCTGTTTGAGAGGGAATGGCCACAGGGAGCTCCTGCTCTGCTTGCCCATGCTTACCCGTCTTCCTGGTGGTCACCCAACATTTCTCTTTCTGTGTAGCTCTTACTAGTGGTATGACCAGCTCACTAAACAAGCTGTGCATGACATGCTCAACATCATAGATGCTCCATAGTAAGTCCATCGCGGGTCCAGATACTCCATGCAGCCAATCAGGAGCTGCAGCTGAACATATTTCCTTTATAAGTAGTCATCATGGACACCGGAACTGTCCCTGATTTCCCACATAGCTTAGGAAGAGCATTCTATAGGGCTGGGTTCTCCTGCCATTTAGAATCTTATCAAATACAGACATTAATCTGGGAAACAACTACTCAGCCGTACCCACCTCTCACCACAGTCTGATTTCGCATTCTCGCTCTCTATTCCAAAAAACTGTAAACCACAAAAATCAGCACTTTGTACCCTATCGATTTCCAGATATGACTCATTCACTCTCTACAGCTGGTTCCTGAGCAGCCAAGCCTATATTGCTTTTTTGAGTCATGGACATCACCTGCAGAGCTACACCTCTGGATTCATTGCCACTGCCATTGCTACATCTCAGACTGAGCTCAATCCAGGCCGGGTATTTGAAATTGAAATAAAAGCAGAAAACGCTGGAGGATCTCAGGTTTCCTCAAAATATTAAATATACTTTTCTCTCCATAGGGGCTGCCAGACCTATTGAGTTCTTCAGCATTTTCTGATATTATTTATAAAGTAAACCCTAGTAATCCTCAAAAATAAGACAATTTTAAGCATTGTTGCTCTATTCTTTAAAAATGTAACGGGCGTTGAGAACCAACAAATCACATTATAAGGTGACAGACATCAAGGCCTATTGAAGTGGTGGAAAAGAGGAACAGGGCAAAGCTTTCCTGTTTTATTGATGATATCTTAGAGGTTCTGCTTGAAGAAATGCATCAACCATTCTTGCCTTTTGCACACATCCCTTTTTAGCCAAATGACTGAATAGCAAACGTTTTTTTGTGAGGCATAATTGATAACTTGTGGCTCTCTTTTGCATATGACACAGTGTGAGACCACATGGCAGGACATCTTCCAGTGTGGACAAGGACTATTCATATCTGAGGTATAAAGTTCTGCCAGGAAACTGTTGAAATAATTGGGCAGGAAGAGTCTGAAAATATGTTGTCACTGAGGTATGCTTCCGTTCTTTATCTCAATTTTATCCTCTCTCTCAATACAACCATCCGACAAAGGAGCAGAAGCAGGCCATTCAGTCCATTGAGTCTGCTTCACCTTTCAACAAAATCATGGCTGATCTGATGATCCTCACCTCCATTTTCCTGCCTTCTCATGTCTTCCCCACTTTGGCCCTATATAATGCTGTTTTGCTGAGCTCATACAGTCTGTCACTTCCTATCCCACTCTGAATATCACTGTCCAAATTGCTGACTCACATTATTTCAGCATCTCTCTTTATATTTAAATATCATGGAGAGTATACTGAGCCCAGGTTTAGTATCACAAGCTCAGTCTGCAAGCACAGAGGTCAGAGGCAGTGAGTTCATGTTCCATAAAATAACCTTCATAAAAATCACATTTATTATTACTTCAGGTATTCTGGATTGAAATGTTCAGAACAGTAAAATGATTTTAAGATTATTTCTAATAGGATTTAGGTTCCAGTTGTGAGCAATAAAAAGCTAAACTCAAAGAGTAATGAATGCAAATCATAATCCATTCTGAATCTGTCACAATGAGCACAAAACTAGTAAGCATTGCAAGCAGCAAGCTGTTCTGTGAGCAGGCTGATGTGTCTTAGTTATTACTATAAAACCATTCCCATAATAAGATTATTTATTTCTGAATTTTGTTTAAACCCCGTTCAAAAAATCAGGGAGATAAACTTCATAATTACAAGTGAATCATGCCAACGTTTGTGATAAGACCATTGCCAAGGAAATTAATTATTGTTTGGAGAAGCTTGAGTCATTAAAGGAAAGCCCGTATAGAATTTTAAAGATAAATCAATTCACAATAACTTAATTGAAATTTTTGATCCAGTGACACAGAGAGGCATATACTACATGGGATGGCAGCAATGACACATTTACATCTTTTAAAGGTAACTACTAAACCCAGTTTGTTTTCATTATAACAAGCTGGTCTACACATTACTATTATTTTAACTTCAATAGTATTATCTAGTTTAAATATATATTCCCACATTTAGGCAGAAATGTTCAAAATTCAATTTTCAGCTCAAAATTACAAGAGGAAGTGCAAATAGTCAGAAGCTGGCAGAACAGCTTATGGCCAAAAGTCCACTGGCCTGTCCCTTCTACCTGAATTAAGGCTCAGTGGGTGGTAATGCTGCCTCACAATGCCAGAGATCTGGGTTCAATTCTGCCCTCGGATGACTATCAGTGTGGAGTTCCCCATGTCTGTGTGAGTTTCCTCCCACAATCCAAAGATGTGCGGGTTAGGTGAATTAGCTATGGGAAATGCAGGGATGGGGGTGGGTCTGGGTGGGATGCTCTTCGGAGGGTCAGTGTGAACATGAGTAGCCTGCTAGGTAAAAACAATGACTGCAGATGCTGGAAACCAGATTCTGGATTAGTGGTGCTGGAAGAGCACAGCAGTTCAGGCAGCATCCAAGGAGCACTAAAATTGACATTTCGGGCAGAAGCCCTTCATCAGCTTTTGCCTGAAACGTCGATTTTACTGCTCCTCGGATGCTGCCTGAACTGCTGTGCTCTTCCAGCACCACTTATCCAGAATGAGTAGTCTGCTTCCAATCTGTAGGGATTCTATTAGAATGGGTGCAAAATAATCTTGCTGATCGGATCTTTAAAACAAAGATATTTTAATACCGTACATTTATAAATTATATGTATTCAATGCACAGGAGTTTTTAAAAATCATGCAGTTAGGTAGAAACATTTCTCATTACGTTAATCATTAAGTTTGTTGTAAATAGTGAAGTTGATTATCTCAAAACAACAGTGCTCATGCTGACTCTGTAATTACATACAAGTATGTGGTTTCATGAATTAAATGCTTTCACTTTGCTTGATTTGAGAACAAAAATCTCAGATGGCAAACAAAAGCACAGATGCAAAATACAGGATTAAAGTGTTGCTGAATGTTTGTAGCATCATTGACTAACAAAGAAAAACAGATCAATACATGCAGTCAACATATAGATAGGCACATTTATTGTCTTGTAAGTGCAGATGTAGGATTGTTTCATTATCAGTACCAGAATCCATTTTTAGTTACATTAGAGTAAGTATCTGACTTTTTAATCAACCAAGAATTGTTGATGCTTTATTCTGCAAGAAGAGCTCTTGTTTTGATGTGACAAGCACAAATTGTGCCTTAGTGTCAAGCTAGTATGAAAGAACTATAAACTACATTGACGATCAAGTCATCTGAATCAAATAAACAATTCATTGAAACAATTTGTTTTTCATTGACATTCAAAATTCTGCCTCTCTAATTGTATCAGGAAAAATGATTTTAAATAGCGACAATGTTGATTTTGAACTATATCATTAAACAACAGCATTATAGTTAGTCTTTTGAGGTAATTTGTTTTATAATACTTTATTCTTTACAAATTTTCAGCCCTCAATATAATTGATTACAAAATTGATGCATAGTAAACATAAAATCCTGAAATTTTGATTTTTATTACACAGTTAATAGAAGAATGTAGTTTTCATACATGGTCAGTCTGATGTTTGTACCTCTCCCCTCTGTTCAATTTCAAGAGTGGACCCCAGTCAGGAGCAGGTTTGCATGATGCAATAAATTTCTGTGCAAAGGATAAGAAAATGCTTGATAATTAGTGCATAATTTTCATCCATTTTAGCACCTAACCAAACAAAAAAAAATCCTAATCAGGTCACACTTTAATTTATTCAAACTGATTTCTCGACGGCATTTCAACGATCAAATATCCATAAAGGCTTTCTCTATCTTCACAAGTAGCTTGACTGTTCCTGTCAAAGTGCTAGGTAACAATCTCGGGATTAGTGATAATGATTCATAGGGCTCCTTTCAGTACATTGCCAACCACACAGTAGGACAGAGAATAAATTAACAAATTATGGGAGTTTATTAGAAAGGTATGGTAAAGTAGGGGTGAGTCACTACTGCTTCATCAAGTGGTGTTCATGCTTGCTAAAATCTCTTAGGATTCTTTGAGGAGGTAATGAGCAGGCAAGAATCAATGGGCATGATCTACTTGGATTTCCAGAAAGCCTTTGACAAGGTATTGCACAGGAGGCTGCTAAATAAGGTAAAAGTACATGGTGTTAGGGACAAGGTGCTGGCATGGATAGAGGATTGGCTATCAAGCAGATGGCAGACAGTGGGGAAAAAGAGGTCTTTTTCAAGATGGCAGCTGGTGACCAGTGGAATTCCTCAGGGGTCAGTGTTGAGACCACAGCTATTCATGTTATACTTTAACAATCTGGATGAAGGAACAGAGAGCATTTGAATAGATTGCAGATGACACAAAGTTAGATGGAGGAACAAAGGGTGGTGCGGTAGCGGGGAGGCTGAAGAAGACTCGGACAGGCTAGGAGAGTGGGCATAGAAGTAGCAGGTGGAATACAATGTGGGATGTGTAAGGTCATGTAGTTTGGTGGGAAGAATAGAGTCCGAGACTATTTTTGAAATGGGGTAAAGGTTTTGGAAATCTGAAGAACAAAGGCACTCACGAGTTCTAGTTAAGGATTTTCTAAAGGTTCACATGCAGGTTCAGTTGGCAGTTAGGAAGGCAAATGAAATGTTAGCATTCATTTCAATAGGGCTAGATTACAAAATAGGTACAAGACTCTGATCAGACCGCATTTGGAGTATTGGGGTAGTTTTGGACATCATATCTAAAGAAAGCTGTGCTCTAGCTGGGGAGGGTGTCCAGAGGCATTTCACAGGAATGATCCCAAGGATGGAGAGCTTGTCATATGAGGAGTGGTTGAGGTCTTTGGGTCTGTACTTGATAGAGTTTAAAAGGATGAGGAGGCTCGTAATAAAACTTACAGATTACTGTGAGGCCTGGATTGACTGCAAGTGGAGAAGATGATTCCCCAAACAAGAGACTAGAGCCTGAGGGCACAGTGTCAGAGCACAGGGACAACCCCTTAGAACTGAGATATGGAGGACTTTCTTCAGCCAGAGGGTAGGGAATCGGTGGAACTCATTGCCGCAGAGGCCTGTGGTGGCCAAGTCATTGAGTGTACTTAAGACAGAGATAGTAAGGGGATCATGGATCATTGGAAGAAGGCAAGTCAATGGATTGAGAAATATATCAGACACACTCAAATGGGTGGGGCAGACCTGATGGGCTGAATGGTCTACCTTTTTACAGATTAGATTAGATTACAGTGTGGAAACAGGCCCTTTGGCCCAACAAGTCCACACCGACCCGCCGAAGCACACCCACCCCTATGTTTACCTAACACTACGGGCAATTTAGCATGGCCAATTTAACTAACCTACACATGTTTGGCCTGTGGGAGGAAACCGGAGCACTCAGAGGAAACCCACGCAGAAACGCACGCAGACACGGGGAGAATATGCAAATTCCACACAGTCAGTCGCCTGAGGTGGGAATTGAAGCTGGGTCTGTGGCACTGTGAGGCAGCAGTGCTAACCACTGTGCCACCGTGCCACCCATTATGGTCTTATTGTACGGTAATAATCATGGGAGATATGAATATACTTATATACATTAGGAAAAAAAGGGCAAAGGCTGTTTATTAGAAATTATTAGAAAACATTTTCAGGATAGGTGCTTAGAAAACATTTAGGAGCTAACCAGACCGTGTCACGTATTGAACAGGATTAATAAACAACATCAGAATGATATCACTCCTAGATAGACATTAATAAGAGAGAACAGTGTGCCCAAAACTAACATTTTAAAATTAACGAAGAGTAACTTTGAAGGCAAGGAACTAGCACAAGCTAATTGGCAAATTAATTTAAAGGATAGGTCTATAGTAATACAGTGGCGGATGTTTACAAAGATATTTTAGAATACACAGAGTGAATACAGTCCAACGAACAATTCCAAGAAAACAGCCATCTAACGATAATTAAAAAAGGTAAAGATAGTACTAAACTTTTTGAAAAAGCATTTAATTGTGCAAAGATTAGTAGTGAGAGAGCAGATTGGAAAGAATATAAATAAAGAATAATGAATGACCAAAAATAAATACGAAGGGAAATTTAGAGTATAAAAAAGCTAGCTAGAAGTATAAAAATATATTTTCAGAATTCTATAGATATTTTTAAAATAGCATTAACAAAATGGGCATTGGTCCTATTGAGTATGAGACTGGAGCATCAAAATGGAAAATAAACATCTGGCAGATAAAATGAACAAGTATTTTGCATCAGTTTTTACTGTAGAGAATATAAATGTTACTAGAAATAGTAACAAATCTGGAAATGGAAGGAAAGGAAGACCGCAACAAAATTATAATCACCAAAGAAATGGTAGTCAGTAAAAGCTATGGGATGACGTGTCATTGAGCTCTGATGATTTCATTCTAGGGTCACGAAAGAAGCAGCTAATGAAATAGCTATGATTTGGAGGTACCGGTGTTGGACTGGGTTGGAAAAAGTTAAGAATCACACACAACACCAGGTTATAGTCCAACAGGTTTATTGGGAAGGACTAGCTTTTGGAGAACTGCTCCTTCATCGGATGTTTGACCTGACAACCCCCTGATGAAGGAGCAGAGGGCCGAAAGCTAGTGCTTCCAAATAAAGCTGTTGGACTATAACCGGGTATTGTGTGATTCTTAACAATGAAATAGTTGACATACTGGTTTTAATTTTTGAAAGTTCACTATATTCAGGAAAGGTTTCATTATATAGTCCATTAGTGAACAAATCTCCTTTACTCAAAACAAAATGAGAAAGCAAGAAGCTACAAGGCAGTTCGGTTAACTGCTGCCAGAAGAAAACACTTAGGTGTTAGTATTAAAAACATTCCAGCAAAGCACTTCGGAAAATTAAAGATATTCACGCAGTGTCGACAAAAGTTTGTGAGAGGAAAATCATGCCTAATATCATTTATCAGGTCAATCTAGGCTGTGGTCTATATGTAGCACCCTGACCTTAAATTTACCTGGACCATCTCTGACACCTCCTCCCCTTCCTGGACCTCTCCATCTCCATTAATGATGACCAACTTGATACCGACAATTTTTTCCAAACCCACTGACACCCACAGCTACCTGGATTACACCTGTTCCCATCCTACCTCCTGCAAAAATGCCATCCCGTATTCCCAATTTCTCCGCCTCCGCAGTATCTGCTCCCAGGAGGACCAGTTCCACCAGAGAACACACCAGATGGCCTCCTTCTTTAGAGACGGCAATTTCCCTTCCCACGTGGTTAAAGATGTCCTCCAACGCATCTCGTCCACATCCTGCACCTCCGCCCTCAGACCCCACCCCTCCAACCGTAACAAGGACAGAATGCCCCTGGTGCTCACCTTCCACCCTACCAACCTTCGCATAAACCAAATCATCTGCCGACATTTCCGCCACCTCCAAACGGAACCCACCACCAGGGATATATTTCCCTCCCCAACCTTTCCGCCTTGTGTTCCCTCCGTGACTACCTGGTCAGGTCCACGCCCCGCTACAATCCACCCTCCCATCCTGGCACCTTCCCCTGCCACCGCAGGAATTGCAAAACCTATGTCCACACCTCCTCCCTCATCTCCATCCAAGGCCCTAAAGGAGCCTTCCACATCCATCAAAGTTTTATCTGCACATCCACCAATATCATTTATTGTATCCGTTGCTCCCGATGCAGTCTCCTCTACATTGGGGAGACTGGACGCCGCCTAGCAGAGTTCTTTAGGAAACATCTCTGGGACACTCGCACCAATCAACCACACCGCCCTGTGGCCCAAAATTTCAACTCCCCCTCCCACTCTGCTGAGAACATGCAGGTCCTGGACCTCCTTCACCGCCGCTCCCTCACCACCAGACGCCTGGAGGAAGAACGCCTCATCTTCCACCTCGGAACACTTCAACCCCAGGGCATCAATGTGGACTTCAACAGTTTCCTCATTTCCCCTCCCCCCACCTCACCCCAGTTCCAAACTTCCAGCTCAGCACTGTCCCCATGACTTGTCCTACCTGCCTATCTCCTTTTCCACCTATCCACCCCACCCTCCCCCCTGACCTATCACCTTCATCCCCTCCCCCACTCACCTATTGTACTCTATGCTACTTTCTCCCCACCCCCACCCTCCTCTCACTTATCTCTCCACCCTTCAGGCTCTCTGCCTGTATTCCTGATGAAGGGCTTTTGCCCGAAACGTCGATTTTCCTGCTCCTTGGATGCTGCCTGACCTGCTGTGCTTGTCGAGCACCACTCTAATCTAGACTATATGTACCTCACCATGAGTGGCAGAAATTCAAAAGGGCAGCTCAACATGAGCTCTCAAGGACAATTAGGAATGGGCAACAAATGTTTTGCCAGCAACACTCAAATCCAATAATCAAATAAATTGAGAGTTGTAAAGTGGAATTATGCCTGCTAGCACTTTTTTAAACTGGCACAGTACAATGGGCTAAAGGGTTTTCTTCTTCAGTGTCATTCATTTCTAAGATTCAATATATAAAAATTGTTTCAAGTTTCAAAGGCAGTTATAAAGTTACCTCATATAAGTTGGAGCCCTTAGCTTGGGTAATTTTCACAATTGCCAGAATTGGAATCCAAATAACACAGAAGAGAAATACACACCAGCCAAATAGTATTGCCCACATTGGGTACTCAAATGATCCATATTGCGGCGGGTGAAATGTGACAGTCGACCAGATTAAGATTCCCTGTTTGAAATGATTCCACAAAGATTAGATGTAGAATAAGACAGCATGTGCACTGAAATAATTTCACAAGGACCCGTATCCTGTCGCCAACTCACCCTTTACTTACATGTGCATAGTACATGACTCTGACCCAGCTAGCTCAGAGCCAGCTCCTAGAGTGAGCAGAACTCCTGACACTCTTGCTTATATCTGTCAGCCTGGGTTCCCCGGATTGAGCCAAGTTAGCAGCCCCAATCAGGGAACTCATTTTCTATGAGAGCCACTTGGCTGACCTCGTTCCAACCACTACAGATGCAATTATTATTTACTGAATCTTAAATCACTAAAAGACATAACCTTTCTTACTGTTATCAGGCAAGGAGAAATTAAAAACCAACATATTTTCCACCACAGCCAGAAGTACCATCTCTTTTTACCAATCATCATTTCAATGTCCTCAATGAATCTGTTTCCCCCTGTGAAAGATAAGAAGGAAAAGATAATCACCATCATTCTTTTTCAGGTGACTGCTCATTCTCGTTGTGTGACCTCTCTGAGTAACGCAAATATACATGCAAGAAAACAGTTCATCAATACTGCTGGAAAAGTTACAGTGTACCTGAAGTGAATACTGTTCACAACGCATGAATCAACCAGCAACCTGTGCTGAGGTAGAGATACCATGCAAATTTCCAAAAGTTATGATTTTCCTTAAGTTCTGGCTGATATGCATTGCTTAATTAACTTTGTGAAGCTGACATGTTAGGCTTAACCACTGTGTGAGTTTCACAAAGTTTTTGCTTGTATGCATTAACAAAAATGTAATTCTCTATGGCACGGTTAGTTTAGACATAAGTAACGTTTTAACAATACAATTGCTATTGACTACCAAAGAATGCCACGTCCAGAAAGTAAACAATTAACTATGGGAACCTCATTTCTTTACATTATGAGTAATTTTGAGAAATATGATAAACATCAAATTTTATTGTTTCTCTCTGACTTTTATCTTTTTAAACTTTACCTTGCTCTTAACTCAATTTTAATTCTCTCTCTGCACCTGATTTGACATTAAATTTGCCAACTTCTATTGATCTTTCTTCTCAGATGTTCCTGTTTACTTCTCCAACATTTAATCACATTTGATTAAGGAAATACACAGCTTGTTCTGTTGTTCAGGCTTCTGCCCTTGCCATAGTATCAAATGTTTCATATTACACACACAAATGATACCACATGTGATAATGACAAAGACGAACTAACTCTCCTCAGTCTTGGCAAACTATCTGCAGCCACTGACACCACTGTCCACATCTTACCCCTCTAATACCTCCCCATCATAATTTACCTGGATACGTATGTTCCCATATCATCTATCCAGTTGGGAGTCAGAACATCGCCACCAATGATTTCTATTTCTGATTATACCATACTAGTTCGCATGTCAACCAAAAGTGCATTTTTATGTGCTTCCTATTTCTCATCTACAGTCAGTTCCCAGAGATATCCAAAAATATGGAGAAAGTGAGGTTTGCAAATGCTGGATATCAGAGTCAAAGAGTGTGGTACTGGAAAAGGACAGCTGGTCAGGCAGCATCCGAGGAACAGGAGTGTCAACATTTTGAGCATAAGCTCTTCATTAGGAAGAACTTATGCATGAAACATCGACAGTGGTGTCAGTGGCTGCAGATAGTTTGTCAAGACTGAGGAGACTCAGTTGGTTTTTGTCATTATCACATGTGGCATCATTTGTGTGTGTTGATATGAAACCTTTGATACTATGGCAAGGTTCCAGTTACACACTAATGAAGGCTAACTCTAACATACCATCACTTCTCTCTAAACTCCACAGCAATATTGAGGCCTTGCTAAGCTAAACTTTCCTCTAAATATTGGAAATGCCAAAGTCAGACTTGACCACAAATTCTACTCGTTAGCTACCAAACAATCTCTCTCCCAGGCAATTGTCTGACACTGAACCAAACTGTTCAATAACCATAGAATCATCTTTCAAGCATATATCCATGCCAATATTAAAATCACTTCTTTGAACCTACATAGCATAGCCTCACTCTACTGCTGCCTCAATTCATCTGTTGCTAATACCCTTATCTATGCCTTCGGAATGCTCACATCTAGAGGGAGCAATGTATTCCTGGCCAAATTCCAAAGTTTAAACCTGAGGAAACCTAAAACACTGTCCTCCACATATCCTAACTCTTACCAAATTTAATTCCCCTATCATCTCTGTGGTCATTGATTTACATTGGTTCATGATTAGTACCACCTTAACTTCAAAACTCTCATCATAAATTTCAAATTCTTCAATAGCTTTCACTTCAGTGTTTCTATAATATTTTCCAGACCTGACAATATTCTGAGATTTCTATATATATACTCCTCCAATTCTAGTCTTTTGAGTTTCTAATTTTAATCACCCCGGAACGGTCCCACTTTAAATTCACCTTAAACTTCTCTTTTTCTCTTTGTTCCTTCAAGGCATTCTTATAACCTATTTCTTTTGTTAAGCTTCTGGTTACCCTTCGCAAGATCTCTGGCTCAGTATTTTTGAAGAAGATTGAGACATTTTGCTATGTTAAAAGCATTATATTGATACAAGCTGTTGCTTTTAATATGTGCTAACAGCAACTCTGCAGATATTTTCTGTTTTTTAAACCTCCGTTGTGCATGAGCAAGTCTAATGGGGCTGTCCAGAGAGATAGTATGTTCCATCAACTTCTGGGAAATATTTCAAATTGTTTTGTCATAGAGTTCCTATACTGTGGAAGCAGACTATTCAGCCTATAAAGTCTACACTGGCTCTCTGAAAGGCAGCCTAGAACCATGCCCTTAACCTAACCTTGTAACCCTGCATTTCCCATGGCTAATCTACCTAACGTACACATCCCTGGACCCTATGGGTAATTTAACATGTCTAATCCACCTAACCCCTTAGACTGTGGGAAGAAAGTGGAGCACCTGGATGAAACGCATGCAGACATGTGGAGAATATGCAAACTCTACACAGACAGTCGCCCATGGGTGTAACTGAACTCAGGTCTCCGGTACTGTGAGGCAGCAGTGCTAAAATGAAACATGTAAATTGACATTTAGCAGTTACCTATCTCAATTGGCCTGTCTATTTAATTTATTCCAGCCCTGAAGAGGTAAAAAGGAATCTTTGTATTTATTAATGGTACTGCATCATACTTACCATAAATGAAGATTATACCAACAAGTTCCAATACAGCCGTTATAAGTAGTGTCAAACCAGTAGAGAAATGATCAAGTAACTGCACCCAGTAAATACCAGCCTAAAAAGGTAATATTGGCAAAAATATTAAGAAAGTCACACTACTCATAAGACTGTATACATTGTACTTTACTAAATAAAAAACACAGCTGCTTTGGGCTAGACTGGAGAACCACTGGCACATATTTATCAGTATTCTAATATCTTCAATAGAGTTTCAAATTATTTACTGTGTTACTCTTCTGACAGACAACACAGCAATTAGAAAAGTGAAAATACTTGGCTTGATTGGTTTATTTCAAGTCAATTCTTGTCAACATCATGAAACACTTCCACGAATGTCAAATTCTGCCATGATACTCAACTACCCATAGAGTTGATACATAAAACTATGCAGAAAAACTGTCAATTTGTCAGAAACTGCTGAAAAGCTGTTAATATTTGTGTAAGTAATGCATTCAATAAATATGGAAGAATCAATGACTTACAAGGGGAGATGATGGCTCAGGCTATTAATCCAGAAACTCAGATAACATTCTGGGGATCCAGGTTCAAATGCTGCAACGGCAGATGGTGGAATTTGAATTCAGTAAAAAAGAAGTGTGGAATTAAGAATCTGCTGATGACCATGAAAGCTTTGTTGATTGTCGGAAAAACCCAACTGGTTCATTAATGTCCTTCAGGGAAGGAAACTGCCATCCTCACCTGGCCTAGCCTATATGTGACTCCAGATTCACTGTAATGTGGTTGACTCTCAATTGCCCTAGCAAACCAGTCAGTTGTATCAATCACAACAAAATCTCAAAGAAATGCAACCGGATGGATTACCTGGCATCGACGTGGGCACCAGGAAAATAACAATAGAAACAGCTGTCAACTCTTCTCACTAACATCTGGAGGCTAGTGCCAAAATTGGGAGATCTGTCTCACAGACTAGTCAACAATAGCCTGACATAGTCATACTCATGGAATCAAACTTTACAGACAATGTCCCAGACTCCACTATCACCATCCCTGGATATGTTCTGTCCCACCAGTGAGACAGACTCAGCAGAGGTGTTGGCACAGTGATATACAGTTGGGAGGAAGTTGCCCTGGGAATCCTCAATATTGACTTTGGACTCCATGAAGTCTCATGGCTTCAAGTTAAACATGGGCAAGGAGACCTCTTACTGATTGAGCTAGTCAGGCGCTAAAAAACATAGCGGCTAGACTGGGTCTACAGCAGGCAGTGACAGAACCAACAAGAGGGAAAAACACAACCTAATTCTTACCAATCTGTCCATTACAGTATTGCTGAGAGTGATGACCGGACAGTCCTTGTGGAGAGAAAGTCCCACCTTCACACTGAGAATAACCTCCATCATGTTGTGTGGCACTGTCACCATGCAAAACAGGATTGACTTCAAACAGATCTAGCAACTCAAGATTGGGTATCCATGAGACACTATGAACCATAACAGCAGTAGAATTGTATTCCAATACAGTGTGCAACCTCATGGCCCAGCATATCTGCATTCAACCATTACCATCAAGCCAGGGCATCAATCCTAAATCAATGGAGAGTGTGGGAGGGCATGCCAGGAACAGCACCAGGCAAACCTGAAAATAAGATGTCAACCTGATGAAGCTATTAAACAGGACTATCCAAACAGTTTGGATGCCAAACAACATAAGCAGCAAGTGACAGATCGAGCTAAGTGGATCAGATCTAAGCTCTGCAGTCCTATCACAGCTATTTATGAATAGTGGTCAACGATTAAATAACTCACTGGAGGAGGAGGGTCAACAAATTCCCATCCTGAATGATGGAAGAGCCAGTAAAAGATGAGGCTGAAGGATTCATTTCGACGTTTTCCAGTAGTGCCCAGCATTACAAATACCAGTCTTAAGCCAACTCAGTTCACTCGTAACATCAAGAAATGCTTGCAGCCAATGGATAATGCAAAGCCATAGGGCCTGACAACATTCCAGCAAAAGTATCGAAGACTTGTGCTCCAGAACTTGCCAATCCCTAAGTTAAGCTCTTCCAGTACAGTCACAATACTGCCAGCTATCTGACAATGTGGAAATTGCCCAGGTATGTCTTTACACAAAAAGCAGGACAAATCCAACCCACTCAATTACTGCCCCATCAGTCTACTCTCGATCATCATTAAATTGATGAAAGGTGTCATCAACAATGCTATCAAGCAGTACCTGCTCACCAATAACCTCCTCAGTGATGCTCAATGTGAGTTCCACCAGGACCACTCAGTGCTGACCTCATTATAACCTTGATTCAAACATGGATAAAACAGCTTATTTCCAGAGGTGAGGTGAGAGTGACAGTTTTTGACATTAATGTCACCTTTGACCGAGTGTGGTATCAAAGAGTCCTAACAAAACTGAAATTAATGGGGATCAGAGGACAAACTCCCCGGTGGTTACCTGACACATTGAAAGATGGTCTTGGTTGTTGGAGGTCAGTCATTGCAGCTCCAGGACAGCTCTGTAGGAGTTCCTCAGGTCACTGTCCTCGGCCCAACCATCTTCAGCTGCTTTATTGATGACCTTCCCTCCATCATGAGGTCAGAAGTAGGGATGTTTGCTGATGATTGCACAATGTTCAACACCATTTACAACTCCCCAGATGAAGCAGCCCACGACCAAGTGCAACTAGATCTGCACAATATCCAGATTTGGGCTGATAAGTGGCAAATTACATTTGTAGCCCATAAATGCCAGGATATGACCATCACCATTAAGAGACAATCTTCTTGACATTAAATGGTGTTACCATCACTGAATCCCCCAGTATCAGCATCCAGGGGTTTACCATTGACCAGAAACTCACCTGGACTTGCCACATAAAAACAGTGGCTACAAGAGCAGGTCAGAGGCGATGAATAACTCAACTTCCCAAAGCCTGTTCATCATCTCCAAGGCACAAATCAGGGGTGTGGATGAGTGCAGCTCCAATAACACTCAAGAAGCTTTCCACCATGCAGAACAAAGCAGCCACTTGATTAGCACACCCTGCACCACCAATGCTCAATAGCAGCTATGTGTACTATTTGTAAGAGAAGTCCTCATGCGGAAAAGGAAAGATAGATCTCGGTGAACATCATAGGGATAACTTACCACAGGGTAAAAAGGAAACCCTTGAAGGGGAAAGAGAAGTTAAAAAGCTCCAGTGTTTTCACTGCCATAATGTAGGCCACATGAAATCACAGTGTTGGTTGGTTAGGAAAAGCACTGGGAAGCCAGATTTAGGAAAACAGGATAAGCCAGCGAATTTTACTGGAGTGGTAATGAAAAGCACAGTGAGGCTAGAAAGCTGCACCAGAATGTACAACCTGGTCAGAGGTCAGTTAAGGAGCAAGTGCCAGACATTCTTAAACCATATACCTGCAAAGGAAAAGTTTAATCGCCTAGGCAGGAGCAGCAGGTGAAGAGGCTACAATATTAAGAGACACAGGATCGTCTCAATCTGTGATGTTGAAAGATGAGAAAATATGTACTTCTGAAGGACAATTGCCAGAAAAAGTGCTAGTCATGGGAATTCACAGTGCTCAATTATGTAAAGTGAGGTTAGAGTGTCCAATGAAAACTGGAGACGTCATGGTAGGAATCCTGGACAAACTCTCAGCTCCAGGAATGCAATCTGTCCTTGCTAATGATAAAGCTGGTTCACAGGTAGGTGTGCGGCCTACTGTGATTGAAAAGCCAATGGAAACTCAGGCAACTGAACGATTGCAGGACACATATCCTGGGATTTTTCCTGACCGTGTAGTTTCGAGGTCACAAAGTCACCAGTTGAACAGAAGAGATCAAAGAATTGAAGTGGAATTAGCAGAGATCCTGTTTGATCAAATAGTTGAGTCAAACGAAGAGCAGATGGATGACAAAGCAGACATCTTTAATTCAGATAAATTAACTGAGTTACAGCAGACAGTGGAAAATTTAAAGCAAGTATCTCAAAAGGCATACACAGAAAAAGAATGTGAATGTATCGCTAAATGTTATTATCTTAAAAATTATGTTTTAATGAGGAATTATCACATATTTAGGCAGATGGGAAATGGGCAGAAATTCATCAAGTTGTATTCCCAGTGGGCTATAGAAAGGATGTGTTGCGAGTGGTGCAAAAGCTATCATTATGTAGTCATTTAGGAGTGAGAAAAATGCAAGCTGAAACACAAAACATTTTTACTAGTCTGGATTGCACAAGGATGTAGTTAAATTTTGCCAGGCATTTCATACATGTCAAGTAATTGGAAAACTACAGGCAGTAATAAAACCTGCACTGTTAATACCTATTCCTGCATTTGAGGAATCTTTTACGAGAGTCTTAATCCATCGTGTAGGACCTCTGCCTAAAACAAAAAGTGGGAATCAGCATTTTTACACAATAATGGATGTGTCTACTTGATTTCCAGAGGCCATTCCATTATGCAATAGTACAGCTAAACAGATTGTAGTGAAACTACTCAAACGTTTTACTAGAATGGACTACCCACAGAGATACAATCAAATCAAGGGTCAAACTTTATATCAAAATTATTCAAGCAAGTTAGAGACAATTTAGGAATAAAAAAATCCAATCCACTGTGTTCCATCCAGAGTTGCAGGGAGGCCCTAGAAACATGGTATCAGAAATTAAAGACCATGTTGAGGGCTTATAGTCAAGACTGCCCAGATGATTGGGTAAAGGGAATTCCATTTGTGCTTTTTTGTGATCAGAGATGCACCAAATGAATCAACCAAATCCAGTCCATTTGAATTAGGTTTTGGGCATGAAGTGCGAGGACTGCTAAAAATGATTAAGAAGAAATTGGCAAATCAGAATTCAGAGACCACATATTTGGACTATGTGTCAAATTTTCCAGAACAATTAAATGAAACAGGAGAGTTGGCTAACCAGCATTTAAAAGTATCACAGCATACAATTAACCAGGAAGCAGATAAGAAATCAAAAACTCACAATTTTGCTTTCGGGGATAAGGTTTTCGCGTTACTTCCAGTGATTAGTGAATTTTTAAAAGCAAAGTTTAGTGGACCTTATTAAGTTGAAAGGAAATTGAGTGAGGTGAACTCATTGATAAGGACTCCAGACAGAAATAATTCTCACAGAGTGTGTCACATGAATATGCTCAAAAGGTATTTTGACAGGGAAGGAAAGCCAAAGGAGACTGTGTTATTGATTAGAATACAGAGGGAAGAACGTAATTCAGAGGATTCTGAATTGGACATTCCTCAAATTAAATTGGACAATGGGGAAGTTGTCAAAAATTGGGATAAGTTATTGAGTTACCTTCCAGAGGAAAATCAAAATGATCTGAAAGAGTTATTACTATCACATGAGGAGATATTTGGAAAAAAGCTGGGAAGTACTAACCTAATTATGCATGATGTAGATATAGGAGATGCTGTTTCGATTAAGCGACATCCTAATAGGCATAACCCTCTCAAGTTAGCACAGGATCAAAAGGAGACTGAACACATACTCTAAGATGATATAATCAAAGTGAGTTACAGTGACTAGAGCTCACCCATAGTAATGGTGCCAAAGCTAGATGGTATCCAACGGTTCTGTATGGACTATTGTAAGTGCAGTTATAAACACTGATAGATATCCGATTCCGCATTTGGAAGAATGCGTTGTGAAGGTAGGACAAGCAACTTCTATTTCTTATTTGGACTTGTTCAGAGGATACTGCCAGGTACCTTTATCCGAAAAATAGATGACAATTTTGGCTTTCATAACACCAAACGGATTGTATCAATTTAAAGTCATGCCATTTGGTATGAAAAATGCACCAGCCACATTTCAGAGACTAGCCAGAAGGTCATTGCTGCATTACCCATTGTGTAGTTTATATTGCTGACCTGATGATTTTTAGACATACATGGAAGGAACATTTGCAACATTTATCAGGCATGTTCGATCGACTTCAGGATGCAGGCTTGGTGATACACTGGATAAAAGTGAACTTGCCAAAGCCCAAGTCACTTTCCTAGGCCATGTTATTGGACATAGAAAAACAGCCCCACAGAATGCAAAATTCAAGGTAATAGGGTGTTTACCATACCATTGACAAAAAGATCAGTACTCAGCTTCCTGGGATTGAATGGATTTTATCAACATTTCTTCCCAAAGTTTAGCAGTGTGTCTACTCCACTCACTGAATTGCTAAAGAAAGGCAAGAAGTTTCAGTAGATGGTGGACTGACAGAAGGCTTTTGACAGCCTGAAAGCTGTGTTAACCACTGTCTGGTATTAGCCATACCTTGTTATGCAAAGCCATTCAAGGTGGCTATCGATGTAAGTCATGTGGGTGTCGGTGTTGTGTCCTTACAAGAAAATGATGAGAACATAAAAAGACCTATCGGATATTTCTCCAGGAAATTGAACATTTGTCAGCAGAAATATTCAACAGTTGAGAAGGGGATATTGAGCTTGGTGTTGGCGTTTCAATATTTCAATGTTTATGTTCCCAGCAATGTATCTGAAACAATCTTGTACACTGACAATACGCCATTGAAGTTTGTGGAGAAATTAAAGGACAAAAACGCCAGACTGTTTAGATGGAACATGTGGTCACAGCCACTCAATTTGAAAATTGCGCATGAGGCAGGACGAGAAAATGTGATTGCTGATGCATTGTCAAGACTTGAATGAGAAATGGAGGTGTTTGTTGGCAGGAGTGAAACAGACTGAAACAGAATGTAGTAGTCCATGTTTGAATGTTTATAATCAATGTAATGAATATGGGCATTGTAGTGTACTAATAATTTAAGATTTTTTTAATGGGGGTGGGGGAAATTGATGTTGCTGTTCCTTTATCAAGGTTATATTATCCTTGGCCTTTTTTTCAGACAGATCGTAAAAGAAACAGGCTCCAAAAAGTCTGGCCTGGTGGGTTTTAGTGCCAATTTGATGATAGCTAACAGATACTGCCTCAGGGAAAAAAAAATCTGTTTTGTTTAAAACTAAGTGGTTTGACCAGCAGAATATCCTCTGTACACCTCCTTAAAACAACTTGACAAGTTAGGGTCTAAGCTACTTTCTTGAAAGGTTTTGAGGGTTCTGGCCTAGTCCATAACACCAACAAATGGGAAAAATATACTGAAACACATTTGCAGACTTTAGCCAGAATAGTTGGAGAGAAATGCTTCTTACTGATGATCTGGCTGAGAACCAGAAAATGGAGTATTAAGGTGACTGGCAAAAAACCCAAAGTAATGTCAACTTAATTATTTTATACAGTCAGATCTTAGGATTGGGAATGCATTGCCTTAAGCTGTGTTGGAGGCAGATTCCTGATGAAGGACTTATGTCCGAAACGTTGTTTCTCCTGCTCCTCGGATGCTGCCTAACCTGCTGTGCTTTTCCATCACTACACTCTCAACTCTGGAGGCAGATTCAACCATGATTTTCAAAAGAGACCAGAACCACTTATGAGGGAAAGGAAGGGGAGTTGGACTATCGAAATTGCTCTTGGCCTCAGTGGGTGAAATGACCTGCTTAATGCTGTAACCATTCTGTGGTAATCATTCAAAAATAATAGCAGCTTTCCATATTATAGATCATTTCTACTTTAAATTTATTCTGAATTTATATTTACTGTAATGTTTACTGACATGGAATTTGCTACAACTTGCATAAAGAGGAACTGGCACTGACACCCACTTTCTTTACTCAGTTGCAACAGCTATAAATGCCACATGTCTGACATGGACAGAATTGGCATACCACTTTTAAATATGCAGGAATTATTCATTGATTTTCTATGAGCAAATTGCTGCTCTTAATCAATATTTTTCATTCTCTTTAAGTAAACATGCCCACAAACACTCCAGGGTAGAAATCATTGCTGATGTTGTTGTTAGATAAATAATTAACCCCAGTAAATTAGCATTAAAAATTGAAGAAAGCACATTAGGCCATCTACAATAACAATAGCTTTCTGTTCATATATCGGATGCATATTTAACAATTTCTAATTGCCCATTTCTTTCAGCTAACCTCAGGGGAACATGCATTGGATTTGGAACTGATCCCTGTAAATGTTGCCTAGTAAATGGGCACTGCCACACATTAGTCATATAAGCAAATAGGTAGAAAGCAAATTGATACAGATTAGCTTACACAGCAACAGAAATATTTTAGAAGAATGGAACCAGCACTTATAGAAAATCTTGTTACATCTAATAGTTAAATATACTCTCATACAAGATCAGGGTAAGTCTGGGTGTCACTGGGACGGCAAGTTGGTGAGTATGGGTGTTTATGAGGAGAGTTGAGTTGGTGACTGAGACTGAGCCTGGAGGAGGGGGAGGAGGAGTAAGGGAAGTTGGGTGATAGAATAATGTACTGGTGGGAGCTTGTAGTGGGGCAGATGCTTCTGATGGTCACAGGTAAATTTTCACAGAGGTCCCCCATTGCCCAATATTAAGTGCTCCAGTAAAGGCTGCTACAGTATCCTGCTGGTATCGTCCGTGGGAAAAACGGTGACAGAGAGATACGATACTTAAATGGCAGGGTGGGGCAGCTGGTTAGATAGCAGCTAGGCTACATTCCACCAGTGTCCCCTCACCCATCAAAACCTTAGTGAATTGGGGGAGGGCAGTATGTAGACCCTGAACTTTATTAGCATGATGTAATACATAGATTGAGAAAGAGAAGGGGCCAAGTTTGCATCATGGAGGAGCTTCAGAAGGAACATCTAAGGACCTATCTTTAGCGGCCTCTTGTGTTTCATCTACATAAAGGGCAATCCCTCCCCCCCCACCTCATATCCGCGCAATTGTTTTCTGCAGTTTCAGTTACCCAAGGTTTACCAAGGCTGGAATATATTATAGGGAACATTCCGGAACCAGGGACCAGGAGGCTGCTGGGAAGGTATATCTCCTTTTTAAATGAATGGGTTCACTCCAATCTGCAGTCTCGGGTTTCAGCGGTAGGCCCTGGAACATATCCCCTGTGGGTATGGGTGGAGGGGGGGGGAGAAAAGACTGTGGTGTTCCTCAGATGTATTGTCGAATGGCACAGACAGTTTTACATGCACGTAGATGACACCCCACACTTTTTCACCACTACCTTTGTCAACTCCTCCACTGTTGCTAAATTATCAGACTACTTATCTGATATCCAGTACTCAATCAACAGCAATTTCCTTCAATTAAACGTTGGGAAAATTGAAAACATTTGGTTTCTGGTCCAAACTCCATTTACTTCCAGTGTATCCATCTGCTTGTTAACAATGTGAAATTAATCTATTCTGTTCACAGCCTTGATCATAAATTTCTGATCTAATGTTGGCGCCACCACTGAGACTGCTCAGTTCTAATTCATTAAATAACCCAACTTTATCCCTGCCTCAGCACATTTGCAGCTGAAATCCTCTTTCGTGCTATGTTAGTTACCTCTGGATTTGACAATTCCAACTAATTTCTTGCTGGTGTCTCACAATGAATAATAAATCAGAGAGCATCTAAGTCTCTCTTGTCCTTATCTTAACTCAAAGCAGGTCTAGTTATTTTACGTTCGATCTAATTTTCCTCCTTATTTTCAAACACCTCCAGGGTCTCACCTCCCTATCCCTGTAACCTCCTTTAGGCCCACAATCTTTCATAATATCTGTGCTCTTCCAATTCTGGTCTCTTGCACATCTTAAGTTTAATTACTCAACTTTGATGCTTCTGCCTTCAATTACCTGAACCCCAAGCTTTGGATTTTGCTCTGTACAATTCTCTGCCTCTTTATTTCATTTTCCTCCATTAAGACATCTCTTTGACCAAGCATTTGATTCTCTGACCTAATATGCCACCATTTGATTCGGTTTCTTATTTTGTGATGCAACTTGAGACCCTTCTGTACATTGAAGGTGCTAGATATCCAAGATTTGTTTTGAAGACATATCAAGCTGGTCATCAGCCTGAAGATTCTGATTAACATATCATGAAAAATAACACCAAACATCTGACAAGCATTGTTCCATGAATATAAAGTTTATTCACAGGTTCTTCATCAGCAAAACCAGATTTTAATCTATGTTACTCATTGCCAAAATACATGTGGCACAGTCAGTGGCTAGGCAAACTGCAATTACACCAGCCTCCACTTGATTCCAGTTTTATATTAAACTGCTGAAGATTATGCCTGAGAGAAGCAGAGAGCAAACCCCCATTACAACTTCCCAGAATCAATCTAACTTTCCCAGTGTAGTTGCAAATTAGCATGTCAATAAAGTCAAACTCAAAATTTGATCACTATTAGAAGAATATTATAATGGCAGAATCCACATCAGTTCCAAAACATCTTGAAATGGCTCATAACTGAATAATCCCCAGCTACCATCAGCTCTGAGGAGGATCACTTGACCCAAAACATTAACTCTGAGTTCTCTCCACAGAAGCTGCCATAACTGCTGAGTTTTTCCAATAATTTCTAATTTTGTTTGCGAAAAAAAACCCCTCTGCCGTGTTGGGACAGCAGATGTTTGTCTTCATTCTGAACATATAATTCATGCTCACAGTGTGTGCTGTCTTCTTTGCCACTTATCCTTTGCCTGTGTTTTGTGGAGAAACTACGCTACGTTCTTTGTGGCCTGCAACACATTATTGATGAGGATGAGCACCTCACCAAGACCTTTCCTATGCTTCCATTTTTTGCCTTTAAACAATCCCCCAATCTTAAACAGACAATTGTTTGCAGCAAACTGCCCAGCCTTCAGGACAACATCGACCATAACACCGTGCAACCCTATCACAGCAGCTGCTGCGAGAAGTGTCCCAGTGTCGACATGGATATTACCATAACACATGGGGACACCACCCACCATGTGCGTGGCAGGTACTCATGTGACTTGGCCAATGTTGTCTATCTCATATGCTGCACATAAGGATGACCCGAGGCATGGTACATTGGTGAGATCAAGCAGACACTACGACAATGGATAAATGGATATGGCGCAACAATCACCAGACAGGGATGTTCCCTCCCAGTCGGGGAACACTTCAGAGGTCAGGTACATTCGGCCTCAGATTCTAATATGTTTCCGTCTAATGTAAACCTGCCCTTGTCAGTGATAAGCTTTCTTAGTTGCTTTTCCCCACTACAATGCATCATATCACCAAATAGGGTCTCAGCACTTGTTTGTTGATTATTAACTAGCTTTAACTTGTCATCAATTAGCTTGAACAAATAATATGAATGTTATAATTGCAAGGACAACTTGCTAATTAGTGGCCATTAAGAATCTTATCCCTCTGTGATTGTTTTTCTCACATCCCAGGCCAGTAGATACAATGGCAGCCTTTACTGGAGCAGTTTGTGTTAGAGTTCTGTATGAGCTACACAGTTTATCAACCATGGAACAGTCCTAAAGAAAGCATTTATTAGTTGATTAGTTGATTAGTTGCACTTATTTTAATTTCAGCAAGTGAAATCTCAAGAATTGTACATGTCAAGGCCACCTATTTCTTACTGTTTCAATAATAGGAGAATAATAGGCTCACTTCTTTAAAAATATTATGTTCTAATACATATTATTTATGATCATTACATTTTTGGTTTTAAGAATGACATTATTTTAAAATGATTGGTTGCCCATACCTGTGTTGCAAATATGAGACCAAGAAAATAGAATGATACGCAAAGGACGATTATCATAGAAAGGTATCTTGATTGCATAAAATTAGGCAGCGCATCTGTTATACTTGTTGTAATTGTTTCTGGTAAAACAAAATATCAAATATCAGTAGTTGATTTATATTCTAGATTGTATTTATATTCCCTGCTTTTTCTATATGATCTAAAACAATGCAAACTGGAACACAGAATGAACGGCTTTGCCAAAATGCAGAATTCATTCCCCAAAACATAAAGAGTAGTCAGTTTTCATTTCTTTACAATAAGGGTTCTCAACAAGGGAAGGTTTTTTTGGACTCTGCCAGAAAATAACTAATGTGCAGACTGTGGTCATCGTATAACTTGTCATTTCAAAATTACATTTGCTGTTTTCGATTTTTGACATTTTTTGATGTCATGCTTCCTGCTCATAGTGTGCAGGATTGAAAAGGCACTTTCCTTTCAAGTATGAGTTTGACAGGTAAAAGTACATTTCACATACCTCCTGGGATTGACTGAAAGGGATGCCAATGTAGCAGAATGATCAAAAGAAGCTGAATTTGTGATGCATAAGGTTGGTGTGTTGAGCAGGGAAAAGAGGTCAGGGCACAAGAAGATCAGACTGAGTAAATGATTGAGTGTGTCTGTTCGAGTCACATAAACCAGCAGCTTCCAAGCTTCACATCATCTCTCAGATGTTTGTTTCAACTTCATGGGTTGGGGTCCCCAAGCTCTTTTCACTTTTATTTATATTTTTGCTACTTCCTTTTCCTTCTTTCTTACTCAAGCATGAGTTGTATCACTTAGTCTCTAGAGGCTGCCTCTTCTGCCTGTGTTAACATATTGTGATTTCTTATCAGCTGCCTTCAGTTTGCCCAGTTGTGTTCGGATCCCAGCTAATATTAAACTGGGATAAGCCAGGTCCAAGACTGAGGCCTGGCTTGAAAGACCATAAGTTTCATTTTTGCTGTGTTCAACCATGATGGTCGATCATTGAACATTTTCACAAGTAGTTGCTGATATACATTCAACAAGATAACATCAATGCTCATCACACACAAAAGGAAAACCAACAAATTATTTTTCACCATGAAATGGTCTTGGTAAAAATATCAGAAATGAAATTTTACCCTCAGCATCAACCTTACAAGTATTCAAATCTCAATGAAGGGTCATCCTGTTACACTTAAAACTTTCTTGTTCAGCCTGTGTGGCCCATTTGGTTTCAGGAATTTTACTTTTTCTAACTTCTAAACATTTTCGGAGCAAGTACAAGGGTTTTTTTTTACTCATTCATGAGCTGTGGGCATCACTAGCTGGCCCAGAATTTATTGCCTTCTCCAAGTTGCCCTTGAGAAGTCGTGGTGAGCGCCTTCTTGCACTACTGCAGTCTATGTGCTATAGGTTGACGTACAATGCCATTAGGGAAGGAGTCCCAGGATTTTGATCCAGCGACATTGAAGGAACAGTGATATTTTTTCAAGTTAGAATCGTGAATGGTTTAGGGGGAACTTGAGGTGTTAGTATTCCCATGTACCTGCTTCCTGTGTTCTTCCAGATAGTAGTGGTCATGGGTTCGCTGTCTGAGAACTCTTAATTAATGATTATAGCGCATCTTTATTTTTAAATTCATTTTGTGGGATATGGGTGTTACTAGCTGGGCCAACATTTATTGCTCATCCCTAGTTGCCCTTGAGAAAGTGGTGGTGAGCTGCCTTCTTGAACCACTTACTTTGGGTTGATCCACAATGTCATTAGGGAGGGAATTCCAAGATATATTTCCAAGTCAGGACGGTGAGTGGCTTGGAGGGGAAGGTGGTAGTGTTCCCTTGTCCTTCTAGATAGAAGTGGTCTTGGGTTTGGAAGGTGCTGTCTGAGGATCATTAGTAAATCTCTGCAGTGCATCTTGTAGATGGTACACACTGCTGCTACTGAGCATCGGTGGTGGATGGAGTCGATGCTTATGGATGCAGTGTCAATCAAGCGGGCTGCTTTGTCCTGGTTGGTTTCGAGCTTCTTGACTGTTGTTGGGGCTGTACTCATCCAGACAAGTGGGGAGTATTCCATCGCACTCCTGACTTGTGGCTTGTAGGTGGTGAACAGGCTTTTGCGAGACAGCAAGTGAGTGAGACACCAAGACAGTATTCCTAGTCTTTGACCTGCTCTTGTAGCCACTGCATTTATGTGGTGAATCCAGTTGAGTTTCTGATCAATGATAACTCCCACGATGTTTTTAGTGGGGGATTCAGTATGGTAACACCATTGAATGTCAAGGGGCGGTGTTTAGATTGTCTCTTATTGGAGATGTTCATAGCCCAGCATTTGTGTGGCACAAATGTTACTTGCCACTCGTCAGCCCAAGCCTGGATATTGTCTAGATCTTGTTGCATTTGGACACAGACTGCTTCAGTGTCTGAAGAGTCGTGAATTGTCTGAACATTGTGCAATCATCGGTGAACATCCCCACTTCTGATCTTATGATAGAGGGAAGGTCATTGATGAAGCAGCTGAAGATGGTTGGGCCTCGGATACTACCCTGAGCAACTTTTGTGGAGATGTCCTGGAGCTGTGATGAATGACCTCCAACAGCTATGACCATCCTCCTATGTGTCAGGTATGACTTGTGGATAGTACAGACAGTGTGTTGGTCGGAGAGGGAATGGGGGTTTGTCTGTATGGTGCCAATCAAATGGGCTGCTTTACCCTATATGGTGCAAAGTCTCAAAAATTCTTTCAAGTAAGTGGAGAGTATTCAGTCACATTCATGACTTGTACCTTGTAAATGGGGATAGATATTGGTTAGTCAGGAGCCAAGTTACTCAGCAGAACATTCTTCACGCCTGCCACTGAAATATGATTAATTCAATTCAGTTTCTGGTCAATGGCAACCTGGATGTTAACAGTGGGGATTCAATGATCACTGCTCATTAATGAACATCAAGGGGTTATAGTTAGATTCTCTCTTGTAAGAGATGGTCATTACCTGGCACTTGCATGTTGTGTATGTTACTTGCTGTCCAGTAGCTTTTTTTCCCACTCTAGCAGTTTTCTGTTTCTAGTGTTTTCTTCAAAACCAGTCATGACATTTTCCCAAACTCTGGTATTTTTTTTGGAGACTGCTAAACTAACAGTTTTCACTTTGACTTCACAGCACTGTGGATTTATCTACTTCATATGGACTGCAGACATTTTAAAAAAACAGCTCACTACCACCTTCTCAACAGCAACTAAGGATAGACAACAAACGCTAGTTTGACAGTAACACTCCGACCCGTGGAAGAATCGTTTTTAAAATTAGATATTAATCAGCCAATCAAGATGGTTGCAACTTGGAGAAGAACTTGGTTGGTGCTTCCACACGTCTGCTGTCCATTCTCTTCTAGGTGTTTGAGATCTGGAAAGTGTTGTTGAAGGAACTTTGGTGATTTGTTGCAATAGATTTTGTGGATGTACACACTGCTGTACTGGCATCAAAAGTGAAGGCAGTGAACGACTAAGTTGGTGGAGTAAGTGATGTCCATGCTTCAGACACTTACTTCAGTTTACGTATTAAAAATATTTTACCCATGTGCTCTTGTTGGCGAGGGAGAGAAAGGGTTACAGAATTCCATTTGCAGTTCAACTTGATTTTATTAGTAAAATATTCCTTACTAAAACACTATGTGAGCATTTCCCACATTCCCACAATATTTACGCTCTATTTAGTTCTACTCACCTGAGAAACAATATTACCTATAATAATCAACATATATGAGCTGCCCCACTGGAATCTCCTCCCTCTCCAATGAAGGGTTGTTTCTCTTCCACAAAGGTGGGTCAGGGGAGGTCTTCTCCTGGGTCTTTTTGGGTTGCTGCATTGTCTTAAGGCATGAGTCTTGTTGCGAGTCTCCCCTGCAAGTCTTTGCTGAAGCTTCACTGAGAGGTGGCATCCAGATGTGTGTTTCTTTCCAATTTTGGGCCCATGGCTGCTTGGACAGTGAAAGCTAACTGGCTGTTGTGTCCTGGATGGTGTTGAGCTTCTTGCAAGCATTCAATGTTGCACTCAGAAATTGCAACTCTTGTTAAATAGAAGAAGGAAGCTTATGTGACAATGAGACGAGATGGTTCAGTTGAGGCGATGGAGAGTTACAGATTAGCTAGAAGGATTTAAAGAGAGAGTTAAGAAGAGTAAAGTGAGGACATGCGCACTCTTTAGCAAGTGAAATACAGGAGAACCCTAAAGCTTTCAATAGGTATGTGAGGAATAAAAGGATGACTAGGGTAGGAAGAGGGCCAGTTCAAAGACAAAAGTGAGAAGTTGTGTGTGGACCCTGTGGAGATCAGAGAGGTGCTAAACGAATATTTCTCATCGATTTTCACTCAGGAAAAGAAGAATATTGTAGAGGAGAAGAATGAGACAGGTGATATTAGACTAGTAAGGAAGAGGTATTATCAATTCTGGAAGGAGTGAAAGTAGACAAGTCCCCTGGGCCAGATGGGATTTATCTGAGGTTGTCTGGGAAGCTAAAGAGGAGGTGTCAGAGCTTTTGGCTTTGATCTTCGAGTTGTCATTATCTACAGGTTTGTACTAGAGGACTGGAGATTGTAAATGTTGTGCCCTTGTTCAAGAAGGGCAGTAGAGATGACCCAGGTAATTATAGACCAGTGAGCCTTACGTCTGTTGTAGGAAACATTTTGGAAAGGATTATAAAAGATAGGATTTATAATCATCTAGCAAACAACAACGTTGTGGGCGGCACGGTGGCACAGTGGTTAGCACTGCTGCCTCACAGCGCCAGAGACCCGGGTTCAATTCCCGCCTCAGGCGACTGACTGTGTGGAGTTTGCACGTTCTCCCCATGTCTGCGTGGGTTTCCTCCGGGTGCTCCGGTTTCCTCCCACAGTCCAAAGATGTGCAGGTCAGGTGGACTGGCCATGCTAAATTGCCCGTAGTGTTCGGTAAGGGGTAGATGTGGGGGTGTAGGTGGGTTGCGCTTCGGCGGGGCGGTGTGGACTTGTTGGGCCCAAGGGCCTGTTTCCACACTGTGAGTAATCTAGTCTAATCTAAAAAAAAACTTGATTGCAGATAGTCAACATGGCTTCGTCAAGGGCAGATCATGTCTCACAAACCTCATTGAGTTTTTTGAGAAGGTAACCAAGCATGTGGATAAGGGTAGGGCAGTTGATGTGGTGTACATGGACTTCAGTAAAGCCTTTGATAAGGTTCCACATGGTAGGCTGTTGGAGAAAATGGAAAGGCATGGGATTGAGGGTGATTTAGCAGTTTGCATGAGAAACTGGCTTTCTGTAAGAAGGCAGCGAGTGGTGGCTGATGAAAAATATTCGGCCTGGAGTGCAGTTACGAGTGGTAAGTTACAAGGATCTGTTTTGGGACCACTGCTGTTTGTCATTTTTATAAATTACATTAGACACAGGCATAGGTGGATACGTAAATTTGCAGATGACACTGATGTCGATGGAGAAGCGGACAGTGTGGAAGAATGTTGCAGGTTGCAGGGGGACATGGATAAACTGCAGAATTGAGCTGAGAGGTGGAAAATGGAGTTCAATGCAGATAAATGTATTCTTCACTTTGCGAAAAATAACAGGAAGGCAGAGTACTGGGTCGATGGAAAGATTCTTGACAGTGTGGACGTGCAGAGGAATCTTGGTGTCCACATACATAGATCCCTAAAAGTTGCCATCCAGATTGATAGTGCTGTTAAGAAGGCATACGGTGTGTTAGGTTCTATTGGTAGAGGGATTGAGTTCCAGAGCTGTAATGTTATATGGCAACTATACAAAATGCAAGTGCAGCTGCACTTGGAATATTGTTACAGGAAGGATGTGGAAGCATTGGAAAAGGTGCAGAGGAGATTTACCAAGTTGTTGCCTGGTCTGGAGGGAAGGACTTATGAGGAAAGGCTGAGAGACTTGGGTCTGTTTTCATTGGAAAGAGGGGATTTGATAGAAACATACAAGATGATCAGAAGATTAGATAGGGTACCAGGATGCTGCCTGGACTGGACGACTTGTCTTATGAAGATAGGTTGACTAAGCTCGGACTAAGCTCTCTCTGGAGAGAAGGAAGAAGAGAGGTGACCTGATCGAGGTGTACAAGATAATGAGAGGCATGGACAGAGTTAATAGCCAGAGAATTTTCCCCAGGGCAGGACTGACTGGCACAAGGGGTCATTGTTTTAAGATATTAGGAGGAAGGTATGGAGGAGATGTCAGAGATAGGTTCTTTACACAGAAAGTTGTGAATGCATGGAATGCTTTGCCAGCAGTGGTGGTGGAAGCAGGGTCATTAGGGACATTTAAGCGACTGCTGGTCATGCACATGGATAGCAGTGAGTTGTGGGGTGTGTATGTTAGGTTTTTTGTTACATTTGGATTAATCCTCGGCACAACATCATGGGTCGAAGGGCCTATTCTGTGCTGTACGTTTCTATGTTCTGTAGGGTAGACAGTGAAAGTCTGTTTCCTTGGATGACATCAGCTTGTACAAGGGGGCATAGCTACAAATTGAGGGGTGATAGATTTAAGACAGATGTCAGAGGCAGGTTATTTACTCAAAGAGTTGTAAGAACGTGGAATGTCCTGCCTGTCAATGTAGTTAACTCAGCCACATTAGGGAGATCTAAATAATTCTTGAATAAGCACATGATTGATGATGGAATAGTGTAGGAGGATGGGCTTGGCTTAGTTCACAGGCTGGTGTAACATTGAGGGCCAAAGGGCCTGTTCTGCGCTGTATTGTTCTTTGTTCTACAGATTGCTTACAGAAATTCAGCACCCATGGACCAGTCGACCCAGGAACATTCCTCGTCACAATGGATGTTTCGGCACTCTACACCAGCATCCCCCATGAAGCTGACATCACTGCAACAGCCTCAGTGCTCATTATCAACAACTACCAATCTCCGAGCACCATCCTACAACTCATCTGCTTCATCCTCGACAACAACGTTTTCACCTTTGACAACCAGTTCTTCATCCAGACACACGGAACAGCCATGGGAACCAAATTTGCACCCCAATATGCCAACATTTTCATGCAGAAGATCGAACAAGACTTCTTTACTGCACAGGACCTCCACCAACACTATACACCAGATATCCTGAAATCAGGGTGGCACGGAGGTTCAGTGGTTAGCACTGCTGCCTCACAGTGCCAGGGACCCAGGTTTGATTCCACCCTCGAGTGACTGTCTGTTTCGAGTTTGCACTTTCTCCCCATGTCTGTGTGGGTTTCCTCTGGGTGCTTCGGTTTCCTCCCACAATCCAAAGATGTGCAGGTTAGGTGAATTGATCATGTTAAATTGTCCACAGTGTTCAGGGATGTGTAGGTTAGGTGCATTAGTCAGGGGTAAGTAGAGGATAATAGGGTGGGGGAATGGGTCTGGATGGGTTACTGTTCGGAGGGTTGGTAAGGACTTGTTGGACCGAAGGGCCTCTTTCCACACTTCAGGGATTCTATGGTATATTGATGACATTTTCTTCCTCTAGATCCATGGCATGGAGTCACTGAAACAACTGCGCAGTGATACCAATGAGTTACGTTCCACCATCACACTTATCATGGACTACTCTTTAGCATCTGTCTCAGGCACATGCATCTCCATCTCTTCAGCAACTCACTCTACCGCAAACCCACAAGTAACTTCACAAGGTTACTCTTCTTTAGCTTCCACCCAAAACATATTAAGACAGCCATCCCCTATGGACAAGCCCTACACATACACAGGATCTGTCAGACAAGGAGAAACATGACGGACAACTGGAGGTGCTGAAGGATACCCTCATAAGAATAAGGTTCGATGGTCAACTCATCAATCACCATTTCTGACGTGCCACAGCGAGAAACTGTAATAACCTCCTCAGGAGATAGATACAGGATGCAACTGATACAGTACTCTTTGTTGTCCAGTACTTCCTGGGAGCGGAGAAGCTACACTATGTTCTTCACAGCCGGCAACACATTATCAGTGAGGATGAGCACCTCACCAAGACCTTCCCTACACCTCCATCGCTCGCCTTTAAACAACCGCCAAACCTTAAACAGACCATTGTTGCAGCACACTGCCCAGCCTTCAGGACAACATCGACCACAACACTGTACAACCATGTCATAGCAACCGCTGCAAGATGTGTCAGAGTGCCGACATGGATACCATCATGATGCGTGGGGACACCACACACCATGTACACAGCAGGTACTCATGTGACTTGGCCAACATTGTCTATCTCATATACTGCAGGCAAGGATGCCTGAGGCATGGTACATTGGCGAGACCAAGCAGGCACTATGACAACAGATGAATGGACACCGCACAACAATCATCAGGCAGGAGTCTTCCCTGCCAGTCGGGGAACACTTCAGCGGTCAGGGACATTGGGCCTTGGATCTTCGGGTGGCCATCCTCCAAGCGGACTTCGGGTTTCACAACAACAGAGTGGCTGAGCAGGGGCTCATAGCCAAATTCAGTAGCTATGAGGAAGGTCTCATGTCACATGGCAGGTGACCCCACTACACTATACACTCTCACATACACAAGCACACATAGACACACATTCTTACATACTCAGACACTCATGCAGACGCTGTCCCATACACAAGCTTTCTCAGACACATACATATACAACCCCCACACTCACACCCATGCACCCACCCTCTCACAGACTTATACACAGTCACACTCACAAACACACTCTACCAAGCATGCACACATACAAGCTCATACTCTCTCAAGTGCATTCACTACCACGCGCGCGCACACACACACACACACAAACACACACGTCTATGGGGAAAATTGGCATTTGCAGAATTGTATTTGCAGATATATTCTATTTTTGCTCAAAATGCAACAAAAACTGCAGGCAGTCAATGCAGAGAGCCAATCCATATAACATTTCATAAATTCATACTTTAGAAGTAGAACCAGTCTGACTCAAGATTAGGATATGGACAGACTCTAACCTCACACCTTTAATACATTATCTGAGCTGAGATGTCACTTTTTAAAAATAAAACCTTAAGTTACCTCGAGTGTGTGACTTAAAAGAAGTTCTGGGATTACATATTAATGAACCGAAACCTGCAACCCATTCTCGACTTAACAGCAATCTAGGTTTGTTCAATATATTGTTTTCATTGCATGACACTGTGATCTTTTGCTATAAATTCTACCTTATGATCCTGCCCTACTAGTTACTTGATGAAGGAGCAGCGTTCTGAAAGCTTGCACTTCCAAATAAATCTGTTGGATTATAACCTGATGTTGTGTGATTTTTAAACATGTGCTGTAAGATGATTCATCATGCCCTTAGGGAGGAATTTCCAGGATTTTGACCCAGCAACAGTGAAGGAACAGTGACATATTTCCAAGTCAGAATGGAAAGTATGTGCTTGCAGATTAAAGCACTGAAATAGAATTTAGCGGTTGGTGTGTTCAATGTTGAATTCCTCTGCTTTTGACCCCCACCATCTATACGTAAATCCCCGTGCTCCAAGATGTTGACATTTATGCTTATAGCTCATGTTCACTGGAAATGTATTACCTGATTCCTCTGCTGTGTTCTCTTTCTCCCTTTTATTTCAAGAATCTCTACTTTCTCTTCACCATGCATTCATTTATTGCTCAAATATAATCCTCCCCATTCTCTACTCCCTGTTGCTTCTTCTCATAGCCGTTATGTTTCCCATAAATATGAAGTGCTTTAAGATATCTTTCTATGATTGATGTGTTTACAGAATTGTCTCTGAAATTGACCAATTTCCCAGTATATGCTGTGCAATTGTTCTTTTAGATTTTAAGATCTAATAATGTTCAATACTGAGACAATCTATTTCCATTTGCATAAAACTTAGTCTGACAATTTTAATAGGTGGAAAATACATTTTAACGTGAAGACAAATAAAGACAAGACATGCAGCGAAAAGATAATTTAAATTTTAAAAATGTCACAAAACCGGATTATATAGTTTCCTTTCATAAAGATTGAAAGGAGTAGATGAAAATGAAATGTTATTTTTCTTACCCATCATTGCAAACTGACTGTCTATTCCCAGCGTGAGAAGCATTAAGAAAAATATTATAGACCAGAATGATGATACTGGCAGGAGTCCAAGTGCATCTGGGTAGGCAATAAAAACCAAACCAAAACCTAAACCATAAACAAGTGATATGGCATCATTAACAATGCTTAAGAGACAGAAAGGTGTAAACAATTATTTATTTAAAACAGAAATCAGCTCTTCTTGACAATATTCAGTCTTGAGTTGATAAGTCACATTTGCAACACTCAACAGCCAGAGACCATTTCCAATATATGAGAAATTAGACACCTCCCTTGACATTTACAGACATTACCACCATTGAGGAGGAGAGTGTGAGCACTGCGGATGTTTGAGATCAGAGTCAAACAGTGTGGTGCTAGAAAAGCACAGCAGGTCAGGCAGTATCCGAGGGGCAGGGGAGTCCCTGTTGCGGGCACAAGCCCTTCATCAGGAATGTGGGTCATTACCATCATTGTGTCTCCTACTGTCAATACCCTGGGGGTTGATTCTAACCAGCAAGTTAACTAAATCAGCCTTTAAAAACTGGCTACAAGAGCATGTCAGGGACCAGGAAGTAAAATGCATTGTCACAACTTGCTAAGCCTCTTTTCACAACAATTTCCAAAACCACAGTCTTTATCACTCAAAATAACACGGCAAAATATGAATGGGAACATCACTACCCCATCAGTTCCCCTTCCAGTGGTAATTACAGACCAGGGTAAAACAAAAAAAATGCTGGAAAAAGACAGAAATCCAACTGGCATTCATGAACAGAAAAACAAAGTTAACATTTCAACATAAGATTTTGTGTTAGAACTTTATTTCTCTTTATTCTCAACTGGTACTACATACCCACTGAGTATGTTTGGCATCTGCAGTAGTTGCTTTCAAACCAAAAGGGTTTACATTCCACTAAAGCTCCATTGACATGTAAACCAAAGAAAACTTTTATCTGGTTGTGCAACAGATTGTTCATGAGCTATCAGAATGATATCAAATTGTAATAATCCCTGCTCCCTGGCTTGTTTGGATCTGCAAATAAATTTGAAAGGTGGCTTCTGTAGGTTGAAACCTTGTAACACCATGTATTTTTAGCCCTTCATTACTAAATGTATTTCTTTTTCAAAACTGTTACAAACACAAATACACGTGTTAACTTCAGTGGTTGGCTGGCAAAAATTCTGTGTGAGACTGTTGAATATGTTCCACAGCTTTTGTGCTGTAGTAATGGTGGTCCAGTTAGGGAATTCTTGCAGAAACCTTGCCCCACCCCAATCCAGTATATTGATTCCAAAAAAGTTACCTGATTCCACAATTTCTTGAACAGACTTATCCTGAACATAAGCCATGTGCCCAAGGATAGCAAAGATGGCAAATCCAGCAAACAGACTTGTACTACAATTAACAAAAGAGATAATGACTGCATCTTTGTAACAATCATTGTTGAATCTGTTGTAAGATGATAGTGCAGTTATAGCCCCTAGCGCCACCGCAGTAGAATAGAATATTTGTGTTGCGGCATCTTTCCAAACCTGATGAATGCAAGATACGATAAATTAGAATTGAAACAACCTAGACATGCTCTTTCCTGTTTATCAAGACAAATTATTTTAATTCATAATTAAGAAATAGATTAATAGCGGAATTTATTCATTCTGAATGGACTATTTCTAATCATTACTGCCTTTGCAAATTGTAAGATACTTCATCTTAGCCTTTCAGTGTATTAAACACAAGACAGAAAACCTGGATACTTTCTGCTTTCAATATTGACTTCTCACTTGCTTAACTGAAGTGATTGCATGGGATTTTAATAGAATGGATGGCAGAGAAATAAAAGGGCTGTTGTGGTGCAGCTGTAGCATCTCTACCCCTAAGCCAGAAAGCCTGGGTTCAGGTCCCACCTGTTTGAGATGTATGCACTATTACTTTTGAGCAGCTTGATTAAAATATATCCAGCAGGGAAATAAAAAGAGTCTTGTAGTGCAAAGTGAATGTCCCTACCTTATAATCAGAGAGACCTGGGTTCAAGTTCCACCTGCTGCAGAGGTGTGTCATAACACCCCTGAGCAGGTTGATGAGAAAATATCTGATAGATGAGTAAAGTCAGACATGTGCACCATTTACTTTCAGTCCGCTGACCCTCTTCAGATTTCTTTCTTCCATACTGCTTGTTTTTTTTTGTACCTTAGTTTTTGTTCCTGTAATTTTCCCTGTAAATTTCCAAACTTGAACACACAAGCTATATCAAACTTCAAACTCCAGTCCCCAGTCTTTGGGGTCAAACAATTAGTAACATCAAATTTAACACTTCGTATGAAGTATTGCATAATAGGTAATAAAACCATGAGCAACAAATCCAGGCTAATGCAGAGAAGAGTTCACAAAGAAAGGTGATAAGTAGCTGAGACAAAAGGTATACTATATGTAACTAAGGTAAATTAGATTGACTGAAATGTGAAGTGTACAAGTTATATGTGCAAAAATTGCACAGAAAAATAATACAAAACATATACGTGTTTCAAAAGTATAGATGAAATCTACAGATGATTTTGATATGCTGACCTCAGCTTCAGTCAATTTTGAGAAATCTGATTGTCTTCCAATATAGTACTCAATTCCATTCCTGGCTCCTTCCAGCGTAGCTCCTCGAATCAGGAGTATAAGTATAAGCAGGTAAGGACATGTTGCAGTAAAATAAACTACCTAAACAAGAAATTTAAACTCTTAAGCTTCCTTACAATCCTGTTGATCTAATAAGTTGTATAATATTTACAGTTTTGAAAAGTGAATCAAATTATGTGACTGACTGTGTGGAGTTTGCACATTCTCCCCGTATCTGCGTGGGTTTCCTCCGGGTGCTCCAGTTTCCTCCCACAGTCCAAAGATGTGCAGGTCAGGTGAATTGGCCATGCTAAATTGCCCATAGTGTTAGATAAGGGGTAAATATAGGGGTATGGGTGGGTTGCACTTTGGCAGGGCAGTGTGGACTTGTTGGGCCGAAGGGCCTGTTTCCACACCGTAAGTAATCTAATCTAATCTAATAATTGTAATATTGCACAGAGGTTAAATAGAACACATTTATAGAGTTGCAAAATTTACTTAACATTAATGCTTTGTTATTAAGAGAGTTAAAAGCTAGCAGTGACAGCAACCAAGTGTTCTCAATAATTCACAATGTAACATGTGCTCCAGCTACTGGGGTAGCTGGTTGCTTGGAAATGACAAGAAACAGATTTGAATTAGGCCAATCAGTTTAAATTATACCCTGAAAAAATACCAATTTCCAATCAAGTTTGAACTGAATGTATTGACAATCTTAAAAGCCAATGCACAATTTGATGCTCTGGTGTAGAAGACCGGGGGAAAATTGAACAATTAGGAGAGAACTGCCCAGCTACCAACATGTAAAAACTGCATTAAAAAATAGCTCTCTTAAAAGTACCTTTACTGATCAGTAACCTGTGAAGCAGGAATCCCTAAGAAAAAGAAAAGACACAGGAAGATCCAAATAGAAGAATCAAAAGCTGCCTGGTTTTGAGATAAGAAATGCGATTTTGTAAATCTTAATTAGGAATTTTATCAGACTAATATTATAGAAGGGAAAGTAAAATTTAGGTTAGAGTAAGGACTTATACATAGTTGTTAGTTAATTATTCTGTTATACTTTAAGAAATAAAGCTGTTAATTTTTCCTTTAAATAGTCCTTGGCCACTCAAATCTTTACAAATTACTGCACAGGATAAATCTTTTCTGTGTTGCTGGTTTTAAATTAAGCAGGAGGGTTTACCCCATGTTGTAAAAGTTTGGGGGCTCAGGTCCATGATTCGAACTGGTTTAGAGAGATTTGAGTAGCTTTGGGTTTCCCTGCAGATTTAAACACTTGCAGGTTAGTGTCCTAGATCTTCAAATAAAACATTGGTGAGGCAATTTGTTTATTTTCGGTGACTTGTGGTTGATTAAATTAAAAGTGAGAGAAATGGCTCTTAAAATTGCAGAAGAGGTTCTGGGATTTGAAGATGATTCTCAAATTTGCCAAGAAAGTTTAGAAGGAAAGAAAAAGGCCATAAATTTAGAATTAGCAAATAAGTTAGATTTGGGTTTAACCAAGGATAAAGGCAAAGTTGAAATTGTAAAGGGGTTACCCAAACACTTAGGTGTGTCAGAGAAATAGAGAAGTGTAATGGAGGTAGAAAAATGTAAATAACAATTAAGGAAAATGGATTTAGAAGATAAAAAGAGAGAGAGAGAGGAGGAGGTTATTAGCTGAGCAAAGGGAGAGAGAAGAAAGGGAGAGAGAAAGAGAGCGAGAAGCGAGAGAAACAGAGAAAGAATTTGAACTTGAGAAGCTGTGACTTAGTCAGCAAAGTCAAGTTAGCAGGGTGGAGTTTAAAAGAGAAGGTAGTGACAAATATGTCAAAACTCTGCCACATCTTGATGAGAAAGATGTTGAACCCTTCTTGAATTCAGTTGAAAAATTGGCTAGGCAGGTGGAGTGGTCCGAGGATTTATCGGTAATGCTAGTTCAAACTGTACTGGTAGGCAGAACTAGTGAGGTATTTGCTGCACTGTCAGATGAGTGGTCAAGAGATTATGAAGAGGTTAAACAGGCTATTTTAAGTGCTATTGAATTGGCACCAAAAGCATATAGGCAGCCGTTCAAAAACACAAAGATGGAACCAAGTCAGACTTATGTTGAGTTCAAAAGAATTAAACAGTCATTTTGATTGATGGATGCGTACTTCTAAATAGATAAAATCTCTTGAGGCTGTAAAAGAGATTATTCTGCTGGAGGAGTTTAAAAACTCACTTGCAGAGATGGTGAGAATTCGCGTGGAGGAACAGAAAGTTTAATAAGTGAGAAGGGGCAGCAGAATTAGCAGATGAGTACATGTTGGTGTAGCTTCCAGCTATGAGGGATAGAAGTTGGGAGAAGGGGTTATCCTATGTTATAAAACCAAGAGTAGAGAATACTGGTAATAATTTACCACAGAATAAAAAAAGAAGCCCAAGAGGGTGGAAAAGAGGTGGAAGGCCTCAGGTGTTTCCACTGTGGTGAAGTGGGACATGTAAAGACACAGTGCTGGTTGTTAAAGAAAGGCACTGTGGGAAAAGATGTGGTAAAAGAAGCTAAGTCAATGGCATTGGTGAAGAGCTGAGGAGCTGCAGGAGAATGCACAGCTTGGCAGGGCTGGGTCTGGAGTTAGTACCTGATCTCAATAAATAATTCGCCTCTGTGGGTAAAGTTTATGCAGAAAAAAACAGTGGGAGAAGGACAAGAAGTCATCATTTTGACAGATACAGGATCTAACCAGTCACTGATAGTAAGGGATGAGCGAATATGCACTCTTTCTGATTTGCTATCCGAGAGTGTGGTAATTTATGGGATAGATGGACAGAAATTTGGCTTCCCCTATGTAAGATCAGGTTGGAGTGCCAGTTTAAGACTGGGGAAGTTACAGTGGGAGTGATTGACAGAGTGTCAGTTCCAGGAATTCAGTTTGATCTTGGGAATGATATGGCAGGATCCAAGGTGGGAGTGTCATCCCTTGTTGTGGAGAAGCCCAAGGAAGACCAAAAAACTGAGGAGTTGAAAACAGAAATATCCTGGTATTCTCCTAAACTGTGTGGTAACCAGATCCTACTATCACAAGTCACAGCACAAAGCCAAAAGTAAAGAGAAAGATGAAGGAGTTGAGATTCAGTTAGCTGATACCCTGTTTGATGTAATGGTGCAGGAAAAATCTGAACAGGCAGAGGGTCAGACAGAAGTGTTCAGCCCTGAAAGGCTTGTCAACAGCAAGACAGGATGATAAAAAATATATATGTGGATGCTTACCCTGTGAAGGAGGCAGAGAATATTCCGGAGGGTTATTATCTGAAAGATAGAATCCTAAGGTGGAAGTGGAGACCATGGCAGGTTAGTGCAGAGGAGAAATGGGCTGAAGTGCATCAGATTGTGTCATTGGTTGCATACAGACAGGAAGTGTAATGGGTAGCACATGGATTACCAGTAGGAGGTCACTTAGGGGTATGAAAAACTCAGGCTAAGGTATAAAAACGTTTTTATTGGCCTGGAATGCATGAGGATGTAGTTAACTTTTGCCATACATGTCAAACATGCCAAATGGTAGGTAAACCACAGGCAGTAATAAAACCAGCACCTTTGTTGCCGATTCCCGCATTTGAAGAACCTTTTATACGAGTTATAATTGATTGTGTAGGTCCCCTCCTGAGAACTAAAAGTGGGAACCAGTACTTGTTAACCATAATGATTGCGTCTCCCAGATTTCTGGAGGCAATTCCATTATGGAGTATTAAAGCAAAAAGGATAGTAGAGGTGTTAGCAGCTTTCTTCACAGGGTATGGGCTACTCAGAGAGATTCAGTTGGACCAAGGGTCAAATTTTACTGCTAGGCTGTTTATGGAGGTTATGGATAGCTTCGGTATACAGCACTTTAAATCCAGTGTGTATCATCCTGAATCCCACGGAGCTTTAGAAAGGTGGCATCAGACCTTGAAGACCATGTTAAGAGAGTACTGTCAGGATTACCCAAATGATTGGGATAATGGTATTCCATTCGTATTGGTTGCCATTAGAGATGTCCCAAATGAACTGACTCAGTTTACTCCTTTTGAGTTAATATTCAGAGAGGCCCTTTGAAATTAATTAAAGAAAATTTAACAGAACCAAAGTCAGAGATCTCACACTTAGATTATGTATCAGAGGTGAGGGAGAGACTAAATCAATAGGTGAGTTAGCTAAACAGCATCTAAAGAGGGCACAGTGTAGAATGAAGCAGGTGGCAGATAAAAGCTGAGACTCACACGTTTTCCTGAGGGGATAACATGTTTACACTGTTACCAGTGATAGAAGATCCTTTCAAAGCCAGGTTTAGTGGTCCTGATCAAATTGAGACAAAGTTGAGTCAGGTGACTTATCTAGTAAAGATGCCAGATAGAGAAAAAGAGATATCGAGTTTGTCATGTGAACATACTGAAACCATATTATACTAGAGAGAAAGAATTGGAGAAACAGGTGTTAGTTACTGCCCCGTAGAGTGAGGAATCAAATCCAGATGATGTGGATTTTGCTGTGCCTCAAAATATATTAAAAAATGAAGAGGTCCTTGAGGCGTGGGATAGGTTAGTAAGCTATCTTTCCCAGGGGCATAGAACACAGTTGAAAGATTTGTTACTGCAGTACAAGGACAGATGTAAGAATCAGATAGAGGGGACTAATGCTATTATACATGATGGAGACATAGGAAATACTGCTCTAATAAAGCAACAGCCCTATCGGCTTGATCCTTTCAAAGCCTGACAAGTACAGATGGAAGTGGAGGCCATGCTCAATGAGGACATCATCGAACCAAGCCAGAGCGAGTGAAGTTCGCCGATCGTCTTAGTTCCCTAACCAGACAGGACTCAACGATTCTGCATGGATTATAGGAAGGTCAACACCGTTACAAAATCAGACTCTCATCCAATTCCTAGATTGGAGGACTGTATCAAGCAAGTCAGACAAGCCAGTTACATCACCAAGATGGACTTAATGCGTGGTTATTGGCAGGTACCTTTATCAGAGTTGGCAAAAGAAATTTCTGCATTTGTAACCCCAAATGGGCTATATCAGTTTAAAGTGATGACCTTTGGAATGAAGAAAGCACCCACCACATTACAAAGACTCATGAACAGAGTTGTCGCTGGGTTAACAAACTCTGCAGTCTGTTTGGACGATGTAGTGATCTTTAATAAATCCTGGAAAGATCACATGGTACAGTTGGCAGAGTGCTTTGAATGACTACAAGAAACAAAACTGGTGATAAACTAAATAAAACCGAATTCGTGAAAGCAGAGACGACGTTCTTGGGACGTAATACTGGTCATTGAAGGTTGACTCCATGGAACAAAAAGACGAAGGCTATCGAGGAATTTCCATGACCAACCTTGAAGAAAGAGATGATTCAATTCTTAGGACTCGGTCGATTCCAGAGCCCCCAAGCTGTTACGACACGGGATAAAACCTCCTGCTTAATTTATACCCAGGAACACCGAAAAGATTCATCCTGTGAGCTAATCTGTAAAAAATCGTATGGCCAAAGACCATTAAAAATAAAAATTAACATTATTTCTTAAAGTATAACAGAGTATAATCAATGTTGTGGTTCTGTTCGCCGAGCTGGGAATTTGTGTTGCAGACGTTTCGTCCCCTGTCTAGGTGACATCCTCAGTGCTTGGGAGCCTCCTGTGAAGCACTTCTGTGATGTTTCCTCCGGCATTTATAGTGATTTGTACCTGCCACTTCCAGTTGTCAGTTCCAGCTGTCCGTTGCAGTGGCCGGTATATTGGGTCCAGGTCGATGTGCTTATTGATTGAATCAGTGGATGAGTGCCATGCCTCTAGGAATTCCCTGGCTGTTCCCTGTTTGGCTTGTCCTATAATAGTAGTGTTGTCCCAGTCGAACTCATGTTGCTTGTCATCTGAGTGTGTGGCTACTAAGGATAGCTGGTCATGTCGTTTCGTGGCTAGTTGGTGTTCATGGATACGGATCGTTAGCTGTCTTCCTGTTTGTCCTATGTAGTGTTTTGTGCAGTCCTTGCATGGGAATTTGTACACTACATTGGTTTTGCTCATGTGTATAATCAACTAACAACTATTTACAATTCCACATGCTAACCTATCTGTTACCTTCCCTTCTATAATACTAGTCTGATAAAACTTCCAATTAAGATTTACGAAACAAAACTTCTTATCTCAAGACCAAGCAGCTTTTGGTTCTTCTATTTGGATCTGCCTGTGTCTTCTTTTCTTTTTCTTAGGATTCCTGCTTCACAGGTTACTGATCAGTAAAGGTACTTTTAAGAGAGCTGTTTATTATGCAGTCTTTGACATGTCGGTAGCTGGGCACTTCTGCACCCAAGTGTTCAATTTTTTCCCAGTCTTATACCCCAGGGCATCAGATTGTGTCATTGGATTTTAAGATTGTCAATATACTCAATTCAAACTCGATTGGAAATTGGTATTTTTCGGGATGTTTAAACTGATTGGCCGAATTCATACAGTCATCAAATCATAGAAATGTACAGCATGGAAATAGACCCTTCGGTCCAAAACATCCATGCCGACCAGATATTCCGCCCCAATCTAGTCCAACCTGCCAACACCCAGCCCATATACCTTCCTATTTATACACCCATCCAGATGACTTTTAAATGCTGTTATTGTACTCGCCTCCACCACTTTTTCTGGCAGCCCATTCCACACGCGCACCACCCTCTGTGTGAAAAAGTTGCCCCTTAGGTCTCGTTTATATCTTTCCCCTCTTACCCTAGTTCTGGAATCCTCCACCCCAGGGAAAAGACCTTGCCTATTTACCCTATCCATGCCCCTCATGATTTTATAAATCTCTATAAGGTCACCCCTCAGTCTCCAACCCTCAAAAACCTTTCCCTAGAGGTCAAATCCTCCAACCCTGGCAACATCCTTGTAAAACTTTTCTGAAACCTTTCAAGTTTCACAGCATCTTTCCGATAGGAAGGGGACCAGAATTGCACGCAATATTCCAAAAGTGGCCTAACCAATGTCCTGTACAGTTGCAACATAACCTCCCAACTCCTGTACTCAATGTTCTGACCAATAAAGGAAAGCATTCCAACTGCCTTCTTCACTATCCTATCTACCTGTGATTCTACTTCCAAGGAGTTATGAACCTGCACTCCAAGGTCCCTTTGTTCAGCAACACTCCCTAGGACCTTCCCATGAAGTACATAAGTCCGGCTAAGATTTGCTTTTCCAAAATGCAGCACCTCGCATTTATCAAAATTAAACTTCATCTGCTACTTCTCAGCCCATTGGCCCAACTGATCAAGATCCTGTTGTAATCGGAAGTAACCTTCTTTGCTGTCCACTACACCTCCAATTTTGGTGTCATCTGCAAACTTACTAACTATACCTCCTATGTTCACATCAAAATCATTTATATAAATGACAAAAAGTAGTGAACCCACCACCAATTCTTGTGGCACTCCACTTGTCACAGGCCTCCAGTCTGAAAAAACAACCCTCCGCCACCACCCTCCATCTTCTACCCTTGAGCAAGTTCTGTATCTACAATCCTAGTTCTCCCTGTATTCCATGAGTTCTAACCTTGCTAACCAGTCTCCCATGCGGAAACCTTGTCAAACACCTTACATAGATCACGTCCACCTCAATCTTCTTTGTTACTTCTTCAAAAAACTCATTTGCGTTTGTGCGACATAATTTCCCACGCACAAATCCATGCTGACTATCCCTAATCAGTCCTTGTCTTTCCAAATACATGGACATCCTGTCCCTCAGGATTCCCTCCAACAACTTGCCCACCATCGACATCAGGCTCACCTGTGTATACTACCCTGGCTTGTCCTTACCACCTTTCTTCAATAATAGCACCACGTTAGCCAACCTGCAGTCTTCTGGCACCTCACCTGTAACTATCAATGATACAAACATCTCAGCAAGAGGCCCAGCTTCCCACAGAGTTCTAGGGTACACCTGATTAGGTCCTGGGGATTTATCCCCGTTTATGCATTTCAAAACATCCAGCACTTCCTCCTCTGCAATGTGGACATATTTCAAGATGTCACCATCTATTTCCATACATTCTATATCTTCCATGTCCTTTTCCACAGTAAACACTAATGCAAAATACTCATTTAATACTGCCCCGATCTCCTGTGGCTCAACACAAAGACTGCCTTGTTGATCATTGTGGGGCCTCTCATCCTCGTTACCCTTTTGTCCTTAGTGTATTTGTAAAAATCCTTTGGATTCTCCTTAATTGTATTTGTGAAAACTATCCTATGTCCCCTTTTTGTCCTCCTAATTTCCCTCTTATGTACAATCCTACTGCCTTATACTCTTCTAAGGATTCACTTGATCTATCCTGTCTATACCTGACATATGCTTCTTTCATTTTCTTAACCAAACCCTCAATTTTTGTCACCAACCAGCATTCCCTATACCTACCAGCCTTTCCTTTCACCCTAACAATAATATACTGTCTCTGGATTCTAGTTATGTCATTTCTGAAAGCTTTCCATTTTCCAGCCGTCTCTTTACCTGTGAACATCTGCCCCCAACCAGATTTTGTGTGTTCTTGCCTAATACTGTCAAAATTAGCCTTCCTCTAATTTAGAACTTCAACTTTTAGATCTGGTCCATCCTTTTCCATCACTATTTTAAAACTAATAGAATTATGGTCACTGGCCCCAAAGTGTTCCCCCACTGACACCTCAGTCACCTGCCCTGTCTTATTTCCCAAGAGTCGGTCAAGTTTTGTACCTTCTCTAGTAGGTACATCCACATGCTGAATCAGAAAATTTTCTTGTACACACATAACAAATTCCTCTCCATCTAAACCCTTAACACTATGCCAGTCCCAGTCTATGTTTGGAAAGTTAAAATCCCCTACCATAATCACCCTATTATTCTTACAGATAACTGAAATCTCCTTTCAAATTTGTTTCTCAATTTCCCTCTGGCTATTAGGGGGTCTATAATAAAATCCTAATAAGGTGATCATCCCTTTCTTATTTCTCAGTTCCACCCAAATAACTTCTCTGGATGTATTTCTGTGAATATCCTCCCTCAGTACATCTGTAATGCTATCCCTCATCAAAAATGCCACCTCCCTCCTCTCTTTGCCTTCATTTGTATCCTGGAAAATTAAGCTGGCAGTCCTGTCCATACCTGAGCCATGTTTCTGTAATTGCTATGATATCCCAGTCCCATGTTCCTAACCATGCCTTGAATTCATCTGCCTTCCTTGTTGGCCTCTTGCATTGAAATAAATGCAGTTTAATTTATCAGTCCTACTTTGTTCTCTGCTTTGTTCCTGCCTGCCCTGACTGTTTGACTTCCTTCTTTTCACAACTGTACCAGTATCAGATTGATCTCTTTCCTCACTATCTCCCTGGGTCCCACCACCCCCTTCCCACCACCCCCTTCCCACTCGACTTGATTAAAGCCTCCCGAGCAGCTCTAGCAAATCTCCCTGCCAGTATATTAGCCCCCTTCCAATTCAGGTGCAATACGTCCTTCTTGTACAGCTCACTTCGACCCCAAAAGAGATTCCAATGATCCAAAAAGGTGAATCTTTCTACCATTCACCAGCTTCTCAGCCATGTATTCATCTGCTTTATCCTCATATTCCTGCCCTCACTAGCTCGCAGCATTGGGAGTAATCCAGATATTCCTACTCTCGAGGACCTCCTTTTAAATTCCTGCCTAACTCTCTATATTGTCCCTCCAGAATGTCATCTTTTTCCCTTCCTATGCTGTTGGTTACAATGTGTACAATGACCTCCGGCTGGTCCCTCTCCCCATTGAGAACATTCTCACCCTCGCTGAGATATCTTTGATCCTGGCACCAGGGAAGCAACACACCATTCTGATTTTTCACTGCTGGGCACAGAAACATCTGCCGTGACTCAGACTAGAGAGTCCTCTAACACAATCAATCTCTTGGAACTCAACATACCCTTCATTGCATTAGAGACAGACTCAATACCAGAAACTTGGTTGTTCATGCTACATTCCCCTGAGAATCCATCACCTCCTACATTTTCCAGAACAGCATACTTGCTTGAAATGGGGATAGCCACAGAAGACTCCTGCACTACCTGCCTACCTCTCTTACCATTCCTGGAGTTAACCCATCTATGTGACTGGATCTCCGGCTTTTCTCTCTTCCTATAACTGCCATCCATCACACCCGATAGCTCTTGTAAATGCCTCATTGTCTCTAACTGTCACTCCAATGGATCCATTCATCTGACAGGATTCGCAACCAATGGCATTTATTGCAGATATAATTCTGCAATAAACTCTACCTAATCTCCTACATCTGACAAGAAGAACATATCACTCTACTAAGGGCCATTTTTGCTTCTTCCAATCTGTAGTCCCAAAAAATAGCACAGTCTTATTCCTCTACAAAACACTGCTCCAGGCTAACTTTATACTTATGGCTTATATTTTTAGGTTAAATCTAGAGACATATCTCACATAAAACATATAAGCAAGAAAGAACCGACTCTACTCACCACTGCAGACTTATAGCAAGGCCAAACTTAAAACTATTTATTTATCTGTTTCTGTGCTGTGACCTTTCCTAAACAGGTTCCTCCAAAATCAGTTGTGAATTTCACTGTTTGTTAATTTTTCCAGACACACTCTGATGTCCAGCGATACATGAATTCAAACAGCAAAGGCAGTAACTGCGCAGGTTCACTGCTGTGTCGTTAGCAGTGTGGGTTTCTTTCTCTCTCTCTTCCCTGCACAGATCATGTGCTGCCTTTGTCTGTTCCTCTCCCTTTTAAAAGTGCTGTTGTTTTGACTGTTTTTTTCTCCCCAGCTCCAAAACAATGCGACAACACATAAAACAGTAATTGCTGCTCCTGAAATTTGAGGAAATAATCTCCAACACCTAAAATACCTCAAAAAAGGAGTAGCCTGTTACAGCCAGAAATTTTTCCCGTCCTCCATCTTGTATATTTCGAATCTGTTTTTTGTCATTTCCAGACAACCAGCTACCCCAGTAGCTGGAGCACATGTTACATTGTGTCTTATTGAGAACACTTGGTGCTGTCACTGCTAACTTTTAACTCTTAAAAGGTATAGTTCACCAACATCTTCATAACAATTTAGAACAAAAAATGAAGCATTAGGCTAATTTATGCACATATTCAAAAGGCTATTTCAAAACTGACAAAATAGATATAGTGGGCCAAGTATAACAATTATATTTCTAGTCTTTAAATCAATGGCTTAAGATTAGGGATAAATTTTATATGGAGCTCCTGTCACTTTTATTAGTCCATGAAAATCATATACAGGTAGGTGTTTTACCCAACATCATGAGGTCATGCCAATATGGCTCATTATTCCTGTTGGATTTTCATATCCCCTTAAATCTATGTAAACTCATTATTCCCTATTGGTAATACCTGTGCAGTATGAGACTTCGTCTAGTGGTGTTGAGTAGTACCTAACCTCTATCAGCATTAACATAAGTTCTATACTTCTGCAGCTCTAAAGAAGAGTCATATCAAACTCAAAACATTACCTCTATTTCTCTCCATATATGCTGCCAGATTGGCTGAGTTTCTCTAGTATTCTCTGTTCTTGTAAACAAAGATTTATTGAGCATCATGCTACACAATTATGAGTGCAGTATTTTCGAAAAGAAGAAAGTTTTGCTTTTAGAAGGAATGAAGACTAACTTTCAAATTGAGCTGGTCAAGGAGACAGAGATCATCTTGGCGTCAACAGCAGATGCCCATGGTCACTGGCCCAGAGGGGACTGACACAGCAGAGATGGACAGTGCTCAAAGTAAAGTCTACTAAAAGAGATAGATGAGGAAAGAAATGTATGAGCCATCACCTTCATGGGGGAAGACCAGTAGGTCCCCTACATCAGTCCAAGTGATGAACAATGACGGCTCTCACCAAAAGACTGCAAGACACCTGGGACATGCGAGAATACTACCTCTACTCTTCTATTCTACAGAATGACTTTGGGATCAGTGAGACATTCTCAATTTTCATGGTTGTATACTTTCTTTATCCAATGAACTAATATATTGTATTTAAACTGCTGCTTCTTAACAAACTCACTAAACAATTAGAAATTTGCTACAAAACTTTGACTGCCTACATTAGGTAAATGTGAACATGAATCTCCTAAAAAAAAAGCACTCCCAGCCATGAAACAGCTGTGTCTTTTAGCATGTTATCTAAAACCCACAAACTATAACACAAAACAGGCCAATGATCTGGTCACAAGAAAGAGAAAATAATCGAGATTCAACAAAACAGTTAGTTTTGTCTTTCTTCATCATTGTCTCATACACACCAAAGACAGAGGAAATGATCAATGTAGAATCCACTGCATCTGACAGTTGCCAGTAGCTACTTCCTTTTAAATATAATCATTCATGGGGTGACTGGTTAGGTGTTCTTCCAGACTCATGAATACAGATCCTTTAAGTCGGATCACACTAAGCATTTGACTGAGTTGCTAGGGGTCTTACAGCAAAACATCAAGAAATGAGAGATTTATAGGAAAACATATGGACATATATTAAGAAGAGATTTGTGAACATTCAGAGGTAACAAACACTAGCTGGATAGAATAGTACAAGAACTCAGGAAGGAAAGCAAAGGATTGGAGAATGAGAGGTACAGTGAGACAAGAAATCTAAAAGGTACAGAGAGAAGGGGAACTGTTTTGTCAATAAACTAGACATATTGGCACAAGAATCCACACCTTCTTAGCAAAATTCTAATTCTGTTTTGCTAAACACGTTTACCTTTCCTGAAGATCTGATTCCTTGACAGAGCGCCAACCCAGTTATCAGCCATGCCAGAAGCAAGGAAAGGGCTAAATACCAGACTATTTCACCAGTCTCGTCAATGGAATTTGTACGTCGCAAAACTGCTTTACTAAGTAAAATGACAAATATCCATATTACCCATCACACATTTTCTAGTAAAATCACTCATTATATAGTATTAAGATTTTGCTCAATTGTGTTTGAAAGATAATTGCTACTTCTTTTAGAATTTGTGTTCTTTCCTCTTTCATGGTATTTGGGTGATGCTGACCACTCATAATTACAATTAAACTGAGTAGCATGCTATACAATTTCAGAGGACAGTTAAAAGTTAACCACGTTACTATGTGTCTGCAGTCACATTAGAATAGACTGGGAAAGGATGGGAAATTTCATTTCCTATAGGAAATGAGTATGTGAGCTGGACTATTGCAACAATTAATTATTGTTTCATGGTTACCATTACAGACACATTTATAATCACAATTTATGAATTAAATTTCCACTTCATCATTTGTCATGGTCGCATCTGAACTATTGCTGCTAGAGCATTAGTCGAGGCCACTGGATCACCAGTCTTCTGTTATTTCAAGTATGTCAAAATTTCCCCTCAAATGTGGTGTAGTTGTTACAAAACCTAAATTGAATTTACTATTAATTTGATTCTTGTTTTTTTTAAAAATCTTACATTTAACACATTAGTACTGCTACTTCTATAAAACATGCCTGAATATTAAAGCTTCATCACTCAAACCCATCCTTCCTTTCTCTAATCTAAAAATGTCATAAACCTCTAAGTAAAACAAGCAGATTCCTAACTTTCTTCCTTAGCAAACTTTGGTTAATTCCTTACGAAGGTTTTAATTAGTCTAAAGTTTGGCACTTTCTCTCTTAACGCTGATGAAATCTGGTAATGCTGGTGATTTATTTTGAAAATGTTTCTTTGAGGAGCATTTTTTTAGGTGGAGTTATCAAGTATTGTTAATGGTAGAAATCATGATCTATTTGCTCATTTACATCTGTCAAATTGATGGACAATACAATTCTGTCCAAATCATTCTGGGACAATTGCAACATTTAAAGGCATTTGGATGGGTATATGAATGGGAAGGGTTTGGAGGGATATGGGCCCGGTGCTGGCAGGTGGGACTAGATTGGGTTGGGATATCTGGTCGGCATGGACGGGTTGGACTGAAGGGTCTGTTTCCATGCTGTACATCTCTATGAATCTATGACTCTTCCATCAGTACAATATATTGAAATAGAAAGAAAGAAATGAAGCAGATGTTCCATTTACTGTTTTGATTTTCAAAAGCACTAATAATGAGACCTCTTTAAAACAAGAAAAACATTTGAAATATACAGGCAAGTTCCAATGTTCATAGGAGTTATGTTTTTCAAAAAACTCAAATAATTTTTTCTGCAAAAGGTAGAATGCAAATTTGTACCCTGTGATAGATATATGTATAGTGTTCATAGTTTCTACTTAAAGGAATGTTTCTTTTCTTTACATTTTTAAAACCACAGATGAAAAATGACTGGACTTATGGATGAAATGATATACAGTAACATCAGCAAATTCACAAAACATGGACAAGCAAACAGGACCTTACTCGTCAAGAGTTTTGCTGTATGAATACAATTTTTTTTATTCAAGTATTTGTTCAAAATCACTCATTATTTTAATTCATTCCTGGGCTGAGGGCATTGCTTTAGACCAGCATTTATTGTCCATCTCTAATTGCCTATGGGATAGTTCAAGGGTCAACTACAATGTTGTGTGCCTGGAGTTCACATGCAGGGCATATCATGTAAGGTTGGCAGTTTCCTTCCCTAAAGGACATTAGTAAACCAGGTGGATTTTTCCAACAATTGATAATGTATTCATGGTCATCATTAGATTCTTAATTCCACCAGGATTGATGAGGGCAGAGTGGTAGATGTGATCTATATGGATTTCAGTAAGGCGTTCAACAAGGTTCCTCATGGGAGACCGGTTAGCAAGGTTAGATCTCATGGAATACAGGGAGAACTAGCCACTTGGATATAGAATTGGCTCAAAGGTAGAAGACAGAGGGTGGTGGTGGAGGGTTGCTTTTCAGACTCGAGGCCTGTGACTAGTAGTGTGCCACATGGACCGGTGCTGGGCCCACTGTTTTTCATCATTTATATAAATGATTTGGATGCAAACATAGGAGATATAGTTAGTAAGTTCGCAAATGACACTAAAATTTGAGATGTAGTGGACAGCAAAGAAGGTTACCTCAGATTACGACGGGATCTTGATCAGATGGACCAATGGGCTGAGGAGTGGCATATGGAGTTTAATTTACAAAAATGTAAGGTGCTGCATTTTGGAAAAGCAAATCAGGGCAGGACTTATACACTTAATGGTGAGGTCCTAGACAGTGTTGCTGAACAAAGAGACTTTGGAGTGGAGGTTTATAGTTTCTTGAAAGTAGAGTTGCAGTGAGATAGAATAGTGAAGAAGGCGTTTGGTATGCTTTCCTTTATTAGTCAGAGCATTAAGTAGAAATTAGGAGGCTAAGGTTGCGGCTGTACATGACATTGGTTAGGCCACATTTGGAATATTGCGCACAGTTCTGGTCTCCTTCTTATCAGAAGGATGTTGTGAAACTTGAAAGGTTCAGAAAAGATTGACAAGGATGTTGCCAGGTTGGAGGATTTGAGCTACAGGGAGAGGCTGAATGGGCTGGGGTCGTTTTCCCTGGAGCATCGGAGGCTGAGGGGTGACCTTATAGAGGTTTATAAATTCATGAGGGGCATGGATAGGATAAATAGACAAAGTCTTTTCCCTGGGGTGGGGGAGTCCAGAACTAGAGGGCATAGGTTTAGAGTGAGAGGGGAAAGATATAAAAGGGACCTACGGGGCAACTTTCTCACACGAGGCTGGTGCATGTATGGAATGAGCTGCCAGAGGATGTGGTGGAGGCTGGTACAATTGCAGCATTTAAAAGGCATCTGGACGGGCATATGAATAACAAGGGTTTAGAGGGACATGGGCCAGGTGCTGACAAATGGGACTAGATTAGGATACCTGGTTGGCATGGATGAGTTGCACCAAAGGTCTGTTTCCATGCTGTACATCTCTATGACTTGATCTGCTACAGCAGGATTTGAACCCAGGTCCGGAGAGCATTTCCCAAGCCAATAGATTAACAGCCCAGTGATAATATCACCAGGCTGTTGCCTCCACTTTTACAATGGAAGTTTCATTATATTTAGTCATTTTGTTCTACATACTTAAAATACACCTTCAAAATTATTAAACAGCATATTACTTTGATTAAGTTCACAACAAATGAAATCTTACAATGTAGTTAATGAGCCATTTTACTTACACCCAGTATTGTTCACTCGAACTTTGAGTAACGTGGATTTCAGTGTGATTTGTGCATATACCAGCCCGTGTAAAATTGCAGGGAAGATCTGTAGTAGGTATTATAAACAAATTTTATTTTATGTTATAATTAGTCGAATAAATTTAAAATGAGCCTTCAGTTAAAATGTTTAATTTCGCTTGATTATTCCATATTTTTTCAAAGCTTTTCACCTTAGGGAGAATTCTCAAGAATACCATTAAAAGGAAAAAAAAGTGTGTACTAGAAGCTATAGATATTGATACAAGTTTCTTGTTCTGTGTGCACATGTTGTGCCCAGTTCAACTCAACTAAAAGTTAGCAGCAACTTACTTAATTTCTCTGGAAATTTTTCTAACCAATCAAAATTAACCTTCCTGCTTTGAAAATTAAATAAATCCTGGCCATTAACTGGCAATCCTGCTCCTTGGATGCCCTGACTGGCTGTGCTTTTCCAGCACCACACTCTTGACCCGAGTCATCATTATCTGCTACACTGACCATGGCAGCACCTCTAATAATCAGGCAACCAATCAGCAATCTTCTCTCTTACTGTAAAGAATGCTGGCATTCCCTTTTATTGGTATTCTTGTGTATTGACTTGAGTAGAAAATGAAAGGCTTTGATAAAATGTATCTTTCTTTCATCAATACTCAAGTTCTTTTTTTTTACCAATTATCTTAATACAGTTTTAATTTATACGAAGATTAGCCAATGGTAAAATTAGGTTTAATGTTATCAAACTTCCATCAATTAATTCTTCCTCGTCCTTAATTCCCAACCAGTACTTCACCTAACTTTGAATATCACATTGGAATATTTTATAGTCAAGATGGAAGGAACAATCTTAGTTTTACACCCCATTTGCAATTTGCACCTCTGATAGTGCAGCATGCTGTCAGTACAGCATTGAACTAACAGTCTGAATTATATGCTCAGGACTCTTAAATTACTTTACATACAAGGTCCTCCAATTTAAATTATGACAATATTAAAAGCATTAATGCTGATATAATTGATAAAAATGTAGGTCTAATTTTCCATCTGGCAACATAACAATTACTAATCAAGAAAAGCAGAGGGCTGTTTACTTCTATGAAACGTGGAATTGACTACAATGAGAAACAAATTTCCTTGCAATTGAATGCATGTTCCTAAGCTTTTTTCAACTCAGAAGCTACAACAGAGCTATTGTCAGTCAACCTTTTATGAAAAATACCATGGACTTGATTTTGTAGTCACTTGCTAATATTTCCAAAAGTGGAGGACTCATAAAAATAATGTGAATGGCCTTCACCCCACCTTCTTGTCTGTGTTCTGTAATATGGTGAACTGAAAAAGATGTCAAGGCTGCTCTGGATGATGATTTTCCTACACCTCGGATGCTGCCTGACCTGCTGTGCTTTTCCAGCACTATTCTAATCTAGACTTAAGTTGATCGAAGCCTTTGGTTTTAAAGACCTCATTCTGCCTGTGTGACTAATTGAAATGCAGCAGGGGAAGGTGGAGACAAAGTGAACAGGCCTGAAGATTTTCATGTGTAGATTTTAGAACAGGTGGGAAGGGTACTTTTGCAGCTGGTGGAGAAGGGTTCACCTGTGCCCATTAGAAACAACACCGTCCCCACAAGGTCATACCCCTTTAAATCTCCACCAGTGGTTTCCCACTCTGCTATTCTCCCAAGGTCTGCCAGCCAAGCTCGTCAAAAATCCAGACTTAGCTTTGATTCGGGTTCCATCAGTTTTTTTCTTGGGGACTATCTATAGTCCCAGCATTTTTACTAGGGCTATTGGAATAACAGAGCTGATAACAATCAATTTGTCCAGCAGCTCTCTAGCATGGGACTACCATCCAAGTAGAGATTCAAATTTCACTCTGAAACAAAGTAGGCCTCGATCTATGAAATACCTCCGTATGCCAGCCAGAGTTCAAGGCAGCTACCGACATTGCTTGGAGAGGGTTGGAATTACAGTTCCCTATAAACCCAACTCATTAGAAATTTTATCTGATGGAAATTTATTATTTTAAAGGGATTTCCATTCAGATGGTTACAACCTTTTTGTATTTTAATTGGAAATGGGCAGATTTGAGGTGGATATGATTCTTATGTCAAATTTACAGCTTTTAAAATTCGCCCACTCAAACCAAATCTTGTAATGAATATCAAGACAACGGAAGTAATTTTACACTGATTATCTTGGTTTCTTTATCAAATTCTGCAGAAAGGAAATCTCTGGAAACTTTCCTCTTCAATTATGTGCAGACATGTGCATGGGAAAAGTTTCATCCATCAGGCAACATTTTTAATGAAGGCAAAGGACTGAAGTCAATATAGAAAATAAATTAAATTAATGTCTTGAAACAATTTGTTCATATCTTTACTTACAGCATTAGTAGCTTTAATGCTGAGAAAAAATAGTGTATCAAAATTATAAGGCATGTTGAATGATTTGTGGGCGTCCAGTGCCAAACTGCAGCATCAGAAGGCAGTATAATCTCATTCTGAATGATCCACATTTGTACTTAACATACTATTATAGGAAGTATGAAACTTAAACATTAAAAACACTTACACAAAAAAATCAAGTATTCTGTTTCAATTAAAGGAGTAAACAACATAGCAGATTGATATACAATAAAGTTATTTAAAGATCTGTTTCACTAAGAGTATATTCCAATTATTTTCTACTTTATTTTGAAAATATAACTATATGGATTCATTTTAATTAAACTTGTGTAATAGTGTTTAACTTTGTCTATCCAATCGTGTGATCCAATAAGAATAAACGGAAACCTAAACACTACATTTAAGCAATGAGCAAATGGCAGATGGTTCAAGATTATTTCTGTGTTGCATATATGTGCTAGACTTGTAAGAATTCATGGAGTAACAGGTCAGCCAAAACTAAAACAATCTGAATATCATTCAGCTGAATGCACCTTTGGTTATCATTTCAATTCAAATTCACTCACTCTCTTGGGTGAATACTATGCCAGTCACAGGATATAAAATATATCTTATGAACAATTACTAATGGTGCATCTAGTGAATTACTGACAGATCAACTGAATATTCCATAGTTTACTGAATTATTAGAATTAGAATTGTTAATCATCATGATTTGCTTAAAGAAATTTATGTTCAAATGCCTTAATCTCATTTTGATGGTAGAATTGCAACATCTGTTGAATGATTTATACAAATAAACAATTAAAAAGACTATTTTATGTTCGTAATTTTTTTTCTTATTTGAATTAAATGGCACTTCTCTTTATAGCTTTTTGAGTGTGTCTTATTCTGACATCACATCCAGGTCTTCAGCACTACAACCAGGATATTGTCTGGGTTCATTCTTTTTGCTGTTCACTTTGAGCTATAGTGAATCCAATTGGTTGATATCTGGTGTCTGGTGGGACTTCAGGAGTGGGTCTAGACTGATCAGCAAATAGGTACAAATATTTCATTCTGAAGTAGGGTTACTGGACCCTAAATATTAACTCTGCTTTCTCTCTACAGATGCTGCCAGACCCCTGTTGAGCTTTACCAACAATTTCTGTTTTTGCTTCTGATTTCCAGCATTTACAGTTTTTTCTGCGTTTACAAACACTTTAAACTTGCTTTGTCCATTGACATGATGGCCTTCACCATCAGGGAAGATCTCAATGGTGATGATTTATTATGTATCTTGATTGTTTTGCCACTAGAATGAAAAATGTGGCTTTTTAAACATGTAAAGATTACATTTTCCACATTTGTAATATGTATCATATTGTAGGTTTGCTACTTCCTTTGCTGCTTTTCTACATGTAATCCAATTCATTATCATTTCCAGGTATTACGTTGCAATGAGCCTGTTGAAAATCAGCCGATGTCAGAAAAACTTTCCTTATGCGATACGAATTCTCAGAATATTCCAATCAATTAAAAATAATATCAATTCTACTCCACCTTCTCTGAATCTCACTGACATCGTATTAACTGTTTGGATTGACATGCAATCATGTACAAATGGCCCTACCTTGTCTACCTTAGTCAACCCTAATGCAGCATTTACATCCAAAACATTAACACAAACAAGATTAAGCTACACTCAGATTGCAAAAGAGTGCCTGGCCATTGTATCTGGTTATGAACGTTTTCATCAATGCTTATTTGGAAAAGACAATGTAACAGTTGAGTCTGATCCCAAGCTGCCTCAAAGCATTTTCCTCAAATGGTTACCTGTACTAATGAGTCATCAAAGAATGTTACTCCAGTTGTGGAGAGCATTTGAATGTGACACACAAGCATGAGAATGAGATGTACATTGCTGATATACTGTCAAAGTAGACAGGCAGGAGGCTGGAAGAACACAGCAAGGCAGGCAGCATCAGGAGGTGGAGAAGTTGATGTTTTGGGTGGAACCCTTCTTCAGGACTGGAGATGGGTGTAGGGGGAGCTGCAGATAAAGGGAGTGGCAGCGAAAAGGTGGTGCAGTGGGGATAGATGAAGACAGGTAGAGGGTACGACCTGGTTGGTCAATAGGAGGAATGAATCTGGTTGGTAGCAGGGAGGAGTGGAAGGGAGGGGTAGCAGCTGGGGAGGGAGTTGAGGGATGGGAAGGAAGGTTAGTTTTTGTGCCTCTGACATACTGTCAAAAGCAGCCTTCCCAATGACAAATGTAGAGAGTGTAACAATAGAGTCCAAAATCTTCCAAATCTAACAAGAAGCAGCAGCTTACCATACTTTGGAAGGGGTCAATCCAGGATGCAATAGATAAACAATTTGCTCAAATCAAGTAAACTACCCAACAGGATGCAATCATTGAAATGGTGCAAGAAGTAGTGATGAAAGGATGGTCCAAAAGCATCAAATTCCCACCTCTGCTAGAAAAGCATATTTGATAAAAAGATGAATTGCCAGCACAAGGTGACATATTGTACAAGGAAAATAGGATTTATATACCTAAGGAGTTAAAAGGGGAGATGGTAAACTGTATATATTACAAGCCACAAGGAACTGAACCAAGTCTACAAAGGTCACCGGGCAGCACGGTGGCCCAGTCATTAAACTGCTGCCTCACAGCGCCAGAGACCCAGGTTCAAGTTCTGCCTCAGGCAACTGTCTGCGTGGAGTTTGCACATTCTCCCCGTGTCTGCGTGGGTTTCCTCTGGGTGCTCGGTTTCCTCCCACAGTCCAAAAAGATGTGCAAGTTAGGTGAATTGGACATTGCTAAATTGCCCGTAGTTTTAGGTGACGGGCTAGATGTTGGGGAAGGGTCTGGGTGAGTTGCTCTTCAGAGGGTCGGTGTGGACGTTTTGGGCCGAAGGGCCTGTTTCCACACTGTAAGTAATCTAATCTAATCAAAGATGTAGTCTCCTAACTAAACATGAAGAATGAAATCAAGCACCACTTCAGCCAGTGCAGGGCTTCTAATGAGGTTCAAGCCGCGCAAGCCAGAGAGCTGCTGATGACACATCACATCTGAGACAGACCATGGATGAAGGTATGAGTAGATCTCTTCACACTGACAGATTTGATTATTCTGTCAACATAGTCTAGTACTCTCACTATTGGGTGATGGACCCACTGACTTCAATGAATATCGATGGGATTGTGGAATGACTGAAAACACACTTCAGACATAGTGGCAAACCTAACATTGTGGTGAGTGACAATGGCCCTGAATTCACAAGTAAATAACTAAGTTGCTTCATAAAGATTTTGGAAATTGAACAATAAACACCACTTCTCCAAAATATCTCCAGTCAAACAGAAAGGCTGAGGCAGCCGCAAATATGGCCTAAGGGATCACATATAAGTCAAGTGAATCCAGTACAATGTATACAAGGCAATCCTCAAGTGCAAAGACATAGATATAAAAGGCATGGAAAGTAGTCCAGTACAAAGACTAGTGTCACACAATAACTACACTATCTCATCCAAATGCTGAAGACAGAAGTCGAAACAGGTGAGAGTGACATTATCAAGGTGCTGTGACAAAAAAACAAATATAATTTTGACAAGACTGTCAGAGTTGACCAGTGGAGACAAAAACCCTTACGTGCTTTCAACAAATGTCCACCCAAGTGGCAACTTAGGCCCTTACATGAAGTAGTTGTTACTTCAAATATACACAACAGGAATGCCCAGATGTACCGTCACAACTGCAGCATATATACACAACTGGAGAAGCTATTCCTCAACTACAGGTGGCTAAATCAGGAAAATATGAACTCACCACTCTGCACGACCCACAAAACAACCACATCAAGAGGATCCACAGCAACCCAACAACAGAAAGTGAACTTCAGCAGGGACCATACAACATCAAATGACATGGGAATAATACTCTTCCAGAGTAGGGATATTACATAGCTGAACAGCCAACAACTGCTCAGATATCATTAAGATTCAGAGACTACACATGCAGGGACTGATGAGAATAATGAACTACTAATCCATGAGGGCGGTCATGTTGATACAGGATAAATTGGCTAAATCAAATGTCCATGACAATGCATGTTTTTGGTATAAAAATGAGGAACATTTAGATTGAAATGAAAGCATGTATAAATGCCATAGTTTTGTGATCTCTACCATGAGGTACACATCTTGCAACCCATCTTACAGGCACTTCAGTAAACACTCCATTCTGACCAGATTGTTGCCTTGCAAACATAGAACATCAACTATTATTTCTGTATCTCAAGTATCAGCATGAATCCACTTGAGAGACAAATGTTTCACTTTGGATAAAGCAAAGGAAAAAAAGTAAAAGCAAATTGCTGGGGTTGCTGGAGAAAAAAATCATATCAGATTCAAAATGTTAATTTTGCTTCTTTCTCTACAGATGCTGCCAGATATGCTTAGTTTCTCCAAAAGCAAAACGTTCATTTCACATGCCCATAATCATCAGATATACTGACTGTTCTACCAATACAAGATGTGAAGTTCCTTTGTCTTCAAGCTCTTTCCAATTAGCTTCCTCCTTAGGCCATGATTCCAATTTCTCCACGGTTTTTAATGTAGGAAGGCAAGAAATACTCTTTGTTTGGTAAGTACCACGAAATACATCTTTGGGTCTGTTAAAGCCAGTTAAAAAAATAAATATGGCTACCTAATGAATTATGCATGTATATGTTAATCATTTATTAGATGGTGCAATACTACCAATGATATGGTTAATGCATTTAAGCATTAAATCCTTCAACTGGGACACAGTAATTAAAACCATGAAGCACATAGCAGAGTGTAAAAGGCTAAAAGAGATTTCAGGCTAGTTCTTCAAGTAGTTCACTGTAAACATTACAGGGAGGTCCAAATGACACTACATTTTATTTTTATATTGAATCATTAGAAATGTACATATATCTAAAAGCTAATTACTCATGCATTTTATCAACAAATTCCAACTCATTTTACCTGCCATTATTCCCGCAGAAGAAATTCTTAGCCTCCTATCCAAAATTTATTGACTTAAGTTGTTTCCTTTTGACTTTAATAAATAATCAATTAATAGTAATAATTAATAGTAGCATCAACGTCAGAGGAATCTAAGTGTACGGGTCCACAGTTCTCTGAAAATGGCAACACAAGTGAATAAGGTGGTCAAGAAAGCATATAGCATGCTCACCTTCATCAGTCGGTCGTACAGTATAAAAATTGGCAAATTATGTTTCAGCTGTATAGAATTTTAGTCAGGCCACATTTGGAATGCTGTGTACAGTTCTGGTCATCACACTCCGAGAAAGATGTGGACATTTTGGTGAGTGTACAGAAATGGTTTACCAGGATATTGCCTGGTTTGGAGGGCAAGAGCTCTGAGGAGAGATTGGACAAACTTGGTTTGTTTTCACTTAAATGTCGAAGGCTGAGGGGCAACCTGATAGAAATTTATAAAATTATGAGGGGCATGAATAGAATGGATAGTTAGAGTCTACCCATGGTAGAGATCTCAATTAATAGGGGACATAGGTTTAAGATAAGTTGGGGTAAGTTTAAAAGAGATGTGAGGCAAATTTTTACACAAAGGACAGTAAGTGCCTGGAATGCACTGCCAGACAAGGTGGTGGAGGTGGATGCAATAGCAACGTTTTAGAAGTATCTTGATGGATGCATGAATGAGCAGGGAATAGAGGGGCATGGACTGTGTGGAGGCAAAAAGATTTTTGGTTTAGAAAGTCTTGGTGGGTCGAAGGGCCCGTTCCTATGCTGTACTGTTCTTTTTTCTAGTTTACTTATTCAAGTTATGGCCAGTAGAACTACTACATCTTCTTCACTCAAACTGGGAAAATGGACTGGGAAAATATTCAATTAGTAAATATTTTATTCAATCAAAAAAAATGCCATCAGATTACCTTTCACGTCATTCCTGCAGCTTTCATCAGCACCCCACCAATCAAAGCAGTTTGACCATGGCAAGGGATATTGGAAGGAAGCAAAGAGATAGTACACAGTGTAGCCTATGATGCAGTTGTAGTAGAGGGCCACAAATGTTGACACAAAGACCATAGTGATACCCACACCTTAAAATGCACAGAGAAAAAAGAAACTTAGGTTAGAAGTAATTTATTTGTTTGCACCAAATCTTTTCACACATTTACTTAGCTGGAAAAATCAATTACTCAGTTCAATGGAATTACTGTTACTTAGTTTTTGCTTGCACAGTACCTTTTTGTCAGTTTATCCAACTAATTATCTTTTGAACAAATAATTAAAAGGTAGTTTTATTTGGACAGCAAAACCATATTAATTCTAACTGGGATTTCAATAAGTAACTTCTACTGAAATATATTTCCATTATTCTTGTATGTGACAAATTAGCTTGATGAGCTGCAAACACAGATAGTCACAAGGAACTCTGTCAACAGTAAAGACCTGATTCAAATAGGGGAGAAAAGGTCTCTTAAGATACCTAGTTATAATATATTCTGTAAGATGAGGAAAATAATACAAGGTGAGTGAGGGTATGGTGTTGACAGTATTAATCAAAGATATCAATACATGGAAATAAATGATTTAAAAGAATCTGTTTGGTTAAAATTAAGAAAAGATGAATGTCTCCAAAAGGGAAAATCAAATACTGGAATGAAATACATGTTCTGGTTAATTGCAGAAAGATGCAAGAGCATAGACTTTGAAAATAAAAGTGTGGAAGGCCAAAAAGGAAGCAGTGCGAAATATAGATCTGGGAATGAAGTGGTGTATTTTTCAGCGGGAAAACAATTAGATAAAAGTAGTCAAAATCAGGTTTAGAATAGTTCTGAAAAAGGAGAAGGAATATTCAATTGTGAGTATATTTAATTAGAGAATGGTTAATGTCAATTTTTGCAAATCCAAAAGGGATCTGGTTCAGGTAGTTTGGAATAAAAATAGATAGGCATGTATTAGTTGTGCAGTTACAGCAGATAAAGTGTCAGAGCGGTTGTGGTACTGGACCAGTAATCCAGACTCCAGGGTGAATAATCTTGAGATTGTTGGATTTCAACTCACGTAGCAGACTGAAAACTGAATTCAGTTAATTAAATAAATTTGCAATTAAGAATGTGCTGTTCTTGGACACCATGAAATTATCACCTTGGTGTAAAAATCCAAATGGTTTATTAATGTGCTTTAAAGAAGAAAAAATAATTAACTTGTTTGGCTACATATGGTGCCAGAATCGCATCAATGCATCACTCAATTGCTCCCTAAAAAAGAACAGCAATAAGACAGCTCAGTACCACGTTTGCAGTGCAATGCAGGATGGAAATCAGATGTTGCCTTCGTAGATATTGTGTCAATTATTGAGTGAATAAATAAAGAACAATGGGAGATCTTCAAAGTCATGGTTTATTATAGTCTAGATACCATAAGAGATGAAATCCAAAAAAAGTGTTTTCTGGATAATTAAGTATTTAGAGGTTAAAATCAATTAGAATTATGACTTATATTAAATGTCAGATACTTGATTTAGAAGAGAATCAAGCTGAATACGGAGGACAAGAGGAGAATTGGAGAAAGAAAATAGATGCAGGAATGAATGTTCCTTTGCTATCTAAACTTTATAAAAAAATAAAATAGATTTGGGTTACTTGAAGATCTCTAGTGTGCTTACATATTGCTAAACTCATAAAGACATATTGCTTGTCTATGGTGCTACCGTGGAGAAAGGCTGCATGCTCTGGCTGTATGATGACATCTAATTACTTGGCTAATCTGCATGTTGAGCTTCTTAAAAGAATATCACTCTCACAGTGAGAATACACTTACTCCCCTTTTTCCCCAAAAACAGATCTTGCAACCTACAAGTAGAATTACATAAACATTGGGTGATTGCAACAATATTTATATAGAGATTGAGATAGTGATATTAATTAGTAAGTACAGAGATCATAGAATCATAGAGTCATACAACACTGAAACAGACCTTGGAGTCCAGCCAGTCCATGCTGACCATAATCCCAAAATAAACTAGTCCTATCTGCCTGTTCCTGACTCATATCTCTCTAAATCCTTCTTATCCATGTACTTATCCAAATGTCATTTAAACATTGTAACAGTGCCCACATTCACCACTTGCTCAGGAAGTTCATTCCATACATGAACTACACTCTGTATAAAAAGTTTGTTCCTCATGTCGATTTAAAATATTTCTTCTCTAACCTTAAAATTGTGCCTCTCAGTCTTGAAATGCCCCATCCTAGGGAAACTATCATTAACTCTATCTATACCACTCATTGTTTTATAAACTTCTATAAGGTCGCCTCTCAACCTCCTATACTCCAGCAAAAGAAGTCCAACCCATCCAGCCTTTCTTTATAACTCATACATCCTGTAAATCTCTTCTGAACTCTCTCCAGCTTAATGATATCCTTCCTATAACTGGGCAACCAGGACTGGACATAATGATAATAATAATGATAATGATTATTACATTTATAAGTACAGAAGCTAAGAAGGTAAAGATAAATACCATCTTGCTAGTTTAAAAGCAACCCACCAGCAATTTCTCCTCGTATCCATTTTTGCCAGCACTTCCCAACATCTCAGCGCATCCTCCACAGGCAATTACGACTTGCAACCACTGTCCACAGACAAAAGTATCAACAAAATGCCAGCCTCTTCACATCATCAGGGCACATTCCAGACTCATTGATAACATAGTCCAGCAGTTTAGTAGTGCACTCTGGAACTCATTGACCCCTTACATTGTGAAGCTGTTGCCAGGTTTTTTTAACGTATGGAAATGGGCGCTCATCTCATGCATCAGATCAGGGTGCATATTAGGCCTCTTAGCTTGTTTTGCTAGTACTCAGCTAATTTACGCTGCTTCAATGCTCATTGCACTGCTGCCTTTCCTTGCATTTTTGCATAGACAAAAAGCCAGAAAATCTATCATATTTGCTAACAAGAAACAGTTAAGAAAATGGACATGTTGGTGTCTGGAATGGGTCAATGTCAATGTCACACCTACAATACATACCAGCAGGTTAGGCAAACATACTGCACATCTTTCAACCAAATAGTCTGAAAGTTCAGAAGAAGCAATCATTAGTCCATTGAGAGGAAATATGGTGAGTCAGGTCCTTCCTCAGTAGAGAAAAATGGTGAGTGTCCTTAATGTGCAGACAGTAGGCCATTCAGGGCAATGGGGTGGGTGAGAATCTTAAGGGGAAGATGTAGCACACAATATTGAGAGTAGTCAACTATTAGCCTTGAGATTGACACTTGGACAATTGGACAAATTTGGGGAAAATTCAAGAACAAAAGCAGAAGTTGCTAGAAAAGCTCAGCAGGTCTGGCAGCATCTGTGAAGAGAAATCAGAGATAACTCTTCAGGTCCGGTGATCCGTCCTCAGAATAGGAAAATTCAGGCCTTGCAGAAACAAATCTGTGACTAAAGTAAATTTATCTTCATTTGTAGTAATAAATCAGGATACTGAATGATTTCCATGATGGTGTTGGCATTCTGTACATCATGATGACTGGTTGGTCTGGCATGGATTGCAAACCATCCCTAACTTTCCAATATCACCACTGATCCTCGGTCTCAGATCATAAAGCATGCCAGTCATCCAATGCTGACTGAACAGCACAGGTACTTGTTTTCCTTAAAACTAACCCCTTCTTGAGATACTAAGTCCATCCTTGCAGGGCAAAAGTGTCTGGCACCTCTTTTATCACATTAGGCCACACTTCAATAAAACCTGTCCGTAGTGCCTTCTGTTGCAGGTCGTTACCTGTTTCTGACTGAAGTTAGTCGCAGTCATGCTGATCACTGTGCAATAGAACAATTTTGAGCACACCTTCCAATTACATTAGATCCAATGGAACATTTGCATCATTGTTCTTGGTTGGCAACCAGATCTGTGTATCTGAGGTGTCTGTGTGGTGATGCCATCTGGTAATGTAGCATTCCACATCATTCACCTCACATTCAAAATAATTTGCAAACTTAACTTAGTTTGCATGAGGACACTGCACTTCATGGTAAACTGACAGAACTGCATATTCTCAGAGGTGCAATATGGCATCAACCTTGAAATTTCATATGGCATCAAACCTGTCAGAGTCTAACTGCTGTAAATGCTGAATTAACTCTATGCAAACATTCGTGCTCCCTTCTGCTGCCACGGATACCTTGGAGATCTGGTGAATAGTGACAATGTCAAGAGCCATACACACTGATAACACTGCAACTTCTGGTATGTTCATGTCTGCCAAGTAAATATTTGCTGTTTCCATGCCAAATTGGCATGGCTTCTGTGTTAACATTTAGTAACCAGCAATCCCTCTAATTTTCTTCCAAGGCACATGGGCCTCTGAGGTCCATTCATGGCAGATTTCCAGTGTCACAATCAGTGTGCTGCCGCCAATCACCAAGCACGGAATGGCTGAGCACATGTGCAGTCATGCAGCATCGAATGAACACTGTTAGCAATATATTGCTATGGTCTGAAAAATCAATGCCCTCCAGTGCATCTTCTCCATCTCCCGCACCTCCACCCTTGAACCCCATCCCTCCAACCACAACAAGGATAAAGCACCCTGGCCCTCACTTTCCACCCCACAAATTTTGGATACAGCGCATTATCCTCCACTATTTCCACCACCTACAATCAGAACCCACCACCAGAGATATATTTCCCTCCCCATCCCCACCCGTGTTCCACAGAGACCATTCCTCCCATGGTTCCTTTGTTAGGTCCACACCCCCCTCCCCCCCACTCCCCACCAACTCACCCTCCACACCTGGATCCTTTCGTTGCCACTGCATGAGGTATAAAACCTGTGCCCACACCACCCCCTCGCCCCCGACCTCCGACCATGGCCCCAAAGGATCTTTTCACGTCTAGCAGAGATTTTCCTGCATCTCAAACACGTCACCTACTGTGTCCGTTGCTCTCGATGTGGTCTCCTCTACATTGAGGAGACAGGATGCCAACTTGCAAAACATTTCAGGGAACATCTTTGGGACGCACGCACCAAACAACCCCACCATCCTGTAGCCGACCACTTCAACTCCCCCTTCCACTCTGCCAAAGACATGCAAGTTCTGGGCCTCCTCCACTGCCAAATCCAAGCCACCCGATGACTGGAGGAAGAATGCCTCATCTTCTGCCTTGGTACTCTTTCAACCACATGGCATCAACATCGACTTCACTGGTTTCCCACACCCACACCCCATCTTATCCCAGATCCAACCCTCTAACTCGGCACTGCCCTTTGAACTGTCCCACCGGTCCATCTTCCTTCCCATCTCTCCGCTCCACCCTTCCCTTTGACCTATCACTATCACCCCCATCTGCACCTAGCTACCCACCCCCCACCCCCAGCCCCATCCCCAATTTCCTATTTATCTGTCAGTGCCCATCCCTCTCCCCATATTCCTGATGAAAAGTTTATGTCCAAAATGTTCACTCTCCCACTCGTTAGATACTTACTGACCTGCTGTGCGTTTCCAGTGCCACACTTTTTGACTTTGACCTCCAGCATCTGCAGTCCTCACTTCCTCCTTGTGAGAAAATGTAGTCATGAAAGGTGAAGCTTGCATGCTTCAGAGAGTAATAGAAAGTATCTCACTGGGGGAATGTATTGCAAGGAAATGCTTGTGGCCTTGGGTCAGCTGAACAAAGAAAGGTGCTATTTGGAGTGATACTTCATGACAGTTGAGTATCTGTAAATGATATTGTTCAGAGAAAGGGTTGCAAAAGGAAGCCTGTGCTTTTTCTTTTCCTTTGCAAAAGGAAGCCTGTGCTTAACTAATTTATTGGAGTTCTTTGAGAAAGAACTTGGATTTCGTGGCAATTGGCACAACACCAGGATTGCCTCACAAGATAAGAGAACATGATATAGGGGCTGACTTATTAGCCTGGCTAAATTATTGGTTGGCCAACAGAAAACACAAAGTAGGGATAAATGGGTCTCCTTCAGATTTTTTCAGGTGCCACAGATATTCAGTGTGGAGGCCTCAACTCTTTAGATTATTGCTCAAATTTGGCAGGTGGAGTATAATGTGGGAAAATGAGAACTTGCCTACTTTGGTAAGAAGAACAGAAAGTATATTATTTGAAAAATAGGAATTACAGAATTTGATGAAGAATTAAGGCTTATTTAGGACTAGAGAGCTGAAACAAAAATAAATATGTGTATATAGGACTATATTTTAAGTAATTTTGCAGCAAACCACTTGATCAATGTGAAGTGTGTGATAACTAGCAAACAATCCTTCCACTAGCAATACTATTTTGTCTGGTCTTCTGTTTAATTTATAGGACATAACACACAAAATCATCCATTTTCTGATCTTTCAACAAGGGAAGAGATCTGACAGAGGTTCAATAAATGGATTGCAAAGCACAGAACTATTTACAGATCCTGCTTGCACAGCAAGAATCTAATAATATCCAATTGACTTCATACAGAATATATACTTAGAAAAGCAGTAACACAATTTAGATTAACAAGAAGCTCTGATAAAATTACTGCTACAACTGAACTATGAATATTCATAGAAATTATACATTTGCTGCTCTTTTGTATTTCAGTTTGTGGACAATATTAGTAAAACAAAATGTTGAATTTTTAAGACAAATTGAAGCCACCAGGTTTCCCTTTCTGCATTGTTAAGCATCCTTCAAATCACTCTTTCTCCAAAAAGTAGAACAAAAGCGATCACTTAATATAATTGCTTTTTTTTAGACTTTGTTGAAGATATGATTAGAGATTAGATTAGATTAGATTACTTACAGTGTGGAAACAGGCCCTTCGGCCCAACAAGTCCACACCTTCCCGCCGAAGCGCAACCCACCCAGACCCATTCCCCTACATTTTGCCCCTACACCTAACACTACGGGCAATTTAGCATGGCCAATTCACCTAACCTGCACATTTTTGGACTGTGGGAGGAAACCGGAGCATCCGGAGGAAACCCACGCAGACACGGGGAGAATGTGCAAACTCCACAGTTAGTCGCCTGAGACAGGAATTGAACCTGGGTCTGTGGCGCTGTCAGGCAGAAAACTGAATAGTTTTCCAATGAATGGACTCAAAATTATCACAGATAATTAACACAGACCAGAACTGAAGTTAACAGAAGTGTAGAGGAATTAAACTCTACATTATTTTAGTGCAACGGTTACATTAAGCAATTTAAATCCATTCTTTTTTCAGTGATTTTATTGGACAAAGCAATCAGCCTACCAACCATCATTTAATTTTGGATAGAACTATGGCTCTGCATTCAGCAGCAGTTTAGTCAGTTAATTGTACTTCCCTGAGGAGCATCTCAAATAATTAAGCAGTAAATTATTTAAAATTCCTCATGCTTAAGGAAAAAAAAGCTTCTAGTTACATGGTCTAAATAAATCACCACAAACAGCTAACAAAGTAAAAGATACAGTGTACTGAAAATTAAAGGTATGTTAACATAAAATGTACTTCTGATTTATTATTTTATTGATTTAAAAACTAGGACATTCATCAGGCATGCAAGGGCAAAAATTTCTGTTTTATTTTCATGAATCTATAATTAAACCTTTCAAGAATCAAGAAATTATCACAGTTTTAAATACGGTTGCACAAATTCTTTGCTGATTTAAATTTCCTTCAGATTCCTGCAATACAGAGCCAGATCCCTGTACTTACCTAGTGCTGAAATCATTAATCCAACTGAACATATGCAATGAAAACTACTTCAGACTAATTGTATTTGCAAAAAAATCTAATGAAGAAATTTTGTATGTATTCAGCAGGAAATCTACTTAGTACTTTCAATCATTCCCATTGAAGTAATTTTAAAATAATAAAAATTAACATACGTTCTAAAATGATAAAGTATGTAATGTTGCTACATAAGACCAACCTTGTAGGATTGGCACAGCTTTCCATACTAAAACTGGTCCCAAGCTGGAGAACTGTCCAAGGGAACATTCCAAGAAAAAGACTGGCAATCCTGCAAATGCCAGCATGGTTATATAAGGAAGAACAAAGGCACCTATACAATCAATTAAAAAAAAATGAACCAAATCAGACAGATAGTCTGAATAGGTTTACTATATTACTTTAAAATATAAATTAGAACTATCATTTCTGTGTTAAACATGAATATATTCCTGTCAATACAACAGTACGAATGTAACATCAACTTGCTGCCTCATACAATGTCTTGTCACAGAAAGACAAATGCAAGTAATTTTGTCCTGTATCATTATGGGTTTTTAAATTTTAACAGTCTGATTTTTGGATGACATCTTTGTACTGAAATGTTTTTCGAAGAACAGCCACCATTCATAAAAATGGCCTACCTTATTAAATGTATGAAGTGATCCACATTATATTATGTGGTTGTGTTAAAAAAATTTTAAAAAACTCAGAAATGGCATTAAACATTGTTTTAAAGCTGAAAGCAATTCCAATGAGCTTTGAGTATGTCATTTCAAGGTTTATAATAACACTTTCTTTCATAATAAAAATCACTATTATTTCAGTTATCAGTATATATTCATAAGCCAGGTAATCTGCACAGTACAACAGAAAGTTAAGAATGTAACACTGTTTAATACTAGTGAGAAGATTAACAGAAATGCTGTCAATTTTATCCCCTTTACCTCCAGCATTAAATTATACACTTAGAGGTATTCAAAAATTTAAAGCTGTTTTTGAGTTATCTTAGCATGAAGATACATGATTCAAAAAGATTCATTAGTACTTGGACAGACTCAGAAATATAGAAAGAAAGTGATGGAGCTGAAGTAAGATTATGACAGTGTTTTACTATAGGCTTAATACTTTATAAATCAATTTAATTTGAACATAATTGTCTACGATCCTTTTTGTACATCAGTTTCATTACAGCACCTCCTCCATTCTTGAAAGCTAGATAAGGGAATCGCCAGATGTTCCCCAGTCCCACAGCATAACCTATCATTGACAGTAAGTAGTCAGTTTGAGAGGTCCAGACATCTCGTAACATGCCTTCAGATGGATTAAGCGCAGATGACTCACTGGAACTCTGAAGAAAGTGTGAAAAAGAAAACTGATCAGGTTACTCCATTCGGCTTTCCTACAAAATACCTCAAAACGATTAATACCATTCTAGTGAAAGTCATAACTGGAACTGTTAAATCAGTTTCTTGCTCCACAGATGCTGTCAAAATTGCACAGTGTTGTCAGCATTTTCTGTTTTAATCTAATGTTTCCAGAGTTGAGGTACTCTATTTTGTTAAGCCTTCATGTACCCTTTTAAGGAAATTCCACATTCTGGAAGCCTCAGGACCAATCTATTTACTCCAAAGGGAGCAACATCATATTGAATACCTGCACTTAATATTCAACTAAGGAGAGCCAAATTTGCTACTGAGAACGTTCAAGGAATAGAAAAAAAGTACAGAAAATATGTGCAGTGCTAATACTAAGGTTCCATGCTGCCATATCTCCCTATCCTGTAAGACCTTGTGTTTGATTTTTCCTTTTGTGCTGAGGGGTCTTTATGGGGATTGTTGATAGTACTTGGAACAGCATCATTAAGTTGGGATAATCTATTGGGTTTTCAGGTTGATTAAGTTATTTGGTATTCTGATCTCTTTTAGTCATGGAGTCATAGAAATGTATTGCATGGACACAGAATCTTTGGTCAAATTTGTCCATACTGACCAGATATCCTAAGCTAATCTAGTTCCATTTGTCAGCATTTGGCCGATATCCTTCTAAACCCTTCCTATTTGTATACCCATCCAGATGCCTTTTAAATGCTGCAATTGTACTTGTCTCCACCACTTCCTCTACCAGCTTATTCCGTACATGTACAACCCTCTGCGTGAAAAAGTTGCCCCAATACATCTCTTTTATATCTTTCCACTCTCACCCCAAACCTATGCCCTCTAGTTCTGGACTCCTCCACCCCAGGGAAAAGACCTTGTCTATTTATCCGAACCATGCCCCTCATGATTTTATAAAACTCTATAAAGTCACTCCTCAGCCTCTGATGCTCCAGGGAAAACAGCCTCAGATGATTCAACTTCTCTTTATTGCTCAAATCCTCCAACCCTGGCAACATCTTTGTAAATCTTTTCTGAACCCTTTCAAGTTTCACAACATCCTTCTGATAAGGAGACCAGAACAGCTGGGACATTAACTCCCAATTCCTACACTCAATACTCTGACCAATAAAGGAATGCAGACCAAACGCCTTCTTCATTATCCAATCTACCTGTGACTCTATTTTCAAGGAGCTATGAACCTGCACTCCAAGTTCTCTTTGTTCAGCAAAACTCTCAAGGACCTTACCATTAAGTGCATAAGTCCTTCCAAGATTTGCTTTTCCAAAATGCAGCACCTCGCATTTATCTAAATTAAACTCCATCTGCCACTCCTCAGTTCATTGACCCATCTGATCTACATCCCATTCGAATCTGAGGTAACCTTCTTTGCTGTCCAATACACCTCCAATCTGGTGTCATCTGCAAACTTACTAACTATACCTTCTTTGTTAACATCCAAATCATTTATGTAAATTACAAAAAGTGGAGGACCCCGCACCGATCCTTGTGGCACTCCACTGGTCACAGGCCTCCAGTCTGAAAAGCAATCTTCCAACACCACCCTCTGTCTTCCACCTTTGAGCCAGTTCTGTATCCAAATGGCTAGTTCTCCCTATATTCCATGAGATCTAGTCTTGCTAACCAGTGTCCCATTGGCAACCTTGTTGAACGCCTTAATGAAGTCCATTTAGATCACGTCCACGGATCTGCCCTCATCAATCCTCTTTGTTACTTCTTCAAAAAATTCAATCAAGTTTATAAGTTCTCACACACAAAACCATACTGATTATCCTAATCAATCCTTGCCTTTCCAAATACATGTAAATTCTATCCCTCAGGATTCCCTCCATCTACATCAGGCTCTTTGATCTATAGTTCCCTGGCTTTTCCTTACCATCTTTCTTAAATAGTGGTACCATGTTTGCCAACCTCCAGTTTTCTGGCAGCTCACTCTTTTGTTTGCGTTTCATTTGGTAATCTTGTAAATAAATTCTGTTTTGTTTAAAACTAAGTGGTTTGACCATCTGCATCTCTCCTAGAATATCCATTGTACACCTGATTAAAACAACTAGCAAAGTTAGGGTCTGGACTACTTTCTTGAAATGTTTTGAGGAGGTCTGGCCTAGCCCATAACAGAATACATTGAAAAACTATTTCTGGCAACTGCATATGCACAGTTAAACATGAAAGCAGGAAGTCACTGTTCTCTTTCAGAAGTTTTGCTATTGTAGTATCCTCTGGAGAAATTCTGCTTTAAAATAAGAAGGTACGAAGCTGTAGTATTTGTGTGATTTCTAAATTCTGTTGTAGATATGTTTAGTTTCAATTATTTCAAACAACTTCTACAGGCCTGATAATGAATTTTGATGTGTACAATGTTCATTCTTTTATTTTAGTTGCTCACAGAATTTCCAAAACAAAGGATGCCCATTCTGAAAAAATATTATAGCTCCAGAGTCTTTCCTGCCAAAAGAACAGGGGTGAAAGATAATTAGGAGTGCTGGCATCAAGGACATCTCCATTTCTTTCTGTCACCACAGGAATTAGATTCTAGACAGCACCACTAAATGGCCCTTAAAGAGTCAATATATAACCACTTAAGGACGTCTTCATGCCACTACCATAATTAGCTCTATTCCCGGCAGGCTGTATTCTCAGCCAGTAAACAGCAGTAAGCTTGCCAGGTTAATGTTGGCATCAATCTAAAGATGATTAGGGCATGAGAGGAGAGCAGGAGTGGCCACTGAAAGCCACCCCTTGCCCTCGCTTTGACTCCCATCTCCTGGCAAGAGCAAATCCACAATCTATCTTGCAAAAATATTTGCTGTTTACGATGCTCCTTGACTTCAGTTGCTGGGTCATTAGTAGCTGTGGTTCACAGTGGCTGCTGGCCTCTGATTGGCTGGTCAGGATATCGCGATCCCAGGAAGTAATCTTGCTGGAAATTCCACCATGTGATCACTTAAATGGCCTAAGATCCAGCCATTTTTCCAATTGTTGGTACAGGCCATACTACACCTTTAAATGAGACCCTTAAGGGGTTGATAAACAACCAAAGACCTCAAATATACTTAGAACATGAACTTGAAATGTATGCCTGTTGTCTATGTTCTATTTTACCTTTCTTTTTATTTAGTTTTCTAAACATTATTTGCCATTGAATTAACTGCTTTAAAACACATTTCCTGGTTCTCACTCTGTATCTCAGTAATGATTCTTCAATTTTATTGGGCAAAGACTTACAAAGCTCCTTTTTCTGTTCAAAGAAAGGAAGCAAGTATTCATGTTATACAGACTCAACTGTGGTTCTACACAGATCCGCATTAGGTCCATTGCTCAGTACTATCTTTGTCTCTGAATTTGACAGAGATGTTGAGACCGAATCTAGTTTTGTTAATGATGCTAAGGTGGGTAGTGTTATGACCAGAGACCAGGAAGAGGTTCCCATGTTATTACAGTTGTAGATGGGATACTCCAAAATTTCAAGCTCCCACATAAGGGACAATGAATTGGATCTCCTTCTTTATTGACTTTCTCCCTTGGTTGGTCATAACAAGGTTAATTTATAAAGGATCCATTCCCTTGTAATACCTTCCTCCCAGAACATATAAGTTTATTTTTAAAAGTAGGGCTTCCTAAAGAAGGGCTCATGCCCGAAATGTCAATTCTCCTGCTCCTTGGATGCTGCCTGACCTGCTGCGCTTTTCCAGCCACACATTTTCAGCTCTGATCTCCAGCATCTGGAGTCCTCACTTTCTCCTATGTTTTAAAAGTAGGCAATTTAAACAGGCTGTCTTACGTAAACAAAATAGTGGGTTTACTAGTTACTAATTAGATTACTTACAGTGTGGAAACAGGCCCTTCGGTCCAACAAGTCCACACCGACCTGCTGAAGCGCAACCCACCCAGACCCATTCCCCTACATTTACCCCTTCACCTAACTCTACGGGCAATTTAGCATGGCCAATTCACCTAACCTGCACATTTTTGGACTGTGGGAGGAAACCGGAGCACTGGGAGGAAACCCACACAGACACAGGGAGAATGTGCAAACTCCACCCAGTCAGTCGCCTGAGGCGGGAATTGAACTCCCCACTGTGCCACCATGCCATGTTGAGAAGAAATAATATCACACATACACACAGATGAGAAATGAGATGTTGGTCCTAAAAATGATACAAGTTAAAAGGTTACAGTTCAGTTTCTAAACCTACAGAAAAGACAACAGTGTGAGGCAGAAAGATATGACAATGGTACAAGTAGAGAAAATAAATGGGATCTACAAGAGATGGGAATAATAGAATTATCAACAACTTCTGTTCAAAGTAAAGTAGGGCAGTGGTTAATATAAAATTGTTGAGAGCAGTGTTGAATCTGGAAGCCTATAAAGTACTGAATCAAATAATGGTGGTTAGATAGAAGCTGGAGTCCTGCCTATACTTTAATCTGCTTCTTTCAAACCAGTATTGTTGCGGCCAATTGCACCACCCATCATTTGCTACAATGGCTAAGATCAGCTAGTTTAGTCTAAATTGGGAACCGGACTTCTTTTGTTATATCAGCTGCATGATGTAGCACTATATTAGTACCCAAAGCACCATCAAGATAATAACTCAATTCTCCTTGATTATCAATCCAGGGACAGACCGTTTGGATGTTTTAACAAGTCATACTTGAGTTTAAACATGATGACCTCAATAATTTCCAAAATAATATCTTTCTTGCCTATAGACAAGTGCCATCTTTTAACTACTTGAGTGATTCTCCCAGTGACTTGTTGGTTTGCTGAGTTGACAAACAAAGAATGTTGCAAGTTTAATCTCAGTTTGTGCCACATCTTTTGATGATGGTAGCCATTATGGGACAGAAAATTGGTTAGTGTTTGTTGGAAGGAGCACTTTAAGGATCTCCTTGACATGGGTATCCTCAATCACATTCCACAGTGTACAAGCTGTCTATATTTCAGCATAACCTCAGCCCAACAGAGTCTGGCACACTTGCCTTCATTGATCAGCATACTGAGTATAGGAATTGCGAGGTCATATTGCAGTTGTACAGGACATTGGTGAGGGCACTTTTACAAAACGGTGTACAACTCTGGTCACCTCTCAATAGAAATGATGTTGTTCAAATTGTGAGAACTCAGACAAAATTTACAAGGATATTGCCAGGACTGGAGAATTTGGGTTCTAGGAAGAGAATGAATAGGCTGGGACTTTTTTCACTGGAGTGTCAGAGGCTGAGGCATGACCTTTTAGAGGTCTATTAAATCATGAGGGACCTGGATAGGGTGAGTAGGTTGGGGAATGCAAAAGTAGTGGACATAGGTTTAAGGTTGTGGGATATAGGTGAATTAATGTTACTTCTGCAATTATGCAATTCCATCTTACAAAGTAAAATGAACTCACACCAGTGTGTAATTGTTTTAGCCAAGAGCTGAGTCAACAAGAATGGAAACGATGTGGAGGAAATATATAATTGTTTTTGTATTAGCTAAAACTGTATGTTAGAAGGTAGACATTATGGGCAAGTAGATAAGATGTTGTGAGGGGATGAAGTTAAGCTAGATACGCCTGTACAAACAGTAGATATAAACATGTGCTTCCCACTTTTACAAAAACACAGGAACAAACCCCAATTAAAAGGGTCATAGGGATCAGAACGGCCTCGGGAAAGGCACAGATGAAGGGGGTAGATAATGATGAAGAAAGGATAGGCCTAACAATGACCTATAGCAGGATAAGGTCAAACAGTCTTGTGAGACCAGAAATAAGCATTTTATCACAGACAAGGCCGGATAAGGCAAGAGGTAAACAGGGGTAATGGGGGCCGGTCTTAGGGAAGTGGACGATGTAAGCAGGGGAGGGAGCATTGTAAAACAATAGACATCAAATCATATAAATGTTATGTATGAATTGAATTTAGTGTGTGTATGTCCCTTGCCTTGAGAAAGTGACAGCACACCCACTTGCAAGTGTAAAATGAATGGCACTACTGATTCAGATCTTGTCTCGGACTGAAATTATTGAAGTGTGTGAGCTTTGTTTCTCACAAATGGGGGCTCGTCCGGGATTTTCTTCCATTACCGGGGGGAGTGGCTGGCCTTGGACACTGGGAAGACGCGTCCCGTTCCCCATTGAGGAGCGGTCTCGTGTCCTGGTTTGGTCTGCTCCCTTGGGCGACTGGTACGAATCCCACAAGAGAGACATCTGAATCAGACAGTGATAGGAGCTCGATAGACAATACGGCACAAAGGGGCCAGGCAACTCTGTGCACAGACCAAGGTAAGAAACCTGACTTTTAAGTATTGCCTTGGTGGCCGGGATTGAGTTTTAGTAGTTAATAAGGGACTAACGAAGGAACTCAATATGGGTTGTGCCGTGGGTAAGGAAAAAGCCTCCGGGAAAACAAAAGAAGGAAAAAGCAATGGAATTAGAGGCGGGGTCCCTTACAACATACCTCCAGAAAGTTCTTTGGGGAGGATGTTGTGGAATTGGCAAAATAATACTTGTACAGGGGAAAAAGATGATTAAATATTGTTGCTTCATATGGACTAAGGAATCCATTCTTCGTCCCGCCTCTTTTGGCCAAAATTCAGGTCGGACAAAGACTGGGTTTGTAAATATCTGAATTTATTTGTCAATGAGTGAGAGAGAGAGAGAGAGAGAGAATGAAGAGAGCTGTACAGCTGGTCAAAAGTTTAACCCTTTGTGATTTGGTTTGAATGCACATTTGTTTGTTGGTGATTGAATGTTTGCGTTTTATTCCCTGGAGCTTGAGTTCCGGGACTGTTTTGAATCTGATTCTTATTATGGAAACTTAACATGATTTCTTTAAAGGTTAAGGATTCTATAGAGATTATGAAAAAAAAAAGAATGATAACTCCTGTTCTTCTTACAGGTCATGACTGCCTTACTATCAGTTTCTAACTAATCTCTTTTATCTTTACATGAAAGCGATTTATGGAGGACAGTTGAAGTTTCAGTTCAACATTAGATTGTAGTAAAAACAAGATCCTATGGTTAATATCTGTGACCTTGGATTCGGCCATTGTTCATGCATTAGAAGTTTTTTTTCTTTAAACTTGAATAGACAAATAATTTTAAGGCAGCTCTGATTATTTCACGACCTATAGTATTGTAATTGAGCAATGATTGGTCAGGACTACTTAAGAAAACTAATTTTAGATTTAAATTAAGGGACTAAAACTGGGTGATTACAGTGGATTTCAAAATTGAGAACTGTATGCATTTTACATTTTGAATATTAAATACTGAATAAATGAATGTAAATATATAAATATAAATATATTTACAAGTTTGGAACAGGCTTTAAAGTTAGTCAAGCATGAATTGATGAATTGGTGTTTGAAGTTATGGGGAGCTAGAAATATTGCAATATTTCATTAAAAAAAAGAAAGAGGGGAAGAACGTAATGACTTATCCCCTTCGGGAGGTACCAATAGGGGACAAAGATTGGGTTTGTAAGTGCCCCCCTCAGCAGTGGGGAGGTCAGGACATTTAAAAAAAAAGAAATGAAGGTCCTGGTTGAGGATCTGGTAGGGTTGTCTGAACAAACTGATCAATTTTTGGGGCCCAGTCTGTATACCTGGGCTGAGTTAATGTCTATTTTGAATATACTATTTACTGGGGAAGAAAGGGGACTTATATGGGGAGCAGCCATTAAAATATGGGACAGGGAACATCCGATTGGAGATGGGGATGCTGGACAGGGAGAGGTGAAGTTTCCCCTCAGAGACCCCCAGTAGGAAAATCAAAATCCGGAGCATAGAGAAGAAATGAGGGAATTGAAAGACCTAATTCTAAAAGGAATAAAAGAGGCAGTTCCGAAGTCACAGAATTTGACTAAAGCCTTTGAAGTTAGACAGGAGAAAGATGAGACTCCCTCAGCTTTCTTGCAAAGATTAAGAGACTCAATGTGGAAATATTCTGGAATGAACCCTGAGAACCCAGTGGCACAGGGTCTTTTGAAAGTATATTTTTGTGACAAAGGAATGGCCAGACATACAGAGAAAGATATAGCAAATAGAAGGGTGGAGTGAAAAGCCATTAGATGAATTGTTAAGAGAGGCACAGAAAGTGTTTGTAAAGAGAGAGGATGAGAGACAGAAACAGAAGGTGAAAATGATGGTAGCTGCGGTTGATGAGGTAGTTAAAGAAAAGAGTGGAACCAATATTGAGCAACTGGAGTGGTGGGTGGCAGCATGTAGGACAGAGAGGAAGGGGGAAAGGGAGAGAGAGAGAGAGAGGACAAGGGGGAGTATTTGATAGAGGGTTCGAGCGACAGGGGCAGAGCTGGAGGTCTCCACAGGCAGGATGCTATTATTGCGGAAAGATAGGGCATTTTAAGCGGGAGTGTCCTGATGTACAAAGGGAAGAGAGGGCAATTCCGCTTATGAATTTTGATGAAGTATAGGGGTGTCAGGGGTTCCTGCCCCCGGGAACCCACCAGGAACCCTTGATAAACCTGAAGGTGGGACCCTATAGGGAAGAGGTAGTCTTCCTAGTAGATACGGGGGCAGCACGGTCATCGCTGAATTTTAAACCAAAGAAAGTAGGAATGTCAACATGGTCAATTACTGTTTCGGGGTTAAAAAGGGGAAGGATTTACTGTTCCAGTATTTGAACCTATGATGATAGAAGGTCCTAAGGATAGGGTCACAGGGGAACTGTTGTATATCCCTGATATAGGAAGTAACTTATTAAGGAGAGATTTAATTATCCTCTTAGGACTGGGGATTGGAATTCAGGAAAAAGAATTAGTTGTACAAAAGGCAATGTTGGCAGAGGATGTGGAGAGAGAGATAGACCCTATTGTATGGGCTAGGGAAGGGAATTGTGGAAAACTACAGATCCCCCCCCCCTTGAAATAAATTTAAAAAGGAAAGGGGATGTTGTCTTGTGAGCGACAATATCCCATTTCCATAGAAGATAAACGAGGACTGCAGCCAGTAATTGAAGGATTGATTAGAGATGGATTGTTGGAGCCATGTATGTCTCCTTATAATACCCCAATACTACCAGTGCGGAAATCCGATGGAAATTATCGATTGATGCAGGATTTGAGAACATTAAATCGAACAGTACAGATCAGGCACCCAGGGTGCCAAACCCCTCTACGTTATTAAGTAAGATCCCTCATGACCACAAATGGTTTAGTGTGATAGATTTAAAGGATGCCTTTTGGGCTTGTCCCTTGGCAGAGGACGGTAGGAATTTGTTTGCCTTTGAGTGGGAAGACCCTAAGACAGGACAGCAACAGCAATACCGGTGTACTGTGCTTCCCCAGGGGTTTACGGAATCCCCAAATTTATTTGGACAGATGTTAGAACAAGTATCGGAGAAATTTAGCAGCCCCAAGGGGACTACCCTGTTGCAGTATGTAGACGACCTCTTAGTAACAGGAAAAAGAAGAGAAAGAGTAGTAGAAGCCACTAACAAATTATTGAATTTCCTGGGTCAGCAGGGACTGCGAGTATCTAAAAACAAACTACAATATGTGGAGCAAGAAGTGAAATACTTGGGACATTTAGTTAGTGAGGGAAAGCGAAAGATAAGCCCGGAACAGATAGAGGGAATAGTGGGAATGCCGCTGCCCAGCACTAAACGGGAGTTACACAAATGTTTGGGTCTCACGGGTTATTGCAGATTGTGGATTGATTCCTATGTACAGAAGACTAAGAAATTATATCTCAAACTATTAGAGGGGGAACCAAAATGTCTAAGTTGGGATGATGAGGCAAAAGAGATCTGATCCATGCCCCCGTGTTAGCCTTACCTTCCCTAGATAAACCTTTCCACCTCTTTGCTACCGTGGATAAGGGAGTGGTTTTGGGAGTATTAACCCAGAGGTGGGGGAAGGGATTAGTACATGAAGAATTGATTAAACGGGTCTTGGAGTCCCTATTACTTCCCCGAGAAATAGCAGTAGTGCATGTAAATGGTCATCAGAAAGGAAATGAACTAGAGGTTAGGGGAAATAGATTAGCCGATGAGGTGGCTAAGGAAGCAGCCCTGAACCCACAAGAATTGGTGATTCATTCCCTAATACCTACTGTCCCAGGTCCTTGGGAAGCTCCTATATTTACTGAAAGCGAAGAAAAAGAATTGAGAGATTTAGGGGCTGTAAAAACAGCAGACGGGCATTGGAGGTTACCTGATGGAAGGGAAATGTTAAACAAAATGATGATGCGAGAGATTATGGCTGTCCTACACCAAGGCAGCCATTGGGGAGTACAAGCAATGTGTGATTTGGTTCTTAGGGAATATGGATGTAAAGGAATATATACAATTGCTAAACAAATATGTGAGGGATGTATCATATGCAGAAAGGTAAATAAGAAAGTCTTGAGAAAACAGACCCCGGGAGGAAGAGACCCAGGATTGAGACCTTTCCAGAGTATACAAGTAGATTATACTGAACTCCCCAGGGTAGGCAGACTAAAATATATGTTGGTTATAGTAGATCATTTATCTGGTTGGGTTGAAGCATATCCCCTAGCTACCGCCACTGCGAGTGGAGTGTCTAAAACAATATTGGAGCACATAATTCCCCTATATGGGCTCGTGAACCATATTGATTCCGACCAAGGAACTGACTTTACCTCTAAAGTGATACGGGGGGTAATGAAAGGATTGGGAATTTCCTGGGAGTTCCATACTCCATGGCACCCGCCATCATCGGGAAGGGTTGAGAGAATGAACCAAACACTCAAACGACAGCTCTCTAAATTGATAATAGGAACCAGACTCCCTTGGATCAAATGTTTACCTATAGCTCTCTTGCGAGTACGAACAGCCCCAAGGAAAGATTTGGGACTATCCCCCTATGACATCTTATTTGGATTACCTTACTTGGGAACGAATGGAGAATTGCCAAGTCCCGAAACTAAAGATTTGTTTTTAAAGAAGTATATACTGGGTTTGTCCTCCTCTTTGTCTTTCCTCAGGAAACAGGGTTTATTGGCACAGACTCCACCCCTTGAATGCACCATTCATCCCATCTGGCCGGGAGATTGAATCTTAGTAAAATCATGGACAGAGACTAAATTGCAGCCGGACTGGGAAGGGCCATACCAGGCTCTTTTGACCCCTGAAACAGCGATAAGGACAGCAGAGAAAGGCTGGACTCACTCTACTCGGATCAAAGGGCCAGTGGACCCTCCAGTTGAGGAAGAAGTCTGGACAGCCGAATCAACGCAAGATTCGCTGAAACTCAGGCTAAAGAGACTTTGAGTAACTGATTATACAGTGGCGACGCGAGCGCGGGATTATTTCTGTAAGATTGTATATTCAGCATGATGGTTAGAATACTGGGAATGCTGCTAGAGATATGATGCTAGCCCTTTTAGTATTGGGATTTTGTCAAATATCATTTTCATATGTATTATTAACGGTCCCCAAGTCTGATAATCCACAAGTAATAGACGCTGATGTATGCAGTTTAGTAAATTGTGGGGATGTAGATAATCAGAGACAGTACCGCAGCTCTGAGATACATCTTAAGTCCTATGGGGATAGCCTTGGGGATGGTATTTAGTATAATGGTCTTGTCACAGTACACCAGGCCCCCTTCCGACTAGCTCGTGATTGCCCTGATAAAAAGTGTAACCCAATATACCTAACAATAAGGAAAACCACATGGCACGAAACAATCCTGGTGGGGGGGGGCACCTATGAGATACAATGAAATGAAATGTTTGGGATAGAAATGAAAGCAAATGGGAAGGATTTCTTGGGCTATTGTTTTTGAATTAGCGTAGGACAGGGAAAACGGGTAGAACTACTGGGTAATAAGATACAATCTTTCACCCCTCCCGATGATCCTAAAGTAGTAAAATTTATAGAGGTAAAGGACTTGAAACAGACCATTGAAATAGAAACTGGGTACGGGGATGCAAATGCCTGGGTTGAATGGGTAAAGTATACTGTGAAAAGTCTGAACAAGAGCAATTGCTATGCATGTGCCTCCGGTAGGCCAGTGGCCCAGGTGGTTTCCTTTCCGCTCGGGTGGAAGCGAGACAGGAAGGGTATGAAATGTATGATAGCCCTGTATCAGGATGAGACTGCGTGGAATGATAGGAATTGTACCTCCCTATCTCTGATGTTCCCTCCCTTGGAGAAGAAAGATGTAAAAGTTCCCCCCCGTTTTCTGCCGCAGTTGGAAATCACACATCGTGTGTATAGACGAGGTACAAGTCAGTCGAAAGACTTGGGGGAGCTGAAATTATGTACAGAGATTAAGAATGTCACCGAAACGGAGAAGGGAGGGAACTACTCAGCATTAAAGGTTCCCCGAGCGGATCTGTGGTGGGACTGTGGAGGCAAAATATTGAGACCCACCCTCCCTCCGGATTGGAGAGGGATATGTGCAATTGTACAATCGGCAATTCCATTTACCCTGGCATTTGAGAAGGAAAACAAAGGAGGGAAAAAGGAAAGGGGTAAGAGATTACTGTTAGACACTTCTTTTGATGACAGGATTTATCTTGATTCGGTAGGAGTCCCTAGGGGGGTACCTGATGAATTCAAGGCTCGTAACCAGATTGCAGCAGGCTTTGTGTCAGCTCTCTTTTGGTGGGTAACAATTAATAAAAATGATCATACCCTGTATATGAGGGCTCACCCAAAGACTGATTGAAACAGCCTTGATGAAACAGGTGCCCCTGAAAGAAAAATGCAGAAGATAACAAATGGTAATTAAAGAAAAGGGGGAAATTGTGGGATATAGGTGAATTAATGTTACTTCTGCAATTATGCAATTCCATCTTACAAAGTAAAATGAACTCACACCAGTGTGTAATTGTTTTAGCCAAGAGCTGAGTCAACAAGAATGGAAACGATGTGGAGGAAATATATAATTGTTTTTGTATTAGCTAAAACTGTATGTTAGAAGGTAGACATTATGGGCAAGTAGATAAGATGTTGTGAGGGGATGAAGTTAAGCTAGATACGCCTGTACAAACAGTAGATATAAACATGTGCTTCCCACTTTTACAAAAACACAGGAACAAACCCCAATTAAAAGGGTCATAGGGATCAGAACGGCCTCGGGAAAGGCACAGATGAAGGGGGTAGATAATGATGAAGAAAGGATAGGCCTAACAATGACCTATAGCAGGATAAGGTCAAACAGTCTTGTGAGACCAGAAATAAGCATTTTATCACAGACAAGGCCGGATAAGGCAAGAAGTAAACAGGGGTAATGGGGGCCGGTCTTAGGGAAGTGGACGATGTAAGCAGGGGAGGGAGCAGTGTAAAACAATAGACATCAAATCATATAAATTTTTGATTAGATTAGATTACTTACAGTGTGGAAACAGGCCCTTCGGCCCAACAAGTCCACACCGCCCCGCCGAAGCATACCCACCCATACCCCTACATCTACATCTAACCTAACACTAAGGGCATGGCCAATTCACCTGACCTGCACATCTTTGGACTGTGGGAGGAAACCGGAGCACCCGGAGGAAACCCACGCAGACACGGGGAGAACGTGCAAACTCCACACAGTCAGTCGCCTGAGGCGGGAATTGAACCCAGGTCTCCGGCACTGTGAGGCAGCAGTGCTAACCACTGTGCCACCGTGCCACCGTGTTATGTATGAATTGAATTTAGTGTGTGTATGTCCCTTGCCTTGAGAAAGTGACAGCACACCCACTTGCAAGTGTAAAATAAATGGCACTACTGATTCAGATCTTGTCTCGGACTGAAATTATTGAAGTGTGTGAGCTTTGTTTCTCACAAGGTGAGAGGGGCAAGATTTAAAAAGGACTTGATGGTTAACATTTCCCTGCAGAGGTATAGGGAACAAGCCACCAGAGGAAGTGGTGGAGGCTGGTACAATTACTACATTTAGAAGCATCTGGATAGGTATATGAACAGAATGCAGACAAGTTGGGCTGAAGGGTCTATTTCCATGACTATTCATGTGGAGTTTGCATGTTCTCCCCATGTCTGTCTGGGTTTCTTCCTGGTGCTCCAGTTTCCTCCCACTGTCCAAAGATTAGGGTGGGTGGATTAATCATGGTAAATATGGGATAGGTTGGGGGAGTTGGATATGGATGAAATACTCTTTGAATAATCAGTGCAGACTAAAAGGGCCAAATGGCTTCCGTCTGCACTGTCAGGATTCTATGATATGAGGATAGTGTGGGGGAAAATGCATTGAAGTAGACGATCAGCCATGACCAACATTCCTCTATTTTTCCCCATTGCTGCGCGGACTTCCAAGGTTTTTGTGCAGAAGTTACTTTCAGAGCCAGAAGTTAATGAGTCTACATGCTAATTGGCTTTCTTCCTCTTCCGCGCACATCCAATAGAACTAGTCACATATATTCTTCTAAAGGGCACATATTCCATGTGAGTTGCCTGGGCTTGCCAGGTAATCACAGCAGACACTTTAAGGGCAGGAGTGTCTTTTAAAAATACTGCTTTAGTCCGTGAAAGTCTCAGTTACAAAATCAAATGAATTTTTTTTAATAAAACGACAGAAAAGACTGGATTAACTGAGTTCTAGCAGCTTCCGTGGAGAGAGAAGCAGAATTAACAGAGCTCAAACTATTAACCTTGTTTCTCTCTCCACTGATGCTGCCAGACCTGCTGCGTTTCTCCAGGACGCGTTAATTGAGTAATGCAAGTTGAATATTGGGAGTCCGCTTTCACTACGATCATAAAATTTAGTAACAAACCAACTAAAAAAATACAGGTTTAAGTTACTAATTTAATAACTAGGCTGTTTAAAGTTTACTGGAGACAAAAGAGAATTTTTAAAAACTCTTTCTTTCACGAATTTGCATTTACAATAAATTTATGACTTCAATACTCCTAACAAAAAATCTCACTCAGTTCCAGTGCTCCACATTGCAAACCACGCAAGAAGATTGCTGGCGCACATGGACAATAAAGGGACTGTCCTCTTCCGGACACTAAAAAAAATCAAACTAATCGCATCCTGATATATTATATGTAAAACTAAAAGAAAACAGAAAGTGCTGAAAACACTCAGACAGCATCTAAACATGGATGAAACACAGTAACCGTTTCAGATCGATGGTCTTAATTCTGAATAATAATCTGTAATTACTCGGAATACTAATTTCAGCATCAGCTAACCGGGTCGTAGTTATGAGCATCCACGATTCCTTAAGGTTTTGAAATTAAAAAAATACATACTCCATTTTCTGGATATATCAACCGCACGCGGCGTGAAATAATTGAGAACAACTTCTCGAACATTGTCTTAATATTTCAGTGGGAGGTTTCCCAGTGCTCAGGTTAAACTGGGCGGAGGACTGAGTTTCCCTGAGGAGGCTTTTCCTGAACGAGTAGAGATTTGGAGAAGGGGTTAAGCTTGGGGTACAGTCCAACTTTCAAACTTAAGAACTCGAACGAAAGCCTAAATCTGATAGGGGAAGGTGAAATTGTGTGACCAGAGGCCAGCAGCTTCCTCTGTTGTCACAACTCGTTCGGTCAAACAGCCGTTTAACTGCTACGTCAGCAGCATTTTTAGATTATTTAAACCGCCAGCTGAAGTTGTCCATTTTCAGTTTTATCCAGAATTTAAAGATAAATATTAAAACATCCTTTTGTTACTATTTTATGTATTAATAGTTCTAAAGTCATTGTTATATAAAGTAATATACAAAGTTTGTCACTGCACATAATCTAATACTCTTTCCAGTCAAGTCGGGGAATAAAGACTTGCCCCTGTCGTGTTGATGTGCTTGTATTTTTGTTGTCGTGTTTATTCGCTTCCTTTCCTATCCAGTGCTCTCACCTCTGCTCCCTCTTTTCCGCCCCTAACTGACTCCGATCCCGCCCAGCTCATTGTGGAGGATCACAGATTACAAAGATCGGAGGAAATCGGGTGGGGAAATAATGCAGAAAGAGGTAAGAAGTTACAATGAATATTTGCCAAATCAGCCAAGGCAAATTGACAACTTGGGCCGAAAAGGAGAGCATGTTTTTGTTGCACTCTTTTGGGATAATGTTGTGCTCTAATCTACCCGAATGGAGAAAGGAGTCCGGCAGTGGGTCTCCTCAGCGGTTATGGTCGAATTTCAGTCTATGTAATAGTCTCTGACAATTGTCTTCTGGATTAGTGGTGCTGGAAGAGCACAGCAGTTCAGGCAGCATCCGAGGAGCAGTAAAATCGACGTTTCGGGCAAAAGCCCTTCATCAGGAATAAAGGCAAAGTTTTGGACGACTGTGGTTCACAGCCTTTCAGCCAAGTCACGAACCACCATCAGGATATGGGAACCTTTTGAAAAGTAAATTGATCTCGTGCCTGTATTATGCATCCCCTGGCTCCTCCAATCCATTGCAGTGCCAACTGATGCCCTTGTATGGACTCCATGCCAACTTACCTCTCCCACCAAACTTCCAAGCCTCCTCATGTCCATCATGGCAACTTGTGAATATTTCACCCAATACATACTTTGTGCAAAACTTTGAGTCATACAGTAGCAATGGCAATATAGTGACCTGTTTAAAACAAACACCCATTTATAGACCTTTTAGAAAAAATTGTTTTCCTACTACCATTTAAAAGGGTCAATCTGACAGACAATTAAAAGTCCAGCTTCTTTTGAACATGGACTGCTTCAGTATCCAAGGAGTCGTAAATGCTGCTGAACATTGTGCAAACAACCTCATTTCTGACCTTATGATGGAGGGAAGGGCATTGATAAAGCAGCTGAAGATGGTTGAGATGAGGACACTACCCTAAGGAACTCCTTGGCGCTGACCTCCAAGGAGGTCCTTCTGACCTCCAACATCCACAACCATCCTCCCATGTGTCAGATATGACTCCAACCAGCAGAGCACTTCCCCCCGATTCCCAAAGACATTAGTTTTACTTGGACTCCAGATCAGAAGTGGCCTTGATGCCAAGACCAGTCACTCTCACATCCCCTGTGGAATTCAGTGCATTTGTCTATATTTGAACCAAGGCTGTAATAAGGTCAGAAGCTGAGTTGTGCTGGTGTAATCAAAACAGGTGTCTCAGTAAACAGGTTATTGATAAGCAAGCACTGCTTCATGACACTTTCCATCACTTTACTGGTGATCCAAGCAGTGTTAGGGTGGTAATTTGCCAGTTTGGATTTGCCCTGATTTTTTTCTGTACAGGATATTCGTAGGCAATTTTCTACTTTGGAGAAAGTGAGGTCGGCAAGTGCTGGAGATTAGAGTCAAGAGTGTGGTGCTGGAAAAGCACAGTAGGTCAGGCAGCATCCGAGGAGCAGGAAAATCAGTGTTTCGGGCTGGAGCCCTTCATCGGGAATGAGGCTGGGAGCCTCAGGGGTAGAGAGATAAATGGAAGCGGGGCAGAGCTGGGGAGAAGGTAGCGAAGAGTGCAATAGGTGGATGGAGGTGGGGGTAAAGCTGTTAGGTCGGAGAGGAGGGTGGAGCGGATAGTTAGGAAGGAAGATTGACAGGTAGGACAGGTCATGAGGACAGTGCTGAGCTGGAAGGTTGGAACTAAGGTAAGGTGGGGGGAGGGGAAATGAGGAAACTGGTGAAGTCCACAATGATGCCGTGGGGTTGAAGGGTCGTGAGGCGGAAGATGAGATGTTCTTCCTCCAGGCGTCGGGTGGTGAGGGAGCGGCGGTGGAGGAGGGCCATGACCTGCATGTCCTCGGCAGAGTGGGAGGGGGATTTGAAATGTTTGGCCACAGGGTGGTGGGGTTGATTGGAGCAGGTGTCCCAGAGATGTTATCTAAAGCGCTCTGTGAGAAGGCGTCCAGTCTCCCCAATGTAGAGGAGACCACATCAAGGGCAATGAATACAATAAGTGATGTGTGGAAGTGCAGGCGAAACGTTGATGGATGTAGAAGGCTCCTTAGGTGCCTTGAATGGAGGTGAAGGGGGAGGTATGGGTGCAGGTTTTGCCATTCCTGTGGCAGCAGAGGAAAGTGCCAGCTGGGAGGGTGGCTTGTTAGGGGGTGTGGATCTGACCAGGTAGTCGTGGTGGGAACAATCTTTGCGGAATGCAGATAGGGGTGGGGAGGGAAATATATCCCTGGTGGTGGGATCCGTTTGAAGTTGGAGAAGATGTCGGCAGATGATGCGATTTATGCAGAGGTCGGTGGGGTGGAAGGTGTGGACCAGGAAGCTTTGTCCTTGTTGCGGTTGGAGGGGTGGGGTTTGAAGGTGGAGGTGCGCGACATGGATGAGATGTGTTGGAGGGCATCTTCAACCACATGGGAGGTAGAGGCCCATATTAAAGCTGTACTGGGGTGTGGCAAGTTCTGGAGCACAAGTCTTCGGTACTATTGCTGGTAGGGTCCATAGCCTTTGTAGTGTCCCGTGCCTCCAGCCATTTTCTGATGTCATGTGGAGTGAATTGAATTAGCTGGACATTGACATTTTTAATGCTGGGGATGACTGGAGGATGCTGAGATGGCCATCCACTCAGCACTGCTAGCTGAAGAATGTTCCTTCAGTTTTACATTTCGCACCAATGTGCCGGGCTTTTCCATTATTGAGTCTTTCCAGAGTCTCCTCCTCCAGTGAGTTGTTTAATTGTTCATCACCATTCATAACTGTTTGTGGCACAATTGTAAATCTGATCCATTCATTGTTCCATTCTTTCTTTTCTGTGTGACCTGACCTACTGAATTTCTCCAACGTTCTCTGTGTCTGCAACATACAAATAATTCTATCCAACCTGGCAAATTCAATAGATATCTGAAATGAATAGCCTAACGATGAGCATGAAACTATTGCTGATTGTCATATAAAAAAGTCTGCTTCCCTTTACGGTTTCTAAACGGTGAGAAAATTCGTAAAGCCAAAGTACAAAGGGATCTGGGAGTGCTAGTCGAGGATTCTCTAAAGGTCAACATGCAGGTTGAGTCTGTGATTAAGAAAGCGAATGCAATGTTGTCACTTATCTCAAGAGGGTTGGAATATAAAAGCACCGTTGTGCTACTGAGACTTTATAAAGCTCTGGTTAGGCCCCATTTGGAGTACTGTGTCCAGTTTTGGTCCCCACACCTCAGGAAGGACATACTGGCACTGGAACGTGTCCAGCGGAGATTCACACGGATGATCCCTGGAATGGTAGGTCTAACATATGAGGAACGGCTGAGGATCCTGGGATTGTATTCATTGGAGTTTAGAAGATTAAGGGGAGACTTAATAGAGATGTACAAGATAATACATGGCTTGGAAAGGGTGGATGCTAGGAAATTGTTTCCGTTAGGTGAGGAGACTAGGACCCGTGGACACAGCTTTAGAATTAAAGGGGGTAAATTCAGAACAGAAATGCGGAGACATTTCTTCAGCCAGAGAGTGGTGGGCCTGTGGAATTCATTGCCGCAGAGTGCAGTGGAGGCCGGGACGCTAAATGTCTTCAAGGCAGAGATTGATAGATTCTTGTTGTCTTGGGGAATTAAGGGCTACGGGGAGAATGCGGGTAAGTGGAGTTGAAGTGCCCATCAGCCATGATTGAATGGCGGAGTGGACTCGATGGGCCGAATGGCCTTACTTCCACTCCTATGTCTTATGGTCTTATGGTCTTATGGTCTAACAGCAGTGCATCCCTGATCTGGCTTATATATGACTCCAGATCCACTGTAATGTGGTTGATTCTTAACTGCTCTCTAAAATGGCTAACCCAGCTACTCATTTGTATTAACTGCTGGAAAAAAAATGACAATGGACAGATCCCCCTTGTGTCAACTAAGGTATTGGAAACAACAATAGCAAACAGATCCCTGCAATCCTGCTGAGTCCACCTTCATCATGTCTGGGCATGAGTGCTCAGATTGAGACAGCTGTCTCATAGATTAGTCAACTAACAGTCTGATATAGTCACACTGTATTATACAGAACTGAACATTAGACACAGTGTCCCAGACATCACCATCATCAGCAGCATCATCTCAGTGTGTGCTGCCCCACTGGCAAGACAGACTCAAGACAGACAGTAACACAGTGCTATACAGTTGGAAGCGAGTTGCTCTTGGAATTCTCAACATTAACAACAGACCTCATGAGGTTTCCTGGCATCAGGTCAGACATGGGCAAAGAAACCTCCTGTTGATACTGTGCCCCCTCTACTGATGAATTAGTGCTCAGCCATTTTGAACAGTACTTAGAGGAAGCACTGAGAGTGGCAAGGGCACTGAATCTACTCTGGGCAGGGTCTTCAATATTCATCACCAAGTGTGGCTCAACAGCACGACACAAACTGAGCTGAAAGGACATTGCTGCTCGAATAAGTGTTCAGAATGAGGTGTAGGAACCAACAAGAAGCAAAAATATACCGGATGTCATCCTCACCAATCCATCTGCCACAGTTGTATCTGACCATTACAGTATTGGTAAGGATGACTATCTCACAGTCCTTGTGGAAACAAAGTTTCATCTTCACTTTGAGAATATCCTCTATCGTGTTGTGTGAGCTATCACATTGTAAACAGAATAGACTTGAAAAAGATCTAACAACTCAAGATTGTGCATCCATGATGTGATGTGGGTCATCAACAGCAGCAGGATTGTATTCCAACACAATTTGCAACCTCATCTCCTAGCGTATTCCCCATGCCAATGTTATCATCAAGCCAGGGAATCAACCCTGGCTCAATGCTGAGTGCAAGAGAGCATGCTGGGAGCAGCATTAGGCATATCTAACAATGACATGACAACCTGGTGAAGCTACAAAAGTTTAATGTCAATCAGTGGAAGCAGTAAGTTACAGAGCTAAGCAATTGTGAATGTGAATCAATTGAATGATACTCTTGAGTACAGTTATACTGGACTCAAAATATTAACTGTTTGTCTTTCCACCAATGTGCCAGATCTGCTGAGTTTCTTCAGCATTCTCTGTGTTTGTTTCAGGTTCCCAGCAAGTACAATATTTTGCTTTCATTTTTGTTAGCCTATATTGACTGTTATTATTATAGCAGTACTTCTCAAGTTTATATCTTATGGATTATTCCACTCAAATCCAAAGAATCAATCTGAAGTTGTCTTGGATATTTTGTGACCATTTTTGATTGTGGGTACTATATTAAACTCCTTCCTGTATATTAACTCCCCATGATTATCAGTACTTCAGAAATCTCTATTATGTCTCAACAATCGAAAATAAAATATTTGTCCCTGGAATTTATCCATTTTGAATCCTATTTGCCTTTCTTAGATTCTCATTTCTATTTCAAGTAATGTCAGGTGGTATCTAAATTGATGGTGGATCTAATCTCATCAGTTTCCTGCTTAGATTGAAATGATCCCCATAAAGACAAATAAGAAATGGACAGATTTCTCGATAGTTCATTGAATAATTTCATTATGTAGTCACCTGATGATTCAGGTTTGAATGGTATAATTAAATGAAGCTGCCTCTAGTTTTCCTGACAAGAAAAAAACTCAGTCATGAGGCAGTCAATTTTGAAATGACAGTTTTCACAGGGCAAAACTCAGACCTCATTTCAATTCCATCAGTGAATTGCTCATATTGGTGCTGCGACTCCTCGCTTGCAGGAAGATAGATCTATTATCAAACTGCACAATTCATGTAAAGTAAAATTGGAGTGGGGAAGCTATTGTGGGAGAAGGCAATGGAGAAATGAGCATGGCTGAATGTTTTTTTTTCAAAAAAAATTAGAATGATTTTGGGACAGTCTACAGTTGTTTATTCTAGAGTTCTAAGGGAGTTAGCTGAAGAGATAGCAGACACGTTAGTGATGATCTTTCAGGAAACGCTAGTATCAGGGAGAGTCCCAGAGGACTGGAAAATCACTAACGTAACACCCTTGTTTAAAAAGAGAGTCGGGCAAAAGGTGGAAAATTACACACTGATTAGCCTAACCTCGGTCATGGGTAAAATCCTGGAATCCATTGTGTAGGATGAGATTTCTGAATGCTTGGGATCGTATGGTAAAATAGGACAAAGTCAGCATGGTTTCATCAAGGGGAGGTCATGCCTGACATTCCTGCTATAATTCACTGAGGAAGTAACAAGTATTAGACCAAAGAGAACCAATGGATGTTATCCGCCTGGACTTCAAGAAGGCCTTTGACAAGGTGCAACACAGGAGGCTACTGAGTAAGATAAGCCCCTCTGGTGTTAGAGGCAAGGTACTAGCATGGATAGAAGCTTGGCTATCTGGCAGAAAGCAGAGAATGGAAATAATAAGGTCCTTCTCAGGAGGGCAGCTGGTGACAAGTGGTCTTCCGCAAGGTTTAGTTTTGAGACCACATTTTTTTCACTTTATACATTCACAATCTCGATGAAGGAACTGAGGGCATTCTGGCTAAGTTTGCAGCTGGTGCAAAAATAGGTAGAGGGACAGGTTCTATTGAGGAGGTGATCTGGATGCAGAAGGATTTAGACAGGTTAGGAAAGTGGGCAAATAAGTGGCAGATGGAGTACAATGTGGGAAAGTGTGAGGGTAATGCACTTTGATAGGAAAAATAAAGGCATGGACTACTTACTAAATGGGGATAAAATTCAGAAGTCTGAAGTACAAAGAGACTTGGGAGTTTTAATCCAGGATTCTCTCAAGGTAAACTCACAGAAAGGCAAATGCAATGATGGTATTTATTTTGTGAGGGGTTGAATATAAAAGCAGGGATATACTTCTGAGGCTCCATAAGGCTTTAGACCACATTTGGAGTTTTTGTGCAGTTTTGGGCCCCATGTATCAGGAAGGATGTACTGGCCTTGAAGCGTGTTCAAAGGAGGTTCACCAGAATGGTCCCAGGAATGAAAGGCTTAACAGATAGTATTCTGGGTCTATACTAGATGGAGTTGAGAAGGATGAGGGGGGATCCAGTTGAAACATACAGAATATTGAATGGCCTGGACAGAGTGGATTTTGGGATGATGTTTCCATTGGTAGGAGAGACTCGGACTCGAGGGCCTTAGAGTAAACGGAAGGCCTTTTAGAAAGGAGATAAGGAGAAACTTCTTCAGCTAGAGAATCTATGGAATTCATTGCCACAGAAGGCTGTTGAGGCCAGGTCATTGAGTATATTTAAGACTGAGATAGATTCTTGAGTATCAAGGGGATCAAGGGTCATGGGGAAAAAGAAGGAGAATGAAGTTGAGAAACTTATCAGCCATGATTGAATTGTGGAGCAGACTTGATGGGCTGAATGACCTAATTTCGGCTCCTATGTCTTCTGGTCTTATTCCTGGGTGCTGGTTAGGCTTCTGTGTTCGAAGTACTAGTGAATACAACGTGCTCCCTGCTGGTATTTCAAAATTGAATTATAATCCTATACATAAAAATGATATTATATCTATCATTTGAACTTTAATGACATTTAATGACTTTTAATGACATTCACAACTATGATTTTATTGAATGATATTTTTGTGTATATGCTTGTCAGTTCCCAGCAGGTATCATACCTGGGTCATCCATTTCAATTATCCCACCTGATAGTATTCCAAACATAAACAGAACTGATGACAAATGCTGAACTGCCATTTGCATCATGCCACTGCTTCACCTCCACCAAGGGGAGGGAGGGCAGGTATGAAAATCAGTCACACTGTTGCTGACCTCTCAGATGTGAAAGCTTTCCTGCCTTTAATAATAGAATCGACCAGGATGGTTGGTTCATGTGTGGGCAGTGAGTTGATACTCTGACATGCTGGCATGCCAGGAAGACCAGAAGCTATATGCTGACATTCACATTTAGACTGAGAGTGTTTGTCAGCATATCGGTAGTCCTCATGGCACTGAAGAGCAAACATTTATATGTTCTAAATGGTTATTAACTGCTGTTACAATCCTGGAGCCTGTCTTTAATGCTGAGCACATGGGTTCCTGGATTTCTTGGAGCTTGCCAGCTTGATCAAGGTGAAATGACAGCAAGAATTGATAGTGCCAAACATTTGACAGGCCAGAAAGCCTTTAGGTACTGAGATAAAGCAGCTGCTTCCTTCCTTCAGTGAAAATATTCTGCATGTAGGACGTTCTGTGATTACTGCCATGAGACTGTTCTCAAAACGTGGGAGATGATTTCTGTCACTTTTGAGTAAACTATATTTGTAGGTAACAGAGCAACCCAAGAGCCAAAACTGAACCTCTAATTTTGATATTTTCATGAGAAGAAGCAACTTTCTCCTCACTCATCTGCAGGTGAGATGGCATGAACACAGAGCTTGAGTTTATAGTAACCAATATCTTTAAAAAGACTATACAGCCAAATGGCTCACTTTTGAAAAATGCCTCAGGAAGCATAGGCATTTCAGTTAGATAATTGAAAACATTTGCAAACTTCTGGAAAAAGACCTGTGAAGTGGACTAGGTGGACAAGTATTGTCTTTGGTGGTTACTGTCATGACAATTCGATGCTTCCAGTTCCTAACTGTGATCTGAAGAAAATAATTGTACAATCTCACAATCAGCTGCCTGAAAGTTCAAGTCCCAAATTATTATTGACATGTGCACTTGACTAGTGATGAGGCCAGTGAGAAGGAGAAGGTGCTCAAATGTTCTAGTCCTGCATTAATTATAGACTGCTTTTATGTAGCAATCAAGATCATCATATGAGCAAAAGGAATTTCATTCCATCAATGTTCAACTAGTATACAATCAGTAAGAGAATAAATTGCATATATGTGCAAAGGAGTTGGTGTCATGCTTTCATCTTTCACCAATAACATCTCTGACAAATGTTCACATTCCCATGTAGAACTAGCAGATGGCTGCTCAGAGGACATGACTAATGACAACCGTGCGGAGTCCTACTGCTAAAGCGACATACTGAATCTTAGATATTTGAACTGGAATAACCAGAGCCATCCTTTTTTGTGCCAAGTATAACTCCAAAAAGGAGGATGTTTTCCACTGAATGCCATTGATTGCAGTTTTCCCGGGGCTACTTGATGCATCACTAAGTAACTCAAGCGATCAGTCTCACCTCAACTTTGGAATTGAGCTCTTTGTCCATATTTGGGTCAAATCTGTATTAAGGAAATGATTTGCCTTGGCAGAATCCAAATCAAGCAGCAGTGAGCATTTCTGTTGTTTGTGAGTGCCATTGTCATGACCCCTTCCATAACTGTGCTGATGATCAAGTGAAGAATGATACAATAATAATTGATTAAGTTAGATTGTTCAACTTTCTGTGGAAAGGATATACGAGGTAAATTTTTCCTATTGTCAGGTAGATGACAGTGTTTTGACTGGAACAGCTTAGCTGGGAACGTGGCTAAATCTGGAGAAAAAACGATCTTCTGTACTATTGAGCGAATGTTGCCAGGACCTAAAGATTTTGTAGTATCCAGTGCCGCAAACCGAGCCATTCCTTAGTGTCTTATGGAATGAATCAAGGTTGACATCTGTGATAATGGGGACCTCAGGAGAAGACAGAAATGGTTCATCTTCTTAACCCCTCTGGCTGAAGATGAATTCATAAAAGTTTCATCATTGACATTTGCACTAGTGAGCTGGGCTGTGCCTTACTGTAGATAGGGACATTGTGGAGCTTCTTCCTCTTTTTAATAGACCATACCAATCAAAACTGTAATTTGCAAGATTGCATAGCTTAGATTTGATTCATTGGATGTGGGATTGCTTAGCCCTGTTTATTGCATGCTGCTTCTGATCAATTGCCTTCTTGTCACAGATGGACCAGAATCTCATCTCAGATCCTTCCAACTAAATGAGGGACAGTTTTGGCCTACAGTAGGAATCTTATGCTGATAATCTGCTGATTATGTCAGCTCTCAAATTAATATATTTGGTCTGGTAGATTCCATGAAATTAGCCCTTAGAGAATGTACAGAACCGAAGGAGGCATTTGTCTCTTTACATCGATTGTTATCTGAAATATAACTATCCAGCCTAATTCAACTTTCTAGCCTGTAATTGGCTTGAAGTCCTGTAAATTATGACAAATTACGTACATATTTAAGTACTCCTTAAATGTTGAGTCTTTTCACATTCTCTGCTCTTTCTGATATTGAGTTTCCCTTTTAACTTCCCTTTAAACTTGCTGCCAATTTTTAAAAATATAAGCCCTTTTGGCAATTGACAGTTCTACGGGTGATGGGTCCTTTCTATTCTATGTAAAAGGTAAAAGCAATGACTGCAGATGCTGGAAACCAGATTCTAGATTAGTGGTGCTGCAGTCATTGTTTTTACCTAATTGATTTTAACCCTACTGCGAATCCTCTTGCAAGGATGCCTGCCTTGAAGAAGTTTTCCTCCTCTCTCTACAAGAATCTCAGGGAGTCCCCCTCCCACTGCAACTCTATACTACTTTCTCCCCACCCCCACCCTCCTCTAGCTTATTTCTCCACGCTTCAGGCTCTCTGCCTTTATTCCTGATGAAGGGCTTTTGCCCAAAACGTCGATTTTACTGCTCCTCGGATGCTGCCTGAACTGCTGTGCTCTTCCAGCACCACTAATCCAGAACCTTTCTATTCTATTACTACTTTGGCTATAATTTCATCAAGCTCAAGTAAATTTCACATCTGTTCCAAAGGACATCACCAGATCATCCAATTTTTCTTCATCATTAAAATTCGTCATTATTGGTAACGACTCCATAAATTAGCAAGTTTTGAGAAGATTTGTAGCTCAGGTTGAGGTTTTGGATGTAGGTTTGCTCGCTGAGCTGGAAGGCTTATATCAGATGAAGCACTGCTGATAATTCCTGCTTTCTATTTATATATTTGGGTTTCTTTGGGTTGGTGATATCATTTCCTGTGGTGTGACAGGAAATGACATCACCAACCCAAAGAAACCCAAATATATAAATAGAAAGCAGGAATTATCAGCAGTGCCTAGCCTGATGCTCACTGAAGATGTTACCTAATAGGGTGATGAAACGTCTGGAAATGAACCTTCCAGCTCAGCGAGCAAACCTCCATCCAAGACTCCATAAATCTCCTGGTGGATTCCCTGTTGACAGACACTTTATACACAATCTCAAGAGCAGACATTGCAAAGGGGTGGGACTTGCCATTTTTTCTACACAGGCAATTTCTTGCTGACCCAATTCAGCTGATATTCACCTAATACCCAGTGATAAACTTAGTGCTTGGCCTCTGCACAATGCCGACCACAGCCACTGCTCCCAGTGGCATTGTCTACATTGGAGAACTGATGTCATCTGACTGTTAGCAGCTCTTGGTGGTGGAATTTCTTCCTTTTAGGGTGCTTAATCAGGTAGAAGGCCTCTGCATGGTCAATGAAATGCTTGATTGGTACTCAATTTCACCTCTGACCTATCATCTTGTCCCCCACCTTTATCTACTTCTTGCATTCCCTTCCCCAGCATTCCCCTCACCCCCCCCTCCCATTTATCTCTCAGCCCCCATGGGCCACAAACCTCATTGCTGATGAAGGGCTTATGCTCGAAATGTCAATTCTCCTGCACCTTGGGTGCTGCCTGACTGGCTGTGCTTTTCCAGTCCCCCACTCTTCGACTCTGATCTCCATCATCTGCAGTCCTCACTTTCTCCTACTCAATTTCATCTGGCCTTTTAGAGGTAACAGAGGTTTCTAGATTGTTTACCACTCAGCAAGGGAGACCAGTGTTGCTGTAAGAAAAATCAAGCCCTGTGTTTTTTGTTTAACTGAGATTTATTCAACCGCTATCTTAAACAAATCCTGGGACTATTCCAGTTTCTGTGGCTGGAAACCTACCCTGTTAACTGTCTAAGTGCAATTGGTTTGTGATTAAAATGTGGCTATGTGACTGAATCAATGATTGTCATAGATTTTTCTGTCCCTGAGTCTCATCGTACTAAATCCCATGAACACAATATATATGACACAGTAAAACAAGAATCATCCTTTAGCAATCGTGATCCTCCCCATCTGTTACCTTGTTGTTGAACTGAGGGAAAAAGTGAGGACTGCAGATGCTGGAGATCAGAGCTGAAAAATGTGTTGCTGCTAAGTTGTTGAACTTAGGGAATCCATTTAGATTTGAGACTAGGTAAATGTACTACATCTGCTCAACTTTGTTAAATGGTTCACAAAATCGGATGTTTCCAACAACAATCAAGAGTTTCAGTATAACTTTGCCTGCCCAATGGATGCATGAACAGTTAAAGAATTGCAACATCCCTTTGATTCTGACTATTTCCAACCTGTAGGATTTTGGAGTTGAGTGAGTATGCTTGACTAAAGCAGATCCCAGAAATATACAGATATTAATCTTGTCAAAATTATCTGGATGCCGTTTTAATTGGAGCCTGAATGAGGAAGACATTAGGGTTTTCCCACGAGGAGAAGCTAATCTGCAGATGTTCTGAAGACAAAATTGTTTATGATAAGTTTGAATCTATTTTTTTACGAGGTCTAGAAGGAATAGTTATGTTCCTTCAGGCTTCAAAAATAAAGCCACATCAACTCCTGATGATGTAATGGTAAAGTCACTGGATAAATAACACAGAAGTCCAGACAGTTGTCTGGGTTCAAATCAAAACATTTGGAACTTCAGTTAATAAGTTTGGATGATACAACTAGTCTCAGTGATGTTGACAACTCTAACTGATTGTTGTAAAAACCTATCTAGTTGGAAAGATATCTGCCATCTGCACTGGTTATGGCCTCCATATAATTCCAAAGCTACAGCAATGTGGCTGACTCTTAGTTGTTCTTTGAAATGACTAGGTAAGCCACTGAGTTCAAGAGAAATTACAGATGGGCAACAAATTCTGGCCATGCAAAAGAAGTCCACATCCCATGAAAGAATAAAGAAAACTCATCTTTCCCTATACACTACATATTTGCAAAGTGGCAGACAGATGAGAACATCTCATTTTCTTTCTTGCAGTGGTAACATACCTCTATTTACTTTGGCAGCTAAAATCTGGTACAATTAATAACCTAACAACAACATCACTATGATTAATACAGAATATATGGAAAGGTTCTGAATTCATGGGGAAATTGGTAACTTTTAAAATAGCTCTACATTTTCCCCTTTTGTAACAGCTGGTGATATTTCTTTGAAGACAATCGGGCTAAAACTGAGTGCAAACCATTTACTGAGAATCCTATTGTCAAGAACTGATTGCTGAGCTTTGCCTAATCAGTCCTGGGTAATTTCCAGTTCAAAAGTTCATGTCAAAATCAATCTAACAATGAGTTATCATTAAATTAGCACTCCTATTTTCATTTGAAATATATGTTGGCCATCATTTCCACATTAGGCCCCTACATTTGTACAAATTAAACTCTTAATTGATCATACAAACAGATAACTCACAATAAAGGTAACCTTTTAATAGATGAGATCAGGACAGAAAAGCTTAATCATTGTGTTTTCATCCACAGAGTGGATGGTGGCTCAGTGATTAGCACTGCTGCCTCACAGCACCAGGGTCCCAGGTTCTATTCCAGCCTCAGGTAACTATCTGTGTGGAGTTTGCATATTCTCCCTGTGTCTGTGTGGGTTTCCTCTGGGTGCTCCAGTTTTCTCCCGCCATCCAAAGATATGCAGGTTAGGCGAATTGGCCATGCTAAATTGCCCATAGTGTTAGTTGCATCAGTCAGAGGGAAATGGGTCTGGGTGGGTTACTCTTTGGAGGGTCAGTGTGGACAAGTTGGGCAGAGGGGCCTGTTTCCACACTGTAGGGAATCTAATCGAATCATAAAGTTACCTGATTGAAGCTCAGCATTTAATACAGAACTCTTATTTGTACTTAAAATGATTCCTAATTAGCTGTTCATAGAGTCATAGAATCATAGAATCATAGAGATGTACCACATGGAAACAGAGCCTTTGGTCCAATCTGTCCATGCTGACTAGATGTCCCAACCCAATCTAGTCCCACCTGCCAGCACCCGGCCCATATCCCTCCAAAGCCTTCCTATTCATATATTCATTTAATGTTTTTAAACTGCAGTGGCAGCAGCAACTCGAAGGGTGGGAGCTTGCACCAGGGGCCTACTGGGAGCGGTGAGTCATTGATTTGAGCCTTTAAATTTGAAGTCAGAGCAGAGGTTTCTGGGAAAGGAGCAACTTCTTATTTTTATTTCCGTCCTGCTATATAAGTCAGTGTCTTCTCAACCCAAGACCCTACCTTTGTAGGGCCTCCTACGCAACCACGTCCTCTAACCTTAAAGACCGGGGACATATCAGGTAAGCATCTCTTTTTTACTTTGTGACTAGAGGACTAGCAGGGATGGCAGTGCAGGGAGAGCAATGTTCCTCTTGCATGATGTTTGAGGTCAGGGACACCAATAGTGTCTCATCCAAGTACATCTGTAGGATGTGCACCCAACTCTCGCTCCTCCAAGACCGTGTTAGGGAACTGGACCGGGAGCTGGATGAACTTCGGATCATTCAGGAGGCAGAGGCTGTGACAGATAGGAGTTACAGGGAAGTAGTTACTTCTAAGCAAGACGAAAGTTGAGTGACTGTTCAAAAGAGGAAAAAATAGTCAGTGGAGAGATCCCCTGTAGTCGTTCCCCTGAAAAATATGTATACCATTTTGGATACTGTTGAGGGGGACAGCTTACCAGGGGCAAGCAGTGGGGCCCAGATCTCTGGCACAGGCCCTGTCCATGTTGCACAGAAGGGAAGGAGGGGAGTGTTAGTCTTTGGGGATTCAATAGTTAGAGGCTCAGATAGAAGGTTTGTTGGGAACAAACGAGACTCGCGCTTGGTGTGATGCCTCCCAGGTGCCAGCGTCCATGATGTCTCGGATCGTATCTTTGGGGTCCTGAAGGGAGAGGGTGACAAGCCTCAAGTCGTTGTCCATGTAGGTACCAACGACATAGGTAGAAAAATGGATAAGGATGTAAGGCAGGATTTCAGGGAGCTAGGGTGGAAGCTGAGAGCTAAAACAAACAGTTGTTATCTCTGGATTGTTACTCATGCCACGTGATAGCGAGGCAAGGAATAGGGAGAGATATCAGCTGAACATGTGGCTGCAAGGATGGTGCAGGAGGAAGGGTTTCAGGTTTTTGGATAATTGGGGCTCATTCTGGGGAAGGTGAGATTTGTACAAACAGGACGGTTTCACTTGAACCAGAGGGGTACTAATATCCTGGGTGGGAAATTTGCTGGTGCTGTTTGGCTGGGTTTAAACTAGCTCAGCAGGGGGATGGGAACCGGAAATGTAGCTGCAGTGCACAGGAGGATGAGAGTAGGAAGGACAGGGACAGGATTTCAGGATCACAGGAATATGCTGGCAGACAGCGAATTGGTTTGGAGTGTGTCTGCTTCAACGCCAGAAGTATCTGAAATAAGGTAGGTGAGTTTGCAGCATGGATAGGTACCTGGGACTTCGATGTTGTGGCCATTTTGGAGACATGGATCGAGCTGGGTGAGGAATGGATGTTGCAGGTTCCAGGGCTTAGATCTTTCATTAAATACAGGCAAGGTGGTAAAAGAGGGGGAGGCGTGGCCCTGTTAGTCAAAAATAGTATAATGGTGGCTGAGAGAACTTTTGATGAGGACTCGTCTACTGAGGTAGTGTGGGCTGAGGTTAGAAACAAGAGAGGAGAGGTCACACTTCTTGGAGTTTTTTATAGGCCTCCACAAAGTTCCAGGGAGGTGGAAGAGAGGATTAGCAAAATTATTATGGGTAGGTGTGAAAGGAACAGGGTGGTCATTATGGGGGACTTTAACTTCCCCAACATTGATTGGAAATGTTATAGATCTAGTACGTCGGATCGATTGGTTTTTGTCCATTGTGTACAGGAGGGTTTCCTGACACAATATGTCAAAGGGCCAACAAGAGGAGAGGCCACACTGGATCTGGTGCTTGATAATGATCCAGGCCAGGTGTTTGATTTAGTTGTAGGTGAGCACTTTGGAGAGAGTGACCATAATTCAGTTACGTTTAGTTTAGTGATGGAAAGGGATCGGTACATGCCACAGGTCAAGAGTTATCGATGGGGCAAGGGCAATTATAATGAGATTAGGTAAGAATTAGAATGCATAGAATGGGGTAGCAAAATGCAGGGGATGCAGACAATGGAAATGTGGAGCTTGTTTAAGGAACAGATATTGATAGGTATGTACCTGTCAGGCAGGGAGGAAGTGATAAGGTAAGGGAACTGTGGTTTACTACTGAAATTGCATCTATTGTGTTGATGAGGCAAGATGGTACAGATGAGGCGATGGAGAATTACAGATCAGCGAGGAAGGATTTAAAGAGAGAGTTAAGAAGAGCAAAGAGAGGACATTTAGCAAATAGAATAAAGGACAACCCTAAAGCTTTCTATAGGTATGTGAGGAATAAAAGGATGATTAGGTTAGGAATAGTTCCAGCCAAAGACAGAAGTGGGAAGTTGAGTGTGGACCCTGTAGAGATCAGAGAGGTGCTAAATGAACATTTCTCATTGGTGTTCACTCAGGAAAAGGAGAATATTGTAGAGGAGAAGAATGAGGTACGAGATATTAGACTAGAAAGGATCGAGGTTAGTTACGCACAGGTGTTATCAATTCCAGAAGGAGTGAAAGTAGACAAGTCCCCTGGGCCGGATGGGATTTATCCAAGGATTCTCTGGGAAGCAAGGGAGGAGATAGCAGAGCCTTTGGCTTTGACATTTGAGTCTACGGATTTAGTACTTGAGGACTGGAGGATTGCAAATGTTGTGCCCTTGTTCAAGAAGGGCAGCAGAGATGACCCAGGTAATTATAGACCAGTGAGCCTTACTTCTGTTGTAGGAAAGGTTTTGGAAAGGATTATAAGAGATAAGATTTATAATCATCTAGCAAGCAACAATTTGATTTCAGATAGTCAACATGGTTTTGTCAAGGGCAGGTCATAACTCACAAACCTCATTGAGTTTTTTGAGAAGGTGACCAAGCATGTAGATGAGGGTAGGGCAGTTGACGTGGTATACTTGGACTTCAGTAAAGCCTTTGACAAGGTTCCACATGGTAGGCTGATGGAGAAAATGCAGAGGCATGGAATTGAGGGTGATTTAGCAGTTTGGATTAGAAACTGGCTTTCTGGAAGAAGGCAGCAAATGGTGGTTGATGGACAATATTCAGCCTGGAGTCCCATTACTAGTGGTATGCCACAAGGATCTGTTTTGGGACCACTGCTGTTTGTCATTTTTATAAATGACTTAGATGCAGGTATAGGTGGATGGATTAGTAAATTTGCAGACAACACTAAAGTTGATGAAGCAGTGGACAGTTTGGAAGAATGTTACAGGTTGCAGGGGGTCTTGGATAAACTGCAGAATTGGGCTGAGAGGTGGCAAATGGAGTTCAATGCAGCTAAATGTGAGGTGATGCACTTTGGGAAGAATAATAGGATGGCAGAGTACTTGGTCAATGGAAAGATTCTTGGTAGTATGGATGTGCAGAGGGATCTTGGAGTCCATGTGCATAGGTCCCTGAAAGTTGCCACTCAGGTGGACAGTGCTGTTAAGAAGGCATATGGTGTGCTAGGTTTCATCAGTAGAGGGATTGAGTTCCAGAACTGCAATATCATGCTGCAACTATACAAAATGCTGGTGTGTACAGTTCTGGTCACCCCATTACAGAAAGAATGTGGAAGCATTGGAAAAGGTGCAGAGGACATTTACCAGGATGTTGCCTGGTCTGGAGGGAAGGTCTTATGAGGAAAGGCTGAGAGATTTGGGTCTTTTCTCATTGGAAAGAAGAAGGCTAAGGGGGGATTTGATAGAGACATACAAGATGATGAGAGGATTAGATAGGGCAGACAGAGAACGACATTTTCCTAGGATGATGACGTCAGCTTGTACAAAAGGGCATAACTACAAATTGAGGGATGATAGATTTAAGACTGATGTCAGAGGCAGGTTCTTTATGCAGAGAGTGGTAAGGGCATGAAATGCCCTACCTGCTAAGGTAGTCAACTCAGCCACATTAGGGAGATTTAAACAATCCTTAGATAAGCACATGGATGATTTTGGGATAGTGTAGGGCGACGAGCTGAGAATAGTTCACAGGTTGGTGCAACATCTAGGGCCGAAGGGCCTGTTCTGTGCTGTATTGTTCTATGTTCTACCCATCCAAATGCCTTTTAAATGTTGCAATTGTACTAGCCTCCACCACTGCCTCTGTCAGCTCAATCCATACACGTACCACCCTCTGCGTGACAAGGTTGCCCCTTAGGTCTCTTTTATATCTTTCCCCTCTCACCCTAAACCGATGCCCTCTAGTTCTGGACTCCACCACCCCAGGGAAAAGACTTTGTCTATTTATCCTATCCATGCACCTCAATTTTGTAAACCTCTATAAGGTCACCCCTCAGTCTCCGACGCTCCAGGGAAAACAGCCCAGTCTGTTCAGCCTCTCCCTATAGCTCAAATCCTCCAACCCTGGCAACATCCTTGTAAATCTTTTCTGAACCCTTTCAAGTTTCACAACATCTTTCTGATAGGAAGGAGACCAGAATTGCACACAATATTCCAACAGTGGCCTAACCAATGTCCTGTACAGCCGCAACATGACCTCCCAACGCCAGTACTCAATACTTTGACCAATAAAAGAAAGCATATCAAACGCCTTCTTCACTATCCTATCTACCTGCGACTCCACTTTTAAGGAGTTATGAACCTGCACTCCGAGGTCTCTTTACTCAGCAACACTCTCTAGGACCTTATCATTAAGTGTACAAGTCCTGCTAAGATTTCCCTTCCCAAACTGCAACACCTCGCATTTATCTAAATTAAACTCCAATTGCCACTTCTCAGCCCATTGGCCCATCTGATCAAGATCCTGTTGTAATCTAAAGTAACCTTCTTCACTGTCCACTGCACCTCTAATTTTGGTGTCATCTGCAAACTTACTAACTGTACCTGATTTGCTCACATCCAATTCATTTTATATAAATGACAAAAAGTAGTGGACCCAGCACCAATCCTTGTGGCATTCTGCTAGTCACAGGCCTCCAGTCTGAAAAACATCCCTCTACCACCACCCTCTGTCTTCTACCTTTGAGCCAGTTTTGTGTCCACATGGCTAGTTCTCCCTGTATTGCGTGAGAGTTAACCTTGCTAACCAGTCTCCTATGGGGAACCTTGTCAAACGCCTTTATTTTAATACTCTACTAATTAAGTTAACTCATTACAATATCAACTTGACAGGAATATATTTTAGAGATGTCAGTTTTTAACAATTAAAAAAAAACACATTGAACAACCAATTACAGCAGGATCCAAATGTGATGGAATTAAGAATTAAATTGTATGAACAACTTTTGGTTTCTCGTACAAGCTATAAGGAAAATGTGTATTCATTAGAAATGGAAAAAGTGCAAACATGAAATGAGAAAACACTTTCTTCAAGTAACAAGTTTTTGCAATCTCGAACACTCTGCATGAGAGCATAGTGGAAGCAGATTTAGTCATAATGTTCAAAAGTGAATTGGATAAGTATTGAAGGAAAAACATTTACAGAGTTATGGGGAATAAACTGTCATAGTAATAAAAGTCTGAGTAACTTCATTCTGCACTGTACCATTCTGTGATTCTATTCTATGACATTTACCATTCTGTGGAAAACTTATGCATTCCCTGATTGCAAGAGGAATTACTGTAAACTAATTGCAGGCTTCCCAATGTTAAATACACTATGTGACATAATTTTGAGCTATTATAAACAAAGAAAATCCTAAGCACATCTCTAATATTACCTGATTTATAGAGTAAGAAAGTGAGGACTGCAAATGCTAGAGAGTCAGAGTTGATAAAACTTGCAACTGGAAAAAGCACCGTAGGTCAGGCAGCCTCTCAGGAGCAAGAGAGTCGATGTTTCAGGCAGGACCTTCTTCAGTGGCCTGCCCAAAACGTTGACTCTTCTGCTCCTCGGATGCTGCCTGACCTGCTGTGCTTTTTCCAGCGCTACATTTTATCAACTCTGATTTATCAACATTTTAATCAATCTGTTCGGACATCCTGTGGTACACTGCAAAGGCAGGTCAAACTTGAAACAAGACTTCCTAGCTCAGAGACAGGGATACTACCACTGTACAACAAGACCCTTAGCTGTGCTGAATTACACGCTGATACTCACTGGGGCCAACGTCTTATGAAGCTTGAATAAATTGTGGAAAATCGATTACCTACAATTAAACAAATGAATTCAACTGAACTAATCTCCACCTTTCACCTCATACGTTTTTCTTTTATTTTAGAAGACTAGAGTTATATTTTCAAGTTAAAAAATAACATGAAGCAAAGACAATATAGTTTTGAATCAGGATGATGAGTGGGTTGGAGGGGAACTTGAATGTGGTGGTGTCCCCATGCTTCTGATGTCCTTATCCTTCAAAGTGGTTTTGTGGAGACTAATGACATCAAAGGAATTAAGGCAGAAAAATATCATTGAGGAAATGTTTGGCAATGATCTGTAATGCTGAGGCTGGTTCAATAGGCTTAATTTCCCATGTTCTTATGCTTCTGAGTGGTAAAGTTCATGCATTTGAAATATGGTCTTAAAGGAACCTTAATGAGTTGCTGAAGTTTATCTATAGATGTTACACAATGGTGGAGGGACTGAATGTTGTGGATGGGATGCTAAACATGTTGGCAACTTTTTCCTGGATGCTGTTGAACTTCTTGAGTGCTGTTAGTGCTACCCTCATTCAGGCAAATTGAGAGTATTCCATCACACTCCTGACTTATGCTATATTGATGTAGACTTGCTTTGGAAAGGCAGAAAATGAATCCTTCTAACAGAATTTCCAGTCCTTGATTTTGTAGCAAATACTCATATAGTATTTAAATGATCGTTCAATTTTTCTGTTTAATTGTAACCTCCAGTTTGTTGATAGTGGAGGATTGAGTAATGCTACTGCCATAGAATGTCAAGAGATAGTTAGATTCTCACTTGTTATATCATGTTTACTTCGTAATGTATAAAGCTAGATTGTAATAAACTTTTTTTTAATCTATTAAATATGTAGACTAAATATTTGTTGCATTTTAAATGGTTAATTACATTTTCTGCAGTAGAAATATTTGGACCAAAGTTCCTTTCTTTAATTTTAATATACTGCAGATAGATATATTATGTTTCTCATTTTGCATCATGTGACTTTTCAATTCCATTTATGGAGATTAATTCTAACAATTAAAATAAATTGTTGTCAGGAATAGTTCAATGTAGACCTGACTAGAATTCCACTGACTAACAGTAAAATAGTAAATCTAGTGATCTCATGGGAACAATGAAGAGAGACAAACAATAGTATGTTGCATCACATTATGATGCATGTGTCATACCAAAATAAAATTCTTAGCTGATATGACATCAATTCTACATTGCTATATTTACAATATTTGTTTTATGCATTTTGTACTTCTAACAATTCATAAACAGTAATTTATTAAATGAAATAGAGCTACAATATTTCTATCTACATTAAGTAATTTAAAAATAGGGGTCTGTTTAACAGAAAGTACATCTTATTAATGTAGTATTAACAATCAGCAATCTTATAAAAACATTAGTAATGTACATTATACAATATTGAAACATACGATACAGGAATCATCAATTACAAGAGATTGAAATAGAACCAGATCAAGATCAACACCTTCCTTCACTGTGTCTCCAACCCTTAATTCTCTTATTATCAAATATCTATTGATCTCTGTCTTCATTGTACTCATTGACTTTGGCTTCCACTCTTCTTTGGCGTCAGAAGTTATTCATTACAGACATTATCTTAGAGATTGGAAGTACATGATATGTGTGTGAGGAGACCAAGGGGAGATATAATGGTCTCCCACCAGCAGGTTTACAGTAAGGGAGCTTGTAAATTTGCAGGGTGGTCCTCCCACCATCTCTTCACCTGTCCCTTATCTATTTGCAATTTTCCATGGGTTTTCCAAGGCTTTGCTTCTCCTGCCTGTTGTCACACAATTCAGGATTTTACGAGGACACTTATAGATCACTTAAAGGCAATTTCCCTGAGGCTGGCCTTACCAGAGTGTTATATTGCAAAGTGTCTAATACCAACACTACAATGATAAGCGCAATCTGTGCATTTCAGATTTGGTTTATTTCAGATAGTCTGTGTGCATGCACAATATAAAGATAATAGTTTTCTTTTAATAATCTACTTTGCTTAAGTTTGTTTCTCTTCACCAATCTACATCTTTTTTTACATTTAGAGTTTTTTAAATTTTTCTACCACTCTATTTCAATTTAATTCAGATATTTCACTGCTACCGTGCATATTCTGATTGTGTCAGCAAATATAGCCGTTGTATTATCGCCAATTCTAGATTTTTGACCAGGGCAGGCTAGCACCTCAATGACAATCATATGATATCAAAACAAGTTATATTCAGCATAAAGGCAATTAATTCACTTTGAGTCACTTTCTCTCTGTAATTGTATCAGTGTATTGTATTTAGTCAGTCAGTTAAATTAACTGGAGACAACAGCTCTTCACGTGGTTGAAAGTTTGCCTCAGAGAGCTGACCTCTGCAGTACCAGTGCTGAAAATGGGACCTGGGAATATAGGTTGTTATAATGTCAGTACTGAAATTGGTTAGATGACTGTATGATCTATGACATATCTGATTCAGATGAGTCATATATTACCCCAATGAATGGCTCATTCACATTTTCAAATAGTGGTACATAATCATATAATGATTTATTTTTTTAATGAAGGTATGTCTTGGTAGTTTGTGGTTTCAGCCAACTACACTTGCTGTAAAGTATTACCTTTGATGTACTGTATACATAGGCATTATTAGTTCTTTAACTCAAAGGTTGTTTTTGACCCTCACACATTCTCTGGAAATGTTCAGTTTCTTACAAGAGTTACAGTGGTGTGATAAAGCTAGGCATTACTGTAAATGAGGTATTATTAACTGTACATTAGAACAGTGAGCTCTAGCAACAAAGATTTTGAGTTTGTTTTGGTCTTTCACGTGATGTTTTGATATTTTTGTAACTTAGAAAGTTGACAGAAATCTGATCTTTTTGAGATAATTGAACTTCTGGTCCTAATATTCCCTTGTTTTTGGATTGTGGCTTCTACTACTATTTGGAAGACTCCTTCCAGAATGAAAAGCCGGTTTGATTGTGAAATTCTGAAAGAAATGTAACAAAAATTCTAGTGAGAATTATGTCACAATGACTATGGTTGAAATGATAACAGTCATAAACTGTATAAAATCATCAAAACTTGGTCTCATATTGATTAATAATTTGTCCACAGGTTCTCCTGAAAGCTGGATTCTTCTATTAACTCTTGCTCCCTCCAATATAGAGAGTCATAGATATTTACAGCACAGAAACAGACCCTTCGGTCCAACTTGTCCAATCTAGTCCCACCTGCCAACACCTGGCCCATATCCTTCCAAACCCTTCCTATTCATATACCCATCCAGATGCCTTTTAAATGCTGCAATTGTACTAACCTTCACCACTTCCTCTGGCAACTCATTCCATTCACGTACCACTCTCTGTGTGAAAAAGTTGCCCTTTAAGTCTCTTTTATATCTTTCCCCTCTCACCCTAAACCTATGCCCTCTAGTTCTGGATTCCCCCACACCAGGGAAGAGACTTTGTCCATTTATCCTATCCATGCCCCTCATGATTTTTAAACTTCTCAGCCTCTGCGCTCCAGGAAAAACAGCCCCAAGCCTATTCAACCTCTCCCTATAGCTCAAATCCTCCAACCCGCACAACATCCTTGTAAATCTTTTCTGAACTCTTTCAAGTTTCACAACGTCCTATGATTGGATTTTAATATAAAGTAATTGTGAAGTGTTCTAAAAATGTTATCAAAAGTTTCTGCCTTTTCTCTTACATTCTGTTATTTTAAAATGTGTCCTGCGTTTGATCTACAAAGTAATGAAGTGTATAGATTTGTTTTTCTCCGGGATTCTTTTGTAGTTCTGAAGCAATTCTATATACCTCATGAATTGTCTTTTGTCGACAATTCAATTCCCTGTCTGCCATTTATGTGATCTTAAATCTGCTTTGAGTTATAATATCTTTCTCCATTATCACTGTATTTAACTGCTGTTTTATCTGTGATATAAATGATTTATTTGAAAGTCGTCGCAGAATTTAAAAAAAATTACTCTGGAGTTGGTCCTGCTGCTCGGAATTTTAAATTATACACAGTCACTTAAATTTTATTAATTGTTGAATATTCAGCTAGCCTTTTTTTAACTATTATACTTTTTAATTATTGGATAATGAAGAATTGCCAATGAAATGTTATAATTAAAAGGATTTTTTGCTGGAGGATTTCTTCTATTCTTCCAGGAGGTAGATATAATTCTTCTGGCTCACGGGATCAGGCAATATGGAAGAGGTCAAGATTAGTGGATTGAGCTTGCTGGTCAGCTATGATCACAGGGAATGGTGTGGCAGGCTTGAGGGGTCAAATGACCTACTCCTGCTCCTATCTTCTATGTTTCTGTCTTCTGATTTACCTTTTCAGTAATGTTCTTTAATTTCTGTCCAAATTGAAAAACTATTGAAATGTCTTCTATGAATAAAAAAAAGTGCATTAAAACTTTGTTAAAATGCTTTAAAATTAAGAAACTGATTTTTAAATTTCTAAGATGGGGGAAAAGACAGTTCATAAACTTAGAGAAATGGCTTTATGCTCTTTGCCTATCTTTAAAACTACTTTCAGTTGCATAAAATAACTCAACAAAAGGTGATTTTTAATGAAGTTTAATTCTGCCATTAATTCTTATTCTCGAATTAGTTGAATTATATAGTTAACAATTTTCCTAATGATTATCCTTTTGCTCAATTTTGTTTTTGCAAGTTTTCCAAGTAATTTTAAATGATTACAATGACACTCATTGCTAATTATATTCATTCAAACCTTTTTTAGCTTCTTAGTTTGTAATTTTCCATAATATTAAGGTTCTTTCAAGGGAAGATATCAAATATCAACCACTATATCATAGGTTTTTGATTCAAATTTTCCTCTTGGACCTGGTGAAACTCTGTGTGGTCTTCACAAGATCTTTCAATATTTCTTCATTATCTCCAATTGTTTTGAACTTTCAGAGACTGGCTTACTACCACTGCTTCACTGCCTTTTTAACCTGCTGGCTGTTGGTTTCATAGACACTGATTGGCCCTGTGTGCTTTTAGCTACTAAATATTTAAAGATACACTTTTCAGATTGGAATTTTATCTTCATTTCCTCCAAATGGCTACAGTGTTATAGAAATGAAGATTTGCTCAGAAGGTCATCAAGGATAGCATTTTATATGAGACAATGGTGCCCCTCTGTTGCAAATAGAGTTTACATATATATGTTGAAATCTGCACCACCTTTGCATGGCATATATTTGTGGACGTATCACTGGATCTTTCTGGAATTCCTTGAGTAGATGCATTGCCACCAATCCTTCAATTAGTCATATTAGATTAAGTTACTGATGCCAAGCAATGAAAGATGTCCAAATGAAGGGAGGTTTGATCTTGATAAACAAAATAGGTTTATTACATGTTACTTAGTGGCTACTTGTATGATATCTGAATTACTCAGTAGTCTCTTGTGAGACATTAGACCAAACTTAAGAGTAATATATATGTTACTGTTAAGTACATGGAACTAAGCACTAAGATAGTTACTGGAATATGATTTTCAAACACTAGTTAGCCCCTCTGAGGAACTATTCTTTATATTCTGATAAGCAGAACTTACCTTTTGATGACGGTTAACCTTTTAAGATACTAACTGTCTTATACAAAACTTTCAAGTTCGCCTTCTTTGATAGAAATTCAACAGGGCAGGAGAAGGCTAAAGGAGAAGTAATTTGGAAAGTGAAAATAATCTGGTTCATAAAGTTTATTTTTCACAGGTTGTGGTTTCATGGCAGTGTACAACTAATTTAAACTACAAAATGGTATGCTACAGAATATTGCATTACCCTGCTCAAATTAATGAGCATTGAATCTAAAACAAAGTTAAACATCTAACTTTTTATTTACACAATATTAAATGTGCATTATTCATTGCATCATCCAATGTTGTTCAGTGAATGTTTGCACTGACCTTTGCAATATAATAGACTACTGTACCTCTCTAACAGCCAAGAATTGAAATGGGCAAAGTGCTAGATATCTGTGAGGTTGTACCAGAGTCTTCAGGATTAATTTCATTAGATTTGGATGTGTAGGAAAGGGAGATCACACAACTGATATCCATGCTTTTACTGGTAAGAGAACAATGAAAAAGAAACAGATAGTATTGTACTGACATATTGAAACAATACTTCATAAGGTGACAAATAATTATATACAAATTAAATATTATCTGCACACTCCAAAAGAACAAAATTGTGAAACTTTAATAGGTATAATGCTTGTTTTGGACTGCTATGAGGGTAAGCCTACAAATAAAGTGCAGAGAGAGCACTGGTTCCTTCCTACCTAATACAATCCAGTAGACAGTGCAATATAATTGACAACATTTGTAAGAATCCAATAACCATTAGCTTTAGCAAAGCATAGTTAGCATATCGGAGCCATTTTCTTTGTTGTATTTGAGCAGATATCCAAGTTATGAGATATAAAACACAGAGTGCAGAGAGATGATCAATCAGCAGAAACAGCCATTCTCTGAACTTTCTCAAATGAAACTAACCAATAATTTGATTAAAATTAAAATCTACATAACAATCATAAAAGATCAGTACTGTAGAGTACTGTTGTGTCTGAGAGTGAGATTTTGCCGTGATGGAGTACCTTTAAAAATAAACTTTTACTTTTTGGAAATAACATTTATATTAGTTTTTTGTTTGCTTTGGATGAGTGGCCAGAATATGACTATATATTGAGAAGCTAGCAATCACAAGAAGGTTTTTTTCTCTATTGTTTTATTTATTAAAGATCTTAACAATTTAATTATGGTCTCAACATGGGACTCTGCTTTCAACAATACAGTTATGTTTCTATCATAAGAATAATTATCACTGCAACAAGTTTTTTTAATGAGCTCCATCACATAATCTGTGATAAAGTTTAGCCTCAAGTTGACATACTAAAACTAATATAACTTCCTAAATATGTTATTTCAAAGCTATCAAAATAATGGGGTTGAAATAAAACTAAAAGTTGTTTTCAAAAATATTAAATTCTGAAATAATGAATTCATCACCTTTGAAAAATTATCAAAGCTCAGAAATTAGGTCAGAATGTTTGTTGCAAAGGTCTGTCATTAATATAAATGAATTACTTCAGACTGATAAATATCATTGAACAATATTAATGAACATCAAAATCATCATTGTATTATTCCATAACTCTGATCTGAGATAGTGAAACAGTGGTGAATAGCAATAAAGTAATGGAATGAGACAGCTTCATCTGTTTTAACTACAGCAAGTAAAAATTTGTACAGAAAAATTTAACGTGGCTTTTGGGGTCAGCCATCAATATTGAATCCAATCATTTGATAATAGGATATTCACTACAAAATGTAATTTATTAACACAGCATCTTGGATAGCAATACAAAATATTTATTAAGGATCTAAGCGGGTGGTACGGTGGCTCAGTGATTAGCACTGCTGCCTCACAGTGCTAGGAATCTGGCTTTGAATCCTGCCTCAGGTGACTGTGTGGAGTTTGAACATTCTCCCTGTGTCTGTGTGGGTTTCCTCTGGGTGCTTTGGTTTTCTCCCACAATCCAAAGATGTGTAGGTTAGGTGAATTGGCCATGCTAAATTATCCATAGTGTTAGATGCATTAGTCAGAGGAAAATCGGTCTGGGTGGGTTACTCTTTGGAGGGTTGGTGTGGTCTTTTGACTGAATGACCTGTTTCCACACTCTAGAGAATCTAATCTAATAATGTTGCAATAAGTGATTAACAAAATCCCTGCTGGAAATATTATTAGCTCCAAAATCGAAGTTTAATATTGTTTTAACCATATAGTGAATGAAATATCAATACTTAGAAAATAATTGACGGGCGCACCATATCTACTGCAAGATATTGAGTCCCTGGACTATGTTAAGTAGGAATGAACCAATGTCGCCTTGCATAATTTCTGTAAGTCCACTCTCATAACAGACCAAAACAAGTGATACATGTGTTCAAGAAAGATTTAGAAGTTTTGCTCCTTTGGGGTCTTCAGATATTACTGAGTTTGCTTAATGAATGATACATGATTGATGAAATGAATTTTGAATCAATAAATAATCTTAGATGGAGAGCAACTTTGTGGTCACTTTCAGTTCTGCCCTTCTGGGGGATCAGATCAGGTATGTGGTTGCCAAGTCCTTCCCGTTGTGTTTTCAAAGTGTTCATACCAGCTGATATTTTAATAGCACTCATTTTAATGTCAAGAAAGTCACCTGCCACTCATAGGTTGAGCCTTATTAATAACCCATGTGACAACTAAAAACCAAACATCAATTTAATCCCAGATCATGCAAATTATACACAGTGACCCACCTGCCAGTCAAGCTGTCAGCAAGCAGCAGTGCAAAGAGATTGGCAAGACTAATCTGTAAATTCAGACTTTTGACTATTATGGGGCGAGAGAAGTCAAAGGGGCACACGACATATCACCCCTTCTCTCTCACATGTGAAATGCTGCTCATGCCCAATGGCTATATCATGGCTGTCTCTGAGGTTGAGCAGGAATTGGTACTCCAACATGAATGACCTGGGAATAATAATGTCTTACGGTGACACCAATGTGAGTTCCTTGCACACCTTGGTCCACATACTGTATTTATGGTCCAAATTAAAATTAGATCAGATGTATTTTAGTGGGCTAACTGACCAACGTATTTCTCAATCAAAGGAAATTAACTAGTTACTTATATAATTTAAACAGATATTGCTAGAAATATGTAACAGGCAACTTGGCTTCTGTGAAGTGAAAATACAAACTTTTTTTTAGAATGTGTTCTCATCATCAGAACACAAGAAAAGGACTGACAAATAGATGGGTATTGTGTTGAGACAATAAAGAAAGGGAGGGAGACCACTAACAAATATGCCAAATAGAAAATGATTTGCAAACAGATAATACAAAGCATGTTCAGTGAGATTATGCAAAAACACAAAAAGGCAAAGGATGTGCAAGAAGAGTTATGCTGCAACCAAGACTATTGTAGAGTAGACTCCACATCCTTAACCAATTCTGCTACTGCCTGAACAACTTAGGAAGAGCCATGCAGTAGTTACCAAATCAGTTGGGCTTAGTTGGTTGTATTAACTTAGTTGTTGACTTCTGCCTCCTCTACAACTTTGCCATCCTGAGGGCTCAACCCTTGCCACTATGCATTTAGTGAAGCAGAAAAGGAATCCAGGATATTGTCATTTTCAGTTGGTTGTCCGTGCGCACCCTGAAATAAAAGACAGCAAAAAAAAATTATGCTGCGTTTTATCCAATGTCCAATACCATCTGCAATAATCAAATAATTACCTTTGCGCACTCCTGCATTCTATGTGCCTGTGTCTGGCCTAGTATTCCAAAATGCTGCTATCTCAGAGGCTGCAACATTGCTAGTGGAAAGCTGGTGGATTTCAGTGTGCTACTGATGTCTTGCCAAGATGGCATCAAGTAGTTTTGGGCCATAAGGGCCTGGCTTTGCATTGCAGCACCTTGACATAGGCATTAATAGTTTTGCTGAGCTGGCTAATAGACAACAGTAGAGCACTGAAGGAGAGGCAGCAGTGAATAGGATGTGTCATCCCTAAGAGAGGACAGAAGGCTTGGGCATCACATAGCGATTGGCACTCATTTTGGACTTTCATTAATGTCTACTTGCAATGGAAAGGAAATTTGCCAATCTTACATTACCTTGACTATATTTGACTCCAGAGCCACTGAAATGTGATTGACGTGAGTGCCCTCTGAAATGGCTATCAAGCTACAAGGGCAATAAGGATTGAGCAAAATCTGCCAGCAACACCCATTAGAAGAATAAATAAAACTATTTGTTGTCTGGAGGTATACAGGTTTCTGGACTGCAGTGAGATATTACAAGTTCCTTTAAGCATTAGTATTGCAGCCGTGATAGTAGCAGTTATAGTCTACAATGGTCCTGATTGCAGCATAACTCTTCTTGCACGTTCTTTGCCCTTTTGTGCTTTTGCATTATCTCACTGAACATGTTTTGTATCATCTGTCTGCTAATCATTTTTTCTTTGGCATATTTGTTAGTTCTCTCCCTCCTTTTTTTATTGCTCTTCCTTTGCTGAGAGTTTTCTTTTGGCTTTGTTTATGGCAACTAAACAAACTCTTCCTCAGATTTTTATATATTGAACAAACATTCCAATTTATATCATTTGGGTAGAAGAATGACAAGGGCAGTCATGGGCATGACCAGTGGGATTCAAGGCAGACAAACAGCTTTTATCCCCCAAAGAGTAGGAAAAAAATTATTCGGTAGTTTTAAACTCCTTTGCATAGCGATGATAATCGTGCTCAAATGACTGACTTTGTCAGCTCCAATGGTGGGCAGGAATCAGAGTTTCTAACTAATATAGGCAAATTGGCCCAAAGGATAGATCTACAGTCATACTTGCAGTTACTTGTCAATGTCATTGACAAGCTCTTTTACTGACCTCATAAACTTCTGAAAATGCCATTCCGGCAATAAATGCTGTGACTTCCAACTGAAGAATATCAAGGGCAATGGGTTTAACTTGAATAGAATTATATTTTTTATCCAAAAAGTACATTATAATTGCATGTATCCTGTACAACCAGGTATCAATAATTCAATAGCATCCAGCTTTGATAACTGACATTGTTACCACCTCAGTTCTGGCAGAGTACAGCAGAAATCAACTGACATTATTTTGAAACATTTCCAATGGATTTTCACTGCATTCTCTTGGGACTGAAGCAGTGCCAGTGTCAATAAAATGCAAGCTGCTGTGCAAATCTCTGCATTGTACTTTATCACTTCATTGTCATGAATGGAGCTAGTGACCATTATTCTCACTTTACTTTTGATGCTTTCTACTCAGGCAAGCCTCATATCCAGGTTTTAAATTTTATATTTACCAACTGTTTGCTGGATACTGTATGTTAAATAGCAGTAGATTTTCAAAATAAACAAACAATGGCCTGGATATGAACAAGGACAGGTGAAAACGAAACAGAGCTGGTATTTCAGAATGAAGCCTGGAATTAAGTTTCTTTGCACCTTGTGGAGGTTTAACTCTATGGGTTCTGGAAGTCAGGCTAATGGACAGGTGTGGCTTCTAGTCAGATAGCAAGGAAAACTGGATGACCCAACTGACCACCTTATTTGGTGGGGTCCAATCCATGACTCAACATTCAATCCAAAAATACAATCTTGGTGTGGTTTTCCAATCCTAATGGATGAAATTGAGGGGTTGCAACTATGAAGAATAGATGATTCACGATCCCTGGTGTTTAGGATGGGAGTGAGTGATGGGCCAGATGTTGGAATATTTTGATTGTGTCAGGACAGGTTGAAGCTGCTCCTGGTCTGCCAAGTGAATGCCAAAATCCCAGGAGGACGCATATAGAACATTAAAACAAAGGCCACCAATCTCAAAATTACATATAATCTCTACATTGCAAACAGAGGCCATTCAGCATATTGAGTCTGTACCAACCCTTCAAAGAGCATTGCACACAGACCCAGCTTCCCAGCCTAACCCTGCATTTTCCAAGGGTGATCCGCCTAGCCTGCATCTCCCTGGACACTATGGGGCAATTTAACATGACCAATTCATCTAACGTGCACATCTTTGGATCGTGGAAGGAAACCAGAAAACCCAGTGGAAACCCACAGTCACAGGGGAGAATCTGTAAACACCAATCACCTAGGGCTGGAATTGAACCTGGGTCTTTGGTGCTGTGAGACAACAGTGTGAACCACTGTGCTACTGTGCAAAAGTGAGGACTGTAGATGCTGGAGATCAGAGTCAAGATTCAAGTAGTGCTGGAAAAGCACAGCAGGTCAGGCATCATCCGAGGAGCAGGAAAATCGACGTTTCAGGCAAAAGCTCTTCATCAGGCTCGTTCCTGATGAAGGGCCTTTGCTCGAAACGTCAATTTTCCTGCTCCTCGGATGCTGCCTCACCTGCTGTGCTTTTCCAGCACCACCATGCTACTATGCCACCTGAATGTTTTCTTTTTTACACTTGCAATCATTGCCAACATATCAGATAGATTTCTCATTGTAATAAATGCCCATTGGATATTACAAGGGATAACATAAGCATTGCAACATTGGATAACATACCCTTTGGAGGCAAATTCACATTTGGATTTGTTGCTACTATCCAGGGGGCTTATCAGGAGGAAGTTCATGGCCTTATTGGTGTTGGCCTTATTGCTCTGAGAAAATAGTAATATTTATAGAAGCCAATTGGAGATAGTAGGGTTGGCCTTGATAGTTAATGAAAGACTGCTGGGAGTGCTTGAAATGGGTTGGGGGGGGGGGGGGGGGGGTTTGCAGGTCATGGTTATGCTGATCTCCACATGGAATGAGCGGAGGGTCATCAAGGATATAGATAATCTCCAAAGTGATAGGCTCTGGAGATAAAGCAGGCACATTACTGGTTATGTATTGAAGCTCAATCAAAATGGGAGGAGGCTGAAAGGTTATCGGAGCCACGGGCCACCACAACATGAGAATGTTAAGAATTGGGCGCAAGTTCAAGGTCACAGGCAGTGTCTTCTATCACTCACAAGAATACTAAGCTGGAGATTTACCATATTGAAAAGAAAGTCAACTGTGCAATAAATTCACCAAATAGCTGGAAATGCATACAGTTTAGGAGGTGTAAGTGCTATATTTTTGATGGAATTTGCAAGTTTATTTTTGAAGCCGCACTTAACAGGGAAGAGTATGCTAATACGATGATGAAGGAAAGTGGGAAGAAGTTCTTGTAGAGCATAAACAGCATGATAGAACAGTGTTGGACTGTTTCTTATGCTGTAAATTCTAAGTAACTGTATGTAACACATCTGATACAGGAACAGCAGCATATTTCAGAAGTCACCATTGTTTAAAATTTGTGTTCCTTTTTTCAAATTTGTTGCAATGTTTGATTAGATTGAAATGTTGAATGGAGGATTAAGTGAGCTGGAATGCAAGAATTCACAAATAGAGTGTGCTTATCTTCAAACTTCAGAAGTCATGGTGCAAGATTGAACTGCTTTGCAAAACCAGGAACATGTTTATCAGGACTGAACTGAAAAAGGCAATACTTGCATAAAATAACTGGAATAGGCAACAAATGTTGCACTACTATTTATCATTGTCAGCTGGACCTTCAAGGCATTATTTGAATGCACTGGTTAAAATGACAGATTTATTATCAATTTAGAAGACTTCATGTGAAATAGTACTAGCCTTCTGAAAAAAAACCTGGCAGACATTTTTGAGATAAGAAGAAGCAATTACAATTGCTAATGAAGCTTTTTTCCCCCCTCTCACTTTGAGCAAATGTAATTATAGCCCAGCAAAGGCACACCAGGTTTTAGTTTTGGTGCGTCCCACTGTTGTAGGCTATTTCACACTCACAGAAAACAAACAGTCCATTATTTTTGCATCTATGACTTTTGTCTTTTTTTTTGTTTTCTGTAACTGACATAAAAGTAGCTGACAGATACCTCAACAATTAAATCACGACTTTCTATCTTATTCTTTAAAAAAAATGTGGGATGAGGTAAACATTGTGTTTCACATGGCCCTTTGTTATTCTTCACTGTGGTGGTTGGCTAGCTCAGTTGGCTGGACAACTGGTTCGCAATTGCAGAGTGATGCCAACACCATAGGTTTAATTCCTAGATCAGCTGAGGTTATCATGAAGGACGCTCCTTGTCAACCTCAGGTTATTTCTCTCTTTAATAAGAGAGCAGGCCTATGGTCGTATAAGACCCTGGTGACTACATTTTTTTGTTCACGGTAAATAATTTGTTTATTTATCTACAAAAATAAAATTGTTATAAACTGACTTCTTAAAACCTGAATGAAAGCACCATAATTACTGTAGAGTTCTCATCAATAATACTCATGACAGGAAATGATTAAACAACTGATCACTGTTAGGAATATTCTAAACTGCAAAGGAAATGTCAAATACCAACTGTAATTAAGCAGCTGTCATAATAGCTTCGAAAATTATTAGAGTATCTGTTCAGAACTAGATGATACAGGTTTATAGTAATTACTAAATATGAGAGATGAGAATTACTTTGAAGCAGCAAATTAATCATGATTTGGAATACTATCTGAGATAGTAGTGGAAGCAAATTTAAAAGCAACTTTCAAAGGGAATTCCTTTAATTCTTGAAGGGGAGAAATTGCAAGTCAATATGGAAAGAGGAGGAAAGTTGCATGATTTTTGAATCTCCTTCAAAGAATCAGCAAAGGCTCAATTGACCAAATTACTTCATTTTGCAGTTTAAGATTCAGAACTGGACATTAGCCAGGCTCTTCCAAAGGCTATCTAAGTTTCACTGTGCAATTCAGTAGCAGAAACAGGGAGGTCCCAAATGTAATTAAATTAACAAATTTAATAAATATTATCCAGCTCTAAGTGCCATTAATGTTCCTGAATAAAGCAGAAGAATGGAAAATCATGATTTATACATAAGAGGGATGTCTGGATTGAGAAGCAGAGTGATGTTAACAAAGTGGTTCAATTCCTACACTGATTAAAGTTACTATGAAGGACACATTCCCAACCTCTCCCCTTGCCTGAGGTGTGATGACGTTAAAGTTTAACCACCACCAGCTGTCTCTTTTTGATGAGAGAGCAACCCTACGGTCTGGTAGGACTAAGCTGACTTTACCCATTTACTTTACATAGATAAAAGATACATTTACTAAGAAAATTAAAACATTTCATCACTTTTATCATATTTAAGAATTTGTGCTCAAGAAGACATCATTTATTTTGAGTGTTACTTTTACTTTCCAGCTTAGAAAGAATTGCATGTTTTTACTCATGAATGGGTTGAAGTGGTTATCTGGTGATACTTCATATGCAGCAACATGCTCTGGTCTTGGTATGGCTGAAATTTGGGAGATTTGTGAATGGTGGTGAATAATTAAATAATTAATTGGAGGAATAGGAGGCTGCACAAATTACTGAATCTTTAATGATGAGCTGCCCAGAATATCAGTGAAAAAAATAAGCAGCAAGTTACACTAGAGTCATAGAGTCATAGAGATGTACAGCATGGAAACAGACCCTTCAGTCCAACCTATCCATGCCAACCAGATATCCCAACCCAATCTAGTCCCACCTGCCAGCACGCAGCCCATATCCCTCCAAACCCTTCCTATTCATATACCCATCCAAATGCCTCTTAAATGTTACAATTGTACCAGCCTCCACCACTTCCTCTGGCAGCTCATTCCATATACGCACCACCCTTACATGAAAAAGTTGCCCCTTAGGTCTCTTTTATATCTTTCCCCTCTCACCCTAAATCTATGCCCTCTAGTTCTGGACTCCATGACCCCAGGGAAAAGACTTTGCCGATTTATCCTATCCATGCCCCTCATAATTTTGTATGATTTGGAGATGTCAGTGTTGGACTGGGGTGTACAAAGTTAAAAATCACACAACACCAGGTTATAGTCCAACAGGTTTAATTGGAAGCACACTAGCTTTGTGTTCTTCCAATTAAACCTGTTGGACTATAACCTGGTGTTGTGTGATTCATAATTTTCTATAAGGTACCCCCTCAGCCTCTGACGCTCCAGGGAAAACAGCCCCAGCCTCTTCAGCCTCTCCCTATAGCTCAAATCCTCCAACCCTGGCTAATTTAACAAAAATGACCATCTCCATAAAAAGAAGTCTAACCATCTCCTCTTGACATTTGATAACATTCTCGTTGATAACCCGAACTCTAACCCTAACCCTAACCCTGTGACCATGGGCTGTTATCTTATTTAGCAGCCTCCTGTGCAGCACTTTGTCAAGGGTCTTCTGGAAATCAAAAGAGATCTATTTGTTCATTTCCTCCTCAAATAATTTAACAGATTGGTCAGACATGACCTCCCCTTGATGATGCCATGCTGACTCAACCCTATTTTACCATGCACTTCAAAGTGTTCCACAATCTCATTCTTAATAGTGGACTCGAAAATCTTACCAAAGACCGAGGTCAGGCTAACCAGCCTATAGTTTCCTGTATTCTGATTCCTGCTCTTCTGAAACTGAGGTGTTAAGGTAGCCATTTTCCTCTCCTCTGGGACCATCCCTGACTCCAGTGATATGTAAAAGATCACCACCAATGCCTCTACAATCTCCTTAACTACGTCCTTCAGAACTCTGATGCGTAATAAATCTGGTATGTGTGCTTTATCCACCTTCAGATCTTTCAGCTTCCCCAGCCTCTTCTCCTGAGTGATGGTCACTTCTGTCCCATGACTTTCTTGAAGTTCTGGTATGCTGCTAGTGTCTTCCACTGTAAAAGCTGACACAAAGTATCTATTCAGCTCCTCCACCATTGTTTTGTTCCCCATTATTACTTCTCCAGCAGTCCAATGTCCACTCTTGCCTCTCTCTTTCCCTTATATTTTGTCTTCACCCCCCCCTGTTTTTTTTTAGTTATCCTCTGCTGGTTTTTAAAGTCTTCCCAATCCTTTGGCTTCCCACTCATCTTCACCACATTGTATTCTTTTTCTTTTGTTTTTACGCTGTCCTTGATGTTCCTTGTCAATGATGGTTGCCTCATCCTCCCCTTAATATGTTTCTTCTTCCTTCAGGTAAATTTCTGCTCTGCCTCCTGAATTACTCTCAGGAACGCCTGCCAGCAAAGCTCCCTTTCTAAGCAACTCTGATCAGCTCCTCCCTATATCATTGTATTACCAATACTCAATTGTAATACCCAGCTTCTCCCACTCAAACTACAGGGTAAATTCTCTTATATTATGGTCATTATCTCCTAAGGCTTCCTTCACCTTCAAGTTTGTCTCATTACACAGTGCTAAATCCATAATTGCCTGTTCCCTAGTGGGCTCTACCATAGGCTGCTCCAAAAAAAAACCTTATATACATTTCACAAATTCCTTTTCTTGAGATCTGCTACCAACCCGATTTTCCCAGATCACCTGCAATTCCCCACAGTGAACATCCTAGTGTAGGGAGGTGCGGGGAGGGGATGGGTACGTTGACCAGAAACTAAACTGAACCAATTACATTGGAGGCTGGGAATACTGCATCAAGTAACTCACTTCCAAACTTTGCAAACACTGTCCATCATCTAAAAGGCACACGTCAGGAGAGTCATAGAATACTCTCCTCTTATCTGGAAGAATACATCTCTAACAACACTCAAAGAGCCCAACCCAATTCAAAACGAAGTAGTGTACTTGATTAACAACCATCTACCACATTTAACATTCACTTTCCCCACCACCAACTCTCAATGGCAGCAATGTGTACCATCAGCACCATGCTGCTTATTTTTCAGAACTCATCAACTCTTCTTTGACATCACACCCCTTCCAAAGCCATGACCTCCACCACTTAAAGGGACAAGGAAGCAGATATATAGGGACACAACCTCCTGCAAGATCTGTTTCAAATCATTCATTAACCTGACATAGAACTATATCGCCATTCCTGAACTGCCAATCAGTTGAAATGGTGGAGATCCCTTCCTAACAAAACAATGAATGCATCAAGGCCATGTGGAGTGCAGTGATTCAAAAGGCACCACTTTCATAAGGCAGTTAGGGATGGGCAATAAATGCTGGCCCACCCAGCAACACTGATGTTCCATGAAAAAATAAATCAAAATGAATTCACATCTATAATTGTGGTGTGGGTAAACCACAAGGCTATTGGGAAGGAATCTCCAGGAATTTGGCCCAACAACAGTGAAGGGCCATGAGTTGAGGCACGTGATATTTATTTCAGAATATTATTGAACATTATTTCAAAATACTGTTATGCTCATCCTTGGTAAATGATCCTGACACTCTCTACAATCCCTAGATAAGACTAATTTACACATTTTAACTTGCCAATCTTCATGTGGAAGTGGGTATTAATTACATTGCAACATGTTGCTTGCAGAAGAATACTTTAAAAATGGTATTGCCTTGCACAAATTCCCCAAAGCCCTACTAATATTGAATGCAATGGATTCACAGATATTCCGAAAAGGGTAAATGAAGATTATATTTGACTTATTTCTTCGACTTCCATGTCATTGTAGTGCATTTACCTATCAGCTCATAATTATCATTTCCAATGTCAAGAATATATTATGACACTTCTCACATCCTGAATTGACAGGAGATGGTCTAGGAAGTTTTATATCATTTAATAGTCAGTGCTATTTCATGAGCTACATTAATATGGGACCAAAAGTGATAGATCCAAAGCTCAGATTGTTAATGATGTGGTGTGCTTAATGCAATCTATCAAAGTCACCATATTCTGAAAGAACCATAAAGTTGCTCTGCCATTAGAAAGACAATTGATAGTGAGTTAACCTGAGGGTTACCACACCTCAGGCGGGATGCACAGTTGAGGTGGTAAGTCATTCATGCTGACCTCAGCCAGTACAGGAATTGAACATTACTGTTGATATTAGTCTGTATTGCAACCCAGCTATCCAACCAACTGAACTAACCACCTCCAAACATGTGCAACTGTTGGAGATGTCAGTGCGCCTCACGAGAGAATTCAGAATAACAATTAGAACCTTGACAGGCCCTGTGAACAGAGGATTCATTCTTGGTGCCCAAGATCTGGCTGCCACTGCTATTTTCCTCTGAAAGATGATTCCCACCGCCCCCCCACCCATCTCAAAACAGTAACCCTCCAAAAACAGTATCCAAAATGGCACATCTGTTTGAGAAAGGAATAGCCAGAGGAGAATCCAGTGCTAGCTTCCTACCTGTCCTGATAGTCACCCATCTATCTGAATATTGAGAGTATGTTTCCTCTTATGGGAAAATCTGGAACTAGAACTCACTGTTAAAAAATAATGGAGGCTCTAGTTAAGACAGATGCAGTGATTTTTTTTCTGAAGATCTTCAGTCTTTGGAACACACTTCCTCAAAAGAGGTAAAATCACAACACATGAATATCTTTAAGACAGAGGTGAATAGATTCTAAGGAATCAAGGAGGTGAAAGGTCACCAGGGGTAATGTTGATTTGAGGGTACAGTTGGATCAGCCACGATTTTATTGAATGGCAGCGAAGGCTTGAGGGGCTGAATAGCCTACTCCTAGATAGCAAGGAATGATACAGATACTTAAAAAGGAAAGTGCATGGAAAGTAAGTGTTGGTCTTTTAGGTATTTAGAGTGGGGACTTAATGGTGGATGTCAAGGAAATGCCAGATGAAATAAGCAACTGTTTTGTCTTCAGTGTAGAGGATACAAAAAAAAATTCTGAAATAGATGTAAACCTGGAGGTGGAAGAGCAGCAGTGCTGAGCAAACTGAAGTTGTGGGCTGACAAGTTCCTTGGTCCTTATGGACTTCATCCTAGGATCTTAAAAGCGGTTGATAATGAAGTAGTAAAGTTATTTGTGTTAATTTTCCAAAACTTGCCAGATTTTAGAAAGGCTCTGTCAGATTGGCCAGGAACAAATATAATTCAAAGAAAGGAAGCAGGCAGATAAAAGCAAAATATAGACCTGTTAGCTTAACATTCATTGTGGGGAAGGTGTTAGAATCAATCACTAAGAATTTATATCTGGGTAATTAGAATAACTCAAGATATCTGGGAAGAGTCAGCATGATTTATGAAAGGAAATCATGTTTATCCATTGTTAGAAGAGTTCTTTGAAGAAGTAACATGTGACGTTGATAAAGTGAAACCTGCAGTCTTGGATTTCTAGAAGACGTTTAACAAGGTTCCATATAAAAGGTATGAAATAGGAATTTGTGGTCACATATTAGCATGGAAAGAAGATTGGCTGTCTGACCGAAAACAGAAAGTATGCATAATTGGGAGTGTTGCTGTTTGGCAGGATGTGATAAGCAGAATCTTGCAGAGATTTGTGTGGTGTCTCAATTTCTGCCAATTTACCTCTATCAATGATTTGGGCAAGGGGAAAGAAGGTATCACAGCTAAATTTGCAGCTGACACTAAGACAGCTAGGAAAGTACATTGTGAAGAAAAACAAACTTGCTAATGATATATGATATAGATAGGCTGAGTGAGTGATGAAGATGGAATACAAAGTGGAAAGATGTGAAGTTGTTCACTTTGGCTGATCAGTATTATTAAATGAAGAATGGCTACACAATTCCGAAGTGCAGAGGTATTTGGGTATTTGAGTACATAAATCACAAAAAGGGAGTTTACAGGTACATCAAGTATTTTGGAAGGCTAATAAAATGTTACCCTTTATTACAAAATGAATTCAAGAACATTATGCTTCAGTTATACAAAGCATGGTTGAGCCTACATTTCAAATATTTTATTAACGGAAAGGCATAATTGGTTTAGAAGTGATCACAGAGGATTATTAGAGTGATAGTTCATAAATATAAATATTTATGCCCAAAGTGTTACCTGTGAATCAGAACTGTAAAACACATGTCAACAGATTTTAAAAAATCTGTTGTTTGCCCTTAAAACAATTTGCAGCTTTGTATTTTTTATCATTGTATTTTACTCCAACATCTGAAAACTAGAATTGTCCGACACTGTGTGCCTAATTCAACTGAATATGCATTAAAATTGCCCCATGTCTTCTTTAGATATAACATCATCTTTCTGTGACGAAGTAACATGATTAGCCAGGATGGCAGTAACATTCTTGAAATTGGATTTTTGATTTGGTGAATTCAACTCTGTTTACTTCCAAAACAATATTTTAAAACTCCTCAAGGCTGACACCAATTTTAAGTCTTACTCTCATTTTATAAATAAGACTTCTCAATTTCTGCAGAACCACTCCTTAAGAAATCATCAGCTTGCACCATGAAGGCACTTGGAAGTTTTCCATGAGACCAATAAAACACTACAGCATCTGCTTTAGTTGAATACAAAATAAAAATTGAAAGAACTGCAGATGCTGCAAGTCAGAAACAAAAACAGAAGTTGCTGGAAAAGCTCAGCAGATCTGGCAGCATCAGTGCACAGAAATTACAGTTAATGCTTTGGACCTGGTGACCCTTCATCAGAACTGTAGTTAATGAGAAATGTTCACTAAGATATGGTGAGAAATCTTGCTGGGCTTCATGCCGAGAATTAAAAGAAACTCAACGTAGGTGGAACTTTGCCAAAAGAAGATATAAGATACAGCCCAATATGACAGACTTACACAAATGGCTCGGGTCCTGTACTTAACTGATATTGTATGTTACACACATGTACAGATGCCACAGACTTCATTATGACAGTGGGTGTCCTTTTACCTCTGTCACATGTTGTAATGTCATGTCAGTTGTTTTAAAGATACAGACCAATCTGGCCTGGAATTCATGTCATAATACAAGAATTAATATTTCAGAATCATTACCATCTGGAATATTCCCCCTCCCTCCTCTAATTTTAACCCAGTTAATGTTTGTCCATTCACATCTATGGTTACATTTATCATCCAAAATCCAGGTAGTCTCAAGATTTCATAATTATCTTAAGACTTGGAATATTGTTGGTTTTTTACATTGACCATGAATCTGATCCTAAACTTACGTGATCTGTAAACTGTCACGTAATTTTTTTGTGACATGTTCAGAGCTGGGACTTTTGTATAATGTCTGTCTGTGGCCCTTGATTTTCTTGCTGTAGTCATCCTTGAGGTATCTGTACCCTGAGTCAATGTTCATTGTGCATCATCCTTTTTATTACATTCTGGCATTCTCAGACTTTACTTTGTATCATTAATTTAAAGTTTCTCTCCTTGTCTAACAGCAATTTTTAACTGTATTCTCAGAGCTCATAAGAGGATTGAAAATGAAAGGGCACAGATTATTTTTGAATCAAATGTCATGAGAGAGAAAAAAAAACCCTTTCAAACAGCAATTTGTTTCGATTTGGGGTTGGTTTGGCTCTGTTGGCTGGATAACTGGTTTACAATGTGCAGTGATGGTGGCTTCAATTCCCACACTAGCTGAGGTTCCTTCTCAACCTCTCTCTGAACCTGAGGCATGATGATCCTCAAGTTAAACTACCACCTGTCATCTCTCTTTAATAAAAAGGCAACCCCATGGTCTGGCAAGACTATTACAACTTCACTGTTTTTTAGTTTAGGTCTGAAATGTACTACATTGAATTATGGTGAAGGCAGGTTCAATTGAGGCATCGAAGAGGACATTAGGCAAGTATTTGAATAGTCAAATTGTGCAGGGTTGCTAGAACAATGCAGCAGAATAGTGCTACGTAAGAAAGCTCATTTGGAGAGTCAGTGCAAATATGATGGGCCAAATAGCCATCATATGTTATGAACAACAACTGCTTCATAACAATTCAATAAGCTTCATTATGTTTGCTTCCCAAAATTGTCCTATAGACCCTGATACATGATGAATCATGGAATCCCTACAGTGTGGAAGCAGGCCGTTCAGACCGTTGAGTCCAAACCAACCCTCCAAAGGGCACTCAACCCAAACCCACCCCCTACCCTATCCATGTAACCCTGCATTCCCCATAGCTAATCCACCTAACCTGCACATCCCTGGACACTATGGGGCAATATAGCATGACCAGTCCACCCAAACTGCACATCTTTGGATTCTGGGAAGAAACCTGAGTACCCGAAGAAAACCCATGTAGAAGCAGGGAGAATGTACAAACTGCACACATACAGTTACCCACGGCTGGGATTGAACCTGGGTCCCTAGTGCTGGGAGGAAGCAGTGCTAACCACTGAGTCAGCATGCCACGCTATAAGGAAATCTATAACTGTCAAGTGTGTCTAGGTCTTTAAGCTCTTTTTAGCTCTTAAAACCCGACTAGGGCTCTTGTGGTGCAGTGGTAATGTCCCTAGCTTTGAATTGGGATGCCTAAGTTCAAGTCCCATTCTGCTCCAGAGGCCTTTAATAACATCTCTGAACAAGTGATTAGAACATATTGTGCACTTACTGCTTCTGCTGTGGATCTCACCAGGTCTGAATTACAAACTGTGTCCTGGAGTCCTATTTCTCCCCGATTTGTCCTTATGTAAGTTCCTGCTGACTGCTTATTTGTTCAAGTGCTTGCAGCTGCTTATCGTTTGAGGCTTCTCAATGAGATCACGGCTAAACTCATTACTTCATGTTCTTAGACTGGATAACCTTTCTCTCCTTTACTCATCAAGAGCATACCTACCTCTGCCTAAAAAAAATTAAAGATTCCATTTGTACCATCTTTTGAGAAAGAGAAATGGAAAGACTCACAGCCCTCTGTGAAAATAAATTTCTCATTGTCTCTGTCTGAAATGGGAGCCTATAACAGGGACTCATGGTGCTAACGTTTACCAAAAGAGGTCAAGTTTGAGGAGTTTCCAGGGGTTTTGAGGAGTTCAACAAGTGCACTCATATAATTTTACACCAATCTCATCATATAAGCACCATGCCTTTATAGCATAGCGCTCATTCTATCATACATTCAGCAGTGGTGGGAATTTTTGCCAAGGCTGGGATATTCCAGGATTTCTGGTTCCATCTTTAAATCACACCAGGTCAAAGGCTGCAGAGCATGAATAGGCCTTCACAGTGCATGTAGTAGAAGGGAAACAAAAGAAAAAGGCTTCTAAGAGCAAAGGTTGGCATGGGTGATACCTCATTTGAAATTCATCCTTACTTTCATAAACCTATTGCCTCTTTACAGCATTACCTATCTGATCGAATTTTATGCAATTGCAGTTACAAGAATCAAACTTCACAAGTTATCAGTACTTCACACCATGTCACCTTAGAACCCTGTCTCAGGGAGTCCTACTCTTTCCTTAATGCCCAACATAGCATAAGATCACGTGATTAAACAATGTGAGGTATTCCTCACCACAAAGCCTTCAAAGAGATGAAAATGTTATCTTTTATTAAACAACAGGAAAAGAAAACAAACTAACTGCTGCATTTTCCTCAGGGAACCAACAGGGATCACTTTTCTTTTGAGTAGCAATAGATTTAGAATGAAAGAATGAAAGATCATCACACCTAGCTCACATCTATTGGACTGGATATCCATTAAATCCTGCCTGGCATGTTGTGCCCAATGCTGCTTCATTCTGTCCTGTCAGAAGGCAATGTTCTTTCTGCATTATAGTCTCATCTTCATTTTTGGAAGTCTACTGCTGCCCTTCAAACTCTTCAGCACCCATCACTTCCCCTCTTTTGGCATCTTTATTTACACAAAGAAAAATTACAGCATAATATATGCAATCAAATGCCTGGACTACACTTCAGGCCATAACCCAGACTGATCCAAGCACTGGGAACTCCTCTTCAGTAGAGTCATAGAGTCATAGAGATGTACAGCATGGAAACAGACCTTTCGGTCCAACCTGTCCATGCCGCCCAGATATCCCAACCCAATCTAGTCCAACCTACCAGCACCCGGCCCATATCCCTCCAAACCCTTCCTATTCATATATCCATCCAAATACCTATTAAATGTTGCAATTGTACCATCCTCCACCACATCCTCTGGCAGCTCATTCCATACACGTACCACCCTCTGCGTGAATCCGACGCTCCAGGGAAAACAGTCCCAGCTTGTTCAGCCTCTCCCTGTAGCTCAGATCTTCCAACCCTGGCAGCATTCTTATAAATCTTTTCTGAACCCTTTCATGTTTCACAACATCTTTCCAATAGGAAGGAGACCAGAATTGCATGCAATATTCCAACAGTGGCCTAACCAATGTCCTGAACAGCCGCAACATGACATCCCAACTCCTGTACTTAATACTCTGACCAATAAAGGAAAGCATTCCAAATGCCTTCTTCACTATCCTATCTATCTGCAACTCCACTTTCAAGGATCTATGAACCTGCACTCCAAGGTCTCTTTGTTCAGTAACACTCCCTAGGACCTTACTATTAAGTGTATAAGCCCTGCTAAGATTTGCTTTCCCAAAATGCAGCACCTCGCATTTATCTGAAATAAACTCCATCTGCCACTTCTCAGCCCATTGGCCCATCTGGTCCAGATCCTGTTGTAATCTGAGGTAAGTAGGTCCATTATTTGCTCCATGATGGTCCTGGTTGAAAATGGTCTATATTATATAATGATCAGCCTTAATCAGGTGGTTGTACAATGAATCATTAGCCAAGCTTAAAGAGGGTAGTCATTGCCTTCTTGTAACCATCCTTTTCAAGTATGAGTCTTTGAATTGAAGCAGGAACATTGAAATCAAGAATCTAGGCATCATAGCAGTTTGCTGGCCAGCTAATGTAGACTTCGAGGATGTGGACTGCAAAATCACAGGTGACTTGTCTTTTTGTGGAATTTGGGGAAACAGTATTCGCATCGCTTACAAATGATGATTTAGCACAATCATCCAAAAAGTGGGACATAGAGGACTCTGACCAAGTTTGGCCATGAATTTTTCCCATGGACTAATTGATATGACTGTACTCTGCAGCCATCAGAAGTGAAGTATTCACATAAATCAGCCATTCGAGGCTGGTTCACTGTGCTGTTTGGTTGATCAGTTAAAGGGTTATGCAGCATTTAATCAATTACCACTGAAAGGACTTTCAACTGTGGTATTCATGAGCATAGTGTTCACATTATCACACATGTCTGAACTTGGCATTGGCAAACTACTCTCCGGTATCAGACAAACTGATGTCTCAAATCTGGTCCCTATCAATTGGCAGTAATTTCAGGTGCCACTGTTGTCAGGAACATGCCTGACATATATTGAAGATTGCTCAGGACTCATAATGGAGGCTGGCTATGGTTTTCTTTACAATAGGAGTGGGGGTGGACAGTGGGGGGAGGGGTAGTTCAATTGCCTAGGGTACGTACTCAGCATTAATTCTAGGTGCCAATATTCCACGCAAGCCTAAGATCACCTAATCTGGATACCAATATAACAAATAGCTGTGATGGCCTGCTCTAATTTTGTAATCTTTTTTTTAAAAAGTCACTAAGTGGGCACTTTCATTTTGAATCACCCTCCCAGTTACCTGCCATTTATTTCAGCTGTCAGTTCCTCTACATCTCTATATCGACTGTAGAGGGCTATTGAAGCTGGATTGACTCCCTGGCTATAATATTCCACTTGCTGCCTTTCATTAGGTAGCAGACATATCTGCATGGAAAAGAAAAGAATTTCCCAGTCAAAACCTCAAAGGATAACTGTCTCAACCCACCCTGGGGTAGGTTCAGGGTGCAGAAACACCCTTGAGGAAGTTTTGCTCTTTCTAGGAGGAAGCTTAATCCCATTTTTACACTCTTTTGTATCATTGTTCTTTTCATCTCTATGAAATATTATTGTAAAAAGAATAAAGATGGTTGTCAGCTCAACAAACTGTAGAACAAAAATATTTCTGTTGTTCTTTCAAATCTTTAGATCCATGGCAATAATTTCAGTAAAATGGCATATCAATGGAATGCCTTTAGAAAGAGGTGGTGGACTAATCTTTTATATGGGCTATTTCAATGCTGGCATGAGGTAGTTTACAAAGTCTTTGCACAAATTTTGTTTTTAAAAGATTTGACCTAATACTTTCACTACAATAACATTTCGATCTAGTTTTGAATATTATTACAATATTGTTCTTTATGAGTTATGTATATTCATGGGGAGCAATTAAATGACAAATTTTAGTTACTGATCATGGTCAAGTGTCAGCCAAAATAAAGCCCAAATACTATTTGTCACATGTTGATCAAGATTGATGCTATCAGCTTCCAGATGGTGGGCTAGTTAAATTATGTTCCATGTAAATGGAAATTATGTAATTGCAAATACATATTCTAATGAAGCACGTTTAATGGCATCCAGGGAGATTGTATTTTATTGAATTTTTTGAAGTAGTTTGTTTTATCTGGTTGAATACCTTTTGGATCTTCTGTAATTTTTTTTAAGAAAATGAACTAAACCAGCTAAATTCTGCAAAACAAAAGATATGCACAATTAACAGAAAGCACTAACCAAGGCAGGTAGTTCAGAAGACTCCTGAGAGCATCTCGCTGTCTAATTAGTGTTTTGGTTCTGAAGAATGATGGGGGAGACAGTTCCTTTGCTGCAGACAGAACCAAGAATTATTGCACGATGAGTTGTTCAGCTGTGCTGAGAGAGAGGTAAAAGATCAAGAGATATGTTGGCTATATATGATTCCATATCTAAGGCAACATACTGGGGTTGCTCTGATAACCAATATGATTCTAGAATATTACATTGCCTCCCTTGCGCCAGTATTAAGGAAATCAACAAGCAACTGTTGAACCTTCTCGAAGAGGAGGGTGAAAAGCCAGATGTCATGGTCCAGCAAAATACATGACAAAATACTTGGCTTGGAACTTCAAATTGGAATGGGTTCAGGGATAGTCAGGATAGTTGGGAGTGGTTGTAGACATTAAGGGTGTTTATTTGGGGGAAATGAGGGAAATGGTCAGGAGCCTGGGTTGGGAGTGTTCAAAGTAGTGGGTTAGATGACTTTTAACATTTTTATTTTATCAGCGTTAGATTTTGACTTATCTTATTGAATATTTGCCAGTTAATATCCATGTAAGTAAGCAAAATTGTCAGCTTCCAAATGTAACTCAGAATTACAGGTGTTTTCACAGGATCCTAGTGATTAGGGGAACTGCCTAATGGTAGTTCAAATTTGCTGCGTAATTCCCACAAAGTCCTTCCATTCATGGGCCCAATGGCATCTTCCCGAGTAACCAACTGGAGACCAGGAGATCTGGGCCTTTCTTTCTGATTTCATTTCTGACTGTGACAATGTCAATTTAGGCCATCCTATGGTGCCTCTTTGGTAGCGACATAGCTCACCTTCCACATATGCACTTCATTCTTTTACCGATAATAATATTCAGCTTCCAACATTATCAGAGAGCAATTAAAATCAAATAATTTGTTTACTTTCACCATTTATTATACAGGTTATCAGGAATGTAGCTTTCTGCCTGATATTTTTCTATGTTTCCATCCTCAATTGCAAACCGACAATTTTCTGTCACCATATACTATTTCATTTCCAGTTAGTGAAGATTAGAACTGAGGCCGTAGTCATACATTACAAGCATATGCATACTAATTCAACCACACCACAGTTTCAGTAAGTATGTGTGAGTACAGCCCCAGTTAACATTGTTCACCTGAATATAAATAATCACAAATGACATACAATTGCTAGTTCTTCCTGTTACCCTTTTGAACACATGCAGTGCATAGGATTTTCTCTATAGGATAGCTGACTTCACCAAATGAGAAACCAATTTACAATGCATCCATATGAACTCTTGAACCTAACTAACATGAGCAGTAGTGAATCTGTAACAAACCTCATCCAGCAGATGGCAGTTGTGGATCATATATTGCTTCTTGAAGGAGTAATATGGACCCTCTAATTGTTTTATTGTACTGCAAATTACTGTTAATCCGCTTCAGTTGCATCATGCCTTTGAGCACAGCAAAATCATTGCCACATTGTGTCTTAATAATGTGACAAAATGCATCACAACAATGTGAATATTTAAAGTATTACATTTCCTAGAGATCACTGGCAATGATACAGTGACCCTTTAAAACAGGAACAGTATGTTTTTTTGGTTAAAGATCAACTATGAACTATTGCCTGTCAAAATGAATTTGTCTAAACTATACACATCACAATGATAAGAAGGAGTTGCCATAGCTGAATTAGACTTGGATAAGCTGCACAAATGTCCTCAGTTTATGACAGTAGTTGAAGATGAGGCTGAGGCAAAATTGCAGAGAGTGCCAAAAAAAATCACTTGAATTATTCCAGCAATTAGGAACTTCAATTATGAAGATAGATTGGTCAAGTTAGGATTGTTTTCTTTGAAGAAGATAAGGCTGCAAGATCTGATAGAGGAATTCAAAATTATGAAGCTCGAGACAGAGAGAAGCTGTTCCCGCTCATGAAAACATTGAGAATGAGAAGAGGCAGATTTGAAGCAATTGGTAAAAGAAACAGAAGTGACAGGAGGAATATGTTCCTTATGCAGCACATTGCTAGGCACTGGATTGTGCTGCCTGAGAGGTTTAATCGAAGCATTCAAAAAGAATTAAACAGTTAGCTGAAAAACAAAAATATGCAAGGTCACAGAAAACAGGAGAGTAGTGATAAGAAAGTGAGCTGATACTTCAGGGAACTGAAGCAGCATGATGGGCATCTTGCAATTTAATAATGCTGTAATTCTCTGAAGTACAGGTCAGGGTGGCTGTTTCACTTTGTGGTGGTTCACCTCTTGGTACTGAATATAGAGAACCATTGCCACTACTTTGTAGATAATATTAAAATCCAGAAAATCAGCCGCTTACTGTGTAGAATCATCTTGCCCCAGGCCACGTTTCTGGAGGCAGAATGGGGACAGCAAGCCACATGCAAAAGCCAATTAAATTCTATTGTCAGAAGCCAAGTGGAATTTTCCAGTCAACATCCAGACCCTGAAGGTGTGGAGGAGCAGGTGACTGCCTGAAGGCCATCCCTGCAGCTTACCGAAAGGCACTCAAGACTCAATTTGAGGCCCTCTCTTCAGACCTCCCAGTGAAGAAGTTAAAGTTAATAAAGTTGGAGTTAAGGTACTTCTACCTTGGGTCTTTCTCACACACACACAGGCACATACACACACACACACACACATGTACATGCACACACAGTCTGACTCTTACTTACATGAAAACATCATCTCCTACTTTTCAATGCTACTGGGTTTACTTCATCCCCAACTTCTAGAGCCTGACCATCATTCATAATTGATGAAATTTTCTGCTCTAGCAATCCGTTATATAATTTGAGGTAAATCACGATGAAGGTGTCTGTTGTGATATTACTATGGCTTTAAGAGGTGTATTTTATCCTGATTTTATTTTCTAAGGAGAGGTTGAGACAGAGATAGCAAGCAGTCTGCTAAAGCCATAAAGTAAACAGCTTGTCAGACCTTGGTGCTTTTGTTTTAAAAGTTGGAACAATAGAAGTAGCCTGAATGGGTGGGATCAAGCTCCCGCTGAACTAGGACTTTTAGTTTTAGCATTCTACAGTTGTTGGGGTCTTGATACGGGATATGGAAGTTCTTATCCCTCTCTCTGTTACAGCTAAAAGCTGGGGCTCGCTTCCTGTTGCTAGAATTGCATGTGAGACGGACAACCTGCTTTACTGTATTTGCCTTTGCCGAGGGTGTGTTTATGGGATGTTACTATATTGGAACAGTTAATTAGCAGTTGTTCATGTACATACTATTTTGCGAAGTATTGATCGCTCGTATTCCTTCCTTTCCATACCTCCTCTTGTCAATGAGTTTTCTCAAAGAATTGGGAACCTCAGACTAGAGGTTGTTCCAAGTTGGTTTCTTCTGAGTGGGAGTGTCTCAGGCATTGACATCTCCATTCCATTTCTTGAGGTAAGCTTTCAAGAAGTCTTTAAAGTGCTTCCTTAATCATCCTTTCATTCATGCATCTTCCTTTACATGAGTGAAGAAGATTTGTATCCTAAGCGCATGGTGGGCCCAATGAAGTTGATTTGAATGATCATGACCTTGATGCTGGTGCTGATAGCCTCTTCAAGGATGCTGTTGTTAGTACTTCTGTCCTCCCAGCTGATGTAGAGAATTAATCTCAAATAGCATTGATAGTACATCTTCCGGGCCTTGACGTTGCTTCTATTTTCTGAGCCATATAGAAGAGCTGGAAGTATGACTGCATTATACACAGGGAAATTTGGATCAGTGCAGATATTGCAGTCATCAAAGACTCTCACCCTTAGGCATAAACAGTAACACTATTGGATTGGTGCAGTGTTGGATCTCTACGTTGATACCAGCCTTAGATGAGAGGTGCCTTGCCAGGCAGGGGAAACATTCCACATTTGGGAGGATTTCTTCCCAATGAAGGGAGAGACCTCCTGTTTTCTGCGTCATTATGGTTAACCATGCCAGGAATTGAGAATTCCTGACAACATCACTCTCGAGATCAATGGAATGCTCAAGCCTCTCCAGCACAGCAAGGTGAAAAGGTTTGGATCCTGAAGCTCATAAGATAAGTTTTGTCTTCGGGGTCATCATAGATAATAAAAAATGAAAATAAGTTATTCCAAGGTAACTTAAGTGGCAACAATTAAGCAACCCAATGCAATGAGCTCCTTATGAAGAATTAGTTTTATATTACAGCTGTAAAGGAGACTTTAAACATCAGAAGATTAAATATTACAGTGAAGTCAAATATAATATTTAATTTAGGATTTCTGTTCAACACCATGTCAAATAAATAACTGAAGATCTTATCACTTGAATTGATGATAAAAGATCCTAAACAAAATAATTTGGGGATCCACAATTCAATTCAGTGCAAACATAACAAAAAATATTCTGAGAAGTATTCATAGTCTATAATATCAGTAAAGTGGAGTTACATGCTGTCACAACAGCAAGACTTCCACTGCATCATAAAATGTTAGACACAGACTGAGAGTACCCAAGGACAATTAAGAGACATTGATAATTGTATTGATACTTCCATTTATAACATTTAGCAGTCAGCAATTCAGTAGAACACACAATTCCCCTTAGCAAATAACTAGGCTCCTTAAACATAGCTAGGAATTGATCTTTAAAGTACCCCCCTGGCCACATATTTAGTAAAAGATTAGTTAGAATAATTATCTTTGAACTGTATCTGCCACCTGTTAAATAGAAATCTTTGCTGTCTTTTGATTTAAAGCAGGCTCTCTGCCACCGCTTTGACTAGGTTTCTGCACAATTAAGAATAATAATGCTATTTTTCTGTTTGTTACTGAATATGAACTTCTTTGTTGGAGGGTCCATCCCTTGAGTTACTCGATGCTAGTTAAAACTGCTGGAATGTTGCATACCAAAATATTCGTTTGTGATTATTTGATTCATGTAGTCAAAGTGCTCTTTGCTGCATCTGACATTCCTAACTAATTTATTGTTATTTTCTAATTAACCTCATTCAGAGATATTAAAGCACATTTCTGCAGCAGATAAGATTTGAACTTTGGTCTCTGGCTCAGAATTAGGGACACAACCACTGCACAAAAAGAGCCCTCCAACTACTTTTTATAAAAGGAGGATAAATTGGATAGTCCCTGAAAACAGATTTGCCAATACTACACTTTCATTCAATGCAATGAAAGCATCATGCCACTTTCGTGCTGCTTGCTTATTATGTATGGTTGTTATCTGTGGCCAGGGCTAATAACAATGTTTATTGGTTAATCAGGACTCTTGCAGAGAAATCCAAGCAGGATTTCTGTTTTTACTTAAGCATGACAATAGTTTACATATTATATTTCCTTTGGCAGCATGATTTTCATATTACATACTTTGCGCACATGCATGGGTTGCTAGGTTGTGAACTGAAGTCAAGAATCATCTTGTCATTAAGTAGCCATTCTCACATGAAGGGATGATGACCACTGCCAATATCTTTTCTGACAATGCATTGTCTATGGTCACACATCAGATGCATATTGCACATTGTTTCAGAATAGAATACAGAAAAAGAAATATGGTACAGTCAGTGGCATCCTACACATGGGAAACCTTGAAAAACCTTAAAAGTCCTTAAACACTAATTGTTACATTCTGAAAAAGAAGTGAATACAATGAATTGTTTAAACAGTGGTCTCCCTTGTATAATACTAGACTCCAAACCACAAAATGCCATTAATGACTGCCACTATTGTGGGGGCTTTGCCTCCACCAGGGTTTTTGTACCGGGAAACGGTTGGAAATGGAAATGGTTGTTGGCTCTTGTAACATAATATTCAGATTTGGGTGTATGTTACTGAATGATTCAACAGACATTTAATACAGCTTCTAGTACATACAAATATTGCAATCACGGGCATTTCATTGTGCTAATATTTGGGATAAAGGTGAGCTCTTTGGTTACAAACAATAAGCTACTTTCATCTGTGTGTTATGTTTCAAGTGACCCCATTGAAGGTGCCTGAGACCTTCATACTCTCAGGACGTATGCTATGATGATATAACGAATATGTGCCTTGAAGGTTTGGCATATAACACAATAGCTAATATCTCTATCACTGTGCAGGAAGTGGGGAGTTGTTTCTATTTCATAGCTGGTCACCTTCACACTTGCTAGCAAAATAACCTTTTCAGTGCGCTGAAATTGGAGTTGTGGCTGTAGCAGTTTCAGTTTAAACTTTGTGATGGTCTTATTTAGGGATGTGCAGCAATTCAAACAAGTTGGTTATTTTGTCCTTTAATACCCTGGGTTGATTACTCCTCCTCTTCCAACAGATTTTCCTGCTCTGGATGGTCATATTTCCTCATGTTAACAAAAAGTAAAGCAGATTAAATAAATTGGTTCAGGTTCCTTAATAATCTCGACAAGTTTGTGTGCATTAAACAATTTATCAAGATGTCAAAACTGTACATTTTGTTTTGATTTATTGTTGGGTTTGTGAGCATTAGTGGTAGGATCAGCATTTATTATCCATCCATTATTTGCATGGAGCCTCAGGTGGTGAGATACATATGACTGAGAGATTTGTATGGTCATTTCAAAAAACTGGTTAAGAGTCAAAAAATTGCAGTGGATCTGAAGTCATATGTAATTCATACTGGGTAAGGATGGAAGATTTTCTAGCCTGAAGGACATGAGTGAACCATAAGTGTTTAACTGGCCATCTGGAGGTTCACAATCATGAGATTAGCACTTCATATTTATGGAATTGAACTGCCATTGTGAAATTAGAACCCTTATTTCTGAAGCATTCACTCAGAAGTTATGTCCATAAGGCCTGAAGAGAGAGCATGAATTGTTAGAAAATTATACTTCCTTGTTTAAAATCAACCTTGCTAGATGAAAGCAAGGCTGTCACAATTCACATGATGCAGCTTGATCACAATTTCTGAAAATATTCCAACCATCAGTGACCAGATCAGAGTTTAGACATCATCCTCCCTTGCATTGTGTGAAACTTGAGTCAAATAGACCAGCAGACAAGATATATCCCCATTCAATTCTGAGCAAAAGGTAACTGTTGAAATTCACAGTGCCTGAAGTGGCACTAACAGCTCAGTATTCATATCACAAAACAAACAATGGTCCTGGTCAGAGAGATCAAAATCAATTGCCATATAGAAACTACTTTGCTGAGTCAAAATTGATTCATCTGGAAGCTGTCAGACAATCAAAATTCCTCCCTTTTTTGAAAACATTTGTTGAATTCAAAGTTTGGGAGAAGATTTGTAGCTCGGGTGCTCGTGGTTGTGGTTCTGTTCGCCGAGCTGGGAATTTGTGTTGCAGACGTTTCGTCCCCTGTCTAGGTGACATCCTCAGTTCTTGGGATCCTCCTGTGAAGCGCTTCTGTGCTGTTTCCTCTGGCATTTATAGTGGCCTGTCTCTGCCGCTTCCAGTTGTCAGTTCCAGCTGTCCGCTGTAGTGGCCGGTATATTGGGTCCAGGTCGATGTGTTTGTTGATAGAGTCTGTGGATGAGTGCCATGCCTCTAGGAATTCATGTTGCTTGTCATAATTCGACTGGGACAACACTACCATTATAGGGCAAGCCAAACAGAGAACAGCCAGGGAATTCCTAGAGGCATGGCACTCATCCACAGACTCTATCAACAAACACATCGACCTGGACCCAATATACCGGCCACTACAGCGGACAGCTGGAACTGACAACCGGAAGCGGCAGAGACAGGCCACTATAAATGCCGGAGGAAACAAAACACAGAAGTGCTTCACAGGAGGCTCCCAAGCACTGAGGATGTCACCTAGACAGGGGTCGAAACGCTTGCAAGACAAATTCCCAGCTCGGCGAACAGAACCATAACAATTTTTTGAATTATACATTTTCTCAACTCTATACTTCCTTCTGCTAAGAATCTTATCTTACTGTTAACATGACTCTGCTAAGACCCTACCACCTGCTAACACCACAGTCAGATGAGCTAAAACAACCTCAAGACTTGGAAACTTAGTTTCTAAAATAAATCTTAAATGAACCTTATATTGTTATGTCCTCAACATTGCAAAAATAGATTCTGCAAGTTCAGCCTACTGCAGGAGTGTTCATTGGACAATGACCTTCTCAACTCTGCCAAAAAAATCACATAAATTAATGTCGCATCCTAAATATTTTAAAGTTATTATTAAATTGTAACCTCATTCCTTTCCTCCTTTTTTCCTTTCATCCTTGTACGTTTTTGTATCTTTGTGTTGCAACAATTATCCTTCAAACTTGCATGCATGAATAAAGCATGCTTCTTGTAGCTCTGCAACATATTCTGTAAGCCATTTTTGATATTGGACTTCACAAACAGAGGGTTTTGGAGAAACATACCACAGCGCACTTCTAAATGGAATGAAATTAAGGAGAGAGAGAAGAAAGACAAAATAATTCAGTTTGGCTCTTTCCTGTTAGCTATAACACAGTCCTCTGGGTATGTCCAGTAACAATACCACTTTACTCCCATACCAAATTATGTGCTGAAGACACCATTTTGGACCTGAAGACGACTTACTGGACATTTAACATGGGTGCTACTGTGTTCAATTTAACTTCTGAAGGATCCCTCCAATAAAATTGAGTCTTTGAACTGAGGGGACAAAATTGTACTTTGTATTTTTAGTCCTTGGTCCTATCAAAATGATGATATGGTTCAGCTATAAACATTCTTGCTAACATTGTTAACCTGACAACAGATGGCTTTACATTTCCAACAACATTACAGTTCTCAGGTTCTACTTCTGAATCTGCTAAGCACATTCACCGATGCCTGTACCCATGGGCAGTGTATACATAATAAATGACTTCCTCTCTCAATGCTGTATAAGCAGGATGCTCAATGATGTGCTTTATTCCAGCAGTATTTTCAATATGTTGTATGTGGAATTACAGTCAGTGATGGTACTTTAAAACAAATGGTTTTTAAATTCTGAAATTGGCTTGGTGGTAATGTCAAAAAGATGAGCATGTGAACATATATGTTAATCAAGAGAAACAATATTAATTGAAGTGATCTCTAAGCATATCATTTTGCCAAGAAATATTTAACCCTTCAGACTGATGCAATCACAATGTTAGTGGTTGTACTTCATTCAGTATGAAACATTTTGGGGTATCCTCAGAGCATGGCAAGATGCTACATAAAAGTTCCTTCTATTGTAAATTGTAATGGTTTCATTACAAAGTATTGGTGAAAATCTATCGATTAACTAACATGCTATGTTGACCTTCAAGATATACATCATGCAGTTCAACCACTTAATTTCTAGTGTAACATCTAGTGCAAAAATACATCACAGATCTTGATTTTGTTATGTTCATCAGAGCAAGCCTGTCAGTGTTTGCTGATATTACAAGGCAAAATTGACATCAACTTCTGGCCTCTACATATCCATCAACACCTAGATTTCCAGATTTAGCTACGTAAGTAATAGTCTATTCCAACACAGTGTGCTCTTGCAGCTTTTGCTAATGGAATCTGCACAGAAATCACTGCAATGGCATGAACCTATGATTATTTATTTACTAACAGTCTCCAACTAAAGATAGACTTAAAGAGGTTAGAGTTAGTGAGACTAAATATGGCTAAGTATAACTAACAAGTAAGTATGATTTTATCTGTGCAATCATCAATAATTACAGATTAACAACCTCTAGTCCTGAAAAATCATAACGAAAATGTGTACTCTCATTTTAAGGAAAAATAATGCTGCAGAGTTATGTATACAATAAAACAAAGAACGGTGGACGGTGAAAGTCTGAAACAAAAACAGATATTACTGGTGAAATTCAACAGGTCTGGCAGCATCTGTGGACAGAAAACAAAGTTACCATTTCACATTCACTGACTGTGGCTTTCTTTTCATTCCTGATGCCAAGCTTTAATGGCTTGCTGTTCTGTGATTTACATGTCATTTATATTTCCTGATTTCCTTGCTTTGAATAAGGATGTCAGGGATGATCCTATAATCTCATTGAATAAAGTGTTTTGCAGTTGTGTTTCCTGCTCATAGACTCTTCAGAACATTTGGTTTAAAACCCCAAGTCATAGAATTTGTGCCAACAACAATGCAATAAATGTATAGGAAACTGTATATCAGGTAAATGCTGAAAAGTCATCATTCCAGCACATACAGTAAAATCCAGGTTTATTATTTTCAATATATAACTATTTTTAGTGATGCTGGAAAGAAAACAGCATTCCTACGACAAGGAACATACTACAACATAATTATTTTGAAGGTTCTATCCTCAGGAGCCAAAAAAATCATAGCAAGCACAAAAAGCTTTGTTCCTCAACTACAACCTAGGATTACAGATCCAAGAAAATCAATTCCCTGATCAAATGCCTAATTGTTTTCCTAACAGATTAGTTTGGAAGGCACTGATGGGTGCAAACAGAGGCTGGCATGCTTGATATCTGATAATTCAATTAGAATAGCCTTTATTGTCACATATACTCAATGATGATAGTGAAAAGTTTACACGTCACCAATTATAGCGCCAATTTATATACAAAAGAACTTATGCACAGTCTTTTTTAATTACAAGTTCTTAGACAATAGAGAAATAAAATGTCCAGCATTACAGAAATAGAAGTTCAGTATAACAGACCATGCTGGTACCCAGCTTCCAGTCTATGTCAGGCCCTGGCTCTACACTGCACCAGCAATATGCCATGCTAGGAGGTCACTGTGCCAAGACAGGATGATGCTACAGCAGGAGGCCCCTACAGGAGGAGGGCACTGCGCCAGGGCGGGAATCACTGTCAGAGGGCAGGAGTCGCTGCCGGAAGTCAAGAATCATGGCTGGAGGATGGAAGTCAAAGAAAAAAAAAGGCGAAGGAGAAAGAAAAAGCACTAAGAGGAAGAAAAAGAGAAGGAAAAGAAGAAGAAGTGGGGCAGAACGAGCGAGTTCTGGCTGGGGAATTCTACTCTGCCATCATTTTGATGTGACCTGCCTTATAGATACAGAAATTGCCAATAATACTAACAATAAATAAACAAACATCATGCAAACAGCATCTATAGACAGCCATAATCCCTGTTAACCAAGGACACTGGATCCATCTAATAGCACTGCCATTGCTTGAAATCTCCATCTTTCCATGACTGGCAGAATTCGACGTATTGAGTTATGAACTTTTCATAAGAAATTAGAACCACTGTTCCTTTGTGTCATTATTCAAATTAAGGAAGAATGAAGTTTTGGACATTTCAGAGATCTTCATAGACAACAAAATACTTTTAATTATGGGTAATCACTGCAGTAATGCTGGGTTTTATATCCCATCTCAGAGGAAGTCTCTGTTGTGAAATTGTTGTCATAAATAAAGAATTCATCCCGTTTATCAGTCACCAAACTTGCTTCATAACTGTTTTTTTTAATGTTGATGGACACAGATTTCAGTTTTTGAAAATAAAATAAAGAATTGATTTCATCTTAATTCAACAAAATGGGAGATGCAAGATTGTATGCTCATTTCGATACTTCATCCAAATCTAAAATCAGGCAGGCAGTATGTGAGATGGACAGTTAATCTGATTGCCTTATTTTCTGATCTTGCTTTTGCCTGAAATGTTGACTCTCCTGCTTTTCGGATGCTGCCTGATCTGCTGTGCTTTTCCAGCACCACACTTCCAACTCTAATCTCCAGCATCTGCAGTCCTCACTTTCGCCTTATTTTCTGATCTGCAAATTAATTTACAATTAACCGTTTCAGTTTAAAGTGAAATTTTGAAGAAGAGTAGTTTTGCTTCACAGTTAATACAGGAATATAACTTCATTACTCCATTTGCTATTTGTTCATTATTTCTTTACAGCAATGTTTCATCTCTCCTGAATGTATTTCTCCCTTTTTAAATCTGATGTTACCTGATATGTTATTTATGATTAACCAAAGGATTAAAATCATTTGTCAAAATATATAATTAAGCTTATTCTCAACCAAGTCAAGTACTTAAAAGTGTCATCCAGACAAGCTGAAACTGAAAGGAATTCACCTGCCAGACGGTTCCCATAGCAACTGTTTAATCATCTTGCAGTACAACCAATCGCAATTCAAGAGGAATTAAAGAAAGGTTCACCAGTAACCTACTACTGCAAAGACTTTGCCCTGAAACATCAGCAGAGTTTATCATAGTTAATATATTTACTTCTAGTTTGGGTCACACTTCCTCTGATATTTTAATCACTGCTGATGTTCCATGCAGTAACACTGTGCAGAGATAATTCAGGTAATAACAGATAATAGAAACTAAATTCCTCCAAGTCAGTCCTTGTCTTCCTCCACCTCTCTGGAATCTTTGACAATCTGAATAATCTCCACCTGCTTTTTGGTTCTCCTTAAAAAACACATTTATGGATGATTTTTGGTCACCTCTCCCTAATATCTTCTTGGAACTGCTTGTGGTACAGTGGTAATGTCCCTACCCCCTAGACTGGGAAGCTTGAGTTCACATCCCACCTGCTCCAGATGTGTGTCATAACATCTCTGAACAAAGGGTGGCATGGTGGCTCAGTGGTTAGCACTGCTGCCTCACAGCATTAGGGACCTGGGATCAATTCCAGCCTCGGGCCACTGTCTGTGTTGGTTTTCTCCCACAGTCCAAAGGTGCGCAGGTATGGGGAATTGCCCATAGTGTTAGGTTACTTGCTTTCATCGCATTTAGTAATCTTAAAGGTTGCTTAGAAAAATAGTAAATAAAAAGCTCTAATGCTTTCTTTCTGTCCAAACACTCTTTGTTTGATTATAACTTTGTGAATCAGTTGGGACATTTTCTATACTAAGATTAAGAATCCTTTTCTATGTTGATGACCTACTTTTAGGTAATTGTTGAAGGAAGCAGAAACAACATGAGGAAGCATTTTGCACACTGATTTACAGCCTGTAATGAATTGTTTGAAAGATGGTGCAAGTCGGTTCAAGAATAACTCTTAAAAAAAAAACTGAATGGAAAACATTTGTAAGGTTGGAGAGAAAGAGTAGAACAGTTGATCAATTGATCAGTTTTACCAAAACACAGATTTGATGGACTAAATGGCCTACTTCTGTGTGCTGTCATTCTATGATTTTATGAAGATACTTCATAAAGGCAGGTTGTTATAATTAAAACTTTCTATATTTGAACCACCAAGACAAACTAGAGATAACAATGAGAAAATAGAGCTTTCATTAGATAACAAGACTCAGGACTCTGCCAATAACACATTGGGAGCAAGCATGTAACAAAACCCATCTGTCATATCTCTCAAACTGAGAGGAGACCATTGTGGTACATAAATAACGCTTTTGCTGGCTGGATAACTCTGGAAGAGCTGTGCAAAACGCCATAGAGTGTATATGAAAATTTGTGGTAATGTGATACATGCTGCATAAGCTTGACATCACGTGGGGAAAAGTTCTTGTTGGTAAGGCAAAAGAATGCCTAGATTTACAATCAAACCAAATCTATTTCATACAAATTTAAACTAAATTGTTTTATACATTCCCTTAGTGCCTGCCTTCTATATATCTTTGTCTGTCCTATTGTAACACTGAGTCAGTGCTGTTTACAATATATCTTAATGACTTATAGCTAAATTTGCAGATGGCATAAGAATTACATTAAACCACCAAATTGTTCAATTTTAAATGACAATCTAATTCAGGGTAAAAAAATGTGTACAGCAGATCTTATCATTAACAGGAGAATGACTATTTATTGGAATCAAACTGTTTTTAACCATGGCAAAATGTAGACAAGTTAAATTACTAATCTAAATTCCATAATTTAAAATGTTGCCCCTTCTTAAATTTCCCATTCATATACAGACAGAAAAAGAGATGACAACAAACAAATATTATGTATGCGGAAGGAAAAATGTCATAGAAACACAGTTCTGGCATTAGTCTGTATCACAGATATTGATGAGTTATTTCCTTTTTTTATAGATTCCTTTTGAATTTTTGCTGGTGACACAAAATTGTGAACGTTCTGATTCTCAGTCTTTCATTCACTGCTTGAGGATTTACCCTTTTAGTGCATCCGAAGATGGGTTTTCCCTTTTTCGTTTAAGAGGGGATTTGCAGAGAGAGCAGCTTACAGAGAAAGGTGAAGGAGAGGAGCCAGCTACTGGGGATTTTGTTTTATTTCCCCAAACAAGGGTAGAAAGAGAGATTCCATTTTTCTTCTCACAGGCTGAGTGTTTTTCTGCTGTCCTTATACAGGGTTATAACACCTATCCAGGAATCATTAAGTGGCTGCTATAATACTGAGCCTTCCTGAACTCATAACAACTGGGGGCAATTGAAAAGTCAGTTGGGTGACCTTATAGTGATTTATAAAATCATGAGGGCCATGGATAGGATAAATGGACAAAGTGTCCCCCCTGGGGTGGGGGAGTCCAGAACTAGAGGGCATAGGTTTAGGGTGAGAGGGGAAAGATATAAAAGAGACCTGAGGGGAAAGATATAAGAGACCTAAGGGACAACTTTTTCATGCAGAGGGTGGTGTGTGTGTGTGTGTGTGGAATGGGCTGCCAGAGGAAGTGGTAGAGGCTAGTACAATTGCAACATTTAAAAAGCATCTGGATGGGTATATGAATAGGAAGGGTTTGGAGGCATATGGGCTGGGTGCTGGCAGGTGGGACTAGATTGGGTTGGGATATCTAGTTGGCATATACAAATTAGACCAAAGGGCTGTGCTGTGCATCTCTATGACCCTATGACTGTATAAAAGACTGTTTCTCGGCAAAATGGTCTTGGACACCGAAGCAGTGTCAATTTGTCTGGAATTCTCCCTCCCTGGTTGAATAGCCAAAATTGTAAATATGACTGAATGTGCTCAAGTAATTTGCTTTTTATAACTATCATCATCTTCTCACATAGTTTCATTGGGTTAAAGCAACATCTTCTCCCATTTTAGTTCACAGTCCAATTATATGTTGTCTTCACGCTGAAAACACCTTTGGGGTCGAGTGCTCAAAGTAAATATTGCCACACCTATTTATCAGTGTAGACCACTCTTTTCATCTTTTCTCTTATGAACCTTGTTGTATTTTGTTTCCGATGCAACTTATCCTAAGAGTACAGCTCTTTCCTGTACCAGTATTGCTACCTCTATCCCATGAGATGGAACATTTCATTCAACCCCTTAATCCTCCTCTTCCCTTATCTACATATTCTATGATCTGAATATTCACATACTAATTTCAACAGTGCTTGGTTTATAATGCTGAGAATACAGCCTTTAAAATCCTCTTCTTTAGTTCTGGGTTTCTGCTAAGCTCCATTAAAGATCTCTTGCCCATCTCATCCTTTTAGTCCCAACATGGAACACACTGCATTCCATTCTGCTCAATGACCTTTCAAATCAGTTTGAGATTTCCTGGCATGAGATAGTCACATATAATGTGAACTTTGATTCTGCTTATAAAGGCTGATTTCTGTCCCCTAATTACTGAATCCCTTCTAACAGCCATATTTCCACTGTTAGCAAGATACTTATTCTGTGAAGTACTCAATTTTATTTTGTGATAGGTTTAAAGGGAAACTACTGAGCAAATGCAACAGTTTCACAGGAGTATTGTCCATGCTTTATTTACTTTGATTACTTTATGTATTAAAAATATTTAATCAAAGTGTTATTGCTGATGAGATGGACAAATGGACAGAGAATTTAATTTTATCAACAAATTATTCCTTATTAAAAATGTAAGCACTTCTCAAATTTCTTCAATGTTTACTTTCTATCTAGCTTTCTCTTACTTTGCTTTTACCTTTAATGTACCTGCAAAAACGTTTGGGATCTTCCTTTATTTTATCTGCCAATATCATATCATGTTCCCTTTTAACTCTCATAATCTCCTTTTTATAGTCCCTCTTGCACATTCCAGCACATCTTCTGTTTTGATTAAACTGACAAACTGTGAAGGCTCTGATCAGTTTTCACTGTAAAGCTTTAACCATGGCAACTGAGAGATTGCTAGTCTTGCGGAGATTGCATTTATTGCCAAATTCTTGGTAGGTACTTCTTGGCCAGTACTTTAGTCAGTCCCCTAATGCCAGCCTTCACAACAGTTTGGAAGCAGCTAAACAGCTCTACTTTTCACATATGTTGAGGGTCAATAACCCGGGGCTATATCACTGCCAGTATCTCTAGCAACAGCTTAACTGCTGGTCTCTTTACAGGGCAGATTGAATAGACACAGAAATCCAGCTCGACAGCTCAAGATGGCATTTAATAGAACTCTCCAACTCCATGTGGAGAACTGGTGGGAGCTTTGTGTTGTTTCTCTGTAGGAAGCTAGATGTAATTATCAGATAGTGAGACATTTAGCTGGGCAGTGTCTGGTTGCCCATTCAATTATTCCTGCCCTAGAGCTGCCAGTAAACCGCCCAATACCAGCAATATCACTGCAAGCAGTAACCACCAGTAATACACTCAAATCTGTAGAGGGGTTAAGAAAGGATCGCGAGGTAGAATGAGTGAAAACCTGATGGGGGATTCAGGGAGGGGGCACTGTCAAGGAGGTGGAAAGAGATTGAAAACAAAGGCTTTCGTGGGTAACAGCCACCCTCCCCTTCATTTTGTGATCCCACCTCTCCTTCTGGATATATATTGTCTATAAATGAGACACAGTAAGGCACAGGCAGCCTCTCAGGATGTGAAGACCCTCCCTGCTGATGATTGACTGCAAGTGATGGTAGAATAAGCTCCTTAAATGGCCATTTAATTGTCTCAATCAGCCTTTCAGCAGAATCTCTTGCTGTCTAGATTTTGACAGAGGGAACTGGGAAGATAGAAGGGGGTCAGTTCCCATTTTTCATTCCCCTGCCTGATCACACGTCACCCGTCTTTGAAATTAAGTTGGGGAGGGACTCAATGTTGCTGTGCCATATCAAGGAAATTGATCAAGCTGGAACTCTGTGTCCATCCCTTCTGAGTTGCAGGCTTACGGAGAAGACAGTTGCTATTGTAGCTGCTCCTTGTATAGTTGGTATGGGTTGATAGTTACTCTTGCTGTTCTCATCCACGCTACACTTGCAGAAGCTGCTCCAATGCTTCAGTGAAAGCCAGCAGCAGGAAAGTTTAGATTTTGGGAGTCAAAATCAAAGGTACATAAAATGACTTCAAGAAATTAGAAATCACCAGTGAAACAGTGAACTCAGACTGCCAGACCAAGTGCAGAAGCATTGCCCATAAGTAGACTATGAACTGTTTAGTTTCAGTATTTAAACTTTCAAAATTGTCAGTTTCATTGCTTAATGACTCCCCTCTGTGCTTCCACCTTGTTCACTCTGACAAGTTCCAGATCTTTACCATCTCATGCAATGGCTGTTAAAACTCAAAGAGGAAGTGGTGGCGGCTGGTTCAATTGCAACATTTAAAAGACCTTTGGATGGGAATATGAATAGGAAGGGTTTGGATGGATATGGGCCGGGTGCTGGCAGGTGGGACTAGATTGGGTTGGGATATCTGGTCAGCATGGAAGGGTTGCACCGAAGGGTCTGTTTCTGTGTTGTACACCTCTATGACTATGACAATAATTCATTGACTATTTAAAGGCTAAAATGCCTGATTCAACTGCCCTACAAGGGACCACATTGGAAGAAGCAAAGGTAGGTGGGATCAAACTGGTTTTTCAGGTCTTTATCTCCCCCTCCCTATCTGTCCACCCACCCACCCACCCACTATAAGAATTGACATTGTGCCTGCCAACTTTGCTTTTCTCCCTCTATAGATATTAACCTTTCTAATTATTTCAAGCATTTTGTGGTTTGTTTCAATTACCTGAATCCACAGTATCTTGCTTTAATGTTCATCCTCAGTAGCTTGAACCTTGCTAGTGATTTTGTTTTATGCTACACTGTCGAAACATACTTGGAATACACGGCAAGTCAGACAGTATCTAGAGCAATACATGTTTAAGCTGAACTAGACTACTCTTCAGAACTGAAACAGAAGAGACAGACAGGAATTTCAATCCAAGTAGAAAGAGAGAGAAAAGAATATCAAAACAAAGCAAATCGTTCCATACCTTTTTGGAGTTTGAGTGACATGAGCTAAGGCAATATTTGTGGCATATTTGGGTGAGAATTCAGCGATGCCGACCTTGACATCAGAAGCATCTTGCTCCATCTTTTATGCTTTTGACAAGTTGCAAAGTGAATTTCTCACGAGGCAGCGGTGATTTGCCAATTAAGGAGATTATTGCTTGTTAAACACCTGGTTAACTGCACAATTCACCTCATTAATATTCAGCTTTTTATCTTACAAAGATGCTAAACAGGAGAGATGTGGATGAGGAAATCAGAACAGGTACCTGGTAACCTCAGCTCATACTTGCCTAAAAGGACTTTCATGTTGGTCACTGGTCACCGACATCTCAGAGTTGATGGGGAGTTATTCCAAGCGAGTGAGAAGGCAGTACAGAGGGCATGTATTGTTAGTGATTCCGGGGTTTGGAATGGTTGACAACAAATGAGAGAAGATGTTGCGGGCAATCGTGAAAGTGGCAGAGCATGAGTCTTGGTGGGACATGGGCATAGTAGCAGAGAAATAGGTAATTTAGTTTTAATCCATTTTTAAAAAATTAATTCAAGGGATGAGGGTATTGAATACCAAGGATTCTGGATAAGGATGGCAGTTTCCTTCCCTCAGGATATGGTGAGATATTAGAGAGAAGATGGTAGTGGCGTGGAGAAAGCTTTCCACCAAATGGCTGAGACTACATTAACCCTTGGATCAGACTGTCCTGTTCTAGTTTTCTGACATCCATTGCTAGTCCTGGGGAGTAGATACAATCCCATGTATGCAACACATCCTCCAACAGGACTTCCAGGATCCTGCGCAAAAAGTAGGGCACCAATTTCCCCTGTCAGCCACATTAGGGCAAATATCAGGAACTGTGCAGGGCACCTTCAGACTGTGCTTGTCTGAGTGCGCAACAGCTTTTTGAAGATGCTGTCAGCACCAGGAGTACAGTTTGATTCCAAGACATCCGAGCAGTGGAGAGTTCTTCCATGATTGGCATGTAATAAGATGAGGCTGGAATCAGAAATAAGGGACATCATAGGGATGAGAGAGGCCATCAATGAGGCAAAGGATAAGACACAAGAAAACGTGTTCGGCCTCAGAGTGAAAACCCCTCAAAAAAACTTCACACAATTTGTGCCTAGCCAAAAGGAGTAAGATTCAGTTAATGGATCGGAATTTAATTCTCTCCCTTGAGTTAAGCGTGGAGATGGGGGTACTAAGTTAAATCAGAGAGCATCTGCTTCCTTTTGAACTCTGTTCTGAATAAATTCAGGAAGCAATGGCTTTAATGCCCAACTGAGGGCCTCATTCTTTTTCTGCAGTATTCAACCAACATCATCATGTGGGGAACTCGAAAAGCAAACACTAGCCTGCTGAGAACCATCATCCTGTCCTTGCCTCTGACCCTCACTTCTTCTGTGACCTTCACCCTGTGACCCTCAACCCACTCTCACTGGAGCCATAAGGAGCCGTTAGGAGGTAGTGACCATAATTTGATAAGTTTTAATCTGCAATTTGAGAGGGAGAAGGGATAATCGGAAGTATCAGTATTGCAGTTGAACAAAGGGAACTACGGAGCTATGAGGGAGGAGCTGACCAAAGTTCAATAGTTCAAAACCCTAGCAGGGATGGCAGTGAAACAACAATGGCAGATTTTTCTGGATATAATGCAGAAGGTGCAGGACCAGTTCATTCCAAAGAGGAAGAAAGATCCTAAGGGGAGGCAGGGGCGGCCGTGGCTGATGAAGGAAGTTGAGGACTAAATAAAAATAAAAGAGAAGTATAACATAACAAAGATAACTGGGAAGCTGGAGGACTGGGAAACTTTTAAAGAGCAACAGGGGATAACTAAAAAGGCAATACGTGGAAAAAAAATGAGGTATGAGGCAAACTGGCCAAAAATATAAAGGAGGATAGTAAAAGCTTTTTTAGGTATGTGAAAAGAAAAAAAATGGTTAAGACTAAAATTGGGCCCTTGAAGACAAAAACAGGTGAATTTATTATGGGGAACAAGGAAATGGCAGAAGAGTTGAATAGGTACTTTGGATCTGTCTTCCCTGGGGAAGACACAAACAATCGCCCAGATGTAATAGTGGCTGAAGGACCTAGGGTAATGAATGAACTGAAGGGAAATAATATTAGGCAGGAAATGGTGTTGGATAGTCTGAAGGCTGATAAGTCCCTGGGACTGACGGTCTGCATCCCAGGATACTTAAGGAGGTGGCTTTAGAAATTGTGGACGATTTGGTAATCATTTTCCAACGTTCTATAGATTCAGAATCCATTCCTGCAGATTGGAGAATGGCTAATGCTGTCTCACTTTTCAAGAAAGGAGGGAGAGAGAGAACAGGGAATAACAGCACAGTGGCACAGTGGTTATTACTGATGCTTCAGAGAGCCAAGGACCCAGATTCAATTCCCATCTCAGGCAACTGTCTGTGTGGAGTTTGCACATTCTCTCCGTGTCTGCATGGGTTTCCTCTGGGCGCTCCGGCTTCCTCCCACAGTCCAAAGATGTTTAGGTGAATTGGCCATGGTAAATTGCCCATAGTGTTAGGTGAAGGGGTAAATATAGGGGAACGGGCCTGGGTGGGTTGCTCTTCGGAGGGTTGGTGTGGACTTGTTGGGCTGAAGGGCTTGTTTCCACACTGTAAGTAATCTAATCGAATCTAATCATAGACCCGTTAGCCTGATATCAGTGGTGGGAAAGATGCTGGAGCCAATTATAAAAGATGAAATTATAACTCATTTGGATAGCAGTAACAGGATAGGTCAGAGTCAGCATGGATTTACAAAGGGGAAATCATGCTTGACAAATCTTCTGGAACTTTTTCAGGTTTTAACTATGAAGATGGACGAGGGAGAACCAGTGGATGTAGTGTACTTGGACTTTCAGAAAGCCTTTGATAAAGTCCCACATAGGAAATTAGTGAGCAACATTGGGGCACATGGTATTGGGGGCAAAATATTGACTTGGATTGAAAATTGGCTGTCTGACAGGAAGCAAAGAGTGTGATAAACAGCTCCCTTTCTGAATGGCAGGCGGTGACCAGTGGGGTACCACATGATTTGGTGCTGGAACCGCAGCAGTTTACAATATACATTAATGATATCGATGAAGTAATTATTGATGAAGTAGGATTAAAAGTAATATTAGCAAATTTGTTGATGACATAAAGCTGGGTGGCAGGGTGAAATGTGAGGAGGATGTGAGGAGAATACAGGGTGTCTTGGACAGGCTAGGTGAGTAGATGGATGCATGGCAGATGCAGTTTAATGTGGATAAATGTGTGGTTATCCACTTTGGCAATAACAGGAAGTCAGATTGCTATCTAAATGGAATCAAGTTATGTAAAAGGGAAGTACAATGAGGCCTAGGTGCTCTTGTACATCAGTCAATAAAAGCAAGCATGTAGGTACAGCAGGTAGTGAAGAAAGCTAATGGCATGCTGGCCTTCATAACAAGAGGAATTGAGTATAGGAGTAAAGAGGTCCTTCTGCAGCTGCACAGGGCCCTGGTGAGACCGCACATGGAGTATTGTGTGCAGTTTTGTCTCCAAATTTGAGGAAGGACATTCTGGCTATTGAGGGAGTGCAGCGTAGGTTCACAAGGTCAATTCCCGGAATGGCGGGACTATCGTATGTTGGAAGATTGGAGCGACTGGGCTTGTATACACTTAAGTTTAGAAGAATGAGAGGGGTTATGATTGAGACGTATAAGATTATTAAAGAATCGGACACTCTGGAGGCAGGAAACATGTTTCCGCTGATAAGTGAATCCAGAACCAGAGGACACAATTAAAAAATAAGGGGTAGGCCATTTAGAACAGAGTTGAGGAGAAACTTCTTCACCCAGGGAGTGATGGATATATGGAATGCTCTGCCCCAGAAGGCAGTGGAGGCCAAGTCTCTGGATACTTTCAAGATAGTGATGAATAGAGCTCTTAAAGATAGTGGAATCAAGGGTTATGGGGATAAGGCAGGAACAGGATACTGATTGTGGATGATCAGCCATGATCATAATAAATGGTGGTGCTGGCTTGAAGGGCCAAATGATCTATTCCTGCACTGATTGTCTATTGGCTAGCTCAATGATCCTGGACCTCTGAAGGATGCATTACACTGGTTCCCTGGTGCTGCCATTTGAAATAAAAAGCAACTAGCCTCTGAGTGACTAGCAGCTGTGGTCAAGTGACCACAGACCCAAAATGTGGACCCACAGCCAGAGAAATCAGTCCTGATAGGAAATTGGTCAAGCTAATTTAGATTAGATTACTTACAGTGTGGAAACAGGCCCTTCGGCCCAACAAGTCCACACTGACCCGCCGAAGCGCAACCCACCCATACCCCTACATTTACCCCTTAGCTAACACTATGAGCAATTTAGCATGACCAATCCACCTGACCTGCACATTTTTGGACTGTGGGAGGAAACCGGAGCACCCGGAGGAAACCCATGCAGACACGGGGAGAATGTGCAAACTCCACACAGTCAGTCGCCTGAGGCGGGAATTGAACCCAGGTCTCTGGTGCTGTGAGGCAGCAGTGCTAACCACTGTGCCACCGTGCCACCCTCAGCAATCTGCAGCTATCGGCAACTTAGAGAGAACAGTGGAAACCAACATCAAAGAGGTTACACAAGTTTGGGGGACCAGTCAAAACACACCTGAGGGTTATGTATTGGAGAAGCATTGATCAGATTTTCTGGCATCTTGACTGTCTGAGTATGTTTCATCTCTCCACATGCAACCAGTGAAAGGTTTTGCCATGATCCCATTGGAAATTTAAACTCAGCTCATGACACCAGCAATTGGGCATTAGAAGGTACTCCACCCCCTCAGTGAAGACCCAGTGAAGCCTCAGCAAAGACTTGCAGGAAATTTTGCAGTGAGACTCATGCCAGAAGATTGTGCGGCAACCCAAGAAGACTGAGGAGAAAACCTGCCATGACCCCTGAGAGACCCAACTTTGTGGAAGAGAGCCAGCCCTATGTCAGACAGGAAGGAGATTCCATCTGCCCAGCTCAATCACATGGATCCTTGCAGATAATATCCTTTCTCCAGACAGATAGAGCTAGATAGATAGTAAAATTTGTGGGAATTTCGGAGAGCTCCCATCGTGCTTTAAAAAGGAATATTTTATTAATAAAATTGAGTTGAACCATAAACAGAATTCTGTGTCCCTTTATCTGCCTCACCAACAAATGCATTTGGGTAGAGAGCCTTTAATACATAGACTGGACAAAGTATCCAAAGCACAGAACCACAGCTTTCAGGGTCGGAGGGTTTGGTGAGAATTCGAACTTGAATATCCTTGATTCTGGGAAACAGCCACTGCTGATCATTGAAATAACTGATTGGCACTGAACATTTGTAGGCTTCCCAAAAGGAGCAATGCCTGGTTCACTATAATAGGCCTAGTTGCCTCCCTGTTGACAAAAAGTGAGTGCATCGACATGTTTTGCTCAAGTCCCAGCTTCTCACAACCAGAATTTTACACAGGGCAAAATTTAAAATGACTGCTATCCAAAACTATTGAATCATATGTCCATATAAAGGTTTGGCCTTGCCTAGCTCTGGGATTCAGATCCATCCTTTGTCTTTTATTTAAGAGAAGTACCACTTTAAATATCTTATCTGTTAGCTTGGATGATTCTCATTCTGTCAGGGTTTGCTAAGATAGACAGAATTATTCACAAGGAGAAAGTGAGAACTGCAGATCCTGTTGGTTGTTCATTTCAGTTTGAGATATTTTGCTTACTTCACTGCATTATTATCAGCTAGTACTTTCAGAAACTTTACATACAAAGCATTTATTTTAGCTGAAGGGTCCAAAGGCAAGTCTAACTAATGACAAACACTGCTACATGCTGAAGTAGAATGTGGTTGATTCAGACATCAATGAAATACAGGATGAATAAATAGACAAGAAAATAGGAGGCAGCAAGAGATAAAAGTGCTGGGGGTCAGGAATTAAACAGAAGACAGGTTTGAAAATGATTGGCTGGTTAAAGTCCAAAGTGAACAACGTCAATTTTCAGACTAGATCATTCAGGGTTCCTCGAAGAAAAATGTGATAATTGTTATTGAAATTTCAATATTGACTTCAGGCGGCCCACAGAACCTCTTAGAGATAATGAGACATTTATCATTCTATTTTACTTTTAAAGTAGAAATCAGATACTGCAACCAATGGCCTCTCAAAATTGAACATTATCCACCAACCATCCATTGTTGGCAAGCACACAACATGACCAGTTGGCAAAATATTTTGGATGTGCCAACTGCACAAAATACTTTCCTTATAATCTGAGACCAGCATCTGCAGTATAACTGCAGCATAATAAAAGTGTCAGAAAGAAAAATGTAGAAGCAAGGTTAGTCCAAACCAGATCATGGAAAAGAGGAAACTGGGCCAGATAATATGTCTATTCTCTTGTTGTTAATAGTCTCCAAACACGTTTTCTCCTGACTTATAGTGAAATATTACAAGTTCACTCCTACTAGAAATATGCCTTGCCCAAAACATCTTAAAAATTCTAGTATGATATATCACCAGACAGTATTGTTTTAGTATGATAAAAGCTTCACTTTATTTTTTCTTTGATATAGTATTGCTGAATTCCCTTCCTTATTAGGATTTATTAACATCCTTGTTTTATACTATACGTGTGGTCTGTGAAGGGGTGGATAACGTTTTTCAACATCTTCTAAACTGCAGCCCTACATAGGACCTTACAGAATAGAATGAACCATTTCAGTTGTCATACATTTTACTCCCGCAGCAGTCCATACCACACTACCAAACAAGGCCAATAATATTCTGCCCCTCTCTATTTCCCGCACACACTGAAGCATTCTGAAGAAAGGTTACTGGACCTGAAACATTAGCTCTGCTTTCTCTCCAGGGATGCTGTCAGATTGGCTGAGTTTTTCCAACAATTCCCATTTTTGTTTCTGATTTCCAACACCTGCAGTTTTGTTTTTTTTGTTGTTTTTGTAAACATTTTACTAAATTAGTTTTTCCAGTGAGCATAATTCAGGACCAAAAATGTACTACTTTCTTTATCCTGGGAGACAAGGGGATTTCTCTCCTCCATTAAAAATCACACAGCACCAGGTTATAGTCCAACAGGTTTATTTGGAAGCACTGGCTTTCGGAGCGCTGCTCCTTCATCAGGGGGTTGTGGGGCATTAGCCACCTAGCTTATCAGGTGGAGTATCAACCACCCGCTGAGGAAGCAGCACTCCGAAAGCTAGTGCTTCCAAATAAACCTGTTGGAACTATAACCTGGTGTTATGTCATTTTCAACCTTGTACACCCCAGTCCAACACTGGCACCTTCAAATCATCTCTCCTCAGTCATCTTGTCTGAAAAGTCAGAAGTGTTTCTTCTGAAAATATTTTCAGAATACAGTGTTTGATCACTTTAAGTGATATAAACATTGAAGGATCTCATTTGTTTATTATCTGTGCAATTGTCATCACTGTTTCTTAGTTATTCAGTATTTAGCTTATGAAAACTCACTTATTCTGTTGACACATACTATTCTTACCCAAAACATCCTGGACAATAACAAAAGACCACCATGTAACCCTGCTGATCTATGTTGTTTTACTTTCCATTTATTGGCATCAACTCTATTTATGTTTCCTTTAAAACAATGAAAGTCTTGACACTTGAAAGCTATGGCCTGAATGGTCTCTTTCCTATGATTATTATCAAATTCATAATAAAATATATAGAATCCTTCAACATCGCACAGGCTAACATGATCACTTTTTGGTAAACAAACAGTAGCTCTTTTTTTTTCTATGCAATGTCTGGAAAATCTCCTACGGTTCAATTAAATTAGGAATGGACTTCTTAAAATAAGATTTTATTCACTGCTTTTAGACATGTATTCCAAAATAAATTTACATAAGACTAATGAGCCTGGGGCTGTCCTCTGGTTTTCTGCTGCCTTGCTGGAGGTCCAAGTGAATTAAATTGGAACATGGAACAAACTACTATTGCCGAAAGAACAGTGGATGCTGTAACTCAGAAACAAAAACAGAAGTTGCTGGAAAAGCTCAGCAGGTATGATCGCATCTATAAAGAGAAATCAAAGTTAATGTTTCGGGTCCGGTGAAACTCCCTCAGAACCGTTCCTACAATAGTCCACCAATTCCCTGTGCCCAAGATATTGGTGCCCAGTGTCCAACATTGAGATCTTTTGGATCAAGCAGCACCCAGAACCCACCATTAAGAGCTTTTGTGTTGACTAGTTTGTCTGTCAAGTTTGGTAAGGTTGCAACCTGTGGTGAGTTGGACTGTTAACAAACTGTTACCAAGAAACAATATAGCGTGTTGATTGGGAACTCACTGCTGCGTGGTGAGAATTTTACCACATAAGAAAAGTATATAAGATACAGTGAGAGGATTTCAACATTGGGTTGTGCCTTGCCAAATATCTTGCTCAATTCTCCCATACATTTTGCTGTTACCTGAGTCTTCTGAGACCCTGATAAAATTCCTCCCAACGATCCACTTACCTGAAGGTGAGTGTCTTTTAAAATTGCTCTGATAATCCAAACCTTGGCAGGTTTTTGTAATGGGTATGATTCCCTCAGCTTTGTGTTAAAATAGATTCAGCATCATAATCTGTCACAGTAAATGGATACATGTCTTCACAAGGTTTCTGCCAAATTCTAGTGGGTGCTTTGACCACCTCGGAAGAGTGTACAGTTAAGGTGATAATATATGGATTCTACCTTGAATACAACGAGCCTTCCAGTGACAACTCATAAACATTTGTAGATGATGGACCCTCACCACAGCTCAACTTGATAAAAGGAATATCTGATAGATGTCTTGTTACCATTGTCTTTTCTGGTAGAGATTTACAAAGCCTGATTAGTTTAATGTAATAGAGGAGAATAACTAGCCTAATGGAGAAAAAATGCATACCTTAAACAAGTGTGGTTTATTGCATGATAGCAACTATGTACAAGTTACGTTGTGATACAATGTAACAAATATTGTTACAAGACTGTTGTTGTTACTATAGGGGAATTTCAATGTTATATTTTATTCCTTTTGAGGTGCAAAGCTATTCTCCCACCCCAAGCCCATCTGACAGCATAATATGAAAGCAGCAATTAATAAACTCTTTAGCATTAACCCTTTCAGACTCATATTCTCTTATTCATTACTCCCCCTCCCCGCAATGGTTGAATTCCATTATTTACTTCATATATTTGTGTATAGAATTGCATTTACTGTTATCTGTACCTGGATCTCTGAATTTAAAAATTCAGGCGCTCTGAACATTTCACTGTTCTGCTAGATTGCATTCTCTTTGGATCCAGCAGACTGGTAGGCCTCTGATTTGAAAGCTGTTAACGATGATTCTGTTCTTGACAGTGTGAGGTCAGTCAGTTCTTTTAATCTGGAGGACCTGTTAACCCTTAAAGTTTCTTCAGTAAGGATACCTTTCCTGCTGAACATTGCTACATTACAATCTCTGAAGGACCTGTCTTAATGTCATAAGTTTACTTTGCAGAAGATGGCCATCTGTTGAAGCTGATTTTTTTTTCCTTTTTCCTGGATCTCTGGGCCAGTTAATTTCCTTTTAACCATGTCCTGAATCTGGGGACATTCGTCATCCCATCTACTTGGTGGCTTCCAAGGAGCTGCATGCACTGTACCTTCAATTTGTGTGAGGAGATTTTTATTTTCAATCTGCCAATAAATCTGTACTAAAGATGCCAAATTCTGTGTTCTATAAAATAAATAATCATTGTGATCATATTATTTTTCCTGACATTACTTTCTAATGTAAATAATTATTCTCCTTGCTTAAAACAGTTTTAATACTGTGGAATAGCAATGCTACATTTTCAGGTTTACTCATGCCTTTGCAGTCAAAATGGAAGACACTCACTTTCTGCAGCAAAAATTGAGGATTTCTATCTTTTGCAAGTAAAAATGGATGATTCCCAGTTTTTTCTAGATAAATGCCATTATTTGGATCATTAATAAATGTTGTTGTAACAATGTCAATGAATGAATCCTGTTGCCTGTGGCTTTAGTAAACAATTATCATTCTCTTAATCACCTTACTGAATGAATTCCTCTCTTCAAGGCTCTGTTCAATGAATACCATTCCTTTAATGACTTTCCCTAAATAATTTGTGCTACCTGAGGTGCTACTAATAGTCCCTTTTCTGGTCTTTTTCTGAATGAATCTCACTGTCTGCAGTTTAAATAAATTCTCCCAACTTTTACTACGGTTTTAAGTAATGGAGCAACCAACTTTTAGTAACCTCAAAACTTTCTTCCATTAGACTTTGTCTGATTTTGCTTCTAATTTGACTTTACAACTTTAATTCTGGCTTTGCAACATTCTTGGTCTGAAACCTTGTTTGAAATTACTTTTGAAATTTTTCTTACTGTAACTATGCTTCATAATGTCCATTCACTATGTTAGTGATACTCAATCTGAATACAGTAAAACTTTGCTTATTTCTAGCATTCTCATAGAGGATTGAGTCCTTTTAAAAAAAATCTTTTTCCATTGCCAACCAGGGATTTAGGCTTTTCTCACAGATCCTCCAATAACCATTTGTTGTCTGGCTGAATCTTGATCTGGGAAGGTTTGTACAGACTATTGGCTCCTGATGTAATCTGTACTCACCTAGTTGTGACTATTATTCCAGATATGTGAAGTTTTTAGCTCATGCAGCTCATCTCTTACCAGGTCTGAAATGCTTTTTACCATTACCTACTTTGTAGAATATTGTCACAAGTTTCGCTTCTGAAGGGATCTTGAAGGTTCACCTCTTTTAGTTGCTATCTGTGCAAATGAACAGCATCCTCAAACTGGATCTAAAGGTTCTTAGATTTCCACCATTTGCTATCTACTACAAAGATGGAGTGAAACCCACTATTGGCATCATGTTGTTCGATGGATCCTCAACAAAGCTTATCTTAGAGGAAGATACATCTGGTAGATTTAGTGGCATTTTCCTCTTTCCTGAAAGGCTTCTACAGGTCTTGATTGGTTTAGTGTCGTTGATGAAAAGCACTTGGTATTCTATTGAAAAAGAGGCTATTGTCTTAATGAGATATAGTTTCATACATCCTAGGACAAGCCAAACAAAGACCTGCATGAGAATTTCTAGAAGCATGGCATTCCAACCAGAACTCTATCAACAAACACACTGAGTTAGATCCCACCTACCACCCCCTGAGAAAAGGAACAGGAAGTGACTTCAACATAGGAAATGATATCATCCCAGGAAATGATATCACCAACCCAAAGAAACCCAAACATATAAATAGAAAGCAGGAATTTTCAGCATTGCTTCGTGTGAGGTCCACTGAAGATGTTACCTAGTAAGGTAACAAAACTTCTGGAAATGAACCTTTCAGCTCAGCAAGCAAACCTACATCCAAGATATAGTTTAGTTTATTGCATGATAGCAATTAGATATAAACAACATGTTTGGCATTGTTAGAACACTATGAGAAAGATTGTGATGCCAAGACTTACTCCTTCAAGGTCCAAAGCTGTTTTCCCACCTCAGTCCAGACATCACCTAGCATATTTGGCTTAACACACTCCTCACCAGTAACTCTTCCAGAACCTTACCTCAATATGCTATAAACATTACTCTTTAAGATTCTGGATTATTCCTTTCCTCTAGCCTGAATCTTAGCGTCAACTAGCACATGAATTTAGTGGAGAGAAAATACAATTTATGCCTGTAAATGGACAGGCTGTGTGATCAGAAGACATGCCCAGAAATTTTGGCCAGGTAGTGGATTGAAATTAACAGCTGCCTGTTTGTATTCTGCTGTGATGAACAGAAGAGGGGTACATTGGCTCCTCACTTTTTAACCCTGATAGTTGGCCACAACAAAGAATTTTCATTTTCAGCACAATTCAATTAAATATAGCACTAGTCATACTACAGCAGACTATCACATGAATAAAATAAAGTATAAGATAACATACACACACAAACACAGGTATGAGGTTTCAAAAGAGGGAAGTGCCTGCTACAATAGGAAGATAAAGAATATAGAACCATAGAAAAGTAAAAGCATAGAAAGAGGCCATTCAGCCCATCATATCTTCCTTGGCTGAATAAGATGCCTGCCATTCTAATCCCACTTACTAGCATCTGGTCAGTAGCCTTGGAGTTTACCAGACTTCTGTATCCAGAGGACCTTTTAAGTGAATTGACAGTTTCAACTTAGCACCAAACTGAATAGTGAATCCTGACACCTACTTATCGTCTGGGTGAAAAGGTTTTCCCTCAGGTTCCCTCTAATCTTTCTACCACTCATCTGAAATATATGCCACAATAACTGAGCTCTCAATAAGCAAAAAAGCAAATGCCCATATCCACTTATCCAAATCCCTCTTTTTTAACACATTAATTTAATCGCCACTTACTAATGTCTGTTATAAGAAAATTTCCATCATACCTAATATTTTCACATACCTGCAATTTTCAAATCCTGACGACATTCTTCTAAATCTCCTTTGCATTTTGGCCAAAGGAATTATGTCCTTCCTATAATGTGGTGACCAAAACTCTCCAAAAAAAAACACAAGTTTGACCTAGTGAATGTCTTATATAATCCTAGAATTCCATCCCTGCTTTTGCAACCAATATTTTGTCCAATGATGAAAATCAACCCGTATGCCTTCTTTACAGTCTTGTCTATCTGCCTTGCATCTTTCAGTAACCTGTAGACATGCATTGCAGAGTCTCTCACTTAGTCTGCTCCTTTTCATGCCCTTTCATTCATTCCCTTGTATCCCGTGGACCTTACTTTTTCTGATTCGCCTGTTACATTTGAACTTGTCAATGACTTACTAATATCCCATGGAGACGGCATCCACTATACTACCCTTATCAATCCTGCTAGTTATTTCCTCAAAAAATGCAATTAAGTTAATAAGACATGACCTTTCCTTAACAAAGTGATGCTGACTATCCCAGATTAATTCATGCTTTTTCAAGTAACTATTGATCTTATCTCCAAATTAGTTGTAGAATCTGCACACCACCAAGGTCAGACTGACAAGCCTATAATTATTTAGCCCATCTTTTGTGCTCTTTTTAAATGATGGTATAATATTTGCAGATCTTCAATCCTTTGCTACCTCAGAGCATCTACTGTATTCACTGTGGACTCCTTTAACAGCTTAATATACAATTCACCCAACTGAAAATTGAAAATGCATTTTTACCGCTATTGTGACAAAACTAATCTAAGTCAGAATCCTACACTCTACCATCAGGATTTGCAATTGGAAATCACCTGTCACTTTGCACACATAATTGAGTTCAAGTTTGGCATCTGCTCTATTATTTGAAATTAGTGGAAATTTGTAGAAAAAGATTGTAACTCAAAATTGGTCCCCTCCATTGCTGATTTTGCACCTAAAAAGCAGTTACACAGAGATTGAATGTTCACCCAACAGCATTAGCAGTGATACCAGTTTAGGCCTGCCTCTGTAACCTTCATGAATTGGTTTACTGGAATGGAATACCTTAACATAAACTCATGATATTTCCAGTTGCTGACATGCAACAGTGCAGATGGTACAAGGCAACTTATCGACTTGGCTAATCACTTTGGCATTGCGATCAAGTCGTACCTTCATTATTTTCCATGCACAAGATCACAGCAAGAGTAACTGTCTTTTGAACCTTTTGAACAAGTGACTATGTATTGGTGTAATTCTGATCTAGATGTGCATCGCAGCTTATACTCACAAAGAAGGGATTGGAATCACGTGAAGGAGCATTTTCATAAATGAAGCACATATGGCTAAACTAAACTAGTTTTCTCAAACGTAATTTCTTTGTTGGATTCCTTTTTCTGAATACCATAACAATAAGATTAAAATTCATCACTAAGCACTCCATACAAATGTCTGAAACTGTAAGCTGTTTCACAGGTATTAAAACACATGCTCAAATTTTCCTGTGAAATCAAAAGTAGTTTGATATATTAAATTCTGTGAACTACAGGGGCCTTATGTGGAGCTCTTAGAACTCAACAACATAATTGATAACTGTTAAATGTCAAATATTAATTTCCTATATTCACAACTCTTGTTGATCAAAGGTGCTTTTGGTTAGTGATCAGAAAAAGCAATAATGCATCTGATATCCTCTGGATCATTTTGAAATAATAGTTTTGATGGAAAGCTCTAACTGAGGTGAAGAATAGAGTTAGGTTTCTGAAAAGTATAAGACCTCGATTTTCCGTAATCGATTTGATGAACAGCGGAAGATCAGGGAGTGGCTGGCTGTGGTTCTTCAGTTCAGTAACTTGCACCACAATAAATAATCAGTCTCAGCCTGAGTCTGAGGCTGTCAGTGATTTGAGAGTAATTAAAGGTTTCATTGTAGCAAATGAGCAAGTGAAAAGTAAGCAACCATTTTTAAGCATAGTTTTACTGTGTGAATTAATGCAAAGGGTTGCTTTTGAAATTAGTGCTTTTGGCATAAATGACAGAAAATTGTATATATTACTGTAAATGTAATAGTCCTGAAAATCTGTAAATCCACTTTATTTCCATAATCACAGACAGTAGGACAGTGTCTATTATTTCTGTATGAGTATATACAGGTGGTTGGTAATAATTGGGGTTTCACTGCAGCACATAAAGAGAGACAAACTGAAATTCTGATGTGTGGTGTTTGTTATGTTTCCCTCTGTAAATAATTGTGAGACTGAGTAAAGATTGGCTGCAGCATCATCTTTCACTAAATCGACTTCCAGAACAGAACTCCTATAAATAATACTCATGATCTGGCCTGAGTATTTGGAGCTACAATGGGATCTTGCTACATAATTAATTCCACAATGTTCCTGCACCTGGCGTCTTTCTATCAAAGAAAAATAATCAACCCACAGTAAAAAAAATCAGGTTGTGTGTCCTTATGTGGTGCACATTTGCTGATGGCTAAAGTGGCAATGCTTGAGAGGCAGTTTCTGCTAGATGTGCCAAAAATGAAGTGATCAAGTATCATTGTGGGCCATTGTTTTTCTCATTAGTGTGTGCTATGAAGCCCCTGTAGACTCAGCCAGCAGGAAGTAGCAGCTTTTCCATGTTACCAAACACGTGACTCCCAATTGATGTCAAGGTCTTTCATTTCGTGCTTGGAGGCATGTGTCAAGTGAAATTTTAGGAATCTTGACTCATCATTTGCTCTATTAACTTCACCTTCGAGAAAGTCCTTTGGTCGTCCAGCTGACTTGCCTGAGTAAGGAGAAGTCACCTCAATTTGATGAGTGCTAACAGATCTGGGAGTTTTACTTATGCATTTTGAATTTGTGTTTTTTATTGCTAACAGCATATAGTCAGTAAACACAATAGTTAGGAAAAATAGAGATTGTTGGGCTTATTTTCTGATAGCTGTAAGTCATCTATTTTTCACAGCCGTACATAGTTGCATCAGTTTGGGTACATCTCCGGTGACACCAAGAGTGGGCTAAGTGAAAGATATAAAATGCAATACATAGATAGTGCATTGGCACAAACCCACAAGCTTGGTGCATTGGGTACTCATTGCACATTTTCTGATTCTGATGCAAGTATGATAGGTCTATAAATCCTTCTGAGGCCCACTTCTCCTAATCTTTTGACATTGATGTTTTGCTGTTTTCCAGTGTATTTAGTACAATAAAAGGTGGAGGCAGTGTCATTGCAGCACAGAACAGTCTAGTTAGCCCATTAAATTATACTGGCTCTATATGGATCAATTCAGTTATTCGATTTCCCAAAATATCCATGCAGCCCTGAAAATTTGCTTCTGTCATATTCTGCCCACTCAGTTTCTTTTGAAGTTTTTTTCTTCTCTCAACTTCCATCATACTTGTGGGTGGCATGTTCCAGATCATTGTCACTTGCTGTGTGTACAAGTTCATTTTCACAATCCTTCTTTATGTCTCCCCTCACAACCTTAAATCTGTGCTGCATAGTCCTGGAGCAACTGCTAATGGGAGCAGTTTTTCTTTATCTGCCTTACCTAAACCTGTCAAATTCTTGTACACCACTTCCAGATCTTCTCTCAAACACCTTTGTCCCTGACAGACCAACCTTAATTTTTTTTAAATTTCAACTTGTAGCCAAACCTCCTTGGCCCTGGAACTATTCTGATAAATCTCCTCTGCATCCTCTTAAAGACATAGAAGCATTGGATTTAAGAGAATCAGTAGAGTATTTGATATTCCAAATCTGTTCTATTCAAATAAGATCAAGGCTGATTGGGTTGTGGTCTCAGCTACTCTTTGCCTTTTGTACTCCATAAGCATTGACTCATTTCCTTATGAAAAATCTATTTTATTCAAACCTTGAGCAAATCTTAAATCACACTCTTCTGTTTAGGGGAGGAGAATTCCACATTCGAATGACTCTCTGAGAGAAAAGAATTCTCCGAATCCTTGTCTAAAAAGCGAGTTCCCTCAATCTTAATCTCCCTCACAGGTGGAAACATCCTCTCAGTATTCATGCTATCCAGTCCATGAAGAGTGAAATCTATTTCAATAAGATCACCTCTCATTCTCCTAAACTTCAATGGATGTATGGCCAACTTGTTCAACCTTTTCACATTCTCCCCAAAGTGTACTGGCAAGAAATGGATGCAATATCCTAGTTGGGTCCGAACCATAGCTTTATAAAAGATTTCCTGCTTTTGTCTTCAACATATCTAGTTTTGAACCCTAAAATCCCATATGCTTTGCCAACTATTCTCTCTACATGGCCTGCCACCTTCAAAGATTTATGTACATTAACTAGCAGATCCCACTGTCCCAGCTCACTCTTTAGATCTGTACCATTAAGTCTTTGTTGCTTCTGTGTCCTTTTTGGCATCACCTCAGATTTCTCTACATTCAATTCTATCTATCAGTTCTCTCCCCATATTCAGAAAACTCATCCATGTCCCTTTGCAGCAAATTGGTGTCGTCCTCACTGTTTGTTCCTCTTACAAATATGTACAATTGCCAAACTTTAATACTTTATTTTGTATTTCAACAGTCAAATCACTTAGCTATAACAAAATGTTCCTATACCACTGACCCTTGGGGAACATCACTGTTTACCATTCTCTAGTTTGAAAAGCGACGATCTACCATGACTTTCTATTTGCTATCATTTTTTGACATTGCCAGAGACCACCTTTCCATAAGGCTCGGTTATGACCAATCTTTTAGGCCATTTTTTGAAAAAACAATTTAGCCAAATTCCAAGCATTCCTTTGTTTAAACTTCTCTACTATATCATCAAAAACTCCAACTTGATTAGTCAAACATTATCCATCTTTAACAAATCCATGTTTGTTGTCCTCAGTTTACTCCGGTCTTTCCAAGTGCATATTAATCACTTTACTGAGCATTCTTTCCAAAACCTTACCCAGTACTTATGCCAAACTGTCCAGCCTGTAGAAGGTCCCCATACATTTTCAAACCTGTACGTCATATTTATCACTTGCCTTGCCTGTACCTAAGTAAGGTGGGAAAATATGGTAACCTCATCTGCTATCTCCAGCCTAATTCTCATAGCAACCTGAGATTTCTGCAACTGATACCTTTCCACCAACATGCTTCTCTTTCAACATCAGAGCATAATTTGGAAAGTAGGAATTTTACCTGCCCTTCCCCAGCTCGAATTTGCCAATGGTCATTTCCAGAGATCTGACTTTTTCATGTCCCATCTGCTAACCCATTAATATTGGCTCTTTATTATCCTTTTGATACTAGTTCTTAATCTCCTACTCCTAAATGAAGGTTGGAATGACAGTCTGTTCTTGTGCATTACTTTTTTTTCTTTAGTAGTCAGTGACATTTCTGAAGCTGGTTTTGACCAGAATTACAGGTGGATGCTGCTTATTCATCTGCCCAATTATAAAGCAACAGGCTTGTATATTTCAGTTAGTTATTTCCCAAGTCTTGTTGCTGTTTCCTAAATATTCAACATTAAGTTTGACTATTAAGTTCAAATTTGAGGGAGTGGCAAATAATATAGGTTATATATCCAGAAATAAACATATGTTATAGAAAAAAAATATTCTCATCAAATTCCAGTATTTACATGACATGGCAAATGTTACCTTACTTTTGCATAAGATGAAAGTTGTAAAAAAAATTACTTGTTGGGAGGACTATGTAGAGCAAAACAAAATCCATGCAGATTTAGTTTAAACAATAAGATTCGGGGAAATGGTACTGAATATCCAATGCTTTATCTGTAATTAATATAATTCTCAAAGTGAATTGATGGCATGAAGTTTAACTTCTGTATAAATATCCACACAACAATCATTTAATGTAGAAATACTCGTCTTTTTATGTTAACATCACTCTAAATCCCCATCTGATATATAGGAAGAGTTTGTGCATAGAATGCTGTAGCATAATTCCTATAACCATTTAGGTTATAGCATTTCATGTAGTGCATCCATGTAATGCCTGGTTACAATAGTCAAATATATTTTAGTGCAAGTAAGTTTACTTGGAGTCAATTGACTGTGAAATCTGGCTTCCCACTGCCCAGATGAAGTGGCACCCGAGGACACTTTCACAGGTTAAAGAACATTTAACCTATTTCTGCAATAAGAGATAGTACCATTAGAATTACAACTGTTACAGCACAGAAAAGATCAACTTGGTCCATTGTGTACATGTTAATACTAGTCCCGCTCCTGAGCCCTTTCTCTGTATTCCTGCAATGACTGTTTGCTTTAGGTGCTTCTCCAATTCCCTTTTGAAAGCCATCATTGAATCAGCCTTCAGTACAGTCTCAAGAAGTGCATTCCAGATCCTAATTACTCGCGCTGTAAATAATGTTGCTATTAGTTCTTTATCATTGTCAAATTTCTGTTCTGACATCGCACATATTGCTAACTTTGTTCCAATTTTAATTCACTTTTTATTCACTTGCAAATTTTCACCAGTTAGAACTTCCTCACATCAGAAGGAAAACAAATCACAACATTCAGTTTGTACAGCAGGAATATCAGTAAGATGTCTTCTTTCATCCTTCCAAAATAGCAATCTCTACTCCCAGAAGGACAAAGGTAGGAATTGAATGGGAGCAGTACCACCTGCAAGTTCACTCCAAGCCATCTATCAGCTTGACTTGGAACTACATCGCTGTTCTTTCACTGTCACTGGGTCAAAATCTTGAAACTTCTCACTTACAACATTATGGGTGTTCCTGCACCCCAAGGAATGTAACAGTTCAAGAAGGCAGTTCACCACCGCCAAATCCGGGACAATTAGAGATGGACAATAAGTGCTGGGTGCTTACATCTCATGAACATATATTAATGTATAAATATACTCTGACACAAATTTTGCAGAGAAATTATGCAGTACAGATATGAAAGCAGGGTAGGGCGGCACGGTGGCACAATGGTTAGCACTGCTGCCTCACAGCACCAGAGACCTGGGTTCAATTCCTGCCTCAGGCGACTGACTGTGTGGAGTTTGCACGTTCTCCCTGTGTCTGCGTGGGTTTCCTCCGGGTGCTCCAGTTTCCTCCCATGGTCCAAAGATGTGCAGGTCAGGTGAATTGGCCATGCTAAATTTCCCATAGTGTTAGGTAAGAGGTCAATGTAGGGGTATGGGTGGGTTGCGCTTCGGCGGGGTGGTGTGGACTTGTTGGGCCGAAGGGCCTGTTTCCACACTGTAAGTAATCTAATCTAATTACTTAACATTGAATCATATTCATCTTATGGACACTTGTAATCCAGTCACCCATCTTCTCTGGGTTATTTCAAACTTTGTTGTATTTTGCCCTACTATCTCACAAACTAGTTTAGTTTTGTCCTACTAAACTGCAGATACATTTCCATAATGATAGTTTGTAACTCCACGTGACAAGAGATTATTCTCAGGTAGCTAGTCCACTGAATAAGATATTTTCACATTTTCAGTGATTGACCAGATAACTCTGGCATTGTCTGCTATTTGTGTATCTAGTGGTGTTGACAGTTATAATCTTCTGCAGGGGTGGTAACTGTTCATGCGTGCTTGAACTTGTAATAGTCTCTGACATCTGTCTGTCGTTCCTCATCACAGATATCACTACCTCACATTCCACAATCTAAATCCGCAATTAACAAACTTGACTGCATGGTGTTACAGTTTTAACTATATTTTCCCAATAAATTAAGCCATCCCATTATGAGAAAAGACCATCAGCCTTTTAACAACATCACATTACTCCACTGCTTTTAGTCAGTCACAACCAGTTTCTTTCACATCCTTCAGCTGTCCTCCCTGTTCCCTGAGCCCTGACATTACACTTTGATCACGCTAACTGCTGTCCTCTAAGTTTTTCCTATGGAGGCTGCAATAGCCAATAACCCACTCCTGTAGCTCACTGTGCCTAATACATTATAGCTTATACCCCTTTATGCCTTGAGTTCTTCCCCTGCCCTTGTTCCCAGTTCAACACATCCTTTTATATATAGCCTTGACTGCTTCACCCCTTTTGGAAGTGATGTTTCTTTTACCCTATAGCTTCTCCTTGCAATGACCAATGCATAGACCCGAGGAAGGTTTTCATTTCAAACTTCTGATCAACTTTTAAAAAGCAGTCTGTAGATTGTCTGTATCTCTGCACAAAAGAGCACTTCAAAATAGCAGTACTGATAGCATTTAGGGTCTGGATATCGCAACAAACACCAACAGGCATGATACAGCAAGGAAAGTATGCAGCAGACCCCAAGTGAGTGAGCACTCTGCAAGCAAGCAAGCAGTCCTGAGATGCAGTCTCGTCCAGCCCATGAACAGGCGTCTTATCCTGTGTACAAAGCTTCCTTGTAGCAGAGGAGAAAGTGAGGACTGCAGATGCTGGCGATCAGAGTCGAGAGTGTGATGCTGGAAGTCCTGATGAAGGGCTTATGCCTGAAACATCAATTCTCCTGCTCCTCAGATGCTGTCTGACCTACTGTTCTTTTCCAGCACCACACTCTTGTCCTTGTAGCAGACTCTTAATGCTAGTCACTAGTGCACCCTGCAGTGCAGATTGCGCTTCCTAACTATTCTGCAAACAGATTGGTGATGTGCCATAAGGACCCTGGAAAGTTGGCAGTTATCAGACCTTGATATCTGTGGTTGAGGGGTGCATATGGACAGAGCTCTTGAATCATGTCCTGAGATACTATTTAACATTGAGTAATGTGGAAGCTATTTGTAGCCAGTGATTAACTGAAGCTACCAGTAACCTAGTCTGACCTCAATGCTGAGATTTACATTTGTACTTAACATGTTTAATAATTTAGTTTTAAAAAATCCTCAAACAGAAATTCAGCAAAACAGTCACAAATAGTTTTTTAAAAAGTGCAAAAAATACGTCCCTTCCCACACACTCTGTTTGATCAGAATTGAAATTCTATGCGGCACTATCCAACAGTTGGAAACAATAGGGAATAAAATAGCTAATGTTGCTACCACATATTTGCTGATCCACATCTATTGGGAGTAGTAAATCAAAAGATCAAATATTGATACCAGAATCGAAGGCTCAGCAGTATGCAGTCAGGAGGTAATGGTCCTGAGAACAGTGGCATAGTCATTATATTACTTATGGGATCAATGCAGAGGCCCAGGTTAATGCGATAGACATGAATTCAATTCCATTCACAACAACTGAGGCTATTTAAACTTAAATAATTAACTTGAAATTAAAAGCTACTTTAAGTAACAATGACTGTCCATCTAATACACTTTAGAAAGAAAACAAATCTGCTATTGCAATCCAACAGTTAACTGAAACTTTCTTCTGAATTGGCTGAATAAATCAAAGGTGAAGTACAGTTACAATAAGAATGAAACTGGAACGACTACCTAGTATCACCCTAGGCAGTACAACAATGACATACCCAACCAAGTCAATTCTACAAAATCTTCCTTCCTAACATCTGGAAACTTATATTAAGTTTGAGACAGTTGTTCCACAGTCTAGTGTAGCAGCAACATAAGAAAGTCAAAGTCACAGGGTTCTATCTTGTAGTCAACAGCCTAGATTCCTCACCATTATTTATTCATCACCATCACCATCATCATCCTTCTCTGTATCCTGTCCTAATGGCAGGATAGACCAATGTGAGATGTCAGCACAGTAGTAGATAGTGAGCAGGGAGTTCCCCTCGGAGAGTTCTCATGGAATCACATTAAATAATGGTAAGGACATCTTCTGCTGATTACCACAAACCCCATCCCTTAGTTGATGGATCATATTCCTATTTATTGGATACCATTTCCACAGAAAACTGAGGGTAGTAAAGGCAGAGGGTGCCTTTAGGTGGGGCACAATGATGTCTATCACTAAGAATAGTTCAGCAGCACCCCATCAACTGAAATTTGACCAGGCAGCAAGCTGGCTCAAGTTCAGATGTAAGATGTCTGTATCTCCGCAATTTGTTTCTAGCTCCAACTTGCTGTAGCTGAGAACTAATCAATTTCCCTTCTAAACAACTCCTCAGCTCCTGATTGTCTATATATTGCAGGAACTCCTAGCCACAAAGAAAACCGTTCACAATAGCTGTTGAATTCTTTGCCATGAAATTTTGCAGTAATCTTAGTAAGTCTTTTCCTAAGAAACTGTTCTTTCTCCTTGATCTCCAGTTTTTGAAGACTCATAGCGGGCCTGGAGAGTACAGTTATCAGTGATCCCATGACGTGATTTTCCTACATCTTTTTTGTGAGCCTGAAGGTGTAGCATCAGACTGTGGCAGTATCAGGTTGAAGAAGATAGTGCTTAAGGTCATGCTGTATCCTGTCACCGGAGATTCAGAAGGGTTTTGAAAAATGTGTGTGACTTGATGAAGCTGCTTCACAAGGGTCAAAGCTGGTAGACATTCAAGTTTTTTGAAATTCTATCTCCACGTACTGTTGACTGCTTTGGTCATGGCTACAAAAATGGCTTAGAGGCCTTTTTTGGCTCATGAAACTTTTCCTCTATTTTTCTGACTGCAAATCCTATTTTTGCAGCTGAAACCACACTGTCTGGAACATAGAGGAAAATAAGATGATGCTTGGAAAAGAACAGACTAGTTACAGAAAGTATACAAGACATGTTGGACCAGTATGTCTCATTTGCCAGTTTTACGAGATGTCCATCTGTAGATACAGCTGTAAAATGTACATAACTAGTTGTTCTTCTGGAAATGACAAAGACATTGCATCAACAGACAGCGATATTATGCAGTCCCTTATTCTTTGCTAGGTCTGAGTCTCATAATATGCTCAATTTTCCTTTGGCATAAAACTGGCATGAGCAAATTGAAAATAAAAATCAGCTACATTCTTTCAATACAATTAATTCTACTTTCTATAGATAATCTAAAAATAAACATATGTTAGGCCTTGTAAAATGATTTTTGATTGATCTTTTTGTTCAAGATATGTGTACAATTGCTTGATTAAAATCAATTCACATTTGGAGTATTTTACGCTTTATTGCCCTCCAATAATAAGAACATGAATTGAAGATTTTCTGTTAAAGAAGAAGAAGGGGTAACAGAAAAAAAGCAATTAAGTTTACATTAATTTCACTCAAATGACCTCCTTTGTGAAATGACAGAATCTTTTCAAGAAATGTCTATCCTTTGTCAGTCTCTTCATAAAGGGTTCATTTCAGTGAAGCAAGTAGACCAATTTTTTTCCCTTTGAGTAATTGTGGTGTTCACATAATGAACTGAAAGAAGTGAATGTTATTCAACTAAAACGCATATTTTAAAAGTTAAATCCTGCGAAATCACACTATATTATTTCTACAAGATCCACAAATATTTGTACACACATTATGAACATAGAACTAGACCATTGAACTAGAATGTAATACAGACACACATCAAACATTTAGTAACCATGAATGGAACAGTACAGAAAAATACATTTGTTTCAGATTATGATATACACAAGGTAATTTTGAGCAATTGGACATAGACAGGTAATTCATATCACATGGTATTGAAGGAAGGGGGTCAAACATTAGTCTTATACATTCTATCATTCTCTGGAGAAAGAGAAACTAGAGCAGTGTAGGTCGACAGATTGAAGCATAACAAACATTGCCTACAAGAGAAATTGAGGCCATTAACTGTAAGACCATAGCATCAGACAGCTGAGACTGTTTTAACCGAGGTGGCAACTCCAGACCAGGCTGGCATGGTTTGGTGTCTTGGTTTCCACTGCTGGTTGTAGGAGATAGAAAAGGCATCTTCTGCAACCACCTTGTCCAACAAAATCTGCAGGCCCCTTCCCGACAAAGCAAAGTGCTGATTTCTTACTGTTTGTAAGGCAAAGGTCAGGAACCATGCAGACTGCTCTGTATTGACAGCATTGTCTGGATGCACATGGACTTTTAAGGCTGGTGTGAACATAAGGAATGACAATGAATTCTGCTTAATGTTGAGTTGTTCTAGGAACAGCACATGGCAAGATGGGACAAGAATTGGTCATGATGGATGTCACAGAGGCAGAGTAAGTAACTAATGAGACAAGTTTGGTAAATTATGGTGAGAAAATTAGTTATGTCTTGTGGCAGAAATCCCTCCAGAAAACTCGCAACTTGGACTTAGCCAATAAAAACATAAGATTCGGCCTTTAAGTCTTGTTTAACTTTATGACATAAAGATGGTAGAAAATAGACACACTTCTCCAGAAAGCAGAAATGCAGATGCTGGAGATCAGCGCCAATATTAGAGTGGTGCTGGTAAAGTACAGTAGGTCAGGCAGCATCCGGGAAGAAGGAAAATTGATGTTTTGGGCAAAAGCCCTTCATCAGGAATGAGACCCTCATTCTTCTTCCCGGATGCTGCCTGACCTGTTGTGCTTTTCGAGCACAGTCTTCAAAAAACTGTGGTGCTTATTTACATATTTTTCAAAGTACAAGGTGTTCCAATAGTTTTGTTTCACTATTCATAGTTCAATTTTCAAACATTTGAGAGAATGCTTATTGAAGCACAAACAAGAACATTACATCCAGTAGATGAAGAAATTTATTTATATACTTTTAAGATTATGCCTTTGATTAGATGTGGAGATGTAGGGTATGGGTGGGTTGCGCTTTGGCGGGCAGTGTGGACTTGTTGGGCCGAAGGGCCTGTTTCCACACTGTAAGTAATCTAAATAAACCCTCCTATATCCGCTTATAACAATAACTTGTAATAGTGGGCGGCACGGTGGCACAGTGGTTAGCACTGCTGCCTCACAGCGCCTGAGACCTGGGTTCAATTCCCGCCTCAGGCGACTGACTGTGTGGAGTTTGCACGTTCTCCCCGTGTCTGCATGGGTTTCCTCCGGGTGCTCCGGTTTCCTCCCACACTCCAAAGATGTGCAGGCCAGGTGAATTGGCCATGCTAAATTGCCCATAGTGTTAGGTAAGGGGTAAATGTAGATGTAGGGGTATGGGTGGGTTACGCTTCAGCGGGGCGGTGTGGACTTGTTGGGCCGAAGGGCCTGTTTCCACACTGTAAGTAATCTAATCTACAGAATAATAAAATAATTTTATTTCATATATTTTGATAACAACTAGAGTCATAGAGTCATAGAGATGTACAGCATGGAAACAGACCCTTCGGTCCAACCAGTCCATGCTGACCAGATATCCCAACCCAATCTAGTTCCACTTGCCAGCACCCAGCCCATATCTCTCCAAACCCTTCCTATTCATATACCCATCCAAATGCCTCTTAAGTATTACAATTGTACCAGCCTCCACCACTTCCGCTGGCAGCTCATTCCATACATGTACCACCCTCTGCGTGAAAAAGATGCCCCTTAGGTCTCTTTTATATCTTTCCCCTCTCACCCTAAACCTATGCCCTCTAGTTCTGGACTCCTCAACCCCAGGGAAAAGACTTTGCCTATTCATCCTATCCATGCTCCTCTACATTACTTGTTATTAAGAATGTCTGAATGACATTGCTGTTGGTCTGAATTATCATGCAGCCAGAAAAAAAACTCCACCCGTCAGCCAAAATTGCATTGGAGCCCTGATTTTGGAAGCTCTGATCCCAAATTCAGCACCCTCCATTTTCATGTGGAGACATGAGGAGGGACAATTTCCATGCATCCATGATTCATGGAGATTGTGCACATTTAAGATTGGAACTCACACAACACAAGTTTATAGTCCAACAGGCTTATTTGGAAATACCAGCTTTTGGAGCACTGCTCTTTCATCAGATGGTTGTGAAGTATAAGATCATAGGACACAGAATTCATAGCAAAAGTTTACAGTGTGATGTAACTGAAATTATAGACCTGGATTGTTTGTTAAGTCTCTCAACTTTTAGATTGGGCATGCTGGTTTCAATTCTTTCATACGTAAATTCTAGAACTTTTTAAAGTTACATTGTCAAGTGAACTTTAGCAGTGGTGCCATGTTGGCCCAAATAATGCATTGAAGGTGTGAGCTGCCCCGTGTGAGGCTGTCTGCCTCCCAATGGTCAGACTGATTTGAATCTAAAAAAGGGATTTACAGAATCTTACATGGATTCATGCAGTTTTTGAGTGAAATAAAGCAAGGACAAATTCAACCCACAAACTTATGTGGGTGTGTGTGTGCTGGGGGGGTATGAGTCACTCTAGGTTTGTTCAATATATCATATCAGTTGCATGACACTGTGATCTTTTGCTATAAATTCTGTGCCTTATGATCCTACTTTACAGTTACCTGATGAAGAAACGGTCCTCTGAAAGCTAGCCCTTCCAAAAAAAAACTGTTGAACTATAATCCGGTGTTGTCTGATTTTTAACTGTATTAAACCCAACCTTTTAAGCATTTTATCTGTTAACACCACAGGCTCTCTACCAGGCACTCGACTGCAATCACGTGCCTTCTTGGAACTGATGTATTTCAGTCACTGTCCAAGTTGACTTTCTGATGTTTCCAATGCCATTGACAGGATTAATAAAATCCTACGGCTTCTATTTTTAAAAATATCCGCACTGCAAAAATGATAATAAAATATACTATGGAACTTCCACTATGGTCACTAGATGTAGGAAATCCTCTTCATCTGAGTGAAATATCCAACAAAATTTGAAACCTGTTGAAATGAGATTCCAAAGCTTCTAATACTTAATTTTCATTGCCAGGTACATTAATAGACAGTAATTCACACGTCATTTTGTTGAAAGAATCTCTGTATACGAAGCCAGGTTAAATTTAATATGTATAAACTTTAAATGTTTCTTTGGTAGGTTCCAAGGGATGTCTCTTTGTCATGTTGTTCTCTTGAGGGTCAGAGCACTATCATGTGCAGTTGGCTGCACAGATTACAAGAGGTAGCCTGGAGGTAAAAATCAAGACCGGAAGCTAACTGGGAGCTAGCTGAACAAAAAAAAAAACAAACAGCAGATGCTGGAAATCAGAAACAAAACCAGAAATTGCTGGAAAAACTCAGCAAGTCTGGCAGCACCTTGTGCTGAAGTTCTGAAGAAGGCTTATTGGACCCAAAATGGTAACTGAAAAATGTGTTGCTGGAAAAGCGCAGCAGGTCAGGCAGCATCCAAAGAGCAGGAGAATCGACGTTTCGGGAAGAAGGGTTCATGCCCGAAACGTCGATTATCCTGCTCCTTGGATGCTGCCTGACCAACATGAGTGAAAATACAACCTAGATTCTTTAAAAAGTAAGGTTAAGAAATTGCGAGCCTGCTTCAAGTTTGGGGATGATAACATTCTGAAATCACTAAAAAGAGTGTTGATTCCCTGTAAAAACCTGGAGCAAACCACTTTGTAAGTTCAGACGTAGACACCTCTTTGTCAATACAGTTAAAGAAACATATGAAATATCCTGCTGTTGAACAGGCTATGAAATAGATTCAAAGTAACCGGACTTGGAATGCATCAAGGCAATTGTTTTTGGGAAGGCAGTGGATTTCTATTTGTACAATCTAACCATTACCATATAACTTTAACAAAACTTCATTCACCTTATCAAAATATTAATCAGCTGTTACTAGCAGTGGAAGATATATGTTAATTATCTTAAAACTTCATTGGAATCTTGCCTGTTCAAAGTCTCAGAGGTTAAAATTCCTAATAAAGGATGCGGGAGTGAAGGACATTTAGCACAATAAATTTTATAGATGACATTATGTGATATGTGTAAATATATATGAGGATAAATCCCATTTGCAAGAGACTGACAAAGGTAAAGACTCAAAGATATGGAATAAGGAATACAACCTTTTCATTTCCACTTTCTCGACATGGCAGCTAAATGTAGAAGGGCTCCTGAAGAAGGGCTTGTGCCCGAAACGTCAATTCTCCTTTTCCTTGGATGCTGCCTGACCTGCTGCGCTTTTCTAGCAACACATTTTTCAGCTCTAATATCCAGCATCTATAGGCCTCACTTTCTCCAAAATGGTAACTGTGCTTTCTCTCCACAGTTGCTGCCAAATGTGCTGAGTTTTACAACAATTTCTGCTTTTTGTTTCTTGGAGCTTGTTTGTTAAATTGTCTTTATTTTTTTTCCAAGTAATATGACAGTGCGGAATCGTTATTTCAAAACTAATACCTTTATTAAGCAGAGTAAATAAAACCTTTTAAAAATGATACTCAGGTTAGAAGAAAGGCCCAGTTACTGTCACCAGATAATGTTTTTTGATGATTACCATGGAGAAATTCACAAAAAGCCCTTATATAATTAGTACTTCTTAATAAAGATTAGCAAAGAAAGGTTGAAATATGTTAGCACTGAAAAGTTGAACAAAGGAATAGAAGAGTTTTCAGGAAGCTGAAGAATACACTATATTACAGAACAAGGTTAATCTCAGCCTGTCATCTGGAATACCAAATCCATTTTTGCATTAGATTTACTATATTCATAAATTGTATTAATATATTAATCCATGGGGTAAATAAAAATCAATAACTTTTCAAAGATAACAGTTAAAAGTTACAGAGTTGATGTGTGCCATGCTTACACTGCTTATGGTGCTTCCAAAATTACAACAGGAGTAAACCTCCAAGGTTGCTTATTGACTAGAAAGCATTTGGACATTTGAGTATAAATGTAAATTTTTACCACCTTTATTCCTTCCACTTATGTAGCAATTATTTGAAAGTGGATAAGACAATTTAATTATAAACTAACTGAATTGGTTTGCAGGGGAAAATCCATTAAATTGATTGACAGTTTAAGTTTTGAGGATGTTGAGGCAACAAAAAGTTGAAGCATTAGTTTTTATGTTTAATGTAGCTGCCACTAGAAAAGTAAATATTTCATTATATGATTTTAAAGCATCACTGTAATAGAGGTACTGTGGGAGCATAATCACCGATGTTAAGTTTGATTAGAGAGTAGGTAATAGCTAATTAACATGCAAAATAATGGAAATATCATTCCACAATACTGACATCTTACCTTGATTCATGCAACACTCTAAACAGGTAATATGAATTTAAAATAATAAGCATATAGTAGAGCCTAAAACTAACAACATTGGAGTCTGAAAATAATACAGATTTTCTACTTTTTCACTCCTGACTACCAATCCATTGCAGAAGTGTACTCTAGAATTAAATTGCTGTTATTTTCACAGCATGGTAGTTTATGTTGGATATGTGGCATTGCACTTTAATCTCTCTGGAAACCTCTTCACTTACTTTGTGAAAGCTGCAGTCTTTTTTTCATATTGCTTGAACAATAGTATCAGTTTTATTTATCAATAATCAGGCTGAATACTGTTATCAGTTGATGTGATTTAGTTGGAAATACTTGGTCATGATAACTGTTCAACAAAACATGATTACTGTTTCAGTGATATAATTAACAATGGATTTTGGAAGGCTTTCTTGTTCTTGAAAAGGCAATTAAAAAACTACAGATTGTTTATATTGATTGAACCAGTAGATCATGTCTTTTGAGCAGAGGCAATGTCTTGCAACATCTTAGAAAACATCTTACAAGGCCAAGCAATACCTCATTGGTTGAATTATTGTGTGTAACCTGCAGAAACAGTCTGCAACTAAAGTTGTTTCCATAGCAATACAATCATCATGACATCATCCACAGAAATGACTAAAAGAAAATAACTTGTGTTTACATAATGCCCTTTTACATCCTTTGGGACTTTTTATAATGCTTCACAGCCAATTAGTTTCTTTGTTGTGCAATCAATTTTGTTATTTAGACAAATGCAGCAGAAAATATGTACATTGTAAGGTCCCAAAACATATATAAATAATAGACACTATAGAACCAGCTAATGTCTCCAATCTCTTCAGACATGAACATGATTTGTAATGTTTCCTGCCTGTAAGCAACATAGTATTTTTCAGGATGATTTAAAAATATGAAATGCCCTTGGGTCAATTTAGGGAAGAAACAAATCCTGGAAAATTCCACTTCCGCGCTGATGTTGATCAAAATGAGTCCCTGGAGCCCATACGGACAATAAGCTACATTTTTCTATACTTCTCATACTGATTGATAATGCTCATCACTGGGAAGTTATCCAACTCCTTTTTGACCTGCAAACACCGACAATCTTTCAGAGCTCAATGATCCATTGTGTAAATGGAAATCTTACAGCAAATGTTAGTATAGCAAGAAATTAAGCATGTCATTGTAGTTAATTGATAAATTAATTGACTGACAGCTATAAAGAAAGAACAGCTAGAATCAGTGGGTGGAAGGAATTGTCAAAACTGGGTAATTCGTAAACGCTGTCCATAAAGAAAGTTGTCATGGTTTCTGTCTCATTAACTTGTTTAGATCCAGATTGGCATTGGTAGCAGAAGATGGTTGCCTAAAGTGAAGATTGAAGAAAAAGAATTATTTTCAGACAGAAAATTGTAATTGGAATTACTTTGGAGAAGAATGGCTGAAACCAAGTGCAAAGTGTTGGTATATTGCTGTCCAAAGATGATTTATGAAGCTGATTCTTATGATCAAGGGAAAAATGGAGTGAATATTTGAATGGGATTGTGTCTTTACCAAGAAAAGAAATAAGACATGGCCTTGGCACTGTCGCTTGATACTGGAAGTTCTACCAAATGTATTCTTAGAGCGAGAGTCTGAACAATTGGATAGTGAGGACGGTTTACAAGTACCATTAAATTTATAAACAACATTTATAAAAATATATTGGCAAATAAATGCACATAGAGATAGCCAGAATTTAATAAATTTAGAAAGAAAGATGGAGATTGTATGGAAAAGCATATAGAATTTAACAGGAAATATGTAAGATTATAACATTTCTACATATAGATCATTAATTCAATGTTTGCCTTTACATTGTTGGGCTGTGTTAAGGTGTTGAATAAGGATGGATACCTTTTATTAACTGGAGTTATATTTTCATCAGTAAACATTATTTAAAAACACAAAATTCTGGTAAAACAAATTTCCGATGGCCTTCATGGCTCAATGAGAACATTCAGCAGTAACACAAAGAATTAAATGCTAGTGACAGTGTGAAACCACACAGATATAGTTCAAAAGCATCAATACAAAATGAGAATCATGACGAACAGAACTGAGAATAGTGGTAACAATTGTACCAGATGACACAAACTGGGAAACTATCACAGAAGAACAACATGGTTTTTGAAGGAGAAGATGGCAATACTGTTCAGACAGAGGGAATTGCACGAGTGACAAGAAGCTTCAGTGCACTAATAAATGTTTTAATTACCAACTCATTCAATTATGTTGTGTTGGACAATAGATATTTGTCAACAGCGTGTGCAGTGGATGAGTGAACATACAGGAGAAAGTGGGGACTGCAGATGCTGGAGATCAGAGCTGAAATGTGTTGCTGGAAAAGCGCAGCAGGTCAGGCAGCATCCAAGGAGCAGGAGAATCGATGTTTCGGGAAGAAGGGTTCATGCCCAAAATGTTGATGCTCCTGCTCCTTGGATGCTGCCTGACCAAAATGAGTGAAAATACAAGCTAGATTCTTTAAAAAGTAAGGTTAAGAAATTGTGAGCCTGCTTCAAGTTTGGGGATGACAACATTCTGAAATCACTAAAAAGAATGGTGATTCCCTGTGAAAACCTGGAGCAAACCACTTTGTAAGTTCAGACGTAGACACCTCTTTGTCAATACAGTTAAAGAAACATATGAAATATCCTGCTGTTGAACAGGCTATGAAATAGATTCAAAGTAACCGGACTTGGAATGCATCAAGGCAATTGTTTTTGGGAAGGCAGTGGATTTCTATTTGTACAATCTAACCATTACCATATAACTTTAACAAAACTTCATTCACCTTATCAAAATATTAATCAGCTGTTACTAGCAGTGGAAGATATATGTTAATTATCTTAAAACTTCATTGGAATCTTGCCTGTTCAAAGTCTCAGAGGTTAAAATTCCTAATAAAGGATGCGGGAGTGAAGGACATTTAGCACAGTAAATTTTATTGATGACATCAGTGAAAGATGTGATATGTGTAAATATATATGAGGATAAATCCTATTTGCAAGAGACTGACAAAGGTAAAGACTCAAAGATATGGAATAAGGAATACAACCTTTTCATTTCCACTTTCTCGACATGGCAGCTAAATGTAGAAGGTTCCTGAAGAAGGGCTTGTGCCCGAAACGTCGATTCTCTTGCTCCTTGGATGCTGCCTGACCTGCTGCGCTTTTCTTGCAACACATGTTTCAGCTCTGATCTCCAGCATCTGCAGTCCTCACTTTCTCCTAGCTAAATGTAGTCTACAGTAATAATTTAATAAAGAGAAAGTAGTAATTGTGGACAAGGAAATGAAGAAACGGTTAAGGATTAGACATCAGTAATAATTGATCATCCTTTAGTTTGAGAGAGGCATTCATTAAGGCACAGGTTTTAGATATGGAGAATCCAAAGGGTTTTTACAAATACATTAAGGACAAAAGGGTATCTAGGGAGAGAATAGGGCCCCTCAAAGATCAGCAAGGCAGCCTTTGTGTGGAGCCGCAGAAAATGGAGGAGATACTAAACTAGTATTTTGCATCAGCATTTACTGTGGAAAAGGATATGGAAAATATAGACTGTAGGGAAATAGATGGTGACATCTTGCAAAATGTCCAGATTATAGAGGAGGAAGTGCTGGCTGTCTTGAAATGGGTAAAGGTGGTTAAATCTCCAGGACCTGATCAGGTGTATCCGAGAACGCTGTGGGAAGCTAGGGAAGTGATTGCTAGGCCTCTTGCTGAGATATTTGTATCGTCAATAGTCACAGGTGAGGTGCCGGAAGACTGCAGGTTGGCAAACGTGGTGCCACTGTTTAAGAAGGGCAGCAAGGACAAGCCAGGGAACGATAGACCAGTGAGCCTGACCTCCGTGGTGGGCAAGTTGTTGGAGGGAATCCTGAGGGAAGGATGCACATGTATTTGGAAAGGCAAGGACTGATTAGGGATAGTCAACATGGCTTTGTGCGTGGGAAATCATGTCTCACAAACTTGATTGAGTTTTTTGAGGAAGTAACAAAGAGGATTGATGAGGGCAGAACGGTAGATGTGATCTATATGGACTATAAGGCGTTGGACAAGGTTCCCCATGGAAGACTGATAAGCAAGGTTAGATCTCACGGAATACAAGGAGAACTAGCCATTTGGATACAGAACGGGCTCAAAGGTAGAAGACAGAGGGTGGTGGTGGGGGGTTGTTTTTCAGACTGGAGGCCTGTGACACAGTGGAGTGCCACAAGGATCGGTGCTGTGTCCTCTACTTTTTGTCATTTACATAAATGATTTGGATGCGAGCATAAGAGGTTTGCAGATGACACCAAAATTGGAGGTGTAGTGGACAGCAAAGAGGGTGATCTCAGATTATAACAGGATCTTGACCAGATGGGCCAAGGGGCTAAGAAGTGGCAGATGGAGTTTAATTCAGATAAATGCGAGGTGCTGCATTTTTGGAAAGCAAATCTTACCAGGACTTACACACTTAATGGTAAGGTCCTAGGGAGTGTTGCTGAACAAAGAGACCTTGGAGTGCAGGTTCATAGGTCCTTTGGCCCAACAAGTCTCCACCAATCCTCTGAAGAGTAGCCCACCCGGACCCATTCTCCCACCCTATATTTACCACTGACTAACGCACCTAACACTATGGGCAATTTAGCATGACCAATTCACCTGACCTGCACATCTTTGGATTGTGGCAGGAAACCGGAGTACCAGGAGGAAATCTACACAGACACGGGGAGAATGTGCAAATTCCACACAGACAGTCACCCGAGGTGGGATGCGTATCTACTGCTAGCAAATACAAACATTGAATAAATGTGCAGGTTGAGCAACAGGAGGTAAGATCTATGGATTAGAAAAATGAGGTAAAGATGTGGAAGACAAGAAAATGCAATTCGAGTCCTGAAAGTGGACCTGAAGTGATCATCACCTTAGGAAGAGACTTCAACCTTGCAGATGGAATTCTGATCATTGGAAAGGAAGGCACTGTAGCAGTAGTTCAGAATGAAATGAAAAGGTGAGTGGAGGTCATAAATTGGCAATAAAAAAAGACTATAGAACAGGCTAGGAATTCTATGAGTAGAAGTCCTTATCATTAAGATGCTTTAGTGCTTCCAAACAAAATAAAAATTGTGTGATGATGATTTATAATAGTATATTATTATTACTTGGGAACTTGAGATCTAATGTAGAGTAGAAGGATTCTGTGAATTTCATTTCATTCTCAAAGGGACAGAAACTCATTTCTGAGAAATCACGTGAGTTAAGCTAAATGCCTAGGAAGTTATCTGGTGAGGTAATTGCTGACGTGTTCACTAGGTTGAGCCTTTATGACCTAAGAAGAAAGTGGCCGGAGGCCAGAAGCTGGTTCAGTTCTGAAGAAGAGATCCGTGCCAGCACATGTGCTGCTTGGCAGCCTCAAGGTAATCAAAGTAACTAGAAAACATATTTTTCATGAGGGTTCAATGAGAAAAGTCAATGAGTTAGCTTGCATTTGTCTCAGGAAGAAATGGGGAGAATCACCTTTGATGAATGCACAGAAAGTCCCTGAAAGGAAGTATTTGCAATCTCCTCAATTGAGTAAGAAATTAAAGAGTGAAGATACCTCACAGAAGCTGAGTGTTTTGAATTGTATTACTGGGAAAAAAGGAGGAATACTGTTTAGTTGTTTATGATAACATCTTTCCAAATTATCATTTCATATATAGCTTTACTTCTTTATTCTTTAACCACAAGAAAAAGTCTCTTGGTTTCTGTCTGAACAACTAGCTTGGATTCAAATTGACATCTAACCCAGTTCATAATTTATAACGAAGTTCCTTGTTCATCCCTATCCAATTTTATTTTTCCAATTATTTTTTGAATAATCTAAACAATATAAAAAGATGAGTCCCTTCATTATTTAAAACATATTTCCATCAAACACCCCAAAGTCTATGCTTTTGTGGAGTATGAACACAATGCATCATCTAATACAGGCTTGGTAAACAAGGCTATTGAAACTAGGTGCCTATGTAGTGGTGAAGTTGTTTCCTTTGTGATTACTTTGAATCTGTTTCACTGCAAAAGATATGAAAGATTTCCCAGAATGAGAGAATGAAGTGGCTAGGGAGAACGAGGAATTGAAGTAAATTAGCATCAGCGTGAAGATTCCACTGAAGAAACAATAGGGGTGAAAGTTTATAAATCTCCTAGACCTGAAGGCCTACATCCCAGAATGTTTGAAGAAGGTGTCAATTGAGATAGTTGATGCATTGGTGTTATCTTCCAAAATTCTATTGATTCTGTGGATGTGTAGGTAGCAAATGTCACCCCACAATCTAAAAAATGAGAGAGAAAACAAAAGATTACAGACCTGTTAGCTTTCAGTAGTAGGGAAAATGCTATCATCTATTAAATGGAAAATGATGTATTATGCAAAACAGGAGTCAATGGAAATGGGGTGAAAATTCTCCACTAGTTGATGTCATAACTAGCACAATGGAAGATTGTAGTGGTTCCTGGGGAGTTAGTCATCTCAGCTCCAGGACATCCCTGCAGGAATTTGTTGCAACCAAACCTCTTCAGCTGCTTGCACAATGACCTCTATCATAAAATCAGAAGTAGGGATGGTTGCTAATCATTGCATCATGTTCAGCACCATTCATGACTCCTCAGGTACTGAAGCTGTCAGTATCCAAAAGCAGCAAGATGTGGAAAATGTTTGAATTTGTGTTGATAAGTGGCAACTAACATTTTTGTCACATAAATGTGAGGCAATTACCATGTCCAACAATAGAGAATCTAAACATCTCCTCTTGAATTTCAATTGCATTACCATTGCTGAATCCCTCGCTATGAACTTCCTGGGGGTTACCACTGAGCAAAAACTACACTAGACTAGCCATATATAGACAGTGACTACAAAAAGGATCAAAGGCTAAGAATTCTGCAGTGAATAGCTCACTTTGTGACTCCATAATAAATGTGATGGAATACTATCTATGTGAAGAAAGTGAGGACTGCAGGTGTTAGAGAAGGGTGGCACTGGAAAAGCACAGCAGGTCAGGCAGCCTCCAAGGAGCAGGTGAGTTGACATTTTGGGCATAAGCCCTTCATCAGGAATGTCCATTTGCCTGGATTAATGCAGTTCCGACAATACTTGACACCATCCAGAACAAAGCAGGGCATTTGATATGCATCTCATCTAATACCTTCAACATTCACTCTCTCTGTAACTGAAGCATAGTGGCAGCAGTGTATTTTATTTACAATGCAAGAATTTACCAAGGCACCTTGGCCAGTACCTTCCAAGCCTGTAATCTCCACCATTTAGAAAGACAATGAAGCACATACATGGGAATAAAACCACTTGCAAGTTCCCCTCTGAGGCATTCATCATCCTGATTTGGAAACATGCTGTTGTTTCTTCTCCGCTGTTGTGTCAAAATCCTAAAACTCTCAGCTCATCACATCCTTTAAGATGAAGGCAGCCCATCACATCCTTTTCAAGGGCGGCACTGGATAGACAATTCATGTGAATTAAAAAAAAGATGTTACTGTCATTTTTAACTTGATTCTGAACAATTCATTTTCATAACCAGACCCTGCTAAGGGTATGATGTTCCACAGCTTACCAAAGCTCCAAAAAATTCAACTGTTAAAAAAATTTCTGATATAATTGTCCTTTCTAGAAATATTCAAGTTTATGCAAGTTGATATAAATTACTACTTAAATAAAATCTATTGCTAATTGCATTAATTCATTCATTAAAACTTAATCAAATTTCATTTTTTTAAAATAATCATCTCTTTCAGGAATAGCATGCATATTAAATTGGAATTAAAGTCGTTAATTTAGGATACAAAATACAGAATGTGGAATGGCAGTAGAAGCTACATGCTAGTGTTAAAATTACTTCCTTGACCTTGTTACTGATTGCAATGAATTCAGTATTAAAAAAATTGATTTCGAAACTAAATCTAACCAGCTAGGTCGACTTTCACTGTCTAATAATATTTAAGAGATGATTATTTATAATGCAAGTTTATGAGAAAAAGGGAGTAGCGTAAGTAAATTTTCACCCTTTAGTCGCAGAGACAGGAGAAAATCCCAAGGGAAATGAGATGTGTGGTCAGGTGACCCATAACAGGAAATGCAGTGATGAAGGGATAGCGTAAGGAAGTGCGTCTGGGTGGAATGCTGTTTGGATGGGCGGTGTGGGCTTGTTGGGCCAAATGGCCTACTCCTGTACTCAATGCTCTGACCAATAAAGGAAAGCATATTAGGGGTTGGGAGGTCACGTTGCGGCTGTACAAGACATTGGTTAGGCCACTTTTGGAATATTGCCTGCAAATCTGGTCTCCTACCTATTGGACGGATATTGTAAAACTTGAAAGGGTTCAGAAAAGATTTACAAAGACATTGCAAGAGTTGGAGGATTTGAGCTATAGGGAGGGGTTGAATAGGCTGGGGCTGTTTTCCCTGAAGTGTCAGAGACTGAGGGGTGACCTTATAGAGGTTTATAAAATCATGAGGGGCATGGATAGGATAAATAGACAAAGTCCAGCATTAGAGAGCGTAGGTTTAGGGTGAGAGGGTAAAGATATAAAAGAGGCCTGTGGGGTAATTTTTTCACACAGAGGGTGGTACTTGTATGGAATGAGTTGCCAGAGGAAGTGGTGGAGGCTGGTATGATTGCAACATTTAAAAGACATCTGGATGGGTATCTGAATAGGAAGGGTTTAGAGGGAAATTGGCTGGGTGCTGGTAGGTGGGACTAGATTGGTTTGGAATATCTGGTCGGCATAGACAAGTTAGACAAAAGGGTCTGTTTCCATGCTGTATATCTCTATGACTCTATACCAAACACCTTCTTTACTATCCAACTTGCGACTCTCAAGGAACTATGAACCTGTACTCCAAGGTCTCTGTTCAGCAACATTCCCAGGACCTTATCATTAAGTGTATAAGTCCTGCTCTGATTTGCTTTTCCAAAATGCAGTACCTCACATTTATCTAAATTCAATTCCATCTGCCACTCCTCAGCTCATTGGCCCATCTGATCAAGATCCCATTGTACCCTGAGGTAATATTCTTTGTTGTCCACTACACCTCCAATTTTGGTGTCATCTGCAAACTTACGAACAAACCTCCTATTCCTGTCGGCCAAGATTTTCACAGACAATGGTGGCTGATCAATATATTGATCAAAAGATCTCATGATGCTTTAACTCTGAACAATGAGTCTCCAAGCTTTGTGATCAAGTGTTTATGAAAAAAACCATAAACACAAACACTCCCTTTCCAGACACTGACCAGGAAATCAATCTTGATTAATATTTCCTGTATCTTCGCCCAGAATAGTGAAGCTAATTGCGTTAACTCCACCACCACTCTCGCTGAAATGAGCCAAAATTTCAGCTCAGAGTTGTGTTAAGATCTTTTTAAACAAAATTACTTAGTACTCCAACGTGTTTAGATTTAGTTGTCGAATAGCCACTGAAAGGAACTGGCCTTGAAGATTATCAAACTACACATACTTTAAAACATCCACCATAATAGAAAGTGCCTGGGAGCAGAAAAAAATAAACTATCCTGGTCATTATGTTTGGTGTGAAATGCACAGATATATTGCATTTATCGTAATTGTCCTGTTGTATGTATTCCATTATGTGTAAGTAAAGTTGGGGCTAGAATTATGTATACACTGCTGCCATACTGGTATGTGTTTGGCTGGGCACCGTATAAAATAGGACAGGAGCTGAGCCTGTCACCTTCCTGCCCACCCCAACCTCAACTCCATAAAATATTGGGTGGGCACGCACTGGAAAAAAATTTGTCCACCATATGTAAGCTGGTTAACAGCTTAATTAAACTCATTAAAACCCTGCCCCTGCCAAATTACGGTTGGCATGCAGTAGGACAGGAGTGGACAGCACATTATTAAGTCAACTAGGAGACAGTGCATTTTTAAATGCCTGTGTGAGGAAAGGTAGGAAGGAAGGAGACATTTTGTTCAGGAGGTACCCTCTCATGCATCGGGGCAACCCTCACAGGTGAACCTTTGAGGGTTGAGTGCCTGACATAATAAGCATTCCGCAGTCCACTCCAATCCCTCGCTATCTTTAGGATCCCTCATCACCATCGTAACATCTCAGATTTACCTTTCTGTGGCAGTCATGATGCTCTGTGGCCCTATTCCTGCACGATCAACTGCACCCCCTATTGAGCTCTGGTACTGCTGGGAGTAACAGAGTTGGACACATCACATGGAGTGATGGAGTATTGGACTTCCTTCTGAGAAAAGGATGTAAGAGTTAGATGGAGACATTTTACCCAGCCCACTATGCGTTATAAGTATTTCCAATGGATGAGTCAATTTGCAATCAATGATTGTGGTGGGGAAGGGGGTTGGACAGCCATTGCACATCCACTTCCCATAAATCTTTGCACATTGTTGAACAAAAGATCAAATTTATTTCATAATTATTTCCTTGTGCAGAGCATTTAGTGAAATTGTTTTTTTTTACATCTATACACAAATACTTGAGTTGACTGTAAGAAAAAAAACACTGCTGTAAATATCAAACAGCAGATAATTATCCGTCATAGAATATTGATTCTGCTTTTGAGTGGAAGTGGAAAGAAAAGCATTGATGACTACTATTTTGGTTGGCTTGGTATAATAAAGATAATATGGTACAGCTGCAATTATGTTTTCTTTTGGAAAAATACATGATGCTGTCTGTAGTTTAAGTGCAGCAGCGACTTGAATTACTTTAGTCTTCTCTGAGGTCTTTTTATGATGAACTGCTGCCTGCTAACAATGACCCTGAACACATCAATGCAATAGATACACTATTTTCCAGTTGCCATAGCAATAAGCCTAGCAACTCTCTGTATTTTTGTAGTTTTAGAGTGAAAAGCATACATTTGTGAAAGCTTTATTTGGTTTACTTATCAAATATATTAGAATGGATTGGAATCAAAGATTCTGATAAGATAAAATACATTTTGTTTTACTGACGATCTTGGGAGCTAAAATCAATTGCATATGTCCATGATAAGCTACATTTTTACAACAATAAAGCAAACTTAGATAAATCTAATTTGCGGAATCATTTTCTCTATTCCACTCTTGATGTATATTGTTATATTATTTATTTAGGTCTACATGAAATATTGTTTATATTTTTCATCATGAGTTAGTGATTATTCTTTTGAAGTCCCATTATCGTTCCACAACAGTCAGGTACAGAGCCATGTTGAGAATAATAAAAAATGCACTGTATGAAGGTCCAGCCAATTCATATGAAGAAAATTTCCAAAAACAACAGTGTGATTATTATTATCATTGCTATATTAACCTTCAGAAGAATCAGAGGTGATTTTCTTGAAACGTACAAGGTCCAAAGAGAATTTGGTAAGGCCAACACAGGGAGATATTTCCCCCTTGATAGGAAACTGGGACTAAGGGATATGCTTTAATAATAAAAGAAAATCACCCTTTTAAGATGGAGAAGCAGAAATTTTTCTCAGTAGGTTGGTAGCCTGTGCAATTCTCTTCCCCAGAATGCAGTGATGTCTGGGATATCCAATTTATTCAAGGCTGAGTTAAAGATATTTTTTCATAGATAAAGCAGTCAAGATTTGTTGAGGCTGAGACAGAAAAGTGGAGTTGAGACCGTAAACAGATCAGTCATCATAAATTGTAGACAGGCTCAAAGGACCGATTGGCCTATTGCTCCAGGTCCCATGTTCTGGGATGTACTACTTTGTCATGTTGATTTAGGAATCACTGTTGAGCAGGTGAGTGAGGACTAGTAGTCATGGGTCATTTTGCTTCACTGTTACCAACCTCTATCCTTTCCTTCACATACTTTGGATGTCCAGTATTGGCAACTGGGGTTGAGCAACTTAAAATGGGTATCGGAAAACGTATCAGCTTATGTATTTTATGCCTCTTTTCATAAAGTCCATCGAAAGCTTGGGTTTTAGTATGATACACGTTCGAACCACTGCTGCAAATACGTAAAACCTGGTCATTCATATTACACAATCAGATCTGTTCCTTTGAACCTGACCCGATGCAATAATCAGAAGCTTCAGCATCCAAGTGACTTGAACCTCACGCCAAGCACCATAAATAATAATCCCATGAACTCATGAGTATACCTTGAACCAACAGTGAAATAATCTATTCTTGCAGGACTCCAGGTTTTCAAAGTTTAAAAATGGCAAAAGCCTTACACTATGTTAGTTCTAATCAATTCACCTGAAATAATGTTATGACTATCCACATAAGTGGGTTTTGCTAACATTAAAAATACACTTTGCAACTGAGTGATAAGTATTTTCTCATTTTAATTTGAAATTAACCACACTTAAAAATTTCCAGCATGGAACAGATAATATGAGAGCAAATTACAATATGCGTTGGAAATAGAATGCAATTTATTTTTCTACCTGAAGGTGCATTTTGATTTTCAGAATCTTCTTTTTATTCTCACTAACTCATTTAGTGGTGATGCAGTCATTCAGGGTTCAATGTTCCCACATTTTGGCTAAATGTCAATTTTAAGGAGTTCCATAGAATTTCAATTGCCCTCTGTGACAACTGTACAACTGTTCTTATGCAATTCCCTGCTGTCCAAGTGATTATTTATGTGTCTGACCTCCACATGTTACTCTCAAGCAACCTTGCACTGAGCAGAAGTGAAAGTTCTTGCTGCACTAGGACTTTCTAGCATTCCTGACACTGTATTTAAATGCTAGCTGCACACCATTTCGAATACTGCAAGCCAGGAACTCTGACCAGTGCATTGTTGTACAATTTCCAAGATCATGAATGAGAAGGTGAAGTTAGCACCCTGTTCTTCTGTCAGTCCCGGTACACCAAGTGGTGGAGAGGAGAACTGTCCACTTTCCTCATGGAGACCATGGCATCAGACACTGCCAGCCTGGCCCATATTAGCCTCCTGGGTCAGCACAGTATCCACAGTCTACAGCACATGCAAAAATGCTGCAAGAAGTTAATAGTTAAATTCTACCATCTTCCCTTTTGCTCCCTCATAGTCCCTCTAACTTTGCCATAGCACCCACATGCCCCAAGGCTCATGATCTACCACTCACTATTGCATGCAGCATCCTCATTCAATGGCTCTCATGTACCCCATCTTCCAAAACTACTAAGTTTGCTTACTCACTTACTTGAGACACCTCATGATCTTTCATGCACCTGCACTATCACTGACAGCTTTTCCAGCCACTTTTACCTCATTCAGTTCCTCTCCTTGTCTCATTTCAGAAGAAAATACCCCACAATAGTGCTGAAAAGGCAGGGTAGGAGAAAATCTGACTAGTAGGTTATATCAGAAAATTTTACCCATGCAATTACTATACTTTATCCTGCATCTCAGATCTCAGATTTATATTCAATGATTGTCAAAGTGCATGTTATAATAGCATCCAGTGCATTTTCACATTGCAATAGCTTCAGATCATATGCACCTTTAAATTTGAGATTCCACATTTATTCACAGGTGTTTCATTATCTAAATGATTTTAAGTTTACCTGGTTTCCTCTTGTTAGGAGGTTGAAAACTGTTCTAATTTCTTTGCAGAGTCTGTCTAAATCCCCTAACATTGGAACATTCCTCCTATATTGCTCCCATTGCCTCCTTGCAGCTTTCCCATGTTATTGTCATTTCTCTTGCAGCCTCACTGTCTTCTCCATCAAAGTCCTTTATAACTTCCCTGTTACCTCCTCGCATCACCTCCCTGTCTCCGCTCAGGCCCCTGCACCTTCCTCGTATTTTTCCATTCGTGTTGCAACCTTTCTTCTCTCCTGATTCCTTATAACCTCTTCCCTCTTTTCCAATTCCTTGTAGTAACCTTCTGCTCTCACCCCTCTTGCAGCCTCCTTCTCCCACCAGACCTATTTGATAACCATCTTCTCCATCCTACACCACATTCAGCCTCCGTATCTTCATCCCTCCATCGACCTCCTCTCAGCCTCCTTTATCCAAACCCATTGAAAGCCAGCCTCACAATAGCCAAACCTTTCCTCGGCTGGTTTCTATTTTCTACACTCTGGCAAAAGGCACATCCATCTTGCTCGGTGGCTCCTTCACTGCTGGCACTTCTTTCCTAACAGCTTGTGTTTCATATTATCAGACGCTGCATCTCTCATGCAGTTACTGCTGATGGGCTGTTTAATGAGTGAAACAACAGCAAGCTCAGGAGAGAAACAGCCTGTGATAGGACTCCTCACTGATCCTCACAGGCACAGTTGATCTCAAATTGGTCACCCCCATGCTTGAATTTTCTAGTACCTTCTTGGAGCCTTGTGGGTATTCTGAGAGTTGGCAACTCCTGTTTTGCTTCACTGGGGCCATACCTCTATAGAATAGAATATGGTAAAGGGTGTACTATGTCACCCAGTTTGCATCCTGACTTGAAACGAATGGCCATAGAAGCTCAAACTGTTGCACTAGGAAAAATGGATCTCGAGCATTGGAACGTTCTCCCAGTGCAAAGCACCCACCATGTATCTGTCTGCAATAATGTTGAAGGCAGTGAAGAGGAGGATGGTGCCAAAATTGAGGCCTCCTGCAGGGGATCAGGTGATTAGCACTGTATGTATGTACTGCAGTCTTGTGGGTACTCTGGGCAGGACACTATCAACAAAACCCTGCCTTTCTTCCAATTAGTCACATGACTTATTACTTCCATCTTAGAAAGCAGATATGTTTGACTTCACATCTCGTTGAGAAACAGTGCTGAATTGTCAGCTTGGAATTTTGTGTTCAGGTCTTTGAAATGGGATTTAAATCCACAACCATTTGATTAAGAGGCAAGCACACCGAGCAGCATTGTAAATATTAGCTTTCAGACAATTTATCATTTCCATCATAAATGCTCTAAAGTGTACTGCATTTTTCTCCCTAAGTTCATCATTTACTAATATTGGTGATTGGACCACCCACTGTTTGAAGTTATATCTGTACAACTTGAGCAAAGTATTATACCTCTTTTTGAAAATTTCCATGGGTGTGTTGCCGAAGCATTCTTAATGCTTTACAACTTCAGCACACAGAAAGTTTTACGATATTTAGTATTCTACTCAATAGTTTATGATATAAGAAAACAGACTGTGAACTAGATTAAATCAAGTTCCATTTAAGACACTCGTCTATATATATATATATCATTCAAGGACAGACTTTAAATTCATGACTTCAGAGCTTATGGTTAAATTTAATCTTCATATTTACCATAAGGACCTATTATTTTATTATTTGGTATAATGTTTTTGCATATAGCATGCACCACTTAAAATTCGAAGAAGCAACATTCAATTATTTTCTCGTGTCATACTATTTCTGTCATACCTATATTTCATATTTAAATTATACCCATCCACATATTCACATAAGTGTGAGTGAATTCTCATGTTTACAATTAAAAAACAATCATTTTATCAGCCTCTTAATGATTAGTGGTAAATTCTTGGTGTCAGAAATGTACTCTGTTTTCTTATACACTTTAGAAAACATAAACATTTGAATTGGATAAAACCTCGTCATGATAGATGTTGCAAAACGTGTCAGACTGTCAACACGGATACCACCATTATGTGCAGGGACACCTCCCACCATGTACATAGCAGGTACTCATGCAACTCAGCCAACGTTGTCTATCTCATACGCTGCAGGAGAGGATGCCCTGAGGCATGGTACATTGGCGAGACCAAGCAGAGGCTACGGTAACGGATGAATGGACACAGCACAACAATCAAGAGACAGGAGCGTTCCTTCCCAGTCGGAAAACACTTCAGCAGTCCAAGACTTTCGACCTTTGGGACAGGCAACAACAAAAAGTGGCCGAGCAGAGGCTGATAACTAAGTTTGGTATCCATGGAGATGGCCTCAACCGGGATCTTGGGTTCATGTCACATTACAGGTGATCCCATTGCACTATATACATGCACAGACAGACACACACAGACAGATAGACACAGACACTCCTATACACACACACACACACACACACACAGACTCCTACAGACACACACACTCATGCAGACCCTCTGTCAAACACTCACACATACACTCCCACACACACCCTCTCACAGACTTATACCCTTTACACTCACACTCACACACAAGCACACACTCTCTCACAGACATTCAACCACACCCCCATCACACACACCCAAACACATACACATCACACACACACTCCCCCACACATGCATGCATACACATGTAAGTTTGTGGGGTGAATTTGTACTTGCAGAATTACATTTTATTTTGCTCAAAAACTACATTAATCCAGGTAAGATTCTGCAAATCTGTTTTTTAGATTAGAATCAGTCTGCCCATTGTGGGCACACCTTCAATACATTATCTGGGCCAACATGACACCAATTGTTAAAATTCACTTGAGAATGTAACTTTTTAAAAAAGTTTTGCCATTTACGTATGAAAGAACTGAAACCAACATGGTCATTCTAAAAGATGAGAGACTTAACAAACAACCCAGTCTTTTTCAATGTATAATTTTAGTTATATCACACTGTAAATATTTGCTTTAAATTCTGTGTCTTACAATCTTATTCTCCATAACCACCTAATGAAGGAACAGTGCTCCAAAGGTTAGTGCTTCCAAATAAAGCTGTTGGACTAAAACCTGGCATTGTGTGATTTTTAACTTTAAACATTTGAAGTGCATGCAAATTTTAAGGAGTTTTTTTCTCGTTTAAAATGGGAATCTTGTTCAAAGTACAAGTACAAAATCCTTAAAGAGCTTTCTGCTATCATTGACCATACTGTAATTCAGCTGGTGGGACCCAGACGCTTTATAACTCATCTGCCTCTACCCTAACCAGGATCCCAGACAAGGTGAAACTTTCAGTCGAGTCCATTCATTAATAAAGCAGAATTCTGTATCTTGAGCATTTTAATTACTATTCAATCTCCTGTGGCAATGCTGTTAGGAAAACAAAACCTCGACACTCTTGGAAGTATTATTTTGCTATTCCCAAATGAAATGAAGACAACACACGTGAAAACAGAAAACAGTGAAATCTACGTGTTAATAGCACGGGGATTAAAAATTAATGTTTTAACACCGGTATTAAATCACAATAAAATATGCTTTATGACACAGTGGAAAATTAAACTCCCAAACATCAACAAAAATACTATGCTTTACGATTTACCGATGTGAACCACAAGACTTTAGTAAGCATCGCAGAACAGCTAAGTAGTCACCAGTGAATTTAAAAATGAATATGGCCAGAAAATGAATAAATTACCTTCCGCACTGAGCAGCAATTAATAAATTAATATAAGCAATGGGCAGAAGTACATGAAATAGAAAACTGAACAGCAGTAAATTGCTATGTTCACTGCTGTATGAACTTAGCAACAAATTAATTAATCAATGAACAGTGGATGCACCAGACAAGTCTACAAGGGATACTTTTAACTCTTCCTATCTGCTGGCAATGCATCAGCTAGATATTTAACATCATTACATCACCTACTTCTTCATTGTTCATTTAGCCCTGTTGGCTGCTATTTTCAGTGCATAGTTTTCCATATTGGCCAAGGTACATGTAGTGATCTTGTGACTATATGAGTCAGCATTTTGCCATGAAGTCTTTGTCCAGTATTCAATCCACCAGAAAGTAATTGTAGGAGCATGGGTGAGGCTGGTTCATCCATCCAGGTTTCTCACATTTAAAAAAAAAGACAACAGGAAGCAGCTGAAACTTTCTCAGAAATGGAGAAAAATACCTGACTGCCTCACAAGTTTTAATTAAGTCGAAGGTAATAGAATTGGCAAAAATTGAAATTTCTTGCAAAAATTAAGAAGGCAGAGATAATAGATGCACTATCACCATATATGGGATTGGTGGAAATACAACAGAGACCAAGTACTCCAAGTAGTGAGTCATCAAAATTAGCTAATAGTTATGATTAAATTTGTTGGGGAAAGAAACAATTAAATGTAGAATTCTAAAGAGTAAAGAAAAAGGAAGCAAAGAATAGAATCGAAAAACATGGGAAAAGGAATTAAAATTAAAAGGCTTGAATTTGCAGAGAAGGGAGAAGGAAATATTTAAGAAGCTGTAACTGTGTTAAGAAATGCAGAGGAAAATAGAATAGAGACTGAAAAAGTGAAAGAAAGGGAACATCAACTTACAATGATAAAAAAAATTTAAAAACCCTCAGATGTACAGCAATGTTCTGATGAGATTGAAGCCAGCTATAATGTAAAGTCCAATAAGGAAAGCTTTAAATTATGCAAATCTAACTAAAATTTGAGGAAAGTCTTTGTTAGGGCATTTGAAAAAGTTGTAAAACAAATGAAATGGCCAAAGGAAAACTGGAAGTTGCCCATTTAGAGCAGGTTGAAAGGTAGAGCGAATTAACTCCACAGAGGCTGGTATCCTGTCGCCAAGTCACCCTTTATTTAAACATGGAGAGACCTCGACACTGATCCAACTTCAGAGTGAACAGGATGTCTGACAGTCCTGTTTCTAGTTTTTTTTCCTTTTTTTTGTGCACGAATCTTTATTCAATTTCCACCACCAGGAAGATAGGAAAACACCCGAGTGGCCAGTGACAAGCATTGCCCTTCAAACCACAGGGCAATGCTGTGTGATCAAAACAGTGACGGGGAGGGTAGGGACTAAATCAAAATAGAGTTGGAGGGGGAAATAATGCACTCCACTCCCTGCGGCACCCACCTCTCCCTGAACAACTCCAGGGTGTTGGTGGACACCGCATGCTCCTTCTCCAGAGACACCCGGGCTCTAACGTAACCGCGGAAGAGGGGCAGGCAGTTGGCACTAATGACCACCTCCACGGCCCACTGCCTGGACCTGTTGATGACCAGTTTGGCCAGGCCCAGGAGCAGACCCACGAGGAGGTCCTCAGACCTGCCCTCCCTCCTCTGTACCGGGTGCCCGAAGATCAGGAGCGTGGGAGTGAAGTGCAACCAAAAAGAGAGGAGGAGGTTTTTGAGAAAATCAAAAAGGGAGTGCAAACGCCCACACCCAATATATACATGGTCCACGGATTCCACAGCACCACAGAACAAGCAGTTGGGCTGGGAGTCCGTGAACCACCGCAATCTGCGGTTGCAGGGGACTGCTGCGTGCAGCACCCTCCACCCCAGAACCCCGAGAGAAAGGGGGAGGACTCCCGCGTAGAGAGACCTCCACTGGGGATCTCCACTGCCCGGTGGCAAATGGGCACGCCAAGGCGTGTCCGGACGGTGGATGAGGGAAAAGAGGTGGACGGTGTGCAGCAGCAGTCTATACAGGGCCTTCCTTTTCTCATCCTTTAAGGGGACAAAATTAAAATTCCGGAGGCGGCTCAGATTGTGGGGCACAGACTCCCGCGGGAAGTACGGGACCTTGGAGCCAATGTGAAATTCCGTCCGGGCTGGGGTGAGTGCGGACGGGATCCCACCGCACACCTGAGCGTCCTCCAACTGGTGCACTACGTCGGGTCCGAGCACCACCGTTTTAAGGCGTCAGATGGCGGTGGCCACGTACTGGACATCTACCGCTGCCCTGCCAGCTATGTCCTGCGGCAGCATCCAGCCCAGGGCCCCGGCACCCAGCACGTCCCCGACCCTGGTCGCCCTCGCTGCCACGGCCCTCCCCACTGACAGCCACTCGAACCCGCGAGTACGGAGGTGCGGATTCCTGAGCAACGGCTCCCTGACGACAGCCGCTACTCCAGCCGGAGGGTAGGCGCGACGCGATTCGACCATGTTCCAGACAGTGATCAGGTCCTGGTAAAAGACAGGCAGCGTCTTGAGGGCAACCTCCAAACCGTCACGGTCGACAAATAAGAGCTGAGTGTCGTAGTTGAGGTTACGCACCTGGCGGAAAAAATACGTCGCCAGGGCGCACCACCTACAGTCTTGTTTCTATTTTTTTTTCTTTTTTTTTAGAAACTTCCTGTTTATTTTTTTTTATCCCCTATTTATATTTTTTTTTCTTTTTCTTTTTTTTCCTTTTTTTTTTCTTTTTTAAATTAACCCCCACACTACCGCCTAATCGCGGTAGTGCTTATTTTTTTCCCCAGCACCCATGGTCTGTGTGTGCAGGTGTGAGACACAGTGAGAGACACAAAGTGCACGAATCTTTATTCAATTTCCACCACCAGGCAGATAGGAAAAGCACCCGAGTGGCCAGTGCCAAGCACTGCCCTACACCTCAAAGGGCAATGCTGTGTGATCAAAACAGTGAAGGGGAGAAACTTCCTGTTTTTTTTTTCTCTTTTTTTTTGAGACACAGTGAGAGACACAAAGTGCACCAATCTTTATTCAATTTCCACCACCAGGAAGATAGGAAAAATACCCGAGTGGCCAGTGACAAGCACTGCCCTTCAAACCAAAGGGCAATGCTGTGTGAGCAAAAACAGTGAAGGGGAGAAACTTCCTGTTTTTTTTTTACAAGGTGCACGAATCTTTATTCAATTTCCACCACCAGGAAGATAGGAAAAACACCCGGGTGGCCAGTGACAAGCACTGCCCTTCAAACCACAGGGCAATGCTATGTGATCAAAACAGTGAAGGGGAGGGTAGGGACTAAATCAAAATAGAGTTGGAGGGAGAAATGATGCACTCCACTCCCTGCGGCGCCCACCTCTCCCTGAACGACTCCAGGGTGTTGGTGGACACCGCGTGCTCCTTCTCCAAGGACACCCGGGCTCTAACGTAACCCCGGAAGAGGGGCAGGCAGTCGGCCCTAACGACCCCCTCCACGGCCCGCTGCCTGGACCTGTTGATGGCCAGTTTGGCCAGGCCCAGGAGCAGACCCACGAGGAGGTCCTCGGACCTGCCCTCCCTCCTCCGTACCGGGTGCCCGAAGATCAGGAGCGTGGGACTGAAGTGCAGCCAGAAACAGAGGAGAAGGTTTTTGAGAAAATCAAAAAGGGAGTGCAAACGCCCACACCCAATATATACATGGTCCACGGACTCCACAGCGCCACAGAACAAGCAGTTGGGCTGGGAGTCCATGAACCACCGCAATCTGCGGTTGCAGGGGACTGCTGCGTGCAGCACCCTCCACCCCAGATCCCCGAGAGAAAGGGGGAGGACTCCCGCGTAGAGAGCCCTCCACTGGGGATCTCCACCGCCCGGTGGCAAATGGGCACGCCAAGGCGTGTCCGGACGGTGGATGAGGGAGAAGAGGTGGACGGTGTGCAGCAGCAGTCGATACAGGGCCTTCCTTTTAATATCCTTAAAAGAAACAAAATTAAAATTCCGGAGGCGGCTCAGGTTGTGGGGCACAGGCTCCCGCGGGAAGTACGGGACCTTGGGGCCAATGTGAAATTCCGTCCGGGCCAGGGTGAGCGCGGACGGGATCCCACCGCACACCTGAGCGTCCTCCAATCGGTGCACTACGTCGGGTCCGAGCACCGCCGTTTTAAGGCGTCGGATGGCGGTGGCCACGTACCGGACGTCTACCGCTGCCCTGCTAGCTATGTCCTGCGGCAGCATCCAGCCCAGGCCCCCGGCACCCAGCACGTCCTCGACCCTGGTCGCCCTCACCGCCACGGCCCTCCCCTCCGACAGCCACTCGAACCCGCGAGTATGGAGGTGCGGATTCCTGAGCAACGGCTCCCTAACGACAGCCGCTACTCCAGCCGGAGGGTAGGCGCGACGCGATTCGACCATGTTCCAGACAGTGATCAGGTCCTGGTAAAAGACAGGCAGCGTCTTGAGGGCGACCTCCAAACCGTCACGGTCGACAAATAAGAGCTGAGTGTCGTAGTTGAGGTTACGCACCTGGCGGAAAAAATACATCGCCAGGGCGCACCACCTACAGTCCTGTTTCTACTTTTTTTTTTTCCTTTTTTCTTTTTTTTTTATGTTTTTTTCAAGTGGCCAGTCACAACTCCAGGGTGTCGGTGGACACCCGCGTGCTCCTTCTCCAAGGACACCCGCCCTCCTGTTTATTTATTTATTTTTTTTGTTTTTCTTCTTTTTCTTTTATATTTAACCCCCACACTACCGCCTAAGTGCGGTAGTGCTTATTTTTATTCCCCAGCACCCATGGTGTGTGTGTGCAGGTGTGAGACACAGTGAAAAGACACAAAGTGCACGAATCTTTATTCAATTTCCACCACCAGGAAGATAGGAAAGACACCCGAGTGGCCAGTGACAAGCACTGCCCTTCAAACCACAGGGCAATGCTGTGTGATCAAAACAGTGAAGGGGAGGGTAGGGATCAAATCAAAATAGAGTTGGAGGGGGAAATGATGCACTCCACTCCCTGCGGCGCCCACCTCTCCCTGAACGACTCCAGGGTGTCGGTGGACACCGCGTGCTCCTTCTCCAAGGACACCCGGGCTCTAACGTAACCCCGGAAGAGGGGCAGGCAGTCGGCCCTAACGACCCCCTCCACGGCCCGCTGCCTGGACCTGTTGATGGCCAGTTTGGCCAGGCCCAGGAGCAGACCCACGAGGAGGTCCTCGGACCTGCCCTCCCTCCTCCGTACCGGGTGCCCGAAGATCAGGAGCGTGGGACCGAAGTGCAGCCAGAAACAGAGGAGAAGGTTCTTAAGAAAATCAAAAAGGGAGTGCAAACGCCCACACCCAATATATACATGGTCCACGGACTCCACAGCGCCACAGAACAAGCAGTTGGGCTGGGAGTCCGTGAACCACCGCAACCTGCGGTTGCAGGGGACTGCTGCGTGCAGCACCCTCCACCCCAGATCCCCGAGAGAAAGGGGGAGGACTCCCGCGTAGAGAGCCCTCCACTGGGGATCTCCACCGCCCGGTGGCAAATGGGCACGCCAAGGCGTGTCCGGACGGTGGATGAGGGAGAAGAGGTGGACGGTGTGCAGCAGCAGTCGATACAGGGCCCTCCTTTTTATGTCCCTAAAAGCAACAAAATTAAAATTCCGGAGGCGGCTCAGGTTGTGGGGCACAGGCTCCCGCGGGAAGTACGGGACCTTGGGGCCAATGTGAAATTCCGTCCGGGCCAGGGTGAGCGCGGACGGGATCCCACCGCACACCTGAGCGTCCTCCAATCGGTGCACTACGTCGGGTCCGAGCACCGCCGTTTTAAGGCGTCGGATGGCGGTGGCCACGTACCGGACGTCTACCGCTGCCCTGCTAGCTATGTCCTGCGGCAGCATCCAGCCCAGGCCCCCGGCACCCAGCACGTCCTCGACCCTGGTCGCCCTCGCCGCCACGGCCCTCCCCTCCGACAGCCACTCGAACCCGCGAGTATGGAGGTGCGGATTCCTGAGCAACGGCTCCCTAACGACAGCCGCTACTCCAGCCGGAGGGTAGGCGCGACGCGATTCGACCATGTTCCAGACAGTGATCAGGTCCTGGTAAAAGACAGGCAGCGTCTTGAGGGCGACCTCCAAACCGTCACGGTCGACAAATAAGAGCTGAGTGTCGTAGTTGAGGTTACGCACCTGGCGGAAAAAATACATCGCCAGGGCGCACCACCTACAGTCCTGTTTCTATTTTTTTTTTTGTTTCTTTGGCCAGTCACAACTCCAGGGTGTCAGTGGACACCCGCGTGCTCCTTCTCCAAGGACACCCGGGCCAAATCTCCTGGTTATATTTTTTTTTTTTTTTTTTCTTTTTTTTTAATTTAACCCCCACACTACCACCTAACTGCGGTAGTGCTTATTTTTACCCCAGCACCCATGGTGTGTGCGTGCAGGTGTGAGACACAGTGAAAGACACAAAGTGCACGAATCTTTATTCAATTTCCACCACCAGGAAGATATGAAAAACACCCAAGTGGCCAGTGACAAGCACTGCCCTTCAAACCACAGGGCAATGCTGTGTGAGCAAAACAGTGAAGGGAAGGGTAGGGACTAAATCAAAATAGAGTTGGAGGGAGAAATGATGCACTCCACTCCCTGCGGCGCCCACCTCTCCCTGAACGACTCCAGGGTGTCGGTGGACACCGCGTGCTCCTTCTCCAAGGACACCCGGGCTCTAACGTAACCCCGGAAGAGGGGCAGGCAGTCGGCCCTAACGACCCCCTCCACGGCCCGCTGCCTGGACCTGTTGATGGCCAGTTTGGCCAGGCCCAGGAGCAGACCCACGAGGTGGTCTTCGGACCTGCCCTCCCTCCTCCGTACCGGGTGCCCGAAGATCAGGAGCGTGGGACTGAAGTGCAGCCAAAAGCAGAGGAGAAGGTTTTTGAGGAAATCAAAAAGGGAGTGCAAACGCCCACACCCAATATACACGTGGTCCACGGACTCCACAGCGCCACAGAACAAGCAGTTGGGCTGGGAGTCCGTGAACCACCGCAATCTGCGGTTGCAGGGGACTGCTGCGTGCAGCACCCTCCACCCCAGATCCCCGAGAGAAAGGGGGAGGACTCCCGCGTAGAGAGCCCTCCACTGGGGATCCCCACCGCCCGGTGGCAAATGGGCACGCCAAGGCGTGTCCGGACGGTGGATGAGGGAGAAGAGGTGGACGGTGTGCAGCAGCAGTCGATACAGGGCCCTCCTTTTTATGTCCCTAAAAGCAACAAAATTAAAATTCCGGAGGCGGCTCAGGTTGTGGGGCACAGGCTCCCGCGGGAAGTACGGGACCTTGGGGCCAATGTGAAATTCCGTCCGGGCCAGGGTGAGCGCGGACGGGATCCCACCGCACACCTGAGCGTCCTCCAATCGGTGCACTACGTCGGGTCCGAGCACCGCCGTTTTAAGGCGTCGGATGGCGGTGGCCACGTACCGGACGTCTACCGCTGCCCTGCTAGCTATGTCCTGCGGCAGCATCCAGCCCAGGCCCCCGGCACCCAGCACGTCCTCGACCCTGGTCGCCCTCGCCGCCACGGCCCTCCCCTCCGACAGCCACTCGAACCCGCGAGTACGGAGGTGCAGATTCCTGAGCAACGGCTCCCTAACGACAGCCGCTACTCCAGCCGGAGGGTAGGCGCGACGCGATTCGACCATGTTCCAGACAGTGATCAGGTCCTGGTAAAAGACAGGCAGCGTCTTGAGGGCGACCTCCAAACCGTCACGGTCGACAAATAAGAGCTGAGTGTCGTAGTTGAGGTTACGCACCTGGCGGAAAAAATACATCGCCAGGGCGCACCACCTACAGTCCTGTTTCTATTCATCAGCCAGGGCTCCCTGATTGGACCAGATTAACAGCCCCAGTCAGGGAACTCATTATATGAGGTCCACCTGACTGGCCTCATTACAATCATCACATCCCTCCCCCTTTGAGTCTGAGAACATAGCTCTTTGCTTTTGCAGCTCTTCCTAGGGCATTTTAGAACTGGGATAGGTCTCTCCAACTCTGCTTCTGATACAGGTTGTGTGTAACATACAGTAGCTCGGCCCTTTGGCCCAAAGCATCTTAGAAAAACATTCATTCTTTTCTGCAGGCGGCAAAGGGTTTGTGGCAATGACATCAGCTGTGTCCATCTCAGATTCTGAGGTATCTCCAATGTTTGACAGAGAGGGAGAACCCATGGGTTCTGGAACAGTCAGAAAGGCAGTTGAGGAGTGAGGCATGTTTTGCTCCCGCACTGTTTGCAAGTTGCAGCTTTCATATGGTCCAAGTGCTTATTCAGGACTGTTGCACCTACCTGAACTTTATGCACCTTTGGTTCTGACCTTGAGTCAACAATGCCTCTTACCCATGCAGGGCCATTACTGTTGATCCTACATAAAACTTTGTCCCTGAAGTAAACAGTGTCTCTCACTTACCGGAGTCTTGTGTTGGGCACTGATGTTCCTGGTCCTGTTTCACCCCCCTCCACATCTGGGAAGATCAGACATAACCTGGTGTGGAGTATTCTCTTCATTAAATAAATGTGAGGTGCTGAAATTTGATAAGGCAAATCAGGACAGGACTTATACACTTAATGGTAAGGTCTCTACATTCAGCACCATCCCCCCGGAGCTTCATAGAGTGCAGCTTCATAGTTCCTTGAAAGTGGAGTCACAGGTAGACAGGATAGTGGTATGGTATGCTTGCCTTTATTGGATAGTGCGCTGAGCATAGGAGTTGGGAGGCTGTACAGGACAATGGCTGTGTTACTTTTGGAATACTTAGTGCAATTCTGGTCTACCTGCTATAGGAAGGATGTTGTGAAACTTGAAAGGGCTCAAAAAAGATTTACAAGGGTATTGCCATGGTTGGAGGGTTTGAGCTAAAGAGTGAGGTTGAATAGGCTGGGGCTATTTTCCCTGGTGCATCAGAGGCTGAGGGGTGACCTTTTAGAGGTTTATAAAATCATGACGGGCATGGATAGGTTAAATAGACAAGATCTTTTCTCTAGGGTGGGTGAGTCCAAGCTTAGAGGAAACAGTTTAAGGTGAGATGGGAAAAATTAAAAAGGGAACTATTTAAGGGGCAACTTTTTCACGTAGAGAGTGGTGCGTGTATGGAATGAGCTGCTGATATAAGATTTGAATGGCAGCTGGATGGGTATATGAATAGTAAAGTTTAGAGCATAGAACATATAGACGAATACAGAGTAGAACAAGCCTTTCAACCCTCGATGTTGCACTGACCTCAGCTCATCCTCCTACAGTATCCCATCATCATCCATGTGCTTATCTAAGGATTGTTTAAATCTCCCTAATGTGGCTGAGTTAACTACATTGGCAGGTAGGGCATTCCACGTCCTTAGCTTTCTCTGAGTAAAGAACCTGCCTCTGACATCTGACTTAAGTCTATCACCCCTCAATTTGAAATTATGCCCCTCATACAAGCTGATGTCATCATCCTAGGAAAAGGACTTTCATTGTCTACCCTAACTAATCCTCTGATCATCTTGTATGTCTCTATCAAATCCTTCTTCCTCTTAGCCTTCTTCTTTCCAATGAGAACAGACCCAAGTCTCTCAGCCTTTCCTCATAAGACCTTTCCTCCAAACCAGGCAACATCCTGGTAAATCTCCTCTGCACCTTTTCCAATGCTTCCACATCCTTTCTGTAATGGGTGACCAGAACTGTACACAATATTCCAAGTATGGCTGCAGTAGCGTTTTGTATAGTTGCAACATGACATTACAGCTCTGGAACTCAGTCCCTTTACTAATAAAACCTAATATACTGTATGCCTTCTTAACAGCACTACCAACTTTCAGGGATCTATGTGCATGGACTCCAAGATTCCTCTGCATATCCACACTACCAAAAACTTTCGATTGACCCAGTCCTTTGCCTCGGTAAAAACAATGACTGCAGATGCTGGAAACCAGATTCTGGATTGGTGGTGCTGGAAGAGCACAGCAGTTCAGGCAGCATCCGAGGAGCAGTAAAATTAACATTTCAGGCAAAAACCCTTCATCAGGAATAAAGCTTTATTCCTGATGAAGGGCTTTTGCCCGAAACGTCGATTTTACTGCTCCTCGGATGCTGCCTGAACTGCTGTGCTCTTCCAGCACCAGTACTCTGCCTTCTTGTTATTCTTCCCAAAGTGAATCAGCTCGAATTTACCTGCATTGAACTCCATTTGACACCTCTCACCTCAATTCTGCAGTTTATCCAAGTCTCTGCAATCTGCAACATTCTTCCACACTGTCCACTACTCCACCGACTTTACTGCAAACTTACTAACTCATCCACCTACGCATGCGTCTAAGTCATCTATAAAAATGACAAACAACAGTAGTCCCAAAACAGATCCTTGTGGCACACCACTAGTAACCGGACTCTAGGTTAAATATTTTCCATCACCCACCACTCGCTGCTTTCTTATAGAAAGCCAGTTTCTAATCCAAACTGCTAAATCACCCTCAATCCCATACTTCTGCATTTTTTCCAAGTCCATGTACACCACGTCAACTGCCCTACCCTCATCCACATCCTTGGTCACCTTCTCAAAAACTCAATGAGGTTTGTGAGACATGACCTGTCCTTGACAAAACCATGTTGACTATCTGCAATTAAATTGTTGCTTGCCAGATAATTAGAAATCCTATCTCTTAGAATCCTTTCCAAACCTTTTCCTACAACAGAAGTAAGGCTCACTGGTCTATAATTACCTGGGTCAGCTCTACTGCCCTTCTTGAACAAGGACACAACAATTGCAATCCTCTAGTCCTCTGGTACTAAACCTGCAGACTCAAATATCAAAGCCAAAGGCTCCACCATCTCATCCCTAACCTCCCAGAGTATCCTTGGATAAATCCCATCCAGCCCAGGGGACTTTTCTACTTTCACTCTTTCTAGAATTGATAGTACCTCTTCCTTACTAACCTCGATCCTTTCTAGTCTAATATCTCACATCTCATTCTTCTCCTCTACAATATTCTCCTTTTCCTGAGTGAAAACTGATAAGAAATATTTGTTTAGCATCTCTTTGATCTCTACAGCGTCCACACACAACTTCCCACTTCTGTCTTTGGCTGGAACTATTCCTACCCTAGTCATCCTTTTATTCCTCATATACTTATAGAAAGCTTTAGGGTTCTCTTTTATTCTACCTGCTAAAGACTGATCATGTCCTCCCTTTGCTCTTCTTAACTCTCTCTTTAAATCCTTCCTAGCTGATCTGTAACTCTGCATCGCCTCATCTGAACCATCTCACCTCATCATCATGTAAGCCTCCTTCTTCCACTTAACAAGAGATGCAATTTCTGTAGTAAACCATGGTTCCCTTACCTTATCACTTCCTCCCTGCCTGACAAGGACATACCTATCAAGGACACACAATATCTGTTCCTTAAACCAGCTTCACATTTGAATGTCCCCATCCCCTGCATTTTGCTATCCCATTCTATGCCCTCTACGTCTTGCCAAATTGCATTATAATTGTCTTTGCCCCATTGACAACTCTCACCCTGTGGCATGTACCTTTCTCTAAACTGAACGTAACTGAATTATGGTCACTCTCTCCAAAGTGCTCACCAACAACTAAATCAAACACCAGGCCTGGATCATTACCAAGCACCAGATCCAGTGTTGCCTCCCCTTTTGTCAGCCCTTCAACATACTGTGTCAGGAAACCCTCCTGCACACATTGTACAAAAACTGATCTATCCGATGTCCTAAAGTTATAGCATTTCCAATCAATGTTGGGGAAGTTAAAGTCCCCCATAATGACCATCCTGTTCCTTTCACTCCTACTCAGAATCATTTTGCCAATCCTCTTCTCCACCTCCCCGGAACTCTGTGGAGACCTATAAAAAACTCCCCTCCTCTCCTATTTCTAACCTCAGCCCATACTACTTCAGTAGATGAGTCCCCGTCAAAAGTTCTTTCAGCCACCGTTATACTATCCTTGACTAACAAGGCCACACCTCCCCTTTTTTACTGCCTTGCCTATTCTAAATGAAAGATCTGAACCCTGGAATTTGCAACATCCATTGCTGACCCTGCTCTATCCACGTCTCTGAAATGGCCACAACATCGAAGTCACAGGTACCTATCCATGCTGCAAACTCATCTACCTTATTTCGGATACTTATGACATTGAAATAGACACACTTCAAGCTAGCTTGCTGTCTGCCAGCACATTCCTGTGACTGTGAAATCCTGTCCATGTCGTCCCTACTCTCATCCTCCTGTGCACTGGAACAAAGAACAAAGAAAATTATAGCCCAGGAACAGGCCCTTCGGCCCTCCAAACCTGAGCTGATCCAAATCTACTTTCTAAACCTGTTGTCCAATTCCTAAGCATCTGTATCCCTCTGCTCCCCATCTACTCATGCATCTGTCCACACGTTCCAGATACCCACTACCCTCTGTGTAAAGCACTTGCCGCATGTATCCTCCTTAATCTTTTCACCTCTTACCTTGAAAGCGTGACCTCTCATTATTGAATCCTTCACCCTGGGAAAAAGCCTATCTCTATCTACTCTGTCTATACCCTTCACGATTTTGTAAACCTCAATCAGGTCCCCCCCTCAATCTCCTTTTTTGTAATGAAAACAAACTTAACCTACTCAACCTCTGTTCATAGCTTGCACCTTCCATACCAGGCAACATCCTTGTAAACCTTCTCTCCACCCTCTTCAAAGCGTCCACATCCTTTTGGTAATGTGGCGACCAGAACTGTACACAGTATTCTAAATGCAGCCGAACCAATGTCTTATATAATTTTAACATGACCTGCCAGCTCTTATACTCAATACCCCGTCCAATGAAGGCAAGCATACCATATGCCTTCTTGACCACTCTATCCACCTGTGCAGCTACCTTCAGGGTACAATGGATCTCATTCCCAGATCTATCTGCTCATCAACTTTTCCCAAGACTCTTCTTTTATTGTATAATTTGCTCTAGAATTAGCCTTGCTCAAATTCATCACCTCACATTTGTCTGGATTAAACTCCATCTGCCACTTTTCTGCCCAACTCTTCAGTCTATCTAAGATCTCCTGTATGCTTTGACAGTCCCTTATGCTTTCTGCTACTCCACCAATCTTCATGTCATCTGCAAACTTGCTGATCATACCAACAGCGCCTTCTTCCAGATCATTTATATATATCACAAACAACAGTGGCCCCAGCACTGATCCCTATGGAACACCACTGGTCACCTTTCTCCATTTTGAGAAGCTCCCTTCAACTACTGCTCTCTGTCTCCTGTTGGAACTACACCACAGGTTCCCATCCCCCTGCTGATCTAGTTTAAACCCACCCAAATAGCACCAGCAAATTTCCCACCCAGGATATTAGTAGCCCTCTGGTCCAAGTGAAGACTGTCTTGTTTGAAAAGGTCCCACCTTCCCCAGAATGAGCCCCAATTATCCAAGTACCTGAAACCCTCCCTCCTGCACCATCCCTGCAGCCACATGTTCAGCTGCTATCTCTCCCTATTCTTTGCCTCATTATCACATGGTACAGGTAACAAACTAGAGATAACAACTCTGTTTGTTTCAGCTCTCAGCTTCCACCCTCGCTCCCTGAAATCCTGCCTTACATATTTATCCCTCTTTCTACCTATGTTTTTGGTACCTACATGGATCACGACTTAGGGCTGGTCACCCTCTCCCGTCAGGACCCCAAAGACATGATCCAAGACATCATGGACCCTGGCACCTGGGAAGCAACACACCAACCGTGAGTCTTGCTCATTCCCAACAAAGCTTCTATCTGACCCTCTAATTATTGAGTCCCCAATGATTAACACCCTCCTCCTTTCCCTTGTTCCCTTCTGTGTAACAGAGACAGACTCTGTGCCAGAGATCTGCACTCCACTGCATACCCCTGGTAAGTCAACCCCCCAATATATCCAAAATGGCATACTTGTTTTTCAGGGGAACGACTATAGGGGATTCCTCCACAGACTGTTTCTTCCCCCTTCGAACAGTTACCCAGCTTTCGTTGTGTCTAGGAGTAACAGCTTCCCTGTAGCTCTTATCTATCACAGCCTCTACCTCCAGAATGATCCAAAGTTCATCCAGCTCCCACGCCAGTTCCCTAACGCGGTCTTAGAAGAGCGAGAGTTGGGTGCACTTCCTGCAGATATACTTGGATGGGACACTAATAGTGTCCATCACTTCAAACATCATGCAGCAGGAACATTTCTCTCCCTGCACTGCCATCTCTGCTAGTCCCTTTATCTGAAAGTATGAAAGAAGAGAAGCTTACCTGATGTGTCCCTGGTGTTTAAGGTTCGAGGATGTGGTTGGGTGGGAGGCCCTACAAGAGTAGGGTCTCGGGTTTAGAAAACACTTTTAAAAAACTCCCTCCTTTCCCAGAAATCTCTGCTCTCCGTTGTTAAATATAAAAGCTCAAATCCGTGACTCACTACTTCCAACAGGCCCCTGGTCCAGGCTCCCGCCCTTTGAACTGTTGCTGCTGTTACTGAAAAAAGGAAATGAGGGATATGGGCCAAATGTTGATAGATGAGACTAGATTAATTTGGAATATCTGGTTGGCATGAACAAGTTAGGCTGAAGGGTCTATTTCTCTGCTGAAGATCTCTATGACTTTAAGATAGCTGAAAGTAACTATCTGTAATGCTGGGAATGTGAGCAGGAGGGTGAGAAAGAATGTATACTCTGCACTCTTTCCTGAAGGGATAGTTGCAAAACCTTTGGCCTTATATTTCACCCTGACATGTTAGGGTCCCCCCATCATTGGATGGGGATGTTTGAGAAGATTCTTCTTGTGGTTCGTTGTTTGATTGCCATTGGCATTCATGACTGGATGTAGCAAGATTCCAGGACTTTGATCTGAGCCATATGTTGTATGTCTTTCAACAGCTGCTTCAAACCATAATACACATACAGCAGAGAGAACTACATAAGATTGCTCCCATTGTGCATTAGACAATTAAAGATACCAGGCTAGGAAACAATCACAGAATATTGATACTTGTGCTAGCTTGAGCTGCATTCTTACAGTCTATATTAGTCTATCAGATCACTAGTCTGTAACATTGCCAGTTCTCTGCAGTTTTGTAACAAACTCCATGTAGCATTTATTCTCAAATTAAATGTAATTATTTTCTTTCCAATCACTGGGGAGTATTAGTTTCATTCATTCTATTCCGTAATTACGGGAACACATTAATGTATTCCTTACTGTGGTACCTGAGCCGAATATTAAAAGAAGAAAACTATTGTCCTCGATGTAGAATTTTAAATTGTTCATATGAATCAGTGGAATAATTATGATTAGGAGCAAATTCTCATTATTTATCATTGTAATTCCTGTAAAAGTAATAAAACAAAACACTGGCTCTACTGTTATTGGTTAACTCCTGTTATAGGCACTCCAAAACGGCTGAACAGTCCATTATGTATGGAATTAAGTCCAGGAACAGTGTATAAAAAAATTAGCCGTGTTAAAAAGTATTTTACGTTTTTATTTTTGATGGAACTGAAACCAACAGGAAATATATGCTGTTTTATTGGCAATAACAAAACGTATTTTAACAAAGCAGATATGTTTTAGTGTATACACAGTCAAGTTTTCATATTCAGTTTGACAATAAGTAGGAGCAGACTTTGCAGAAAAGATGAGTTGTACTTAAATTCCAGGCTGACAGATTGAAAAGAAAAGCTTTTAAAGGTTTCACCTGATTTGCAGCATAATAATTGATAAAATCCTTTGCAAATTCAGGGGGCAAACATAAGATGTCTCATACATTGTTAAATCTGTAAAAGTGTTGACAGGAACAGTAACAAATCTAAGTTTAATCAATAAGTCTTCATCTCGGCTCCATGGTAGAGTTTTTGGTTTTGGTGCAGGCAAACAACTTTGCATCAATCATAGCAAGGTACAAAGTAGGAGCAGAAATTGGTCATTCGAACCCTCAAACCTGTGTGATTTGACCCCTCATTCAGTGTGATCATCCAACTCAGTACCCTGTTCCCACTTTCCCCCCATTCTCTTTAACTCTAAGAATGTTATCCTTTATCTTTAAGAATTATATTTAACTTCCTTTTGAGAACATGCAATGTTTTGGTCTCACACATGTTCTGTAGCAGGGAATTCACTGGTTCACCATTCTCTGGATGCAGAAATTTCTCCTTATTTCAGTCCTAACTGACCTAATGCAAATCATTAGACTGTGACCCCTGGTTCTGGGCTCCCTGGTCATTGGGAACATGTTTCCTGTATTTACCCTGTCTGGTCCCGTTAGAGTTTTAAAGGTTTCTATGAGATTCTGCATCATTCTCTAACTCTAATTATAGTCCAAACCGATCCAATCTCTCCTCTTACATCTGTTTTGCCAGTCGGGTAAACCTTTATTACACTCCTTTGATAGACAAAACATTCTTCTTCAGATAAGAAAAGCAAACTGAACATAATATTCCAGATGTGGTCTCGCAGAGGCCCTGTAGAATTGCAGCAAGACATCTCGGCTCCTACATTTGAATCTTCTCACAATGAAGGCCAACATACCATTTGCCTTCTTCACTGTCTCCTGCACCTGAATATTCACTTTCAATAATTGGTGTAACAGGACACCTCTTGTTGCACTCTGCCTGTTCAAATCTAACATCATTCCAATAATAATCTGCCCTCCTGCTTTTGTGGCTGAAGTGGATAACCTCACATTTATTCACATTGCACTTCATCTGCCGTACATTTGTCCATTCAATCAACCTGTCTAAATCACAATGACAGCATCTCTGCATCCTCCCATCCAGCTTTGTGTCATCTATAAACTTGGAGATATTACAGTTAGTTCCCTCATCCAAATCATTAATATAGTACTAATATATAAAGCCAATCTTTTAGCTGATAGATTTAAATATATTTATGGTGCATGATAGTTGCATTATTAATTCTATTCTGACTGAACCCGACGAATGAGTTCACTTCAGGAGATAACTCTGCAGGTTTTATTTTGTATCAGTGGATCTTTAACCCTTTTTAGGCCTTGCTTTATTTGGTGAATTCCAACTGGAAAAGTAAAGGTTGGTCAGGGAAAAGTAAAACATTTACCAGAAATGCAAAGAGTGGCATCGAAATTCAATCATACCATTGGATGTGCCAGGAGTTTCCACTATTCATTGTCTTTACATCTGCATGAAGACCCAAAAAAATTGTAATTTCTGACACCATGAAAAACTGCTAACGTCTCTGAAAGGAATGATATTCTGGTAGTAGACAGGAGGAAATACTGGGCTGAATCTTCTGGTACCAAGGGTGGTGATGCATTGCATTTAAATTGTTGAAGTGTGTGAGACCTTGAGGAAGTCTTGACTTACATGCATGCTCTGAAATCAAATGAAATGCTTGCACTGCCCCTGACACTTTATAAATGTCTCTTACACTGATTTTAGGTTGGAGACTTGGGCAATACACTATTCATCTGGATACTTGCCCAAGAAATTTTACACTGTTTGATCTTTGGTACAAGTCAGTGATTAACAATTTAACTCAGCCCAGCACCCCAAATGATCCTTAATCTTTTCCAACCTGATTTCCAACCCAAATATCACCATATCTCAACCTGATGACTCCAAAACCCGCTGATCTGCAGATACAATTCAACCAACTGCTCTTATGACCCTACCTACTCACCCAGTTACTCACCCTCTCATCAACCTAGTGTGGTGTAGTCTGTATAAGCTAGTTTCTCAAAGTATGGCATGTGTCCAGCCACTCAAAAAGAACACCTCACATTTAAATGAATAAAGCATGCAATACGAGTATAAAGTATAGTCAACCTTGCTCTTAATATTGCAACCCTCATTTTTCCACAAACCACATTTTCCATGCGGTAAGCCAATAATTGTATTTTGACAGACACATTCTCTGGGCACACCAGACACTCCCTTCTTGCTCGCAGAAGATTGTACACAACTTACAGTTGGAGGTTCCAGCCAGAGGACGCTGCAACTTTGTACATGCTCGATTGTGCATGTAAGATAATGTACAAACCATTAGGGAAAAGAGAAGTACAAAGTTTTTTTTACCCCTTAATGTTTTCCCTCTTATTTCTACCTTATGCTACATTCTGATTTAAATTGTTTAACAAGTTTGTTTTTCATAATTAATTTGCCATTGGTATTTATATTGCAGTGCAATAGGGCAAGACCTATAAGGCTGCACAGAAGGAAAAAAATTGTATCTCTCTGTAAGGATGGGATATTTCACACAGTGTTCTTCAATGACCTTCTCCCAGTGCTCTGTCAGTGAGAAGTACTCCTGATTGATGCCACTCCTGCTCTTGCTCATTTTCATGCTGCTCCTTCTCCTGATGCACTTTATCCTGCCCAAATGGTAGCATAGGCTGATCCTGCAACTTGTCACTTAGTGCTGCACTGCACAGCTTCCTGCAAGCATTCTAGGAACTGAGAGTGTTACTTGACTTTGGCAAAATCTCCTGAATTGCATTTCTTGTGGCAGCATGGTTCTGCAGCAGTGCCAGAGTTCTTGACGGGCATCATCAACTGAGCTTGAGGTGCATTGTCCTGGTCACCCAGTTGTCAACTGGACAACCTGCTTTGTACAATGGAAGAATAGGGCAATGGTGAACGGTAAATCTATTATGACTGCTGTTTAAAACTCGGGCACCGATCTACACATCATATTGCTTGTAGTCATCAATAAATGGAGGATTCAGGGTAATCCAAGATTGAGGACGCATAAAATTTCTGGCTGTAAGAGCTGCTCCTTTTTTTTTAGGCATTTTAGGTGCTGGAGGTGATTTCCTTGAATTCCAGGAGCAGCAATTACTGTTTTATATGCTGTTGCATTGTTTTGGAACTTTGGGAAAAAAAAAGTCAAAACAAAACAGCAATTTGAAAAGGGAGAAGAACAGACAAAGGAAGCACATGGTGAGGACAGTGCAGGAGAGAGAGATAGAGAGAAAGAAATTGACACTGCCTTTTCTGTATGAATTCATGCATTGCTGGACATTGGAATGCATCTGGGAAAATTAAAAAAAACAGTGAAATTCACAACTGATCTTGGAGGAACTATGGGGTGAAGTTCACAGCACAGAATCGGCTAAGTTAATTGTCATTTTAAGTGTGGCCTACAGAGAGTCTGCAGTAGTGAGTACAGTGGGTTCTTTCTTGATCATATGTTTTTGGAGATATGTCTCTTGGTTAAACTTAAAATATAAGCCATAACTATTAACTTAACCTGGAGCAGTGTTTGTAGAGGAATAAGACTGTATTATTTTCTTGGTCTGTAGATTGTGAAGGAGCAAAAATGGTCTTTAGTACAGTGATATGTACTTCTTGTCAGATGTTGGAATTTAAAGAAAGATTATATCTGCCATAAATGCTGTTGGTTGCAAATCTTATCAGATCGAATGGATCGGTTGGAGAGACAGTTAGAAGCAATGAGGAATTTGCAACAGCAACAGCATGTGATGGATGGCAGTTATAGGAAGGAGGGAAAGTCTCAGATACAGTCACATAGATGGGTTAACTTCAGGAAAGGTAAGAGAGGTAGGCAGCTAGTGCAGGAGTATTTTGTGGATATACCCATTTCAAACAGGTATACTGTTTTGGAAAATGTAGGGGCTGATGGATTCTCAGGGGAATGTAGCATGAACAGCCAAGTTTCTGGTATTGAGACTGGCTTTAATGCAATGAGGGATTTGTCAGATTCCAAGCGATCAATTGTTTAGGGGATTCTTTATTCTGAGGTACAGGCAGACGTTTCTGTGGCCAGCAGAGAAAAAGCAGAATGGTGTATTGCTTCCCTGGTTCCAGGATCAAGGATATCTCAGAGTAGGTGCAGAATATTCTTATGGAAAAGAGGGACCAGGAAGAGGTCATTGTCCACATTGGAACCAACGACATAGGAAGGGAAAAGGTTGAGATTCTGAAGGGAGATTACAGAGAGTTAGGCAGAAATTTAAAAAGGAGGTCCTCAAGGGTAGTAATATCTGGATTACTCCCAGTGCTACAATCTAGTGAGGGCAGGAATAGAAGGATAGAGCAGATGAATGCATGGCTGAGGAGCTGGTGTATGGGAGAAGGATTCACATTTTTGGATCATTGGGATCTCTTTTGGGGTAGAAGTGACCTGTACAAGAAGGACGGATTGCACCTAAATTGGAAGGGGACTAATATACTGGCAGAGAAATTTGCTAGAGCTGCTCGGGAGGAATTAAACTAGTAAGGTGGGAGGGGGGGTGCGGGGAACTAGGGAGATGGTGAAGAAAGAGATCAATCTGAGACTGGTACAATTGAGAACAGAAGTAAGTCAAACAGTCAGGGCAGGCAGGGACAAGGTAGGACTAATAAATTAAACTGCATTTATTTCAATGCAAGGGACCTAACAGGGAAGGCAGATGAATCAGGGCATAGTTAAGAACATGGGACTGGGATACCATAGCAATTCCAGAAACATGGCTCAGGGATGGGCAAGACTGGCAGCTTAAGGTTCCAGGATACAAATGCTACAGGAAGGATAGAAAAGGAGGCAAGAGAGGAGGGGGAGTGGCATTTTTGATAAAGAGTAGCATTACAGCTATTCTGAGGGAGGATATACCTGGAAATACATCCAGGGAAGTTATTTGGGTGGAACTGAGAAATAAGAAAGGGATGATCACCTTATTGGGATTGTATTATAGAGCCCCTACTAGTCAGAGGGAAATTCAGAAACAAACTTGTAAGGAGATCTCAGCTATCTGTAAGAATAATAGGGTGGTTATGGTAGGGGATTTTAACTTTCCAAACATTGACTGGTACTGCTATAGTATTAAGGGTTTAGATGGAGAGGAATTTGTTAAGTGTGTGCAAGATAATTTTCTGATTCAGGATGTGGATGTACCTACTAGAGAAGGTGCAAAACTTGACCTACCCTTTGGAACTAAGGCAGGGTAGGTGACTGAGGTGTCAGTGGGGGAGCACTTTGGAGCCAGCAACCATAATTCTATTAGATTTAAAATAATGATGGAGAAGGATAGAGTAGTTCTAAAAGTTGAAGTTCTAAATTAGAGAAAGGCCAATTTTGACAGTATTATGCAAGAACTTTCAAAAGCTGATTGGGGGCAGATGTTCACGGGTAAAAGTATGGCTGGAAAATGGAAAGGCTTCAGAAATACGATAATGAGAATCCAGAGAAAGTATATTCCTGTTAGGGTGAAAGGAAAGGCCGGTAGGTACAGGGAATGCTGGATGACTAAGAAATTGAGGGTGTGGTTAAGAAAAAGAAGGAAGCATATGGAAGGGACACATAGGATAGATCGAGTGAATCCTTAGAGGAGTATAAAGGAAGTAGAAGTATACTTAAGAGGGAAATCAGGAGGGCAAAAAGGGGACATGAGATAGCTTTGGCAAATAGAGTTAAGGAGAATCCAAAGGGTGTTTACAAATTCATTAAGGACAAAATGGTAACTAAGGAGAGAAGAGGGCCTCTCAAAAATCAGCAAGGTGGCCTTTGTGAGGAGCCACAGAAAATGAGGGAGATACTAAACGAGTATCTTGCATCAGTATTTATTGTGGAAAAGGATATGGAAGATATAGACTGTAGGGAAATAGATGGTGACACCTTGCAAAATGTCCATATTTCAGAGGAGGAAGCGCTGGATATCTTGAAACGAGTAAAGGTGGATAACTCCCCAGGACTTGATCAGCTGTACTCTAGAACTCTGCGGGAAGCTAGAGAAGTGATTGCTGGGCCTCTTGCTGAGATATTTGTATCATCAATAGTCACAGGTGAGGTGCTGGAAGACTGGAGGGTGGCAAACGTGGTACCACTGTTGAAGAAGGGTAGTAAGGATAAGCCAGGGAAGTATAGACCAGTGAGCCTGACCTCAGTGGTGGGTAAGTTGTTGGAGGGAATCCTGAGGGATAGAATGTACATATATTTGGAAAGGCAAGGACTGATTAGGGATAGTCAACATGGATGCGAGTATAAGAGGTACAGTTAGAAAGTTTGCAGATGACACCAAAATTGGAGGCATAATGGACAGCGAAGAGGGTTGCCTCAGATTACAACAGTATCTGGACCAGATGGGCTAATGGGCTGAGAAGTGGCAGATGGAATTTAATTCTGATAAATGTGAGGCGCTGCATTTTTGGAAAGCAAATCTTAGCAGGACTTATATACTTAATGGTAAGGTCCTGGGGAGTGTTGCTGAACAAAAAGACCTTGGAGTGCAGGTTCATACCTCCTTGAAAATGGGTTCGCAAGTAGATAGGATAGTGAAGAAGGGTTTTGGTCTGATTTCTTTTATTGGTCAGAGTAATGAGTACAGGAGTTTATTGTGGCTGTACAGGACATTGGTTAGGCCACTGTTGGAATATTACGTGCAATTCTGGTCTCCTTCCTATCAGAAAGATGTTGTGAAACTTGAAAGGGTTCAGAAAAGATTTACAAGGATGTTGCCAGGATTGGAGGATTTGAGCTAGAGGGAGTGGCTGAATAGGCTGGGGCTGTTTTTCCTGGAGCGTCAGAGGCTGAGGGGTGACCTTATAGAGGTTTACAAAATTATGAGGGGCATGGATAGGATAAATAGACAAAGTCTTTTCCCTAGGGTAGAAGGGTCCAGAACTAGAGGGCATAGGTTTAGGGTGAGAGGGGAAAGATATAAAAGAGACCTAAGCGGCAACTTTTTCACACAGAGGGTGGTATGAATATAGAATGGGCTGCTAGAGGAAATGGTTGAGGCTGGTACAATTGCAATATTTAAGAGGCATTTGGATTGGTATATGAATAGGAATGGTTTGGAGGGATATGGGTTGGGTGCTGGCAGGTGGGACTAGATTGGGTTGGGATATCTGGTTGGCATGGACAGGTTGGACTGAAGGCTCTGTTTCCATGCTGTACATCTCTATGACTCTACAAACTGTGCATTGATGAAATCAAATCCCTTTCTATTGACAAAGATTTGAGGCTGGTAATAGACAGCATTAAGGCAATTCAGTTGACAGCTCTTTGGACTCAGTGCTTGTGAAGTTGAATGCTCACAGATCCTGCCTCACTCTTGACATGGTTAAAAGTTATTTTTGTTGGTGTAAACAGCCTTGGCTGATTTCTTGATAGACCAATAGATAGAAATGTTAGTGAAGTTTCTGCTGCAGCCTGCAAGAAACTTATGGTATAAAATTTAAAAGCTACTGTGATCTGGATCATTACAGGCAGTCCCTTTTATGTCCTGGTATGTAGTTGTGGCTACAGCAGGTACACAACATTGCTCAGTGCTCACTCTCTTTGTGAAGCAATGTGCCTGAACATCAGAGAATTTCATGTTGGCAGAATGGCCCCAAAGCTATGAATATGTGCCCCCCGGGGTACCAGATTCAATAAGCTGTTTATGCCTATTTCTTACTGCTCTTTTCCTATTCCAGATCCAAAGTTATCCCCATAAAACAATCCATGGCTATAGTATAACTAGCTTTGACAGTAAGCAAGAAGAGATTGAGATTAAAAAAATCATCTTCTCAGCAGTCAGAGTTCAGTTTTCACAATCAGAAAACAAGGTAAAAAACACACATGAGTTGACCATCAATCACAAATGACAAACCAGCAACTAGTCTGAAGATAATGGAAGAACTGTTTTTCTTAATGTTGTGACGATGTTCTTCCTTCCCGTTAGCACCATCAGTTGCTGAACAAGCTTATTGTCTGAGTAGTCCATACTGAGTCAGACCAATATCAGAAGATGATCCTTGAACAAATATTGCTCTATAATTTGAATATATCATTCATTGATTTAAATAATTTGGCTATGTGGTTTGGACTGCAAAGAAACAGCTCAGTGTAACAAGGTGAGTGATGTATGTAATAAAGTTGACTGAATAGCCCATTATTCTGGATACGTAAAGATTCAATTTTGGGTATGGAATCATCAAGTTTCTAAATCAGTGTGTCTTTTTCTTCTGACCTAACACAATTTAAAATGAACTGTCATAAAATGTACAATTTTTATATGACATTGGGAGAACAACTGCTGCATTTATAAGCAGCTTTTCAACATCTAAATGTTTTAAACAAGTATAAAGGCTGAGGTGTTTGAAACTATAATGCTGAGTTTCCTAAATTTGACAAGTTTAGCAAAAATCTGGGCAAGTAAGTAGACTTACTCAAGGAGCTAATGACAACAGTTAATGCTGCTTTAAGACTTTCTAATCTGTTAAAAGCGGAATAAAATATGTTTGCCTTATAATTCCCAGTAGTTCAAAATATCACATTTCTCATCATAAAGTATTAAAACTTTTCATTAAATGTTTTTCACAGATGTTATCGTGGGTGGTGAGTTGACACATCTTTGCTGTTGTTTTATTGAGACTAATTCCTGCTGATTTTGATTTTATGACTGCATTCCTTTGGTTTTCAATTTTTTCAACATCTGCTGTCCATTGGTCATAAACTTAGCTACATTATATGATACATTATTCATGATCATTTATATTATGGGATAGATTTTTGTCTTCATCATCTGGACAGTAACCTGAAAAATTGATCTCTGGCTGCCTATAGAATTTGCTCAATTTTCATTCTGTTCATGTCAATGGAACAAAAATCAGTGGGATACTAAAAGAGGTGGGTAATGTGACCTATCACATTACCACTAAGGTGGTGAAGAATATTTTGATGTATAATTATATAGATTTTTTAAAAAAACCCATTGCTAAATTATAGGTCAGGTACAAATGACTTATGCGAAAAACAGTGGTATTTGAAACCTCTAGTGAAACAGGAATAAGAAGGATTTTTCACAATTTACTTGATATAATTGATATTATCATTAGTAAACATAGCATAGAATGCACAAAATAGTTACAGGACATTTGGACCAACTTCATACTGGTGCTTAGACATCTGTCGTATTGGGCTTAAAAATGATATCTACCAACCAGATAATTAAGGATTCATCGTTAAGGGTTAAATGCTCATGGAAAGTGGAAAAATATATGGCAATAGTCCTGGCTGGGAGGTAACTACATACCCTTGATTGTCTGTGAGAGCCATTCTTTTACATTGGTTAACATGGACCCACCTAGAACTCTTTTCAACTTGATTTCTGCGCAGCAGCAGGTCTGGAAAAGTAGTAAAAATATGACAAAATGGAGATTCAGCCATAACCTTATATTCAGAATAGCATTAGTAATGGCAACTTTGCCCCATTCACTAGACCTTTCACCATCAGAGTGGCATTCGCGAGACTAGTGCCATGGAATCTGAGGTAGAGCTCTGTGTACTACTTTTGCCAAAGTCCCTGATGGACAAAAGGCAGTGTGAGACTCCCTTGTTTGTACATACAGAAGCACCTTGATTTTCCAAAGGACACGGGTGGGCAGTATTTTGTTCGATTAATCGAATTCCGAATAATTAAATGCTGGATAGGATAGCTTAGCTGAGCGTCGGAACCTTGCTATCTTACCAGATTTGGATTTGGGTAATCGAATGCCGGATAATTAAGGTTCCTTATATATTCATACAGTATATATATTATGTAGTTTAAGATAATAGGTTCACTCATTATTTTGCATCTGTCTGTAATATATATTAAATTGGTTGGGCTAATAAATTTGCTTCATATTGAAGTGCATGTGCCAACATTGCGATCAGACCTTAATAAACCTGCTAGGTACTTTCAGCTGAACAATGCAAACACCATATGAGCTTCTTCCCATCCCTCTTCAGCTATTTTAATCTGTAAAATCTTATATTCCTTGCTCCCTCACTTTGTTTTATAGCTTTTCTTTAAAAGCTTCTACTGTCTTTATTTGGTTGTTTCTCATGCTAGTGAGTTGCATATTTTAACCGCTCTCTTAAGAAAGACATTTCTCATGAGTTCCCCTTTTTGTCTCTTTTGTCTTTCTCCTTTCTCTAACCTAATTTTAATTTCCTTCTCTTTAGTATGCTCTCTGTCCATAATCTAAACTTGAATTCACTATTCCAAGAATTAATGCTTTATGTTTCAGATACTGTGTTACACATTATCAATTCTTCAATTTAATTTGTTAAACAGATATAGGGCTAGGTATTCATGCAGTTGGAAGACCCCATGGACATTTGAGAATGGTGACTGATGCCCAATTCCAGATTCCTGACCTATTCCAACTTGGCACCACTCTCTTGACCTGTCCTGCCTGTCCACCTTCCTTCCCACCTATCCTCTCCGACCCATCTCCATCAGCCCCCCCCCACCTTTATCTACCGATCACCTTCCAAGCTACCTACTCACCCCCAGCGTCACTCCCCTTCCCATCATCTCTCAGCCCCCTTGACATCCCCCCTCCCCCCACCAACATTCCTGTTGAAGACATGTGCCTGAAACGTCAATTCTCCTGCCTGACCTGCTGTGCTTTCCAGCACCACACGCTTTTTGACTATTCTCAATGTTTCCAATTTTCACAAATGTGGTTGAGGAGTGTGGACTGGTTTGGGTTGTGAGCAAGCTTCCTGCATTCCCAACAATGCCAACACCAAATCAGAAATAAGCATGTCCTAGTCATGTGCATTTTTTCTTTGTACTCCAGGGAAAACAGCTGTGACTTTCTGATATATTCTGTCAAATGTACGATGTCTATTTATCTCTGGTGTAAGCTGCAATATAACTGTGTCCTCAGTAGTTATGTACTAGTACACTGCTAAGATGTTGGAACCTATACAGCTCAACGAATGCTGCTGTAAAGCCTTATCATCATACATGCACTTTCAACAAATGTTACCTAAAAATAACCTAGAAGACTGGCTTGACCCTTTACATAGATTCAGAAAACCCAAAGAAGAACATGATGTAGACACTAGTCTAAGGTGGATGCTATTTCTCTTGGAGGAATCCACAGAACCATGAGACAAAATTAAGCAGCATGATGCAAGGTTGAGCAGCCATGAGGAAAACACATCAATGGAAAATTTTCCATATACAGTAGCTCAAAGACTCATCTGAGTGAGGACAAGTCATTGAAGGCTCATCCAAAGAAGAGTACACTCTAAAATAGTAGTGTGCCCAACCAGTCCCTGCCCTATCTGAACCCCTTTAATACTGCCAAAGGAGTGATATTGGCACTTAGATGGATATTGTAGAAAATGTACTTACACACATACAAAACAAACTCTGGTCTCCACTTGATGAAGCATTAGTTCTAGATTGATACCTTCCTATACACAGTAAGACCCATTGCCGTGGAGATCCTTATTAGACAAGGTACTGATGAAACTTCAGCAGATTTTCTTTCAGTTCTACCAGCCTTTCTTATTTTAGTTTTGAGAACCTCAGTATGTCTGGGGTGCCAGCATAGAGTCATAGAGATGTACAGCATGGAAACAGACCCTTCGGTCCAACCATCCATGCCGACCAGATATCCCAACACAATCTAGTCCCACTTGCCAGTACCCGGCCCATATCACTCCAAACTCTTCCTATTCATATACCCATCCAAATGCCTTTTAAATGTTGCAATTGTAACAGCCTCCACCACTTCCTCTGGCAGCTCATTCCATACAGGTACCACTCTCTGTGAAAAGGTTGCCGCTTAGGTCTCTTTTATGTCTTTCCCCTCTCACTCTAAACCTATGCCCTCTAGTTCTGGACTCCCCGACCCCAGGGAAAAGACTTTGTCTATTTATCCTATCTATGCCCCTCATAATTTTGTAAATCTCTATAAGGTCACCCCTCAGCCTCCGACGCTCCAGGGAAAACAGTCCCAGCCTGTTCAGCCTCTCCCTGTAGCTCAGATCCTCCAACCCTGGCAACATCCTTGTAAATCTTTTCTGAACCTTTTCAAGTTTCACAACATCTTTCTGATAGGAAGGAGACCAGAATTGCATGCAATATTCCAACAGTGGCCTAACTCCAATGTCCTGTATAGCCACAACATGACCTCCCAACTCCTGTACTCAATACTCTGACCAATAAAGGAAAGCATACCAAACGCCTTCTTCACTATCCTATCTACCTGCGACTCCACTTTCAAGGAGCTATGAACCTGCACTCCAAGGTCTCTTTCTTCAGCAACACTCCCTAGGACCTTACCATTAAGTGCATGAGTCCTGCTAAGATTTGCTTTCCCAAAATGCAGCACCTTGCATTTATCTGAATTAAACTCCATCTGCCATTTCTCAGCTCATTGGCTAGTCCAGATCCTGTTGTAACCTGAGGCAACCCTCTTCGCTGTCCACTACACCTCCAATTTTGGTGTCATCTGCAAACTCACTAAGTCATCATGGAATAGTTATTCAGGACCCACACAATGAAGTTGCATCATTACTCGTCTGTGCACACTCAAAATCTCAACAATATTCTCCTGGATTTATTGAAGTTCAAGCTAGGGTTAATCTTTGAATTGTTGATTCCATATAAAAAGTAGGCTGTACACAAAGCATGATATAAGCCCATGGCTCAGTAGGACCCCCATCAGTAGGCTAGCCCAAAGTTGTCTGCTCCTTACCAAGAAGCTTCTTAATGAAGAAAAACCAGCAACCATCTTGTAGTGCAAGTGACAAGCAGTCAGGCCCAGCAGAAGTCGTTCAACACAGAGAGATTTGCTGACTTTCAGGTATTTTGCAATTTAAGATCACCTCTTAAACACAAATTGCACAGATTACCTCGAGAATAAACAATAACAAACTGAACAAGCCAAAAATATGTGAAAATTACACATTTTCTTAGTCAAAAGAATTATTGAATTATTAAAGAATTATTGGATTATTGATCAGTAACTATTTTTACGACATGGGGTAAGCCCTTCTGCTACTTAAACCAAACACCCAGAAAGCTCACCTTGCCTCGTAATCTATTAAAGTATGAGTGACAGAGAACTACCCACATTCTGCTATTTAAAGAAAAAAACTATCAATTTATTCTTTAACTCCAAAACAGAACATTAAACAACAACTGTCTACAACTGTAAGCTTCCTTTGTTTTAATGACTTATCTACCTCCCACTCTATAGCAATATACTGATCCAACAAAGCTCCTATAAAATTTACAGCAAACCAGTTTTCAAAACCAGTTGTCATCTTTGTGTGTTGAACTTCTCCTGTCTTTAGATATCCCTGGGTCATCTTTGGTCTTCTGCTGCAAAGATGTTTCATAGAAAAAGGTACCTTTCAGAGAGAGGGTCTCCCGGCAGCTTATCAATGGTAGTAGGTGCTCTTTGTCTCCGGCTAACTGTTCAAAATGCCTGCTTTCTTTACCCAAACACCAGATCATCTCATTGTTTTGATGATGTCAAAACAGTAAAATTCAAATTTGATTGAGTTTTAGTGTCTTGGGACATAAATTAAACTGAATTTGAATGGTTGTGAAAACAACTCATTATCTGAGTTACAGCTCAAATCTTCAAATTATCCAGCACACTCTGTGCCTGCACTCAGTCACATGACATGTGATTGCCAACTTTTCAGCTTGCATTCTCTTTTAAAGATACAGTACATGCCTTCAACTCCACAACACCTCCCCCCCCTTTAGAAAAAAAATGAACCATCACAATGAAAAAAAAGGCTTTTTTTTTCTATTTCTTAACCACATTACCATGACATACAGAGGACATCAATCTAAGTTCATATATATAACATTAGTATCTATTCAATCTTGTCTATACTTTATCTGTTAAATTTGCGAAAACACATCTGCTATTACATTCTTATGACCCACAACATGTATGATATGTAAATTAAAAGTCTGTAATGTAAGACTCCAATGAAATAATGTCATATTCTAGTCTTTAAAGCATTCCAAGAATTTTAAGAGGATTGTGATCCATGTACACAACCGTCTCCAACACATTGTTCGTGACATAAATATTGAAATGTTGTAAGGCCAGTAAAACTCAATCATTCTTTTTCGATCGTATAGTATTTTCTCTGGTTGCTATTGAGTTTCTTTGAAAAGTAACCAACTGGCAGTTCAATTTCATCATCATCTTCCTGTTGCAGTAGAGCTCCAACTCCTATGTCACTAGCATCGATTGCAACTTTGAAGGGTTTCAACAAGTTCAGTATAGCTAAAACTGGTGTGGTGCTGCTTTTAAACTGTCAAATGCCTCCCAGCATTGTTCTATTCACTGAAATTGTGTGTTCTTCTTCAGCAAATCTGTTAATGGTGCAACTACACTGCTAAAGTTTGGAACTAAGCGGAAGTTTGGAATAAACTTCCGGGAGAATCCGCTTAGTCCCAAAAATCGAAGCACCTCCTACTTCAAGGTTGGTCATGGAAATTCCTTGATGGCATTGATCTTGGCATTCCTTGGGGTTAACCTTCCATGACCAATGTTATGTCTTAAGAATATCACCTCTGCTTTTGTGAATTCTGTTTTCTGCATGTTTATTACCAATTTTGCTTTTCTTAATTGTTCAAAGTATTCTGCCAACTGTACCATGTGATCTTCCCAGGACTCATTAAAGATCACTACATCATCCAAATAGACTGCACAGTTTGGTAACCCAGCCACAACTCTGTCCATGAGTCTTTGGAATGTGGCGGGTGCGTTCTTCACTCCAAAGGGCAACACTTTGAAATGATATAGCCCAGTTGGGGTTACACACAGAGAAGTTTCTTTTTCTTTCTCTGATAAAAGCACCTCCCAAAAACCACGCAGTAAATCTCATTTTGTGATGCAACTGGCTTGTCCAACTTTCTCTGTACAGTCCTCCAATTTCAGTATTGGGTAGGAGTACAATCTTAATACAGCATTGACCATCTGATAATCCATGCAAAATCATTGAGTCCCATCAGGTTTGGGAATTAACATGGTCGACAAACTCCACTCACTCTGACTCAGTTCAATGATATCTTTGTTGAACTTCGCCTCCACTTCCTTCTGGACCTGTCTGGCTGTGAAAGGATTAAGCCTATAGGGGTATCGTTTTATTGGAACAGCTTTCCTTACATCTACCTCATGCACAATAGCATTAGTCTGCCCCATCTTATTCCTGCATATGTCCTCATACTGCTGTATCAAGCCTTTAAACTGAGTTCTTTGTTCCTGAGACAAATAGTTTACTGACCTATCCCTCTCCTCAAGAATTTCCTCATTGTTTAATATATTTTGAGGCACATCAAATTCCACAACATTGTATTTGATTCCTCACTCCGTGGGGTAGTAACTAACACCTGCTTTTTCCAGCTCCTTCTCACCATTATGGTAAGGTTTAAACATATTCACATGAATAACTGATACAATTTTTTTCTATCGGCATCTTTACCAGATATTCCACCTGACTCAACTTTCTCTCAATTTGATAGGGACCACTAAACCTGGCTTTGAAGGGATCTCCTATCACTGGTAACAATGCTAATACATCATCCCCATGGGAAAATGTCTGAAACTCAGAGTTTTTAAATCTGCTTCATTCTATGCTGTGCCCTCTTTAGGTGCTGTTTAGCTAACTCACCTACTTGAATTAATCTCTCCCACACCTCAGATACATAATCTCAGTGTGAGATCTCTGACTTTGGTCCTGTCAATTTTTCTTTAAATAATTTCAAAAAGCGTCCCACTTCTTGCCCAAATATTAGCTCAAAGGGAGTAAATTGAGTAGATTCATTTGGGGCATCTCTAATGGCAAACAATATGAATGGGACACCTTTATCCCAATCACTTGGGTAATCCTGACAGTATGCGTTTAACATGGTCTTCAGGGTCTGATGCCACCTTTCCAAAGTGCCCTGGGATTTAGGATGATACGCACTTGATTTAAGGTGCTGTATGCCTAAGCTATCCATCACTTCCTTAAACAGCCTAACAGTAAAATTAAACCCTTCTTCTGATTGAATCTCTCTGGGTAGACCATACCACGTGAGGAAAGCTATTAACTCCTCTACCACCCTATTTGCCTTAGTACTCGTACCTTAGCCCGAGTCCCCTAGGTGACCTCCTACAGGTAGTTCATGTGCTACCCATAACACTTCCGGTCTGTATGTTACTGGCAACACAATCTGGTGCACTTCTGCCCATTTCTCCTCTGCACTAACCTGCCGTGATCTCCATTTCTGTTTTAGGATTCTATCTTTCAGATAATAACCCTCTGGAAAATTCTGTGCCTTCTTTTCTGAGTACACATCAACATATATATCTTTTATCATCTCGTCTTTCTGTTACAAGTTCATTAGCATTTCAGGACTAAACACTTCTGTCTGACCCTCTGCCTGTTCAGGTTTCTTTCTGCACCATTACATAAGGCAGGGTTTCCGCTAACTGAACCTCAACTCCTTCATCTTCCTCTTTAGTTTTTGCTTCGTGCTGTGACTTATTATCGTGGGATCTGTTTACTACACAGTCTGGGAAAGTACCAGCATATTTCTATTTTAACCCCTCAGTTTCCTGGTCTTCCTTGGGCTTCTCCACAACAAGGGGTCCCACCTTGGACCTTGCTAAATCATTCCCAAGAACAAACAGTATTCCTGGAACTGACACTCTGTCAATCACTCCCACTGTTACTCTCAGTCTTGAATTGGCACACCAACCTGATCTTACATAGGGGAATGCTAAATTTCTGTCCATCTATCCCACAACTGTAAGTAATCTAATCTAAAAACTTACAACTCTCTTGGGTAACGGGTCAGAAAGAGTGCAAATACATTAATCACTTACTATTTGAGATTGGTTAGATCCCGTATGTCTCAAAATTATAACTTCTTGCCCTTCTCCCACTGTTCTTTCTGAATAAACTTTACCCACAAGGCAATTTCTTTATCGAGGTCAGGCACTAACTCCAGCTCCTGCCTAGGCTGTGCACTCTTCTGCAGCTCCTCGGCTCTTCTTGGGGTTTCCTTTACTATTTTTACTAATGCCACTGGCTTAGCTTCTTTTACTGTATCTTTTCCTACAGTGCCTTTCTTTAACAACCAGCACTGTGACTTTACATGCCCCACTTTATCACAGAGGAAATACCTGAGGTCTTTCGTCTTCTTTTTACCCACTTGGAATTCTTTTTAACCTGCGGTAAACAATTACCAGTGTTCTCTACCTTTGTTTCATAGTGTAAGATCTCCCCTTCTCCTAATTCCTACCCCTCACAGGATGAAATTCTTGCCAGAAGCTAAACTTTGCCTTATGAACCAATATGTATTCATCTGCTATCTCTGTTGCTCTTCTCACTTCCTGAACTTTCTGTTCATCCATGTGAATTTGTATTATCTCTGGAAGTGAGTTTTTGAACACTTTCAGCAGAATAATCTCTCTTAGAGCCTCATAGGTCTTATCTATTTTTAAGGCCCGCACCCATCTATCAAAGTGACTATACTTAATTCTTTCAAACTCAGCATAAGTCTCACTTAGTTACTTCTTTATGTTTCTGAACCACTGTCTATATGCTTCTGGTACCAATTCAGAAGAAAATAAAATAGCCTGTTTGAACTCTTCATAAAGTGCAAGGTTTGTGAAGGTTTGTAGCTCAGGTTGAGATTTAGGGTGTAGGTTTGCTCGCTGAGCTGTAGGTTTGATATCCAGATGTTTCGTTACCTGGCTAGGTAACATCATCAGTAGCGACCTCCAAGTGAAGCGAAGCTGTTGTCTCCTGCTTTCTATTTATATCTTTCTCCTGGATGGGGTTCCTGGGGTTTGTGGTAATGTCATTTCCTGTTCGTTTTCTGAGGGGTTGATAAATGGCATCTAGATCTATGTGTTTGTTTATGGTGTTGTGGTTGGAGTGCCAGGCCTCTAGGAATTCTCTGGCATGTCTTTGTTTAGCCTGTCCCAGGATTGATGTGTTGTCCCAGTCGAAATGATGGCTTTTTCTCATCCGTGTGCAGGGCTACAAGGGAGAGAGGGTCCTGTCTTTTTGTGGCTAGCTGGTGTTCATGTATCTTGGTGGCTAACTTTCTTCCTGTTTGTCCTATGTAGTGTTTGTGGCAGTCCTTGCATGGAATTTTGTAGATGACGTTGTTTTTGTCCATGGGGTGTACTGGGTCTTTTAAGAAACAAAATAGAAGAGACATTTAACATCATCAACAACACCCTCACAGACATAAAGTTCACCAAGGAGGAAGAAACCAACAACAAACTCGCATTCCTGGATGTCACAGTCGAAACAAAGGACAACGGAGAACTACAAACCTGCGTATACAGAAAACCGATAAACACTGACCAAATACTTAACTACACCAGCAACCATCCCAACACACACAAACAAAGCTGTATCAGAACACTATTCCAATGAGCCACCACACACTGTAGCACAGACGAACTATGCAAAACAGAGGAGAACCACCTATACAACGTGTTCAAGAAGAACGGATACTCAAAAAATACAGTGCGCAGATCCCTCAAGAACAAACCACGACAAGCAGACCAAACACAGCCAGAGACCCTAACCACCCTACCATACATCAAAGAAGTTTCAGAAATGACAGCCAGCATACTAAGACCCCTCAGAATCCTAGTAGCACACAAACCCACCAACACTCTCAAACAAAAACTAACAAACTTAAAAGACCCAGTACATCCCATGGACAAAACCAACGTCATCTACAACATTCCATGCAAGGACTGCCACAAACACTATGTAGGACAAACAGGAAGAAAGTTAGCCACCAGGATACACGAACACCAGCTAGCCACAAAAAGACACGACCCTCTCTCCCTCGTAGCCCTACACATGGATGAAAAAAGCCACCATTTCAACTGGGACAACACATCAATCCTGGGACAGGCTAAGCAAAGGCATGCCAGAGAGTTCCTAGAGGCCTGGCACTCCAACCACAATGCCATAAACAAACACATAGATCTAGATGCCATCTATCAACCCCTCAGAAAACGAACAGGAAATGACATCACCACAAACCCCAGGAACCCCATCCAGGAGAAAGATATAAATAGAAAGCAGGAGACAACAGCTTCGCTTCACTTGGAGGTTGTCACTGATGATGTTACCTAGCCAAGTAATGAAACATCTGGATATCAAACCTACAGCTCAGCGAGCAAACCTACACCCTAAATCTTCATAATCTCTTGATCCCTCATCTGACAGAACTGCAAATACCTCACTAGCTCTGCCTACCAGGTTAGTCTGAGCTAGCATTATCCACAGTCCTCTGACTACTCCATCTGCCTAGCCAATTTTTCAAATGAAACAAAAAAAGAAGGCTTCAACATCTGTCTCATCAAAATGTGGAAGAGTTTTAACATATCTATATGTATCACTACCTTCTCTTTGAATCTCCATCCTGTTAACTTGACTTTGCTGACTAAGCTGCAATTTCTGAAGTTCAAATTCTCTCCATCTTTCTCTTTCTCTTCCTTCTCTCTCTCTTTGCTCAGATAAGAACCTTCTCTGTCTCTATTTGTCCTCTGTCTCTCTTTCTTCTCTCTCTCTTCCTCTTTCTCTGCCCCTCTCTCTTTCCTCTCTCTGTCTTTATTTATCTTACAACTCTATTTTCCTCAATTGTAATTTAAGTTTTTCTAACTCTACTGCACTTGTCTGTTTCTCTGACACACCTAAGTGCTTGAGTAATTCCCTTACCATTTCAACTTTACTTTTGTCCTTGGTTAAACCCAATTCAAAATTCTTTGCTCATTCCAAAAGCAAGGTCTCTTTCTTACTTTCTAAACTTTCTTGGCAAATTTGGGAATTATCTTTAAAACCCAGAACCTCTTTCGCAATTTTCAGAGCCATTTCTCTCACTTTTAATTTAACCAAGCATAAATAACCGAAATTAAACAAATTGTTTTACCCAAGTTTTATTTGAAGATCTTGGACACTAATTGGCAAGTGTTTAAATCTGTTGGGATCTTATCTGTTCAACTCTGTCCAAATATCAGTCTGGATCTGCCTAAACCTGTCCAAATCACAGACCTGAGCCCCTGGACTGTTACATCACAGGGTAAACCATACTGCTAATTTAAATCAAACACCCAGAAAAGCTCACCTCACCTCATAATCTGATAAAGTATGAGTGACAGAGAGCTACCTAAATTCCAGTATTTAAAGAAAAAAACTAACAATTTATTCTTTAACTCCAGAAGAAAACTTTAAACAACAACTGTCTACAACAAGAAGCCTCCTTTGTCTTAACGATTTATCCGCCTCCCACACGATAACAATAAACTGATCTGATAAAGTCCCTATAACATATATAGCAAATCAATTTTCAAAACCAGTTGCCGTCTTCATGTGTTGAACTTTTTCTGTCTTTAGATTTCCCTGGGTCATCTTCATTCTTCTGCTACGAAGATGTTTCATATGAAAAAGGTACCTTTCAGAGAGTCTGTGGGCAGTCTATCAATGGCAGTAAGTACTCTTTGTCCCTGATTAACTGTTCAAAGTGCCAGCTTTTTATATCCCAAAACATCAGATCAACTCATTGGTTTGATGTTGTCATAATAGGAAAGTTCAAATTAGATTGGGTTTTAGTTTCTTGGGGCATAATTTACACTGATTGGTTGAACTTGAAAGGTTGTGAAAACAACTCATTATCTGAAATACAACTCAAATGTTACATCATCAAATTGTCCAGTACAACCATGACAGATGATTGCTCGCTTTTTAACTTTTACTCTTTCATAAAGGTAGTGTACACCTTCAACTCCACAACACCATGAAGGTCAATAATTTTACTACTTAAGTTTTTCTGGTTTCAAGATCAACTATTACTGCTCTGCATGATATTTTAGAATGGCTCTATACTGTACAAACTCAACCATCGAATATCAGGATCCAGACTATGAGAGGCTGCATTCTTTCAGCCACAGGTTGTTTTCAAGCAACACTTATCTACAATGGTTAGGTTATTAAGAAAACTGTTCTTATAGTATCAGAGCATATCCTGTTGACTTGGCAGGCTTGTGTCCAATGTGATCCTCCACAGTGGCTACCAGGTGTTCCAGCCCAGGTAAAAGACAACTCATATCAACACTATAGCTGTGTTCAATTCTGTGGTGAACTACTTTATCCTTACCAGGAACATGAGCTATAATCTAATATTTTGTGAATATTTCCCATAGCTTTTTTGTAGCATCATGATCCTCCTTCAGTCAGGTTAGAACAGGAAGAAGGGCTTATGCCCAAAACGTCAATTCTCATGCTCCTTGGATGCTGCCTGACCTGCTGCGCTTTTCCAGCAACACATTTTTCAGCTTAGAACAGGATGAGCATTTTTGTTCAGAGATTCCTAAACAGGAGTCATATCCAGGGATGAGCATGATGATATATTATTGTCTTCATTCCAGGAAGAAAATCCCATACTATTGCTCTTGATGCAATGCATCAATCTCTCTCTGATCCTTTTTTGAGATAAGACTGAGCAGAGTCCTTCCACCAATTGTATGGTGATGGCAGTTCATGTGTCTGATAGTATTCATAAAGAAGCACTACATGTGGCTATTGTAGATGTGATGGAAATTTCAGTACTTTCAGCTTTACAGATTGTCATGGTGATCTTTTAACTGAGAGTGTATTGATTGTTCAAGATTAAGGGGAACTGATAGCATTGCTGTTGCAGCAAAACTCTGAAGCATGAGAATAATGGTCTACTTTTGTATTAGATGCAGGAAAATTCTTTATCTTCATTTAATGTCCCAGACATAGGGTGGAACATTCAGTCCCCGAGCTGACGAGAGGAATGGTGGCAGGTGACCTTAATTGGGTAAGAGACAATACATCAGATTCTCATCATAGAGATTAACAGTGATTAGGTTCTCCTGGATGGATTGTGCATTTTGCTTTCTCCTTAAATTGATAGGACTTTAAATGAAGCATACAGTTATTTGCACTTTCATTTGTACAAATAGATTTGATGCATTTAAGCAGCTGCAGACATGGTCTCTCCATGGCATCTCCAAGCTTAATTGGGACCTGTCACATAGAGGGCAGTTTATAGTTTTAGCATACAATGCAAACAGAGGGCTTCCCACAGCCTGAAAAGTAAACTTTGGTGCATGTCACTGGACTGCATACAACCACAAAAGCTGTCGACACGAAGAGGTATTGTCTAAGTGGCAAGGACCCACATAGGTGTTGAACTGGAGCAAGAATATATTGTACAAGGGTATTCCCCAGTCAGTCTGGGGTGGGAAGTTGTCTTCTAGGCACTGAGAGGATGAAGAAGTGTGCTGTAGTCAGTTTGGGCGAGGGGATCTGCTCCAAGCAGTCTGGGATCAGGAAAGGAATGGATTTCTAGTCAGTCCAGGAGGAGTGAGTGTGTTCCAGTCAATCTCAAATGTGGATGTTCTCCATTCAGTGTGAGGGCTGGATTCCAGTGTGTCTGTGTCTTGTTAGCCTGCTGTCAGTCTGGGGTTGTACAGGGTCTGTTTAGGGCATCACCCATATTGAGGATATCGGATATTTGAAATGCATTAGAGTGGATGAGCATGGCTGGTGGAGCAGAGGGAATCAGCATGGGGAGGTGCAGTTGTATGTTGTGGTCAGTGATCTGGAAGTTCAAGATGGGGAGCATACTGTTGCATAGAGGACGGTCATAAAAAGCTATAGTGCAAGTATCTTGGGTCAAAAGCTCAGCAGGGCTAGAGGGACCTAAATGGCGAAGGACTTCAGGAAAGATTGGTGACCTCAATGGTGGCAATGATTGCCAGATCAGTAAGGAGAGGAGAATAAGGGGGCTCCTCTTAGTAGTATCTCAGAATGCATTTATTCTTCCTTGTGTTAAAATCTACACAAATTCTTAACAGCAATATATTAGTTAATTGTGTATTCAAGATGATACTTCAGTGCCGTATTGAGAGAATAATGGTTCTATGCTTTGCATGGAACTTTGAAGTTTCAGCTGCTTTGGTGGAGTTAATATACTTAGTACCATCTTTCAAGGATAGAGAGTTCTTCATATTCTATTTCCATTTTCTTCCTTCAATCAACACTGTAAAAACTAAAATCATTCATCACGTTTGTATTTGCACTATTTTTAATTGCATGGCATATTCTTCACTGGCACTTTAAATATGCTTAATTATTTGTGAAATGCTTTGAAAATGTAATAAGGTGATATATATATATATTTTTCTTCCATTACTTGCTTGGCAATGTACTGGATCTCACCAATGTTGGCCACTTTCAACAATGCTCAGTCCAGTTGCTTGCTGGTATATGAATATTATATAATTAAATTCTTTAAAATATTATGTTTATCAATCTATAAAGCTGTCAAAGCTTTGAATTGATCCATTAGAACTTTTACTGAAGTGTTGCTGAATGAATTACCAAACTAAAGATATTGATTTACTGAAATAGGTAGTAGATGTTACCTGTATTGATCGATCAGTTCAGTGCTTGAAATCGACCTACATTTTAAAACTGTCTTTTTATTGTACTCTTAAATTTGTCATAGCATGAATATCCCTCGGAAATATAAGTAATAGGTTGTGATCCTGCAAATCCAGGGAAATGCGTGGTTGTCCTATATACTGCTTGTGTTTTATCAGTCGATCTGAATATTTCTCTCAAGAAAAAAACTGGAAAAGGTTAGCACAGAAGCTCATGCTATCAGTTTAAAAGATTTCCATCCAATAAAAAATGTAGTTTGAAGTACGGTGCTTAGACTATGATTTGCTTCTTTTTATTACATTTGCAGCAGGGCAGAATATGTTCAAAACATTTCATTCAAGGTGTATAATGGTTATTTATGTTTCAACATAAAACCTGTTATTTGATGGTTTTCCACCTTTGATAATCTTTACATTATTCCTCAGACTGAAATCTATCATTGCACTACCTGAAAATGTCTGCCTCAACCTTCTGAGAGGATTCAGCACCTTTTTGAAGCTTCTAAGCCAAGGGTCAACAACTTATGTTTAATTGAAGAGACTTTTAAAAAGAATTGTCTAAAATAAAGGTAGTTTAGTTTTGCATGCTGAAAATGCAGCATTTATAAACCAAATAGTTAGCAGTTTACCAAGTGTCAAGAGTGCAGTGATGGAAAAGCACAGCAGGTCAGGCAGCATCTGAGGAGCAGGAGAGTCGACGTTTGGGGCATAAGCCCTTTAACAAGTGTGTTTGGTAGGATGCATAATTTGCATATATTTTATTCATGCATCAGTGAAAGGAATGAAAACTAAAATAGACCCAACTCTGAATTATCATGTTTTTGGCTTTTTTGACGTTATTTTGTTGGAAACAGAGTTAGGGATGTTTCAGTCCAAGATAGTGACAGAGTAGGGCTGCTGTGCTGGAGCTTGTCTTCTCTATTCGCTTTTCTTTATCTTTTTCTTTTTCTCCCTCCCACTCATTTTTCTTTTACTTACTTGCATTGTCCTGAGCTTGGACTGCATTGGCAGTGGCCAGGGTCCAACACGTGGAGCTCCAGCAGACCCAGGACTCGAGCCAGACCCAGGGCTTGTGCCTCAAGCGGGGCCCAGGGTGTGCACCTCGAGAATGCCCAGGGTGTGTATCTTGGGCCGGGCCCAGGGTGTGTACCTTAAGCCAGGCCAAGAGTGTCTACTTTGAGCAGGGCCTAGTGTGTGTAACTCAAGCGGGGCCCAGGGTGTGTACTTTAAGCCGGGCCCAGGATGTGTATCTTGAGCCGGGCCCAGGGTGTGTAACTAGAGTGGGGCCCAAGGTGTGTTCTTTGAGCTGGGTCCAGGGTGTGTAACTCAAACCGGGCCCAGGGTGTGTACCTCGAGCTGGACCCAGGGACGTATCTCAAACCAGGCCCGGGGTGTGTACCTCGAGCAGGGCGAGGATGTGTAGCTCGAACTGGACCCAGGGTGCCTACCTTGAACCGGGCCCAGGCTATGTACCTCGAGCTGGACCCAGTATATGTTCCTCGAGCTGGACCCAGGGTGTGTACCTCGAGATGGACCCAGGATGTGTACCTCGAGCCGAGCCCAGTATGTGTTCCTTGAGCTGGACCCAGGGTGTGTACCTCGAGCTGGGGCCTGACGTGTGCACCTCGAGCCAGGCCCAGGGTGTGTAGCTTCAGCAGGGCCCAGGGTACGTACCTCGAGCAGGGCCCAGGATGTGTACCTCGAGCCGGGTCAGGCTGGGTGCCTCAAGCTGGCCCATGGTGTGTATCTTGAGCTGGGCCCAGAATGAAGGAGAGTAAGCTCCTACTTGGTTTTGCAGAGCATGCACAGGACCTGGAGTCAGTGGCTGCTACATGGTAGAGGCAATTTCAGTGAAGTAGGCTCAGTGGCAAAAGATGGCACCTGAGGATTGGCGACTTTGTTGCAGGTTACGTCTGGCACTGTCAGTGGTGAAGGGGTAATGGAACTGTACCATGGTGTTATGAAGTTGAAAGAGTGTGTGTTCACTTAGAGATAGAAAGTATTTTCTGAACTTTAAAGGAAATTTAAAGTACAGTCATAGCTGCTCAAACAGAACAGCCTAAGAGATGGGCTGTTCCAAAATACATGTAACAATTTGCTGTTAGATGGATACCTGAATTTTGGTTGCTGTTTCAACAACAATTCAAATTTAACCAGTTAAGTTAAATTATGCCCAGCATACTAAAACCCAATTGGGTTTGAATTTTTTGCTTTGACAACATCGGACCAATGAGAGGGAATGATATTGGGATATAAAAAAATGTGGGCAGTTTGAAAATTGGTAACAGCAACTGACATAGGACTGGAGAGCTAATTGCCCATCTAACATCTTGCTCTCAAAGAAATTTCAGAAGGCACTATCTATCAAAAAGTACACTTTCCTGTAAAAGCAGTAAAAAGAAAGAAAACTCAGGAAGAAAACAGTGGAATAGGAAGTCCGGAAGGAAGACAGCATAAAATACTGTGTGGACTTGAGGTAAAGTTCATACAATGGTTAATATTTGTCTTACTGGAACAGCATAGTAATAGAATCGTTTTCAGTAAGGGATAGTGATTAGTTAGGGGAAAGAGTGCTTGATTTATTAATAGTTTTGATAAGTGTTCACTCTTAGAGTTAGGAAAATAAATTGTTATTTTTCTTTAAATAGTGGAAATTAGGAATTCTCTTTCGCTCACTCACACATTTTAACAGATTACAAGATGAGGTGAGCATTTCTAGGTGTTTGGTTTTAATTAACAGAGGGGTTTGACCTCCGTGTCGTGACAATAGCAACATCAGTGAGGTGGGCCCAATGGTGAGAGATGTGACTTTGACTCTGATGAAGGATTGTCACATGATGTGGAGGAGCCAGTGTTGGACTGGGGTGTACAAAGTTAAAAATCACACAGCACCAGGTTATAGTCCAAAAAGTTTATTTGGAAGCAATAGCTTTTGGAGTGCTGCTCCTTCATCAGGTAGCCGTGGAACAGGATTATAAGACACAGAATTTGTAGCAAAAGATTGTGTTCCACAGTTACCCGATGAAGGAGAAGCACTCCAAAAGCTAGTGCTTCCAAATCAACCTGTTAGACAATAACCTGGTATTGTGTGATTTTTAACTCTGGTGGAGGAGGCGGTGAAGTGGTGGTGGAGGAGTATCAGCCCAATGTGTCGACAATGAATGTTTTTCACTGTATTTTATAGTATTGTTACTGTAAAATACACTCGACAATAAAATAACAAGCAAAAGTTATGTTTCTAACAATACTCAACACTTCAACAACACAGAATTAAGAAAATTTATTTAACTATTGATTTTTCTAATTGAAAAGCTTCTCATGACTTACTCTGAATGTGCTATCATCTCAGCTGTATTAGAATCAAGAATGGTTTTCCGGAACCACAAGCAATATTTACAATCAAAGAGTACTGTCGCTATTCTAACTAAGAAAGGTTTCTGTGAATCACAATAATGTCTTTCATGAAAGATATCATTTGAAACTATAAAATGGAACCTTTTTTTCTTAAAGACATGGTTTTCTTCATTTTTTTAAAGGCTTTTTCATGTTTATACAGTCTAATTGGGGAAAACAAATTGAGAGTTTAGAATTAGATATTAAGGAGTTGCATACAGCTCTGGAGTTGAAGTTTCAGGTACATGTTTGTGATAGTTTGCTTTTTGCGTGTATTATCTGATCTACAAATATATAGAATGCTTCTTATGTTTCATTAATTTAGGTTAAAACTTATCCTTATTTGGCATTCTTATACAAAGCAAGGTACAGTTACACATTAACTATACATTTTCAGTGAAGTGATTTTAGTTGCTCTGTGATGCTATAATTGGTTTGTAAATAATAATCTTAGTTGAAGTGATAATCTGAGAAATTGGTGCCTCTATCGATGAATAGATTTGGTGCAGAGTTTAAATATGTATAAATCTGAATTGGTTTGTAATATTTTAAGATTAAAAAAAGGAAAATGTTAGATGAGCCACAGTATAGCATGTTCCACCAAAGTCAGGCTTCACTGTTCAAGGTATGCTGAATTTAACCATACTTTACTTTTCCTTTCTTACTTCCAATTTAGAGACATTTTCTTGCACATTCCTCCATTGTTCAGTTGCAGTTTTGTTCAGGGTGGCACGGTAGCTCAGTCGTTAGCAGGGAACTGTGTTCAATTTCCACCTCAGGCAACTGTCTGTGTGGAGTTTGCACATTCTCCCTGTGTCTATACGGGGTTTTTTCCGGGTGCTCCGGTTTCCTCCCACAGTCCAAAGATGTGCAGGTTAGATGAGTTGGCCATGCTAAATTGCGCATAATGATAGATGTATTAGTTAGGGGAGTGGGTAACTCTTCGAAGGGTCAGTGTGGACTTGTTGGGCCGAAGGGCCTGTTTCTATACTGTAAGGAATCTAATCTAAGCAACTATTTTAACCTTTGGTTTACTTTGAGTCAGCTCGACCTCTTTTGCTGTGATATGCCTCTATCATGAGGGACTTCTTAAAGGTAATTTGGAAAAAAAATCTTTACTTTGTAATTATATGTTTTTACAAAACGCAGGTGATTTTCAAATGAAAAATTGGTTTAATATTGTTTCTGCTCTGTTTAGCTGCCCCTTGAAAGCCATAATCTTTATTTATTTAAAGAAATGAATGTATGTGCTTGGCGTTTGTGACTCCCGTGTAACATTAGGTGGCATTGCATTGTTTTCAATCCATCATAATACTACACTTACACAATCTATTGTTGGAAAACCTTTGAAATATTGAGACCAATCAACATTATTAATAAATAAGCAATATGTATTTATGGGGCAGGACTTTGTTCCATAGCGGAAAAGGGGTCCAAGTAGAATGAGCCATTTCTCCATTTTATGGGTATGGAAAATGAATTAGCTGGAGACAAGTTGGGCAGTCAATTGGAGTCTGGATGTGAAAGTGGAAAAAGAGCAATCCAATTGACTGGGGCATTTAACCTGGTCCAATCAAGGAGCTTTGGAGTACAGATATAAACAGGAGTGTCAGATGTTCTGTTCACTCTGAGAGCTGACTCTGACAGAGCTGGATCAGTGTCAAGGACCCTCCGTATGTGAATAAAGGGTGACTTGGTGACAGGATACTGGCCTCTGGAGTTATTTCACACAACACCTGCAGAAACTAAGGTTAATGCTGCTCTTGAACAAGGAATACTTGCAACCGCAGGATAGTTACTAATGTCTCAGCAACGCTCAGAGCTATTGTGCTGCTCAGTATCGAGGCAGCTTTTTCTGAGTATGATACTGTGGCAAGTAACTCACCGCAGTCATAAATGCCAGGAGGACCTAATGCCTTTCTCTGTTCTTCCTGAAGAATTAGGCATGTAATGCCCACAAATAGACATAGGTGGGAGAATGCACATCACAATTACAGGGAGTCTGGAGATTGCCAATGTTGTTGATGAAGAGGAAGTTTGGGAAGATTAGATCTGTATTCCTAGTGGTGAATGTAAATAGATAATTTTCCACATGCAATCTGTACTGCAGTTTATTGTGTTCTATGTTCTCACCATAGTATTTCTCAATGTAAGGTAGATTTACTACCTACAGGATAGGGAAATCTTCTTTCATGGTAGATACTGCAGGATATGCTTGGTGTAGTGTGTTAGACGAAAGCCAATTTGCTAGCCTAATGATGAGGTGTTCGCTTTTAGGCCGGATAAGAGGTTGTTGTTGAAAGAATCTTGTCTCTGAGTTTGAGTTATTGTTAGGCGGTTGATGGCTTCTTCTAACATTTGACCTGTCGAGTACTTAATCTCCTTTAGCTGCACTTCTCTGTTGACAACTTCACCATGGTATGGAAATGTTTATACAACTCCATCTGTGATGAAGGGCAAGAGAAGAAGGAACAAGTAGCAATAGGAGCAACACCACGGATTAAAGTTAGTTGGATTCCATTAAGGGGCCTGTCCCTGTACAGTGCAGGGGGAAGTTTACCAAGAACACCAGCTGGAAGGAGGCAATAATCCCCATCACAGGACATACAGGTAAATGATCAGCTTTCCTGACATGCCTGATAACTAATGCCTCAGGAGGCTCAGGTTTAAGGCAGGTCACTGCTGATATCTGTTGAGCCGTGCAACATGGCCTCCTTTCCAGTAGAGTTCATGGGCATACATTGTTAATAGCTGATAAAAAGGTTTATTCTGGACCTCCTTCAAGATATTTGGTCTCAAATATCTGAATATTGGTGATTTATTGTAACCCGTGGCTTGGCCCCTGTATTTATCAAACTTTTTTTTAACAGATTGAATGAAGTATCCTGACTGATTATCTTGATTGGTTAGGGAGCCTAGGAGTCAGAGCTGTTGCTTCTTCAATTGGGTGCCTGGTAAGTAAATTGCTCTGTGATTGGGCATGAGATGTATATACAAAATTTTGACTGTTTTCTTTAAGGATGCTTTGAATATTCTGGAGTACAACATGAGGAGGAAATATAATTGTGTGAAATATTGATAAGACAGCAATAAAAATAGAGAAGTCTTGGGCCATAAATTAAATTAAATTAAATTGCATATATATCCTACTCAGAAGGGAGCAAAGCTGAAAACTGAAACTAAATTAGATCCTTTCCACTTATCACAAACTGCAGGTGGTCAGTTCAAGTAATGGCAAAGCAAAGAAAGGTGGCAACATTGGAGATACAATAGAATACAAGAGAGAAAGAGATAAAACTAAGGTATGAAAACAGAACTCGAAGAAGTGTCACTGTATCTTGTAAAAGAGAGGAAAGCCCCAATGAATTTAAACACATTGCCCTTAAATTTATGAAACAAAGTATTGGTAACAAAGGGAAAATATCAGCTATTACTATCAGAAAGAATTCAATCATTTTACAATTCTGGCAATGCAATAATGAAGAAAGGACCACAAGGACTAATTACCACATCCATACCTCTCAATCCACAGGGAAGATCTAGCCATTTTCTCATGGAACATGAGAAACAGTTCAAATTGTGACTGTAACCATCCAAGTCATACTATCGCACACATATTGAACTGTTGCCCTGAGAGATCCATTCCTGGTGGCATCACAACCATTCACACTGTGAATGTCATTAAATAGATTGTTAACCTCACCATTGAACTATAACTGCTTCCCCAGCTTTTTGAATAAAAAGAATCCACAGAGTAAAAGTTCGAGATGTAGAAGTCTTTCCATCTATAAATGAAAATGCAATAAATTTACCACATTGAGAATCACAGTGAAAGGTTGCAGTTAGATGTTTCACTTCATCAAATTTGTTTGAATGTACATTGCAGTCTTATTATTGTGCTGTGCAGTGACAAAACACTTACTTGACTGACAGTGGTACTATTAAGAATTCAAGTATGATGGGTTCTTGTGATTGAATTGCTCCTTTTACCTGCATGTTTTTTTTCAATTTAAGCGTTTGGAAATTTTGTTGCTAAACAACAACTGTTTCAAGGTGCTGCTTTAATGTCAGTTATTATCTCCAGGTTATTTTGAATCAGGCATTTCTACTTATCTTGACCATTAGAGCCGTTCTTTTATTCATGCACCTTGAAATACTGAAGATAAGTTTGAATTATTGCCAAATCTCACATTCAGTGCTTGAAAAGCATGGGAGGAGTTCAAGAATGAAAAGGCAACCTGTATGCATATTAGTTGAAATCAGCTGTTTTGATGCAGTCACCACTTTTTTTACCTCTGCTGGTAACAGCAGAATTCAGCAATATCAGGTTGCCCTGACCTTGCAGATACATTTATAGGGAAAGTGTAGATCTTTAATATATTACAGTTCTTATGGCTTTGTTCATTTGGCCATTAAGACACTATTGCATTCAAAACTACAAACTCAACACTTGCTGATTTTGCTATTCATTTGTTTGATCATTTTCAACCATATTAACTTGCACTGCAGTTCAATTCACTCTCTAACATTTATCTTAGAGGCAAATATTTGTATGTAGGCTTAGATGGGATTTATTGGTGAACTAGAGCAGGGAAAATCAACTTAAACTTGCCCTTTCCAAATTACATGTCTCAGGTGCATCAGACCTTGACAATATTGATTAGTGATCATTTCAGTTTTTGAACAGAGGAAGTCCCATCTTCACTTTAAAGACATCCTCCATCATGTTAGGCAGCATCATCACTGTGCTAAATGGGACAGACACAAAACTGGGCATCTATGAAGTGTTGTGGGCAATCAGCAACAGCTGAATTCTATTCAACCACAATCTATAACTAATGGTCTGGCATATACCCAACACTCCCTCACCAGCAAGCTGGCGGAATTAGCCTTGGATTAAAGAAAGGTGCAGGAGCAGCACAAGGTCTAGTTCAAAATGAATTATCAATCTGGTGAGGCTGAACAGGACTAGAGTCAGACAGTCATTGAGTCATACATCATGGAAATAGACCCTTAGGTCCAACTCATCCATGCTGACCATAAACCTAAACTAAACTAGTCTCACTTACCTATGTTTGGCCTATATCCTTCTAAACCTTTCCTAATATCTTTTAAATATTATAACTGTAGCTGCGTCTACCACTTCTTCTGGCAGCTTACTCCACATATGAACCACCTTCCGTGTGAAAATGTTGCACCTCAGGTACTTTTAATATCTTTCTCATCTTACCTAAAAATATGCCCTTAGTTTTGAACTGCCCAGCCCAGAGAAAAGACCTTTGCTATTCACTTGACCTATACAAGACATGATTTTATAAAGCTCTCAAAGATCACCGCTCAACGTCCTACGCACTAGTGAAAAAGCTTCCAGCCTCTCCTTATAACTCAAACCCTCCATTCCCAGCATCATCCTGGTAAATCTCTTCTGAACCCTCTCCAGCTTAATAATATCCTTCCTAATACAGGGTGACTGAATTGTACACAGTACTCCAAAAGTGGCCTTGCCAATGTCCTGTACAACCTCAACATGATATCTCAACTCCTATACACTGTTCTGAGCAATGAAGACAAGTGTGCTAAATGCTAAATGAATGTGAGGATTGCAGATGCTGAAGATCAGAGTCAAGATTGTGATGTTGAAAAAGTATAGCATGTCAGGCAGCACCCAAGGAAGCATCCTGATGAAGATCTTATGCCCGAAATGTTGATTCTCCTGCTCCTTGGACACTGCCTGATCTGCTGTGCTTTTCCAGCACCACAATCTTGACAAGTGTGCTAAATGCCTTCTCAACCCTGTTCTTTCCCACCCCTAATCACTTTCTGTAAAGACCACTCCCTAGTCAGGTCCACACCCCTCAACAATCCACCCTTCTCTCCCAGCACCTTCCCCTGCCATTGTGGGGATTGCAAAATCTGCACCCATACTTCACCCCTCATCTCTATCCAAGGCCCCAAAGGAGTCCTTCCACATCCATCAAAGTTTCACCTGCACTTCCACACATGTCATTTACTGTATCCGTTGCTCCCAAAGCAGTCACTTCTGTATTGGGCAGACAGGACGCCTACTCACAGAGTGCTTCAGAGAACATTTCTGGGACACCCACACCAACCAACCCCACCACCCCGTGGCCAAACACTTCAACTCCCCTCCCACTCTGCCAAGGACATGCAGGTCCTGGGCCTCCTCGATCACCACTCTGGAGGAAGGATGCCTCATCTTCCAACTCAGGACTCTCCAACTCTATGGCATCAATATAGATTTCACCAGTTTCCTCATTTCCCCTCCCCCCACCTTATCCCAGATCCAAACGTCCAACTCAGCACTGCCCTCATGACCTGTCCTACCTGTCCGTCTTCCTTCCCACCTCTCCGCTCCACCCTCCCTTCTGACCTATTACTATTACCCTCATCTCCATCCACCTATCACACTCTTAGCTACCTTCCCCCCTGCTCAAGCCCCAACCCTCTCCCGTTTATCTCACCACATCCTCGCCTGGTGTTGATGGATTAGTTGAGGGCTGTACCCTTTATCAAAATGTAACACCTCACATTTATCCAAATTAAGCTCCATCTGCCACTTCTCAGTACATTGATTCAATTGATTTGTAACTTTAGATAACCTCCTTCACTGTTGACATGACCACCAGTTTTTGATGTCATCTGCAAACTTACGAACCATTCCTCATAAATTCTCATCCAAATTGTTTGTATAAATGATAAACAACAATGTACCTGGCACTGATCCCTGCGGGACATCAATGGTCACAGGCCTCCAGTCCAAAAAACAAACCTCCATCATCATCATCATCTCTTATTGTCAAGCTAATTTTGTACCAATTAACAATCTCATCTAATCTAACTTTACTAATCAGTCTATCCTGTGGAAACTTGTCAAATTCCTTTCTTACGTCCATGTAGATAATGCCTACTGCTCTGTCCTGTCTACTTGCCTGCCAAACAGTGGAAGCAATGCCCAATAGACAAAATAAAGTAATCCCACAACAAACAGAGCAAATTTAAGCTCTGCACTTCTGCTACATTCAATTGTGAATGATAGTAGACAATTAACAACTGGAATGAGGTGGTGGGCTCCACAAACATCACCATCCTCAAAGCTAAAGGCTTATGCCCGAAACGTTGATTCTCCTGTTCCTTGGATGCTGCCTGACCTGCTGCGCTTTTCCAGCAACATATTTTCAGCTCTGAGCTCCAGCATCTGCAGTCCTCACCTTCTCCATGAAGGTATAATAGACAAAGCTGAATCAATGGCTTATATCTTCAGCCAGAATGGATGAATGCAGAATCCATCTTGGCCTTCTCCGAAGTTCCCCAGCATCACAGATGTCAGTCCTCAACCAATTTGATTCACCCCATGTGATACCAAAAAAATGATTGAAGATATTGGATATTGCAAAGGCTATTAATGCTGACAACATCCTGGAAATAGTACTGAAGACATCGGCTCTAGAACTTGCTATACCCCTGGCCAAGCATTTCCAGCATATTTACAACTCTGGCATCTACTCAACAATGTGGAAAATTGCCCAGATATGTCCAGGTCACACAAACACAACCAATTACCGTCTTGTCAGTCTAATGTCAATCATCAATAAAATAACAAAAGGTGTTGTCAACAATGATATTGAGCAGTACCTGCTCAGCGAGGCTCAGTTTAGTTTCCATCCAGGGTCATTCAGCTCCTGGCCTGCAATCCTCAACAATTTGCGTGTCTCTGCACACAAAGAACTGCAGCAGTTCAAGAAGGCAGCTCACCACCACCTTATTCAAGGCAATTAGGGATGAGCAATAATGTTGGCATATCCATTGATGCACATATTCCCTTGAATGAACTTTAAGAAATATTAGTCTGATTCAGGCCATATCTAATGCACACATATACACAAATAAATGTGCATGGTCCAACATAAAGTAGTGGAGTTTGAATTCAGAATATTTCTTAGATGAATCAAAGGTATTCTAGGGACCTGAATTGTCCTTAATACCATCCACCTGGAGATCCTCTAGCTCAGGATACAGAATAGCTCAGACTTGAGATTTTCCATTTGGAATCATTCAGCTTGATAATAGGAGGTATCCTTCCCCTAGTTCCTAACTCAGGAAAAGCCAATTTCAAAGGTTAAGACACAGATATAATAGTAGAACAAGAAAGTTTAATGTGAACTCTTAGGCCCCAGGTTTAAACTAATGTGTAATGATTCCCCATAAGACAAACCAGTAACACTTGGAATAACTGGCACTAATGTTACATGGAGTTGCCACCAATGCTTCTTACAGACCACACAGTGCTTTTAAGATAGTTTTACAACATACCGCAGAGGCACATAAGGAGTTATTAGATTGGATGACCAAACCTTAGGTCAAAGAAGTAGATTTTATAGCAAGGCTTCCCAAAGTGGGCATCAGGATTCCAAGAGTTTAATTTTTCGATTCTCCAAGTCTTGCTGAACCCACTCCTCCCACTCCTATAGGTATAATACTCCCCACTACTGCCATCGCCATTGCTCACCTCAGGTTCATGAAAGTTTTGAGTGTCAAAATTGGTTCTGGTGGGAAAAAGTTTGTGAGGGACTGAGTTATAGCATACCTTAAAGGAAAAAAAGCAAGGAAGTCATCATACAGCAGAGGGAAGTTCTAGTACCTAGGACATAGGCAACCGAAGGTACAGCCGCTGATGGGAATGTTCAAGATGCCAAGATCAAATAAGTGCCGATATCTTGCAGGATAGTAGGCCAGAGAAGTTAAAGTGAGAGGATGGTCAGTGAGGAATTGGATAAACTGGAGAATTGTGTTATGAGGTTGAAGGTGTGTACTGTACCTTTAAGAGAGAGTGACTGCTGTTCTTAACTAAAAGCTTACAGGCACCTATGTGATATGACTAGATGGCAGTCCCAGAGTTGTAGAGTCATAGAGATGTACAGCATGGAAACAGACCCTTTGGTCCAACCTGTCCATGCCAACCAGATATCCAAACCCAATCTAGTCCCACCTGCCAGCATCCGGCCCATATCCCTCCAAACCCTTCCTATTCATATACCCATCCAAATGCCTCTTAAATATTGCAATTGTACCAGCCTCCACCACTTCCTCTGGCAGCTCATTCCATACATGTACCACCCTCTGTGTGAAAAGGTTGCCCCTTAGGTCTCTTTTATATCTTGCCCCTCTCACCCTAAACCCATGCCCTCTCCCTCTGGACTCCCCGACCATAGGGAAAAGACTTTGTCTATTTATCCTATCCATGCCCCTTATAATTTTGTAAACCTCTATAAGGTGGCCCCTCAGCCTCCGATGCTCCAGGGAAAACAGCCTCAGCCTGTTCAGCCTCTCCCTATAGCTCAAATCCTCCAACCAAGTGTACTGGAAAATTGAAAATATGTAACATTTGGCTGTGAAATGGGCATCTGAGTTGGTTGCTATTTGACAACAATTAGAATTTAAACAATCAGTTTAACTTATGCCCAAGGCTACTAAAACCCAATTGAGTTTGAATTTATTGTTTTGCCAGCATTGAACCAATGAGATCCAATATAAAAATGCAGGCATTTTGAAAATTGCAGACAGTGCAACTGCCATTGAAAGACTGTCTATTAGGAAACACTCTTTCAAAGGTACCTTTTCATATGAAATATATTTGTAGTAAAAAGAAAGAAGATAACCCAGGGAGATCTTCAGTCAGAGGAAGAAAGATACCAAAGATGACAGCAGCTGTGTGGTTTTGAAATTAACGATGTAATTTTAATAAGTATCTTATTGGAACAGCATGTTGTTATAGAGTTACAGGTAATAAGCAGTTAAGAGAAATGGGGGGCTTGGAATTGTGAATACTTATTTTTTTAATGTTCACTTTTAGAGTTAAAGAATAAATTGATATTGCTTTCTTTAAACAGTGGAAGTTGGGAGTTCTCTGTCACTCACATTTTAACAGATTACGAGGTGAGGTGAGCTTTCCTGGGTGTTTGGTTTAAGTTACAGATGGGTTCACCACCGTGTTGTAACAATTGTAATCGAAGAAAGTTTCACGAAAGTAGAACAGACATTAAAAAGATAACAGTAATTATAAATTTTATCTCATAATTTTGCAAATAGTACTTGTAAGTCATTTTAAAAAAATATTCACAAAATAAATTGCTTTTGATGCACTGCAACACAGTATTTTCCTTTTGATAGTCTAAATCGCAAAACTGAAGTAACATTGCACAAATTCCATTATACATTTACTATAACTGAACCAGAATCATTCATAATAATTATGAAAGCCCAGACCAACAAGGATGATTTCTTGATCATAACTTCAGAGTCCCAAAAGTCACATTGCACAAAGCACAACATAACTGACATAATTGATGTGACAATCCCTTTTATGCATAAATGATTTGTATCTTCTGTCAAGAGCTTTCTAATAATAAAGAAAAATAGACTTGCCCTTTCAAAAAGGAAATGTGTTAGAAGTGTAATTCAGTTTTTAAATGTGTATTGTTCCATGCTATGAACTGCTCTGTTCAGTCCACTTATGATCAACCTCTTAAAAAGGCATCACACTTAACACAGAATTGTAGATTAAGTTGGTCAGCCTGTTAATGGTTGCATTTGTGATTTCTACCACAAGAAACACTTAGATTATTTCCACTTTACTGTTTTCTTCCAGTACACTTTGCCAATTTCATTTTTTAAAAACAACTAACTTCCTTCACAATTGCAGGCTGTTTCAATCACAATGTGTGGAAGATAATTCCACATTTTCTGTTGATATCTTCTCTATCCTAACCTGTTTTAATCTGTTGTGTTTATAGTTAGTGTTTGAGTAAAACAACTGAAGAAAAATATTGAACATCGCTCCTTGGTTATAAAGTACCTTGTATTGACCAGTAGACATTCTTTGTAAAATAAGCAAAATACTGACTTGAAAATATGATGAGAAACCAGAAATTGTTAGAAATTTTCAGCACATCAGGGAACAACTTGAGGAACACAGCTGATGAGCTGGATATTTGCTCTCTGCCTGACTGATTTGAAGGTGGAGGGGAACTTGTTAAATCTAGTGAACAACCTGTCCATTCACATTCATCCATATTCCAAATAAACCAGGGGAAGGACTTGCATTTGTGTGGCCTGGTTGTGGGCCAATTAAGATAATTAAAAATGAAATTAATACTCACTCAAGGTCCTCATCCCAGCATTACTGATACCAGATGGCCCACACTAAGTGGCTACCATCTTTGGGCCTTTCAGAAGCCCCAGTCCCTCCACACCACAAAGATTTTTTTCTCCTCCACTCATCTCTCAAACCCTAAATCTCTACCACCTTTTCTAAGACCTGTCAGCTTAGAAACTGGTGAGACCTCTAAACTCTCACTGAAATTCCAAGGATGTAAGGTGGATCAGACAACCTGCCCAATTCAGATGAGAGTTCTTCTTGTTACTGAGCATAATATCAGCTCAATAATGATTAGTCTGCAAATTCGAGGGAGTGCTTAGTTTACACAATGCATCAGGAATGATACGATTAAAACACAGTGGGAGCCAGTCCAGGTTTCACTATTAAAGTAGGAAGACCCATGAAAGGGTGCAGGCCTGAGAAAAGCACATAGCCATTGGCACACAGGTACCAGATGAACAGAGTTGGTAAAGCACTATGTCTGTGAATGTCAGTATAGTTGGTCATGATCCTTCGGGTATAAGGCAGCATGAATAAGACTGGTGTGTAGCGGGGTCAAGAGTTTATTGTGTGTGAAGCTGAGTGTGAGCAAGTCTCAAACTGAAGTGGGAATAAGGTACCCTGAGAAAGGGACCTAGAGTAATTATCCTGAGGAGCAGGTCAGAGCACTAATCATAATGAGAACAGGATGGTTTTGAATTGAACCAATTGGGTCAACAAATGTAATAAACTAACTGGTCAATAATGGTCCATCTTAGCTGGTCACTGGAAGCTGGTCAGTTGGTTGGTTGAGAACAACTCAACAGACTAACTAGCTCAAATAGTCAACCAGGAATAAATCAACGGGTTCATTTTGCAATTTCCACCTTTCCTTTTGCATTCATTCATAGACTGTGGGAATACCTGTAATGTTGCCTTTATTGTACATCGTTAAGTGCCTTTGAGAAGGTGGTGCTAAACCACTTTCTGTAATTACTGTAGTCCATGGTATAGGTAAGGACATTCATAGCGCTGCTAGAGTTTCCAGGATTTTAACCCTGCAACAATGAAGAAGTGGTGTTATGATCACAAGTTAAAATAGAGTGTGATTTGAAGGCAAACTAATGGTTGGTGGTGTTTTCATGCATGTGTGCCCTTTTTCTTTTAGATGGTGAAGATTGAAGGTATGAAAAGTGCTGTCAAAGGAGCTTTGGTGAATTTCTACAGTGTTTCTGACAGATTGCACACAGTGTGCTAATGTGCACCAGTGGTGTTGAGAATGAGTGTTGATTTTGAGGATGATGTGCCAATTAGATGAGTTTGCTATGACTCAGCTAATGGAGGGGTTTCCCTGATCTCCATTGAATTTAAGTCCACTGGGATCCTTGATGGTGTATATGGTTGAATGTGAACATGATGAATAGGGCATCCATTCCAGTGTCCCCTCTGAAATTTTGATCTTCTATCCATGCTTGAAACAAGGCTGTGGTCGGACCAAGTGGTTCTAGCAATGCAAAAAAAAATGAACATCAGTGCAAATATGAAAACATAAATCGCTGAAAAAGCTCAGTAGGTCTGACAGCGTTTGTGAGGAGAAATCAGAGCTAATGTGTCAGTCCAGTGACTCTTCCTCAGAACAAACCTTTCTACGTTCTAAGGAAGTGTCACTGGACCTGAAACATTAACTCTGATTTCTCCCCACAGATGCTGCCAGATCCGCTGAACTTTTGTCGTAATTTCTGCTTTTGTATCTGATTTTCAACATCTGCAGTTCTTTTGGTTTTAATCTATGTGAAAATGACTGAGTGTGTGTGTGTTGTTCTGAGAATATGCTGTTTTTACACTGTTAGATAAGTGTTGTAACTAAACTGGAACAGCTTGGCTGGAGACAAAGATAGTTATGGAACATAAACCCTCTGACGACAGAATTTGTGACATTGGCTATAAACCATGAGTCTGCGTATATGGTTACATCAGGATGTTGCTTGACTAGTCTGTGGAACAGCTCTTAGAATTTTGGCCCAAGACTCCAAAGGTTAATGAAGAGGACTTTTCAGGGAAGCTGGGCTGAGTATCTGTTTGTCACAGCTGTTGTTTTGGCTAATGCAATTGGTACGTACACTTAGCCACAGTGATAGTATCTGAGTGGTTTGTTAGGCCATTCCAGAAGGTAGTCAAGGGTCAATATGTTGTTGCATATCTGGAGTCATAGAGATGTGCAGATTTCATTTGCCAAGCAGTATTAGTGAATCAGATGGGTTTTGCTGACAAAACATGGTTTCCTGGAATACATTGACATCAGCTTTTTCTAAGTTCAAGACTTATTAATTAAAATACAATTCCATGGTGAGGCTTAAACATATGTTTCCAGATTATTAGACTGTGCATCTGGATTTCTAGTCCCATATCACAATTACTGTACTTATATTCCTGGTATAGTCATTGTTATAATCTCTGAAAATGTACCAGCCATTTTAAGGATCTCATTAAAAACAATGAAGTATTAAATGGCCACTTTTTTTAGGTTGCAAAGAGCTGAACAATAGCTTATTCTTAAAAAAGAGACAATAGAATCACAGATCAAGTATATTCCCATGCAATGGGAAGTCTGAACAAACAAAGCCAGCTTCCCCTGCAAAACGAAAGAGATAGATTTGAATATTAAAAAAAAACTGGTACACTTAAGATAGATGACTGTAGAAACTATCATTTTGAAAAGTCCTGAATATGGAACTTTCAGATGAGAGTTGGAAAAGCAAACATGCAATGAAAAATCTGGTGGCTACACATGAAGGAAGCCCAAAGTCTGCTACATGTGTGTTAACAGAAATAGGCCATGGTGAAAGAAAACACCACTGGGACACAAAGATTATTCAAAAATGATAAGGAGAAGTTATGGGTCAGCTATCTGAACTTAAAGTTGATGAGGACCAGGAACAAATGAAATATAACTTTTCAATCTTGTCCAGAATCGGTGTGCGCTTGAGAACTGGAGAAGCGCAAATGTTACACGTTTGTTCAGAAAAGGATATCAAGGTAGGCCCAGCAACTACGGGCAAGTCAGATTAACATCCATGGTGGAGAATCTTCTTGAAACAATAAATCAGGACAAAATTAATAATCACATTGACAAATGTGGATTAATTAAAGAAAGCCAGAACGGTTTCTTCAGGTAAAACCATGTTTAATTAATGTGCTAGAGACTTTTCAAGAGGTAAGAGATAACGCTGATGAGGGTAGCCTGTTGATGTTTTGTGTGTGGACTTCCAAAAGGCAATCCTATACAATCCTAAAAAACAGACTTGCGAGAACTGCTGTAGCTCATGGAATAAAAGGACAGTGACAATATGGACACAACATTGATCGAGCAACAGGAAATAGTTAATTGATATTTGTTGAGTTAGAGAAATTCCCAGGATTCAGTTTTGGGAAACTAGTATTTTTCTCATTTAAGTTAATGACATGGTCTTTGATGTGTAGGACACAATTTCAAAACTGTTGTACAATCATTGCAAAGGAAGCATTGCAACCAGTGAGAAAGATAGTGTAGAATTTCAAAGGGACATAGGCAGGTTGGTGGAATGGCAAACAGGTAACAGATGAAGTTCAAATAAATGTGAAGTGATGCGTTTTATTAGAAGAAAATGGAGAGATGATACAAAATAAATGGAACAATTCTAAAGGGGATGTGATGTGAGTTTCCCTCCAGCATTTATTTTAACCAGATGTGGCAGTGCTCATGTTTTCTCTCCCAATACAAGAAACTAGGAGTGAGTATTGTGGCATTGAAGAATCCAATAGCTATTTATTACAGCTAATTATTCTACCCAAATATAACATTTCAACTGAGCACATTGAGCAGCATACTTCCAGCAGCATATCACCCTTACTGTGATGATGGAGTAAGGTAGAAAGCAAGACTCTCAGGTCAGATACTATGATCAATGATGAATTCATGAGCATGTATCTTAAAGGTATACTGACATATATAATGTGAGACATTACATGACATGTCACTTTTATCCCAAAGGTGAAATAAACTCAAACAGATATCCATATTTGTATAGAGGCATGTTGTCAATTCACTAAGTATGCAAACAGATAAAATAGAATTTACAAGATTAACATTTCAAAACACAAAGTTTGGTAGAAGATTTGTAGCTCGGTGCTTGTTGTTGTAGTTCTGTTCGCCGAGCTGGGAATTTATCTTGCAAATGTTTCGTCTCCTGTCTAGGTGACATCCTCAGTGCTTGGGAGCCTCCTGTGAAGCGCTTCTGTGCTGTTTCCTCCGGGCTGTCTCTGCCGCTTCCGGTTGTCAGTTCGAGCTGTCCACTGTCGTGGCTGGTATATTGGGTCCAGGTCGATGTGTTTGTTGATAGAGTCTGTGGATGAGTGCCATGCCTCTTGGAATTCCCTGGCTGTTCTCTGTTTGGCTTGCCCTATAATGGTCCTCTGTTTGGCTTGCCCCACAACACACTGCAGCACACCAGAACTACAAAAAGAGGAAGAGGAACACCTATACAAAGTATTCGCCAAAAACGGATACCCTCGCAATTTCATCAACAGATGCCTAAGGGAGAGACAACGGAACGAGGACATGCCGCAACCCAAAGGACTAGCCACACTACCATACATCAGGAGCATTTCTGAACTGACAGCCAGACTACTGCAACCATTAGGACTCATAACAGCACACAAACCAACAGCCACGCTCAGACAACAACTCACCAGAACAAAGTTCCCGATACCCAACATGAGCAAAACTAATGTAGTGTACAAAATCCCATGCAAGGACTGCAAAAAATACTACATTGGACAAACAGGAAGACAGTTAACGATCCGTATACACGAACACCAACTAGCCACGAAAAGACACGACCAGCTATCCTTAGTAGCCACACACACAGACGACAAGCAACATGAATTCGACTGGGACAACACTACCATTATAGGGCAAGCCAAACAGAGAACAGCCAGGGAATTCCTAGAGGCATGGCACTCATCCACAGACTCTATCAACAAACACATCGACCTGGACCCAATATACCGGCCACTACAGTGGACAGCTCGAACTGACAACTGGAAGCGGCAGAGACAGGCCACTATAAATGCCGGAGGAAACAGCACAGAAGCGCTTCACAGGAGGCTCCCAAGCACTGAGGATGTCACCTAGACTGGGGACGAAACGTTTGCAAGATAAATTCCCAGCTCGTCGAATAGAACCACAACATTTCAAAACACAATGTAGCATTTTGGAGATTTGAAAACCAGGCCTGATCTGATGATCATATGTTCATCTGGAGAAATATGCATTGCTTTCAGTTGTATTTGTTTGACAACTTGATTGTTTTTGCTGCGGGTTGCCATCACACAATGTCACCACACAATCACCATCATCAGTTTTCTTCTTCACTCTATTTGTATATGATTGGTAGGTCATATGTTGTTCAGATTTGACCTTCTTTCCTGCACATGTTGCTGGCCTGCCAGTACGGCTTCACATGTGCCTCTATTTTCAAGTATTCCCCTTTCCCTTACCCAAAATATCCTTCCTAAGACTTTAATTGGTGAAGAAGCAATGATTAATTTGATGAGTCTCTCTAATGTCACAAATTAATAATCAAATATTTGCCATCCATTTCTTTTTGGAGAACTTTGTTTCTTGTTAAGAAATAGAATGCAATGTTGAGTTTATTTATTCATTTTACTGTGGTTCTCTCTCCTTTTATTTATCATTTTTTGCTTCAGTTTCTTTTCTTTATTTGGTGTAGCTGCATCTTTAAGAATTGCTTGCTTGTGGATTAAGAATTACAGATCTGTAGAAGTCAGTTTCTCACCATGGTGAGGTCTGGACACAGATAAATAACCGTAATGTAGAGATTTACTTTTTGTCAGATTTTCAAGTTGTAAAGCCTATTGCTTGATTAGTTTATGGGACAGCTCTCTCAGTCTTGCCAAAAAATGTCCAGAAAATAATTGAAAGACATTGCATAGTAGACTGAGCTGTGTATGTTTCTGTAATTTCCAATGTAGAGTTTGATACTGGATGGTCTCTATGGTCTTATTCCTTGTTTTTGTTAAGTGATTTGATATGATAGAATAACATTCAAGGCTGTTGCAAAAACCAGTTACTTCAGCATCTTTGCTTTGAGTTATAAGTCATAAATGATAGATAAAGATGGTAGATTTTCTTATGGAGAAGGCATTCGTAAACCAGATGTGTTTTTTAGAACAATTCAGAAGTTTTCATGATTACTATTACCAATACTTGTTTCTTTGTTATTTCAGATTTCTTTATTTAATGGAATGTAAACTTTCCAAGTGCCACAGTAGGATTTAATTTCATGTCTTTGGATTGTTAGCCCAGGCCTTTGGCTTGCTAGTTGAGTGACGTAACCATTTTGCCATCAATTCTGATTATCACTTGTTACTGTCTTTTGAATAAGGCCCAAGGCTTCAAATGATCCCTGTGCATCAAGCACTTATTATTGATGGGATATGATGTGACTTGGGCAGTTTGTAATATTGGCATCTGCTTCACAATGATGGTTTATGCTCCCAGTGGTGAGCATATCTGTCCTCATAACAAATTTCATTGCTCTTTGAAGAAAAGAGGGAAGCTTGTGAAGTATTCTGGACCACATTTATCATTCAACCAACAGCAGAACATCATATTGTTTTTTATGGGATCTTGCAGTTGGCATATTGGCTGCCACATTTATCTACAAACTGACAGAAGGTTCTCTACAAAAATAATTAACTGACTGTAAAGTGCTTTTGGATAACCCAAAGATGAGAAATGCACCATTGTATATATGCAAGTACTTCCCACAGACAATGAAAATGTAATCCCATACAACTGATTTCTTCTTTGATTACTTTCTATTTTACGTTGACAAAAAAAAAGTGAGGACTAACATTTACAATAACAGATGAAGTTAAAAGCAGCTCACCCTGGCCATACACAGCAGGAAATGTTTAATCGCCATTATGGCTTATTGAGAACAGGTTATTCATGTCCACCAATTAGTTCTGCATTGCTGCTATTTGAGGAAGAGCAGCAATGCCATAAAGTCCACATAATTTGAATGTACGAGGATTGAGGACCATTTAGCAATTTTTAACAAAGAAAGGAAATTGAGGTGAAAGTATATGCAATCTACCATAATAACAATTCGACATGGCTGAGTAAATAATGCATTAAAAATCATAGAGAAACAGTCAGCTGGAAAAAGACTTATTCTAAAGAAGATATTCAGACTAAGTCCCCAGAAAGTGTCTTTGCAAATCAAGGTGATGTGAAATGAAAATTTGTACTTAATGAACTGTTCAATGCTTTAGAATTATTTTGCCATGCTTCATATGATATAGCAACAGCTCAACGTGGACGGTAATAGTACAAGCAGAAACTATTAGATATAAGTTGCTTTCTTCCCTGCAATGATGATACTAACATGGCCCAACTTTATACGATTCATTGCGGAAATATAAATGGAAAATAGCTGGAGCTGAATTTTTTTGTAAAGTTATTTTTCTATTTTATTGCTTTTTTTATGAATCCCATTTTGTGCACTATTCGGTCGACTGGCCAGGGGAGCCCAGGAGCGCAATAAAGTAAAAGACATCATAAAGCATACAAAATCTAACAGCACAGGAGAATAACAAATCAATGCTTCATATGAAAATATATAAAACTATTGCATATTTTAATTATTTCCTCAGACACTGGAACAATGTACTGCCACTATAATAATCCTAAACAAACGTTATTAAAAGTAGAAATATTTTCTGAGGTTGTTCCAACCAGCAACATATGTCTTAAAATGGCAACAAAGAAAACTTCTATGAAGAAATGCCACAATTAGGCTCTAAATATTAAATGATTATGAAGGCTTGCAATTATCTTTACCGTGTCATTTCGAGTTTATAGCTATAGACTTTTGAATGCTTCAATGCAAGCAATGAACAGTAATGATATCATCAGAGGTTTGGCTTGCCTGATCCTCACAAAGTCTTATTATTGAACTCAGTAACTTCTTCAACCCGTATTCCCAATGACCTAATTAGCAGTTATTCAGTGAAAAAAATAATTTTAGTTTTAAAATATTGATTCAAGAAAAATAAATTATGGCTCTGATCTTCCGATAGTAATTCCTCAAGCATAAATTGGAGTTGCATATCAGGACCCTATAGGAGCTGAATATAGCTGACTAACTCTGCAACAATTGTCCTGGAAGTTGAAACTTTTGCTGGACAATTGCCTAGCATCTGGAACCCTTCAAAATCACCCTTTAACTCTGAATAGTTAGCCAAGAAAGGTAAGAGGAGTCAAAATAAGCCACAAATCTGGGCCAACTACAAAAATGACCCCCACCACCCTCCACTCTGTCTGATTCCCCTGAACTGCTCCCACTAAAAACACCTGATCATCCAACCAGATCTAACTAGTACACACTAACTCTACCTCTGCTGAATGTACAGGGAAGACACTCCCTCCCATTATAGATCAAGGTGGCACAGAATCACAAGCTAACCCTAACCCTAAACCTAACTTCTAACCCTATTGCACCAAACTAGCAGGGGACAGGCATAGCCCATGATGATAATGGGATTAACAGGTGTGGACACAAGTGAGCTACAGTGGGCCTGACGCTATCAAAGTTGAGGGCATGATCTTTCCAAATCCACTTGTTCACACATCCTCTTGCCCCTCATCCTGGAATGCCTTCTCCTCTATAAGTTGCAAGCAGTGCAAGCATCTGCCCTCATTTCCCTCTCCTATTGCTGAAACCCTCACTTTGTATCTGTGTTCTTTCAAATAAGAAATGCCACTTGGTTGAGTACCAGTAAGGAATTTGTAAGACAAGCAGGTCACGGATTATGAAGAAGCATCATCGCTTGCTCAGAAACTCACAGCCATCAGCCCAGATATTAGCACAATTTAAAAATTAGCGGGGAGTATTGAGAGAGGACCTGCATGTGATCAGGCATGAAGCCTATGCAGGAGGATGAGATTATGGACATGTTCTGCTGTAAGCGACTCAGGTGAAGACTTTGATATGGCAGGGTACAGAGAAAGGCAGATAGAAATGCACAATAAAATGGTAGGTTGATTGACGAGCCAGCCTGATAATCTGCTGTCACTATAGTGGATCAGTGAGGAGAATGGCATCAGTATAAAGTCAGGCTTTGCTCAGCACTCGAAACCATTCTTTTCAGGATTTAATGGTGTCTAATTCCATGATAGCACTTGGAGATATGACCATTAGGTTGCTGGCCAATCTGTCAGCTTCCATTATAGCGACAGCAGTAGAAACCACCCAACACTGAAATGTTGCAATGGAACCTCAGAGTGATATCATTAGCTTCATCATACCACATCTCTCACCAAGGTTTACACAATTCCAACAATTTGCTTTTAATTAGTTATATTGTAGTTATTATCAATAACGTAATTATCATAGCCACCTTCCCCATTGGTCCCGAAGTCTGAATCTCTCAGAACAAGATGATTTGGAACTCTGACTGGTCACCCCAATTGTGCACACATGATTTTCCCATGAGAGTGATAGTTCTCTCCCATTCCTGAAATTGCAGTACTATGTTGTATGGCAGTTGATATCGTACAGTTATCTTTGGCATATATCCTGTAGTAATCATACTTGGTCTTGCTATTTGGCTCAGGTAAGATGAATGCTTTCTTGTCATTTCCGAGATGTCTTTGATATAGGGGAGAGTGGAAAACAACAGGGAAACAACACATACGGACCAAATGTTGGACTATAGAAACAATTATCTCAACGAAGCTGCATTAGAATATTAGTTCAATGAGCCACCACACACTGCAGCAGAGCAGAGGAAAATCACCTATGCAGTGTATTCAAAAAGAATGGGTACTGAATGAACACAGTCTGCCCATTTCTCAGCAACAAACCCAAAAAAGCAGACAAAACACATCCAGAAACCCTAGCCACTCTCCTCTACATAAAAGACATCTCGGAAATGACTGCCAGACTACTCAGACCTCTTGGCATCATGGTAGCTCATAAACCCACTAAAAAACAAAACAGCAGCTAATGAACTTGACAGACCCTATACAAACAACAAGCAAAACTAATGTCATTTACAAAATACCGTGCACAAACTATAACAAACACTACATTGGACAAACAGGCAGAAAATTAGCCACCAGGATACATGAACATCAGCTTGCCTCAAAAAGACATGACCCACATGCACTAGTATCTTTACATACAGAAAAGGAAGGACACCACTTTGACTGGAACATCACATCCATCCTAGGACAAGTCAAACAGAGACATGCAGGAGAATTCCTCGAAGCATGGCATTCCAACCAGAACTCTATCAACAAACACATTGATTTGGATCCCATTTACCACCCCCTGAGAAAAAGAACAGGAAATGATGTCACCATAGGAAATGATATCACCACAAGAAATGACATTGCCAACCCAGGGAAACCCAAACATATAAATAGAAAGCAGGCTACACCACCATTGCTTCATTGAAATGCACACTGAAGATGTTACCTAGTATGGTCACAAAATGTCTGAAAATGAACCTTCTAGCTTAGCGAGCAAACCTACATCCAGAGTTTGAGTTATAGGGAGAGACAGAATAAGCTGGGGCTATTTTCCCTGAAGTGTTGGAAGATGACGTTCCCCATGGTGAGGGAGTCCAAAACTAGAGGGCATAGGTTTAAGACAAAAAGGGAAAGATATAAAAGGGACCAAAGGGGAAACGTTTTCACGCAGAGGGTGGTGTGTGTATGGAATGAGTTGCCAGACGAAGTAGTGGAGGCTGGTACATGTACAATATTTAAAAGGTATCTGAATAGGTATATGAATAGGAAGGATTTAGGAGGATATGGGCTAATCGCTGGCAAATAGAAATTGATGTATTTAGGATATTTGGTTGGCATGGATGAGCTGGACCGAAGGGTTTGGTTCCATGCTCTCCCAACCATTCCCAACCAGCCTTTTTAAAGTGAATTCCAAGGCACTAGAGATGTGGTAAAATCCTGTGAAAGGAGTGTCCACATATTGGCTTCTGTTCAACACAAAACAGGAGAATAAAATATATACAATAACAACTTAAGAAGGATTTGGGCAAGGAACTTAAAATCAAGAATGTGGGTAAAGAGCAGGTAACAGGATGACAGCTGAGGTGGTACTTGATGTAGTTACATTGAGCTTTGTTGTCATGTATAGCAATTTGTACAAACTTTATTTTAGTTTTATACAGAAATGAGTTAAGTTCATTGTCATGCGAACATCATCACTCTCCAACCCTCTTTTCACCATCATAGTATCTCAAATTTTCTGAATTTCATCCAAAGAGCATAGCCAGAACAATGTTTACATATGTTTTTCACTAATTCTACATTAATACTCTTTGCAAACTACAGTCCATGATAATCCATGCAAACTGAATAATGGAAAATAAGAAAAGACTTGCATTTATAGAGTGATTTTAATGTGAAAGAACATATTTCAGTCAATAAATTACTTTTGAAGCATGATCACAGTTATAATTTTGACAATTTGCAGTCAGTCAGGTCGTATGACAGCAATGGAATATAAAAGGATACAAAATGGTGCTAATGAATAATTGTTGGCGAGGACAGCTCCCTCACGGATACTAACGTGGCTCTTTTTTACCTCTCTTAAAATATTAGGTAGGGCATTGGTGTAATGTTTCATCTAAAGGACTGCACCTCTACCAATATAGCACACCTCAGTGCTGTCTAAATTGTGAGCTCAAATCCCTGCATTTAAAGCATGCTATTTAATGATACACTCACATTTTACATAAAAATGTACCAGTGTTCTGATAATGTGAAAATTGGCATATATTATGTCAGAGGAGGAACGTCAAATCAATGGTTGGATAATTGAGCTGTAATATAATTATTTTAGGTAAGTGTAAAATTACATAGAGCAGAAGATCATCAGAATTCTTTCCAGATAATGTATTCTTTGTAAAGTTTTTTTGATCGCAAACCACATTTTAAATATAACACATAATAAATTGATTAAATTTTGAACTGAAGAAAGGGGAATCGTAATATAGTTCAAATTAATTTCTTTGTTCTGTTAATGATGAGAGGCTGGAACTGTAAAGATCTATGCAGCTAAATCATTGAAATCCAATGAATAGGTACAAAGCCACAATCAATTAGGAGAATGAGGAAACACAGCTCTGAGGTATTAGGCAGAGAGAAATGGCTGCATGTAGAAAGCAGATGACTTGCATATGATTGAAGGTTGTGTGACTTTGCAACTTCCTGACTCAGAAGTGGACTATTGAATATTTTGGATTTGGAATTAGGTAGATTCTTTCTGAGGCAAAGGAATCAAACTTTATCGGACAAAGATGGGAATTGGAAATTGGACTCAAACAGGTCAACCTTGATACTGGTGAAAGGTGGAGCAGTCTTGAAGTACAAAATGGCCTAATTCTACCGCTGATTTGTATGTTCATACCCAATTTGCTATCTGATTGGCCATGTTATACTATGTTCTTGCCACTTCGGCTTACTGACTAGAAGAATGCTGCAGAAAATCAGCAGGTCTGAGTGCATCTATGGAAAGAGAAACTGAGTTAACATTTTCAATCTGATGTGATTCCCCTTCAGAATAGTTCGGCCACAGAGAATCAAGCTATTTCCCCTTGACATTTAACAGTGTTATAATCACTGAATCATCCAGCAACAACAAGCTGGGAGGTCACAATTAATGCGAAACATCTGGACTAGCAACAGGACTTATACACTTAATGGTAAGGTCCTAGGGAGTGTTGCTGAACAAAGAGACCTTGGAGTGCAGGTTCATAGCTCTTTGAAAGTGGAGTCACAGGTAGATAGGATAGTGAAGAAGGCATTTGGTATGCTTTCCTTTATTGGTCAAAGTATTGAGTACAGGAGTTGGGATGTCGTGTTGCGGCTGTAAAGGACATTGGTTAGGCCACTGTTGGAATATTGCGTGCAATTTTGGTCTCCTTCCTATCGGAAAGATGTTGTGAAATTTGAAAGGGTTCAAAAAAGATTTACAAGGATGTTGCCAGGGTTGGAGGATTTGAGCTTTAGGGAGAGGCTGAACAGGCTGAGGCTGTTTTCCCTGGACTATCAGAGGCTGAGGGGTGACCTTTATAGAGGTTTACAAAATTATGAGGGGCATGGACAGGATAAATAGACAAAGTATTTTTCCTGGGGTGGGAGAGTCCAGAACTAGAGGGCATAGGTTTAGGGTGAGAGGGGAAAGATATAAAAGAGACTTAAGGGGCAACTTATTCATGCAGAGGGTGGTACATATATGGAATGAGCTGCCAGAGTTAGTGGTGGAGGCTGGTACAATTGCAACATTTAAAAGGCATTTGGATGGGTATATGAATAGGAAGATTTTGGAGGGATATGGGCTGAGTGCTGGCAGGTGGGATTAGATTGAGTTGGGATATCTGGTTGGCATGGACAGATTGGACTGAAGGGTCTGTTGCCATGTTGCACATCTCTATGACTCTATTTCTACTTTCTCTGGTCTGTCGGAATCTCTCTGAATATTAATAACACAAGGCAGTTCTAACAACAGAATATACCCAACATATTAAAGCAAAGTATATAACAATAAGTACCACAAAAATCTTGCTGATACAATGCATACAATCTCAAATGAACCCTTTTATTGGCACTTGTCTGAAGATCGATGAAGCAACCAGCCCTGTCCATCTTAACTTCTTGTCATTGATCAGATCATCTCATCAATGACAAAGGAACCAACCTGATTGACGCACCATTCAGTACATTAAACAATCATACAGTGTACCTCAAGTGAAATATAACTGCTGAGTGAACTATATACAGGGTGCATTGCATGAATTCATAAAAACTTCTTCAACAGTAACTTCAAAATCTAATTTCTGCTGCCTAGTAAAACAAATACAGGAGGTGAATAGAAACACCTCCAACAATTTCCCCTTGAAGTCACAAGTTGTCCCAAAATGGTAATATAGTGTCTTGTCCTTAGTGAGTTAAGATCATGAAAATCTTTCTCTCACAGCACAATGAATATACTACACCACATTAAGAGCAGTGGTTCAAGAAGATCGCATCAAGGGCTGGAAAGTGGGATTATAATCATTAGGTGATTGATTTTGACTGATACAAACTCAATGGACCAAAGAGCCTTTTGTTGTGCTATAAACATCAATGACTTTGAGGATATTTAGATATTAGTGAGTTTTGAGGAAATTTGTTGCTCCGGTTGAGGTTCTGGATATAGGTTTGCGTGCTGAGCTGGAAGGTTCATTTTTAGACATTTCATCACCAACTAAGTAACGCCATCAGAGAGTTTACGGGTGAAGCATTAGTGGTATGGCCCGCTTTTTATTTATGTGTTTAGGTCTCCTTGGGTGATGTCATTTCCTGTGGTGGTGTAATTTTCTGTTCTTTTTCTCAGGGTAGTAAATGGAATCCAAGTCAGTGCGTGTGCTGATAGAAGTGTGGCATTCTAACCAGAACTCTAAGAATTCTCGTGCGTGTCTCTGTTTGGCTTGTCCTAGGATGGGAGTGTTGTCCCAGTTGAAGTGGTGTCTTTCCTCATCCTAGGTAAGGATACTAATGAGAGTGGGTCATGTCTTTTTGTGGCCAGTTGATGTTCATGAATCCTGGTGGCTAGTTTTTTGCTGTTTGTCCAATGTAATGTTTGTTACATTTCTTGTAAGGTATTTTGAAAATGACATGAGTTTTGCTTGTTGTCTGTATAGGGTCTTTCAAGTTCACTAGCTGCTGTTTTGGTGTGTTGGTGGGTTTATGGGCTACGATGATGCCAAGAGGTCTGAGTAGTCTGGCAGTCATTTCCGAGATGCCTTTGATGTAGGGGAGAGTGGCTAGGGTTTCTGGATGTGTTTTGTCTGCTTGTTTGGATTTGTTGCTGAGAAATCAGCGATCTGTGTTCATTGGGTACCTGTTCTATTTGAATACACTGTATAAGTGATTTTCCTCTGCTCTGCATAGTTCCTCTGTGCTGCAGTGTGTGGTGGTTCATTGAAATAATGATCTAATGCAGCTTCGTTTGTGGATGATTGATTCTGTAGTTCAATATTTGGTCTGTATGTGTTGTTTTCCTGTAGGCGCTGGTTTGAAGTTCGCCATTGGCTGTTTGCTGTACTTTGACATCTAAGAATGGCAGTTTGTTGTTGTTTTCCTCCTCTTTAGTGTATTTTATGCCAGTAAGGGTATTATTGATGGTCTTGAAGGTTCCCTCTAATTTGTTTTGTTTACTGATGACAAAGGTGTCATCCACATAGCGGACCCAAAGTTTGGGATGGATGGTTGGCAGAGCTGTTTGTTCAAGTCTCTGCATTACTGCATTTAAGAGCCCTAATATCGGAGATCCCATGGGTGTTTCATTGGTTTGTTTGGAGGTTTTGTTGTTGAAGGTGAAGTGGGTGGTAAGGCATAGGTCCACTAACTTGAAGATATTGTCCTTGTTGATGAAAGTTGTGGTGTTTGGTGTGTGTGCCTTTGGTTCTTCTAATAGTGTAGTCAGTGTTTACTTGGCCAGGTTGATGTTGATGGATGTGAACAGGGCTGTTACATCAAAGGAGGGTATACCAGGATACATGAACATTAACTGGCCACAAAAAGACATGATCCACTCTCACTAGTATCTTTACATACAAATGAGGGAGGATACCACTTTGACTGTGACAACATATCCATCCTAGGACAAGCCAAACAGAGACACATATGAAAATTCCTCGAAGCATGCCATTCCAACTGCAACTCTATCAACAAACACATTGACTTGGATCCCATTTACCACCCCCTAAGAAAAAGAACAGGAAATGACACCACCACAGGAAATGATGTCACCAACCCAAGGAAACCCACAAAAATAAATAAAAAGTGGGCCATACCACCAGTGTTTCATCCAGAGGCTCACTGATGATGTTACCTAGTATAGTGACAAAATGTCTGAAGCCAAACCTTTCAGCTCAACGAGCAAATGTACATCCATTATTAGAAGTAAAAGATTAATGACAAACAGACAATGCTGGAAAAGTAATTCTGATTCTCTCTCCTGACTAGTTCAGTATTTCCAGCATTTTCCGTTTTTATTCCAGATTTTCAGAATCTGCATGTATTTTAACTTCATCAGGCCAATTAATTGTGGACATTGACAGTAATGTCCATAACCCGTAAATGAACATGGGAAAATGTCATATTTTTCTGATTAGTTGTTGTGTGGGGTTTTCTCCTCTTGTGCTAATGTTATGACCTCATAATTTTGTCAGTTAAATACTGCCAAGTGTTAGAAGTGCTGGATTATACTTAAAGAGAAAAACATGATACTAAGGTAGTTTCTTTAAAAAAGAATTATCTGTGCACAATCTACAGTAAAGATTGATTGCCTTAGTCAGGAGCAAGATATGTAGATAAAGTGAAAACTAAACCTACATGTTGGGATGACATGCTTTTGAAATGCATATGAGAAGCTTTATAGAGAAATGTGTTGTACAGCTGCTATCTTAATCTAGATTCATAACAGCAACTTCATAATTTTGCTGATAAATTACTAATGGAATCTGTAAATTGGGAAGCTTCTAGTGAGAGCAATAAAGGGAGAGATATTTATTGCATTGACTTCAAATAATTCTATGATAACATACACTCTGAATGCACAGTGGGAAATAGAATGTTTGTTTTCAACTTCAGCTGAACTGTTATGGTATTCAGCCTGCAAAAAAATATTTTCATGGATGGAAACTTGACAAACATTAAAAAAGATACTGACAAATGAATTAGTGCACTTATTTGTAATATGAACAAGTATATTTTAAAGTCTTCCTAACTGAAAGGTAAGAGCAACAAAATAACTGAAACAAACATTGACAAGAAAGGAAAAGATGAATTATTTGTTCCAAAGCAATTTAAATTTATGTCAAGACTTCCCTTCCATTAGCATTAGCAGAATGCAGAAAAATTATGGTATTATTTAAAATCTCTTATGAACTAAAGGTAAAGCAACTATGAACAGATTTATGACAGAATGATTGGTATTGCTGGCAAGGACGTGACACAGAAACCACAATAAATTCAGATTAAACTGTTGAGATAGTAGTCAAAATTACACAGTACTCAGGAAGGTGATAAAATGACATTTAGCAGATCAGATTCTAATGCAAGAACTAGATAAGGTTGTGCAAAAGCCTTGGGTTAGGTGCAGAGATGGAAAGAAATGGAGATGGAGCTTTAGCAAGAGCAGGAAGCAGCCAGCTAATCATAGGTTCAAGTCAAAAAGATAAACATTTCAGCACGCAATCAAAATTGCGAACGATATAATTAGTTGGGACATTTTGAAATGTTCTGTTACGTTGAACTTTTAAAACAGTGATCATTAATGATTAATCATAGGTTTGGGATTCTTCGTCCATGGGTCAATTATATGAAATGATGACAGATCAATTCTTTCAGTCGCCTGGTGATAAATGTCAGCATTGTGTGTTTTAATGTTGATACCACTGCAGACTACACAGAACATCACTGCATTCATATGACAGTATCATAATTCTCCCTTGAAGTCTTGGAGCCTGGTAATGAAAAAGCCACAAAAGAACCACAAGAGGTAAAATGTAAACTATATAGAAGGAATGTTGGAAATTTTGAGCAAGAATTGAATTTTCCAAATCCATACCTTAAATGTTAGTGCACATTCAGAACAACAGGTTGAAATATGTTGTTAACTGTAAGCTAATGAAAAACTTAATTAGAAAGTAAAATTTAACCTAAGCTCAGAGAAATATTACAGCTTTATATTACCCTTTCCTCTCATTCTGAAAAATACATCCATTATACAATGTTAAAGTATTCATTCCGCACCTTCAGACATTTCCTATATAAGAAATGCTATATAAACCTTGTATAGACCAAAAAAGTTTTGGTTACCTTACTAAAGGCCTTAATAGTATTAAAAGCATAGTCTACCCAACTGACATCAGGATGAAAGGGTTATACATTGCTAAAATGAGACAAGCAATCAAAGCTTTTTTTCTTGAACTGCTGTGTTACTCCAGAAACCAATTTAGAGATCATCAGACATCCTTACAGTGTAATGCATTTGTGTGTATTAGAAGGTGTATATATATTAACACGTAGGACCCTGCTTTATGTGGGCAAAAGGAATTGACAGACATTACACCTTTTGCAAAACAAAAAAGGGTCATGGAGACTGCCAATCTTTGCTGCAACATCATGACAATGCCCTGACCTATCAGAATCCAACTGCTTGTTCTCAGAATTAAGATTGATGGCAAGCTTTTTCTGTTTGCTTCACCATTCCAGTTATGGCCCAACCGATCAACATTCTCTTCTTATTCTGTATAAGATAGTGTCTCTTTCTTCAAGCGTGTTTCTTGCATCCTAGTGCAAGATGAAAAGCTTCCACTTCCATGCTTTTTTCGGTTATAAAGGGATATAGAGTCATAGAGATGTACAGTATGGAAACAGACCCTTCGGTCCAACCCGTCCATGCCGACCTGATATCCCAACCCAACCTAGTCCCACCTGACAGCACATGGCCCATATCACTCCAAACCCTTCCTATTCATATACCCATCCAAATGCCTCTTAAATGTTGCAATTGTACCAGTCTCCACCACATCCTCTGGCAGCTCATTCCATAAATGTACCACCCTCTGCGTGAAAAGGTTGCCCCTTAGGTCTCTTTTATATTTTTCCCCTCTCATCATAAACCCATGCCCTCTAGTTCTGGACTCCCCGACCCCAGGAAAAAGACTTTGTCTATTTATCCTATCTATGCCCCTCATAATTTTGTAAACCTCTATAAGGTCACCCCTCAGCCTCCGACGCTCCAGGGAAAACAGCCCCAGCCTGTTCAGCCTCTCCCTATAGCTCAGATCCTCCAACCCTGGCAACATCCTTGTAAATCTTTTCTGAACCCTTTCAAGTTTCACAACATCTTTCCGATAGGAGACCAGAATTGCACGCAATATTCCAACAGTGGCCTAACCAATGTCCTGTACAGCCGCAACATGACATCCCAACTCCTGTACTCAATACTCTGACCAATAAATGAAAGCATACCAAATGCCTTCTTCACTATCCTATCTACCTGCGACTCCACCTAGGGAGTGTTAGTTAGAATAGGCCTAGATCATTGGAATTTAAAAGCTGAGGGGTGATCTTATTGAAATGTACCTTTGGAAGCTGACCGGATGTTTCCTTCAGGAGAGATGACCATTGGAGGTTACAATTTAAAAACAAGGAGTCTCTTGTTTAAGATGCAGATGTTAAAAATTATTTTTTCCACCAGAGCTGTGCATGGAACTCTCTTCCCCAGCCAGTGGTTAAGCCAGGACATTGAATACTTCTAAAGCTTGGACTTGTGATGACAATTGAGTCAAAATGTAATGGGGTAGGCAAGAAAGTAGAGTTATGGTAACAATGAAATCAGTCATGACAGAGCAATCTCAAGGTGCTGTTCCTTTCCTTTCATCCAAACTTATATATGTGTAACTATAAATTGTTGCTGTGGTAAAACACAACAAGACATTTTAAGGAATTATTAAACAGAAGGCATAAGATTTTTAAACAGGTGACCAAACTCTTGGTGCAAGAGGTCAGATTTGAGGAGCATGTTAAAAGAAGGAGTAGGTGGTAGCAAAATGCAAAGGTAGTGAATATTGGAGTTCAGGATTGGGGCAGCTGAAGGCACAGTCACCAATAGGAGAATAATGAAGCTGGTGAAAATTCTCAACATTAGATGTGATTCTACAATTAGATAGCATTTACTGGATAATCCTCGGCGTGTGAAGAATGCACTGACAACCAATTTAGGATTTGCATTGTGATGCACTTTGTGAGTACGCAAAGCTATTTCTATTATTAAATCGGGCTGTGTTGTTTTGCAGACAGAAAGCTTATGTACATACACTGTAGTGTTTCAGCTCAACAGTTGATAGCCATTTGTTGGTTCATTTCGCAGGGCAGGTGGCCATATAGAATCAACACACCTGGTGTAAAATTTAAATAAAGCCTGGCATTTAACTGTCAGTTATCATTAATTGGTACAGTCTCCATGGCAATAGTTCTATCAATCATGTGCCAAATAATCAGCACCCTTCTTTCAAGCAGTATAAATAATGGTTTTTCTCCTTGTCACAATTTTTCCAAGTTCTTGTTTTCCGCAAATTTTATTTTGTTCCCCACACTTAAATATCTAGGTGTCTTTCATTCCTTTTGGCTTTGCTTCTTTTATTTCAGTATTTTAATTCTAGTTTTATATTCAAGTTTGTAACCAAAATGGTGCTGCAGAATGGCAACTTTGTATACTTCTTACTGTGCTCAAGCTTTCCTATACTGGAGTATATGCGACAATAAAATCTAATACTAATTTTAATGAATTGCTAATCTTGCAAATTCGACTGAGGCATGCAAGTCTAAAAGCTTCAAGAAAATTTGTCTTGAAAAGAAAATTGTCAAGAAAATTGAAAATGTTTTTCAATCACAGTTTCAAAAGCATTCTGGGCTTTACATTCGGGGCCTTATTTTTTTCCACTGCACCGAGGAAGCATGTAATATTTTGGTCCCATATAGAAGCAAAATAGAATGGAGAACAACTATATTCGATCTCTTCCTTTGCTACAATATTCTGCTGGAGATGTCACTTTAATGGGCTGTTGTAACTTGTTGCTGAATATGTGTGATGTAGGTTTAGGTTTAGGCTTCACATACCAATGGAAACGATGTGTGCGGTTTTGGGCAGGGGTGATGGGTTTTGTGGAAGGGTGTAAGAGGGAGTGTTCCTTGGATCAAGTCACTCATCCTCTATCACTCTCTTCTTATCTCATCTGCTGGTTTAACTTTGAATGTATTGGCTTTAAACTAGAAACTATCAAGAATTTGTTTCTTCAGTTCTGGTAAGGGATATTTTCAACATGAAATAATCAACTCTGTGTCACTTTACCGAAGCTCCCAACCCTCCACACTTTTCCAACATGTTTTTGTTTCTATTTTTATTAGACAGTATTAGTTTGTACCTCTTTGCTAACTGGGATAATTACTGCAGTGTTACAGCCACTAGGCATGATCTGATCCAATTTCAGTGTTCCATATTCTTCTAGTTTTTCTATTCTCTGACAAAATTACCGCAGCAATTCTAATTTCATTGGGAACTTTACATTTTTGATAGGTTCAGCAATCTATAGGGCAGTTGCATTTCCGTTGCTGAAGTATTTCCTTTTAAATGACCTTTATGACTAACTGCTGGATCTTAATGTGTTGCTCTTAAAAAAATTAGAATAGATTCTAAATCAATCACAAGGACAGCCATTATCAATTTGTCTGAAAGCCAAACGATGCTCATTTTTTCTGGCCTCAAAGTTCTTCATCATCACAGGAGTGTGTCTTTTGATGATGATGGAATTGGGGTGAACTTCTTCAGTTCCTATAGTGTGAATTATTGTATAAACAAATTTCCATACCAATAAATAATCACCTGATTGTGATGATTTAATGAAAAATTTCAATTGAATATCAATACCAAATTCTTAATGTGTAACCCAAAGTCCTGACACTTGCAAAAAGATCAGTACAGTGCAGGAACAGGCCCTTTGGTCCACCAAGACTGTGCCAATACATAATGCCTTTCTAAACTAAAAGCATTTGTCTCTGTGCTGTTCATATCTCTCCATTCCCTGCCTAATCATATACTGCAACTGTCGAGATGCCTCTTAAATGCTGCTATCATATCTGCCTCTACCATTTCATCTGGCAGCGTGTTCCAAGCACTTGCTAGCCTCTGTGTAAAAACACTTGCCTCTCACATCTCCTTTAAACTCACCCCCTTTTACCTTAAACATATGTCCCCCTAGCAATTGACATTTCCAACTGGGAAAAGCACTCTGACCATCCATGCCTGTCATAATTTTGTAAACTTCTGTAAGGTTGCTCCTCATCCTTCAACATTCAAATAAAAGTTATTAAACAATCTGCTGGAAAAAAAAGTTCTTACACTGAGATTTCATTCAGCATATGTGATTACACTAAATCTGCATTCAATTTGGCTCAAAGGAGCTGTCAATTAATCCAAATGATGATTACATGTAATTGGCTTACTTTTTTAATCCCTCCAAGGCTGGGAACAAGCCTACAACTATCAATATCAGTAGGAATGCTGGTTTCCTGTCCTTGTTCCCAGAGATGGCCATTCTTTTCATGGTGCATTTGGGTATAGTAGGGACCAGTTATCCAATTGTGCACTTTGTTAAACCAAGTTAAAAGAATAACCTTCCACCATCCTAAACTGATTGGAGGACTGTTTAACTTCACGGAGGCAGTTCCATAACCTGCTGGGAGGCCTGATTTCCTGGAATGCTTACAGGCCTAAATGATTGCATGTGCAACAAAAGGCCGGTCCTGTAGAAGGATGTCCCCAACTCCCCTCTATCCCTCCCAAACATTACACCTCATGCAGCCACCAAAGTATTTTTGGTTAAAGTTTTAAAAGAGTACGTTATTCATCCTCTCAAGCTAGAAGGCCTCTGCTTGGTCCTCTTGCTTCTAGGAGCCCAGCTGACACCCTTATTCTTGGACAGAAAACCTGTCTCCATGGCAATCAAGGAAATCCCAATGAATGACCATTTGCTCCTGGGTGGGTTCAGTCCATCTTGCAAACTCCCATGTAAAACACAATCCTGAGTCCAAAAAGTCCTATCCAGCTTGTTCAAAGGTTTGGCTGAACAGAAAACTTACTTTTTATAGTAAATTTTATTTTTTATCAATTTGAACTGGACCAAGACATTGCATCTAAGGAACTGAGAAACATATAATTGCTGATGATTATCATAAAAAAAATCATTGGGTTTGCTAATGTCCTTTAGGGCAGAAAATCTGTCATCCTTACCTGGACTGGCCTACATGTGTCTCCAGGCCACAGCAATGTGGGTGAATCTTAACTGACCTCTGGACAGTTAAAGATGGGCATCATATGCTGGCCCAGCCAGCGGTACCCACATCTAGAGAATAAATAATAAAAAACAATGGAAGCAAGGATAGGATTTTCCACAGGGTCCTTGTAACCTACATGTCATGGTCAGATGGAGTTTAAAAGCTGACATGATGGGGAAGACAAGCTATCCAGCTGCAATTTTCACTGATGACCCATTCATTGTCAGAAGGTGGGGTGGCATGGTGGCTCAGTGGTTAGCACTGCTGCCTCACAGTGTCAGGCACCTGGGTTCAATTCTAGCCTCAGACGACACTCTGTGTGGAGTTTATTCCGGATGCTCTGGTTTCCTCCCACAGTCCAAAGATGTGCAGGTTAGGTGGATTGGCCATGCTAAATTGCACAGTGTGCAGGCTTGTTGGATTAATCATGGGGAATACAGGATAGAGGGGTGAGTCTGGGTGGGATGCTCTTCAGAGAATTGGTGTGGACTCAATGGGTTGAAAGACCTGTTTCCACACTATAAGGATTCTATTCAATGAAAATCTGCTCTTGAAGCTGCAGGGCCAAAGCTACTCAATCCTGAAGAAGTAGCAGGCTCCTGTCTCAGATTAGTGAAAGAGGGCATCTCAAGATGAAGGAATCTTCAATCCAATCCTTTAAACTATCCAATTTCTCTCATGGGACAACAGCGTCACTACAAGGCCAGTATTTGTACCCATTCCCTAAATACTGAAAAAATTTAAGCGAATCAATGGCCAGGCCACTACTGTGGAATATCTCCATAGGATAGCTGCAGTGGAAGCCAGGCAGGAAGAGACAGCCTCAATGCCTGCATGGGAGTGCTAACTATCGTTTGTTGCTGATCAGGACTGTGCACAGACAGGATGTCCTTTAAACACCACCAAGGACCAAATAGTTTTGGCCCAAGCAGCCTGTCCTGAGTTGCCACTTGGGTCAATGCAGTCTGAGTGATCTGGGGGAACACACAATGGGGAAGAAGGTTAATGATCTTCTCTATTCTGCCAGGATATGTGCTACCATATTTTCTCTGATACATTGCACTTACTCTTTCTCTGCCACTGTACCCACCTCCCATCATGGGTCACGTTCCATCACTTTCACTATTGCCTGCAACATCTCCATCACTCCCTGATACCACTAACTCTCTATGTCCTCTGCTCTGCTTATTCACTTGCTTGGAAACATCTTTCCATCTGCAGGAGAAAAGGATGCAAGTAACATTTATCCGGTCTGTAGAATACTGGATACTTTATTTTGGGGAAATGTTTCCTCCTTGGCAGTTACCCAGCCTGAAAAACAAATGGGTAAACAGACTTGCTGGGTCTTTCAAGATCCCTACTATCCCAGCATGGGAGAAGCTTGTTGCTGATTTTTTTGATACCTCACACTATTTCCAACTTTAATTTATTTTGGTGGAGAGAAGACAAATCTTTCTGCAGGCAACGTGGGACAGCAGGGTTTCAAGAGAAACGGTGTGATTGTTTGTTCTACATTTGGATAGATGCTCCTGGCTTTATGCTAACAAGTACTTTGAGCAGTTGTTATTCTATCCATTCTGCTAATAAAAAGTCTGGATATTGTTAATCAACCCGTTCAAAGATATTACTCCACGTTGCTGGATAAGGTAGGATTTAAACTCTAGTCTTCTTGTCTCCAGGTGGGACACCAGTAGGAAGTCTACATGGCAAGAATTATAATTACTCCAACTCCAATCAAAATTATTGGTCCAATTGATCAATGGAAATGAGCAATATATGTCATTTTGATTAATTTTAGTCACCATATGGGTAGCTAACTAATTAAAATATTAAATATAAAATAATACAAATAGTTATATAAAATAATTACACTGTACTGATCTTCAGGAGCTAATATTTTGCCAAATTACTCTTGGGATTCACTGACATTTTTATTTTCCAAACTGCCACCTGATAAAAGACAGATGGATAATATTTAGTTTTCATGGTATTCTTGTTTTGATTTGGATAATCAGAGCTGGCCAACATGAAACTAGAAAATATATGCAATAGGTCCAAGTTTTATCTTCCAGTTTCTTTAAAAGTGAATGTCTGCTATTGGTTGTTTTTATATATCTGCTGTTGATTAGGAATGATCTTTTAAGAATAATGTTTGATGCATTCACTGACCTCTAAGTAGTTCAACCAATAAAATGTTTCCTTCACGTCATTAGGTGAGCACTTAGAAGCCACTAAAATGTTTTCTGAAACCAGGCATATTTTTAAAATAGCAATTTGACACAAGAAACGTAGTGCTGCAGGATACTGGAACACTAACACATTGCATAATCAGTAAAAATTAGGTTTTTCACTTTGCTGAAATGGGACTACTGGAATAATTATCACTTTACTTTCAGAATAGCTATTGAGCATGTGTATAAGGGCTATGTGGCAGTGATGTATTGCTGGAAAAGTGCAGCAGGTCAGGCAGCATGAGCCCTTTTTCAGGAATGCCCGAAACGTCGATTCTCCTGCTCCTTGGATGCTGCCTGACCTGCTGTGCTTTTCCAGCAACACATTTTCAGCTCTGATCTCCAGCATCTGCAGTCCTCACTTTCTCCTATGTGGCAGTGATGTCAGACCATTCACATGGAATTAGAGTCTGAATCTGTAGGGCTCTAGAAGGATGTCCTTTCTTACCACACCTTTATACATACAGTACTCATCTTTCATAAAACTCATTAATTTTTACTTATAAGAGTGCTGACCATATTTTATGACAGAAACCCTTCCTTTTACTTAGAGGAAATGTAAAATCAGAACAATTGCTTACTCATCGATCACTTCAAAGGAGACAATATATTAGATTGAGGATGATTGCTCTGAAAGTTCAGCAGTTACTTTGTTCATTACAGTACGATGCTGGCAGACCAAAAGGAGACACTCAAACATTATCAAGTGAAAAACAACCAACAAGTGCACACACAAGATTAAACATATGTACTCATTATCACCTTTAACAGGTGCCTTTGCACGTTTGTGAATCTTATGTGCGTATAATAATGTTGTAAATTCAACTTATCACCTGACAACAGCATTTTAACTCAGTAAGTTTTACTAGCCTTAATTTACAAGCCTATTTTAAATGATAATTGTCAGAAAATTTGATTTGTTCAATTAATCTTGCATCTATTAACTATAGACCATTTTTACTTAATGTTTTACTTCAATCTTTGTTTATTTTTACCCAACTTCCCCTCCTCATGCCTGTGTCCTTGTACTTTGGTCTACAAGCTGTTTTAGCACTCCAGTACTTGGCTTTCATGACAAGTCTTCACACCCCCTTTATCTTTTAAACATTGACAGCTAATTGATCATTGAGCAGTTGCACCCCTGACCCATATTTATCTGTCCACACAGTCACTTCCAACAAAAGTAAGTAGATAATCGAAGCCTGAAAGTATTCAGAAAGTTTTCTAAACATATTATTTTCAAACTTTTGCAAACTTTTTCAAAATGACTTGGAGATGCCAGCGTAGAACTGGGGTGTACATCACCCAATGAAGAAGCAGCGCTCTGAAAGCTAGTGCTTCCAAATAAACCTGTTGGACTATAACCTGATGTTGTGTGATTTTTAACTTTTTCAAAATGGTGCACTGTAATCTGAATCTGCCAGCTATATAAATTATAAATGCTGCAATGACATAGCATAAATCAAATCTACACCATGAAAATAGAAAACTTCATCCACCTCTTCATTACTGCATAAATGGAAAACTATTCAATCTGAAGCAATTAGATTTCCTTTCTTGGATATTAGACCACAAACAGTTAGAATGACTTAACATTTGAATGGGCAAGAAAATTCCTATTTTCGGTTTTGTTGTTCCATTGTAGACAGCAGTTACTTGCATTGCACACCAATTTGTCTTTTCATGGTAGTTGGATTCCTGAATTTAATTCAACAATTACTTTTTGTTTTATTTAGCAGTGATCTGTTAACTCATACCACTATTGCTAAAGAATCTACTAGAACAGAATAAAGCTAGAACAGAAATTTGCTTTCAGAAGGTCAAACTGAAGTGGATCATAATGACTGATTGTAACAATGTTATAATCAGTTTATATGTAATGTATTTCTCATTTTGTCTTTTACAAAAATGATTCCATTTGTTTTGTATCAAGAAAGCTCTCACATCCATGCCAATATGATATTTTGTAACTCTGTTGTGGGATGTGGAATGCATTTAGCATTCAACTCTAATTGCACTTGAGAAAGTGATAATTGAGGGTGAGTTGCCTTCTTGAACCATTGCAGTCCACATGCTTTAGGCACTCTGATAATACTGTCAGTGAGGGAACTTCAGTCTTTTAATCCAATGACAGTGAAGGAATGCTTTTATATTTGAAAATCAGCATGCTGTGTGTCTTGAATGGAAACTGGTAGCTGTTGCATATGTTGTTCTTGTCCTTCTCGATGTAAATCTCACAGGTATGGGCAGTGCTGTCAAAGATGGTACACATTGCAACTGAGTGTGTCGGTGATATCAGGAATGATTGTCAGGACTTTGTTCAGTTCCTTGAATATTTTCAAAGTTGCAATAAACTGGACAAGTGGAGACTATTCCATCATACTCCTGTCTTGAGCCTTGTAGATGGCAGAGCAGCTTTGGCAACTCAGTAAGTGAGTCACTCTTTCCAGAATATTTTTCTAAATTATTCATTCACAGGCTGTGTTCAGTATTTGTGGCCTTGGGAAAGTAGTGATAAACCACCATTTAGAATTGCTGTAGTAAATCCACAGTGTCGTTGGGGAGGCAATTCTAGGATAGTGCCCCACCAACAATGCAAGAATGATGTAGTTCCAAGTCAGGCTTGTGTGTGACTCAGCGTGGAATTTGCAGGTGGTGATGTGCTTTCAAGCTTGTAGAGGTTGCAGGTTTCCGAGGTGCTGTCGAAGAGGCTTGATGAATTGCTTCAGTGCAACTTCTCGATGGTACATACTTCTCTCCTGTGTGTCAGGGTAGAGTGAGGGAATACACCAATCAAATCAACTGCTTTGAACCAAATGAAGTCAAATTTGTTGACTGTGGTACTCCAGTCAAGCAGGAGTATTCTGTCACATTGTTTCTGGTAGATGATGGTCTTGCTTTGGGAAGTTAGAAGTTGAGCTACTTGCGGCAGAATTCCCAATCTTTTACCTGCTCATGTAGCCACAGTAATTATGTAGGTGTGCCAGCTGAGTTGCTGATGAATATGACTCCGAATAGGTTGATGCCAGGGGATTTTGTTGCAGTAATGACATTGAATATCAAAAAGAGGTAGTTTCCTGTCAGACATTGTCATTCTTGGCACTTGCATAGCATTAATGTTGATTGGTACATAAGAACCCAAGCCTGCACAGCATACAATTTTTCAAACATGAAGGTACAGCCTGCTTCCTTATTTGAGAAGTTGTGAATGGAACTGAACATGATCTAATCATCCCCAATCATTGATGGGTGAGACGGTGTGTTAGAGTAATGACACTGGATTAGTAATCCAGAAACCAGAAATAATGTTCTGGAGACATGAGTTCAAAACCCATCATGACAGATGGTGAGTTTTGAATTTAATAAAATCTGGAATTAAAATCTGGCCTGATGGTGTCTGTCTAACCACTGTCAATTAAGTAAAAACACACTTGGTTCATCAATGTCTTTGAGGGAATAAACCTGCCATCTTTGCCTGAATTGGCCTACATGCATCTCCAGACTCTCAGTAAAGAAGCTGATTGTTAGTGGCATTCTGAAATGGGTGGCATGGTGGCTCAGTGGTTAGCACTGCTGCCTCACAATGCCAGGGAACCGGGTTCAATTCCCACCTTGGGTGACTCTCTGTGTGGAGTTTAGACATTCTGCCTGTGTCTGTGTGGGTTTCCTCCCACAATCCAAAGACGTGCAAGTCAGGTGAATTAGCCATGCTAATTTGTCCATTGTGTTAGGTACATTAGTCAGGGGTAAATATAGGGTAGGGGAATGGGTCTGGATGGGTTACTCTTCAGAGGGTCGGTGTGGACTTGTTGGGCCGAAGTGCCTGTTCAACACTGTAGGGAATCTAATCAAAACCATTCAGTTTCACCAAGTCAAACTTCAAAGTCTAAACAAAAGAATGAAACTGGACAAACTACCTAACATTGAGCTAGGCATTTGAAACAACACGGTAAAAACAATAACTGCAGATGCTGGAAACCAAATTCTGGATTAGTGGTGCTGGAAGAGCACAGCAGTTCGGGCAGCATCCAACGAGCAGCAAAATCGACGTTTCAGGCAAAAGCCCTTCATCAGGAATAATGAAGGGCTTTTGCCCGAAACGTCGATTTCACTGCTCGTTGGATGCTGCCTGAACTGCTGTGCTCTTCCAGCACCACTAATTCAGAATTTGAAACAACACCACATGCAAAACCCTCTTAACCCACATAACTTCTGCTAAAGTGATGAGAGCTGCCCAATGGCCTCATCAAGGACAGCCTAACATTGTCATATTCAAGATGTCATACATTACAGTCAATGAGGATGGGGATATTTATGAAGCTCTCCTCGAGTGACTTGTTTAATTATTCACCAACATTCATGATTGGACATGGCAGGACTGCCAAGAGTAGACCTGATCTATTGGTTGTAGGATTGGTTAGCTCTCTCCATCACCTGCTGTTCATGCTGTTTGATATACAAGTAGTCCCATTTGGTGGCTTCACCAGGTTAAAACCTCATTTTTATGTACTCCTGATGCTGCTCCTCACTCACCATTGGGTAAAGAGTGATGCCCTGGCTTGGTGGTAATGAGTGAGGGATATGCTGGACCATGAAGTTGCAGACTATGCTGGAGTACAATTCTGCTGCTGTTGATGGCCACAGTGCTTCATGGATCCCCAGTTTTGAGTTGTGGATCTGTTTGGAGTTTGACCCATGTATCATGGTGACAGTGCCATGCAACATGATGGAGGATATTCTCAATATGAAGGTGAGACTTTGTCTCCACAAGGACAGTACACTAGTCACTCTTATTGATACTGTTATGGATAGTTGCATGTTCAGGCAGCAGATTGATAAGAATGAGTTCAAGTATGTTTTTTTTCCCTCACCACCTATTATAAATCCTGGCTCGCAGCAATATCATAGAATCATAGAGATGTACAGCATGGAAACAGACCCTTCAGTCCAACTCAACCATGCTGACCAGATAGCCCAACCTAAATCTAGTGCTGTAGGACCTGACTATTTTGATTAGTAGTGCTGTTGCTGAGCCACTCTTGGTGGTGGACATCAAAATTCCCACCCAGAATACATTTGGTGCCCTTGCCATCTTCAGGCTTTGAAAATGGAGAAAGATTTCCCAACTCTTATATTCATTCCTCTTGCAATAAATTCTAACATTGCCTGACTGATCACTTGTCGTACCTGAAAAAAAACTAATCTCTTGTGATTCATTATTTGTGGTGCATGTGAAGGGCATCTTAGGAGCCCAATGTCTTGTTCTTTTCCTGCTCTTCCTCACAGTTCTCATTAGCATGTCTTTAGAGAGTAGCCCTTGTCCTCACAGAGTCAGTCTCTGATATTCCATAAAGAATTGGAGACCAAAGAGATGTGACTGTATCAGAATGAATAAGTCATCACAACTTCCTGAATATCTAGTGCAAATGTGGTTGGTTACCTTCCAGTGATCACAAGCTGAATGAACTTCGAGGAAATGGAGTATGCTGTGATTGATGAATACCCCAAACTGATCTCAGGACATATTGATTGCTGTGTGTGCAGTCAACGATACTTTGCACCCTGAGGAAACCCAATCACTGTAGCAAAGCCAATGGAGCACTGAGTCTGACAGCCATCCTCCAGGACAAAAGGTACACAAGTTGTGACTTGGAATCAGCACATCAGTGACCTGGGAGATGTGTTATAGGCAACAGACTAGAGATCCTGAAGATGTCACTAGCAGGTACATGCAAGGAGGTGAAAGCAAAGAAATTCAGAGTTGTTATGAACTTCCTGCCCACTGACAATTAGTGGCCACTAAGTGTTCTTCCAGGAGGTTGCAGATTTCAACAAAAATCTGCGTTAAAACCTCAGCCTCTTTTCACATGTTAGCTGTGTCATTTTGAAGAAGTTGATCCTCTGTAGACTGGTTTGGTCTATGGTCTCCTCTGACATGCCACTCTTGTGCCTTCTATTAGTGGTACGTTGGTGTGGAGAAGGCAAATATGTATCCCTAGCGCTGTTGCTTGTTACTCCTCGTCAGAAGTCAGGGCTACTGTTGCAAAACTCGCTGTCCTGCTGCACTGAAGGCTAACAGCAAGGATATTGAAATAAACTCCAAAGAAACTTTTTTTAAAACCCTTGGAACTGACTAACAAAGTACAGTAGAACCTCCGTATCCCCGGATTTGGTTTCCGCAGTTTCAATTATCTGTGGTTTAATGCGGCCTGAAAATATTATATGGAACATTCCAGAAATAATTCTCGTGGCTGTCAGGGAGGTAAATTTCCCAATTTAAATGATAGAGTTCGATACTATCTATGGTTTCGAGCATCTGCGGTAGATCTTGGAACATATCACCTGCTAATACAGGGTGGGGGGGTGGGGTGCACCTGTAATAAATTCAGTCTCTCATAACAAGCACAAACCTTTCATTAAGGCTTATAATAAACTTTGTAATTTCACTCTTTGAAAGCTCCCTTACATATCTTTTAGATTGTTCGATGTTCCGATTGTTGTTTCAACTTGTTGACTCTGGTGAATTTCGCATTGGTTAGCAGTTACTGTTGAAAACAGAATGTAGGGTTAAATACAGAGTTACCTGCCACTTTGTACATTGCAGGTACCTAACAGCTGCACTGGAGTTTCCTACTGTCTACAAACTGACTGAGATTTAATCTCTAAAATGAGTGGGATCATGTCAGATTCTCAATCTCATGTCACTTTCTGAGACTTTAACCCAGTGCCTCCCCTTATCATTGAAAAATCTGCTCCATGTCTCTTTGCCTGCATTTGTAAAGTTGTGAAACCATTGAGGAAAGTTGCTACCATAGTTAAAAAAAAATGAATCTCCAATAAACAACCTTGCAAAACTTGACAAAATACTAGACACATTTTAATGTTACTCCCATTTCTATTGTATATGATAGCAGACAAATCAGAATGGGATCAGGTCCAAAATTGACAATTTAAGTCAATCACCCCAGCTTCTTTTAAATAAGAATTCTTCCCATTAGTCACTGATGTCTCATCAAACCAATTAATACCTTTTCTCTTAATTTCAGTAGAAACAAGTAAAATGGCATAGTCCTGGAAAATATTACACAGAAAGTTACGTTAATGTACATATTCAAATGCAGTGTTAATTACAACTTTGATTAACTTAAAATACAAACATTCCCAACACAATGTTAATCAATCAAAAACAAATCTTGAATAGAGAATCAAATATTTATAATTCTTCAAGACTGCATTTTGAATGACAGTGCCCAGGTTGGTCTTAATTTTTTTAAAATTAACAGATGTAAGCAGATGTTGAATAGCACTTTTTCATAAACATATATTTTGGAAATGAGCTGAGAAAACAATCCCAGAGAAAAGGACCTGTTTCTGAAACAGTTAAAGGCAAATAAATCTTCCCTCAAATATTGCTGCATTGAGTGTATGGTTTTACTGGATTCATTAACACAGGCTGAAAGTCAACTGTAGCAAATTAACCAAGTGATAATTCGTATTTATTCGAGAATTAGAAAGCAATAATTTGGCAAAAGTATGTTTAACAAGTGAAATATCACAGGATCAAATAAAAATGAGAAAACTGCTAAAATAGGAGAATTGTGCTTAATAAAGTTACCAAAGTAAATCAACACACACAAGGAAATTTCATTATTACAAACTTGCAGAGACTGGCAGTATGGTTCAACTTATTAAGGATCCATCTTATTGGAATTCTGGCTCCATCACTAGTTATTAATGCAGCTGCCACTGGGACCAATAAAAGTAACCTATAAACAACAGGGTCAAGCAACAACATTTATATTAATGAGGTTTCACTCCAGAAATCTATTACCTTACATTTAAGACAGACTCTCGCTATCAATTATGCTATTTTAAAATCTTTGGTGTATCTAAAATATCTGAGTGGCAACTGTTAGATATATTTCAGTTTTACAATCAGATTATCGATAAAACATAATTAATAGAATTCCCTAAGCAATTATCAATTCTTTATAAGGCATGATTATACACATAGAACTCAAGCAAATCAACTGCACAATTGCTTTAAAAATAATTGAAATCAAAGAGAGATTCAACACATCAAGAGAGGATACTATTGAGTTCCTTGGGTGCAAAAGCTACAATTTTCAGCATGGCTCTGTCTTTGCATTTCCCGCTGATGTAGTCGTACAAATCTCATTCCCCACATAATTACCTGGGAATTACAGGCCAGTTAGTCTTACTTTGGTGGTAGGCAAAGTAATGGAAAGGGTACTGAGGGATAGGATTTATGAGTATCTGGGAAGACACTACTTGATTAGAGACAGCCAGCACGGATTTGTGAGGGGTAGGTCTTGCCTTACAAGTCTTATTGAATTCTCTGAGGAGGTGACCAAGCATGTGGATGAGGGTAGAGCAGTGGATGTAGTGTACATGGATTTTAGTAAGGCATTTGATAAGGTTCCCCATGGTAGGCTTATGCGGAAAGTGAGGAGGCATGGGATAGTGGGAAATTTGGCCAGTTGGATAGAGAACTGGCTAACCGGTCGAAGTCAGAGAGTGGTGGTAGATGGTAAATATTCAGCCTGGAGCCCAGTTACAAGTGGAGTTCCGCAGGGATCAGTTCTGGGTCCTCTGCTGTTTGTAATTTTTATTAATGATTTGGAAGAGGGAGTCGAAGGGTGGGTCAGTAAATTTGCAGATGATACGAAGATTGGTGGAGTTGTGGATAGTGAGGAGGGCTGTTGTCGGCTGCAAAGGGACTTAGATATGATGCAGAGCTGGGCTGAGGAGTGGCAGATGGAGTTCAACTCTGTCAAGTGTGAGGTTGTCCATTTTGGAAGGACAAATAAGAATGCGGAATACAGGGTTAACGGTAGGGTTCTTAGTAAGGTGGAGGAGCAGAGGGATCTTGGGGTCTATGTTCATAGCTCTTTGAAAGTTGCCACTCAGGTGGATAGAGCTTGTAAGAAGGCCTATGGTGTATTAGCGTCCATTAGCAGAGGGATTGAATTCAAGAGTCGTGAGGTGATGTTGCAGCTGTACAGGACCTTGGTAAGGCCACATTTGGAGTACTGTGTGCAGTTCTGGTTGCCTCACTTTAGGAAAGATGTGGAAGCTTTGCAGAGGGTGCAGAGGAGATTTACCGGGATGTTGCCTGGAATGGAGAATAGGTCGTACGAGGATAGGTTGAGAGTGCTAGGCCTTTTCTCATTGGAACGGCGAAGGATGAGGGGTGACTTGATAGAGGTTTATAAGATGATCAGGGGAATAGATAGAGTAGACAGTCAGAAACTTTTTCCCCGGGCACAACAGAGTGTTACAAGGGGACATAAATTTAAGGTGAAGGGTGGAAGGTATAGGGGGCATGTCAGGGGTAGGTTCTTTACCCAGACAGTGGTGGGGGCATGGAATGCGCTGCCTGTGGGAGTGGCAGAGTCAGAATCATTGGTGACCTTTAAGCGGCAAGTGGATAGGTACATGGATAGGTACTTAAGCTAGGACAAATGTTCGGCACAACATCGTGGGCTCACCTTCCACCCTACCAACCTTCGCATAAACCAAATCATCCGCTGACATTTCCGCCACCTCCAAACAGACCCCACCACCAGGGATATATTTCCCTCCCCATCCCTTTCCGCCTTCCGCAAAGACCGTTCCCTCCATGACTACCTGGTCAGGTCCACACCCCCCGCTTCAACCCACCCTCCCATCATGGCACCTTCCCCTGCCACCGCAGGAATTGCAAAACCTGTGCCCACACCTCCTCCCTCACCTCCATCCAAGGCCCTAAAGGAGCCTTCCACATCCATCAAAGTTTTACCTGCACATCCACTAATATCATTTATTGTATCCGTTGCTCCCGATGCAGTCTCCTCTACATTGGGGAGACTGGATGCCTCCTAGTAGAGCGCTTTAGGCAACATCTCCGGGACACCTGCACCAATCAACCACACCGCCCTGTGGCCCAACATTTCATCTCTCCCTCCAACTCTGCCGAGAACATGGAGGTCCTGGGCCTCCTTTACTGCAGCTCCCTCACCACCAGACGCCTGGAGGAAGAACGCCTCATCTTCCGCCTCGAAACACTTCAACCCCAGGGCATCAATGTGGACTTCAACAGTTTCCTCATTTCCCCTTCCCCCACCTCACCCGAGTTCCAAACTTCCAGCTCAGCACTGTCCCCATGACTTGTCCAACTTGTCCTACCTGCCTATCTCCTTTTCCACCTATCCACTCCACCCTCTCCTCCCTGACCTATCACCTTCATCCCCTCCCCCACTCATCTATTATACTCTATGCTACTTTCTCCTCACCCCCACCCTCCTCTTACTTACCTCTCCACCCTTCAGGCTCTCTACCTGTATTCTTGATGAAGGGCTTTTGCCCGAAATGTCAATTTTACTGCTCTTTGGATGCTGCCTGAACTGCTGCACCACTAATCCAGAATCTGGTTTCCAGCATCTGCAGTTATTGTTTTTACCACAATGATAGTTGCCAGTATAGCCTGAAGTGCATCATTGAAATGCAGCAAATCATTATAAGTGGTTCAGAAATGTGCCATGAAGGTTCTTAGAGGTTTGCATATGTTGGATGCCAGTATCTGTGCACATGGGATTGATGTAACTGGTGCTGATGGAGGATGCCTAGAGGTTTTGGTCCCCAAAGCTGAACATGGATGTCCTTTGGAACAAGCAGTAAGACGAAGTTGCCAGGTCCCCACCCCAATTCCCATTTGTTGGTGCATTTGGTAAGAAATGAAGCAGAATATTAATGAGATGCTATTCGTAAGTCATTTATAAGCTATAATCCTCCCATACCTGGCACATCACAACTTGCCTCGTGAGAGACACACCTTGCTGCTCAGTAGATGGATAAAAGATGGAGCAAAATACTCTATATATTGAGATAGCCTCACTGAGCTTCTCAAGCAATTCTGTCCTGGATATCGCCATAGGTCACACCTCTTAGATCCCTATCAGGTTCCACCCAAAATGCCAACAAGAGTTGAAATAATGATTTTTAAAGATTTAGGATAATCTCCATGCTTTTGTACACTATAAAGTTTATAACGATTTTTCCATCAGATTTATTCTCTTGTCCTGCCATCATCATAGATTTGTGCACATACACCATGAGGTCTCTGTTCTGCATTCCATTAAAAACTATTTCATTTAGTTTATATTGCTTGTCCTCAGACACTGCTCCAAAATGCATGACTTTACCACTTCCCTGTTTGAAATATCATTTACCATGACCTGAAAGTTCCCCAAAATTAGCCAAGTTTAAATTTTGAGGTCTTTTGAGCAAGCTTTCTCCCCATAAGCTTTAGCAAGTTATCTCACCAAAATCCTTGCTGCTGACCTCATTAATTATAAACCAGGTTTCTATGGCAGCATTCCCATGATATCTTACAGTCACTAGCAGTGAGTAGTGTGCTTACTGCTGCTGGGACCTTCTGGCATTTCTATGCCAGCTTGGCATCATCTTTCAAGCCCAGCCCTGCACCAGGTTAGCCATTGCCAATCATGACCAGCATGTTAGAGGAGACATAGTGGGAAGAAAATGAATAAAAGGAAAGCTTCTGAGGGAATATAGGTGGCAGGTGTGACACTTCATTGTAAATGGAATGCTAACTTTTATTGAACAACAGGAAAAACAAAGAAAGACAAACAAAAGCTGCATTTGCAGTAAACTTGGCTTTCGAGCAACAACACTTTACAGTCAAGGAATGATGATGTGTTCACCCAAAGCAGATTTATTGGAAACCTATCTGTCTTGTTACACGACATGAGGCATTGCTCTATCATGTTGAAGGTGATCTCCCTCCAGCTCAATGACCTCATGTACCTCCTTAGAAGATGGTTGCTAACACTCTCCTAGCTCCTCAGCATCCAGCACATCCACTCTTTGTCTGCTTTAGTTGTGCAGAGTGCAGTGTGCAAGATTATGCAGGACACTCTCTGCAGACTGCAACGTGAGGACTGCCTCCCAGACTGATCCAGAAGGCCTATGGTTAAAGAAGGTCTGCAGTGCACCTATGTTCAGGCCCGGTCAGGATGTTACAGAATGAAGTAATCAGCCATAGGTGCAGCCCTTGCTTGCCAGTAAATATCCTTATAAAGCATCTGGCCCTTGAACTAAAACAAGATGTGAGCTTTTTCAAGGATAAAGGCATTTTCATTGATGTCTAAGCTGGAGTACAAATGATCAAAGATGACGTAGACTTAGACTTTGACCGTACAGAATCCTTTTCTGTTAATGAAGTTTGCTGTGTTATCATATAGCTCTCTCAATGCAACATGTATACAAACGATTGCCACGCATCTAGAAGAAGCCAGCTACATTGACAACGCTTACTGACTGGGCTGCAGCATCGATGTCACAGCATTATCTGTGTAATATTAATGTACCATAGTGTAAGTCATCCCTTAATTATTCACTGCAAGCATGACAGGATTATTATCCTTTTGTGTACCAAAAGGCAAGGCAAGACAGAAAACTTTGTCTACGATTCCTCCATGAGGCAGAAAAGCACAAAGGGCAAGGCAAGTTCAAGAGAAGGTTCTGTGAGCATCAAAACAGGAGCAAAATAAATGACCACTAAGAGAACAAGCTAAGGTCTCTGCTTGAATAAATAAGATGGATGACTGTTCCTAAGCATAACATGTTGTGGCAGCAGCTTTGTAATAAAACTGGTCTGTCAGAACTGAACTGTATTTTGATCGAGTCCAAGCATGCCCGAGGTGTTGCAGCTGGTGCTTGTGTGAGGCCACCTTCAGTGGATGGTGTGTTGTGGAAATGAGCAATCAGTCACTGTCCATGGAGTTTGCCTGGTGGTGTTGGGGTATACTGGCCAAAATAGATGCCCAGATAAGACGTAAGAAAGATGCAGCCATCAGGTACCTGCTTAGGCTTTTATGTTGGGAAATAGTAACAACTAGCTTCTCACAATTGACTGAGAGAATAGCAACCTGCATAAAAATCAGCTGAGATTATATCATAATGAGATAATTCTGCATGAAAATAGACATGCTGGTAAGATTGTCATCCAGCCACCAAAACCTTGGGTGGAAATTCAGACTTTTTTGTCTCAAAATCAAGCATCTCATTTACCAAATTAACCATATTTCCAAAGTTATGTGCCTATGTCATACGTGAGCTGAGAAATGTCTGCACACTGTGTCTGCTTAATTAGGGTCTGTTTCTATCTTCTACATTGTTTACTACATTTTGAGTTCCATCTGATCTGTAAACTTTGACAATATGTGTTACATATGCAAGTTCAAGCCATTATCGTAGAATTGGTTCTAATATATAGGGACAATTGCATACCTCCATCCAGTCTGAACAACAATCACCCTCTTGGCTTTCTATTCCTTAGTCAATTCCATCACTGCCTGTTTAATCTCAAGAGGATCAATTTTATCATATCTATTATGCAACACTTAAGTACCTTAAGAAAATCCATATGCATAATATCAACTGTACTATCTTCTGCAGTCACTCCATTGCTTCAAAGAACTCCAGACAGGGTAATCAAACAGGGTTACAATAAAACAAAGAACTATAAGACCATAAAACATAGCAGCAGAATTTCGGTCATTCTGCTTTGGCATTCAATCATGGCTGTTACATTTCTTAACTCCATTCTCCCGCCTTCTCCCTGTAATCTTTGATCCCCTTAATAATCATGAACCTACCTATCTCTGTCTTAATGACCTGGCCTCCACAGCTTTCTGTGGGAATGAATTCCATAGATTCACCATTCTCTGGCTGAAGAAGTTTCACCTCATCTCCATTCTAAAGAATCTTCTGTCTCCTCAGGCACTAGTCTCTCTTGCTAATGGAAATATCTTCCCAACATCTACTGTATCCACGCCTTTCAGTATTCTGTAAGTTTCAATTAAACCGCCCCATCATCCTTCTACACTCCATCGAGTAGAACCAGAGTCTTCAAACATTCCTCATGGGTTAAGCCTTTCATTCCGAGGATCATTGTTGTGAACCTCCTCTGGACCCACTCTAGGCCAGTACAGCCTTCCTGAGGTATGGGCCCAAAATTACTCACACTATTCTAAATGTGGACTGAACAGAGCCTGAATAAAGCCTCAGGAGTACACCCTTGCTGTTGTATTCTATCGCTCTTGAAATAAATGCCAACATTGTACTTGCCTTCTTAAGTATCAACTCAACCTGTAAGATAACCTTAAGAGAATTTCTATTCCTGATGAAGGGCTTTTGCCCAAAACGTTGATTTTCCTGCTCCTCGGACACTGCCTGACCTGCTGTGGTTATCCAGCACCATTCTAATCTAGACTCTGGTTTCCAGCATCTGCAGTCCTTGTTTTTATCTACCTTCAGAGAATCTTGGTCTAGTATTCTCAAGTCCCTTTGCACTTCAGATTTCTGAATTTTCTCCCCATTTAGGAAATAGTGTATGACTCTATTCTTCCGACCAAAGTGTATGACCTCATTGTTTCCCATGTTGTATTCCATCTGCCACTTCTTAACCCACTTTCCTAACATGTCTAAAATCCTTCTACAGCCTCCCCGCCCCTTCAATACTACCTGTCCCTCCACCTATCTTTGTATCACCTGCAAACTTAGCCAGAATGCTCTCAGTTCCTTCATCTAGATCATTAATGTATAAAGTGAAAAGTTGTGGTCCCAACACTGATCCTTGCAGTGCACAATTAGTCACCAGCTGTTGGTGGATGTGGATGCTGACAGACCTGAAACAAAAACAGAAATTGCTTGTGAAATACAGCCACTCTGGTGGCATCTGTAAAGAGAAAACAAAGTTAATGTTTCATGTTTAGCGACCAATTTTTAATCTTCAGGATTCCTGAAGAAGAGCTGATGCCCGAAACATCAATTCTCCTGCTCCCTTGATGCTGCCTGACCTGCTGCGCTTTTCCAGCGACACATTTTTCAAAACAAAATTTTCTTCACTACATCTGACAATCTGGAAAAGTGACATTGTTCATTTTTCATCTCTTTTGCAACAAATTCATACTGATCAGAAATGAATACTTATATATCTACAAGTTCCAATCCTTTTCAATCAAACCTATTAATCTGGAACAGCTTCAATATGGAATCAACGTTTTCACTGACAAGAAAATGTTTTTCTCTACTATCTGCACTAGCTAACCCAAGTAATTTACATTTAGCAAAAATGTCAACTCTCTAATGACAATTTTGGAATAAAGTCATCACTGGACTCGAAATGTTAACTCTGCTTTTTCGAAACAGACTTTGCTAGACATATTGAGTTTCTTGAGCAATTTCAAGAATCAAACAGGGTTTACTTTTAACTCAGGAGAAAATTAATGATAAAAGAGAAGAAAAGGCAAGTTAAAACTCAATATATCTTGAATCCATAAAATTAACTTCCTTTTTTAATTTAGATCTTGTTTAAACAGACATTATTAGAAAATGATTCATGTGATAACAATTTAAATGATTGGACAGTGATAGCAAAATCAATAATTTTAAAATGAAATATGTAAATCAATACAATGTCTCAGTGTTGTTCCCCTTATCTGTCTATGCCCACATGTCTTGTGGTGTACAAATAGCATTCAATAGTATCTGATGAAATCTTTCCTGCAGTATTAAATGTCTTCTTTCAAAGAGTTAGAGGAATTTCAACAGCAAAACATCCAAACCCTGCTTTCAGATATTGCAGTATAACAAGGCTTTTTTGTTCTGTATGGAGTTACCTACTTTATCTAGATAATGAGTTCAGTTACTTCTTTCACATTTTATCAACAGCAAACTTAATAGTTTGAATTTCTAGCTTTTATTTGTCAAATTCAACAACTTTTCTCAAAAGCTAAGTTGAACATTCCTTTACTAGTTTGAAATCATTTACCAGCTAAAGCTCTCTGGTAAGGGAGTTGGAGTAATGGTATTCTAACTGACCTGATGATCAGTGACCTAGGTAATGTCATGGGGACACACTTCATATCCCAATATGGAGGATGGTAGAATTTGATTTTTCTTTATTCACTTGTTGGACTCACTGCTCATCCCTTAATGCCTTTGAGATGATGGTGGTGATCTGCCTTCTTAAACTGGTGCAGTCCTCATGCGGTAGGCTGACCCACAGTGCTCTTAGGGAGGGTGTTCCAGGATTTTGATGTAGCTACAGTGAAGAAACAGCAATATATTTCAAGTTAGGATGGTCAGTGGCTTGGAGGGTTGCTTGCAGATAATGTTTCCATGTATCTGCTGCCCTTGTCCTGCTAGACAAAGGTTTGTGGGTTTGGAAGGTGCTGTCTAAGTATCTTTAGTGAATTTCTGTAATGCACTTTGTAGATAGTACACACTGCTGATACTGAGCATCAGTGGTGGAGTAGGTAGATGCTTGTGGATATGGTGCCAATCAAGTGGGCTGCTTTGTCTTGGATGGTGTCAAGATTCTTGAGTGTTTTTGGGGCTTCACCCATCCAGTCAGGTGAGGAGTATTCCACCACACACATGACTTGTGCCTTCTGGATGATGGACAGGATTTGAGGGAGTCAGGAGGTGAATTACTCACCACAGTATTCCTGGCCTCTGACCTGCATTTGCAGCCTTTTTTTTATATGATGAGTCTATATAAGCTTCTGGTCAGCAAAAACAAATCAAAAGATGCTTGTTGCATTATTGCGTAGCACTTGGAATAGCAGAGCATCTTTAAGGCATTTAGATAACATCACAACACGATCAGGTTAAAAGGCTTTACTTTGCCTTCTGGAGTCACCATGTGTTGGAGTCAGTACAGAGTGTAGTAAGTCAACCAGTCATGTCAAGTGTTACCAGTATATAATGTAACCATACAGCAGTAAACACAGACCCACACTGAGATCTAAAAGCAATGTAAACTGATAGCGTTGTCAATAAACTTCAAGATGTCTTTCTCAATCAGAATCCAGTCTTTGTTGTATATGATACATCAGCTAACATATAGGGAAATCCTCAAACTGTATCACACTGGCAGTGGTGTTTGACCCAAGAAACTACTTCGGAGCTCACAATGAAGTTAGATCATTATCCTTTTAAATAACATTATCGGGCAAATGTTTTGTGCCACTGATTGCTTGAACTAGAGGGATTGCATTAACTGATCTTGTATGATCCAATATGGAAGATTATGTATAAACTTATTTTGAGAGGCTGTTTTGCTTCACATTCTACACATTTTATATGTTTTTGGCACTCTTTAATCCAAAAAAAACCCTTGAAACACTTACACTTTTGAACCAAGTTATTAATTGATGAAAAGAACACAACTGAAATATGAATATTGTGAACTGTATACCATTTGGACACAGTAACTTTTTAAAAATTTAAGTGACATCATTTTCTTCAGTTTTAATTCTTTATCAGCTGTCTTCTCACCGAATTGTTACAGCTTCTATCCTTGTGGCCTTTCACTTTTACTGGTGCACTTCTCTGAGGATACAGAAGGCAAATTATTGGTTAATATCTCTAGCATTCTTCCATGCTCCATAAGAAGATTTTTTAAAAAAATTTTGAGCAGGTCGACCTTTAGTGTAACTAATCTTTAATTTTTAATGTACTTATAATATTCTGTACCACTTCCCTTCATATTACACATGCCAGGTTTTCATTATAACTACTATTGGCCTTTCTAATCTCATTTATTGCTTTCCCTCTACTTTTTATATATTTGGCTTGATTAACTTTATTACTACTAAGGTTGTAATATGATTTCTTTTAAGCTTCATTTTAATTTCTATGCTTGTCGAAGGAGCTCCAGCCTTTGCTGCATCACCTTTACTTCTTTAGGGAATATGTCTATTCTATACCTTAATCAATCGAATATAATACAAAGACTCAAGAGATTTCCAGTCAGAGCTGGTAAATGGGAAGTGTAACTTCTTTGCGACCTAATGTATCAGAGATTCCATGAGAGGCAATGTTCCTTTCAACCCGGTGTTCACAAATGACCTACATCATGCACATAAATGGAAGATATAATAACCTTAGAGACAATAACTGCAGAATGATTCCTAAATACTGAATAAAGGGGTTAAATATGTCATTTTAAAAGGCTCCATTCATATTAAAGAGATTAGAAAACACTTAAAAAATTGATTAGTTGCTCAACACCTTTCTGGAGAAAGAACTTTTAAAAGTTGGCTTCCTCAACTGGTTCTTGGTGGAAGAGGAAATCCCACCTCTCACCACCCTGTCCAGCAGGACCTACTGGTGTCTTGCCCCAAAGCTGGACATCAACGTTCTCCATATCTGGCAAAATGTCAGGAATTGTTCAGGGCAACATTGGACTGACCATGCTTGTTCGGGTACACAATGGCCTCTTAAAATGGTGCCATCATCAGGGCTGCCGGTCAATTCTGGGATATCCACTGAATGGCAAGAATTGGAGCATGGTAAGATTGTTTTAGAATTGAACAAGAGGGATGCCATATGGAGGATTAGGTAGTTGATGAGGCAAGTTTCAAAGGGTACAGTAAGAAAACTCAGTGGACTTCATGGCAAGAAACCGTCAAGAAAACTCACTTATCCAAGAAACATAAGGTGGAGCCACATGTGTCTTATTGCCGGAACTGTCAGCTGCATTTGTATCTGTTCAGTGTGATTCTACTCGCTTAAATGAACAGGGCAGTGGCAGCAGGAAAATGGTTGAAAACCATTCTTCTAATATCTATGTCATCAAGTAATAGACCTTTAATGTTGCTAACTCACCTAAGGCATTGCATCCCTCTGTTTGGCTTTGCAACCCATTATTGTTGTCATTTGTCACCATCCATCACAGTTTTTCTGCCTTCTGAATTATTTCGAAACAAAAACATCACAAAAACAAACATACAGTATACAGGGCTAGTGATAATTTATTGTGCTAAAAATACCATGAGGTATATAATGCTACATCAATGAAGTGCTCCACATGGCTATGTGACTTGGTAATGGTATTATTCATTCATGCTGTAAAAGTCATAGGTCGTCTCATACAATGAGGCTAAGTCCATTGGCACATTGATGTTATGATTCGATTATTTACAGTATGGAAACAGACCCTTTGGCCCAACAAGTCCACACCGACACTCCGAAGAGTAACCCACCCAGACCCATTCCCCCTGACTAATGCACCTATCATTGTGGGCAATTTAGCATGGCCAATTCACCTGACCTGCACATCTTTGGACTGTGGGAGGAAACCAGAATACCCGGAGGAAACCCACACAGACACGGGGAGAATGTGCAAACTCCACACAGACAGTCGCCCAAGGTGGGAATTGGACCTGGGTCCCTGGCACTGTGAGGTATCAGTGCTAACCACTGAGCCACCATGCCACCCCACGGTTATCTGGTGACCTTTCAACTAATATATTGGTCGTTCCTTACATAGTTCTTTATGTAGCAGATCCGGATATAACCCTAGCTGAATTTACTGTTCGAAATTATCCTGAGGGTTAGGGCTGTAGTGACTTTCTTAAACAAATGGATAATAGGTCAAGGGGAGGGGAGTGAGGAGATTTGTCAGGAGAAGTAATCATTCACCTTTCACAGTTACTATGCCAGATACTAGGTAAGTTCAGTAATGACAAAGATACTCACAAGTGGAAGTAAAGGTCACAAGGAGGAGAAATCAGTTCTCCTCTGTTAACCCATTTTTTGTTTGTGTTATAATTCCAACTGATGTTATTACCAACAAATCAGACCCCAGACAGAAACCTGGCTGGACAGATCGTAATTTGATTTGTTTTTGTTTTATTGAAGTGATCTCTCACAGAAATATAATCATGTAATGTCATAGATTTTGCTTTGAAAATAAGACAGAACTTCATCAACAAAAAAAGAAGCTAAAGTAGAATAAACCAAAGCATCTACTTACAATGCAAATTCAAATATCATTAAACACACAGTATAAATATAGTCTCATTCATCCCAACACACCCCTATATACATTGAAATGAAACAAAAGAGCTTTTGCACACTACCCAAAACACACCTAGTACAGTATCTAAAACATCACTTGTACAACACTTATACCAGAGTTGCTGATTCTAACATCTCTGTAGCTTTAAGTCACCTGCAACTTCAACTTTTACACTGAAGCTGCAGATAGCTTCTTTTGGGTCATAAATCTATGGAATTTATTACCCGAGAGTATGAAGAATGTTGAGACATTCAGTAAATGTAATGAGGAAACAGACTGATTTTTAATTTGTAATGGACTGAAGAGTTATGGAGAGTGGGCAGGAAAGTGGAGTTGAGGCCGTGATGGGATCAGCCATGATCATATTAAATGACAGAGGGACTGAATTTCCTCCTCCTGCTCCCAGTTCTTATATTCCTGGAGCCATTATATAGCTGAGCTTCTATGTATCAGCTTTAAGTAAACTCTTTAAGGTTTTATCATAACCCTTTCGGTGTAGGACTAATGCTATTCTTTGCTCAAAGACAATCTAGTTTATTGTATCTTTTATTCCTCAGGAGTACTGGTCTATGCAGTCATTGGCACTCCAAGGATTTCACAGTATTGTCCAAAGCTCAAAGTAAATCTCAAACCAAAGTTCTTACTCTCTACGCTATGGGTGTTTATCTTAAGCTTTAATAAAGAAAACACCTTCCATTAGTCCAACTGAGATCCAATTGTTTTTCTGACTGGCTTGCAAAACAATCTAAGTTAAACAATCACCTTCACTCTAAAGCCAGGCCCCAAAAGCTGTTTTAAAAGAAATCACCATTGCTACAGAAGTATTTTCAAGTGAATTATTAACTTGAGTCACACAAAAATCCCACTAGTTATTAACTCAAGACAAACATCCAAATTTACAAGAAATTACATTAAAAATATACGTACATCCCACAGTTTACATCACAGATGGCTGAAACAAATATTTTTATTTCTTTTTTGACACTTAGTTATCACATTTCACTTGAAACATACTTTAAAAATCACTTTATCCAAGAAGGTCTCAGGTATTAAAGTTGGTTGATTCAAGTTGAATATTGATTGTTAATATTTACCATTATCATACCTATAGGCATTCACTGGATTCAGCCTATTCAGTTTATTCAAGTACACATTTTATTCTGTGCCCTAATCAATATTGTGTTCCATGGAAAGAATCCCTCTGAAAGGCTTAAGACTGCAGAAATTTCATTTATATACTTATACTCTTCAGTGAATTGATACTTCTTCATATGATGGAATGGTGAGAGAAAGCTTCAGTAGTACATGAAGCATGCTTCTCCTTCACTACACAATCCACATTTTCTTCTCCAGAGTGAGAATGTAGGATTGTTCAGGCTACAACACCCACCTTTTCTTTGGAAATCTCATTTGCACGTTTGCTCAATAGATAATTATAGTGCTGTGGAGCGGATATAAAATAGCTCTGAGCAGATGGATTTAAAGATAAATATAATGAAGAAAGATGCCTAAATTAAATAAAAGAAACGCAAAGTAAAGCCACATCCATGCATTCTATAATCCCAATTTACGTCAAAAATTAAATACATAATTATGTTGAGATTTACATTTCTAAACAAGTCCCGACTATAAAATCCTTCACTTCCTTGTTTAGCATTTATGAATAATGAATGGGTGTATGGGATGCTCTACTCATTTGAAACAATGAATGTTTATAAGAACAGACAAAATTTGTTTACATCAGTATAGGTATAGATTAATGTTTCATCACAAATCATTGGGAAAAAATATAAACTATCATCATATAAATCAAGGATTCACTTACAATGTATGAATTTTATACAATCTCATGTGTTGTTACTTTCATATCCTCATTAATGGGGTATTGTGCTGAATATATGTCCAAATGGTTCATTCACATTGCCTTAACTCACCCAAAACTGGCTTAATTAGAGGAATTGTGTCCGACCTCATCATGACTCCAGAATGCTATGGTAATCAGTCAGCAGGTTTTAATGAACTTCTGTTGCTCTTTTCTTGTGTTGCTGAAGTAAAATGTAGTTTTATTATTATCCTTTGGGCTATAAGGACCTGATTTTTCCTCATGAATCTTTCATCCGCTGTCTTTTTCCTGGCATTTGCATCTTCCTGCCTTCTTATCTTCAATGGGTATCACTGTGTTATACAGCTGCCAACCTCCTGTGAGTTAAGATATTTCATTTCCATCTACCCCTTTCATATTGCTTTATCACAAATCTAATTACGATACCGCTTAAAGCATACTTTTACAGTATTTTTTCAACATCGTTAGAAGATGTTCTCCTAATTAAAGCAGTCATAATCTTTGATTCACAGCTAATGTTTGGCATTCAAATTCAAAGGAAAGGAGATCTGTCAAAATGATAATAGATTGCTGCTATGGGGTTCATAAATGCTAAGTGGCAAGACCTTCGCATCACTAGAACATAGGCATAAGGATAGATTGTTCAGCCCCAGAGCTAGTTCTGTTTTTCAATTAGATCATTTCTGATCAACTTCCTTACATGCCTTTATGCTGTATCCGTTGACACTGACACCCAATGAAAAACATTTTAATCCCAGTCTTGAAAACTCGGGCCAACATTTGTTGACTTGCTCACTATAGTTTTCCTCTTCTATTAAATGCAAAATGCTACCTGATTTCACTTCTAAATGACCTTGATGTAATTTTAAGATAGCATCTCCTGGTCTGGGATTCTCTCACCAGAGGAAATAATCTCTTAGCATCTATTTTTATCACTTTTAAAGACCTCAAATAGATTATCTCAGATTAACTTGAACAGCAGAAAATGCAGACCAATTCTACGCAAGCTATACAAGACTATAACTTACTCTTTTAAATCTCAGAATCTACCAACAGCTGTGCTCAAGTCTGGCATCCTTTTCTGTTTATTAATTCTCCTGTGGGATCATGTTAATCGGTGGATTTGGGTTACCTGAGCTACAAAAATTTCACAACTCACAACTTGGCCTCCAACACTTTGGGATTTAGCAGGATTGAGATAAAAAAAGAGATCAACTTACTCCCAGGAAATAGGTTGGCTATTGAAGTGAGGCATTGAGAACGGACCTTCAAAATTGCAGATTTAGTCCTGGTCACCCAGATTTCCTAGCCTCCAGAAATCCAGCATCTCTAGGGATGTAAGAACAGCTTCTGAGAAGAAGTAAATGCCTTTCCAGTGTACATGTGGAGCCGGAGAAGAAATAGCTTTTTCTCCAACCCATTAAGCTACCTGGTTCCTTGTCTTTGGACCACACCTCACCATTAAAATTTTGTCTGACACAAAGGTGACACACTCCAGAGGCATGGATATGGATCACCCCTCATGTCCCAGTAGATTTAAGCATTAGAACCCCCACACTCCCACAAGAGTGCACCATTTATTCACTCAAGCCTGTTCTGCCTGTTCAGATAATTGCTATTCTGCAAATCGATTAATTGTTGCCTCAGTATCCCTTCATACTTCGGTTAATAAAGTCTAACTATTTCAGTTTTAAATTACTAGTTGATCCAATTTGAATTGCAATTTTGTGAAAGAGAATTCTAAATTTCAACCACTTCAGGTAAATAAATATTTACTAATAGATCTGGCTCCAATTTTTTTTCTGATACTTGCTAGTCCTTGGTTCCCAATCCAATAGTAATGGTTTCTCTCTGTCTTCTTAATCTCTCCTTCAGTATTTTGAAAACTTTGATTAAAACGCTCCTTCTGAATTTTAAGCAAGACAATCATGGTTTGTTTACATTCACAACTTATTGTAGTATTCATTATGGTAACTCTAAGCTGCACTGCCCCCGAGGCATTTTCAAAGTCTTGGCTTAAGTCATCATTAACACAGTTAGAGAAATGTAGGTGAAATGCTGTGTCGAACAGTGTAGGATGCAAATCCTGTACATCAATAATTTTTACAGTGTCATTGCTCACTATATGTTGAAGATAGTCATATCTGTGAAGCTGAAGTAATCACAGGATATCTTAAAGATGTCACCTGTGGGCTACAAATCACAAAGAAAATCTAGAATTTTGTAGTCATGATTTGGAGATGCCGGTGTTGGACTGGAGTGTACAAAGTTAAAAATCACACAACACCAGGTTATGGTCCAACAGGCTTAATTGCAAGCACTAGCTTTCAGAGCGCTGCTCCTTCATTAGATGGTTCAAACACCTGATGAAGGAACGTCACTCCGAAAGCTAGTGTGCTTCCAATTAAACCAGGACTATAACCTGGTGTTGTGTGATTTTTAACTTTTAGAATTTTGTAGACTGCATGAGGGCAGAGAACAGATTTCCTCCCCCTTGCAACTGTAAGAATTTGTCAACATTCTTTGATATGCAGTGCTGACTTTCTTGGGTGCATGGACCCGGGGAGAAAACTTGTCGGTAATCATGCAGCCCTTACACTCTCCAACTGTACTTGTGAGACAAAGCTTGTGTTGCATTCATCAGAGGAAGTTACCTCTGTCATTGATCCAGGTAAAAGCATTTGATAGCCTTCTTTGTTGGATTGTTCCATGTCCTGCTGTAAGGAAGAGTCTGCTAAATCATCACTTGGGAATGATGCAAATACTTACTGCTCACATTACTAAGGACTAGTTTTGATTCTCATATTTCTGAAAGAGCTTCATTGGATATGTGACCAAAGGATCCCTGCACAGCAAGTATTATCATTGCTGTTGTTGTGGTACATCAAAAACGCAACAAAGCTGAGGCAGAATGGATATAATAGCAAGCCCAGGACCAGCAACAACCTTGGGCAGTTGCTGAAAAGCCTCCAGCTGAAGACAACACAGCTGAAGGTCTCCTCAAGATGTGGAAGACATACAGGAGGCCCAGAGTCTATCATCCTCAATGCAATTTCCTGCAGATGAATGAGGTGCAGTGTTGTGTGCAGACTAAGGACGTCCGAGGACACTGTCACAGAACAATGGCAATTGCTGGAGAGGGATTAAATGAAGAAGAGCTGCAGAAAACTGAAATACAAGGGGACTTGGGGATACTTGTTCCTGAAACACAGAAATCTAGCACATAACTGCAACAGGTCATCAGAAAGGCTAATGGAATGTTGGCCCTTTTTTCAAGGGGGTTGGAGCATAAGTGTGGGGAAACCTAATTGCAATTGTACAAGGTGCTGGTGAGACCACATCTGGAATACTGTGAGCAGGTCCCCTTATGTAAGGAGATACTTCATTTCATTGGAGGCAGCTCAGAGAAGGCTCATGAGGATGAGCTTTGATGTGGAGGGATTGTCTTATGAGCAACAGCTAAACAGGTTGGGATTTTGCTCGCTGGAGTTTAGATGAATGAGAGGTGATCTTATAGAAACACTCAGGATTCTTAAGGGGCTTGACAGGGTAAATGTTAAGAGGATGCTTCCCCCTCATGGGAGAGTTGAGAACCAAAGGACATTGTCACTGAATAAAGTGTCCCAATTTAAGATTGAGATAAGGGGTATCTTCTCTCAGAAGTTTGACAGTCTTTGGAATGTCTTGCCACAGAATTGTGAAGCAGAGTGCTTGTGTATATTTTAGGCTGAGATAGAGAGATTTTTGATCAGTTGGGCAATCAAAGATTATGGGAAAAGGGCAAGAAAGTTGATGTGAGGAATGTTGGATCAGCCATGATCCTACTGAATGACAGAGCAGCTTAAGGAGCTAAACGGCCTACTCTTGTTCCTACTTCTTATGGTCTAATGGGATCTGTAATTGAAGGAGTGGTTGTTCATCTTATATTGTTGGATGTCAAGTTGACAGCTGTTCTAAACTTTGATACAATTGCCTACTTCCAAGGATCCACTTTTTACCTTTATGGGATCTCATGACTCTTGATTTTCAAATGTATCAATGCTGTTCCTGATGTAACAGATCACACCATGTCACCTTATTTTCCTTTGACGAGGTTTGCAGTCTGGGCAGCAGACTTTACCAACCTAACTGCTATAGAGTTTGCATGTGTTGCGTTGAGAGTGCCATATCCTAATCCAAGTGACCTCATGAATCATAAAAACTCCACTCAATCAGGACGAGAGGGCATACCTCAAAATTAGGGGGAACAGATTTAGGACAGAATTCTGAAGGAACCTCTTCACCCAGAGGGTTGTGAATCTATGGAATTTCCTGCCCAGTGAAGTAATTGACGCTACTCCAGTAAACGTTTTTAAAGCTAAGATAGATTTTTTTGAACAATAACTAAATTAAGGGATATGGTGAGAGGGTGAGTAATTGGCGCTGAGGCCATAAAAAGATCAGCCCTGATCTTATTGAATGGTGGAGCAGGCTCGAAGGGCCAGATGGCCGACTCCTGATCCTAGTTCTTATGTTCTTATGAACAAGTCATCTGTGAGCATCAGTAGCACATTTCAGAAAACCAAATATCCTGGGAGCTTTTGATATTTTTATGTTCCTACTGCGTTTCAAAGCTCAGATGCCTAACAAGGTTGACCACTTGGAGATAAGTGCAAAACTAGATTCAATGGGAGCCGGTGCAAGGGCAAGCTCTCCACTGATGGGAATCATACCAAGCAAAAAGATGTTAGTTGTGGCTATTATAGACCCATCATCTAAACAGCAGGCAGTCCTGCATGCATTTGTCAAGTTGATCCAATCATCTTCATTTGCTTCTTCAATGGCTATCCCTTCATTATAAGGTCAGGTGGGGGTGTTTGTTGATGATAGCACACAAGGAGAAAGTGAGAACTGCAGATGCTGGAGGTCAGAGTCGAAAAGTGTGGTTCCACATTCCTGATGGAGGGCTTATGCCCAAAATGTCGATTCTCCTGCTCCTCAGATGCTGCCTGACCTGCTGTACTTTTCTAGCACCACACTTTTCAACAATGATGATGATTGCATGCTGTTCAGTACTATTCACTACACCCAGCTGTTGTGCACCCTCCAAACGCTCTAGACAAGGACAGCAAGTAGAAGGGAGCATTACCATCTGCAAGTTCCCTTCCAAGCCAAACACCACCCTGACTTGAAACCATGTCACTATTTCTTCATTGTAACTTGGTCACGATCCCAGAACTCCTTCCCTAATGGCATTATAGTTCTACGCTTTCTCTATGAACTATTGTGGTTTAAGAGGCAGTTCACCACAATATTCTCAAGGGCAACCAGTGATGGATAATATGTGCTAGCTTAACCTGTGAATCTATCAAAAGATTTGCCCATCCATTTACCTACTTAGCCAGCTCACTGACCAAACTAACAACCTCATCCACTTGCACACTTACCTCACCCATAGGTTTATGATACATTCAACCATTCGCTAATATTGAAAGACTGACTATTTAAATTTACTGTGTAGATCTACTTTCATAAAATTTGTCCTGTCTTCCCCCGAACTCTGCTCTGCCTTAATGGAATTGCCTGATTCATGCTGTGCTCTATATTTCTGGAAATTACGTACGTGGACGTTCATGGCAGAAATGAAGGGCAGCTTCAAGTTGGAGGAACTTTTGATCTGAAATACCAATATGATGTACAATTATGCTTTGACTTCAATACCAAAGCTAGCAGAATCTCTTAAATTTATATCTGCTATGGGCTGCAATATAGCACCCTCTAGATTTTTGTTTAACGTCCAAATTCAGTGAGTGCTTTTTGACCGTCAAACTCTGTCAGACATAATTGGCTACCAGCTACTGAGTAGAGTTACTAGCATTTAGCATTTCACTTGGCCATTTCACATTTAAATAAAATGAGGTATCATTTTAAAATCTGGTTTTATAATTAAGGCTGCAATTTGTTTATGAACAGTTGATGTGCTGCCCATATTCAGGAAGAAAGGACGATTTTCATTTTTGTGCAGATTTTTTTGACCTCAGGATGTGCCAAAGCTCTTTACTGTCAATGAAGTACTTTTGAAGTGCATTTACTGCTATAATGTAGAAATTGTCACTGTCCTAATGTAGAAAACATAAAAATAATCTTGTGGAATGTGCAGAACTGAACATTTTAAATGATATTTTAGGAAGAGTAATACATGTGTGCAGAATAACAAAAAGCAAAGATTAACAAAAAGTAATTGATGGATTAGCTTTATGCCACTTAGATTGTGCACAAAATTGAAGATAAACTTATACTTGGAGAATATGGAGAAAATGCAGTGTGGAGAATTTGAAATTCAAAAACTGCATGGGTTTGGGTCTGGTGAACTGGATTTTTTCAAAAATTCAATCCAGAATCCTCCTTCACTAGCTTTTATGGGAGTTGGGCAATTAAATCTCTTTCAGGAACCTGCTGTTCTTCTTGGTCTTTTTCATGAGTTTGTGTGCCTCAGGTTTGATCTCTATCATTGGTTAATTTAGAAAGTGAGGTGACGATTGTTTTATGGAAGATATTTGGAAAAATACATTAAAGGGCACTGTTCACTTATTACAACTGCTCTAAGTTACTTTCACTTTAGATTGAGGACTCATGAAACACACTGTTTAAAATAAGGTATCAGAGATGTGTATCTGAAATTGTGTGGACAGTAAGTTTTGAGAAGATTTGTACCTCAGGTTGAGGTTCTGGATGTAGATTTGCTCGCTGAGCTGGAAAGTTTGTTTTAATGAAAATAAACCTTCCAGCTCAGCGAGCAAGCCTACATGCAGATTGTGTGGATGCTTAGAACTGGAAAAAGAGTCACCTACTATAAGAAACAACAAGGAGCTGTCCGCAACATCAAATTACTGGGTTTATCTGAAAAGCTGTGAATTTTCAAGTCCCTAGTGCTGTGAAAATAAAAAGCAATATGAGTTGGAAATGGAACTTTTACCAGATTCAGAGGCAAAACTATTAAATAGCTACAGAATTAAACAAAAAACCCGAACAAATAAGTGTAGTTATTCTGAACACAGAGTGTTTTAAGCTGTATTGAACACTACATCTCACTGAGGACAGAGAAGGTAGACTGAAGACATTTTAAAGACTTTGAAGATATATTTTTAACATTTACTAATGTTACTTGTGAGCGGCATGTGTTCGACATCAGAGTTCAGGGTAGAAGGAGAATATTGATTGGTATGCGATAACACTCGTGCACAGAGTAAAATTGTGTCAGATTTGAAAACTGAAAGATGATCTCATTAGATAGAACAACCTTAGGCAGAATAAATCCTGCTGTGGGAGCCCACCTGCCGAGAAAGGAGAAATTTACTTTCAAAAAAGCCATCAACATGTCCAAAAAATGATTGTCAGTCATATGCTAAAGAGTATTAATTAGAAACCAGATGAAGCTGCACATGAATTTGAAACAATTAAAGTATAATAATAACAACATCATGAAAAAGAAGCAGAATGATCCAGTGAGTAAATATTGCAGTTAAAAGGGGAGATATGTCAACCATATCCTTAGTCTGTTCAAATCCTCCATTACCAATGCAAGTGTTCCTACCCCTCCACTAAAAGAAATGAGGATACACTCAGGCAGATTAGTCAAACCCCACAGTGTCTTTCCCCCGACTCAGAAAGCCTGGCAGTGACTTCAAGAGGAAGGAGTGGAAGAAAGATAGAAATATAAATAATTTATGATATAAATAATTTATAGCTCGAGGTGTAGTATATAAGGTTATTCGTCATATGTTAATAGAGAGACTGTATCATCAATGATGTCGAATAATGTTGAGTGAAGAAGGTTCGAATGGAATGCTGCTGAACCTTGAATCTGTAAACACTGTAAATAGAAATTCAATGTCCATTAGTTTGCATTAACATGGTTTCAAATCCCTGACTATCTAAAGCACCAAGAAACCGCTACACCTGCACTCAGAAATAACTCGTGCAGTTTTTAGCTCATCGACAGTGGAATCTTTCATTCAAAAATGGTCTCACATTTTTATTCTTCTAAGTGTGCATTCTCCCTGTTCTCTGTGACAGTGTAAATAATTCTACAGAGCTGCAAGACATGTTTAAAATACAGGGAAGCTGTTACTGAGCTGAAGGCCTACCACACATCTATGCATTTGTTTTGAACAAAACAATCACATATAACAAAGCAAATGAATTTGAGGCAAATCTGAGGTATGATTAACAGGAAAAGAAAATAAGATGGCAACTCACAAAGGCTTGTAATAAAGAATACAATAATAGAGCCAAGATATGTCACACAAGAGTGATTCTATATCTCTCGCCTGTGTTCCAATCTCAATCTGAATCAAAGCTGTCAATGCCTTGAAAGGTTTTATGAACTCCCTGGTTTTGTTGTTAATATGGGACAGGATTATCACTTGAATATACAATTGAGAGGAAGTCTTGTGGTGGAGTGAAAACAGCGTCTCTGAGTCAGAGGCCACGGGATTGAATCCCAGCCCAGAACCTGATGGTGAAGAAGGGTGCATTCATAGATCAGCCAAACATTTTGAGTATCAACCTGTAAATCTTTCCAACACATGTCAATGGTAAGCAGTAAGATTATGAGAGATTCCCATCGTCAGTGTGATGGAAAGAAAATTGGTGCCTAAAAACTGACCCATTACAACATCTATTTTGAAAGTGTATGTTGCTGTGGCAACCCAGACTCCTTGAATGATCTATAATGCACCACCAGCCTACGAGTAAGAATAGAGGTGGATGGCATGTAACCTTTCATCATTGGTCAGCAAGCCAACAGCTGGCACCATCCTTATCTCCTTGCCCAGAGGAATTATACTGGATAGTCAATTATGATCAATGATTAAAGGCAAGCTTGAACTTCCAAGTCACCGGTTTGTCCTCATTCAATATCAGAAATATTGTAGCTGCCTGGAGGTGGCCTCCATGTGGCAGACCAGGCAACCAGCAGTCCAGAAAGCCACTGAGGTCACCCTCATTTACAAGTCTTCTTGTGGAAGGGTTCCTCTACTACAATGATGGCCTGGAAGATGTGAGTGTGTTTTACTGAGAAAGCATCTGAAGCTAGAGGCATAATCTCTCTCTCTCCCTTACCCAGATCTGCAATCCCTCCAACCTGAAGGGTCTCCTTAACTGGATGGGAAGCTTGCTTAATAGTCATTAAAATCATTTTTGGATGCCTGCTCCCATCAATGTGCGGTAAAGACCACCAGTCATTTCCAGGGTCCCAAGACAAAATGTAAAATCCTGCCCATGTCTTACTGAGAAAAAAAGAAAACAAAATCATATTTTTCTAATATTTGTTGCTATTTTTGCTCACATAACATTTGTGACTATATTGAAAGGTGTGATTCACTGTTTGCAAAGTATTTTGGGAAATGCAATTAAAAAGCTTATAAAAACAAATTATATTTTTCTACCAGCATTCTACCACTCTTTACCCAAATTTACTGTTTGTAAGTATGAGCATATAGCAGAGAATATGTCTTTCATTGTTCTGATTTGAAAATATTGAACTACTATATGTTTAAATTAATTAATAGCTATTATTTATACATCTCAAGCTGCTTATTAGAAAACCATAATCTTGTACCAACATCAATTATTCATTTTAACTCCTACCTACAATTTACTCATTGTTTCTTCATAATGTCTCTTTACAGAACTATCCAATCTGCAACTCAATGTAAAATTTTATAAGCTGAAGGTAAAATACTTTGTTATTATCTCTGAAAGCTTTCCCAGCTAAACGTGATCTTCAAGGAATGATAGCCCAACTAAAATGTATCTAATATTGTAAACTGCATGATAAATTCCCAAGTGCTAAAATCAGAAATGTGATTTTCCACAGCTATGGCAAATCCACTACAGCCAATCTGTAAACTGTAAAACATACTGCATACAAAATCTTTCATTGAACTTATTTTATTGAACATCAAATCAAATGCCGAAAGCTTTGTCGTGTATTTTCCTGAAACATACACAACCATGAGTAAAACTGTTAACCCCTATGACGTACTTGCATCTTCTTTGAGATTGTGCAGATTATCTCATAGATCATGGTCTTAGAATGTAAAACAGCTTATACCCTGTGTATTTTTCATAAAACTAAATACTAATTTACAACAATAAGACAATAGATACTGGAAGTACCATATATTTTATCTATGCCTCCATTAGATTGGGTGTAGATTTAGTGAAGTGCCTAGTTGTTCTAGTAGACATGACTCAGTTTTCCTCCTTTCTTATTTGTGAATTTCAGTTTATTCCAAAATAGGCGCTTTTTAAAAAAAATGTGTTGCAAGTAATGGTGCTATTTCCAATTTTGTCTTTCACCTCCAAGACCAAAATAAAAACAAACTTATGCTTTTCAGATTGAGTTCAGATAACATTTAAAATATTGTACAGGTGTACATAATTTTTTTTAAAAAGCTGGGTGCATTAAATTGGGTGGAATACTGTGACGGATATAAATGCATTACAGCCTGAGAAATGCAAACCTATGCATTGCAACAAGGCATTCATATGACATGGACATGGTTGCAAATTAAATCAAGGAAACAAACCCATTTGATCTTTATATCAAAGAACACAGTCTGATCTTCAGTAAATGAAACAAGTAATTCGAATGAATAATAAAGCCTGTACAGTCTCTGTTCAGTTTGATTCTGTCTCAGCTAGTCTACAGGATCCAGTATCTGATGGCATACTGCGCATTCTAATTGCACAAGAATCCTGTTTTGAAGTCCTGGTGTACAAACCCAATTTCAACCATACAATCAATCATAAGGAGTCAGACAAGCATGTAATGCTTGCCCAGGTAGACGAAGAAGAACAGGAAGGATAGAAAATGTTCTCAGTTGCTAGAAATATGATGTAATGGTGCTTAGGAACAATTCCATGTTCATCTAAGATTAGGAGTATTTCACTGTAAACAAAAGGACAAACTGAATACTTAGAAAATAGATAAATAATTGAAGAACAGTATTGGAATGAGAAGCGTGATAGTAGACAATTGTATTGCAATGAAAAAAATGTTGTTTTGTGATTTTGAACTTTATTATAATTTCTGTATCCCTTTGCCATTTAAGAAATAATGTACAAAAATCTCCATCGGCACTTTTTGAAAAAAAGAAATGGAGAATATTAAGTATCTAGCAGACAGTTAAAGACTCAATGTCTAATCGCATGATATACTGTGGCAGAAACATTCCACTTGGTTTTGAGATTTATTTGAATGCAAATGAAGGATATTCAACATTTCTTGCTATCTTTTATGACATATGACTTTAGCCATTACAAATTGTGATGTTCTACTGATATGCTCCCTGTATGGTAGCGTAAGCACTGTTGCAAAGATGAAGAGATGTGACACGAAGAAAACATACTATAAGTGACTCGGAGGCTTGATCTGACACATTTCAAGCACTGTTGTGTTTCCAGTTTTTTTGTCTGGGGACCTAGTTATGTCAGATGCTAAGATTCTCCTACAGAATAGAATTTGCTTCAATGAGACCATTCATTTCTTAGCATATCCTCTGATCAGGGTCCAAATCAGTAGCAAGTTAAAGAGAAATGCTACTTAGCAACTACATTAATATTCATGAAGACATTTCAGAGTTCTCTATTTAAACTTTCATGTTGGGCATTTCAGGTTTATAGTTATGACAAAAGGTGTCTTCAATGACATGCAAGCAATATGTGCAGGCCTTTTCCAATGTAATCTAAAGACAGGATTTTCTCCAGAGTTGCATCAGCTCTCCAGCATTATGTAAAGCCTCCAATAAGAGGTAAGGAAATCCTTTAGAGAGATGTTTCACCAGCTGGAATTTCTTGCCTGAAATGATACTAGGCATCACTGCATCTGCTCAAATGTCGATGGGTATTAAATAAGGTGCTCGAAGGAAATATCACATTAACATTCAACACTATGAACTCTGCTGTTTTGCAGGATCAGAATATTTCAAGGAATGCAATCAATTTTTAAGTACTTTTAAAAAATAAATTATTTCTGCAGCCAATCAAGTTATGCTGGAGCAGGCTATCAAACTTCCTTGAAAACAAAATTCATTTTCTGAGATGAAGTGGGCCTTCTAATTCCCCAGCAAGAATGCTGTTGAGAAATTTGGAATTGTACCTAACATAGACAGACAGTAAGGGTAAATAGTGCATGTGTGTGGTGAACACATTCATGGCCTGCACTAGACCTGTGCACAGTGAGGAGTAGCTCAGTGAAGTGTCTGAAATGAAAGTGACAGTGGATGATTGAAGCATTTAGGTTGCAGGGCAGTCATTGAGCTGAACTTCAGTCAGAGGTCATGATTTTGATGGGACTGGAAAAGGTACCAACTGAGGTCAATGCTTAGAATCTAGTATTAAAAAGCTACCAGTACTCCTACAGTATTTTTACCTTCTAAATATATTCAATGAATGTGTCAGCTATTGTAAAAGACTACATATCTTTCCTTTTAAGACCATAAACTGCAATGAAAGTCTGACACGGCTGTATAGCTAAAATACTAGGAGAACTTTGTAACTTGGTTAAATCAAGTGATACACGTTTTTAGCTGTGCAAAACAATGTGACTTTTCAAGGCAGTGAGATGGGACATGCTCTTTCCCCAAGACCAGCAGTGGAAGCCATGACACCAGATCATGCCAGCCTGGCACATGGTTGCCACCCAGGTTAAAGCTGTCTCAGCCATCTGAAGGAACACTCAGCACTGTAAGGAGAAGTTCAATTTGAAATGCCCATGTTGCATTAACCCACCACCCTATAACTAGCCACATATTCCTAAACTAATCTACATTCTATATTCTTAATCTACACTGACACGTTAAATTATATTTATAAGCTAATAATATTTATAATTACTTTAATTATAATTTATGCCACCACCAACTAAAACCCTGTGATGGTACCTGCCCCAAGTGTCCTCGCGCGGTTAACTGAATCCTGGCACTGTACAATCTATGGTAGTCATAGGCGGCAGAATGCCGAATACAGATTGCACTCCTCTTCATCTATCATCCAAGATATATAAGATCCCCAATGTCAGGGCATTTTTTTAAACAAAAAAATCCTGGATGAATGACTTAAACATTGAATCCCAAAAAACTTTAGGAGACTGTTCATACCACTTTCACCTTACATCCACATAAAAATCAAAGGTAGGCAGGTTGGATCCTCCAGTAAGCTCCTTGATTTCTTGGCTAAGCTGTTTACATTTCATGACTTTTTTTTATTTCAGTTGATTTCCTAAGACTTGATATGATCCTCAAATTGGATCGTAACACCAAAAACTGCGATAAGTTGATACCTTCTTAAAGATCAAGTCTGGTTTCCAAAGTTATCCCTTATGTCATGTGTCGACACATCTTGTCCGTTCAGATTTCCCCATATGCTCTTGTCTTTTAGCAGCTATCTTATTATACCATTTAATATGTATATTTGTAATGGTCAGGCAACTACCTAAAAATATGTGCTGACATTCACAAAGGGGCTCACATCCTTGCAAGTGTATGGTCTATCTCTAGATAAAATAGTCATGGTGAGATATAAATTACATCATAATAATAATAATGCATTAATTGTTTTTGATGACTTAATATTGTTTGAAGATTCATCCAGATGCTTGTGTTCAAGTCTTTTTTAAAAGAATTAGTCCCAGACCTTTGGCTTTTCAGGCCATTTAGTAATTCCCCAATCCCTCAATGTTCCATAGTTAATTAAAGGGACTAGCTTAGATGGTATGTTTCTTTCTCAAGGTTGTTTAGCCAGCTAGCATCAATAGATTCTCCAGTAAGGAGGAATAACCAATAATATGGTAGAGAAAAATGCGTACAAACTACCAGAGGTACTCAGCCTGGTGAGGCTGTTAAGGAAGACCCATTCACAAGAGTCATAGTTACTCCCACTGAAGGTACTTGCTCTACCATGCTTGTTATTGCCTGCAGCATGTTCACTAACACTGTCACATGCCTATCCCTCCAACATCATAAACCTGCATGTCTTCAGTGCTACTTACTCATTGTAACCCCTTCCCACCAGCACAACACTAACAGTTGTGTACACACTTTCATATCTGAGTACCAATAAGTCTTTCATTCCAGTAATGGGTGAGCCCTTAGAAAACAAGGGAACAGACTGGAGTTGCAGCCTAGACAATTCATGAGCTTCATGTCGCTGAGTCCACAATGACCTTGCTGCAGCATTACAACAAAGTCTTTAGAAACAAGCAATGAAGTCACCAAGTATCTGCTCTGGTTTCCATGTTGGGCTTCCTTGACATTTTGCTTGTTTAGAAAAAATTGGTAAGTTGAATATGAATGAAGTGAGTTGTGCTATTATCACGTCACTTAACAAGCTTTAATCATCATCAATTGGTAATTCATTTCTGCTTAGTGAGAATTTCACTATGACATCTGTGAAAAGCATAAAAGATAGTCAAAATTCCGTCTGACAATAAGCTGAGCCTCCATAAGACAAATGTGTAGGAACAGAAATAGGCCACTCAGCTCATTGAGTCTATTCTGCTATACAATGAGATCATGGCTGATCTGATAATCCTCAAATCCACTTTCTTGCTTTTTCCCATAATGCCTGATTCCTTATTTATTACAAATCTGAATATCTGAGCATTAAATATACTTAGTGATTTTTGAGAAGATTTATAGCTCAGGTTGGTGATAAGTATGTCAGTTAGCACAGCGAGCTAACTTACATAATTAAATATACTTAATGACCCAGCCTTAACAACCCTCTATAGTAAATACTTTAACAGATCTACAAATCTCTGAGAGAAGAATGTTTTCCTCATCTCTGTCTTAAATGTGTGAACCCTTCTTTTGAGATCTTGTACGTTTCAATAAGTTCAACTCCTGTTCTTTTTATATATTCCAACAGCCACAGGCCCAATTACTCAATCTTCCTCATAACTCCATCCCTTCATGCTTGGTATAAGCCGAGTGAATCATCTCTGGTCTGTCTCCAATGGCGGTATACCTTTCTTTAGATGTGGGACACAAAACAGTATTCCAGCTCTGGTCTGAAAAGCGTTGTGTATACTTTTAGCAAAACCTTTTTACTTTTATCCATTCCCCTTGAAATAAAGGCCAGCATTCCATTTGACTTCAATAATCCATTGAACTTACATGTTAAGTTTTGTGATTCATGGATGAAGATTCTGAAATCCTTCTCTTCTGTAGCTTTCTGCAGTCTTTCTCCATTTAAATAATAATCAGTTCCTCTATTTTTCTCACAAAGTGCATCACTTCACATTTTCCACATTGTATTCTATTGCCTACTCACTTAATCAGTCTATGTTCTAATCAGACTCTTTGTGTCATCCTCACTACTTGCCTTCCTGCCAATTTGTGTTACCTATCAACTTGTCTATAATACATTCACCTGGCACATCAATTCATGAATGTATATTGTAAATAATTGATGCTTCAGCACTGATCCCTGTGGCACTCCACTACTTACAGGTTGCCTTCCTGATAATTCCCCTTTATCCGAATTCTGTAGCAGCCAATCAAGCTCCTTCTGAAAATCCAAATATATTACATCCCTTGCTTCTCTGTCATTCCTGATTGTTACCTCTTTAAACATTTCTGGAACGTTTGTCAGACATAATTTCCCCTTTCATGAATCTATACTGACAGTGCTTGATCATATTTTTAAAAATCACACAACACCAGGTTATAGTCCAACAGGTTTAATTGGAAGCACATTAGCTTTCGGAGAGACGCTCCTTCATCAGGTGATTGTGTCACCTGATGAAGGAGTGTCGCTCCGAATGCTAGTGTGCTTCCAATTAAACCTGTTGGACTATAACCTGGTGTTGTGTGATTTTCAACTTTGTACACCCCAGTCCAACACCGGCATCTCCAAATCATGATCATATTTTGTTTTCCTGTAAGGTATACTATTACATCTTTTATAATAGAATGTAACATTTTTCCAGTAACAGATACTAAGCTAACTGGCCTATAGCTTTCTTTTTTGTCCCCTTACCTTTTTAGTAAAGCTGTTATAGTGGCAACATTCTAATCTTCTGTGATTTTTCCAGATTCTAAAGATTCCAATAAGATTACTACCAGAGCATTCATGATTTCTATAGTTATTTCCTTTAATTCATAGCATATATCCCATCAGGTTCAAATGACTTATTGATCTTTAGTCTAATTTGTTTCCTGATTTCTACTATTTCTCTTGTGTAGTTATTGTATTTATTTCTTTTCATACTTTTGTCCCTTGAATATTTCGTTATTTTGGATGCTTTAGCATCCTCGACTGTGAAGACTAATGAAAACGTAGCTACTCAACTCCTCTGCCACTTCCTTGTTATTTTCCCATTTCACCCTCAAAGAAGCCTATATTCATTTTGGCTTCCCTCTTCCTTCTCATGTATTTAAAGAAGCTCTTACTGTCTGCCTTGATAGTATCCACAAGTTTACTGTCAAAGTCTGTTTTCTTCCCTTTTATGGGTTGTGGTGTATTTCGGTCTGAAAGCAGTACAGTTTAAATAGCATAGTAGCTGAATAGAACATAGAACCTTGAAAAATACAGTACAGTACAGGCCCTTTGGCCCTCAATGTTGCGCCGATCCAAGCCCATCTAACCTACACTAGCCCATTATCCTCCTTATGCCTATCCAATGCCCGTTTAAATACCCATAAAGAGGGAGAGTCCACCACTGCTACTAGCAGGGCATTCCATGAACTCACGACTTGCTGAGTAAAGAATCTACCCCGAGCATCTGTCCTATACCTACCACCCCTTAATTTAAAGCTATGCCCCCTCGTAATAGCTGATTCCATACGTGGAAAAAGGTTCTCATGGTCAACCCTATCTAAACCCCTAATCATCTTGTACACCTCTATCAAGTCACCCCTAAACCTTCTTTTCTCCAAGTGCCTCAGCCTTTCCTCATATGATCTTCCTCCCATACCAGGCAACATCCTGGTAAACCTCCTCTTCACCCGTTCCAGGCTTCCACATCCTTCCTATAGTATGGCGACCAAAACAGCACATAATACTCCAGATGCGGCCGTACCAGAGTCTTATACAACTGCAACATTACCTCAGGACTCTGGAACTCAATTCCTCTACCAATAAAAGCCGGTGCCTTCTTCACAGCACTGTGGCAACTTTCAGAGATCTGTGTACATGGACACCAAGATCCCTCTGCTCATCCACACTACCAAGTATCCGACCATTAGCCCAGTACCCCATCTTCTTGTTACTCTTACCAAATTGAATCACTTCACACTTAGCTACATTGAACTCTATTTGCCACCTTTCTGCCTAGCTCTGCAGCTTATCTATATCCCGCTGTAACCTGCCACATCCTTCCTCACTGTCAACAACTCCACCAACTTTCGCATCATCAGCAAACTTGCTCACCCAACCTTCTAGCCCCTCCTCCAGGTCATTTATAAAAATAACAAACAGCAATGGTCCCAAAACAGATCCTTGCGGAACACCGCTAGAAACTGTACTCCAAGATGAACCTTTATCATCAACTACTACCCTCTGTCTTCTTCCAGCCAGCCAATTCCTAATCCAAACCTCCAACGCACCCTCAATGCCATACCTCCGTATTTTTTGCAGTAGCCTACCATGGGGAACCTTATCGAATGCCTTACTAAAATCCATATACACCACATCTACTGCTTTACCTTCGTCCACCTCCTTAGCCACCTTCTCAAAGAATTCAATAAGGTTTGTGAGGCACAACCTGCCCTTCACAAAACCATGCTGACTATCCTTGATCACATTATTCCTATCCAGATGTTCATAAATCCTATCCCTTACAATTCTCTCTAAGACTTTGCCCACAACAGAAGTGAGATTCGCTGGCCTATAGTTACTAGGGTTATCCCTACTCCCCTTCTTGAACAAGGGAACCACATTTGCTATCCTCCAGTCTTCTGGTACTATTCCTGTAGACAACGTGGACATAAACATCAAGGCCAATGGCTCTGCAATCTCCTCCCTTGCTTCCCAGAGAATCCTAGGATAAATACCATCAGGCCCAGAGGACTTATCTATTTTTACCCTTTCCAGAATTTCCAACATCTCTTCCCTACATACCTCAAAGCCATCCATTCTAATTAATTGTGACTCAATATTCACATCGGCAACAATGTCCTGTTCCTGAGTGAATACTGACGAAAAGTATTCATTCAGTGTCTCCCTAATCTCTTCAGCCTCCACACGCAACTTCCCACGACTATCCTTGAATGGACCTATTCCTACCATAGTCATTCTTTTATTCCTGACATACCTATAGAAAGCCTTTGGGCTTTCCCTAATCCTACCAACCAAGGACTTTTCAGGTCCCCTCCTTGCTGCTCTTAGCTCTCTCTTTAGATCCTTCCTGGCTACCTTATAACTCTCAATCGCCCCAATTGAACCTTCACGCTTCATCTTTACATAGGCTGCCCTCTTCCCTTTAACAAGGGATTCCAATTCCTTATTAAACCACGGCTCCCTCACACGACCCTTTCCTCCCTGCCTGACAGGTACATACTTATCAAGGACATTCAATAGTTGTTCCTTGAACAAGCTCCACATATCGATTGCGCCCTTCCCTTGAAGCCTACTTTTCCAAGCCATGCATCCTAAGGCATGCCTCACCGCATCATAATTTCCCTGCCCCCAGCTATAACTCCTGCCCTGCAGTGCACACTTATCCCTCTCCATCACTAGAGTAAAAGTCACCAAATTGTGGTCACTGTCCCCAAAGTGCTCACCTACCTCCAATTCTAACACCTGGCCTGGTTCATTACCCAGAACCAAATCCAGTATGGCCTCACCTCTTGTTGGCTTGTCTACATATTGTGTTAGGAAACCCTCCTGCACACATTGGACAAACACCGACCCATCTAACGTACTCGAGCTGTAGCTTTCCCAGTCAATATCTGGAAAGTTAAAGTCCCCCATAACAACCACCCTATTACTTACACTCTTCTCCTGAATCATCCTCGCAATCCTTTCTTCTACGTCTCTAGGACTATTAGGAGGCCTGTAGAAAACTCATAACAGGGTGATCTCACCTTTCCTATTTCTAACCTCAGCCCAAACTACCTCAGATGGCGAGTATTCATCCATCGTCCTTTCCACCACTGTAATACTATCTTTGACAAGCAAAGCCACACACCCCCCTCTTTTACCCCCACCTCTGACCCTACTAAAACATTTAAACCCTGGAACCTGCAACAGCCAATCCTGTCCCTGTTCTACCCATGTCTCCGTAATAGCCACAACATTGAAATCCCAGGTACCAACCCACGCTGCAAGTTCACCTACCTTATTTCGTATACTTCTCACATTGAAATATACACACTTCAAGCCACCTTCCTGTTTACAGGCACCCTCTTTCGAGATTGATGCCATGTTCCTAACCTACCTACACTCCAGGTCCTGCACCCTAAAGCTACAGTCTAGGTTCCCATGCCCCTGCAGAGTTAGTTTAAATCCCCCCAAAGAGCACTAGTAAACCTCCCCCCAAGGATACTGGTGCCCCTCAGGTTCAGGTGTAGACCATCCTGTTTATAGAGGTCCCACCTTCCCCAGAGAGAACCCCAGTTATCCAGATACCGGAATCCTTTATTTTCTCATCAACTGTTAAAGTTAAGTGTGCTGCAATAAATAGAAATATTCAATAACAAAACTTGGTGTGAATTGCTTTATTCCCTGAATCAGACAAAATGGTCACCTTAGTGGTCTAATTAGGATTTTATACATTTTGTGATGGTTTATGGATTAGCATGGCATGCTAGTGTTGCATAGTGACTTGTATTCCTCTAACTATGAATAGACGGCAAGTGTGAGTGTTGGGTTAGGATGTCCATACTTATAATGTGAATCTCTGTGAACAAAAGCTGTATAAATGTGTAAAAATTAGTTCCAGTTCCCAGCTTTGCTGCCTGACTTATTTGATTCTAACAGGCATTGTTCAGGTGCACTAGGACATCAAGGATATAAACAAAACAGTCACTAAAGGATTGTACAATGGTGAGTATTGCTTGTTGTTTATATAATTGTTTATGTTGTTGAATAAAGTTGTTATAGCAAGGTTTATGTTCGTGGTGAAGGGGATGACATTATGGCCATTACAGATAGATATAAGGGTGGTGAATAATGGGTCCATGCTACTTAAGTGACTTTTATCATTTGGAAACAGAGCCTAGTAATCTTTTGGCTTATCCCTGTCTGCTTACACGAATCTGAGGATATTCCTCACTGCCTCTACTTTTACCACCTCTTCTCTCTGAATCTTCTGCTGCTACTCATGGCTACACTGCAGACCAAAAGGATGCCATACGAGGGTTTAGCATTCCTCCATCCTCCCTGATTATAGGCACTAACCCTCAAAACTAAAGTCAAAAACATACTCTCAAGCATTTCGCAATACCAGAATTTGGCTGCCTAGCCCGTTATGTAACACTAGTGTTTGCACTTTTGGAGTTTAAAGCAACATGATTGGTGGACAGAGATGTATAAATTCATTGATTGGAACTGTATGGTCAAAGTAAGGCAAAAACCATTTGGGTTGAGTGGAATGGAATTGATTCAGTAGTCCAAGTTTATTTCCTTTCCAAGTGACATCAGTAATACATGGGAAGACTTGAGTAATATCTCAAAAATTAAAGAGAATCAGGGGGCAGAGCTGGTTATGGTGGTCATCACCAAAGAAGAAGGTCATAGAAAAGCTGAAAGGTCTGAAAGTGGATAAATCACCTGGCTGGACTACATCCCAGGGTTCGAAGAGAGAAAACTGAAGGGACACTGGAGGCGTTAGTGGTTATCTTTCAGGAATCACTAGAGTCAGGGAGGGTCCCATTGGACTGGAAAGTTGCTAATGTGATATGCATGTTTAAAAAAGGAGTAGGGCAAATGATGGTAAATTACAGGGCAATTAGCCAACCCCACATCAACAATGTGGATTTCGCCAGTTTCCTCAATTCCCCTCCCTCCACCTTATCCCAGTACCAAACTTTCAACTCAGCACCGGCCTCATGACCTGTCTCACCTGTCCATCTTCCTTCCCACCTATCCGCCCCACCCTCCTCTCTAACCTGTCACCTTTCATATACCTATCACACTCTCTGCCACCTTCCCCCCAGCCCCACCCCCTCCCATTTATCTCTCCACACCCTCAGTTCAGCGCTTCATTCTTGATGAAGGCTTTTTGCCTAAAATGTTGATTCTCCTGTTCCTTAGATGCTGCTTGAGCTGCTGTGCTTTTCCAGCACCACACTCTCGACTAATCGCCAGCATCTGCAGTCCTCACTTTTACCTGGTAAGATTTTGGAATCTATTGCAAAGAATGAAATTTCTGTCTGCTTGGACATGTATGGTGAAATTGGGAAAGTCAGCATGGTTTCATCAAGGGGAGTCTAGATTAGAGTGGTGCTGGAAAAGCACAGCAGGTCAGGCAGCATCCGAGGTGCAGGAAAATCGATGTTTCGGGCAAAAGCCCTTCATCAGGAATAGCCAAAAAGTCGATTTTCCTGTCTCTATTCCTGATGACGGGCTTTTGCCCGAAAAGTCAATCTTCTTGCTCCTCAGATGCTGTCTGACCTGCTGTGCTTTTCCAGCACTACTCTAATCTAGACTCTGGTTTCCAGCATCTGCAGTCCTTGTTTTTACCTTCATCAAGGGGAGGTCATGCCTTTGAGGAGGTAATGAGCAGGTTAGATGAAGGAGAGCCAATGGATATTATCTACCTGGAATTCAAGAAGGCCTTTGACAAGGTGCCGGACAGGAGGCTGCTGAGTAAGATAAGAGCCTATGATATCAGAATCAAGGTACTAGAATGGATAGAAATTTGTCTGTCTGTCAGAAAGCAGAGATTGGGGATAAAAGTGTTCTTCTCAGAATGGCATCTGGTGACTAGTTGAAGGAACGGAGGGCATTCTGGCAAAGTTTGCAGATGTTACAAAGTTAGGTAGAGGGACAGGTCACATTGAGGAGGCAGGGAGGCTGCAGAAGGATTTGGACAGGTTAACAGAGTGGACAAAGAAGCGGCAGATGGAGTAGAACATTGGAAAGTGTGAAGGTCATGCACTTTGGTAGGAAGAACAGAGGCATGGACTACTTTCTGTATAGGGAGAAAATTTAGAAGTCTGAAGTGTCAAGAAACTTGAGAGTTCTCGTTCAGGATTGTCTCAAGGTAAACTTGCAGGTTGAGTCAGTAGCTAGGAAGGCAAATGCAATGGTGGCATTTATTTTGAAAGGACATGAATATAAAAGCAGGGATGTACTTCTGAGGCTCCATAAAGCTCTGCTCAGACCATATTTAGAGTTTTGTGCACAGTTTTGGGCCCCATATCACAGGGAGGAGGTTCATGCCAATGATCCTGGGAGTGAAAAGCTCAAAATATCAGGTACATTTGAGGACTCTGGGACCATACTCAATGGAGTTTAGAAGATGAAGGAGGATCTAATTGAAACTTACTTAATACTGAGTTGCATGGACAGAGTGGATGTTGTTCAAAGTTTGTGAGAAGATTTGTAGCTCGGGTGCTCGTTGTTGTGGTTCTGTTCGCTGACCTGGGAATTTGTGTTGCAGACGTATCGTCCCCTGTCTAGGTGACATCCTCAGTGCTTGGGAGCCTCCTGTGTAGCACTTCTGTGTTGTTTCCTCCTGCATTTATAGTGGTTTGTCTCTGCTGCTTCCGGTTGTCAGTTCCAGCTGTCAGCTGCAATGGCCGGTATATTGGGTCCAGGTCGATGTGTTTGTTGATCGAATCTGTGGATGAGTGCCATGCCTCTAGGAATTCCCTGGCTGTTCTCTGCTTGGCTTGTCCTATAATAGTAGTGTTGTCCCAGTCGAACTTAAGTTGCTTGTCATCTGTTTGTGTGGCTACTAAGAATAGCTGGTCGTGTCATTTCGTGGCTAGTTGGTGTTCATGGATACGGATCGTTAGCTGTCTTCCTGTTTGTCCTATGTAGTGTTTTGTGCAATGGATGTTGGGCAGATGTTTCCATTGGTAGGAGAGACTAGGACCCGAAGGTATAGCCAAAGAGAAGGCCTTTTAGATTGGAAATAAGGAGAAACTTCTTCTGCCAGAGAGTGGTGATTCAATGGAATTCACTTGCCACAGAAGGCTGTGGAGGCTAGGTCATTGAGTATATTTAAGGCGGCGATAGATAAGTTCTCGATTGTCAAGTGGATCAAGGGTTACAAGGAGAAAACGGGAGAATGGGGTTGGGAAACCTATCAGCTATGATTGAATGCTGGAGCAGGGTCAATGAGCTGAATGGCCTAATTTCTGCTCCAATGTCTAATGGTCTTATAGTCTTATCCCTTGAGCTGTGCTGGGAGCAACTGATAGGATGGCATGCAACCTAGGAATCCGGTCTATGAGTAAGATTATCTTCAGCTGTGTTGCCTTCATCAGCCCTATATATATTATATTCACACATTGTATTTTAAATGAGTGACAAAAGGCAAAGTGGTTCATATTGTTGTTGTTGTATTTACAGATCACATAATATTAGTATAAAGAAGGGTTGTAATGAGCATTAAAATGAAAACAAAATTCAGGTAGCTTGTGATAAAAACAAAATTGATAATCTTGCAATTAAGGCATTCTGCAGAACATCTCAGTGAAATGCAAGATGAAGAAATGTATAAATATGTAGATCTATAAAATGAATAAATGACACAGAATAATAATCACAAGAGATTTCATCTAATGCAAATGATTTGGCAAGAAGAGGTAGGAGAAGGAGAATAAGAATATTTTTTACATTGTGCTCAGATCTCCTTTCATATTTAATGAAAAGCCTAACTAGAGATTAATCATTGCTGCATCTAGTAATGGGAAATGAACCAGAACAAATAAGAAAAGGGAACATTGAGCCATATTGCTCATTATTTAATAAGATTTAAAATAATTATTGAGCAATATAAAAGTAAAACAAAGACCAAAATTAATTGAATGGGTGAGAAAGAAATGAGAGAAGATAAGCCATTTAAAAAAGAAAATAACAGAGATAAAACAGCGATGGGAAATATCTTAAAAGGTGATCAACAGAGTTCATGAGAATTATATTCTGCTAAAAACAAAATAACCAATAATGAAATGCAGTGGTGAATAAAATACTGAAATGAAAGACAACGGCGTAAACTGGGTACAGAGACAATAATGAAAAGCATGACAAAAGGGAATACAAAAGATGACAAAAGAGGTTAGGAGAGATGTCAAAAAAGCAATAAGGAAAGTAAATAGAATGGCAAAATTAAACTATCAAGAACTATTAAAAGATGGAAAGTATTGTGCAAGCAGATAAATAGGCAAAAAGAAAAGTCCCGATGGAGACAGAACCACAAAGGGATTCACAAAAATAAACTCACAGGCAATTACAGTGAAGTGACAGAAATATTGAATCATTACACTTCCTTGATATTTGTCTGGAAGATTGTGCAGTAAATGAGACATTAGAACAAGAGAGAAAGAAGAAATGAAGACATTTAATTGGAAAATAATGAAGTTAACTAATAAACTTATCAAATTAAGACCATTAGACCTTAAGAGCAGAATAAGGCCATTTGACCAATCAAATCTGCTCTGCTATTCAATTACGGCTAATATGTTTCTCAACGCCACTCATCTACTTTCCCCTCCGTAACCCTTTATCCCCTTACCAATCAGGAACCTATCTATCTCAGTCTTAAAGACACTCACTGACTTGACCTCCACAGCCTTCTGCAGCAATGAGTTCCTCAAATTAACCACCTCTGGCTGATTAAATTGCCTGTTATCTCAGTTCTAAAAAGGTCATTCCTTTACTCTCAGGCTCTGCCCTTGATTCTTAATGTCTCTTACAGGTGGAAATGCCTTTCACACATACAGTCTCTTCAGGCCTCTCAGTATTGTGGAGGCTTCAAAGAGAACATATTCCCCCACCCCGCAAATCCTTCTAAACTCAGTGTCCTCAACCATTCTCATATGACTAGCACCTCATTCCAAGGATCATTCTTGTAAACCTTCTCTGCACCCCCTTCAATGCTAGCACATATTCCTTGGATACAGGCCCAAAACTGCTCACAAAGTTCCAAACGTGGTCTGAGCAGAGCCTTATACAACCTCAGCAGTACATCCCTGTTCTTGTATTCATTGCATTTGGCTTCCTAACTGCCAACTGAACCTGCATGTTAATCTTAAGAAAATCATGAACTAGGACTCCTAAGTTCTTTTGTGCTTCAGATTTCTGAAGCCTTTGCCATTTTAAAAATAGTCTACACCTCTATTCTTCCTACTAAAATGAATACCCTCACATTCTCACATTCTATCCGTCACTTCTTTGTCCACTCTCCTAGCTTGTCCATGTCCTTCTGCAGCCTCTTTGTGTCCTCAACATTACCTGTCCCTCCACCTATTTTTGTTTCATCTGCAAAGTTAGTTGTTAGTTCATTTACCCAGATCGTTAGCTCCTCCCTCATATCTTTGTAGTTACCTTTACTCAATTATAACACCGTAATATCTGATTCCAGCTTCTCCCTCTCAAACTGCAGGATGAATTCTATCATGATCAGTCGTCTCAAAGGATTCCTTCACATTAAGTTCCCTAATCAGTTTGCCTCATTACAGATCACCGAATCCAGAGTTGTGTGTTCCATAGTGGGTTCTACCACAAGCTGCTCCAAAAAACCATCTTGGAGATATTCGATGAATTCCTTGTCTTGGAATATGATACCAACCTGATTTGAAATGGATAAAAACTTTGTGAAGCTGCAGCTGCTGGAATCTTTTTAGCCATTAACATTTAATTTGTGTTTGGATCAGGGCTCTGATTTTGGGATCAAATGCAGGTTTCCCTCCTCACTCTGTCAAGAACAGTCACCCATACTTGATTTATGTGTATTGGGCAATTAGTTGCTAGAGTCACACTTGCAACCATTTAAGAATGTTGGATGGTCTCGTGACACAGGACAGTCTGCCCTCCAGCATTGAAAGAATTGTAGTCAGGTGAGGGAGAAAGGAAGAGTGTTAGAGTGAGATCAGATCTCCTTTCAGGTGGAAAAGCTTTAATAATCTTTACTGAACGTAATTATTTAGAAAGAACGTAATCCTTCTGGATGCTGAAATCCAACAGAATCTAATTTCAGTTCCCTATGATCTGACAATCCTATGAGAAAATTCCTTGTGTTCATGACCTGGAGCTATTCTGAGAGAGAAGATACGTATAATCCTTTCCACTACATATCTCTCACACAAAGTCATTTAAAGTACCTTTTCAATTATTAACATTTAATTCTTCACTCCCACTTCCTTCACCACACCACTCTCCTTTGTGAGTCTCTTTCACCTTGGGTTTTAATGCTATCAGCTGTCTTCAGATATATTCAGAATGTAAATATTTTCTTATCATTGCTTTGGAAGGTGGTCACATGGGTGAATGGCATGTGGTGACAGCTGATTGTACAGCATTGAAGATCAGTGAATGAAGAGCTGATTGAGGAGGCTAACCTCTTGTAGTTGATCTATCATAAACTCTGAAAATGATGATGAAGTGCAATTCTCCCTCTCACGTCAGATTATGATGCCTTCTGAGGCAGGGCTAAATCTGGCAGGATCAAAAGAAGAAGGAAAAGCTGGCTGAAGACAATTCTGGAGACTGGGGAAGGAGGACTGCTTCCTACTGCTCTTGGAATAAAAAAAACACCTTCTATGGGCAGTGATTCCATGCATTTCCACACTAAACTTCAAGAGAAAGGGCAGGAAGATTAGAAGGATTTGAGGAAAATAATTTTATCCAGAGGTTGGTGGGAATCTGGAATGCACTGCCTGGGAGGGTAGTAGAGGCAGTAAATATCATAGCCTTTTAAAAAGTGCATGGATGAGCACTTGACATGGCATAACATTCAAAGCTATGGGCCAAATGCAGAAAAGTGGGATTAGTGTAGAAAGGTCCGCACAGACTTGATGAGTTGAAGGGCCTCTACTTTGCTGGATGATTTTATGACTCTTTTTCAGTATGATGTTGCTCCTCAACAGACAAGAACATCTTGAGAACTCCAGCAGACTGCTAACTGGACTTGTGAGCTTTTATTCTAGCTGTCTCCTTCAGGTAGTTTCACTGCTCGAAATCATGTTTACTATTAATGTCTTTAAACTTCTATTGAAGATCATCTTTGAGCTTCTCCAAGGTACCTCTCAGCTGTTCAAGCTCTTGAGATTTGGCCTGTACTTGTTTACTGAAAAAGCCTTCTGGTGTTTCCATGGTTACTGATGAAACTCAATTGCATACTAGCAGCCATTTATGCTGGCTAATTATTTATGTTCAATATTTGTATGTTCCAGTTTTGACTTGATTGTATCCTTGTCCCTGGACAACTTTTCATTAGCCAATTATAGTTATTGCATTATGATGGGCTATTCTAAGTTTTATCATAAAGACTTCCTTGGAATGTATCACATTTATCCCATTATTATAAGGATGCATCATATTCTGGTCATAGAACTGGAGCACTGTTTTCTCTTCCTGAAGCTTCAATGGTCCTAAATCCATGTAATTTCCTGAGACCTCTGTTGTGTGTAACTTAAGATCCATTTCTAACCCCATAATTCATGGCTTTTCCAATATTATGGCCACTTTTCTGGCTTTACAACATGTTGAAGCTTGCCTTGTTTTCACATATGATTGAACTATGAGACACTCTTCTTCAACTTCTGGACCTTTAAGTGTTAGGTCATTTATTATTTGTGCCTGCTCAATGCAGCTGTTATGAAACTGGGCTGGTCTTTTCCCTTCAACTAAGTTTTCTATAACTTTGCTAAAGTCCTATTCATTTCTAATGGACATGGGGATGATAGCATATGAGACTTCAGAACTTGATTCGTTTTTGCTTCCCTGTCATGTTCTTGTCGTCCACACAGAGGAAATTCAATCTTCTCACTTTAGTTGCTGTTGCTGTGGTTGTATGCCATTGATGAGGTCAGTTAAATAAAAAGACACTTTTACTTCTTTGTTGCCCTCTTCAAAGTGATGAATCTTCACAAAACAAAGATTTCATGAACAATGACACATGAATCCAAGAATATAAGAAACTCTGAGACCAAAACTTCCATTAAAGGAAAAAAGTGAATGATAGTTTAACTCTCGATCTCTCTTTGCATTGAAAAAGGAAGTCAAAGTCTAGAATATCCTCTTGGTGTTGGTTGCTATTACCTTTTCTTCCTGCCATTTACAGATTCTGCTTGAGAGCAATAAAGTAACTGTATTATCTTCCTTTGTGTTGCTGAAATAGCGAGTAATTTTTTTGATGTATTGATTTCAGGTCAGTTTCTTCTGTGTGCTCAATGAAGAATATTCAAAGCCATATAAGCATCTCCACTTAATAAAGAGAAGCAATGATTAGAAATGATGTACAAGATTTGTGTTAGCTTTCTCCCATGGTAGCCAAGTGGGGCATACATTTGCCCTCTCACTCAGATTTTAATGCCACTGCGCACTGCAACTGAATGGAAAATTGACTTTCTTTGCTGCAGCCACACTATAACATCCACATTAATAGATGCGTCTGTTCTTGTATTGGATTTAAAATCATTTTCTTGCCTATAATGATGATACCTGCATACCAGAATTAACCTTGTGGGTCTGTGAAATTAGAGAAGCTGAAATTTCACAATGAAGAATTCTCCTTGCTCTTCAGTTTCCTTCAAGATTAAACACTTGCAGACTACTGTGGTCTGTATCTTTTTTAAATTGCTCTGCTTTCAAAGCAGCTCAAAACCATTCTTCCCTGGGCAATCGTGAAATACCAACTGGCCCTAGCTCTTGCCAGTACACATCTTTAATGAAATCAGTATTGCCCATGCCCTGTTGCTTCCTATGCTTTCTATGGTAAACTTTGAGTATTCTTTCTTTTTATCTCATCTTTGTTAAAACCTCTAACCTGCTGAAAGACCTTATTCTCTATGATCAAGCAATTTTCTTACTGTTTGCTACATTCCCAACAGTGGACTTTATTCTTTGCAACATTGTACAAGCAATCATTCTCTGTGACGTGGTGCCTAGGTCTGCCTTGGGTTTTATTTCTCACAACAAATAAACTGTTGTTGGCTCTTATTTAGTTGTCTTCCTCTACTATGGGATTAGATGGTCTGTTCACGTACCTCCGGTCCTGTGGATCTGATCAGCATTGCCATGTATGAAATCGGATCAACATTAAGGTGAGTAAACATTAGCAAATTTTATTACACATGACTGTCATATTGGGCTCTCTGTTTCAAATACCAGTGGCTTATGGTTGGGGTAGTTCGGTACCATCAATCTTCCTTAACTGGCTAAGTCAGAGGACTTTTCTAATTATTAATGGTGGATGTTATAATTTAATACATTCAGATGTGATGTTTGAGACCTAATAGAATGAAGGTGATGGATATATTAATTAAGTATTAATTGGTTATGAATTGGTTGGAGAAATATATTTATGGCTGGGGAGTTAGAAATCAGTGGGGGTGAATTTTATGGAGTGGTTAATTGAAATAGAGCTCCCACTAAAAATCTGGACTTTAAGTCAGTTCAAAAATATTTATCTTCTAGTTTATTACAATGGAGAATAAACTATTAAAGAATAATAACAAGAACAGGCACTTGACCTAAATTACAAGGTGTAGTTCATGCTAGCAATACTTACAATTAACATAAACTATTATGGCATAATTACAACAATCAGGAGCCAAAGATGACATTTCTGTCTTCATTGGGATAATGTACAAGACTGCCCAGTCCTCCACCTAGCTACTGTGTTCCATTATTAGTTTAAACAGATTTAAACAACCTCAACGATTCCTCTTTTGAAACAATTTCTTATATAATATCTCCCCAAGTTTCCTTCCCCACATTTATGCACTTATGCACATAATTACCTTGACATTCACCATTTCCTCAAGTCTCTGACTTCACAAATATAAGTGGTCTGGAAATAACACTACCATTCTTCCAGAATGTATTGCCTTCTTTAACTGCAGACTTTTGTAGATGCTGGAAATCTGAAATCAAGGAAGAAGTTGTTGAAAGGTCATGTCAGATTCAAACCGTTAACTCTGTTTCTCTCTATATATATATGTGTCGCTAGATTTGCTGAGTTTCTCCAGCAATTTCTTCTTTTGTTACTTCGGCATTCCTTTTGACTTGCCAGTTTGGTAGTCATTTGACTTGAGAACTGTTGATCTTTAATCTGATTCAGCATTCATCTTTCATGTGCTGGAGAATCTTTTATTTCTCAGATACCCTTCATGGAAGCTGTCATCCTGCTAAAGCCAGCAGTTGGTCCTTTCCCTTCCTGAACTGTCTTCAGAGGTGAAACCTTCCCTACACATGCAAGTAGTTGCCAGAAAACATAATCTGGGGGAGGGGTGGGGTGGGGGGGAGTCTTCAATCTCATGAATACCTATTATGGAGGATGCTATGCAGTAGCACCAGGTACATTCTTCTTTTCAGTATCCTGGATTTCTGGACAGGCAATTTATTTCATTAGTTTGAAAATACTCCCTTTTTTTGCAGAATCCTGGATGTTCAGACGTGGCAACTACTTCTCTTTCTGTGTCCTGCTTTTTGTGGACATTGGTATAGTTTGATTGATGTCTTTTGCAACTCGTCTCCATTTTGTTTAAGCGGATTTTTACACAAAGAGTCATAGAGATGTACAGCACAGAAACAGATCCTTTGGTCCAACTCATCCATGCCAACCAGGTATCCCAAGCCCAATCTAGTCCCACTTGCCAACACCCGGCCCATATCCCTCCAAACCCTTCCTATTCATATACCCATTCAGATGCCTTTTAAATGTTGCAATTGTACCAGCCTCCACCACTTCCTCTGGCAGCCCATTCCAGACCTCATTACCCTCTGCATGAAAATGTTGCCCCTTAGGTCCCTTTTATATCTTTCCCTTCTCACCCTCAACCTAGTTCTCTAGTTCTGGACTCCCCCACTCAAGGGAAAAGACCTTGTCTGTTTATCCTATCCATGCCCCTCATGATTTTATAAACCTCTATAAGGTCACCTCTCAGCCTCAGATGCTCCGGGGAAAACAGCCCCAGTCTGTTCAAACTCTCCCTGTAGCTCAAATCCTCCAACCCTGGCAACATCCTTGTAGATCTTTTCTGAACCCTTTCAAGTTTCACAACATCCTTCCAATAGGAAGGACACCAGAATTGCATGCAATATTCTAAAAGTAGCCTAATCAGTGTCCTGTACAGCCACAACATGACCTCCTAACTCCTGTACTCAATTCTCTGACCAATAAAGGAAAACATACCAAACACTTTTTCACTATCCTATCTACCTGTGACTCTACTTCCAAGGTGCACTGCAAGGTGTCTTTGTTCAGCAACACTCCCTAGGACCTTACCATTAAGTATATACGTCCTGCTAAGATTTGCTTTCACAAAATGCAACACCTTGCATTTATCTAAATTAACTTCCATCTGCCACTTCTCAGCCCATTGGCACATGTAATCTGAGGTAATCTTCAGATATGTCAATACATCTGAGTTGGAGTAAGTAAGATCTCTACTTCAAATTGTTAATTCATTTAGCCATCTTTGCTCCCTCTCTATACTTGCCTTTCTGGTAAACTAAATATTTTCACTTCCAGTCATGCATGTCACTGGGGGATCACCACACAACAGCACCATCTCCGTCACGGCATAAAGACTGTGTCTTAAGTTTTTTATTTTTAAAAGCTGTGGACTAAAATGAGAAATAATTGTTTTGTTTTAAGAAGTGTTTCAAAGAATGGCTGTAGTTTTGAAAGCAAGTAAACTAACATCATCACCAGATATTGTGGAAGTAATTGTTTCAAAAAACAATAATTGCTTTTTTTTTAGTTGCAGGTGATTTGGTGCGAAGGGGATGCTCAGATGCAGCTTTTGCTGGCAACAAGAAATTGATTGACCTATGGACTGGTGACCAGTTAGGAATGGCAGAGATCTTTTTGTCTGCTCATGTGCTGTGATTGGTTCTCAGGTAATTGATTGGTTTGGAACTGGGAACAATTTGAAGACAGGGAGAGAAAAAAAGTGCCCCATTCTTCCCCAGCTCCAGAGCAGTTTCTGTTCTCTCAATCAAAACTCACCATAAGCCTTGAGAAAACCAAATTATTTTGCCTGCTTGTTTTATGTTATGACTTCTAGCTGATTAGTCAGAAACTTTTTATGAAACTCTGTGTCTCTCTTCAATTATTGGAAGAAACCAGAGAAAGCTGATGGAAATAGCACACTGTGAGTAGAAGATTCATAAGGATCATCTCAACAGAAGCTGGAATGAAAATTACTGAACTGTCTTTCCGCCTTTTCATCTATGTCCATAATTTACGTTCGTCTGTCTGCGTTGTGTGCAAGAGGAACTTTATAAAGGGATAGGCATTTACTTAGTAGCATTACAAAATGACTGTTTCAACTGTTTACTTGTAGGTAACCTCCAATTATCTGTAATAAATCGCAATTCTTAGTCAGTGCAGAAGACTCGATTGTGTTTACTATCAGGCAGATTGTGTTTACTATCAGTCTATTCCTGATGAAGGGATTTTGCCAGAAACATCGATTTTCCTGCTCCTTGGATGCTGCCTGATCTGCTGTGCTTTTCCAGTATTATTCTGATCTAAACTCTGGTTTCCAGCATCTGAAGTTCTCACTTTTGCCGAGTTGATTTTAACCTTACTGCGAATCCTCTTGTAAGGCTGCCTACCTTGAAGAAGTTCTCCTCCTCTCTCCACAAGAATCTCAATGAGTCTCTCTCTTTAATCTAAAGAGCTAATCGGCTTTTGCCCGAAACATTGATTTTCCTGCTTCTCGGATGCTGCCTTACCTGCTTGCTTTTCCAGCACCACTCTGATCTAAACACTGTGTTTACTATCAACCTGGCTCTGAAAATCAGGTAAATGGAGGAACTTTGTATTTTTTTAAAAATCTATAACTCCAGGAAAAGTGAGGCTTCATGTCCAGTTTATTACCTCAGTGACTCATACCAGCTGGCTCTGACTATTCTACCCATAGAGACATTGGTGATGGGAATGGAAAATATTTCTACATGTTCTATAAAGTGTAGAACTCCCTTCCTGTTGACAGTATGGATCAATTTGCTTACGTCAACATAGGTAGCATATCTCTTTCTTTTTGGTTCCACCATGAGTCTAGGAGGCCAGAGAAACCTTTTACCGACTGCTCCTTGACAAGCTGTTTGAAAATAATTTGTTTCTGGAATAGTTGTTCTCATGGATCTAATCAACCTCCTTCTCTTACCACAAGCATGTTGAGGCCAAGGTATGCATGTAGGCTCAGAGGTGAGGAGTGTTAATGGTAAACCACGTGTACATTTTCAACTCTCATATGCTGTTTATTGTGAAGGGTCACTGTGAGTACTTGACTGGGTGCATGGCTTGGGGTCAAAGGTGTTGCTAATGCTAGGGATCCTGGAATGTGCCAGTGGTAGTGGGTACTTTTGCCTCCAATGAGAAAGAGAATCCAGCTAGAATTAGAAAAGAGGGGCACGAGTGGAGCATGTCACTTAATAAAGTGAGTTTAAGATGATTGCACAAGAAAACTCCTTAGGCCTTGTGGAGAGAAATTCTTCATGCAATTGACACAGCCAATTTCTCATAAAGTCCAGCCCTATGTCCTTCTCCAGCAAAAGAGCTTAAGTAGCTCATGTCTCTCTTTTAATATAATTTTGGATTTAAGAGACATCACTGGAAGAAAAAATCTTTCCTCTTGACAAAGAAAATCTTTTATTTACCTTATTCACATCTCTTGCCCTCATAGTTTTCAAACTATAAATTCATTGCTGTATTTAAAGCTGCAGTTTTATTGGCGGTGTTTACTTTGTGAATTCCTTTTGCAGATGCACCCTTCTGAATTCCAATATGTCCCATGGACAAGTTCCAGCACTTTGAATGAAGGTGTCCCACTTAATCACAATGGAAACACTTAGGAATTTGATTTTCACTTCCACCTTCCTTTCAGACCTGAGGAGAATATCTTGGGGCTGTCTTTTCCATTTACTCTCCCACTGTCGATCTCTCTCTCACGTTTCTGGGGATGAAAGACAAGGTTTAGTTTGATGGATCAGCTCATAATGATCAACCACTTCCATTGCCTGGCTCACAGCTGCAACCCTCTAATCTTCTACAAAGATTCCAATTACAAATGGTCTTTAATTTTTAACAAATTTCAACTGCTTCTAAAAGAATAATATCTCTGTGAGATTCATGTGTAGTTTTATTCCTGGTGCTCATATATATCTATTGAAGTTACATTGTTTTACTTTCCAATTTTGAGATAACTTTGCTAGCTGATTTGTCAAATTCCAAACCTTCAGAGACTAACTTGTATGCAGCCAGAGTAGTCTTAACCACAGTCGAAAAGTGTGGCAGTGGAAAAACACAGCAGGTCAGGCAACATCCGAGGAGCAGGAGAAATGATGGAGTCATTCAGGAATGATGAAGGTCTTATGCCTGAAACATCGATTCTTCTGCTCCTCACATGCTGCCTGACCGGCTGTGCTTTTCCAGTGCCACACTTTTCGACTCTGATCTCCAGTATCTGCAGTCCTCACTTTCTTCTAGTCTTTACCACCAACACAATAATCCATAGAAACTTCTTCTGACAATGGTGCATTAATTTCATCTGCTCAACTAGTCAACTTGTCTTGTACGGTCAACATCCAGTTTCTCTTTGGCTACTTCATTTGTTTCATCATTTTCTGAAATGACATAAAAATGCATCTCCATCTTTTTCCTCAAATTTTGGTAAGGTCTGTACAAAATTAAACACTTCTCACCTGGAATTTAGATTATGACTAGAATTTTCCACATCAAAGTCTTCTGAAGTTTCATTTTAAGGCATATTTCAGTTCAATTATTGAGACTTATAAGCACTTAACTGGGAATAATGCTCTGATGATACAGGGCATGCCATTATAAATGTGTGAATGCCCTCCAAAATTAAACCTCCGCAATGATCAGCTTGCTTGAATGAATGCTATTTGGACAAAAACAATTCACACCAGCTTTGTCATGTAGCAGAAAATAATTTCAGCTATATTTAGAAAAATACATTTTTAACAAATAGCAAAGAACAACTAACAGATTATTCCTCGATAACTTAAATTATACTCCTTTAATTGCCAAATACACACACACACACAATTCATTCATGAATAAGACAGACAAAAGGCAGTTGTGTATGTACATTTTAAGGGTGGAAGCATATAGACAGAAAAATTAAATTAGGAAGATCCAAAATCCAGATCACAACAGTGAGCTAAGTTGTCTCTACAGTTCTTTTTATTTCATCTGTAATGATGAGTTGTTCCTAGCATGATGGTCATTTTGATTTGATAACGGATTAGGTGGTCACAGATCTTTTCTTATATTAGAATTCATCTCTTCAAGTTTCTTAGTTTGTCTGTCTTTTTAGAGTCATAGAGATGTACAGCATGGAAACAGACCCTTCAGTCCAACCTGTCCACACCGACCAGATATCCCAAACCAATCTAGTCCCACCTGCCAGCACCCGGCCCATATCCCTCCAAATCCTTCCTATTCATATACCCACCCAAATTCCCCTTAAATGTTGCAAATTGTGCCAGCCTCCATCACTTTCTCTGGCAGTTCATTCCATCCTACCCTCTGAATGAAAAAGTTGCCCTTTAGGTCTCTTTTATATCTTTCCCCTCTCAGTTCTGGAATCCCCCACCCCAGGGAAAAGACTTTGTCTATTTATCCTATTTATGCCCCTCATAATTTACCCCTCAGCCTCCAATGCTCCAGGGAAAACAGCCCCAGCCTGTTCAGCTTCTCCCATAACTCAAATCCTCCAACCCTGACAACATCCTTGTAAAACTTTTCTGAACCCTTTCAAGTTTCACTACATCTTTGTTAACTTAGAGAGAAGGGAGTGTGATAAAACTCTAAATATATTAATATCATTTACTTCAGCTCTTTGAATTCTAGGATAAAGGCATGGGTTTGGTGTTAAAATTAGCTTTTAGGAACTATAAAAGCCATACTTCAAAGTGAGAGAAATTTGCCCAGAATTTCTAGAAAACTACCTAGATGGCTTAGGGGGAAAACTTTCATAAAATGTCATTATTAGTTTGTGCTGGAAAGTGGTGTTTGAGAGATGCCTGCATTAAAGACCAAACGGGTGAGAAGTTTTTCAATAGAGTAATATCTGCAAAGCAGCTTCTTAAAAAAAAATTAACATAATGAAATTATCATAGAATAGGAAGTTATATTAATCCCCAACTTGAATGTTGGGATACAGTCGATGAAAAAGAAGTGAAGTTCTATGATGTTTTTTAAAAAGGAGGAAAGGAATTGAAGCTGTGTCAGGGATAAAATAGCACAGAATGGAAGCTAAGTCAGAAGCATAATGATAATTAAAGAAGAGTTATCTACAGTTCCAGCATATGAATTGAAATTTAATTACTTCAAGCCAATCAAAGTATTAAAAGGAAAGAAACTGTCTCTCCTGTATTGAGTGAGGTACAGCATTAGATATTCTGCAAATTTTAATTAGAACAATGTTTGTAAGCTGTGCCATGGTACACAGCTGATATACAAATTGTTGTTTATTTTTAATCTACAAAGAGTGCTTGGGTTATTTCTACTGTGTCGTTAAAATACTTTGAAGTATTAAAAAAAAGAATAAAAATACTTTGGACTTGATTTACAATTCTTTTGATTATTTTTTTTCTGTTAATAAACTTTTGTTTTATTGTTAAAATGAAGTCTGTGGGACTGTTTGTTTGTGTTTAACAAAAAGATCATTTTGGCAAGCAAAGCAAAATAAAACTATGATCTACTCAGTTATGTTTCTGATGGGGATCTGACTTGTTCAGTATGAACATCAATTGGGCATTACTTTTTAACAAATAGGGCAACTGAATTAAAATGACTGGAGGCTCATCATCATGCATATTTGAATTAAACACTACAAAGTAGTCCTGAGACATGAAGCAGTGTTTTGTGAAGTTTATTGTGTGATATTTGAAGATGGCTTTGAATGTTGTTTGGAGTTTTTTTTAGAAGTGGAAGATATAACATCTTTGACTAAAGCTAAACTGAAAAATTTCGCAGATATACTGAAGATAGATGTAAAACCAGGATCTCATAAGTATGAGGCACTTAAATGATTAAAGCATATTAAGCATTGGAAGAAAAGACACCTGAAACTGAGATGTTACAACTAGAATTAACTAATATACATTTCGTAATGTAAAGCAATTATAGACTTAAGGAGAAAGAGAAATTTAAACAAATTGGAATTAAAGGAGAGAGAAGAAGAAAAACAGAGAAATACAGTGAGAGGTGAAACTAAAACATTGTTAACTCCAAAGAGATAAGCAAATTAGAGAATGAGTTAGTAAAAGAAAAGTTTAGAATAAAGAGGAAAAGAAAGGAAGGGGCTTAGCTGATGATACTGATTTGGATGAGGGATGTGTTTAAATAAGAATCTTTGCTTAGTCTCTACATTCAATGAGGATGGAGTTCGAAGGAATTTCACATTATTGAAAAAGTAGCCAGACAAATTAAATGACTAAAAGAGGTTTTGACTTTCATGTTACAGAGTGTGTTGACAAGTGCAGCTGTGTCAGAAGAACAAACTGCAGAGAATGGCTGTCAAAAAAAACGTTCATGTGAAGTTTAAGACTGTAAGAAAGAAACCTATTCCGGCATTTGTGGAATTTGCAAACGAGAAATAAATTCTATATGATCAGTGGTTTAGATCACTCATGCCAGAGAAACTTTTGCAAATGTAGGGGAAGTAATGATTATGGAAGAATCCAATCAGTTTGCATATTGCTGCCTTCTAGCTGGAGAAATGGATGAAACTTCATGTATTTCTGCGATCACTTCAAATTGTTTGTACATGACAGCAACGAGATAGCTGTTTGTGAATGTGGAAAAGTGTCAGCTAGAGCCTATCATGGATAGGGTAAATCTGGTGAGATATCAGAAAGAAGTGTTCAGAGCATATTCAATGAGAATATTGGCCCTAATGGGAGTAAGTTAGAACAAGTAGAAGGTGAACATAATGATATTCTCAGACTAAAGTATTGTTGAAGAAGATTAATCTGAGTGAACCATATTTCCTTTTATTTTAAGGAAGAAATTACAAATGACCAATTGACTTGTAACACATCAACAGACATTGAAAGTGAAAATGAAGTACCACTTAATATGAAGGGTACTGTTATTTTGATCAAAGTGTTGACACTTTTGTAACAGAGAGTTATGCAACAGTAAAATATATATAGCTTTTACAAATAGCTTTAATGATGTCAGAAGGATGGTACAATGTCAACAGGCAAACTCTCCTTGCTCTTACATTCACTTGTAACAGTAGAAAAGGTCTGAGGAATATTTGATCTGGAAGACTTTTACTCCCTCTGGGAGAAGAGGATGTTTTGTTTTGGATTTAACAAGCATGGGCTCGTTGAGTATGGTCTGTATCCTGCCTATTATTAATAACTAGAGAAGCACGCTATTTAATAATTTAGCCAATCATTGGAATACGTGTATAGCATCACAAAATCAAATATCTTCTGTCGGATATGATTCTGTGATTAGGTATAGTGATATTTTCCAATCTGATTGCAGCCAGTATCCTGTGATATTTGTTATCTCCACCTGAATCTGGTGCTGGGTAAAGATGGTGTGGGGTCATCCCATTCAGACTGTACCAGAAGATTGCTCATATAGAAAAAAAGGAAAGAAAATGGTATCTAAAGAAAGATTCTTGGAAATCAAGCAACACGTGCAAATGGAGTCCAGGGAAACTGAGATTCAACATCCAGAAATAACTAAGTTCAGAGAAATAGATAAGATAGCATATGTTAAGGATGCCCATGACTGAGCAGAACAAAATGGCCGACAGCTGCACATGCTTAATGCAGCAGAACATGGCTGATAGTAGTTAAAGCATTTGTGAAAATATTTGATTAATACAGTCTTCACAGGTAGGACAATAGTAGCTCTGTAGACTCAAAGTTACCAAATTGAGATAGAATATGCAGCTGCAGTGTCTTACGCATAAGACATTTAATTAATGCTTGAGCTATTTAATCAATGGTTACAATACAAATAGTAGGTTTTAGTTAACATTATTCAGATAATCATAGATATAGATTCTGAAGCAGCTTTAGATCGACCTATATACAAAAAAATCATTAAAAGCATTAGAGGAAAAGATTCAAACCAGTCTCAGTCAGTAACAGTAACCTCCATATTATGACAGGGAGATCAGAGAGCCCAGGAAACATCATGAAGGACAGGGGGTGGACGACAAGTGATATGGTTAGCTTAATTGGAAATACATTGAAATTGCTGAGTGCAGCAGTATTTCCTTCTGGTAAAGGACTATCAATAGTTAAACTGTGTAACTACAGCAAGTAAAATGCTGAGGCAAGCTTGAACAGTATAAGGTGCTATACCAGAGCCAATTACAAAATGATAACTGGGCACTGCTGACCAGCTGACCAATAATAAACAAAGGGAAGTATGTCTTCTTGAATTTTGAACTGTATAAATTAAGATATTCTGAACCTTTCTGAATGTCTTATTGCTCTCGAGAAATGAAGCTATACTGAAAATAAAGCTATAAAAAAGGTTACCTGAATCTAATTCACCACTCAGATTCTCATTAGAAAATATGAGATCTATTAGCCTATATTAATTTGATGTTCTATGTCCCTGAACCAACTCCTATCCTGAGATTGAGTAGTTATGAAGAGTTACAGCTTATCACAATAAATCTGGAGATGAATGAGGTTACACTGAGGATTGAGAGCCATAATAGTGAGAAGAAACAAGGAGGGACTGATACAAATGTAGCCAGAGTGTTTTAGTGAGACAGTCAGAGATGTTTTCTAATTACCCTGATCACCGCTGGAGCAGATGAGTCTTGAACCTAGACCTCCTAGCTCAGAGATAGGGACAATGCCACTCTATTGAAACTGTTAGGTACTTCAATAACTTGAAGATCGCATTCCTATCAATCCTATAAAAATAGACCAATGATTCTTCCTCAAATCAAACATCAATAGAATAAAGAAGGAAATTTTAAAAAAGATCTGCAAGTGATCACATCGAGATGATTACCAGAGTCACAGAGCTTACAGATTTACTAAATTTTGTCATGGTGAGAGAGGACAGTTAAGAATTTGCTTACATCCCAAACATCTTAAACAATTCTTAATAAAGAAAGATCACTACCCAATTCCAACAATGGAAGAGATGATTCCTTCCTTGGCAGAGCCAAAGGCTTTCAGTTGAACTCAATGCTACAAATGGTAACTGGAATATGTGGCTTGCTGAGGATTCTTCAATATTAATAAGACTCATCACACCCTTTGACCAGTACTATTTCCTGCATCTACGTTGTGGCCCTAAAATGAAAATAAGGAGGTTTTCCAGGATGAAATATGTGAGACATATAGAGAATGGAAAGGTGCAGCCATTATTCATAGAGTCATATAGTACAGAAGAGGCTCTTCAGCCCATTAAGTCTGTACCAAATGGTTGACCATATACATATAAAGGGTGAAGATGGAAAAGTCACAATCACCAACATGAAGAAATCGAGGAAACCAGGAAAGTTGATCTCAAGTTAAACATAGTCAAATACATTATGAAGGGGTTAGAATGCCATTCTTCAGAACAGTGTAAACATCTTGAGTCAAGCCAAATCTTGTAAAAGTCACAGCCATTTCTGAGATGGAAGCTTTGAGAAACAATAAGAGCTGAAAGTTCTCCTTTACTTGATCTAGTATATGAGTTTTTTTATAGGTCACATGTCAGCGAACACCTCCAAGAAATAATGGAAGAAGTTATTGATCATCAGCAATCAGAGATACAGGTGAGAACATTCAGCAAACTCCAAGAAGTGGTGTGCAAGGAGAAACAACATTAAAAAGAAGCCTGTCACTCTGAAAATTGATGTTTCTACAAAAGGAGTGGGAGTAGCCCTGGTACAAAAGGAAAAACTGACAGCATTTGCATCCAAAGCTCTAAAACCAGCATAGACCAGATCTGTCAACATAGTAAAAGAGCTTCTGACAGTTGTTCATGAATCTGAGCAATCCTATAGATAATCACTATGGGAGAAAGTTCACAGTTCAAAGTGGGAAGTGTGATCATCTTCGATGGGAATTTTCTGCAAGAAGAGTCTGTATGAAGCACCAGCAAGTCTACTGAATTGCCTTTGAGGCTTAAGACTTGTAATTTTGTTCAATAAACTTGACAGAAGATAAATGGTATTGGCAAATATCGTTTCATAGTTACTACAGCAGAAACATAAGATAGAGTAATTACGTCTATAGCATGAAACAGACCCTTCAGTGCCACTAGTGCACGCGAACGATGTTCCCAAAACAAACTGGTCCCACTTACCTGCATTTGGCCCACATCCCTCCAAAACGTTCCTATTCATGTACTAATCCAAATGTCTTTTAAATGTTATAACTGTACCTTCATCTACCACTTTCTCTGCCAGTTCTTGCACATATAAACCACTCTCTGTGTAACCAATTATTGATGGTGGTGGGGGTGGAGGGGGGACTGCAGTACAATCCCATCACGATGATCATCCCTTTCTTATTTCTAAGTTCTACCCATATAGTTTCACTGGACGAACTGTCAGAAATATCCTTTCTAAGTACAGCAGTAATGTTACCCTTAATCAAAAGTGCCATTCCCCCTTTTCTCTAGTCTCCCTTTCTATTCTTCTTATAGCATCTAAAACCTGAAACATCAAACTGCTAGCCCTGTCCCTCCTTCAGCCAAGTTTCTGTAATAGCTTTAATGTCCCAGTCCCATGTTCCTATACGTGCCCTGAGATCATCATCCTTGCCTGAAAGACCCCTTGCGTTGAAATAAATATAGTTTTATTCTTCAGCGTTACCCCATTCTCTGATTTGCTCTTGTCTGTATTTTATAATTAACTTGCTCTTTTCTGATTCAGAACCATCCTCCACTTTCTATTTTCACTGCTACTTAGGAACCCCACCACCACCCCACTAGTTTAAAGGCTTCCAAAATCTTCCTGCCAGGATACTAGTCTATTCTATTTTAAAATTCCATAGGTTCATTATATGCTGAAAGCAGAGATTTTTCTTTTCCTGTGCTGTTACTCTGAGATTATGTCCTCTAGTCTTAAACTCTCTCACAAGAGTTAACTTCCTCTCTGTATTTATCTTGTCAAGTCCCTAAGAATCTTGTATAGTTAAATAAGGCTTCCTCAGACGCCTCTGACCTTCAATGAGTAAAACACCAACCTAATCAACACCCCTTAAAAGAAAACCTTCTCTAGATTGGCTCTAATGCCAGAATGTCTTTCTTTAGTCAAGAGGACCAAAACAAGTGTATTCCACATATGGTCTGAATAGTGCCTTGCATAGTCATAGCAAGATCTTCAAATTTTATACTCTATTGCCTGTGAAATAATGGCCAACATTCCATTTGGCTTGAATATTACCTGTGTACTCGGATGTTAGAATTTTGTGATTCATGCACAAGGAGACCCAAATCCCTCTGTGCTGTCACTTTCTGCAGTTCTTCTTCATCTAAATAATATTCAGCTTTTTTTATTTCATGCTAAAATGCATAAATAGTGCCTTGCATTGTCATAGCAGGATCTTCAAAGTTTATGCTCTGTTGCCTGTGAAACAAAGGCCAACATTCCATCTATCTTGAATATTGGCCTTTGCCAAGAGGTGTGAGGGAGAACAAATGGCTGCTGGGAAGGTGAGTCTAACCGTTTAAAACATATACCTCAAGCGTCAGGGCCTCCATTTGGCGAGAGTTGCGAGGGAGGAGCGAAGGACTGCTGGGAAGTTGCATGTTCCTCCTGCAGAATGTTGCAGGTGAAAAACACTTCACATGTCTCTGCCCTACATCTGCAGGAAGTACATCCAACTCCAGCTCCTCGAAAACCGAGTTAGGGAACTGGAGGTGGAGCTGGATCAACTACGGATCACCTGGGAGGCTGAGGGGGAAATTCAGAGGATGTACAGGGAGGTAGTCACTCCCCAGACACAGGATAAGGACAGCTGGGTTACAGTAAGGGGGAGGAAAGGGAACCAACGGTCAGAGCAGAGATCCCCTGTAGCCGTTCCCCTCAGCAATAAGTAAAATGTTTTGGATATTGCTGGTTGGGACAGCCTATCAGGGGAAAGCCATAGTTGTCAGGTCTCTGGCACTGAGCATGGCATTGTGGCTCAGAAGGGAAGGGGGAGAATAGAAAAGCGCTAGTGGTAGGGGACTCAGTAGTTAGACGGATTGACAGGAGATTTTGTGGTCAGGAATGGGACTCCCAGAAGGTACGTTGCCTCCCTGGTGCCAGGGTCCGGGATGTCGTCGATTGGGTTTACAGGATTCTGAAGAGGGACAGTGAGCAGCCAGAAATCATGGTACATATTGGCACCAATGATATAGCCAGGAAAGGGACTGAGGATCTGAAAAGTAACCACAGAGAGTTAGGTTGGAAGCTGAAGTGCAGGACAAGTAGAGTAGTGACCTCAGGTTTGCTACTGGTGTCACGAGATAGTGAGGTAAGGAACAGTCAGCGAGTGCAGCTTAACATGTGGCTGTGAGGCTGGTGCAGGAGGGAGGGCTTCAGATACCTAGAACATTGGGATACCTTCTGGGGAAGGTGGGACCTGTACATGAAGGATTAGTTGCACCTGAACTGGAGGGGCACAAATGTCCTGGGTAGGAGAGTTGCTCATGTGATTTAGGAGGGTTTAAACTAGTTTAGCAGGGGGGTGGAAATCAGAGCCACATATCTGAGAGGGGGACAGTTGCAGATGGGGCAGTGACAGGCAGTAATGAATCTATCGGGAAGGTTTCTCACGCGATGAAACAAAGGGATCGGTTAAAGTGTGTCTGCTTTAACGCAAGGAGTGTCAGAAATAAGAGTGACAAACTTAGAGCATGGATTATTACTTGGAGCTACGATGTTGTGGCCAAAACGGAGATATGAGTTTCACAGGGGCAGGAATGGTTGCTTGATGCTCCAGGGTTTAGAACATTTAAAATGACAGGGAGAGTGGAAAAAGAAGAGGGGGTGTAGCATTGCTAGTCAGAGAGTGCATCACAGCTACAGAAACGAAGGTTATTGAGGAAGGTTTGTCTACTGAGTCAGTATGGGTGGAAGTTAGGAATAGCAAGGCAACAGCCACCACATTGGGGATTTTCTACAGACCACCTAATAGCAGTAGAGAGATTGAAGAACTCATAGGCTGACAGATTCTGGAAAAATGCAGATGTAGCAGGGTTGTTGTTATGAGTGATTTCAACTTTCCTAATGTCGACTGGAACCTCCTAAGTGCAGATGGTTTGGATGGAGCCATTTTTGTTAGGTGTATTCAGGAGGGTTTCCTTACTTATTATGTAGACAGATCAATGAGGGGAAAGGCCATTTGGATTTGATGCTCAGCAGACGTCAGATTTGACGTCAGATCTCGCGGTAGGAGAACACTTTGGTGACAGTGATCACAGCTGCCTCACATTTATCATAGCCTTGGAGAGGGAAAGGAGCAGTTACAGACTGAAGATATTTAATTGGGGAAAAGGAAATTATGATGCAATCAGACAGGAGATGGGAAGTACAGACTGGGAGCAAATGCTCCTCAGAAAGGGCACAGCACACATGTGGAGACTATTTAAGGCTCAGTTGTTGTGAGTGATGCACAAATTTGGTCCTCTGAGACAGGTAAGAAGGGGTAAGATTAAGGAATTTGGAGGACGAGAACAGAGGAGCTTCTCGTCAAAAGGAAGAAGGCAGCTTACCTAAGGTGGAGGAAACAAGGATCTAGCACAGCTTTAGAGGATTACAGGCTTTCTAGAAAGGAGCTCAGAAATGGACTGAGGAGAGCCAGGAGGGTGCATGAAAAAGGCTTGGCAGGAAGGATTAGGGAGAACCCAAAGGCATTTTACTCATACGTGAGGAATAAGAGAATGATCAAGGAGAAGGTAGGGCCATTCAGGGATAGCGGAGGGAACTTGTGTGTGGAGTCTGAGCAGATAGGGGAAGCCCTAAATGAGTTTTTTGCTTCGGTTTTCACAAAGGAAAGGGACCTTGTTGTGAATGAAAATTTTGAGGAGCTGGGATACAGGTTTGACCAGATCAAGATCAATGAAGTTGATGTGCTGGAAATTTTGGAAAACATTAAGATTTATAAAGTCCCCAGGGCCAGATCGAATTTATCCCAGGCTACTCCGGGAAGTGAGAAAGGAGGTTGCTAAGTTGCTGGCAAAGATCTTTGCCTCCTCACTCTCCATGGGAGTCGTACCGGAGGATTGGAGGGAGGCAAATATTGTTACTTTTTTCAGGAAGGGTAATAGGGAAATTGCTGGCACTTACAGCAAAGATTTGGAAAGAATTCTGAGGGATAGGATTTGTGACTATTTGGCAAAGCATAGTGTGATTAAAAGCAGTCAGTATGGCTTTGTGAGGGGCAGGTCATGCCTCACAAATCTTATTGAGTTGTTTCAGGAGGTGACAAGACAAGTCGACAAAGGTCGAGCAGTGGATGTGGTGTATATGGACTTCAGCAAGATATTTCATAAGGTTCCCCATGATAGACTCATCTATAAAGTCAGGAAGCATGGGATACAGGGAGATTTGGCTATCTGAATTCAAAATTGGTTGGCTGACAGAAGGCAGAGCATGGTTGTAGATGGAAAGTATTCTGCCTGGAGGTCAGTGTTGAGTGGGGTCCCATAGGGCTCTGTTCTTGGGCCTCTGCTCTTTGTAGTTTTTATAAATGACTTGGATGAGGAGGTTGAGGGGTGGATTAGTAAATGTGCCGATGACACAAAGGTTGGAGGTGTTGTCGATAGTATAGAGGGCTACTGCAGGCTGCAGTGTGGCATATACAGGATGCAGTGCTGGGCTGAGAAATGGCAGATGGAGTTCAGCCTGGTAAATGCGAAGTGGTGCATTTTGGAAGGTCAAACTCAAATGCTGAATATAGGATTAAAGACAGGATTCTTGGCAGTGTGGAGGATTCTTGGAGGAACAAAGGGAACTGGGTGTGCAAGTCCATAGATCCCTCAAAGTTCCCACCTAAGTGGATAGGGTTGTCAAGAAAGCATATGGTGTTTTGGCTTTCATTAACAGGAAATCGAGTTTAAAAGCCACAAGATTTTGCTACAACTCTGCAAGTCCCTGGTGAGACCACACTTGGATTATTGTGCCCAGTTCTGGTCGCCCTACTATAGGAAAGATACAGAGGCTTTGGAGAGGGTGCAAAGAAGGTTTACCAGGATGCTGCCTGGACTGGAGGGCTAGTCTTATGAAGAAAGATTGAATACGCTTGGACTTTTCTCTCTGGAGAGAAGGAGGAAGAGAGGTGACTTGATCAAGGTATACAAGATAATGAGAGGAATAGATAGAGTCAATAGCCAGAGACTTTTCCTCAGGGCAGGATTGACTGGTATGAGGGGTCATAGTTTTAAGATATTAGGAGAAAGGTATAGAGGAGACATCAGAGGTAGGTTCTTTACACAGAGAGTTGTGAATGCATGGAATGCGTTGCCAGTGGTCGTGGTGGAAGCAGAGTCATTACGGACATTTAAGTGACTGCTGGACATGCACATGGATAGCAGTGAGTTTATGGGTGTGTAGGTTAAGTTATTATCTTTTACATTAGGATTAAACCTTGGCACAATATCATGGGCCAAAGGGCCTGTTCTGTGCTGTACTGTGCTGTTCTATGTTCTAAATATATATTTTCCATATTATATTTCATCTGTCAAGTGTTTGCCTAAGCATCAACCTGTCTATATCTCACTACAGATTCTTTCTATCATCCTCATTAGATACCTTCCCACCTTTTTGTATGTCATACACAAACTTGCTGACAGGATGTTTACTTCTCTCATCCAATCTATTAATATATGTGATAAATAATTTTGCCCCTACCATGACCACTACTTATAGGTTGTACGCTAAAAAATACTTGCTACTCCCAGCTCTCTGTCATCTATTGGGAATCCAAGCTCTGTGCATGCTAATATACTGCAAGCAACACCATAGCCTCTTATTAAATAACTTGATATATGGTACCCTATATAATTGGAAATTCAAAACCACAACTACTGGTTCCCCTTGATCTATTCTATGTATTACCTCCTCAGACAATCCTAGTAAACTTGTCAGGCATGATTTCCCCTTCATGAAGCCATGCTAACTTGGCTTGATTATTTCATGCTTCCAAATGGTCTGCTATTATATCTTTATAATAGACTTTATCATTTCCCCAATTACAGATTTTAAGCTAATTGGCCTATAGTTACTTAACGTTTTGGCTCTCTCCTTTTTTTAATAAGTTATTGGTTTTCCAGTCCTCTGGGACATTTCTAGAATTTAAGGATTCATGGAAAGTTACTACCAGAGGATCCACTATCTCTGTAGCTATTTACTTTAAAATCTTATAGCCTTTAAAATTCAGCAGGGCTACCCATCCCAAGAAATTAGCCCATCTTTATATCTCCCCTTGGCTTCTCAAAGCTAACACATCATCCATTTCCTCCTCTCAACTAAGGTCCTAATTTCTTTCCTAGAATTACCTTGAGTCCGGCATCCATTGATCTTTATTTTGGGACTCCCTTAGAGACCCAGCAGCAGCCATTACCACTTTCTGATATTGTTGGGACTATTCTGCTGCTAGTCCATTGGATTGGCCAGAAATTGTTGAGAGTGGAACCTAAGAGTTGAAAGTCCCACTGTCACTTTGTTAAGGGTTCACCTAACATATAATCACTGTGGGGCAGCATGATTGAAAGTTAGCAATGTGCTTGCTTTGGAAAACCTCTGCGGCAATCTTGGCTGGATTGATGCAGCTATGTCTGTTTCTTGTCAACATGTGTAGTTTTAGTGGTTGCACTGTCTTACTAGGCTGCTTTTATTCCAAGCCCTTACATTCATAATTTGTCCTTAACTTAGTCTATGGCTCTCTCACTCTTTGCAATGTCCTAAATTCTTTATTTATATTTAAATGTACAGTATACAGGTGCACAATCCTTTATCCGAAATGCTCAGAACCAGCTGGTTTTCAGAATTCATAATTTTTCGAATTTCAGAATAAGTGACAGTTTGATGGTGACATTTTTAAACATCTTGCCAAAGAACAGACGTACTGTGAGTAAAACAGTCCCTGAAACGGAATTGAGGCCTGCCAGTGCTGGGCCATGCCCCCACACATCGCATTTGAGTCACATGCATCGAATGGGTGTGGAATTGGGTTCACTGCTTGCATGCCAAACAACCTTGTTCATGAGATAATAACTTCACAAAAAAACCTTCGGACTTTGGAGCTTTTCGCATTTTGGCATTTCGGATAAAGGGGTGTCTACGTTTACTTACTATAGTTCTCTCATTCTGTAACAATGGTTCTCTTTTACTTTTTGAGCCTTGATCATGTTTCTCTCTGCACTGCTAATGTAAGATCAGTATTATCCTTTACATCAACATCATTAACATCTTCATATCCCAGGTATATTGCAATGCTGACTGACCATTTGATGGAGTATTAGTTGGTGTGGTGGGGGTGGAATTGTTCTGCACATCCCCTCCTCTTTGATTCTAAAATGTGGTTAGTTTGAACTTATTAGGAACAAGGCGACAAACAACCCACCCAACACCTTTTATTTAAAAGATGCTAATAGGAGAACAAATTCATTTTTCAACAGCATCTGTCATTTTATTCTTCATGTGACATTTGCCTGATCTACTACATATAGAGACTTCAGGGTTACTCTGCTTCAATTATCTGGTTGTCAGCAATCTGGCAAATGATACACTGACTTTGTGATGTTTATCATTTACTTTAAATAAAGAAAAGTCCAGGCTCCTAAATTTTGAATGCTGAGCAATGATATTGAAGATACTCAATCACTGATATGACTTCTCCCCAGATAAGATCTGTTTGCCTCACATCTTTCTCACTTTGTAGAAAGAATCCTTAATAAGCCCCAAATAGTCTGTTCCTGCTGTCACTCTTTCTGATTCTCCAAACTTTATCAAATCTCTTATAAATATCTCAAAGCACTTCACATAAAATGACTGACTTCAAAATTAACTGACTGTTCTTACAATGACAAATACAGAACAAATTTTAATACAGTCACTTACTACAGACCACAATTAATCTAGTTTTGGTAGTTGTGGCTGAAAAACAAATTGTCTGGACAGTTCAACAGGACTAATCCCCTTTGAGGCAAGAATTTTGAAAAGAGGTTCAATGGAGATTCTTAAAAATTTGGATGAGTTTTCATAAGATGGATGAAGCAAGATTTTTTCTTCTACTTGGGGAATGGTGAGAATTCATCAACTTAACATTCTTACTGAGGAACCAAGGAAAGAAATTAAAATAAATTATTTTTGAAGACAGTTGGTCGTATATGAGATGTTTTGCCTCAGAGACCAATTGAAACATCTTTAACACTTAAATAATACAGGGTTAAGGAAAATAGAGTTATGGCGATGGACTAGAGCTCAAATGACACTAGGTCAAATAATCTGATTCTATGCTGTAACCCCTCGGTTTTCTGTTCAATGTAGGAGATTAGGATCTATTTAATATTTTACTCAAAGAAGAGTGACTTGGAAGATGCAGCACTCTTCTGGTATCACACAGGAATTTCAGTCCAATGTTTGTGATTAACGTAGCTGAATAAGAATAGCCTTATATCTGTATCTTCTTAGATCATTTGTTGAATAAAATATGACAATACCTTTCTCATTTTTATTTAAATACAGGAGATTAACAGTTTTGGTAGAGTGGGACTCATATTGGTACTCTTCATTCTACATTTATTGCAGCAGGATCAAAGATTGTTATCGATCATTGAAAGTTCTCCTTCAGGTGATACAAACCGTGCACAGTGCCTATCCTTCTGAAAACTCTAGGATAAGTCCTATTGAGGTACAAATTTATTGTATATGATTTTTGTTTCTACAAAAGCTTGACAATTCAGAAATTCAGGGGGTGGTCAAAATTATAAGACATGTTTAATATTACTATTCCCATTGATCCAGCTATCTTGTATTTTACATCTTTCACTGGAATAGTTCTTCAGTGACCCCCAAAAACAAATGCCTATAAATAATGTAGCCCATAATGACACATGGACTATGCTGGAAGACACACATTATTAATATGCACTCCAACATTCTGTGAGACAGTCATGTCAATGATGATGATCAGTCTACACTAAACCAACACTTGGGGATGAATTTCCCATTTCCAGTTAAAGCATTTATGTTGAATGAGATTTGTGGTGCCTAGTCTACCACGCCTTGCAACAACTTTTCTAATGAAATCTTTTCTTTTAACATAATCAATTATATATCCAAGCTTTTGGCACCCTTCTCATGCAATACAATGGAGGTACAGTGGAAGTGCTCACTCTTGATAGGATCTTCTGGTGAACACACAACGGGCACTCTATTTAAAGCCCAGTTGTCCACTACTTCAGACACCACAAGCCAGGAATCTCCTCCCCTACAATGTAATGCTCAACTGTTGTTAATAAGGACATGGCTCAGAAAGGAAAACATGCACCCAATTTCAAGGACAGAGACCTGGAAGTGCTGGTAGACAGGATGGTGGAGAGGAGAGGTTATCCTGACCACCAGACCCAGCCAGACTGGACACATATTGCAGTCTGGATCAGCCTTGAGTTCTATGTTAAAAGGAATGCCCAGGAGTGTGGAAGTAAGATCATTGATCATCTTCAGTCAGCAACGGTAAGTGTCACCAACTTTATTCTGGTACTTCATATTAATAGGGACACCACTCACTCTAACTTTGCCACTAGATATGGCTCATACCAAAGTACATACTAAAAGTCTGACCATTCTACACATCATGTTCTCTCAATTATTCTCACCCACTTTATAGTCTCAAACTACTAACTCTTTCTTTCCACAATATTTCATTCACTGGGTCACCTCTGTACATCTTCTGTTTCTACATTATCTTAATTAAAGAGTCAAAAGAAAGGGGCATACATATAAAGTGAAAGCAGGAGGTTAGACAGATATAGCGATTGGAACGAGCAGCAGGTGAATCTCATTGACCATGAGATCCTTGACTCCTTGATTGTTGTTAACCTGAACCAGTCAGGGAATCTTGACAGATAGATATAAACAGGCAATTCAGAGAGTCTCCTCATTCTAGGGATTGGCTGGTCAGAGCCCATGTACTCTGCACATGTAAATAAAGGGGGACTTGGTGACAGGATACTGGCTTCTGTGCAGTTAATTCAATTTTGAGGATTTGAGGGAACATGTTTTCATAGGAAAGTATTGTCCTGTTTCCACCACACTTCCTTCTTTTCCATATTAATGGCTTTCCCATGCCACTGGAATTCTTCTAGACTCTGTACAGTTGGTCCAAGAGGTTCTTTCCCCAGCTAGAACATAGAACATAGAACAATACAGCACAGTACAGGCCCTTTGGCCCTCGATGTTGCGCCGATCCAAGCCCACCTAACCTACACTAGCCCACTATCCTCCATATGCCTATCCAATGCCCGTTTAAATGCCCATAAAGAGGGAGAGTCCACCACTGCTACTGGCAGGGCATTCCATGAACTCACGACTCGCTGAGTAAAGAATCTACCCCTAACATCTGTCCTATACATACCACCCCTTAATTTAAAGCTATGCTCCCTCGTAATAGCTATGTCCCATTCTCCTCCTCAATGGAATAATCAAGCTCTTAAATCTTTGACCCCATAGCAAAATAAATATCTTCTGTAATGAGCCTTTCAAAAAACTTCTTCTGTCTCAATGTAACAGCACTATTAAGATGTAGTCAGTGCCATTTTAAGGTTCAGAATGTGAATAGAATTGACATACCATATTATCTATGCCCATTTGGAATTATCTTGGTACAAAACTATAAATAAAAAAAAAGTCAGAATTGGTAAAACTGTGATTTGAAGATGTTTGCATACCCAGATGAACTTTCACATTATTGACAGTAATATCATGGGTAACATATCAGTTGAGACCTGAAATAATTGATTGCAATCACCCATTTTACAGAAGAAGCACAATCCAACACTCATTGCTTTATTTATACATCAAATGTTTAAAGCTCAAATACTGAATTATACCCTAAAATTAAATGCAACTGTTTAAAAATGTGAAGGCCAAAATGTCGTGAGAAAAAAAAACAATGTGTAATAGTAGGGAGGGTGATGGTCCTTTTAAGAATCAGGTTTCTCTGAAATATTTCTGGTAAAGTACCTGGCTTTCACTAACTAATCATTTGATCTATTTGCCTGAAGATAAATAATAGAATATCAAATGGTCAACACAAATTTACTTATTGGGATGCATAGATGTTATGTCTGGCTCTGGTATCAAGCAGAGATTTTAGTTCAGGGAAAAATTACCTGCAGGGGAAGAAACTACTCTTCCTGTCAGAATTCATTTGAAATTCTGTGTTCTGGCTAAAAGTGTTAGAACCTCTTATTAATTGAAGGATTCTTATCAGCGAGCTAGATTTCTGGGGTAGTAAAGCTGAGAAGGGTGAGAGAGAAAGCAAGAGCATTTGAATCAAGAGTTAAAGAATGTTAAAATCAGGAGATTACTAACCTGAGATGACGTTTCTTAAAATATTGATGGTATCTGTGTTGAATAAAGAGTCCAGAACTATGAGACAGTTGGAAGCAATTTGAATTGATAATCTCATCAGAAAGAAATAGAAAGCCCAAGATAATTCAACCCTGATAATAATATTTGAAACACTTCTGAGACCAAATGATAAATCTTCAAATTTTTGCTATGTATTATAAGCACTTGAGTTATTGGGGATACAAGACAAATCGATGTTTAAGTTGAATTAAGGAGTTTGCTTTAATGTATCAATATCTTTCTTCATTGTACTTTCAACATCTTTAATGCAACTGACTAGTTAAGACACTTATAGTTATTAGAATTTATGCTTTGGTTTTTGTGTAGTGAAATTCTGTAAGTATGAACTTTCTCGCTTCATGCTTTTTAGTTAAATATGGGTTTTCAACTTCTTTTAAAAAAAGGTTCCTGAGGTCCACTGAGGTCATAACGAAAGTGTTACTCACACAAAACCACACACACAAAAAAATTGATTAGTAACTGATTTAGCTGGTCCACATCTTTATATGGGCAACCTTAGTCAGATATACTATGAGAAGCTCTATGCACAGATTCTTTTAATTCTTAATTTTTTGTGGTTTCATGAAATTGCTTCACACTTTCATCAATAGCTTAGCTTTTCTTTATATTGTTTCTTCATCTTGTAATCCCTACATTATGGAAACAGGCCATTTGGCCCAACTCGTCCACACCGACTCTCCGAAGACTATCCCACACAGACCCATTCCCCTATCCTATTACTCTACATTGCCCATAACTAATGCACCTAACCTACACATCCCTGAACACTATGGGCAATTTAACATTGCCAATTTACCTAACTTGCACATCTTTGGACTGTGAGAGGAGACCGGAGCACCCGGAGGAAATCCACACAGACACAGGGAGAATGTGCAAACTCCACACAGACAGTTGCCTGAGGCTGGAATTGAATGTTTCTTTTCAGGAACATTCTCATATTTTTGCAACCTGAAATTACAGAAGATTAAAGATTTCTATTTTCTTAACGTGTACATGAAATAAGTACATGTTCCATTAGTTTCATGATTTGTACTAATGTGCCTTGTAAAATTGAATTCTATGATTGTGAAAAACACATTCTTCGAAAGAAAATATATAACCACTGTGACTTAGTTGGGAGCATGCTAGCTATAGAGCCTCCAAGGTCTTGGGCTCAATTCCCATTCCAGAACTAACATGCATAAAATCAAGACAGGTAGTCCAAAGGGAGCACTGCAATGTGAGAGCTGATAATGTTTGGATTGAGACGTTAAACTGAGATACTTTGTAAAATGTCCTGTGGCACTATTTCAAAGAAGAGCAGAGGGGTTAATGGTTCTGATAAATATCTATCTATCGATCAACAGCATTCACAACATAATAGCTTTACCTGATCACTACCACATTGTTAACAATGTTTATTAAGGAAACGTTGAAGGAAATGAATGTTAAACATAACTCTTACACAGCCAAAGCAGAAGGCTCCATCCAAGTTCTTCAATTATTCCTTCATATATAAAATAGCAATTGATTACAAAATTATTTCTGAACTTGAGGTCACCACCAGTGCTAACATTATCAAGTAAATGACATGGTGGTGATATCTTCACAAGTGTTGAGATCTGTCTAAAGCTTTTATTTTTGCTCTTTTTGTTCCTAGACATGGTGTTACAACTTGTGACTGGAGTTACAATTGCCAAATAAAAACAAAATGCAGTGAATGCAGGAGATCGCAAATAAAAGCTGAAAGTGCTGGAGGAACTTAGCAGGACTGGAAGCATCTATGTTGAAAGAAACAGAGCAAAACTTTTGTGTTCCAAAGTGTCATGTTGGACTCAACTTTGACCCTGTTTCTCTCTTCATGTGCCTGTCAGACTGACTAAGTTTCTTTTTGTCCTTATCACTATTGCCAGTTGCTTTTCTCTCCATACATATGCACTATAGAAGTTTGTTAAAAGACTGAGACAGGCCTTGGCGATCGGAAGTGCAATTTATGAATTGTGGCTTTCAGGTAACAGTCTATAGATATTGTTTCTACTTAAACAATCAATTGCTGCTCCTGATATTGTAGAAGTCATAATGCAATGTAAATCATGAAGTAAGTAAAAACAAGGAAGTTTATTTGGTCCATTCTTCTGCATAAGACTATGATCCCACCATTGCCATCCACAGCATTTGATAGCATCAGGAAAAGTTCCTGAGTTTTTGCTCTGTTGATACCATAGTATTTGGAGTCCCAGCTTATTCCAAAATGTCTTTTGCTTGAATAATTCTGAAATGTAAAAGGGTATTTGATCCTATCAGTTCAAAAAAAGTTGCTTGAGGAATCAGAATTGTTGAAGGGTATCATACACCATCTGGGTAAATTCACAAAATCAGACTAAGTAGGTTATCTAGCCTTTGTAGCCTTTAACTCCTATTGCTTTCTTCTCTTCAGCAGTTCCTCAGGATCAAAGATGATTTGATTCCATTCTGCTTCAATGGTTCAGAATTGGTTGATAAGTGCATTAGGTGATCATACTGTCACACACACAGCAGCTGTCCCCATTACAAGATTTATTTGTCTGGTTTTGGCTGCTGATTACTTGCTGTTCTGTCATAGATGACAACCAGTCATATAATTTCCAAGATGAGCTATTTCTGAAATTTTGCCCTGATTCTCAAGCTTAATTGATCAAAAAGCCTTAGGGTTTGAATCTAACATTACAGATTTCGTTGTTTAATTATGCCAAGTTGTGTGCCACATTTGATCACTAACAAGCTCAAAATAGCTGTCTATATATAAAATATCCATGTAACCTTTAGTGCCCAGTCTAAGCACAGTCTAGAATAGCAGATATTAGTTCAAAGTACTTCCATATTCGACACAAAAATAATCGTGCTTCAGGAGAATTTTGATTGGAAATATGTAAAACTATAATTTATTATGCCTCGATGAAAGCCTTTCCTTCTTGCCAGGCTATGCTGGTGATGTAATTAATAAGGACTACCATTGCATTCCATTAGAAACAGCCTCGTTATGATTTTAATCCAATTTCAAATCCATTACAAGAGATTAAGGCCCTACTAAACTATGAAACTTGCTGTAAAATCTGCATTCCCAAATATTAGCACAGCTTTACACTCCAGAGTCAAGTGACTCTGGAGTGCCTTTTAGGCCTGCAAAGTCATAATTTGCTTCTAATGGGACCACTTTGGCTAGAGGTGGAAACCTGCTAGCAATCTTACCTAAGTAGCCCAGCAGGAAACAAATCTCTGATTGCATCTTGGAAAATATTATTCATACTTGCATAAAACTGTATCAAAATGCTCCAGTGACCAAAATTTTCTGATTTGAAATAAGGACTTGCATTGAATCGAAGAGACACACTATGTTTTCTTTTTTTATAATAATCAGCTATTTTTAAAAGATTGAACTGACCTGGCAGTAACAACCTTTGATGACAGTTATTTTCTCCTACTCTTAGTATAATTTATTCAGCTTTTCTTCTATCCTGGCCTGTTATTCATAATCTCCTTGTTTACCCACCCCTTTCAGGAAGAAGGTGGAAGCATCGGTAAAAGTGCAGAGGAGATTTACCGGGATGTTGCCTGGTCTAGAGGGAAGGTCTTATGAGGAAAGGCTGAGAGACTTGGGTCTGTTCTCATTGGAAAGAAGAAGGCTAAGAGGGGATTTGATAGAGACATACAAGATGGTCAGAGGATTAGATAGGATAGACTGTGAAAGTCTTTTTCCTAGGATGATGACATCAGCTTGAACGAGGGGGCATAATTACAAATTGAGGGGTGATAGATTTAAGACAGGTGTCAGAGGCAGGTTCTTTATGCAGAAAGTGGTAAGGGTGTGGAATGCCCTACCTGCTAATGTAGTCAACTCAGCCACATTAGGGAGATTTAAACAATCCTTAGATAAGCACATGGATGATTTGGGGACAGTGTAGGGGGACGAGCTAAGAATAGTTCACAGTTCGGCGCAATATCAAGGGCCGAAGGACCTGTCCTGCACTGTATTGTTCTATGTTCTCTGTTCATCTCGCTCTCTCTCTCCCTCCCTCTCTCTCTCTCTCTCTGTCTCTGTCTCTGTGCTCCATCTCCACATATCCACTCATCTCTCTCCCATCCCATCCCTCCCCCAAATTCAGCCTCAGCATAAATAGTTTTTTTAGCAATGTTTTCCTTGCTAAAAATAGTTTGGGTGAAGAGTTGACAGATTCGAAATACTAACTCTGCTTTCTTCCGACGAATGCTGCCAGATCTGCTAACTTTTTTCAGCAACTTCTGTTTTTGTTTCAGATTTGCAACAGCTGCTGTCCTTTATTGTATTTTGATAACAGTCTATTAAATTATGGGAAATATCTGGAATTTCATGATCTCCAGAACAAACAAAAAATAATAACGTATTTGTTTCATCACCCTCAATTTTTAAAAAAATTACAGTCTCAACAGTGCAGAAAGAGGCCATTTTACCCATTGAGTCTGCATCGAGCTACACACACACACACACAATAGGAACAGAGACACGGACGAGCACATTTTGGAAAGGTGCAGGTGTAACAGGGTTGTTGTCATGGGTGACTTTAACTCGCCTAATATTGATTGGAACCTCTTTAGTTCAAAGAGTTTGGATGGAGCAGTTTTTGTCAAGTGTGCCCAGGAAGGGCTCCTGACTCAATATGTAGATAGGTTGTCTTAAGGGGAAGTTATATTATTTCATCATCCTCAATTTTAAAAAAAATTACAGTCCTAGCAGTGCAGAAAGAGGCCATTTGACACATTGAGTCTGTATCGAGCTTCCAAAGCTTCCATGCAGTCCCACCACTCTATTCCCATTACCTCACATTTAGCATGTCCAATCCAACAAACCTACACATCCCTGGACTGTCACAGGACGCCAGTGTACCTGGTGGAAACCCAAACAGCCATGAGGAGAACATGCAAACTCCACAGAGACTGTCACCCAAGGCTAAAATCATGCCCAGGTCACTGGCCACAGTGCCACCCAATTCATTCATGTAATATGGGTATCAATGGCTATGCCAGCATTTATTGGCCAAAGAGCAGTTAAGAATCAGCTACTTGGTATTGGTCAAGAGTCACATGAAGGCCAGACCAAGTAAGAACAGTAGTTTTCTTCCTTAAGGACATTAGTAAAGTTCTGCAGCACAAATTGTCCAGTAAAAGTTATTCGAATGGGGAAACTCTTAAGGAGCTAACAATGCCTCAGTTATATTGCTGCTTTACAAAGATACAACATGAATCCTTCTTGAGAAATCCAACTATTCCTCAACAGCTTGTTCCCTGTTGTTAGACTTTATTGGGAATTTTCTATAGACTGCCACCCACCACTCCCCCCCCCCCCCCACCCCCCCCCCCCCCCCCCCCCCCCCACCAATAGCAACAGAGATGCTAATGAGCACATTGGGAGGCAGATTTTGGAAAGGTGCAGGAGTAACTTGGGTGACTTTAACTCCCCTAATATTGATTGGAGCCTCCTTAGTTCAAAGAGTTTAGATGAAGCAGTTTTTGTCAGGTGTGTCCAGGAAGGGTTCCTGACTCAATATGTACAATAGGCTGACTAGAGGGGAGGTTATATTGAATTTGATACTTGGCAATGAACCATGTCAGGTGTCAGATCTCTTGGTGGGAGAACATTTCACTGATAGTGATCACAACTCCCTTATTATTGTCATGGAGAGGATTAGGGACAGATGGTATGGGAAAGTATTTAATTGGGAAAAGGGGAATTACAATATAAGCAGAAACTGGGTGCCTAATTTGGGAACGGATGTTCTCAGGGAAATACACAATAGAAATGAGTAGGCTGTTTAAGAAGCACTTGCTGAGAGTACTTGGACAGGTTTGTCTCACTGAGGCAAATAAGGGATGGTAGGTTGAAAGAACCTTGAGTGACAAGGGATGTGGAACATTTAGTCAAGAGGAAGAAGGAAGCTTACTTAAGGTTGATGAGACAAGGATCAGACAGGGCTTTAGAGTGTTACAAGGTAGCCAGGAAGGAACTGAAGAATGGACTTAGGAAAGCTAGAAGGGGGAATGAAAAATTTTTAGTGGGTAGGATTAAGGAAAATGCTAAGGTATTCTGTACTTAAGTGAGGAACAAGAGGATAACCAGGATGAGGCCAAGGCCTATCAGGGATAGTGGTGGGAACATGTGCCTAGAGTTGGAGGAGGTAAACAAGGTCCTTAATGAATACTACACTTCAGCATTCACTACTGAGAGGTTAAAAATGACACCAAGTTATAGTTCAACAGGTTTATTTGTTTGATGAAACTGAGTGATAAGCTTGAATAAAATGATATTAAGAAGGAGAATGTGTTGAAAATTTTGAGAAACATATGGATAAATAAATCCTCTGATCTAGATGGGATATACCCTGGGCGAGGGGAGAAATTGCTTTGTCTTTGGTGATGACCTTTGCGTCCTCACTATCCACTGGAGTCGTGCCAGATGATTGGAGGGTGGCAAATGTTATTCCCTTGTTCAAGAAATGGAATAGGGATAATTCTGGGAATTACAGACTACTCAGTCTTACGTCTGTGGTGGACAAAGTATTGGAGAGAATCCTGAGAGGCAGGATTTATGTCTACTTAGAAAACCATAGCTTGATTAGATATATTCAGCATGGCTTTGTGAGGGGCAGGTCAAGCCTCACAAATCTTATTGAATTCTTCGAAGATGTGACAAAACACATTGATGAAGGTAGAGCAGTGGATGTGGTGTACATGGATTTTAGCAAGGCATTTGGTAAGGTTCCCCATGGTACTCATTCAGAAAATAAAGAGACATGCGATACAGGGAAATCTGGCTGTCTGGATACAGAATTGGCTGACCCATAGAAGGCAGAGGGTGGTGGTAGATGGAAAGTATTCAGCCTGGAGCTCGATGACCAGTGGTGTTCACAGGGATCTGTTCTGGGACCTCTGATCTTTCTGATTTTTATAAATGACTTGGAGGCGGAGGTGGGTTAGTAAGTTTGCTGATGACATAAAATTTGATAGAATTGTGGACAGTCTGGAGGGTTGTTATAGGTTGCAATGGGACATTGACAGAATGCAGAACTCGGCTGATAAGTGACAGATAGAGTTCCACTTGGAAAAGTGTGAAGTGATTGACTTTGGAGGTCAAATCTGAATGCAGAATACAGCGTTAAAGGTAGGATTCTTGGATTCAGGATTCAGGAGGAACAGAGGGATCTTGGGATTCATGTCCATAGATCCCTCAAAGTTGCCACCCAAGTTGATAAGGTTGTTAAAAAAGTGTATGGTGTGTTGGTTTTCATCCACAGGGGGATTGAATTTAAGAGTCACGAGATTAAACTGAAGCTCTATTCAGCCCTGGTTAGACTGCACTTGGAATCTCGTGTTCAGTTCTGTTTGCCTCATTATAGGAAAGATGTGAAAGCTTTAGAGAGGGTGCAAAGAAGATTTACCAGGATGCTGCCTGGATTGGATGGCATGACTTATGAAAAAGTTTGAGGGAGCTAGGGCTTTTCTCATTGGAGTGAAGAAGGATGAGAGGCGACTTGATAGAGGTGTATAAGATGATGAGAGGCATAGATAGAGTGGATAGCTACAGACTTTTTCCCAGGGTGGAATTGGCTATCATGAGCAGGCTTAATTTTAAGACAATTGAAGGAAGGTTTAGGGGAGATGTCAGAGATAGGTTCTTTACACAGAGAGTGGTGGATGCGTGGAATGCATTGCCAGTTGTGGTCATAGAGTCAGATATATTAAGGACATTAAAGCAACTCTTGGATAGGCACAGGGAAGATAGTACAATGAAGGCATGCAGGTTAGGGTGATCTTAGAGTAGTGCAAAAGGCAGGCTTTAGGGCCTGTAATGTGCTGTACTGTTCTATGTTCTGAATGGACTCTCAAATTTTAAATTTAAGGCTGATTTTGTTCTTTGTGCACATTCTCTGCAGCTAAAACATTGTATCCCTCATTCTCATTCTTCATCCTTTATGCAACCTGTATGGTATGACCTGCCTGTATTGTATGGGAAAAAAAACTTTTCACTGAACCTACCTACATGCGACAATAACAAATCAAATCAAATAAATTATTGGAACCGTTGCTCAAATTTTATTGTTACTTTTCTCTCAGGGCATAGATTGAGACATATGCTTTATTGCTGTCATTTTGTTGGTGGATGATGCCATAGCATACCACATGAAATGATACTGAAATGTGTCATATTGTAAAAAAGAAACTACAAAGATACGCAGAATTTGGCTACATGTTCATTGCCAACTAAATAATATGCTAGAAGAGGCAAAATTTGCTTGAGTCACCTTGAGAAAACAACCAGGTTTTACTAAAGAGGTAAGTATCAATCTCCATTTCATTCATTTTCATGCATTGAACTTTATTTACTGAAAATATTAAAAGGCTTTAAATAACCAACAATTGCCAATAATTAAATTGTTTCATCATATTTTAACCAATGAATCATCACCCCATAATCTCATCTTGTTTACTGCATTGACCCAGGAGGAGTTGTTATTTACGCAGTATACTCTGAAAACTAATACCTTTAAAAATTGTAGAAAATTAAGCAATTTCCTGTGGAGTTCTGTATGGAAAACAAAGCCAAGTGTAGCCTTCAGATGAAGCAGATATAGAGAAAAATGGTTAACTGAGCAAGTTAAAATGCTGATGTCACAGATTCCAAAACTAACATTCTATAATACTTTAGTAAAGTAGTCACAGAAGATCACTCTCTTATTGGACAGAGATAACAGCTGTTTTTTTTTAACATGAGGGTCACCATTCCTCAGGCAAGGGGAGAGGGTGAGAATGCAGCACATTCATGGTAATCTCAGCTCATGCAGGAATTGAACCTGTTAGCATCATTTTGCATTGCAAACCAGCTGAGCTAACCAATTCCCAATATACTTTACGACCAATAAATTGGAAAATGTTTAATTTGAAAAGCAGGGAAATAGAATTGCATCAAACATAAGAGCTTCTCTACATGCTGAATCTTACAATTTTTTGGTTGAGTGCAACTTGCGCTGAGATTATGGAGGGGTTTTTGCCTTGAGGCTTAGTGCATTTTCTTACCAAACTCATCTCATTTACTAATTGCCTGTTCCCATTTTAACACATGGAATCCTCAAAACAACTCACCACTGCCAGGATATCCAAGAATTGACCAGCATCTTTAATGGTTGAGCTATCTTTAGAAGCCTGCTGTGCACCCAGAGAGGCTCTGTCAGTCCAGAACTGTCCTTTACAGTTCTTGACATTTGCCCCAGACATGGCAGGTCTTGTTGGGTGGGGTTGTGCAGAGGTGAGACTTCCTTATCCATCAGGACCAACAGTGGAAGCCATGACATTAAGCAGGCCAACCTGATTGCAAGTTGCCATCCAAAACCATATGAATAAGATCAATGACCTTCTTCACTCACCCAGAGTAAGTGACATTGTCTAATCTCCAATATCTCACACTTACACTATCCCTGCTACTTTACCCACCTCCCACAAGGCTCATGCTATGCCATTCTCAATTTTGTCTTTAACATCTTCTCTCACTCATTCTCACCCACCCAATTCCTGACACCATTAACCCTGTATGTCCTCAATGCTGCTTATTCACCAACTCAGGACACCTCTCCATCTGCATTGAAAGTACTAGCTGTGCCACCTATTTCTATATTGCGTACTACTTGTGTCTCTCATTCCAGCAAGAAAACCAGCCCCCAGTGTTGCAGATCCACTCAAGCTGGGTGTCCCTTTGTTACCCCTTTAATAGGAAGCCTCCTGATTCTATCCACCCGAAGTGGCTGACTGACATTTGCAAACTCCCTGGTCTGCTGTCAGAGGCTGCTCTTGTCTGATTACACTGAGACCCACTGAGTGAAGGTTATTCTCCTTAATTCGACTAAAACCTCCTGACAACCATGCCAGGGTCCTTGCTTTTGGCAGAGAAAGCAAAGTTTAAAAAGGCAACAGAGAGATGCTATGAGCATCCAGGTAGACTTTGAATTGTGAGTACTATGAAAGTGAATGAAGAGCCAGAAGGTGCAGCCTGGTCTTGTCCATCAGTTGTGTGTGTGCATCAGAGTGCAGTATGTCCTTGCAGCTGCGCTACAATGATAATTGCCAGTGCAGCAGGAAGTGCATCACTGAAGTGCAGAAGTATCTAGTAAGTGAATCAGAGATATGCCATAAATGTCCTTACAAACTGGCAAATATTGGATACCAATGTCTGTGGATGTGATGTTAGTAAAACCAGTACCCCCAGGAACAGATCTTGAGAGTTTGGTGCCTGGTGCCCAAGCTGGAGGAAATTGAAGTTTCTAGGTAGCTGCGCTGACTTCCATGGTAACATTTCTTGATATTTAGCTTGCTTGCTGCATTTCACAAACTAATCAATGATTATTAATGAGGCAAGTGGGCTGTTAACATGGTATTAATCAAGCAATAATCCCTCTTAATTGGAAGCTCACCACTGCTAATGAGAAACTCACTGTGGCGGCTATCAAAAGCATAAGGAAACAGAGCATATTGGGAGCAAGATGCTCCCAATTTTGAGACAAGCCATGCTGGACTTCATATTCATAAGTAGTGTTTTGATTTTTTTCCCTCCAACTGTTTGAATTGAGATTGTGACTGGAATGTTCATCAAACTTAAACAGACTTCTATGACTCCTTCAAAAAAAATGTTAATTTGTTTTGAGTGTTAACCTTGATGCATTTGTTATTTTCTACAATAAAATGTAATCATTCTGTGAATGAATCAGTTTTATTGCCGAATTCTTAAAATTCGTCAAGTGTAAATCGGTACTGTCTACCTGACTACACCGAACAGATATTAATGGGTTCTTGTTTGTAAGTGCTTATTAAGCTGCAATTAAAGAACAATGAGCAAGTTTACTCAGTTTAATTGACGCATGTGAATTCAAATATGTTTGATTAAAGTTGCTTTAAATTAAGCACCGGAGGGTGTTACCAGAGTTTAAGAGCTGAACAGATGAGGACTGAAGTGAAAAGGAGATGTGTGATGAAAAGAATAATAATGACATAGTACGAAGCTGATCTTTACTAGAGGTGTTACAGAAGGTGGGGAGATGGCCTCAGTTTCTGAGGTCCAATAGCATGTGGACCTTCAGAATACAATTGTGAAGGAGCTGTCCATCAATTCGCCATCAACATTTCATTAGGATATGGGGCAGCAAAAGCGCTTATGATTATTCGTGAACCTCTGAGAATAAACTGTTTTGACAAAGATGTGATTGCTGACCTCTTATCAACTTGTGCAACTAGATCGTAAACTAAAAGCTGTACTCTCTGTTGATATGGAGCATCAGCTGGGAAAAGTAAATTTGAATTTTCCCATGCAGGATCAGACATAATCAAATCACCACTTTATAACTGTATACAGTGTTCCAGTTCTTATCACCATAATGCGTTACTGTTTACAGAATTCACATGTAAACATATAAATCATTTGAATCTTGTGTATTAATGGTTCATTGTGACTGTACTCACCATTTCATAAGACACAGGGCAGCACGGTAGCTCAGTGGTTAGCACTGCTGCCTCACAGTGCCAGAGACCCAGGTTTGATTCCAACCTCGGGCAACTGTCTGTGTGGAGTTTGCAAATTTTCCACATGTCTGTGTGGGTTTCCTCCAGGTGCTCCGGTTTCCTCCCACAGTCCAAAGATGTGCAGGTTAGGTGAATTGGCCATGCTAAATTGCCCACAGTGTTAGGTGCACTAGTCAGAGGGAAATGGGTCTGGGTGGGTTGCTCTTCGGAGGGCCAGTGTTAACTTGTTGGGCTGAAGGGCCTGTTTCCATGCTGTAGGGAATCTAAACTAATCTAACACGAGCAAGATAACTACAGAAAGACATGGATTATTTACTCCAAACATAGATGAAATGCTTATGTGGAATACTTGGGTTCCTCAAGAAGGGTTTATATTGTACCTTTATAAAGCAGAAACATAGTTGAAGCACTTGTTAGTTTCATAAGACTTTCTCTTGTTCAATGAACAGTCAACCCTTGCCGCAGGACCATGCTATACAGCTGAGTGCTACATTTTGTAAAACAATCAAGTTTATGCTTGCAAATTATCATCTCTTATGTTTTCAATGTTATGGACTAGAAACATATTAATTTGGTATGGTCCAAGCTGAAGTGCAAAGGGACTTGGGAGTCCTAATCCAGGTTTCTGTCAAGGTAAACTTGCAGGTTGAGTCTGTAGTTAGGAAGGCAAACAGAATGTTGTCATTCATCTTGATAGGACTAGATAATAAAAGTCAGACCACATTTAGAGTAGTGTGAGCAATTTTGGGCTCCAAACCTCTGGAAGGTGTACTGGTCTTGGAGGAGATTCAGAGGTGGTTCACGAGAATGATCCCGGGAATGAAAGGCTTAACATATAAGGAAAGTTTGAGGACTCTCGGACCATACTCAATAGAGTTTAAAGGATGGGGGGATCTGATTGAAACTTACAGAATACTGAACGGCCTGGACAGAGTGTGGACATTGGGCAGATGTTTCCATTGGCAGAAGTGACAAAAACCTAATGGCACAGCCTTAGAGTAAAGGCAAGGCCCTTTAGAATGGAGATAAGGAGAAACTTCTTCCGCTAGAGAATGGAATTAATTGCCACTGTGGAGGCCAGGTCATTGAATATATTTAAAATAGAGATAGATATGTTCTTGATTGCCAAGGAGATCAAAGGTTACGGGGAAAAGGGGGTTGAAAAATCTATCAGATATGACTGAATGGCAGAGCAGACTTGATGGGCTGAACGAACTAATTTCTGTTCCTATGTCTTATGGTCATATGGTGTGGAACCTACAATCTGCAGCAGCAGCACCTCCTGCAAATCAGGTCTGTGGTTTCCTCATGTAACTCATCTTTCATAAAGTAGAATGCTGGAAATACACTGCAGATCTAGCAGTGTCAGTGGGGACAGAAACAATCTAAACTAATTTCTTAAGCTTTAAGCCAATATTATACCCAGCACATTGACATAACAGTCTGAAATATCTCTATGCAGTGTCTCCACATCCACTGTCCCTGAAGGTTCCTTATCCCCTACGTAAGGGTGTTCAAATATTCATTGAAGGTGCCATTCCTTCATTTGCATATGTGCATAATGGGTTATCAAATATAGCTCTCAATGTAGTGCCTAAGACCCCCCCCCCCCCCCCCACCCCACCGTCATGCACCTGCTCATTCTATACAGGTAATTTATGTCAACTGATGTCAGTGATGTGATCAGCTACATTATCAAGATATGCAGAAATCTTACAATCTTTCGATATCCCCCTCAAGGTTCTGTGTACTTGACCTATGTTATTCCAGTAATTTAGCTTTGCCTATTTATACATTGTAATCATTAATGTCATTATTGATATCATTATTGCCATTATCTCCTCCCAGGACAATGATGCTGGGTCATGCTATACCACCTTGCACATGATCTTATTCAGTATAGATATAGCTGTCCCACATTCTGTGACAATCATGCTTGCTCATGCTTCTTGATTTGAGTAAGATCAATGCTTCCCTGATTCTCCTGAATGTTCCTTCAAGTGTTCTGGCAATATGAAATCTCAGTTGATTCATGTTTTTCTAATGACTGTGACTTCTTTTTCCTTAACCACATTTACCCTGTACATCTCTCGTTTTGTACAAGCTCTTCTGCTGTTATTTTTCATGAGTAGTTTTACCTTCTCATGGTCAGGTTTGCCTTGAGGCTATGTTCTAAATCTACTATATCCATTTTTTCATCTCCTTCCATTATTTTTACTGACAATGTTTGATAGTATTGCTCTTTAAGTAAAGCTTTCGGTAAAGTTAAATTTTGCTGTTTTTTAAGTTTTAGTTATAGCTGTAGAATATGATTTGATTTTTACAAGAATAAGGTGCTTTGTCTACTCAATCCATTGCTGCCTCTGACAGTGCATTTGCTGTTACTTGACTCTCACCTGGATCATAAACTATTCCGTAGCAAAATCTCATCAGCCTAAACCTGAATCTTTAAATGTGTGATTTAAACTTTTTGAGACGTTTTCAGTCCTACTTGATAGTGATGCTCCTTTGGAGCTAAATAAATATTGTGCATCAGTCATCAAGGAAGAAGACACTATAACCATTCCAAAATAAAATAATCAAGTGCAGAAAGGGAGTAAAGAAACATATATAGTAATGTCACTAGAAAAAACAAGTACGAGGGAAGTTAATAGAGTTAAAGCCTGATAAATCTTGGACCTGATTGATTGCATCTTAGTATATAAAAGAAGGAGTTATGGAGACAATGAATGCACAATAGCAATCTGGGGGAAAGTGAGGACTGCAGATGCTGGAGATCAGAGTCAAGAGTGTAGTACTGGAAAAGCACAGCAGGTCAGGCAGCATCCAAGGAGCAGGAGAATCGATGTTTCGGGCAAAAGCCCTTCATCGGAAAGCCCCTGCTCCTTGGAATCTGCCTGACTTGCTGTGCTTTTCCAGCACTACACTCTTGGCACAATAACAACCTACAGAACACAGAGATTTCAGCTCTTTGTGTATGAATCAAAGCTCGCATACCAGTTCAGCGGGCAACAGGGAAGGGAATTAAAATGTGGCTTTTATTTCAGAGGGAATCATGTATAAAAAGAGGGAAGTTTTACTAAACATATACAAGCACTAGTGAGGATACACCTAGAATACTATGAAACATTTTATTCCCTTTATCTAAGGAAATATAGACTGGCATTGAAAGCAGTCCAGACACTGTTCACCATGTTGATGTCAGGTATGGAGGGACTGTCTTATGAGGAAAGATTGAGGCAGTTGGGCCTGAACTGATTGAAATTTGAAAGAATGACAGAAACATTGAAAAAAAATTATTCTTAAGGGCTTGACAGAGTGAATGTGGAGCTATTATTTCCCATTGTGAGAGAGTCTAGGACCAAAGAGCATAATCTCAGAATAAGGGTCCCATAAGACAGAGAAGAGGAGAAAATTCTTCTCCCAGGGTGGCGTAAATCTGTGGAAAACTTTACTGCAGAGGGCTGGCGAGCCTGGGTCATTGAGTATATGCAAGGCTGAGATGGATAAATTTTTAATTCAGTAAAGAGATCAAGGATTATGAGGAAAGGCAAGAAAGTGGACTTGAGGATTATAAGGTCATCCATGATCTCACTGAATAGGGAGCAACCTCAATCAGCTTTATGGCAGGCTTCTGCTCCTATATCTTCTGATCTTATAATATACTGGGATTTTCTCTCTTTCTAATGTCAAAGTCATAAAAGCAGCCTCATCATTTTAGTTTATATTATACCACATATACCATATTCTCAACTCCCTTTCAAAACTACTAGCATCACCCATCTCCTCAAAAGAATTCCATTTTTAAACCTTGTGTCCTGGCAAGCTCTGCCCCGCCTCTGGTCTTTATTTTACCAAAATGCTTGAACGATTTCTTATTGCCCAAGTCTATGTTCTTGTAGCTTCATGTATGAATCTCTCTGAACAGTTTACAATTGCCATTTACAAAGCTGCAAGTTTTGCCCTCCTAATTCTACTCAATCTGCGTCTGAAGTTGAAAACAAATGTTTCTCCTCCCTCTCATACACTGTTTCTCTGGAGTCCCTTAATGATCAATCCTTGACCCCCCACCCATCCTATTCCTCTCTTATGTTCTTCCTCCTCATTTATTTTCAGGCAAAAATACTCAGCTAAATTTTTGTATACTGTCACCATCCAGCTTTTCCTCATCCTAACCCCTCTTTCCCCTGATTGTGCTGCTTGTTTAACATACAGTAGTGAATAAACAGGAAATTCTCCTAGGTAAGTGCTAGGAAGTTGAAAACTATTGTCTTCCATTTCATTATAAACTCACTTTCCTAAACACTAACTCTAACCCTTTGCCCACCAAGTAACGGAGGTGAAACCTGTTTGTAACTTTGGTGTTTGACCTTGACATGACTTGCTGAAAATATTTTCATTCCACAAACAATACTGCCAGCTGATACCTCTGTAACATTGACTGACTTCTCCCTGCTGACACCACCATTCATGCTTTTATTACCTCTAGGCTTAATGATTGGCTAGCTTCCCAAATTACATAACTGCATTAAATGCAGCATACCTAAAACGTTGCTAAGTTTATTTTAATGCATACCAGGGTTGGTTCACCTATTATCCCTGTATTGACTGACTTACACTGAATCTCAATCTGATGTTACTTGATTTTAAGAGTTTGTCATTCATGTTCCAAATTCCTCCATGATTTTGTTCTATTCTACAACTTCCTATAGCCTCTTTGTGATCCATGTTCCTCTAACTCTGCTCTCTGGTGCTTCCTTGATTTTACTTGTCCATCTATTGGTGGTATTCCCTAAACCTCTAAACTAGGCCATGACCCTAAACCTCATCCTCTAAATCTCTCTATTTGACTTCTCCTTTTAGGTTTCTTAAAACTAATTGAACTAGCCTCTAGTTATTTGTTTACCTGATGAATCTCAATTTTTATTTGATAATTTTCCTGTTAAACTTCTTGGGACACATTACTGTGCCAAAAGCATTGTGCAAATGCAAGTTGTATTGATATCCGTAAATCTCATGGTTGGCTACATCTTGTCGTCTAAGTAGTTGATAATCATGCCAGCATACAGCAGTTAAAGTTAGTTGCCCTTTTTATCACTGCTGAGGTCTGCGCATTCTACAGCTGAATTAATCCACTTTGCATTCTTTATAGTTTTTTGCTGCTTTATAAAAGAGCTTAAGATTGATCATCAGTATTTCAGATTTCTTCTGATTGCTGACTAGCTGATTAAATCTAATACTTCTAACCTCCAAGAAAGTGACTTGACGCTTTTTTGTTTTCTTATGACTGCATTAAAATGTGTGTACAAAATTGAATGTTTTTTGTTTCTATCAGAACTTGAAGAAACTCCTTGAATTTTTTTTTGTATTCTACATTCCTATATCTGGCCTATGCAATCTGCTCAAAGCCACATGCTTGTATTGTTTGCAGTTGGTAGATGCAAATAACAGAAACAAATTATTTAATGAGGATGACATTAATTGTTAATGCAATACTTAACAGTCTATCAGGACAAAACCTGACTATTGAAGACATATGGTCAAAACAGGAAAATGTTCAGAAATTTTATAACTTTCCACGCAAGTGGAAAAACTACAGGCCATATAATAATTATTTCTGATGTTTAAATATATTTGTTCTTTTCTCCAATATAAAATACAAAAAAAACAATAAATTAGCAAGTATTGTATGAATATCTATTTGACAGAGTGAAACTAATCAATTTATTGTTATGAGCATGTTTGTAATCTTAGTTTTTGTGAAGTCTGGCACAGTAATACTGTGGTACGTTAAACCCAAATTAAATGCAATTCTTTCTGTTCAGTATTACGTGAAATTAAGGTATTTATATTTATTTTATTTAATGTGTGAACTCTCAGGAGAACTGGTTAGCTCAGTTGGCTAGATGGCTAATGCCACAGCATGTAGTTCTTTCATTATTCTGGCTGTTGGTAGATTTAGGAGCTGTCTTGCAGTAAGATCATGGCATAAGCTGTCACTTAGCGATTCTTAAATCAGTCAGAATACTATTTAGATTGTAAACAGATTCTCATTCCAGCACATCTTGATATGATAATGCTATGATCCATCTTTCCTTTTGGTTTTTACATTTTATTACTCAAGACATTTTTTCTTTGTAATTTTACGTATAAAATTGGAGAGCCTTTGCTTCGATTTGAACCCAAAGTTGAACTTCAGTATTTTCGTTTGAAGATTCTCCAGAAAAAAAACTTCAATATTTCGACCAACACGAAAGATAATCATTCTTTCTGATGTGATCCTCCAAGAATGAGAACATCTAGTGGTTTATTTTTGTAGTTTATCAGTGCATAGCTTTTTCCCATGTCTGTGACAACATCACTGATAGATGGAAGCACACTAGCGTTCTGAGCATTGCTCATTCATTAGGTGATCCTTCTATCACCTGATGAAGGAGTGACACTCAGAAAGCTAGTGTGCTTCCAATTAAACAACTGTTAGATGGAACATTGCAGTCAATGAGAGCAAAAGGTAAGAAAGTTGTAGCTGACTGTGACAAAAATGACTGTGCCAAAAATGACTGTGCCTATTTCACGAAAATTCATTCCAGTCAGGAAACAAATAACCAGACCATAACAATTCCTTACATTAAATTTTAAACAAGCTGTAAGGTCCAAAAAAAAAATTGTAATCAGTCTGTAAATCTGTTGGTAGGAGAGTATGTGGTTTCAATGAAAAAGAGGCTGGTTCAGTGTCAGACAATATCACGTATAGAAACCAGGATGTTTAACAGTCTCCAGAAGTGCCAATTTACAAAGAAATTTATGGACTGATTATAATTGTAGCTATGTTTCTCTGGGTCTTGCAACTAGCTTAAGATATAATGTAATACTGGCTTGATGACAGGGATGCAACTGTATGTGCACAAATGGATCACAACAGCCATTTTTGCATAAATAACAGCATTCCATTTTCCCAAAACAACTTGAATGTTGCACAATAATAGCAGGCAGTGCTTGTGAGTATCGATGGATGCTTGTAAAATTCTCGATTGTTACAGTGGAGAAGGCGGCCATTTGGCCCATAGATTTCCTGCTGGCTGAAGAATATGTATCCAAACTAATCACATTTTCCAGCTCTTGGTCATCAGCTCTCTGGATTTTGATACTTTGTTTGTATTTGAAATCACAAAAAAAAAGCTTCATCTCTCCTATTCTGTCAAGCAATGTGTTTCAGATTACCAAAGTACTCGGGTGGAAACGTTACTCTGATCTTCTCTTTGATCCTTCAACCAATGACTTTACATTTATGCCCTTATTATTAACTCCCCTATTTTACACTCTGTCTAGTCCCTTCAAAACTTCTGTGTACCTCAATCTTCTCTTTTCCTCCTCTGTTTTAAAGAAAGTATTCAGCTAGCTAATATTTTTCAACCCAGCAAAGTCCTTTTAAGTCTTTATTATACCTGCTCTACACATCATCACAGACAGCACATATAGATTATAATTAAATGTTTCCTCTTTTAGTTCTGATTGAACCCAGTGATGGCTCTTTGATAAAATGAAGAACTGTGGATGCTGGAGATTTGAAGCAAAAATAAAAATTTCTGGAGAAACTTAGCAAGTCTGGCAGATTCTGTGGACAGAAAGCAGAGTCAACATTCCAAGACAAGTGACTCTTCATCATGGCTCTTTGATATTGGAATTAATAAATTATGTGCTTGTTTATTTTAAAGCTTAGGCTTCCAGTCACCTAAAAAATCTTTTTAGAAGCATATATAAAATCTGACCTCACATTGCCTTTATTTCATCTGACATATGTAAGAAAATGCACTTATTTGTTGAGACATCACCATGAAAATGTTTGAAATTAAGTTCTTGATAGTCTTTGCATTTATTGAAACAGATGAAAATTGTGAGACTACTCAAATGGCACGATGGTGTTTAGATCAATGCCATTTGTGGAATATATAAATTTTTTTTGCCTTTTCTGATCCTTCCTCATTTGTAAAGAGACCCATCTATCAAATAACAGAACACTTCTCCTATCGCTAGACAGTATTACACAGAGACAGTCCTCATTAAAATCACTAATAACATTATATATGACTGTTTGACAAAGGTAAATTATCCCTCCTCATCCTTCTCAACATGTTTGCAATATTTAACATGTTGATTTCATAATTTTCCGATAATGTCTCGCCATAGTTGTATAACTAAATGGGCCTGTGCTTGTCTGATTTCATTCTTATCTATTTAGTCAGAGCCAGAGTTTCATTTGCAATAACTCTCTTGTTGTGCATGCATCATTCCTTTTGGTGTCCCCTAAAAATCCAATGAGGATCTTTACTGTCCTCTCATCCTCATTCACATGGTGTCCTCAGTGATATCACCAAAAGCGCAGTGTTAGTTTTACATTCATAAAAAGAAGTGCCAGAGAAATTCAACAGGTCTGGCAGCATCTGGGGAGGAAAAACAGTGTTGATGTCTCGAGTCCAATGATCCTTCTTCAGAAAGGATTCTGTTTGCTTCAGTTCTTCAGAATCTGCTGTTCAATTTTTAAAGTTAGTTTTATATAGTAATGCTGATGACAACAGCTCCATCTCATAACCATCTCTCTCGACTCATCCAACTGCATGAACTTCTCAGACTGTTGAATAATATGCGGCACTGGCTGAGCAGAAATTTCCTCCAACTAAATATTGGAGACTAAAGGCCACTGTCTTCTCTCCCCAGTCCAAACTGTGTTCCTTAGCTTCTGACTACACCAGTCTCTCAGCCAACAGTCTCCCCTTCCTTGCCTCTCAGTTTACCTGTGGCTGAATCCAAAACTCAGCTGAACAGCCTTACATATTCTATCCTCAGAAAAGCTGAGGTCATCTAAAACTCTGCTACCTGTATTGTCTCTTGAACCTGTTTATCTATCACCCTCATGCTCATTGTTTAACCAAATGCAAATTAAGTTAGTGCCTCAATTAAATTAGATTAGATTAATTACAGTGTGGAAACAGGCCCTTCAGCCCAACAATTATAAAATGTTTGTTGTTTTCAAAGACTTCCAAGGACTTCAAACTGCTCCAGCATTGGTTGCTGTGCTCAAAACTGGTAAGGCTTTGAACACTGGTATTCATTCCCAAAATCTCTCCCCCTCTTTCCTTCAAAGTTAAAAATCACACAAAAATCCAGGTTATAGTCCAATAGGTTTATTTGGAAGTACAAGCTTACAGAGCACTGATCCTTTGTCAGGTAGCTATTTATTCTAAATAATACATATTATTTATTATTTAGAATAAATAGCTACCTGACAAAGGAGCAGCACTTTGATTTTTTTACTATAAAATTATGATCTTGATTATTATTTATAGTAAATGTATAGTAAAAGACCAAAGTAAAATACAACTGATGCGATGTATTGAACAAACCTAGATTGTTGTTAAGTCTTTAATCACTTAGAATGGGTTGTAGGTTTCAGTTCATTAATATGCAAATCCCAGAATTTCTTTCAAGTCATATTCCTGAGATAACATTTTATAAAAAAAGGAGACAGCTCAGCTCACACAATGCATTAAAGATGTAAGGTTAGAATCTGTCTGTATCCCACCTTTGAGTCAGACTGGTTCTATTTCCAAACTGGAAATTTATAAAATGGCACATGGACTGATTGCCTACAGATTGTGTGCTTTTTGAACAAACTATGAATGTATCTGCAAATGCAAATTCACCCCACAGGTGTGTGTGTGCGTGTGTGTGTGTGTGTCTGAGAGACAGCGTGTGAATGAGAGTGTGATCATGTGTAAGAATGTGCATGTACGTGAGTGTGTGTAGTGTAGTGAGGTCGCCTGTAGTATGACATGAACCCAAGGTCCTGGTTGAGGCCGTCCTCATGGATACTGAACTTGGCTATCAGCCTCTGTTCGGTCACTCTGCGTTGTTTTGTATCCTGAAGTCTGCCTTGGGGGATGGTCATCTGAAGATCTGAGGCCGAATATCTTTGTCCGCAGAAGTGTTCTCCTTGTCCGCTAAGTAGGAGGGAACACCCCTGTCTGGCAATTGTTGTGTGGTGTCCATTCATACATTGTCGTAGTGTCTACATGGTTTTGCCCTGGGGTATCCTTGCCTGCAGCATATGAGATAGACGTTAGCCAAGTCACATGAGTAACTACCATGTACATGTTGGGTGGTGTTCCCACGTATAATGATGGTATCCATGTTGACACTCTGACATGTCTTGCAGTGGTTGCCGTGACAGAGTTGTATGATGCTCTAATCGATGTTAGCCTGAAGGCTGCGAACAATGGTCTGTTTAAGGTTTAGCAGTTGTTTAAAGGCAAGAAGTGGAGGCGTAGGGAAGATCTTGGTGAGGTGCCCAACCTCATCAATAATATGTTGTAGGTTGTGAAGAACATGGCATTGTTTCTCTGCTCCCGGGAAGAACTGGACAACGAAGAGTACAGTATTGGTTGTATCTCCCATGTCTGTCTCCTCAGGAGATCATTATGGTTTCTCAAAATAGCATGTTAGAACTGGTGATTGATGAGTTGAGCATCATATCCTGTTCTTATGAGGGTCTCCTTCAGCACGTCCAGGTGTCTGTTGTATTCCTCCTCATCTGAAAGATCCTGCATATGTGTAGGGCTTGTCCGCAGGGAATGGCTGTTTTAATATGTTTAAAGTTAAAGCTGGAGAAGTGCAGCATTGTGAGGTTATCGGTGGCTTTGTGGTAGAATGAGGTGCCCATTCCTGATGGAGAAATGTGTGTTCAGTAATGATACCGATTCCAAAGAGTGTTCCATGGTAAGTCTGATCGTGGGATGCAACTTGTTGATATCGCCGTGTAGTTGTTTCAGTGACTCCCTGCCATGGGTCCAGAGGAAGAAAATGTCGTCAATGTATCTGGTGTACAGTATTGATTGAATGACATGTGCAGAAAAGAAGATGTTTGAACCTGTGCATGAAAATGTTGGCGTATTGAGGTGAAAGTATCATCCCCATGGCTATTCTGTGTTTCTGGATGAAGAAGCAGTTGTCAAATGTGAAGATGTTGTGGTTGAGGATGAAACTGATGAGTTTTGGATGGTTCCTGGAGATTGTCAGTTGTTAGTATTGAGTGCTGACGCTGTTGCAGTGATGCTGGTGCAGAGCGCTGAAACATCCATTATGTCGAGGAATGTTCCTGATTCGAATGGGAGCTGAGTTTCTGTACGAAATCTGTAGTATCATGACAGAAGCTGGGGGGTCCCCTGTCCAATGGATTTCAAGATGTCATCAACATAGTCAGAGAGGTTCTCACACAGGACCCCATTGTCTGATACTTTGGAAATAGAACCAGTCTGACTCAAGTTTGGGATGCAGACAGCCTCTAACTTCACACCTTTAATTCATGGTCTGAGTTGAGATGTTATTTTTTTAAATAAAACCTTAAGGTATCTTGAGAATGTGACTTAAAATAAGTTCTGGGATTTACATATTACTGAATCAAAACCTGCAATCCATTCTAAGTGATTAAAGACTTAACAACAATCTAGGTTTGTTCAAAACATTGCATTGGTTGTATGACACTTTGATCTTTTACTACAAATTCTGTGTCCTGTGATCCTGCCTCGCAAGCTATCTGAGAACGGAGCAGCACTCCGAAAGCTTGTACTTCCAAATCAACCTGCTGAACTATAACCTGGTGTTGTGTGATTTTTAACTTTGTCCACTCCAGTCCCCCAACACTGGCACCTTCACATCTTTCCTTCAAGACATTCCTCAAAACATACCTCTTTGAGCAGGTCTTTGCTAAGTTTCACTTTATAATTTTCTTATTAAACATCTTTTTGGGATGTTTTATTGTGATAAAGTTGCCATAAAAATACATAGAGGATGTTTAATGCATTCCCTTTGCAATCAATATTTACAGCAGTTCATGAAAGTGTATCACTGGACATTTTTAACAAGATTTTGCCTAATTCTATTAAACCCCATCTTCTGTAATTTAAAAGTAACAATAATATTCCACAATGCCTGATAAACTAATCTTGATTGTTGTAAATATGACACAGCAGCTGAAAATGGTATCTGATCCCTTCCACTATCTGCCATAATACTGGATAAGATCCAGACAAATGTGACAAGGAGTTTATTCTTGTGCGTGAGTCTATACATTTCTTCTAGGATGTCAATTTAACTTGATTATTACATTAAATAAAAGTGAAAACTCTATAGTTACCAGATGGCTCATAAACAATCTTAAATCTGTGCAAATACTGCTATTTCATTTTCTGGTGAGATATAGTAAATTTTCTATATTGGCCCTGTGTTCATTACATCTCATCTCCCCCTGCTATGTCTTTGTGCAGTGGATCATGGGGTATTGGGCATTATTCCTATGTTCTATTTACTACAACATCTGTTCAATGGTCTTTTGAAACTAACCCTTTTTTTACTGGCAATCTGTGGATTGCAAGCTGTTCTCTTTTTATAATATATGAAATCTTGCTGTTTTACCCTGTCATTTCAACCATTATGTTCTGGCAGCAGTTACTTCTGTCATGCTCCAGGATATTTGTCTGCAAGTTGCAATGTTCCACAGTATTCACTGAGGTTTTACTAGAAATTCACAGGTTCAAGCTCCTCAAATGTCTTCACCCAATTTTTAGTCGCCGTAGGCTTTTAATTTCCAGAATGCTCCTGTGGAAAGATATGTCAAAGAGCAGTCTCAAACTCTGTGGTCAGAAGTACAACCAATCTTTATTTGAGCTCTTTACCACATATGCAAGAGAGGCCAGAGACCACTCTGAATCTGGCCTTCACATGGGGTCAGATGCCCTCTTGATCATAGCTCAAACCTGAAGAGAGGTCAATGAAGTTCTGATTTCCCAAGTGAGGTACAACATTTTCATACGTTTCGCGTTACAATCATTACATATGTTGTCAGTTTTCCTTCCCCCTTAATCTATACATCCAATCCAGTAAATCAGCTGAGTAATGGTGGACACATGACCTCATGATGTTTACCTGGCATCATATCATCAGGCCTTGATATCTTACAATGTATCCCATTAATTATACACTCAGGCATTTCCCAGACTTGCTTATCTCTAAGAAGTGTTCAAATTCTATTATTCATTTTATTCATTGTTATCCCTATCAAATTCTGTTCCTCATCTTATTTCTCCCACTGTCCTGATCACAGAGGTCACAAAAGAGGGTTGACTCTTACTAATTGCTATAAGATTCGTAATATTAGCTCTTATATAAAATTAGTTATATGTAAAGTTTTATTGTTACACCTATTGTTAGCATTTTTTAGATAATGAGTTGTGAGTTGTTCCTTTCTCCCTGTGCTGTACTTGCCTATCACTCAAGGACCTTTTAAATCTGGTGTTAAAGTTTACTATCCTCATTATTGGGCATGCAACAGAATATTAATTTTTACTAATTGTTAGAAAAGTTGTATTATCAGTTCCGATAAAGCTATATGGTTAGACGTAATGTTAGAATTCTTTCAATAATAAGCCATATCACTTGTGTCTGCTGTTGTGGGATCGTACTTTTTCTTTTTGAAAAACAGAATGGCGACAAACTTCAGGCTGTATGTTCCCGCACTTATGTATAAACCTTGAAGAATGTGTTGCAATTTGTGAAAGTTCAGGTTCTCAAGAACAGATAGAATAATAAATACTATTAGGAAATATAATTATAGCAAACAGTGAGGAGGTTAATAGCACATTTGAGATTTAATGCAGGGAAAATCATCTAGAAGGAAGGATCAGAAGAACTGTCCCCAACAGACATCACAATTGTTATTTTTATGGAATTCCCTGCATATTAATTTGTAAGATTCTTTGTTCGAAGTGCACCTTATTACTTTGGGATAACTCTTTCTCAAAGCTACCACTGTCCTAATTTATGGCCTCACTTTAATGCTGGACTGGCAAGCTAATTCTGTTACTGCAGCCATATTTATGCCAATGGGTGACCATATTGTGCCACCTCTGACCAGGGGCTGCCCAACACGCCTGACTGAATCCAATAGGAGGCCTTGGCAATGTTACACTTATCATCCATACTTATCATGAAATAGAGCAGTCGTAAGAAGCCTTGAGAATAGAGCTATTTCAGTGTGCTGTTCTTGCGTAACACTTACTTTTATGTATTCCCAGAAAATTGGCCCTAATTAACAATATTAATAGTACTCTTAATATTGTTAATTATGTATGCTAGTTTGTATATTTATACATGATCTTAGATATCCTTGTCAACTTATTATGGTACCTCTGATGTACATGGATGTGAACTCCCAGTTCACTCTGTTTCTGAATTCCCTTTCAAATTGTATTACATTATATAGTTTATGATGTCTCCTTTAATTTTCATTCTAAGATGATTTTCTCTGCATTAAATCTCAAATGTACTATTAATCTCCTTCCCATTTACTATATTTACATTTTCTAATAATATTTATTATTCGATCTCTATTCTTGAGAACCTGACTTTTCACAAATAGCAACACATTCTTTTAAGTTTATATCCATGAGATTGTCCTTAAAATGCCACTTCGCCATTTTTACATTTCCTTGTTATACGTAAAGCTTCTTTCAAATTGAAAATATGTTGAAACATTGATGTTTGCCTGTATTCATTATTATAGAACATAAGCATAGAACATTACAGTGCAGTACAGGCCCTTTGGCCCTTAATGTTGCACCGCCTATGAAACCAATCTGAAGCACATCTAACCTACACTATTCCATTCTCGTCCATATGCCTACCCAATGACCATTTAAATGCCCGTAGAGTTGACAAACCTACAACTGTTGCAGGCACTGAGTAAAGAAACTACCTCTGACATCTGTCCTATATCTATCACCCGTCAATTTGAAGAAATGCTTCCTTGTGCTAATCATCACCATCCGAGGAAAAAGGCTCTCGCTGTCCATCCGATCTAACCCTCTGATTATCTTATATGTCTCAATTAAGTCACCTCTCAACCTCCTTCTCTCTAACGAAAACAACCTCATGTCCCTCAACCTCTCCTCATCAGACTTTCCCACTATACCAGGCAATATCCTAATAAATCTCCTCTGAGCACTTTCCAAAGCTTCCTGTCATGCGTTGATCAGAACTGCACGCAATACTCCAAGTGCGGCGGAACCAGAGTTTTGAACAGCTGCAGCACGACCTCATGGCTCCGAAACTTGATTCCTCTACTAATAGAAGCTAACATACCATATGCCTTCTTAACAGCCCTATCAACCTGGGTGACAACTTTGAGGGAATCTATGTACATGGACACCGAGATCTCTCTGCTCATCTACAATACCAAGAGTCTTACCATTAGCCCACTACTCTGCATTCCTGATACACCTTTCAAAGTGAATCACCTCACACTTTTCTGCATTAAACTCTATTTGCCACCTCTCAGCCCAGCTCTGCAGCCTATCTATGTCACTCTGTAACCTATAACATCCTTCTACACTATCCACAATTGTACCGACCTTAGTGTCGTCTGCAAATTTACTTACCTATCATTCTATGCCCTCATCCAGGTCATTTATAAAAATGACAAATACCAGTGGATCCTTGCGGTACACCACTAGTAACTGAACTCCAGGATGAACATTTTCCATCAACCACCACCTTCTTTCTTCTTTCAGCTAGTCAATTTCTAATCCAAATTGCTAAATCACCCTTAATCCCATGCCTCCGTATTTTGTGCAGTAGCCTACCGTGGGGAACTTTATCAAACATCTTATTGAAATCCATATACACCACATCAACAGTTTTACTCTCATCCACCTGTTTGGTCACCTTCTCAGAGAACTCATTGTTCAGTATATACCACAACCTTCCCTTATCTTTGAGACAAAATATTCATTTTTTTGTGTGAGAATTATCTAGGTATCAAATTTTTCATTTGTTTGAATATACCATATTGGCTTTATTCTAATAATGCTGTGATGGTAAAGTACTGGTTGGTCATTCACAATAATAGTTAATGCTAACTGCCTTCTTTATGAATATTTTATTTTTATAAATCAGAAATTCATGTGTGAGGGATACTTTGAAATTTTGATGATATTTACCCATGCTCTACAGAGATATATAATGCCTTTACATGAAGCCATTAGATCAACTAGTTGGAATATGATGGTTAGTAATGCTGGCATGTGCTGATTGGGGTATTTCTAGGGATTTGCTTCTTCGACTTTCCGTACTGTGATATCATTGAACTATGGTTAGCAACTCTCAGACAATGAGGACACCACGTGAAGACAAAGAGGAAGTTTTTATTCTGTAGGAATTTGTGAATAGAAGTCAAAATTCCAGGAAAATTGGGCATGTGTGAAAAGTAGAGAGCGGAAAGCACAGCAGGTCGGGCAGCATCAGAGGAGCAGGAAAATCAACTTTTCAGGCATTACATTCCTGATGATGGACTTACGCTTGAAACGCGATTCTCCTCTCCTTGGACGCTGCCTGACCTTCTGTGCTTTTCCAATACAACACTCTCGGCTCTGATCTCCAGCATCTGCAGTCCTCACTTTCTCTATGTGTGAAAAGTAGTATAAATCTAGTGGCATAGAAAAATAACTTTCACCTTCTTGCTGTTTCTACTTGATAAGGAAAATATACCTTCTACCCTCAGTCCCAGTGCCACTTGCAGGTGTAATTCAGAATGTCTCAATTGACTTTTATCCAACGCATTATGAAATGATAAACAATGAAAACATGGCCAGTGAATCAGAATGCAGATCCAAAGTATAACTCTCCAGGGAAAGCACATTTATATGCTTTGCCATAGTGAAACTCACATAAGTCTAAGTCTAATTTATACAACTATAAGTCATTTCATTTCAACTTTCTTTAGTGTATGCTTCTTTTATTTAACATATGCTAAAAATATGAGTACTTACATTTCTTATATCATATACCTGCAGTTAGATTAGGGAAAGAGACAGACCCACAAAACTATTTATTCCTTTGTCGCATTGCCCTAATAAATGTCATCATTTAATTGAATTTAATTTATTAGTTGGAGCTATTGAATTATATCCTTGAAAAGAATGAGGGGAACATTCAACCAAATATTAAAATAATTGCAAGATTTCATTAGTCTAATTTGGTGATACTTTGCTCTGTTTTTTTTATGAAGGAACTTTGAGACAGAGGTGTAAAGCTCTGGTCTCCACTCAGGGCAAGTGGAGAAAACAGCATGTGAGGCTTTAGAGCTTTCTTTTAAAATTGGAACAATAGAAACAACCTCAAGGATGGGGACAAGCTCCCACAGAAACAGAACTTTTTCGTTTTAGCTTGCCTCTTGCTCCTGGGGCAACTCGGAAGAAATTCATCTTCAGTTGTTGAGGCTGCGATGACCGCTGTGTCCAACTCAGACTCCAAGGTTCTTTGACAATAAATGGAGGGGAAGAACCCACAGTTCCGACAGACTTTCCAGCTGTTCTGAGGGAGCAGGTACATTTTGCTCCAGCTCCATTTACGAGTTTGCATCTTTCATGGGGTCCACATGCTTATTCACCACTGCTTCATCGAACCAAACTTTGTATGTCACAGGACGTGACCTTGTGTTGACCAGACACTTACCCACACAGGGCCATTCCCATGATTTTGGCATCAAACTTCATCCCTTGAAGTAAACTGTCTCTCTCACTTACAGGAGTCTTGTGTCCAGCATTGGCGTTCCTGATGCCGTTTCACCCTCCCCACCCCAGGTCTGGGAAGTTCAGATTTAACCTGGTGCAGAGTCTTCTCCTATCGGCAACTCTGCTGGAGCTATCCCTGTAGTTGCATGAGGGCTAATCCAATAATCAAATAGGAACTGAGACTATTGGGTATTGAATGAAGCTGTGGCCTATTTCTTTAAGCCTGCCTTCAACATTTGGACTACTCTTTCCACCACATCATTGGCCAATGAATGGCATAGAGCTGTTCTTGTATGCTGAATGTCATTTGACTTTAGGAGATATTTAAATTCCCTGCTGGTAAATGATGGCTCATTTTCTATGACCAACACTTCTGGGAGCTCGTGTATTGTAAAAGATGCGTGCAGCCTTTTTGTCATTATCTCCGTGTTTGACAAATGAACTCTACGAATGTCTAGCCATTTTTAGTGGGTGCCCATAATGATTAAGGACATTGAGCCCATGAAAATACCAGCACAGTTGATGTATAACTGAGTTCAAGGTTTACCCAGCCCTTCCCACGATTGTGGGGGAGCTGCCGGCGGTAATGTTTGTCCTTGTTGGCACTCTGGGCACTGCCCCATCAATGCTGCTTTTGCTGCATCCAATCCTGGCCTTAACGTCTTGCTAATATCTTTATTATGGACACCCCTGGATGACCTTGGTGGAATTCACCCAGTATCTGGCAGCAATCTCTGCTCAGGGCTCATCAATCTTGCTCCCCATAACAGCACGTCCTTCTCAACAATGATCTTGTCTTGCCGGGTCCAGGAAGATTTCAGTTCAGGTTGTGATGGCCCTTTTGTTCCCCACTTCATGACCAGCTGTTTTAGTTTTGTCAGGATCTAATCTTTTTGTGGCCACTGTCTGATATTGTCAGCTGTGAATGTTTAAAACCAGAATGAACTCTTTCAGGGGCAGCACCACTGGTGGTGTATCTGCCAGTGGGAAGTGGCTCAAGGCATTCACATTTAATACTTGGCTTCCCAGATGGGGTTCCAACTTGGAATTGTGCACACTTAGAATGAGAACCCACTGCTGAACTTGACCTGAAGCTATGGGCTGAACAGTCTTGTCTTCTTTGATTAACCCCGCAAGGGTTTGCGTTCTGTTACTATTACAATTTTACATCCATAAAGGTATTGGTGGAACTTTCTCACACGGAAGATGACCAGCAAATGCCCCTTCTCTTTTTGACCATATTTGCGCTCTGCTGTCAGCCAAAGCATATGTTATTGGGCAATTTGTGAGCCAACACTACCCCAATACCATCGTATGTCAGGACCAGATCTAGCTCAAGACTAAAGTGTGCCAACACCTAAGACAATACTAGCTGCTTCTTCACCTTCCTAATGGCTCCGAGACCATTTCAAAGGCTGACCCTTTTTCAATGGCAGATGTAAGGGGGATGGAATGGCTGCCAGGTTAAGTATGTACTTTCTGTAATAAATCACCAATTAAGAAAAGACCTATACTACGGTACAGACAAGGAAACAGGGGCACCTTTGATTGCCCTCACTTTATCTTCCAGTGGGTGTCACCTGGGCTTGTCAACTCTGTAGCCAAGAAGGTCACTAGATATACACATCTAAGGTGTATATCTGCCTTGGAGAAACATCTAAGGACTATGTCCAAATTGCTTAATAATGGCTCTTTCAGTCGCTAAGAATTTCCTGGGGGTGGAAAAGTCGCTTTGGGTGTTTTGCAGGAGGTGAGCAGGGCAAAGCTTTTTCAGAATTGGCAAACAAGTTGAAATAGGAGTTGCCTGTGTCTATGAAAGATAATTGCAGCAATAGATCAACATTTACAATTGCTACGAATGCAAACAGAATCGTCGGAGATTACTAAAATGCAATTGCAAATGACGCAGCTTGAATTAGGGGCAACAGCAAACACAAAAAAAGCCCTCGCAGATCAAAAAGAAAGAGAAAAGGAAATAAAACAGTTTGAATCATGACTAAAAGCAGAGCAGAAAGGAAAGGAAGGGATGGCCTCAGCAGAAGAAATGAGAGTTTTTGAACTTTTGAGATTGGAACTAAAACTTAAAGTTGACTTAAAAAGGCAGAGCTGAAAATGTGTTGCTGGAAAAGCGCAGCAGGTCAGGCAGCATCCAAGGATCAGGAGAATCAACGTTTCGGGCATGACCCCTTCTTCAGGAATCATGATTCCTGAAGAAGGGCTCATGCCCGAAACATCGATTCTCCTGCTCCTTGGATGCTGCCTGACCTGCTGCGCTTTTCCAGCAACACATTTTCAGCTCTGATCTCCAGCATCTGCAGTGCTCACTTTCTCCTTAAAAAGGCAGAGGTAAAGATGAAAAGTAGGAGTGGTGATGAGGACAGTGATAGAGAGCAATCCCATTGTAGACAAAGGCCTAGAGGGGATCTGTTTAAATGTGTCCCAATTATTGCCAAAGTTTGATGAGAAGGATGTAGAAGCCTTTTTTGTTTCATTTGAGAAAATGGCGAAACAAATGAAATGGCCGGTGACCATAGGGATATTGTTTGTTCAAACAAAGTTGACAGATAGAGCTAGTGAGGTATTTGCATTACCATCAGCGGAAGCATCTGGGGAGTATGATGAGGTGAAAATAGTAGGTAAAGAATTTGAGATTTTAAGAGATACAGGAGCAAGTCAATCTTTGATGGTGAGAGAGGAGGAGATATGTAATTCAGAATGAGTATTGGCAGAAAAGGTGGTAATATGTGGAATTCATGGTGAGAAGAGCTGTGTTCCATTATATAATGTGAGAGTAGAGAGTCTGGTAAAAAGTGGTGAAATGGTGGTAGCTGTAACAGAGAAATTCTCGATTCTTGAAAGATAGTTTGTCTTTTGGTAATGATATAGTTGGATCACAGGTGGGAGCAATGTCCACTGTAGTTGATAAGCTGGGGGAAATCAGGAAATTGAGGTGTTACAGCAAGTATATCCTGGGATTTTTCCTGACTGTGTGGTAATCAGGTCACAAAGCCACTGTTGAAAACAGGTGGAGAAATCAAAGAATAAAGATAAGGAAATTGAAGTGCAGAGACTATGTTTGATCAAATGGCTGAGAAAAAAACAAGCACATATAGGACAAAGTAGATATTCTTCAAATTAGATTGTACAATAAGGAAATTCTCAAAAATTGAGATAAATTATAGTTACGTTCTCAAGAAAAAAACAACATGACATGCAAGAGTCATTACGTTCTTATAAATAGATATATGGGGATAAACTGGGAAGTATTAATCTGATTATGCATGATATAACTATGGAATCATAGAATTCCAATAGTGCAGACAGAGGCCATTTGGTTCATTGAGTTTTCAACATCCTCTGAAGAGCATTCTATCCAGATCAACTACCCAACCTTGTTGCTGTATCCTGCAATTCCCATGACTAATCCATCTAGCCTGCACATCCTTGGACACTATGGGCAATTTAGCATGACCAATCCACCTAACCTGTATATCTTTGGACAGTGCATCTGTGGGAAGTGCTATTCCAATTAAGCAACATCCTTATAGACTTAATACTAAAGTTGGCACAGGTTCAAAAAGAGATGGAATGCATGCTCAAAGACAACATAATTGAAGTCAGTTGTAGCAAATAGAGCTCACTCACAGTAATGGTGCAAAATTAGATGGTACCCAACAGTTATGTGTGGACTCTTGCAAAATGAATGCAGTTACAAAATCTGATTCATATCCTTTTCCATTGCTGGAACACTGTACTGAGAAGGCATAGACAAGCAACTTATATTTCAAAGTTGAATTTATTCAGACGATACTGGTGAGTACCTTTATCCAAAATACCAAAGGAAATTTCGGCTTTTGTGATGCTGAATGGAATGTACCAGTTTGAAGTCATATCATTTGGTATAAAAAATGTGCCAGCCACATCGCAAAGATGAGCAAGTAAAGTCATTTCAGGATTATCCAATTGTGTGGTGTACATCAACAATCTGGTCATTTTTAGTCACACATGAAAGGAACATTTGCAGCATTTATCAGAATTGTTCGATTAACTTCAGGAGGTGGCTTGGTAATAAACCTGGCTAGAAGTGAGTTCATAAAAGCCGAAGTCATGTCCTGGGCCATGTTATTGGACATAAATAGATGGACCCATAGGATGTGAAAACAAAGGTTATTGGAGAGTTCCCATACCATAGATGAAGAGGGAAGTGCTACGATTCCTGGGACTGTCTGTTTTTTATCAGAAATTTGTACCAAACTTTAGCAGTGTGGTTGCTCCACTGACTGACGTGTTAAAGAAGTGCAAAAAATTTTAGTGGGTGGAGAAATATCAGAAAGCATTTGACAGCATGAAGTGTTAACCGCTGCCCTAGTGTTAGCTGCACTTTATCACACAAAGTCATTCAAAGTAGCTAACAATGTGAGTGATGTGGGCATCAGTGCTGTACTCTTGCAAGAAGATGATGAGAAGATAGATAGACCTTTTGGACTTTTTTCAGAAAATTGAATAATCATCAACAGAAATATTCCTCAATTGAGCAAGAGATCTTGAGATTGGTGTTGGCATTGCAACATTTCAACTTTATATTGCCAGTAACGTGTCTGAGACAATTGTATATACTGAACACAACCAATTTTTGGAGAAATTTAAGGATAAAAATTTCAAACAGTTTGGATGAAGCTTAATATTGCAGCCATTCAATCTGAAAATTATATGCATGGCAGGATGAGAGAGCATAATTGTTCATCCATTGTTATGGATTTAATGGAAGAAGTTGGAGGCATTTGGTGGCGGGAGAAAAGTGAAGTGAAATGAACTGTAGTTGTGAATGTTTGCATGTTTACAGTCAGTGTAATATCTATGTATTGTAGTGTCCTAATAGTATAAGGCTATAGGTTTTTAAAAATGAAGCCTTCTTTGAATATTGATGGTTCCTTTCTTTAAGGGGGAGGTGTGATGATACTAAGGTTTTTAGAGGTGCATTTTGTCCTGGTATTTTTTATGAAGAAAGGTTGAGACAGATGATCTTATTCCTCTCTAAAAGCTGGGGTTACAGTTTACAGCTGGGGTTCTCATCATGTGGCTAGAATTGAATGTGAGACAAATTGTTTTACTTAATTTGCCTTTGCCAAGTGTGTAGTTATGGGGTGTTACTATGTTGGAATAGTTAATAAATAATAGTTAATATATCTATTGTTTTGTTAGGCATTTAGTAGAGTTACAGTAAAGCAAATTCTTTTCCTTTCTTTTTATTTTGTCTTTATTTTAATTTTAGTGCAAAAATAAAGTGTGTTTTTGCTTAATGTTGAATAGTTTTACCAATCGAATTGAATCTGAAACACAATATCTTATGGTTAACATTAAAATAAGAAAAAGTTTGGTTTCAGGCTATCTTCTTAAAATATTTTGAGGGGGTTTGGTCTGGTCCATAACTCTAAAAGGTATATGTGCATATTGGGACTACCATTAATGAAACCTGTGTAAGATAGCTAAGGTAGCTAAGATAGCTTTCACCCAGAGTGACTTGCTTACTTTCTTGATGAAAACCTTTATTTTTTTCCATTCATTATAGTAAGTTTTATTTTAAGTGCTGCATATTTTATTAGCTTCCAAAGGTTAATATTGGTTTAATACCAAGGCAATGATGGAATAAATTTCAATAAGTGAGTTTAATGCCAAGTCTGAATGGTTAATATATTTTTGATAGCAAGACAAAAATAAAATAAATTCAAATGCATATGCTTAAGGGCAAGCTTGAATAGTTTTATTATACATAATTCTCTAATTTGGAACTCTCCTTCATTTCTAGACTGGTGGAGAGTCTGCACTGTTATAGCTTACTTCAATAAACCGTGGAAAGTTTAACCAAGATTAATCATAACCAGTTTGCTTAGATATTTCATCAGTGAACACATCTTCCAGATAATGTGCCTTCATTCCATTGCATTAATGTCACTTAGTCCTGAATTATTGTTGGTGTTTGTTTTTTTAAAATGGTTTTGGAGCTGTCTCAGAGCAAGATTATTTAATAAACTTTTTTTTTGAGAAAGCATTATATAGACTCAAAATCCAACAGGATTCGATTTGGAGAGAGTAAAGAATTTGAAGTGGTAATAATTCAAACATCGAAATTCTAGTTCTTAATCACTCAGCATCACAGAAGCATTAGTATCAGCTGGGCTGTGATTAGCAAAGCATCAGGGATACTCCCATCAAACTCTTCAGAGGTCAAAAAGCTAATTAACCTCTGCCTTAATTCTTGAAGTGGCTCTCAATAGTGAAAACTGGATTCATAAAGAATTTGCGAGAATAGTCATCCTGCAGTAAGAATAGCCATCTGGCACGCTTATCTGGACATTTATTTAAGTAACTAAACCAAATGATTAGTGAGAACACTATGAGGCTTTTCTTTTGGCATCATAAATCTGATGTTCCATCAAACTAAGACTTACATTAAAGGGTATAAGATAATATGTATGACCAAGATGTCTTTATTCTGCCGTGGAAATTTGCGTTTATTCTGTATAAAAGATGGACTTTCTTAATTTGTGATATTTGTTCTTGCAATGAATCGCATGTTACATTTTTTTCATTTGCATCTTAATTGTCATGTTGTAGGTCACCCCTTGTTAAAATTTCGGCATTTTTCTATCATTTCACACATCGAGGCTGAAGTTTACAGGAAATTTACTAAGTGTCAATATTGAAGAAGTTCTCACTACGAGCTCCAGTGAAATACTCATGCCATTCTCCGAAAGTCACCTATTCATCACTATTCAAAACATCCCATCCATTTGGTCTTCCCTCTCACCCAGATGCCAAAGTAATCACCCAAAGCCAGGACCTCTGTGATTTCTGGCACCAATGCCAGAAAAGTCATCTCATTACCTATTTGCAACACCTCTATTCAAAGCACCCCATCCATCTGATCTTCCTTCTTACCAGGGGCCCAAATACTCATCACCACTAGGACCTCTGTGATTTCTGGCACCAGTACTATTATTAAAACCCAGCTATTCATGGGACAAGCGGTGCCAGCCCATAGTTGTCCTTCACCATGTGTGTAATATGAGGAGGACCAAGAACAAACACTTCTTAGGGCACACAGATGGCACAGCTGACACTTTATTGCAAATGGAAATGGACATTTGTAAAGTTGTTGATGTTTAAGGTCAAGTTACATACATTACCTGTCTTTGGTGTTTGTCTAGTTTAGAACCCATCTATGCTACTGCTATTCCTTCTCCAATGCTCAGATTAGACAACATCCTTGTCATGTCAACAATTGTGCTGCACTGTTTCCACCAACCTATTAGAACCAGGTTCATGAGCCCTCCACATGTGGTGACCCCAACACTATTGTCTTAGATATTGTTTTTCCAACTTTGAAAAGTATTGCCCCTTCTGCATCCTAGCATACTGCCACCAGTCCTTAGAATTGATCTCTCCAAATTCTCTACTACAACATTGATCACTGATAACCACCCTTGACTTTCATTAAGCTGACCCTCAGGATTGAGGATAGTCGACCTCCTGTCTGACTTGATACACAGGCCTGGCTAATATATTACAGGACCACTGACTGATTGTGTACAGCTCCTTGACTGACTTACTGAGATTCCCTGGACTGGCTGCACTTGGGCCTATAGGATTGTACAAACGTCCTGGCCCAGACAGTCTCAAGCTGCCAACTGTCTGTGTCCAAGTTTATGAACTGATAACAGGAAATGCCCTTGAATTGTTGTACTGAGGCCCATGATTGAAGTCTATCTTCTTTGGCCTATTCCGAGGACCAGTTGAATTGGACTCTAAGATATGGCCATTTGGTTGACATGGACTGTTTATGCAAATACTGCTGGTGTGTGGTGCAGGTGTGAGATTGACGTAACACAGTATTGTTCAAGAACTTGGCCATGCTCTTGACTGATCTTGAGTGTTAAGAGAGCAAGCAAATGCTCTGAGGTAAACCCTGGTCCAATTTATAAGTTTGGGGGTTGTTTGTGTGTGATGTGTCTGTCTAACTTATTAAAATGAAAGGTACCTGTCCACTCTTAACTGAAGTGCAGACTGGTATTGTAAGTGAATCGGAAATGTACTTTAAGGATGTAGTGAGATTAGTACATGTCCAGTGTCAACATACATGGATGGTGTTGTGTGGGCAATCACTGTCCATGGACCTTGCCCTGAGACCTTGGGCCAGAGAAGCAAATGGCGAGCTGGAGTCAGCTGGTAAACAATTTCATGTTGGAAATTGTTGCAAACTATCTTCTATCCAGTGAATGCGAGAATGAGAAACTGTATATCAATGAGGTGAGATTAGACACTAATATGTTGCTAATTTATGCAAATTGACCTCTTGCCACATTTGGCAGGAGAATAAATGCTTATCATCACATTGAAAGTCTCATTTCTGTCGATCTCATCCTGTTTTTTCAAACCGACTTGCAAATGCCCATGTCATTTGGGGCAATGCCAGATTTCCTACCTTTGCTTCAATAAAATAGGGCCTTTTGTTCATGGTTATGCCTTGGTTCCTATTGCCATGCCCATCGACTTAGTGACCAGTGTTCTTATGCTGATTGTTAATACCTATCTGTGAATTCAAGATTACCCACTTATTCAAACAGAAAGGAAAAGAATTACCTGAGTTTCTTATACTTCTGCTCTCTACCAATTTCTACAATTTCTTTGGTACGGTTCAGTTTCTGCACGTTTGTGCATAATCCTTAGGGAATAGATTGTGGAAAGATGGATCACATAAGATGGAGGAAAAGAAGTGCACAGACAAAATCATGTAGGTTTTGAGAAGGGAGCTGGATGGAGAGGTTGTGAACTTATATCATTTTAAGCAAACATGCCCAGTTGTTTTTGTATGACTACACTTTGAAATAGTTCACCGGCCTCTCTCTTGATAACATATGTCTTCACAAATTTATGGGAGAACAATGTTTTTAGTTGATAAGGTAAACAACATAGCCCAGCAGTTTTGTATTGGCCAATATTTTGATTCTTAAAGAAGACAGAAAATGATCTTACAATATCATAGGGCATAAAACAGTGCATCAAAACCAGAAGCCATCCAATCCATTGAACAGATGGCAGTTCTTTCAAGAAGCATTTCAGTTAGATTCACCTTGACACCATCCCCCTCTCCAACCATCATTTCCCCTATTGATACCCTACTCTTTTGATATCTCTTCAGTTTTTCTGCAATCTTTTGATTGGAATTAACATAATATGTTCAGATAAAGATTATTCTCAGATGAAATCATTGAAAGTCTACACACAGAAATAAAATGTTTTTGATGAGTTAGTCTCGTTCATTGATCTTTGTAGTTGTATTGGATTGTTTAAGCCTGGGGGTGGAGCTGGTGAGTTATATAGCCACTGCACAGAGAATGTTCTGGAACTTGGGAGCTAGGAAATACAGTTAGTTTCAATGAGTTCTAAGATTTTCTGTAAATAAATTGTTTGACTTTAAAACTAGAGTTATCTCTGCATTGTTCTGAGATAAAAAACATAAAAAGCAATACAAGAACTCAACCCAAACAAAACATGTAGTGATGAGAATCCAAATATAACATTGTATCAACTAATTGAATCTGTACTCATAATGAAATATAAAAATGTTGCTTTTAAATTTGTGAAATCTTCCTTTTATTAAATGTGTATGAGTACTTGAAAATATTCATTCATTATAGGGTTAAAAATTGACAGTGTATTAATGTGGCATTTTTTCAACATTTAAGGCACAATGTACCAGATTTTGATCCAAGAGAGAGAAATAATTGTGTCTCATTAAACAGTTTTGAATATTAGTTTGAAATTACATTTCAGCACTCATTGTGGGGGTGGTTTCAACATTTTAATATCTGTACTTGGAGCAGGTGAGTTTTGATGAGTAATTTTTATCAAAAAATGTGTTTTTCCCTTTAATTTAGCAATTAACTAAACATTTCTCTTCAAGTTAAGGGGAGTATAGATTAATTACAGCTGAAAGTCAGGGTACGCAAGTTCAGAGAGAAATTGGAACTACCTAATTATTGGCTAGCTACAACCTTTTTGAAAGCTTTTTTAAAATTAATTCACGGAATGTGGGCAGCGCTGACTAAGCCAGATTTATTGCCCATCAAATGCCCAAGGGGCAGTTAAGAGTCAATCACATTGCTGTGGGCCTGGAATCACATGTAGGCCAGAACAAATATGGAAGGTTGTTTGTTTCTTTGAAAGACATTAGTAATAGTTTATAGATTTTCTGGCTTCGATACGATGCATTAGTTAAATAGAGAAAGAAAGTGATCGTGAGGGATGGTTCACACATACCAGAGAACAAACAGGCTAATGGTGCAGAATATTTTGGTCTCATTAAAATTGGGGTGGGGGAATGATGGTAGCATTTTGCTCTGTCACCCAGATGTTAGGCAATTCTTCCCAGGTCTTCTTTTCATCCATCCTCCATCTTAAATTGAGAAAACAGCTATCTGAGGACTTAACTTTGAAAACCACATCTAGTCACCCTGCAATAAAATTCTTCAAAACATTTTCCCTTTTTTAAAAAAGCTATTTATAGGCACCAAAACTATGACTTGAAAAGATTGTCTACATTTAGGATTTTCTCATGAAGTGACTGCTAATTTAAAATATCCACCAATCAGACAGTAGCGAATAAAATTACACTTACCTGCCATCTTCAGGGTAAAGAATGAGCAGATAAAGCAAGAGCTGACAACCATCTGAATGGGTAATTCACAGCCCAACTGGACATCTGTGCAAAGTGTTTCTGAGAGCTGAAAAATTGAAAATAGACATTATGTAGCTCCAGCCTTTGTAAGGGGAGATTGATCCTTTTCTAGATCGATTTTCACAGTGCAAGTTATATTTGCATACCTGTTCTAGAATTGAGAATCTGTTGGAACATTTCCTGCGTAGTAGAAATTCATTCATCAGCATTTGCCTTATTGAAAAAGAACAATTTTTCACACTGACCTTTCTCAGAAAATGTAGTGAAATGCATTACTGATTCCCCATTCTCTGTACACACACAGTGACTTGGTGGGGCTCCGTCAAACATTGATTAAAAACTAACCATATTGCTGTAGGACTGCAAACATTTAAAGGTCTGATAAGGCAGGAAAGGACAGCTTTTGCTTTTCTTGACGTTAGGAAAACTGAAGGACTGTTGCAACAACCTGACAGCCTCATGGTCACTTGCTGACATCAGCATGTTATTTCCACATTTTTAAAATATCTGAACCAAATTCTCAAATTTCTATGCCAGGACTCTCTCATTCTTTGATAATTGTCTGCTGTTTAGATTACCGGTCATGACCGTAATTGTAGATAGATCACTAAAGTACCACAGAACTATAAATTTGCTCTGCAAAATTGTGAAAGTTACTACATATACCCAAATACTCAAAAAGGTATCGACCCTAATACATTAACTCCCTGTCTCTCACGCTCTCCGAACTTGCTAAATATTTCCACCATTTTGTTTTTATTTCAGATTTCCAGCATAGAATCAAAGAGGTGTACAGCACGGAAACAGGCCCTTCAGTCCAACTCATCCATGCTGACCAGGTATCCTAAACTAATCTAGTCCCATTTGTCAGCAGATGGCCCATATTCCTTCAAACTTTTCCTTTTCATATGTTCATGCAGAAGCCTTTTAAATGTTGTAACTGTACCAGCTTCTACCACTTTTACTGGCAGCTCATTCCATACACACACCATCCTCTGTGTGGAAGAAGTTGCCCCTTAGGTCCCTTTCAAATTTTTCCCCTCTCACCCTAATCATATGCTCTTCAGTTCTACCCCACCCTCGGGAAAAGATCTTGTCTATTCACCCTATCACTGCCCCTCATGATTTTATAAACCTCTATTAGGTCACCTCTTATCTTCCAACGCTCCAGGGAAAACAGCCTCAGCCTACATAGCCTCTCCTTATAGCTTAAACCTTCAAACCCTCACAATATCCTTATAGATCTTTTCTGAACTCTTTCAAGTTTCACAACATTCTTCCATTAGGAGGGAGACCAGAATTGCACACAATATTCTAAAAGTGGCCTAACCGATATCCTGTACAGCCACAACATGAGCTTCCAACTCCATGTGAAGTATTTTGCATTTGAAATAGTCAGGGGCATGACTTTGAATGTCAAAATCTGCTGAACAAGCCATTTGTCAGAATAAACAGATTATTAAAATTACGGCACAAATTATTTACCATGTTTGCCAATACATCAGGAATGGTTGCGTTAATGCAATGTCTAATCAATACAATAACCATACATTATTTTCACACAGGATACGGCTGCTCCTATTGCTTTTATGTGGTGTTTTATTGCAGCTTACATTGTGAAAATAATATTAGGGGACCTTCGATAGCTGATGGCTGTAGCTCAAAGCTATCTGTGAAGAATAGTTTCTCAATTTTTATCAGTTAAATTACACTGCTGTTGAATACAGGTCCCTAATGTCTACTTTAGATTTTCTGTCAAAAACTGTCATTAACACATTGGATCTGGCTCGAGCTACTAGCTAGTGACTATACATCTGAGCAGCAGATTAAGATATTGCTAATTCTTTCTTTTTGAGCCTGATTTCATTCAAATTGCAACCTTTTTGTGTTATGATGCTACTAGGTTTTGCAATTTACACTGACATTATGCCTTTTCATGTGGACTTTGATGATGTTAAGTGTGGGATTTATATATGTTTTAGTATTGTTATTTGTAGTTTGGATTTTGAAATAGTGTGTGGGTTTTGGTCTGTATATAAGAGTGTTTAATGATTAACTTTCCAGTCTCTCTGGACGTTTTTCTTTAGAAACAAGTATGAGAGAGAGAAGAAGATCCCTGGAGTGATGAATAGAATATATTTGCACTGTGAGAAATTTTATGATTACAAAGTGTAAACATTGAACAGCATTAGCTTGTGTGTAATTTAGAAACAGAAATTGGTTTTCTTTTCTTTTGAAAGAAAGACCCATAGATTGAAAACCTATTAGCGTCAATTAACAGAAGTAGTGATTAAAATTAGATGTAAGAACAGTTGCTCTTAGAGAAAGGATTTAGTTCAGAACTGTTAAAAGAATAGGTTATCTCAGTGGAAGGACTTTAGTCTCTATGTCATTGCTTATCTGTGGCAACTCGCCAATTCAAGAGCCACCATAATTGCTTAACTAATGTTATGTCATTCCCCGGCATATCATAAACGATCAGTCACTATTTGTACATTTTTAAACCGAAAACACAAGGCTGCAAACAATAGCCATCTGAGAGTCACCTGACTTTTTGTGGCTTGAGATGGTTCACTGTCTCAAAGGAAGAGCATTAACATTCCAGACAGATATTGAATCAATGTGTTTTCCTGAAACTAATCTGAAAGGACATTCTCAAATTAAATGGGTCATTTGAACACAAAGATATAAGATGTCTTTAAATCTCATCGTATTAAGTGACAACACAGGTTGATGGAATACACACATTCCTTTGTCTGGAAAAGGACCTTGCATTTATGGAAATCACTTAATGAGGGAACGATTCTTCTTTTAAGTGAGCTATAAGTAACTTCTATAAGGATTTCCACTAAAAGTCATTGACGTAGCAGCAAGTCATCCAAGTAGCCAGGATAACAACAGCAATACCTTGAAATGGGAGATCCAAACAAGAGGACAGTCACACACACCACAACCCCCAATCTGTTCCAATTTCTGATTTACCTGACAACCAACTTCTTAACAATGCTACTGCAAGGAATCTCACAGCCTGCTGAGAATCCTTTGCATTATAAGATATTTCAACCTTAAAGAAACAAAACCATTAAAGAAATTACAGGTATAGCGTCAAAGAGACTGAGCTATTTATCAGTCGTAACCATAAAATGCCTTCATATGTATCTAATCCTCATGTGCGAAATGAGTGAGACATTATGTTTTAAAATCTAGGATATGTTTGTGATAATGAGTGTTTATTTTAAAACTCTTAATACATGCTTTTAGAATTATTTAATTGGGATACTGACACTTTAAGACAACACAGTTTTCATTTATAAAAATATATTGAACATTGGCAGGAGAAGATAACGTGTACATTCTGGCTGTATTTTAGAACAGGACAAGTATCATATTTTGAGGTACTTGGAACATTTTTCACAGCAATATATAGTAGATTTATTTTAGTAACCCAATCACTGTGCATGCAATGGATTCATTCAATTCATTATCAGATACCAAGTTGGGTAATAGGATCAACAGGAAGATGTGAATACATCATTCTGGTCCCATTAGAGTGCACTCTTTCTGGGCAGTCACATTGGTCACTGAAGCTCCACAATCTTTTGCAGTTAATTTTCTTCAATACGCAAGTACAGCAGGACCCTTCTGGTGAAAAGGGAGTGGGGGTGGGGGACAGGCCATTAATAAAAGCAATTTTTTTAACATACACTTGAAGGGTCAACATATACTATAGCTTCACTGATGCCTCACTATTTCTTAAGCCATAAAAAGTACAAGAGATCTGATTAGGTCACTACACTTGAAGAAACTGTTGATATTGTAGCTTCAGTCTAGAACACAGAAAAATATGAGAATAAATTCGGTTATCTTTGCCCTATTTGTATTCAGGTGGCATGCAAATTTGCACTAAAACAAATGAAATTGCATACTAGCCAGACTTATTGCAGATATGCTTTCAGTAACACCATGAAAATATCAGATTATTTGATCATTATCATACTTTTCAATGGGAATTTGTGGAATGAATGGCTGCCATATTTGCTATGTTACAACAATGATTATATGTTAAAAGTGACTCATTGGTTAATAGATGAACAAATACTGCAGGTGATTTGGTTATGGGGTAGAAAAATCTTCAGTTTCATGTAAGAGCACTTCTGGATAAAGAGAAATGACAATAAAAGTATATCATTGTCTGTAAGGTACCTTGTACCATCCTGAAGTTTGGAAAGATGCTATATAAATGTATATGTTTCAAGTCTGTGGAGGAGAGAGATTCAATGGCTGAGGATATGTCTTAATTTGAAAATCCAGAAGGGGACTGCGAAAGCAATTATGCTTTTCTCATTTCTAACTTGATTTGATCAGCGCGTATCAAACTAAACTGAGTATATTTGACCTGGCACAATTCAACTGATTGTTTTGGCATGCATATAAAGATTTGTGTCACTACTCATTTTGTTCCTGCAAATTAGATACCATCGTTTGTAACTACATGAACTCTACTGTAGAGCTTAGTTGCAATTAAAGAATTGTAGACTTGATTTGTTTCTGATCAATAAGTAAGTATAACTGAAAAAGGCTTGTGTTGAGGAATGCTAACAAGTACTCACTTTCCCACTCCTTCATGATGTCCACTTTGTGCCACAGCTTTCTATTTGCTATTCCAATTCATTTCTCTTCAACTGACAACACTTTCAAATTTCTCACAGACATTAGCGATGGTTGTAGACTTTGAAAGTCCTTTCACAGGGAAATCTTGATGTTAAATGTTGGTGTGACCAAAGATCTGCAACTTTCTCGGGTAGCTTAACTCTACTTGATCATATGAAAACTAGCCCAGGAATTCAGTTTACTGTGAGCATCTTTCTATGCAATTTGTTATTCTCCTGGTAGGAATGGCTGACAACTTTAACACAACAGGAATTCTGGGTTATCTGATTTGATTCATCATGATTTTACTCAAACATGATGAGCTGGCTCAAGAGTGGTCGATTCACTTGAAGCAATACCTCTCTTTTCTTTCTTATTCTTAAAATTATTCAAAATAGCACAGTATTTCAGTGACATTGGAAAAGCTTTTCACCGTATTTTACCATTTTTCTCACTGTGAAATACATGTGACAATAAAACCATTAATTCGTTCAAATCAAATGCAAAAAGATGGACTCTGGCATTATGTTCACAAAGATTTCCTCCTACAGCAGGAATGCAGCAGCTACCTTTGCGGTAATATCCGGTCGAGTGAACAACAATAGTATTCAACATCTAAACTAAATAAAAGGGTAATATTTACTTTGTGATTCCAGAATAATCTAGCACCAGCAATGGTTGGTTAGTTACTTTCTCTACACCAATTACATTCCTGTATGCTTTTCCTTTTTGTATGCAATGAAAGACATGAAATCAAACTGATTTTATATTATAAATTTAAAATGGGCTCAACCTGTGTTGGGATATCCTTACCATTGCTAAACATACATCCTGGACTCAGTTTGAATTGATAAATGGCGACCATACCAGACATGGGTCACAAAAGACTATATGAGACTGAAAAGGCTTGAAATGTGCTATTATGATACAAGTTACTGTTACTGGACAAATCAGATCCCAATCTAATTTCTGGCTTGATCAATCATACTTGGTATGCTTTTATTTCACAAGATGGTCTGCCACTAAACTTAAGCATGCAATGCAGCACATTTGGTTTTGTGATAATGAAGTAGAAAGTTTGTGACCAATCCAGTTTCAACACCACCAAGACACATGAGCTTGAGTTACTATGTCTCGGTTCAATAATATCATTGTCCATCATGATCTTAATCTGTTCCCTCATTTGTGGTGATCTCTCAGAATTGAGTCTGCAAAGATGATGTTCTACTGATAATGCATTCCTCATATTAACATCATGACTGGTTAAAACCATTTTCCCTGCTTATTCCCATGAATTGATTTATGATTCTGTAGTAGCCTTCATAAGATACCCTGGCAGTTCTCTTGAAGATAAAAGCCCAGTGCTATCAAGCCATTCTATGTTATCTGAATGCTGGAGGTCAACTTCAGAAATTTCAATTTCTGATTCATTTTCTGATTGCCCTCCTCTTTATATTCCACTACCTACTCCTTTCACTATCATTAGTATATTTTTTCTATCATCTCTATTATATCTCTGTAACATGTTAACATGACACACTCACTGATTCTTTGTCCTGTTTACAGTACTCACTACATAACTTAAATCTTGAATTTCTTTATGATTTGATAAGGTCCAGTTAATCTTGCTTTGTGTCTGCTAAAACAAAATTTCAAAACTTTGGTTTTGCATATTTGCTGTCGTTACATCATTTGTTGAGTACCTTTCAAATGTATTTTTAGTCAACATCTGTGCATTAGTCAGTTTCTGTCTGAAATTCAATATAAGCTGGAAGCATTGTGTCTGAGCTTTGGTTTATCATATATTTTTAATCAGCATAAATGTTCCTTTACCTCATGCCCATATATTAGTTTAAAAAGACCAAATCCAATAGGCTAATTAGGAGCTTTAATCATAGTCTTCAAAGGTTGATGCCATCTGTCCAATGCAGTGACTTGGCTGATAAGGAAAGGATTTAAACTGTTTTTCTCTCAATCTAGCAACAATTTCTTTGAATATTTTTAATGTAAATTTTGAACGCCAACCTCTGGTTTTCTTTGGGTAAGCGACATCTTATAACAAAATTGAACTCAGTTTTTCAAGATCACCTTGGCAGCAAATTTTCTAAAGACACTGCTTCAAGAAACCTTGTGGTAACATGCCTCACCATTAAAATATCCTGATTTTAGGTAAGTGTCCTATATTGCAAAACAGTTCTTCAAAAGCTGACATTAGAATTAAATGCACATGCTTATTAAAGGCTAGCATTTTCCCATTACCCAATATATCTGGCAATGTTTATTATAGCTTTGTATAATCTTGGCCAAGAAAATGTGTTAATGTTTTAGCCTATGCTTTCCTATTACCCTAGTAACCTGACATTGAAATTTTGTAAGCCACTCATAAGCTGTTTTATGATACTCAGATGGAATCATTAACTGTGGAACAATTGCCCTTTCCTCAATGGCTGGTATTTGAGGTGCTCTTCATTTCCTCATTGATATTTTATCTTTCAAGTAATAATGCTCAGGTATTGTTTCTAATTCAATTTCAGAGTAGACTGTTTGATATAGCAATTAATTCTGGATCTGTTTGATACAGTTCGACTAAAGAAATTAAGTCTTTGAAAATTGGTTCTGGTAGTTGAATTTCCAAACCACCTCCCTTTTTCATAGATTCCTTTTCCTCCATTTAACTCTAGGGGCCTGAGATCTATTCATAATACAGACAAGAAACAACCCAGGATATTCCTCCTGGAACATTTTAGTTTCTTTTACCTTCACTTATTATTCCACCACTCTTGGTGAGGCCAATATTTTTGAATGACAGGTCATTTCCCAAAATACTGTCAATTTTTAGAATAATTTGTTTCACTATTCCACAGCAACATTTCCTTTTGCCAAATCACTGTAATTTAACTCTACATGTTACAACACTGGCTTGTAATCTCTTTGTATACCTGTAATTAAGATTTTCTTCCTCACTAACCCCTCTGAAAGACCAATAAGATTAAAACTAAGCATTAGTGACTGACTTGCTACAGTGCCTCTTGATATCTTTATTAGATTAACTCCTCAATTCAAAGCATAAGAAATAATGCTCCCTTTTTAGATAAAATGCAGAATCCTAATGGTCAATTATCTTCCTCATGACTGTTGTGAGTCATTTCATCTTTCCTAATATAGTCTAAGGAAATTTTTCCTCTCTGCATGACTGCAACAGTTTTATTCATGACTTCTTTTACATGTGGCCCTTTTTCTGATGATTCCTGAGACATCCCTAGTCCTGCATTTGATCTCCCATTTAAAATAATTAACATTGGTGTGTTCACACTTAATATAGCTGAACGTGCTAACTTCTTTATGTCCCTTTTTGGTTCCAGCCTTTCCTTGACATCCTTCTATCTGTTCTAAAACTAGTTCCTCTTCCATTTGCAGATTTTCTATTTCTCCAATTTCCTTTTTGATTTCCATAAGACTATCTCCCAATCTGTAACTCTCTCGGCAAGATAGCAGGTGTGTCTACCAAAATTGCTAATCCTCTGATCTTTAATACTTGATGCTCTGCTAAATATGTTTTTAAAATCACAGGAATGACATTTCTGAATTCTGCCATTCTTCCATATAATTTTTCACATTCTAAAGTTCTGGTGATTGAAACCATTGATCTCATAGCATATTTTTCTTCCTTGCAAATGCTTCCAATTTTTGATTTGTTTTCTTTCTTGTAGATTGAAGTTTTAATTGATACATTTCAGGAACAAGCTCAGAGTATTGAGTATTTACCTTTTGACAGCTTTGAACATTGCAGATTTTTCTTCTGAAAAATTGGTGCACATATTAATAGCTGTACCTGTCCAAACACTCTGTAACATTAAGTTCCAAACATCCTGGGGCTACATCATCTTACCTTCTCAAATAAGATAGAATACCTTTTGACTCCATCCTCAGTAAACTTAAACACTAGGCATAAGTTTCTTAATTAAATAAAATTTGTTATTAGAATCAGAATCATTATCCAAGGCAATACTTCATCCTTCCTTCTTTATTTTAAGCTTTTCTTTAGTGAAATCATGTTTCTTTAACTTCCCTATCCCTTTGGAGTTTACCTCTTTTAAAAATAATTCTAACTGCCTTCACTTTTCCTTAGGGTTACTTTGCATCTTTCTTCATATTTATTTTTCTTCAGTTTTCATAATCCTCTATTTCACTTTACCTTTCTATCCGCACGTTAGCTAATTCCAACTGTGACAACCCAAATCTAGGTTTTCATTCTTGGAATTGCAAGTATTGGATAATTTCTTGTAACATTTCATGCATGTTGACCTTCATAGTGAGTACAGGAACAAGGACCTATGTCATTGGTGAGGTTATATCTGGAATATTGTACGCAGTTTTGATCTCCTTATCTGAGGAAAGATGCTCTTCCTGTAGAGGGAGTGCAGCAAAGGTTTACCAAATTGATTCCTGGGATGGCAGGACTAATGTCCGAGAAGAGATGGAGTCAATAAGAAGTCAACTGGAGTTTAGAAGAATGAGGTGAATGATTTTATAGAAACCTATAAGATGCAAAACAGGATTAGGCAGGTTAGGTGCAGGAAGGATCTTCCCGATGGTGGGAAAGTCCAGAACCAGGTATCCTAGTTAAAGGATGGCAGGTAAATCTTTTAGGACTCAAATGAGGAGAAATTTCTTCACCTAAAGAGTCATGAGCTCGTGGAATTCATTGCCACAGGAAGTGGCTAAGACCTAAACATTGTGCTTTCAAGAAGAGGGTAGATATATCTTTGTGGCAAAAGGAATCAAAGGATAGGGGGGGAGGGGGCAATTAGGGTATTGAACTCAATGTTCAGCTACGATCACATTGAGTGGTGGAGAGGGCTCAAGGGGTCAAATAACTTCTGCTCCTATCTTTTGTGTGTCTCAAACTTATGAAATCCTACTTTTACCTTCAAGTTTTATGGCAACTCTCTCAATTTATCTTTGGTCAAAGATTCCAAATAATTCATTTTAACACATCTTATTTCCAGAAAACTCTGAGCAATATTTTAAGTTTTCTGCAAATTTCACACAATAAGCTTCTCCAAAATGAAGCCATTTTATCTCCAGAACTATATATGTTAATTTAAAAATTCCAAAACACCTCCTTTCTTCAAACATCTAATTTCTTTTAGGCCTTCTGCAAATTGATAAACAAGAGCTTTGCAAGATATGGGATTTTCCCAAAGCAAACAAAAATCCTTTTAAACAGAATGTAAGCTAACACTCCTCAGTGTTTGCTCTGTCTGCTCCTAATGCAAAGAAATTCCACAATCACTCTTGGGATGGCTCATCCCACACTGAGTTAAGCAAACCACACAACTCTAGAGTTTCTGACAAGTTACCAATTAAAGCTACTCATACATAAATCCCACATGCCACTGGTTTAAAAAAATCAAACATGAAACTTTGAATTAAGTGATCTTAAAATATTTTTGAACAATATGTTTTTACACCTTGCATAACAATGCATATAAGTTCAAGTCACTCAATACATAAGATACTTGCTGAAACTTCTTCAGCCAGAGAGAGTGGTGAATCTGTGGAATTCATTGCCACAGAAGGCTGTAGAGGCCAGGTCGTTGAGTATATTTAAGACTGATATAGATAGGTTCATGAGTATCAAGGGGACTAAGGGTTACGGGGAGAAAGCAGAAGAATGGAGTTGGGAAAATTATCAGCCATGATTGAATGGCGGTGCAGACTCGATGGGCTGAATGGTTTAATTTTTTATAGTCTTTTGATCTAATATTGTAGTATTCGACGGTAAAATATGTTTCAAATAATTATACATTTTTCTTTTGAGTGGTATATATGTTTACACTTTATTTTATAAATTTTAATGTCAGCCCTTCAAAATGGCTGGTGGTTTTTGATTTCCTGCATGATTTTGTGAAAACCAATTTACATAGCAGAAAATTGGCCAACCACAATGCAGCAGTAATAATACTGATTTCACAGTTCTCAAGCAGCTAACAAGCCAAAAGAGAACCTGATAAGAATGCTGAGAATTTATGCAATTCAAATGTGGAGTGCAGAAAATTGAACAGCATTTACAAGTGGCAGGTCAAAATGTTTGCAATTTTCTATTTATATAGATTCTTGTAATGCCATTTTGGGTACAGAACGCTGACCCAGGGAAATGAATGGTTGAGTGGCAAATGGTCTGCATGGGTTTGTACAATAAAAGAGTGAATTGATGAACACACAAATGAATTGTTCTCCTGCTGTGGAAACTATGGGAATGTGTAGTTAAATGCTGCAGAAGATGATTTAACTTGTATAAAATTTCACCCACCCATCTATTGTTTTTGTCTAATCCCTTGGATTTGTAATTGAAGTGTGTGGCTCTTTGTGTGCAATGAATAGATTAACATGAGGTTGTCACAGTGTGAATAGTCCCTAGTTATGTAGCTTTTGTATGAGGATTAAGAAAAGCCATGTATAAGACCTAAAATTTAAAGAATGCCCATTGTTTTATAGCAGTTATGAAATTATCTTAAAAACCTTAGTTTATGTAAAATGTTACAGTTGTAACTGTGACATCTCTGACCAAATAATCTGCAGACTGGGGTGGACAGGGCACACATCACTAAAAGTAAAGTATGTGCAGATACCTCACTTATCCTTTGTATGAAATTTCAGAAGTCAATTTTTTATTGCTTTTGAATCTTAACTAGCTTTACTTTGTTAATATTTTCATGCCCATTTTACACACTGAGCAAATATAGATTAACAGTAAAAGCACTATTACTTTCTGCAAGTATTGTTCTCGTATTTATTCCTTTTGAATATTAGTCACAATAAGAATATATGGTCCTAAGCTATCTGCTCAGATATGAAATGGATTGCACAACAAACCATGGTAAAGGTTGCTTTGAAAATATTACAAGAGAGAATGAATAGACTTGCACAAAACTTTGAAGAACAACAATGATAAACATTCAACTTTTCATGCACAACGTGCTGTCTAATGGAAAAGAGTAAAATGCTTGTGAATTGTATCTGACTCCAATTGATATGAATAGCAATTCCATCCTTGCGACAGAGCAAGCGTAGAGCAATCATAATGTTAAGCTGAAGTAGTTCAAGGTATACATCAAAGTACATTATTAGTATAACTTAGGAATTTGGCCACAAATCTGTCTACTGAATAACTTAAAAGGAAAAAAAATGGAAAACCCTTCACCTTTCCTGCATTGCCATTCTTTCTGATCTCATCTCAAATATAACATAACTGTGCCAAACGTCCTGTAACTTAATGTCGAGAAACCTCTGCAAAGAATTATGTGTCGTTAACTTTCACTCCACCTCCCTCCATGACTGCAATCTCAGACTTAGCCTAATATGCAAGAAAATTGGAGCATAGTCCAGCATGCTTCTTCTCCAGTCTATTATCAAAAGCCACTTTCTTTCAACTCAGCAATTGTGTGACTTCAAATAACAAATATATTAGGGATCAGCGGTATATGCTGGCCTTTGCAGCAACAACCATATCCCATGGATGAATGAAAAAAATCCTTACCTTCTCTCTGCCACCAAAGCTCTAATCCAATCTTTTATCACTTCAGGGCTGGATTTATTTGTCCTTACTGACTTGAGTTATAGGTTTTTGGGATATTAGTGTCAATCATGAGCAGCAAATGGACAACATCAATTATTTTTACTCGCAAGCTACTGCTGCCTTGCTTGTGTTTCACAATAAACCATGCAGAACGGACATCATTTTTTCTGATCTCGGCATTACAGTATATTCAAACCAAATATTAATGTGTGAAATTTAATTGTACAAAGTTTTCAACCAAGCTTTACAAAATATTTGTCACTCCATTAATGGTGCAGTATGATGGCCAATTAAATGCTGCCCTTAGGAAAATGTGCACTCTAGGAGGATGCAGATATGAACCATTGTGTTTATTTGAGGCTGAGATTGTGTTTTTTTTTAACTGTAATAGATGTGAGGGAGCTATGGAGTCTGGGACCAGGCAGAAATGTAGAGTTGATGAAGTTCAACCATTAGAGTCATAGAGTCATAGAGATGTACAGCATGGAAACAGACCCTTCAGTCCAACCTGTCCATGCCGACCAGATATCCCAACCCAATCTAGTCCCACCTGCCAGCACCCGGCCCATATCCCTCCAAACCCTTCCTATTCATATACCCATCCAAATGCCTCTTAAATGTTGCAATTGTACCAGCCTCCACCACATCCTCTGGCAGCTCATTCCATGCATGTACCACCCTCTGTGTAAAAAAGTTGCCCCTTAGGTATCTTTTATATTTTTCCCCTCTCACCCTAAACCTATGCCCTCTAGTTCTGGACTCCCCGACCCCAGGGAAAAGACTTTGTCTATTTATCCTATCTATGCCCCTCATAATTTTGTAAACCTCTATAAGGTCAGCCCTCAGTCTCCAACGCTCGAGGGAAAACAGCCCCAGCCTATTCAGCCTCTCCCTGTAGCTCAGATCCTCCAACCCTGGCAACATCCTTGTAAATCTTTTTTTAACCCTTTCAAGTTTCACAACATCTTTCCAATAGGAAGGAGACTAGAATTGCAGGAATTATTCCAACAGTGGCCAAACCAATGTCCTGTACAGCCGCAACATGACCTCCCAACTCCTGTACTCAATACTCTGACCAATAAAGGAAAGCATACCAAATGCCTTCTTCACTATCCTATCTACCTGGGACTCCACTTTCAAGGAGCTATGAACCTGCACTCCAAGGTCTCTTTGTTCAGCAACACTCCCTAGGATCTTACCATTAAGTGTATAAGTCCTGCTAAGATTTGCTTTCCCAAAATGCAGCACCTCACATTTATCTGAATTAAACTCCATCTGCCATTTCTCAGCCCATTTGCCCATCTAGTCCAGAATCTGTTGTAGTCTGAGGTAACTCTCTTCGCTGTCCACTACACCTCCAATTTGGTGTCATCTGCAAACTTACTAACTGCACCTCTTATGTGCTCGCATCCAAATCATTTATGTAAATGACAAAAAGTAGAGGGCCCAGCACCCAGTCTTGTGGCACTGCACTGGTCACAGGCTTCCACCACCACCCTCTGTCTTCTACCTTTGAGCCAGTTCTGTATCCAAATGGCTAGTTCTCCCTGTATTCCGTGAGTCTTCCATGCTAATCAGTCTCCCATGGGGAACCTTGTCGAACGCCTTACTGAAGTCCATATAGATCACATCTACTGCTCTGCCCTCATCAATCCTCTTTGTTACTTCTTCAAAAAACTCAATCAAGTTTGTGAGACATGATTTCCCACGGACAGAGCTATGTTGACTATCCCTAATCAGTCCTTGCCTTTCCAAATACATGTACATCCTGTCCCTCAGGATTCCCTCCAAAAATTTGCCCACCACTGAGGCCAGGCTCACCAGTCTATAGTTCCCTGGCTTGTCTTTACTGCCCTTCTTAAACAGTGGCACCATGTTTGCCAACCTCCAGTCTTCCAGCACCTCACCTGTGACTATCGATGATACAAATATCTCAGCAAGAGGCCCAGCAATCACTTCTCTAGCTTCCCACAGAGCTCTCGGGTACACCTGATCAGGTCAGGTTGATTGTTAGCATAGTCTGTAGAATGCTGTTTCCCACTCCTTTATGGTCGTAGTCTAGATTTGGGCAAGGACAGTGGTATTTGAAGAATTTTAAAGATCATAAGAAAGGGAAACAAGAGCAAGCTGTTAAGTTTTCTAAAACCCGCTGAACCATTCAATGAGGCCATATTGTATCTTCTACTTCAAAACTATTTTCTTGCCTAATCCCCAAAAGGTCTACCCTTATTATGGGTCTCTGTCTCCTGTAAAACCCCAAATAGGGGAATCATTCTTCCAGCATCTCCCCTGTTGATCCTTGTCAGAATTTTGTATGTTTGAATGAGAACACCTCTCATTCTACTAAACACTAGAAAAGGTAGGCGTAGCCTATTTAGCTTTTCCTCCAGGATTGTAAGAATACACTGATCTTTGTGATACCCCTTACTCACAACATGTCAAGCTGAAATTGACAAACATATCCTGCTCTGTTTTCCATTAATTAATCAACCCAGTCCATACCAATGTATTTGCCACTGCCTCCACTATCGCCAAATCCATGTGCTCCAATTTTATTTCGCACTATCTTGAGGGAACCTTATTATAAGCCTTCAGAAAATCTGAAGGCTCAGAAAATCCTTTGCCACTTTTTCCAATAGAGGTGTGCAATCTAATGCTGATACCTCTTCTGAAGGAGACTGTTTCATTGTACTGACCTGTCTATGTGTTTCACCTCCTTCCTTTTTGCTGCTTAGAAGTTGTGTCCTACTTCTGCACATCTTCAGGAAGTGACCTCTGTTTTGTGGATGTAAAATTATTTTGTAATGGTTAGGCCTGGCCTATTGCTTTGAGGTTTTGTTGTTCAATAATGCTGTTATTCACTCTGTGTATCTGTTGCTTGATTTATTCTCGACGTTGCCTTTGCTCATGCTTCCTTAGTGTCTCTATCTTCTAAAATGAATAGATATGTCTCTCTCCTCTTGTTGTTTTCTTCACAGGATCTCTTGGATTGTCTTCCTAGTTTCTGCTTCCAGCATGATTTGAACAACTTTCTTCGAAGTTATGTCTTCATTGGAATGTAATAAGTTTGACTAAGACTCATCAATAATTCTAAAGGTAATTCTGAGATTTATGAATTCTGATTATAAAATTCCAGAATTACAGTTTTCCGCAAATCCATTCATGGCATTAATGAAATGAGTTACCAATGTATGTGCCTAATGAACTCTTGTGTTAAGTCTTGTTCCTTCAATAACTTGTTTTCATTCATTATCAAAGACGTTTAAAACTTCAAAGTTATTGGTGCCCTCTTTGATACGTTGGTAATTTATAATGCCATTAGCTGTAAGATATTCAGAATTGCTGTATAGATTTGTTCATCTTTGGGTTAGGCATTTGATTTTGAAGCAATTCTATTAACCCTGAATTATTCCTTATAAGATGTCCAATCTTGCATCTGTTTGGCCCATCTCTGACATTTATTATTTTTAGAAGAATTATTTTTCCTTCCATTAATTCGTTATGTGTTTTATTATTCTTACTTATTTAAATCTGTTTTAGATGTGCTGGCTTTGAACTGCTATTCTTGCATAAAATCAAAAAATCATTTACTGCAGACATCGAATGTGATGGGACGGATGCTGTGTTGATGCTGGGTGTTGTGTCACCAATTCCACTTTGAAAATCTCCTCAAAATGATGCAGAATGATGTTGCTGGAGCCCTGCGAACATGCTGTTTAAATATGATATGGATGTGCTGGTGTTGGACTGAGGTGAACAAAGTTAAAAATCACACAACATCTGGATATAGTCCAACAGGTTTATTTGGAAACACTCACTTTAAAAGTGCTGCTCCTTTGTCAGGTAGTTACCTGACAATAGCTACCTGACAAAGAAGCAGCACTCCGAAAGCTTGTACTTCCAAATAAACCTTTTAGACTATAACCTGGTGTTGTGTGATTTTTCACTCTTTAAATGTAACATCCAAACCTTCGATTCCTTAAGGTACAGTAGCAAGATAATTAACAGCATTGCCTGTAAAGTGGGAGATTCCAACCAGGGAGAGAATTCCCCCAACATGATACAACTTAAATTTACCTGACAACCAAACACTTAAAGATTTTACTAAAAGCAACTGACATCAAGTCCTTTTGTTCTGCCGTCACTTTACAAGATCCTCACTTTACCTTCAAATCATGAAATCTATTCAGGAAACTGTAGACAAGCTGCATGGGAAACCAGGGATCCTAAACGAAGGACTGAAATAGTAGCTATAATCTGGAAACGTGCATTACCATTTATCTGTATCAAGTCTTTGTGACACTGTGGATTTTTTGCCCAGTCCTGCTGCATGGTTGGCTGAATTCCTAAACTATGAATAGCTAATTGAGAGGTAATGGTCCCTCCTACAAGCAGAGATGCTGTGCACTTTAGGGTCTGCCATTGGCACCTGCAATATGATGAACATTCTGCTGGCATTGTGCAATATTTCAAAGCCAGTTTTCTTCTGTCCATGCCCGTCCTTCACCACACTCCTATAAGCTTCAGCTAATACCACACTCTGATGCCCTTACTTAGTTTTACCCGTACTTGTCTACTTTGACAATCTGCCATCAAATGTCTCCATGTTTACCTTACTGTACAGTTAAAGGCAAGACTTTTTAAAAAAAATTTCTTCTCACCTTCTCATCCTCAATGCTATTGTTTGTACACTATGAACAACTTATGACAATGTGTTGAAAGAAAAACATACTCAGCTAAACTAAAATATACAACCCGGCCTTAGTCTATTGATGCTTCATAACTTAGCTACTAAAGTAACACTTAAAGCTTCAAGACCAAAATGTTTATAACTACTGTGAATCATTATTAAAATAAACTCTTACAGAAAGGAAGAAATAAAAAAAACTGTTTTCATTTTAACCCTAATGTTTGATCACAAATAATTAATCACAATTTCATTTTGTGTAATGGATTTTTTTTCAGGCTTTCTTACATGTGACTGGAGTCATCAACCTGTAAAATAAATCCTATATTCGTTCCATTTTTGGAATACCCGCTGCCTCTAATATTGCATTTGGTAAGTGGACAGATTTCAATGAAAAAATTAACAGCTGTGACAGTATAAAAGTTTGGTAATGTTTACCCATAACTTACTTTAATTCTTGTTTTAAAATAGAGCTATCAAAACAAAATAAAGAGCTTCTCTTCTCATGTGTAAAGATAATTAGGAGTATAGTTTATTGAGTAAAACTAGGCCAGATTGATCTGACACTGAGTTTAGACAAGATTGTTGACATTATTTTGTAATAAACATTAATTCAGATCTCATCAAAAGAAACAAAGAACTGTGGTTGCTGGAAATTAGAAATAAAAACAGAAATTGCTAGGAAAATTCAGCAGGTCTGGCTGCATCTGTGGAGAGAAAGCACAGTTCATGTTTCGAATCCGATGACCCTTCTTCAAAATATTCTGTAGAAAGGTCACTGTCCTTGAGATGTTAACTTTGCTTTCTCTCCATGGATGCCGCCAGAACTGCTGAGTTTTCCTAGAAATTTCTGTTTTTATTTCAAATCTCATGTTTGTTGTGACCTGTTGAAAATGCTTCTCTTCCCAGACTGAACTTTTAATAAGTTTCCTCACTACATGTGCTTGTTGGAAAAATCTATGAAATTATTTTCAAATTTCCATTCTGTGATATTTCTAAAACAATTAAGTTACAGTATTTAGCTTTCAATTAAGTGTCACAGAATCTAGATTTAATCCATTGACCATATGCATTTTGAGTATTGTGAAATAGCTTTGAAATTGTCCGCTGTGGCTCTGTTCTTTACAGCACAGGCAGGAATATATTTTCATAACAGGATCTTTTTCATTTTTTTCAACACAGCAAAATCTTTATATTGTGAACTGCAGAAGATGAAAGGCTGGATTCATGCATCATTGTTGAAGACTTGCACTGTGATAGGATTAGACTTGAAGTTCCCTTTGGCTGTTGTCATTAATATGAAATTCTACCATAAAATAATATGGAATATATTTTTACAGATTTCTCTAATAATGAACAGCAGTGTGAGGTTAACTTGACAGATGTAATATGAAATGGGCAAGAAATTGGGAAAATGAATGTTTCTATAATGTCATAAAACTGGTTTTCACTGTGGATGTGAAACAGAAAAATTGTATGGGAAATTTGAGAAACTTCAGATCTGCACTGACCATTCTTTCAAGATTTAATAATATTACCCTGGCTGTAAATATAGTGCCACTTTCTGACCTGAATTCGATCAACATGTTTTGCATGAGCTTGTCATCAATCACTTTGAATGCAGACAAAATTTGATAAGATGGACTAAATACAAATTGCTAAGGCGATTATTTAATCACTTATTTGCAGAGAGCAATCATACTTATTTGCCGTCATACCAAATTTTAGAAGGTTATGAAAATGCTATGCTTGTCTCAAATTAATCATCATATTAATTGTACTAAACAAGCTAGCTCCTAAATTAACCTCTGATTTAACTTCATGAGCCTGTTTAAACTTTAAGAGGAGTGGAACAGGAATAATGTTCCCCGGTGTTGGGTTGGAAGTTTAAGTATTTTATTAAAGCCAAATGAGTCAAAGACTGGAATTGTACTGCATCCTCCTAGCAATAATTATCGGCTTCTACCTGGGTGCTACAGGCAGCTCCATTATATCCCTAATCTGACTGGAAGCTAAACTTCAAGTGTACCAACAGGCTGACTTCCAGATTCAAAGGAAAAATTGGACTTTGGGGAGTTAAATCTCCATTGTCTTTGGGGAAACTCAGATTTCCAGGTTTACATCTAAAATGTTTGTTTTTGAGTTCTCAAGTAGGAAAATAAATCTCTTATTTTTAACAAAACTTTGGGAACATCAAAGCTGATCTATTAAAGTTTTAACAATCTATGGTCTTTATCTTCTTACACCTTTTTGTATGTATTTTGCCTTAAAGATCTAATAGTTAACAACAAGTTTATTTTTCAAAATTTTTCTGAATGTGAGCCAAAAATCTTGAACTATAGTGCTATTGAATGTTTTAAAAAATAATGTGAACCAGGGTTTTTAACTCTGACAACCCCGATTATTGAACTGAGTACTCTAATCTTCCAGCTGCCCTAACATTTGTGTGTCCTGCCTTCTGAAATGTAGACTGATTACAGATTGTCTTACTAGTCTGTTAAACAAATGTACTGCTTTCCTTTGTGCGATTTTTGAATAAAACAATGAAAATTAATCTGATCTCTCTTGTTGCAACTGTCTTGTGCTTCATTTCGTGGACAGTATGTCAGTATACATTTAAGAGATGTGCTCATGTATCATCACTATATCATGTATGTGACCTGAGAGTAAAAGATCTTATACTCCACCTTAGTTCTGATCACTAGAAGCATGAAACACTACTAGAAGCAAATTTCTCTGATGTAATTTATTAGATTAATGTTAGCCCAGTCACTGATGTGCCTGAGAGAAAAATACATTGGATTCTTTAATATCGTTATTTGGACGGTGCAAGAGCTTTAAGAGGTGTATTTCATCCTTGTTTTATGAAGAGAGAGACAGAGGTGCTGTGTAGTCTGCTCAAAGCCATTAACGTAAACTGTATGTGAGACCTTGGGTTTATTTTTAGGTTGGAACAATAAAAGCAGCCTGAATGGACGGGGTCAAGCTCCCACAGAACCAGGATTTTTCATTTTAGCTTTCAGCAGTTGTTGGGGTCTTGAAGCTGGATATGGCAGCTCTTATTCCTCTCTGTTACAACTAAAAGCTGGGGTCCTCTTCCTGCTGCTAGAATTGCATGTGAGATCATCTGTTTTACTGAATTTGCCTTTGCCAAGGTGTGTTTATATAATGTTACTATATTGAAGCAGTTAATTCATTGTAGTTAATATATATAATAATATTGTTATGCATTTTGATATTATTATGCCATTTCTTTCCTTTTATTTTTATCTTGTCTGCATTTTAACTTTACTGTAAAAATAAAGTGTGTTTTTCCTAAAGTCAAGTAGTTTGACACATTGAATTGCGTCTGGAACGTACATTTACGTTTAAAATCAATGTAAATGTTAGGGGCGAGGCTATCTTCTTAATATATTTTGAGGGGGTTTGATCTGGTTCATAACATTAAACTACATCCAGTTTCTTATAATATAAAAGACAATATTAGCATTGTCCCATCAGATTAAATATTCAAATGGAGACAAAATTGTTTCAAACTGACGTAACATTTTGCAAAAAGTCAGCCCCTGATTATCATGCAGACAATACTTGAGAAAGTAGCTCCTGACTGAACAAACTGTTCTAACCTGAGGAAGAAAAGTTTTCTTCTGCGATTATTTCCAGTTCAAATTTTGGAAAATTGTCTTGTGTCTCAAGTAGGCTGCAAATCTTTGATCTGCCTCCAGCTCTCCATTTTAGAGATGAACAGTTAAATTACCAATCAAGACTCTGTATTATTAAGTTGCCCTACAGCTATCTCCTTGTAGGCTCAAATGAATTGGGTCATTCCATTATATTATGCGTAAATGTCACAAAAGACGTATGAATAAATCTTACTGTTTCAATGTGATCTGGTATGCAAGATGCACTAAGGTGACAGTCATTTTGTCTCCTTTGGTTGCTGGACCAAATGTGCTTTCCTAGATAGATTATTCACTGCATGTACTTAATAACTTGTGAGTTGAAGTGAACTTAACAGTCACATATTATGATAAATCAATGCAAAATTCTTCCTAAACTAATTAGGGTTAAATCCAAAGTATAACAAAGCTACCTGACCCACTCCACAGAGTAGGGTAGTGAAGGATGAGGAAATATTATCGAGAACTTTATTTGCATGCCTTGTAATAATGGAGGTTGTGAGTTTGGTGAGGGCAGCATCATCATTTAGCTGAAAGCTTCTCTTTATAATCATATACATATTATTGTGGTTTTCATTATACAAGTGATTGTAAAAGCCATTTAATTGATATATCTTAAAACCCCACTAAATCAAGAGAGCATTCATTCAATTTTAAATTGAGTAAGTCACTTGGAATTGTTTCAACAAAACACATCTTAAAAAGTAATAAACATAGCATTTTGTTCAGATGCACACATACAGTAGGGATACAAGCTTGGTCATGAAAAAACTTAAAAGCTTTAAGATCGGTGTTATGGTTATGAAAGGAATATTGTCACTATGTGTCAATATGTTGAAATGATTGTGAGACTATCCTTATTAATTCGTACCATACACGAATGGTATGCATTCGTGTATACAGGTGCAAAACAAAATCAATATTTTAAATTCACCAGTTAGTTTGTGAGCACTTGTTGAGGGCTGTGTAAAATTTGTTCTACAACACAAATGGAAGTTTTCAAAATTGTTATGTCCTTACCAGTCAAGGACTTATGGTATGCCTTGCAGCATTCATTAATTTATTTCTACGTAGACTTCCATAAAATTCAACCTTATTTCATTTGGATAATGACATTTCTGTTAAATAATTGAATAAAATATTAATTGCTGCAGTTAAGTGACTGATCAACATACCCACAGCTTGATGTGGAGGTATAACACTTCTTTATATCTCTGGTCTAGACAGATACTAATTTCCTATTCAAGTTCTTTCATGGGTTTTAAATTCACTGGCCACACTAGTGAATCTTCCAGTAAGGACAAGCTGTCCCTTTGTACTAGATGCTTCTGTCTCCGAACTGGCCCAGAGCCCTCAGAATCTAAAGCATCTCTCCCACATCATGCTTCTAGCCACATAATAAAGTACCTACATTAGTGCCTGACACGGCATGTAATCCAGAGTGTGCTGATGATCTTTGGAATTTTCTCCCCTAGAAGATTGGCCAACCAATAGAAAGCAGAGAATTGGAATAAATGAGTGTTTTTCTGGTTGGCAATGTATAACTAATGGGGTGCCACAGGGTTTTGCCCTGGGGACCCAACTATTTTGAATCTCTACGAATAACTTGGGTAGATTGATCCAAGGTACTATAGCCAAATTTGCAGGTGTCATTAAAATAGGTGAAAAAGTAAGATGAAGTAAAGAAATAAGAAATTTACAAATGCATATGCATAGGTTCAATGAATCGCCAAAATTTGGCAGATGCAGTCTGACATGAATAAATGGGAGCTGACCCATTTTGGTCGGAAAAATAAAACGGCAATTTAGTATCTAACTGGAGAGAAACTTCAGAGTGTTTCTGTGCTGAGGGATCTGGGTGTCCTTGTGCAAGAAACACAGAAATGTAGTATGCAGGTACAGCAGGACATAAGGAAGGCAAATCAGCATGTATTGCTGACCGACTAGCATTTAAGTAGGGGAGTGTTGCTGCAATGTACAAGGCATTAGTGATATCACACCCAGAGTCCTGCAATCTAGAGTGAGAGGTCATTGGTTTAGGATAATAGGCAGCAGATTTAAAAGAGATAAAGTGAAATTACTTCTCTCAAAGGGTTGGAATTTTGTGGAATTCATTATTCCAGAGTGTGGTAGATGCTGGGATGCTAAGTAAATTGAAGGAGGAGAAAGACAGATTTGTAATTAGTAACTTTGAAAGCATATGAAGAGTGGGCAGGAAAATGAAGTTGAGACCAAAATGAGATCAGCTGTAATTTTGTTAAATGGTAGAGCACAATCAAGGGCTGAATTGCCCATTTGTCTCCTAGATCTTATGATTTTACTTTCTGGAGAACAGTGGAGGCTGCATCATTTAATTTATTCAAAGCTGAAGAGCCACAGAATTTTGATTGACAAGGAATTGGAACATTAGAGAGAGTAAGCAGCAAAAACAAGTTGAAGGCCACAATCAGATCAGATACAATCTCATTAACTGGCAAATCAGACTTTATTGGCTGAATGTCGTACTCTTGCTCCTATGCTTTTTGATCTTATGAAGGCTTACATTTTAATTTCCTCCTTAGCTGTTGAAAATCCTACCACTTGCCCTCTCTTTGTCAGTGGTATCAATATATAGCACAACTTCTGGTTTGTTTCTTTCCTGCTACAGAATAGTCTGTCCCTGATCCATTATATCTTTATCCTGGCAAGAGGACACAACATGCGGGACTTACATATTGCATATGCATAACTGTTCCCCTAATTGCTGAATCTCCAAAGACAACTGAATTTCTCCTGTTTGCTAATCCCTCCTGTACAAGTCATTGTTCACTGATGTCAAGGCTGAACTGTACTCCATTAAGGTGCCATTGCTCCCAGTGCTCTCTGTTCCTGAATACTGGTTTGAGAGGGATAGATACTCCACAGTCAGCTGCTCTTCCTGTCTATTTCTGATCCTCTGGATGCACCCAATCTAATTCTGAATTCTTATTACCTGTGAGACAGCAATGTTCTGGAATGTGTATTCAGAAAGTTTCATTGTTCTCGATAACCTGCAGTGACTTAGAAATCTAGAACTTCAACTTTAGCGACTGGGGACACTTCAATATCTGTGCTCCTACAAGAGACAGAAAATTCCTTTAATTCCTACACGGTGCAAAAATTGCAGCAACAAGCCTTAGATGTTCATCAATGATCTAAAGTAAATGTTGTCTGCTATAATTTATTAGTACCTGATTTAAGCTATTCATTTTAAATAATATCTCTTAATAATACCTATTTAGTATTAATATTCTTATTGATTCATTTACTAACATGATTACTGATTGATGTTCTTTTTTAGTTAACATTTTCTAGTTTGAATGACTGCCCTAGTTTAGAGACAGAGACAAGGACAGAGCTACTCACCAAATTATCACTTAGCTGTTTTTTTGAGAGTTAGCGCTTCAATTTATTTTAAAATGCAATTGGCCACCTTCCCTCTGAATTCTTTATCCTCCTTCCAATATCACTGTATCCTTAGTTCTCATGCTGTTCTGTTGCCACTCATCTATCCTTCCTACTGGTGATCTTGTACACTCTTTCACAAACACAGTTTACAATGACAAAGTGAGGAGTAGAGAGAGAGAATCAATTTCTTGATGCTCAAGAAACATTCATTTGATACAGTACTTAAGCAATTAGCTAACCTGTCCTCCAGGCAATATTGCAATAATCACCAAAATAATTCACCAAAGTGTACAGGATTGGAGAGTCCTCTAAAAGGCTTAGCCAAAGAGGAGCTGACAACTGCGAAATCAGAATTAGCTGGTTAAAGATGGCTCAGATGCAAGTGGAAAAGGAAGAGGCTCGCCCTTTGTGATCTGGAACAGAGAACAGCAGATCAGAAGATGGTGTCCACTTTGTTTTCAGTTGAAATCAATTCTGTTCCATTCCCTATGTGGCATATCCTTTAGTGACAATCCCTTCCAAAGCCGATGGGAATACAAAGTTATTTTGTTTTGTTCAAATCTATTCCTGCTGTGTTATGTGGATCCAATTGTCTAAATGACACTTTTAACTTCACACCTGGTCACACAGAAATATTAGCCCCACCCTAACACTATCCTCTTCATGGGATCAACACCCCCCTGTATCAATCCAGCACCCCTCACCAGAATTTGGTCCATATACCCAACACAACACCTCACCATATCCCAGCTGCCCTTCTTCACCCCATACCAAGTGATGTTTAATTACACTTATCTTTCTATGTTACTCTCTATGCTACTGGAAGTTACGCTTCACATGCTCTGCCATCTTGGGGGTTTGGGGGAAGGGGTGTGGAATTACTCCTTTTGTATTTTATTAAGGCCTAAACAGCAACCTGTGATGGTGGCACCTGGAAGTGCAAAAATCACAGAAATGTACGCAGATTTTATTGATAGCAGTCACTGGGATGTGAATGTTTATGTGAAAGACATCTTGTGTGGTGCAATTTGTGATAGCGTACCTGCCAATAACATACAAGTTGTATTGATAATAATGCATTCTGTTTGTTCTATAGTACAGCACAAAATTATCTTGGACTATCAAACAGCCACATATACTTGATGCATAGTTCCTTCTCATACAGTGGTCATTCATTTCTTTGTGACATTCTGAATGACAATTTTTTCTATTTTCATTATAAAATGTCATCACCATTGTGGTTTGGTCTGTTCCGAGTGTGACTTCCACTTAGGAAGGTGAGTCCATTTTGTAAAATGATGAATTTGTGAACATGCCAGAAGTTCACACAAAATAGAGGAAAGAATTTGGGAGGAGTAATCCAGATGCTTGAACAGCTAAAAGAAAAGGTTAGCAAAGCTGGAAAAGCTCATAACTTATAGATTTAAAATCTATAATGCTAAATAATATTATTATTGTGTTGGGTGTGATGACAATCAGTACAGGTTGCAACAAGAATTTTACAGAAACAAGAAAGATTTCAAAACGATCTGAATATGAACCAGAGACTTGTGGTGCTTTTCAATTGATTCATATTTCATGTGGTTGGGTTTGTCACTAAGTACTCAGAATATGACTAGACTACAGATTGAAACAAATACTTCATAAGAACATTCTTTCATATCCACATAAATGACTTTTTTCTCCCCAAAATCATCATAACAGTAGAAATAATAAACTTCTGTTTCATTTAAATCCATTTGATTAAGCACACACAATACACTGACCACTCCTCTATTCTTTTTAGCTCTTTGGAAACTTTTCTGTACAAAATCGGCAAGACTTTTATCAGATGCCACAGTAACTGAATTAATGTTAGCATTCAAGCCATCCCTCTCTCAATGCCCTAATATTGCACACCAGCATCCTTCAGAAAATATAATCTTTAATTCTAAGGTTTTCCCTAAATTTACAGGTTTTAGTTAAGGGGATACAGCTCAGAATTGTACGGAAATAAATCATTGGTGACCTTCCTGCCCCAAAGAAGCTGAGAATTGCTGTTACACTGGGACTCCTTCAAGTCAGTGGGTATGAAGGTACCAGTCAGTGAAACCAAAAGTAAAAAGCTCTTTGCTTCTCTATAAATATTAGGGAATAGTTATTTTGGGTTTCTGAATCCCAACAGCAAATGCTAATAATCAGCATTCATTACTTTCTAGCCACTATTTTATAAAACAGGACTTTGGCAAGAACCAAGCTCTGGAGATGTAACCAGGCCATGTTGGTGAACAAACCCAAAACATTCTAGCTAAGTGAGGCTTGGTTGACCTTCTCATCTGTTGTGACTGCCCATTATCCAGGTAGAGGGAGAGAGGGAGAAATATCAGCTTCCACCTGTGCTGTTTCGGTCTCTCGCAAATCATGCTGCACACTGGTAGAATTAATTCCAGCTGATGATGACTTTGATCTCATAAGGAATATCATAAAGAGAACTTTTACAGAGTAATTTATGCCTACTTGTTTTGATGTAAGATAGCAGTTTAGCCTGCAGGTCAATAGCTCAGCAGTTTGTAAATGCTTCCTTTACTCAGTATTTTTTTATTTAGTCAAGTTAGGTACCTGATGGTACTGTGGGTGCAATGTCTGGGGTCATTGTGTTCTTCCAGCAGGCAGATTGGAACAGATGCTGTCAAGGAATTTTCCCTTGTCTGAAAATGACATATATGACTGAATTGGCAAAGATAACAGAGAAGTGTCAGCTGCTGCATTATGGAAGAATTAACAAGACAGGAGTAATGGTAGGACACTAGAACTTCAGAGGAAGAGAGGGATCTTCATAGAGTCATGAAGTCATAGAGTCCTATAGCACTGAGATAGGCTCTTTGAACCAAATTGGTCCATGCTGACCAAAATGTCCATCCACTCTAATCATATTGAGGCAGCATGGTGGCTCAGTGGTTAGCACTGCTGCCTCAGATTGCCAGAGAACCAGGTCCAATCCCAGCCTCAGGTTACTGTCTGGGTGGAGTTTGCACATTCTCCCCATGTCTGCGTGGATTTCTTCCAGGTACTCCAGTTTTTTCCCACAGTCCAAAGATGTGTAGGTCAGATGAATTGGACATGCTAAATTGCCCATAGTGCTAGTGAATTAGGCAGAGGGAAATGGGTCTAGGTGGGTTACTCTTCGGAGGATCAGTGTGGACTTGTTGGGCCAAATGGCCTGTTGCTGCACTATAGGGAATCTGACCTAATCATTTCACTGCCCATATCCTTCTAAACCTTGCCCATCCATGTATTTCTACATATGTCTTTAAAACGTTGTTAATGTACCCACCTCAACCACTTCCGCTGGCAGCTCATTCCATGTGCATACCACTCCCTGTATAAAAAAAGTTCCTCCTCAGATTCCCTTGTATTTCTTTCCCCTCTATTGTTAAACTAATTCTCTCTAATCCTTGATTCCACAATCCCCGGAAAAAAAACTGAGTGCATTCACCCTACCCATACCTCTCATGATCATATACACTTCTATAAGATCCCTCCTCAATCTCCAATGCTCAAAAGAAAAAGTCCTGACTTGTTCAGCCTCTCCCTATTACTTAGATTGAGTACTGGCAACATCTTTGTAAATTTCTTCTGCACTCTTTCCAGTTTAGTAACATCTTTCCTATAGTGAGGTGACCGATACTGAAAACAATACTCCAAGTGCGGCCTCACCAACATCCTGTAAAACAGCAACATAACTTCCCAACCTCAATGCCAGTGTGCCAATAGTTTTCTTCACTGCTCTGTCTACCTGTGACTCCATTTTCAGAGAACTATGTGCCTGAACTCCAAGGTCCTTCTGTTCCACTACACTCCTTAAGGTCCTACCATTCACCATGACATCCTACCTTGATTTGACTCTCCAAAATGCAAGACCTCACACTTATCTATATTAAGGGCAGCACGGTGGCACAGTAGCACAGTGGTTAGCACTGCTGCCTCAGAGCACCAGAGCCCCAGGTTCAATTCCCGCCTCAGGCGACTGACTGTGTGGAGTTTGCACGTTCTCCCCGTGTCTGCGTGGGTTTGCTCCGGTTTCCTCCCATCATCCAAAGATGTGCAGGTCAGGTGAATTGGCCATGCTAAATTGTCCGTAGTGTTAGGTAAGGGGTATGGGTGGGTTGCGCTTTGGTGGGGCGGTGTGGACTTGTTGCGCCGAAGGGCCTGTTTCCACACTGTAAGTAATCTAATCTAAACTCTATTTTCCATTTCTTGCCCCAGGTCCTGCTGCAATTTTTGATAACTGTCCATGACGCCACCCATTTTAATGTCATCTGCAGACTTACTAATCATTTCTTGTATACTCACATCCAAATCATTGATATAGATAACAAACAGCAGCAGGCCCTGTATGGACTCCTGAGGCACTCCACTAGTCACAGGTCTCCAGTCTGACAAGTATCCTTCCACTATTACCCTCTGATTCCTACCATCATGCCAGTTTATCAGCTCCCCCTGGATTCCATGCAATCTAACCTTCTAGAGCAGCCTACCATGTGGAACTTTATCAAAGGTCTTACTGAAATCCATATAAACTGTATCTACTGCCCTGCTCTCGTCAACCTTCCTGGTTACTTCATCAAAGAACTATAACAAATTTGTAAGGATGATCTCCCATGCACAAAGCCATGCTGACTATTCCTAATCAAACCCTGTCTTTCCAAATGCTGTACAGCGAAATCTTATCTCTCAGACTCCTCTCAAGTAACTTACCTACCACGGATGTTCAGCTTACTAGTCTATAGTTTCCAGGCTTTTCTTTGCAGCCCTTCTTGAATAAGGGCACCACATTCGCTACCCTTCAGTCTTCCAGGACCTCACCTGTGGGATGCTTGTTCACGGATCCCTGAAAGTGGCAGGATAAGTTAACAAGTTAGTTAAGAAGGCATACTCAATGCTTGCCTTTATCAGTCATGGCATAGTTTTAAGAGCAAGGAGGTTATGTTAGCGCTGTAAAGGACTATGATTAGGCCACAGCTGGATCACTGTGTGCAGTTCTAGTCACCACACTATAGGAAGTATATGATCACACTGCAGGGCGTGCAGAGAAGATTCACCAGAATATTGCCTGGGATTGAACAGGTTGGCTATGAAGAAAGGCTGGATAAACTCCAGTTATTTTGTTTGGATCAGAGAAGCCTTAGAGGTGATTTGATTGAGGTATATAAGATTATGAAGGCTATAGGCAGGGTGGATAGAAAGCAGCTGTTTCCCTTAGTTAAAGATTCTGTAGTATGTTGGCATAATTTTAAAGCAAAAGATAAGAGTTTTGAAGAGTATTTGAGGAACAATGTTTTCACCCAGAGGTTGGGGGAATCTGGAATACACTGCCTGAGGGGTACTTGAGGTGGGAAAAATACTTGGATGAGCACTTAAAATGCCATAACATTCAAGGCTATGGGACAAATGCTGGAAAGTGGGATTAGTGTAGATTTAGAGTAGATTTTTGTCAGTGCAGACTCGATTGGCTGAAGGGCCTCTTCTATACTGTATGGTTCAATGATGTAGGGAAAGAGGCAGTTTTTTTGTAATTAAAAGAAGAAAGTACTTTAAGTAAAATAGATTCTGCAAAGAAAGACTTGACTTCAAATCGTGAAGTAATGGATCAAAGAATTATAGGAATGTACTTAAATTGGTGGTGAAAGATTTTAATAAAAGAATCAATTACATGATCATTTGCAGCTGTCAACTTGGATAGTTATTTGAATCAATCTGTTCAGATATGTATGAGACACCTCTGTACTGGTGGAACTTGAATCCAGGCCTCCTGGTTTACAGTAGGGACACTGCCACTACACCACAAGCTTGGGTTTGGCGGTTGTTAAGAGGCATAATCATTAGGAATAAGGGATATCAATTTTACACAAGAGATAATGCAACATTATTTTTGATGCTGTCACATAATGCTACAAATGTACTTCAAAATATCAATATTAATTACATACACTTACGAAAAACTTTATAGTTAGAGTTAATAATTCCTCCACAATTTTCATTAAGATTATAAATGTGATAACATTTTCAAATATCTAGTTCCGTTCATTATAACAGTAAAAAGTATAAATATCTTAGCCGTTGCATTATTTTATGAAATTCATTATTCAGTACAACTACTGAAATAAGAACTGACATGCTGCTTTAGTTTACCAAGGGTTAATTTGTCATTTCATGCATTAAACAGATAAAGATTAATTGAATTTTACTTATCAGGTATTCTGGGTAGGTATTATCATTCCAGGAAAGCAGACAATTCTGCACAATGTGAATTACCTTTCATATTTGTTACAATATGTAGCATAGTCCTGAATACTATTTATTTCCATGGCAACAGATCGTCTTTAAAGTGGCTGTCTAGTAAAATGCTAGCTGCTGTACAATTGTGTAGGGAATTAATCCAAAAGGAAAATGTTTTTGTACAATAGCTTTTACATTACATTCTGTGTGGCGTGATGCAGTTCCAAGCTTTAAATGACACATAACTTGATCAAATAAAAAGCAAAAATTTGTGTTTGAATATTTCTACCATTGGTCACATCTATTTTTCTTTTGCACAGGATGTGGGTGTCACTGGCTGGATAAGATATATTACCCATTCCCTAGTTCCACTGAGAAGGTCATAGTGAGCTGTCTTCTTGAACAGCTGCAGTCCACATGATGTAGGTTGACCAACAATGCCCTTAGGGAGGAAATTCCAGGCTTTTGACCCAGCGATATTGAAGGAACAGCAATATATTCCCAAGGTGGGATGATGAATGGTTTGGAGGGAACCTTGCAGGTGAAAGTAGTCTCATTCATCTACTGCCTTTGTCCTTCCAGATGCATGTGGCTATGGGTTTGGAAGGAGCTGCCTAAGGATCTTGGATGAACTTCTGCAGTGCATCTTGTAGACAGTACGCACTGCTGCTATTGACCTTCATTATGATACATTGATTATTTTATTCAAGATAATTAGTTCCCATAAAATATGCTTTGTTGATGATTCTGATGAATGCATCATATTTAAGGAATTCAATGAATGGGCTGGACAATAACATTTACAATGGGTTATAAAATGATCTCCTCAAAGATCACAAGTTACATAAATGTATAACATAAAAGCAAATGATTGTAGAATGGTCTACACTTATGAGTGAACATTACCAAGTTTTATTAAACATAACTATATGCAACAGATGTTAAGAATAGACATATTCTGGAACCTGCAGACTGGGGCTCCGGTTCCATCTGATCTATCAATATGATGACATTGCTCCTTATGCAAATGTTCATTAGCTGTTCTTCGAGCAAAGGTACACTTTGTTCTTTATTCCACACAGACGCTGGAAATCTGTAATAACAGCAGAGAATGCTCAGAAATCGCCAGCAGATCAGGCAGTATTTGTACGGAGAGAAATAGTTGGCATTCCAGTTTGATGACCTTTCATCAGAACTCTTTGAAGTGAATTTCTTTTTGTTGTAAATGAAGGACAAAATTAAAACTATTCACTTTACTTATTGTATTTAGCAGCATAAGAATGAATTTGGAAAGCATCGACACAGTAAAATTGTTGATTTATTTTGAATTCAGCCAATGTATATTGACATATATATGCTAGGTTCTTTGATTTTCATATGAAATACTAATCACTACATTTACTCAAATCATAACATGCATCATATATCCCATGTCGTGTCATGTTCTCCATCACTATAGTATGAAGAAAACTGTAGTTATGCAAAAGGCTGCTGCATCTTTGCCTGTGATCAGATTCAACAGTGCACCACTGAAGCAGTCAACAAATTCTGCTGACATAGATTTACAATGGCAGACAACTTATTTCATGACAAAGAGCTCAGACACGTTAGAAAAGCAGGCAGCAACTTGGCTGATGAATAAAACAGAAATGGAATAAACAACAGACTGACCCACGTGGACAAATGCTTATTTCGAAGACCTGTAACCTCCCCCATCCCCAAGAGCCTGTTATGCACCTGGGCAAGCCCTGTCATGACACAGCTGCCCTGCGTGGTCATTGATATTTGACCCAGATGTGGCAGATAGGGTTCTGGGCATCCTGCCAAATGAGACGGTACCAACGCAGGACTTGCTTCTCCCAGAAGCAGCAAGGAGGGGCATGACAGCAGACCATGCCAGCCTGATCTGAGGTAGCCATCTGTGTTAAAGCACTGTCAGTCATCTGGAGGAATGCCTCGCCATGTAGGAAGAAGGAGAATGACATCTCCACTCCACCAGTGAATACCATCATTTTTGTTCTGACACCTCACACTTACTCTATTTCTGCTACTGCACCCACCTCCCATTAAACCTCAAGTTTTATCACTCTCAGTAACACTTACAACGCCTTCTCTCACTCACTGTCACCCATCCCAATCCATAGCTAGCCCTCTGCATTGCTTATCCATTTGACCACGACATGGCCCTATATAGCACCAATAGTAACAGCTGTGCAATCCACTTTTGTCTTCCATAATAACTGCCAGTCTGTGACTTCAAGAGGAAAACAGATCACAATAGGGCAGAAAGACACAAGATGAATGGTGAGCTGCCTGTCATTTGGCACCTTGCCTCTGAAGTGAAGAGAATCCTTATTCTGACCAAGTTGTTGAACTCCAATAGGCCCTCGTTTTGACTGATGAATTCCATTGTGTTATGGTACTGCCCTCTCATTGCCACCTGTATGCAGTCAATGTCACCATGCACCTTTGGAGACCCAACTATGTTCCTGTATCCAACTGCCCAGGTTGCAGCACTGATTCATATCAATTGGTCAAAATGAACTGGTGTGACCTTGCACAGACTAAATCAGTCTCTGTCATAATGCATTTATGGTGTATGACTGAGAGATTCCACACTGGTCATGCATCATTCCTTAGAAGGAGCCAATCAAACAGGCTGTCATATTCACAGCCACTAGGAGAGGATGACCTCCCACCCTTGCAGCCCTCAGCTCCTAGTACAACTCTGCCACAGTGTTCCAGGGCTTGTGGAACCAATGTGCATGGTACGCTTCACTCATCCACAGGAAAGGGAGCTAGGGACAAAAAGCTTTGGTCCTCATGTGGACCACTGTTATCTGCAGCTGATAGCTGCTGGCTGCTGCTTACTTTAGTTTGGTCAATTTTCTGTCAGATCTGATTTCTCTGGCAGTGTGTCAATTTAGAATGTCCAATTTCGAGCTCATGGTCATTTGACCACAATAGCAGATCAGCATTCCTGGCAGAGGTGGAAGCTGGGCTAACATAAATAGGATTTGCATTGCCTTATAACATAATCATACTACCAGCAGACAAAGGCAGAATGACGGTCATCCTGGACAAAGCAGAGTACATCCAAAAAGCACAACAACTACTTGCAGATACCAACACCTACCAAAAGAGGGAGTTTGACCCCACCCCACAGCTCACCAATAGGATAAACAACACACTGAGGAATCTACAAAAAAACAGACAGATAACCAGGACTGACCTACAAAGAATGAAACCTGAAAGCAACAACACCCCCAGATTCTATGGACTACCCAAAGTGCAGAAACCAGGCATCCCACTCAGACACATAGTATCACTACCAGGGACACCATCACACAAACTGGCCAAAGAACTACAGCAGAAACTGAAACACCTGATCAGCGGATCTAGACAATCTATACAATCGACACAGGAATTCTTGGACATCATCAGAAATATACACATAGACAAGGAAGAAACTATGGTCTAATTCGATGTAACGGCACTGTTCACCTCGATCGACAAAACCCTAGCCAGAGAAACAATAGCCAACCTGCTGGACAGACATAACAGACAACAAGACGTTGAACCTATCAACAAAGATGGCATACTTAAACTACTGGACTTGTGCCTCACAACACACATCACATTCAACAACCAGATATACGAACAAATCAACGGAACACCCATGGGCTCACCGATCTCTGGACTCATAGCAGAAGCAGTAATGCCAAAGTTAGAACAAACAGTCTAACCACAACTTCAACCCAAACTCTGGGTCAGATATGTGGATGACACCTTTGTAATAATTAAAAACACAGAAATAGAGAACACACACCAGATCATCAATGCCACACTCACAGGAATCCGATTCACTAGAGAGGAAGAAAAGGACAACCAACTCCCATTCCTAGACATGATGGGACAGAGAACACTGAACGGAGAATTCACCACAAAGGTTTACAGGAAAGCCACACACACAGACCAAGTCCTGAACTATGAAAGCAACCACCCCAACACACACAAACGAAGTTGCATCAAGACACTATTCAAAAGGGCCACAACACACTGCAGCACACCAGAACTACAAAAAGAGGAAGAGGAACACCTATACAAGGTATTCACCAAAAACGGATACCCTTGCAATTTCATCAACAGATGCCTAAGGGAAAGACAACGGAACGAGGACATGCCGCAACCCAAAGGACTAGCCACATGACCGTACATCAGGAGCATTTCTGAACTGACAGCCAGACTACTGCGACCACTAGGACTCATAACAGCACACAAACCAACAGCCACTCTCAGACAACAACTCACCAGAACGAAGGACCCGATACCCAACATGAGCAAAACCAATGTAGTGTACAAAATCCCATGCAAGGACTGCGCAAAACACTACATAGGACAAACAGGAAGACAGCTAACGATCCGTATCCATGAACACCAACTAGCCACGAAACGACACGACCAGCTATCCTTAGTAGCCACACACACAGATGACAAGCAACATGAATTCGACTGGGACAACACTACCATTATAGGGCAAGCCAAACAGAGAACAGCCAGAGAATTCCTAGAGGCATGGCACTCATCCACAGACTCTATCAACAAACACATCCACCTGGACCCAATATACCGACCACTACAGCGGACAGCTGGAACTGACAACCGAAAGAGACAGGCCACTATAAATGTCGGAGGAAACAGCACAGAAGCGCTTCACAGGAGGCTCCCAAGCACTGAGGATGTCACCTAGACAGGGGACAAAACGTTTGCAAGACAAATTCCCAGCTCGGCGAACAGAACCACAACAACGAGCACCCGAACTACAAATCTTCTCCCAAACTTTGAATATATCACTGGTGGTGGGGTCTGTTTGAAGGTGGCTGAAATGACAGAGGATGATGCGATGCATCTGGAGGTTGGTGGGGCAGAAGGTGAAGACTGGGGCAGGGAGGGGGTGGGGGGAGGGTTTTATCCTTCTTGCAGTTGGAGGAGTGGAGTTCGAGGGTGGAGTTGCAGGAGTGGATGAGATACACTGGAGGGTATCATCAACCAGATGTCAGGGAAAATTGCAGTGTGTAAAGAAGGAGGCCATGTGGTGTGTTCTGTGGTGGAACTAGTCCTCCTAGGAGTAGATGCGATGGAGGCTGAGGAATTGGGAATATGGGATAGCATTTTTACAGGAGGCAGGATGGGAGGAGGTGCAGTCCAGGTAGATGTGGGAGTCAGTGGGTTTGTAGAAGATGTCCATGTTGAGTCGGTCACCTTTGATGGAGATGGCAAGTTCCAAGAGGGGGAGGGAGGTGTCCGAGATAGTCCAGGTGAACCTAAGGTTGGGGTGTAACATGTTAGTGATGTTGATGAACTGTTCAACCTGCTCGTGGGAGTATGAGGTGGCACCGATACAGTCATCAATGTAGTGGAGGAAAAGGTGGAGAATGGTGCCGGTGAAGCTGCGGAAGATGGACTGTTCCATGTACCCGATGAAAGAAGGTGGCATATTTAATGGAACTTTGCAAAGTAAGCTCATCTATTAACATTTACCAAATTCATGGTTTAAATGAGCATACCACGTAATCCGACTACTTAAATATTTTTTCTGCTCATGCAAGACATTTATATAGCAATATGGATCGTCTGGGAAAAATTGAAATAAGCTTAAAATCAGAACAAAACAATTCAGAAGAGAACTCTGTCTTTCCATCCATAGCGTTCACCCACAAATTAGGGTAATTCTACTTCACAGTTTAATTGCAGTGCTGCTTTTTGAAGTACAATGGCACCTTTCATTTCAATGCTGCTGCAAGGACACTTTGCACACAAGAATAAGCACCTATTTCATGGAATCATTCAGGAAGCATCTCAAGGCTGCTTATTTGCTCTCTTAACAACCATTCACTTTGTGGCTACCTCAGTGCTCACAGCATCCCTGCTTTGCGCTGCCTTACCCTGCACCCCCCAACCAGAATGTCAATTCTTAGAATATTTCTGCCTTGCCTTGCCTTTTTGCTGACCTAAAGCCAGGCGGCTTGCCATGTTTGTCAGTCGAAATCAGTCAAGAGAGTAGATAAGTTCCTTCTTGCCACCATGCTACATCATTCTCATAACTATACCATGTGCCAGACATGTGAGCCAAACAACCTGCATGTGTTTCATGAAAATGGTCATATCTGAAAGTGTAATGGGTATAGCATTCAGTCAAGACAAGGGAGACAGCCTTCAGTCAGAGCGTCCTGGAACAGCACGTTAAAGGCAGCCTCTGATATCAGCCTGGGGTTGTAGTCACAATCAATTGAATGCTCCTGGTGGTTAGAGTTAAGTGTTCTGTACCTCTACAGCGGAGGGAGAGGGCCACGCTCAACCAGTGGGTCTGGTGCAACCAGCCTAGGGAATCGCAGGAAGTCAGCCTGGGAGTTGTACAGAGATCAGACATGGCCCTCATTACGCATCATGAGGGCTGGTTGTCTAAGCTGCTCAAGGAGTTCGGCCATGCTGTCCATCCGCTAAAAGACAAAATAAAGGTTGTCAGGGGCCACTGCAGGAAGGAAACTGAGGGACTTCATTGTGGAGATTATAAGTAGCAAGCTTGAATGCAGGGCGTAACAATAGTGAAGGAGGAATAACTCCGTATATAAGGGCAGGAGACAATCAAACATTGAAGGTAAAGGAGTGATGCTGGTGGAGAGGTTGATTGTCAACAGCCAGAAGCACCCTAACCTTCATCAGGGAGGCACAGTGCAGTACTTTATCTGGTATGTTTATTCAATATACATGAAGCCGAGAGAGTAAAATTAGGAGATAATGATTTATCTAGACAGATTGGATGAGAATATGGATAAGTTAATATCTTCTGGAATGGACAGGGAGGGCTACGAAGAAGGGAATGCGTACGTTTGGTACTTCACCAACAGCAAGTGGCTGATTCTGTGACACAGTACGTGATGTGTGTGCCATGTAGCTTTTTTAATGTCAGGAATTGGGGTGTGTAAGAGCAAGTGAAGGAATATGTTGCTTTTGATAGTGAGAGTTGGTGAGCAATGGACCTCAGGGCGGGTGGACACAAAAGCAGAGATAAAGTAAATTGGAGATAACAGAAAGGAGAATGTAGCACTTACCGGGAAAGAATGGGAAAAGCCATTGACCTTCTTCCTACTCTGATGGGGACTTTTCCAGTCTGTAGAGGCAGCAACCTTGGAACAAGCTAAAAGGGCCTTGTGTAGTGGCTTCATCTGCCAATCCTAGGAGAACAGCATGTCCTCTCTCTGCTGTACCACCCTGTCCAGCAGCACTTCCTGTCCCTGTTTACAAAACAGGATGCCAATTTCCCCCTTAGCTGATCTTCAGGATTGTTCCTAGCACTGTGCAAGGCAACTCTGGACTACCATCACTTAATCAGGTGCACAACAGCCTTTTGAATAAGGAAACCCAGGAGGACCCAGCAGGTGCAAGCATTTTCACTGACAGCCAATGGAAGAACAGGATGAGGTGGGAGCTGTGGGGCATGGTGCATGGTTATTGAGCTGAGTTTGGGACAATTGTATAAGAAAACTTGTTAGCCCTCTTGAAGAGAGAGCCTCCATGAATCTCAAGAAAAATGGCATTTAGCTGATCTCTGGTAAGGTTTGGCCCAATTAATTTTTTAAAAAGTGAAATATTTTGACTAAATGATCCATCACACATATGATTTCCCTTTAGGTCTGTTCCAGATAGGAAATGATAGCACCCAGTCTCAAATGAACAGAAAGTAATTTCATGTTCAATAATATTAAAATGAAACAGGAATTTATTTGTGAGTCTACTTTTGATTAATTTAAAGGGTTCAAGTGGTGATTATATTTTGAGTAAACTGGTACAAATCTGGTTCGTCAGATCTGAGACAGTTATTCCAACACGTCTATCATCTGTTTCACACCCAAAGTGATTGCTGTTACAAATTACAATTACTCATTTATGAAATATTTGAACTATTTTGGCTGATATTAGTCATAGTCAGTGTGCAAAGATTTTAATATAAATAGGTAATGGAGGAATGTATTACTATTTAAGGTAATGGTGACCACTGCCTCTAATCCTTGACCAAGGTTAATGAGCTGCTGATGAGGCATGTTTAAATAATGAACCAAGAGGCAGAAAATGTTATTGTGCATTCAAACCTTGTTTGCAAGACTCCGTAAGGACAATGCAAAAGACAGAAACATTGATTAGATCAGAAAATTGTAAAGTCAATTTACTGCTTCCTATAAATAAGCCAAACTGAAAAGAAGTAATCAAGTACCTCGGTAAGTATGTTCTCATACAGTAATATAAAGGGCTGACAGAGATATCATGATAAATTCTATGCTTTATGCAGGATAATTTTACTCAAATGAAATATGGATGTGAGAGTATTATGGAACCAATTGTCTGACCTGTACTTCCATCAAAGAACATGAAATTGTAGAAAGAAATATATCTTACGAATACTTACTGATCTAGTTATCGGTAGAAGTTTTCAATTGTTGACTTTATGGTTCTTGCCTTAAAATAGAGTGGCCGTTATTTAAAAATTGAAGGCAGAAGTATATTTTGATCACTCTATCATTTTTTTAAACCTGTCTGTTCCCTGGTGACTGATGATCACAGGTTAGGAATGGATTTATATTGGAGATTGAAATTGGTGATAATCAGGATGGATAGGTTGTGGGTTGTAAGGTTAGTTGGAGGTAAAACAAGAGGTCAAATATATGAACAGACTGACACAGCCTGAATGAGAAGCCAACGATGGTGCTGAGGTTGATGATGAAGGTGTGGAGGTTGATGTAGAAGATGAAAATAATTGCTAAGATGGTCCTAATATTTAATTGGACAAAATTTTATTTCATCCAAGTGTTGATGTTGGATAATTTGCCTGATTGACAAATGTTGTAGAGGCACCATAATGGATCGTGTAAATCTACAACAGGACGTCATCACAATGTACAAAGTCTCCGGATAGCTGGTTGATGTTCCCAAATTGTGTTACGTAGATAAAAAAGGAGAGGGGATGAGGGATGTACTGAGCCTTGGAATCAACAGCAGTTTGCAAATGGAACTTAACCCATGCTTGAGGAAATACAGCTGATGAAAAAGATCTAGGTATTGGTAAAAAGGGAACAAGCAATAGATATTTCAGATCCTCATCTAAGGCAGGAGAGGATAAGTCCCTTGAGTAAAAGCTTATTTTTATTCACTTGCTGGAGGTGGAAATCATTGGTTGGCCAGCATTTCCTGCCGGTCCCTAGTTGCCCTTGAGAAGGGGGTGGTGAGCTACCTCTTGAACCACTGCAGTCTATGTGCTGTAGGTTGACCCACAATGCCTTATTGAGGGAAGTCAAGGATTTTAACCCAGCAACCAAAATTGAAGGTGCAGTGGACAGTGAAGAGGGTTACCTCAGATTACAACGGGATCTGGACCAGATGAGCCACTGGGCTGAGAAGTGGCAGATGGAGATTAATTCAGATAAATGCAAGGTGCTGCATTTTGGGAAAGCAAATCTTAGCAGGACTTATACACTTAATGGTAAGGTCCTAGGGAGTGTTGCTGAACAAAGAGACCTTGGAGTGCAGGTTCAAAGCTCCTTGAAAGTGGAGTCGCAGGTAGATAGGACAGTGAAGAAAGTGTTTAGTATGCTTTCCTTTATTGGTCAGAGTATTGAGTACAGGAGTTTGGAGGTCATGATGCGGCTGTATAGGACATTGGTTAGGCCACTGTTGGAATATTGCGTGCAATTCTGGTCTCCTTCCTATCAGAAAGATGTTGTGAAACTTGAAAGGGTTCAGAAAAGATTTACAAGGATGTTGCCAGGGTTGAATGATCTGAGCTACAGGGAGAAGCTGAACAGGCTGGGGATGTTTTCCCTGGAGCGTCGGAGGCTGAGGGGCGACCTTATAGAGGTTTACAAAATGATGAGGGGCATGGATAGGATAAATAGACAAAGTCTCTTCCCTGGGGTCGGGGAGTCCAGAACTAGAGGGCATAGGTTTAGGGTGAGAGGGGAAAGATATAAAAGAGACCTAAGGGCAACATTTTCATGCAGAGGGTGGTACGTGTATGGAATGAGCTGCCAGAGGATATGGTGGAGGCTGGTACAATTGCAACATTTAAAAGGCATTTGGATGGGTATATGAATAGGAAGGGTTTGGAGGGATGTGGGCCGGGTGCTGGCAGGTAGGACTAGATTGGATTGGGATATCTGGTCAGCATGGACAGTTTGGACCAGCGGGTCTCCATGCTGTATAAATCTATGACTCTATAACAGTGAAGAAACAAGGATATATTTCCAAGTCAGGATGGTGAGTGGCCTGGAGGGGAACTTGCAGGTGGTGGTGTTGCCAGCTGTTCCTATTCTTCTAGATGGAAGTGGCCATGGGTTTGGAAGGTGCTGCCTGAGGATCCTTGTGAATTCCTGTGGTGCATCTTGTAGATAGTTTACACTACTGTTTCTGAGCATCGGTTGTGGAGGGAGTGGATGTTTATGGATGTGGTGCCAACCAGCAGGCTGCTTTGTCCTGGATGGCGTCAAGGTCCATTAGTGTTGTTACAGCTGCACTCATCTAGGCAAGTGGGTAGTATTCCATGACACTCCTGACTTGTGCCTTGTAGATGATGGGCTTTGGGGAGTCAGGAGGTGAGTTACTAACATCTGACCTGCTTTTGTAGCCATTGTGTTTATGTGATTAGTCCAATTGAGTTTCTTGTCAATAGCAACCTGCAGGAGTTGATAGTAGGGGATTCAATGATGATAATACCATTGACTGTCTAGGACAGTGATTAGATTGTCTCTTATTGGTGATAATCATTACTGGCATTTGTGTGGCATGAATGTTGCTAGTTACTTGTCAGCCTAAGCTTGGATATTGCCCAAATCATTTTGTATTTGAACATGGACTACTTCAGTATCTCAGAAGGAGTTGTGAATGATGCTGAATGTTGTGTAAACATTGGAGAACATCCCCACTTGTAATGTTCTAATGGAGGGAAGGTCATTGATGAAGCAATAGAAGATAATTGGGCCTAGGACACTGCCCTGAGAACCTCCTGCAGAGATATCCTGGAGCTAGCTGACTGACCTCCAACAACCACAACCATCTTCCTACATGCCAGGAATAACTCCAATCAGCAGAGAGTTTGCCCTCTAAAACCAATTGATTCCAGATTTGCCAGGGTTCGTTGATGCCACACTCAACCAAATACAGCCTTGATGTCAAAAGTATTAGAATTAAGGAAAATGGAATCACAATGATTAAAGACTTTTGCAATCTTGAAGATTAAATTTAACGACTTCGACCAGAAAGATTTAGTGCTGTGTGCAGATCAGAAATCAGATTTTGGATACACAAACATGATGGGAACACAGTGTTGAATTCTGAAGCATACTTGAAGAAGAGAGAGAGAGAGAGAGAGGACAAGTTATAGGTTGGTAGTAGTGCATGGTTTGTGTCCAGTAGGTACCTTTATGTGAAAATGCTAACTAATCTCCCATAACATGATAATCTATACATGGGTAATGTGGTACTGACGAATCTAACAATGTTGATTACAGCTCATAGTTACCTACCAACTCAGATTCACAGCCAGAGTTTTTTGGGCTAGTATTAGGCTATTTGATTACAAAGAGTAAACCTATCATCAACGTGTCATCCTTCAAGTGGATCAGGTTAAGATGGAGCCTGAAAGCATCAGTGACCTTATGACTGTATCTCTTAAAGGTGTACTGTCATACTGTAGGTTGGTGATGACAGTCATTTAAAAGTGTTTGTGAAAATATTTGCATAAGGCAACAAGCTTACAATATCAGTGATCATGGGTTGAGGAAAGGATGTTGAGTCTTAAGAGCTTACCTGGAAAGGATTTGAGGAAGCAAATGGTGGTATTGCTTGAGGGATAAAGTCAGATGGTTGTTTTGCAGAAGGAGAAAACTCTGGAGAATCATCATAAAGACTACTTAAGAGAAGGGAGAAGATGACTGGATGAAGAATGAAGCTGAGACGTGGCTTTATTTCAGAAGAAAATAAAACTATGAGCTCAAAGACTTAATTGAAGGATAAGATGTATTGAAGAACATTGTAAAAGGAAAATACAAGGTGTACTATTCCTCCTTCAAAATAACTGCAAATCTTTATTGGGAACTATGCAATTCAATAATATAATGATCAAGTTTTTGAATATTTGTAATTAGACACATAGGCTGTTTACACTGTATTAATATTTCAACCCAATAATCTATGTATTGACACTCACTGCTCTTAAGTTAAGCAGCAACATAGGATTGATTATAATTATATTGATCTGCAGTAAGAGAATCCATGTAAATGCAGTAGACCAAAACAAAATTCAGCCTTTATAGCTTACGACATAAATCATGTTTGTACTATACAATCATTGCAGGACACAATGATAACAAAGTGCAGAATTAATGATTCCATCAATTTTAATTCCTAACACAGAGGTTTGATCATTTGTGAAAAGATTATTCAAGTTCTGAGAGTATTATTAACTTTTTTCACATCTTTTTGGTTTAGGGTGTAAGTCTGTACATATTCAGATATTCTGAGATAATCATTCGAATGAAATGAGGCAAAACAAAACATTCTTTGATTTCCCAGCTTGTAATCTCATGAGTCATATCTCAATGTCATAAGCAACTTGCTGCACATTTTAACTAAATTCTGGGTGTTAAGGTAAGATTTTGACTAGAGAGCCGCAAACTGCCAATAAAGAGCAAGTTGTTTGTTCAATGATTTTATTATCTGTATATTTTCCCTCATTAATATGGAACTTCCTTGCCTACTATTTGTCATGAGTAAACTCAGTGGTGAGAATTTTCCACACGGAAGGCAGAGGGGGGAACTGATGACTTTAACTGGCTATAAAAGCTTCCATGTGGGGCAGGTCCTACGTGCATGCACCTCTTGTTCATGGACGTTAGCTCCAGTTATTTGGTGGGCTCTTGGGACCCTGAACCTCGCCAATCCACTTGGAAGATGCTTACAAAGTATTGTACAAACCTGCTTTGCAAGGTAGACCAGCAGCTAATAGTGAATTGCTGCTGCAAAGCTGCTTTGCTGGCAGAGACTGTAAATAGCTCCCAGGCTGGACCAGGCTGAATCTCAGGATAACTCATTGGATTGCTTTGCATTTGCTCACTTATTTCCTACCTTGCAGCATCCATGGCTTGTCATTATAGGCCTGTTGGCTTGTTGGCACCTCTGCCAGACAGTCACACCTCACAGGGGTAACACACAGCAAATCAAGCTCTGCTACTATGATTACAAAAGTTAAAAACTTTAAAAGAAATATACAGGATCTCCAAACTACCTGATTTTCAGACCCAGGTTGAAAGGAAACATGGACCAAGTAACAAGCATTACTATTCATTACAGGTAATTAGATTCAGGTAAACAAAATAAATGAAATAAATTGTACTAACTTTCCTGTTGCAGTTAATGTTTAACACAATGAATGTGTAATGGCTGAAGTTAAGGGAGCAGGGAAGGCAGTTGGAAGAAAAGTTCATTATGATGGGGCAAATGGGTGGAGCTAGGTTGACTGGGTAATGCAAGGTAAAACAACACATGGAGACTCTGGGGAGGAGGGAACTGCTACATAGTAACCCGGAGAAGCCTGGTGCCAACACTATCTGCTCTAAGCTCTAAGCATTTTATAAACTCCCTCGTACACACATACAGTCAGACATACATAACCAGGTAAAAAAGCACAAGTATAGAGGGAAAGTTGGAAAGCTGTTTTGAAGTTTTTGTTCACAAGATTTGTTGGATTGGTTCTTGCTGACCTGAAGGTTTCTCCTCAGCCTTTTATTTTCTGAATGCTTCGACCGGAAAACAAGAGGCACAGGGTAGCTGCTTCACTTATGTAAGCTCTCTGAGTTATTCAATTCAATGTCACAAACTGCAGCATCTGCTGAAGCAAAGATAAGCTGTTTTTTGCAGGTTTAAAGTTGTTTACCACAGAGAACAGAAGAAGAGAGATTTTGGCTGTTGCAAATCTGCTGGTTTCTCTTATGATCTGAACTAACTTATCCCTGTCTTCACACAGCCCAACCTGAGACATTGTTGTTGGCAGGCAGAGGACATTTGTCATCAATAATCAGTCCCTCATTCAAAAATGACGGCACGGTGGCTCAGTGGTTAACACTGCTGCCTCACAGCGCTAGAGACCCAGATTCAATTCCTGCCTTGGGCAACTGTCTGTGTGGAGTTTGCACATTCTCCCCGTGTCTGCGTGGGTTTCCTCCTGGTGCTCCAGTTTCCTCCCACAGTCCAAAAATGTGCAGGTTAGGTGAATTGGCCATGCTAAATTGCCCATAGTGTTAGGTGAAGGGGTAAATGTAGGGGAATGGGTCTGGGTGGGTTGCTCTTCGGGGGGTCAGTGTGGACTTGTTGGGCCAAAGGGCCTGTTTCCACACCGTAAGTAATCTAATCTAAAAGCAATTAGTTTCACTTATAATAACCCGTTGGCCCCAGTTCATCTGCTCAATACTGGAACTAACAGCTACACAAATAAGGTTCACAAAAGGTATCAAATTTCTTACTTGGATAATACCTACAATCCTGTAAATCCTTGAGATTCAAAACAGCCCTTCTTCATTTCAGACCACAACATTAAAAGCACAAAAATAAAAAGACAGTCTTTACACAGAGCCTAAATGCTCTCAGTAAGTACTGCCATGTTCTTTACAGAGGCATGCAGATATGTTTCTTGTTGTGTTTGTCAGTAAAGATCTGTCGTTGATGGTTCTGGGGAAGGACTCAGGAGGGTCTCATAGTATCTAACACTGAGACATCAATCTAACACCTACATGACATGCTTATTTAACCAAATGGTCATGTCAGAAAGTGGGTGGGAGCTATCCTTAGTCCAGTGAAGTGGATGGGCAGCTGTAGGTCAGAGGACGCTAGGCTTGTCAGGCATGAGACCAGTTTGCATATAGTCCAAGGCCTTGCCTATGATCAATCATTTCTTTGGATCAGTCAAGGTCAGGGGAACAATCTGACCACAATCCAGGAAGTGGGTTACAGTCAGTTCTGTAGAGCCATCACAAGCAGTCAAGGGAATCACATGTTATTAGTTGGAGTACTGTAAAAACAACAGTCAGGGTCTGCTCAGTCACATCCAGAGACAAGTTGTCAAAGTCTGTCAGAGGTCAATACAGTCCTTAATGTCTATTTGTTAGTCATTCAGGAGAGGGCTAGGGTAGTACTGTAGAGGCAAAGGGTGACATTTCCAAAAGGGGATGGGGGAGTTGAGGCTGGGGAGTACAGGTGTGTGTTGAGATAGGAACAAGGACAATGATGGGAGAAACTCAAAATTGTAAGGGGGGGTATACATAAAAGCATCAGAGGACTTGGTAGGCTACAGGAGTGAGAGGTTATTGGCAAAGACCACCACAACAGCCTCCACAGTGCATAGGGGAACAGGGTGGACATAAAGAATGTGTAATGTCGGAGGTTAAGGGAGCACGGAAGGCAGTTGGAGGAAACATTCAATATGATGGGGAAAATGAGGGGAGCTATGTTGTCTGGGTAATGTGAGGTTAAAAAAAAAGCATGGAGACTCTGGGGGAGGAGGGAGTGCTACATGGTGACGAGGAGAAGTCTGGTGCTAACAATGTCAACCATGAGCTGTATTTGCTCCCATCATTTTCTATTAATTAGATACTAACTATGCAGAAAATGCATTCAAGGTGGGCAAATTAGTATCAATTTGATGAATAAAAACACAGGATCCACATCTATTGGAAACTAGGCTGTTAAAGGGCAAATACATGATGCATGTGTTCACAAAAATCAGCTATGTAAAATCTGAAATAATTTCATAGTCCATTTGTAATGGATGCAGGATGAACATGCTTAGAGTTCAAATGCTGGTCAAAGACGATTTGCATCATGCAAATTTGCATCCTTGCAAATTAAACATTGGCATCTCAGTGGTGCAGAAGCTGGCAGCAATGACTTAAAATTACTCAAATGCTGACCAAACGTAACCCGTATCTTGTGAAACCTCCAAGGTGCTATTGGAGGTGGACATAATCACTTCATCATCGATCATGTACTTTATGGTGCCAGTGTGGTATGGGTTGAAAAATTACTGTTCTGGACGTCTATTTCTGCAAAGCTGGACATTTCATTTCTTTTTTTTCTAAGATCTTGTAACTAAAGAAGTTGTACCTAGATACTTTTGTACCTAAGATGACACTGTAAGTGGTGACGTATAAACTTTTCACTGTACACATTGAGTACATGTGACAATAATGCTAATTCATTCATTAATTCATACACAGTGAAATCTACAGAATACAATAGGTTTCATGGTTGGTACAGGTCTGGGATGGGAAGGGGGTCAGAGTGCAGTGGTTACTCTCATTTTGATATAATGTATTGTTCACTCAGTCAGAGTGGCCCCTTCACCAAGTCAGTACCCAATCCGAGGCTGAGGCTGAGCAAATGATGGGGACTCGTTATTGAGATGCTGCATATGCCATTGTGTGGAGGAGTGTGAGTGATCCTTATCTGCACGGTATGCCACCACTGATTGTTGTAAGAGCTAAGAACCTATTCTGCTCTTTATGTCCTGACATTGGTCATTGCATCTGCCACTGGTGGGATGTTGTTATGGTTAAAGAGATGAATGGGTATGGGGAGAAAGTGACAGTGTACTGAGTTGGAGATCAGCCCTGACTGTATTGAATAACAGAGCAGGCTCAAAGGGCTGGATGGCCTACTCCTGCTTTTTTTTTGTTCTATGTTTCTCTCCCAAAGACGCTGCTAAACCTGAGCTTCTCCAGCATTTTCTGTTTTTATTTCAGATGTCCATCATCCATGGTATTTTGCTTCACAGTTTGAGTAGATAGTATTCACTGTTGGAAGATCGCACTGTACAACTTCACCTGACTAAATGAATCTGTAATTGATTCTAATCCTACATTATGCCACAACATTCATATTCCTAACTGTTTGAAAATAGAGGAGTTTAACTGTAGCCTTTAGTAGTTTTGCTCGATAAAAACACTTAGAAAATTAACTGTCCTATCTCAGTCAGCTCCTTTATGGTTGTATCCTATGCATTCTTGCAAAAGCAAAGTAATTTCAAAAACCTGCATCAGGGTCTATTTCCTCAGTGAGGGAGGGCTTTGGGTGACAGGGGAATGCGTGAAATGGGATTTAACAGAAATAGGATTGCAAACTTTGTACCAAACTCTGAGGTCAGCTTGCTACTATAAACATGTATAGTCCAAAATGCACATTCAGGATCTGTTCAAAGAGGTCAGTGGTGGTGGTGAAGGTGGAATGTTATTCAGAAGATAAGTTTACACTCTGGATTTATATAACATAGCAACAAATAATACATAGTTTTTGAAAAGGTCTGAAGATACTTCCGTCTATTGGTATTAATTTTATTAAGCTTAAAATAAAATATAATATCAAATAATAACTACAGAAAAATGGAGGACATACACAACATTGTAACATTACTGCATCCTGTACAGTTTTCCACATGCTTCCCATTTGAAAGATATTGCTGTCCAGCCATAAACATGGATTCACATGGAGAATTTAATATTTGAAATAGCAGATAGTATGTTTAAATCCCAGATGAACATGTAACTATGCCGCTTTCTGGTTGAGGTTAGAGGAGGTGCACGACCATTCTCAGTCCACAATACATTTCTTAATATATTTCCGTGGGATTTGAGATATCGGGCAAGGTCAGCACAAATTTCCCAACCCCAGTTGTTTTTGGGAATGTGGTGATGTGTGCTGCATTGAACTGCAACTATCTACCCACAATGTTGTTCAGAAGGGGGTCTCTCGAATGTTGACACAGTGACAGAGAAGGAACAATGATGGTTTGGAATTTGGAAGGGAATTGCAAGTGGTGACTTTCCTATGTGTCAACTATAGTTCTCATTCTAGGTTACAGATTTGTAGGTTTGGAAGGTACTGTCAAAATAATGTTTGTAAATTACAATAGTACATCTTGAAGATGTTACGCATTGTGGCCACTGTGCATTAGTGATTGAGGGAGTAAATGTTGAAGGTGGCAGATGGAGTGCCAACCAAGCAGGTTGCTTTTTCTCATACAATGTTGACATTTTTGAATTGCTAGAGCCATATCATCCAGCTACTAGAGGAATGTTTGTCCCATATTCATACGCCTTGTAGGTGTAGCTTTGGGGATCAGGAACTGAGTTATGCACTGCAGAGCTTCTGATCTCTGACCTACTCTTGTAGCCATCAAACTGTATGGATGGTCCAGTTACATTTAATGTCAGCCCCCAGGATGTTGAAAGTGGAGGATTTAGCAATGGTAATGATATAGAATATCAAGAAAAGCTGGTTAGATTCTCTTGTTGGACATTATCTTAACTGTCATGGAGATAATTAGCCATTTATCAGCCTAAGCCTGGATTTGAACATGGGCTGCTTCAATAATTGTGTTGAGCACCATGTAACATTTTCACTCTTGAACTTTACACTGAAGGGAAAGACAGTGTTAGAATGCTCAAGGTGATTAATCCTAGGACAATGTATTGAAGAATTCTGACAACGCTGAAACTAAGATAACTGGACCTCCAATAGCCATTAGAACGTCCTTTAAGATAAATGTAATGTTAAATAATGAAGAATTATCCTCCTGCTTCCCAGTTAGTTTAATGTTGCTAAGCCCTTTAGATGCTATACTCTGTCAAATGCTGCCTTGATGTCACGGGCAGCTACACTCACCTCACCTCTTCCATTTAGTTCTTTTGTCCAATATTTGGACCAAAGCTGTTAAGAAGTCAGAACTGGCATTGGTGGAACTAAACTGAGCATCAATGAACAAATTATTGTCATGTAAGGGCTGCATGGTGGCTCAATGGTTGGCATGGCTGCTTCATAATGCCAGGGACCAGGGTTCGATTCCAGCCTTGGGTGACTGTGTGGAGTTTGCACATTCTCCCTGTCTCTGTGACTGTTTCCTCCAGGTGCTCTAGATGTGCAGGTTGAGTGAATTGGCCATGTTAGATTGTCCATAGTGTTCAGAGATGTGCAGGTTAGGTGATTAGTCAGGGGTAAATGTATAAAAATAGGGGAATGTGACTGGATGGGATACCTTTCAGAAGGTTGATGTGGACATCGTGGCCCAAAGGGCCTGTTTCCACACTTTATGGATTCTAAGTGCCATTTAATAGTATTATTAATGGCCCTTTCTGTCATTTTGATGGGTTAGTAATTGGAAGGATTAGATTTTTTTTTACATGATAATGATATAAGTATGGCATATAGTGCAGGAAAAACACACAATAACAGGTTTTTCTCACTTGGTTTTGAATGTGATCATTCTCTTTAATATGAAAATATTCTCTTTCAGCTTTGAGACATATTATTAAAGAGCATGGTTTGTCAGAAGTAAAGCATCTCATCTTTAGAGTGATATTCTGAAAAGTTGATAAACTAATTTTCACATTTACACTGGTTTGTTCACTATCATAGTATTACCTAAATCAGTCACTTGGCATCTGTGCTTTCTTGTCCTTTTTGAGGCATCACTAAAGTATTACATAATTTTAATTGTAGTTTAGCAAATTACCTCGCAGCATTTCTACTGAAAGTATTTGGGGAAATGATTCATGTCCTTCTCATTTAATTCCATCATATGATTCAGCAGACTTATGTTTTTTTAATTAATATCTATTCTTCAGTTAACTTCACTTCAATACAGAAGTTAGCTTTAATCAGCAAAATTCATCAATTTATTATCTGTGATAACATAATGATTAAACTCTTGAGGATTTTCGAAAGGCTGAACCTTATGGAAGGGTATTATTAATGAAAATTTACATTGGTTCTAATAATGAATTTTTTCACCCATTCAAAGTCAATGAGCAGGAAATTCACTTATTCTCAGGGTATGACTGTGGTGCACTTTTCAAAGGATTATTTTTCAGATTATTCATTATTGGCTTCATTTGATCCATTTTTCAAAAATGAGTAAATCCATATTTTTTATACATTACCTATATCAGCTGTGTAGATTTAAATAGTATTTTAAAAATCAGTACTGCCTCATTACTGTAAGAACAGAAAGCTTACTGGTACAATGGCCTAGGTTTTCTGCAAACAGTCTGATACTTGACTGAAGATTGCATGTGAGGGAAAGGCATGTATCAGCAAAAGTGCTTTGATTTACTTTGGACAACAACAATAGCCATTGACACACTTTCTGCATTGTCAAATCAGTGGAGCAGTTTGCATTCCACCAGCCATTTCTCTCAAGCCTTCATTATACTCTTTCATAGAATCATATGGCAGAGCAAGAAGCTTTTCTGTCCATTGTCGATGATTGTATTGATGCTTTGAAGTGGTAAATTTCCAGCTCTGACTCAAAGCTCTGCTGATGTTTCCTTTTCAAAGATTTAGCCAATTGCCTTTTTGAAAGTTACTATTTATTCCACTTCGATCATCTTTTTAGACAGTGCGTTCCAGATCATAACAACTTGCTTTATCATAACAGGTTTCCTCAACTCGTATTTTTATAGGGTTTACTGTCCTGAGTTCCCAATAATTTGCAATCTTTAGCTCTCACCCAGTCAACTCCACTAATACCTGAGAATTTGGCATCTTTGAAAATGCTGACTACTTAACTGCCCTGTCCCAGAGGACCCCAATACTTCAAACATTACTCTATCCTCTTCTTTCCTGCTTCTCAAAGCTGTTCATCTCTTCAACTGTCTCTGTATCTTTCCATAAGCCTGTTAGGAAAGCTATTTTGTGCAAAATCTTTCTTAGATGGCAAGTGAAGTCTCATAAGTAAATGGCAGCAGGTTAGGAGTAGGATTTACACACTGCTTCTAAACACAAGTAAAAAAAAAACAAATCAGTATGTACAATTATTATCAATGCAATATCAGGTTAATATCGTAGAATTGTTGATCAAGTTGCCAAAAATGGAAATGTTTAAATTCCCAGTTATGATTGTAGAATGACACTATTAGGAACAGAATAAATAATTTTATTAGTAGTTATACTAAAACAAATAAGTTTATTTTCCTTAGATTATCTTCAATTCCTTTTATCAGCCATTCAAAATGAAATCACAAATTGAGTTTATAATGAACCTGTGAGTAAGTAAGTAGTTTTTAACCTCAGTGGTAAATGTCATCTAAATAACTTTGCTGTAGAATCACAGTAATAATTGTTCCTGCAACAAGACATAAAGTTTGACTATAGTTATTATGAAGTGATTTTGTGTATGTGTTGATGTGAAAGAGATATGCAACTCGAGCCTCTGTTAACAAATTTGATTTCCATGTTAAAGGCAAATATCTCAGCTCATATCCCCCAAGACATCTCCCAGATGAGTGATCACATGCCACGTACAGTATATCATGGGAGACATGAACTGTAAACATTGAATGAGATATTTTCTTACTGTTTCACTGTATTAAAAGCTCAAGGCCTCCTCACCTCAAAAGGTACTTATCTCGAGATTGTGTGCATCTCAGTATATATTTGTGGATGATCTCATTGTAAAATGATAATGCAACTCAAGACAGGCAAAGATTTTAAGACAGGTTAGAAATTTGAGTTATAGTCTAAAGTTAAGGTATTATTATGAAAGCAAATTTACATATTTAAGGAATTTTTGAAATGGCATTAATGTGAGGAATTTGAAGATTTTTATAGAACAAGAATTTTAAAGCAATTTGAACATTAAAAATATTTCCTGAATATTACTAAAAGGAGATATATTGTCATAACTTTACAACTTGCATTCATCAGGACAACAGCAACAAAGCCAAATTTCAAGAAAGTTACAGCAATTTTATACTATATTTGTAAAGGCTACTTCCCCAAGCTTCAACCAGTTCCAAGAAAGGTGCAGGCTTGAACATTTTCCTTTTGTTTAAAGAGAATATGTATGTACATATAAATGTATGTTGTTTACATGAGGCATAAATTCACCATGCTATGATCTCAAATCATACCTTAAACTGGCTGTTAGCATACTTATCAGCACACGCAAGGTCGTTCAGAAAGTGTTACTTGTCAAACAGTAATTTTTTTTTCTGGTTTTGGAAACTAGAACTTTTTGAGTATGCCTATTAGAAACATTTGAAAGTATCTGTCTTTTATTTTGATCAGCAATTGCCTTTTGTACCTGGGATCATGTCAGTCCTGAAGTTTATTAGAGTTTGCTCAATTGTATGAGAAGTAGAATGTATTTTTAGATACTGATGACAGAATCAAGTCTGTGGAAAATATCACTCGTAGCAGTATATAGTAGCAGTATGAAATACCTTTCTTAAGTTGTTCGCATTATTAAGTTTATTTGCCTTTCTAGCATAATTTGAAGCATTCAGGACACTTTTCAGGGCTGAAAGTTTGCATCTTTAGCCCATTGTGATCTTCCCTGATAGATAATGAGTAACAATCTAATCATGACAGCTTTGGTGAAGTCTATTTCTGCATCAAGCTTCCATGGGAAGTTAATGGTTAGGGACCTATTTGAAAGATTAGAACATAGAACATAGAACATAGAACAATACAGCACAGAACAGGCCCTTCGGTCCACGATGTTGTGCCGAACTTCTAACCTAGATTAAGCACCCATCCATGTACCTATCCAAATGCCTCTTAAAGGTCGCCAATGATTCTGACTCTACCACTCCCACGGGCAGCGCATTCCATGCCCCCACCACTCTCTGGGTAAAGAACCCACCCCTGACATCTCCCCTATACCTTCCACCCTTCACCTTAAATTTATGTCCCCTTGTAACACTCTGTTGTACCCGGGGAAAAAGTTTCTGACTGTCTACTCTATCTATTCCCCTGATTATCTTATAAACCTCTATCAAGTCACCCCTCATCCTTCGCCGTTCCAACGAGAAAAGGCCGAGAACTCTCAACCTATCCTCGTACGACCTACTCTCCATTCCAGGCAACATCCTGGTAAATCTTCTCTGCACCCTCTCCAAAGCTTCCACATCTTTCCTAAAGTGAGGCGACCAGAACTGCACACAGTACTCCAACTGTGGCCTAACCAAAGTCCTGTACAGCTGCAACATCACTTCACGACTCTTGAATTCAATCCCTCTGCTAATGAACGATAATACTCCATAGGCCTTCTTACAAACTCTATCCACCTGAGTGGCAACCTTCAAAGATCTATGTACATAGACCCCAAGATCCCTCTGTTCCTCCACCTGACTAAGAACCCTACCATTAACCCTGTATTCCGCATTCTTATTTGTTCTTCCGAAATGGACAACCTCACACTTGACAGGGTTGAACTCCATCTGCCACTCCTCAGCCCAGCTCTGCATCATATCTAAGTCCCTCTGCATCCGACAACAGCCCTCCTCACTGTCCACAACTCCACCTATCTTCGTATCATCTGCAAATTTACTGACCCACCCTTCGACTCCCTCATCTAAGTCATTAATAAAAATTACAAACAGCAGAGGACCCAGAACTGAACCCTGCGGAACTCCACTTGTAACTGGGCTCCAGGCTGAATATTTACCATCTACCACCACTCTCTGCCTTCGACCGGTTAGCCAGTTTTCTATCCAATTGGCCAAATTTCCCTCTATCCCATGCCTCCTGACTTTCCGCATAAGCCTACCATGGGGAACCTTATCAAATGCCTTACTAAAATCCCATGTACACTACATCCACTGCTCTACCCTCATCCACATGCTTGGTCACCTCCTCGAAGAATTCAATAAGACTTGTAAGGCAAGACCTACCCTTCACAAATCCGTGCTGGCTGTCCCTAATCAAGCAGTGTCTTTCCAGATACTCGTAAATCCTATCCCTCAGTACCCTTTCCATTACTTTGCCTACCACAGAAGTAAGACTAACTGGCCTGTAATTCCCGGGGTTATCCCTATTCCCTTTTTTGAACAGGGGCACAACATTCGCTACTCTCCAGTCCCCTGGTACCACCCCCGTTGCCAGTGAAGACGAGAAGATCAATGCCAACGGTACTGCAATTTCCTCTCTCGCTTCCCACATAATCCTAGGATATATCCCGTCAGGCCCGGGGGACTTGTCTATCCTCAAGTTGTTCAAAATGTCCAACACATCTTCCTTCCTAACAGGTAACTCTTCTAGCTTAACAGTCCGTTTCACACTCTCCTCTTCAACAATACGGTCCCTCTCGTTCGTAAATACTGAAGAGAAGTACTCATTCAAGACCTCTCCTATCTCTTCCGACTCAATACACAGTCTCCCACTACTGTCCTTGATCGGACCTACCCTCGTTCTCGTCATTCTCAGGTTTCTCACATACGCATAAAATGCCTTGGGGTTATCCTTGATCCTATCCGCCAAGGATTTTTCATGCCCTCTCTTAGCTCTCCTAATCCCTTTCTTCAGGTCCCTTCTGGCTATCCTGTATCCCTCCACTGCTCTGTCTGAACCCTGTTTCCTCAACCTTATGTACCAGGGGATTGCTGATGAGGCTAATCTCATAGTGCATTGAACTACATGAATCCCAATGTATATACGCCTAGTGAGCTCATTAGCAGTTTTCTCAACCGACATGTTGAGGCAAGTACTCTGCTTCATTTCAAAAGTGAAGTCGATCTGAATTAGAATGTATAAAAGAGTGTAAGAAAATCTTACACATGGCTACAAATTCAAAGCTCTTGAATGTATCATCTCAAAAATGCTTATTCCTGAAATATTTATTCCATTCCTTTTTTTCATAAATTATTCTGGATTAACTAACTCACTACACTTTATCTCCCCACCCAACTAAACAACTTCTGGTTCAGTGTTCCAATCCTGATCATCCAAAAACCTATCTCCATACTTCTCCCTTTGCATTCCTTGAGGTAATCTGAACTAATGCCCCGTAGATATCACTTGAGAATAGATAATATTTATCACAAAATCATATATCACAACCCCTTGACCTGTACTATAGCACAACTTTCAGAATTTTGAATAACAACTTGTTTACTTTCACTCTTAATATTCTATACTTATAATCTTTGAGTTTTAAGACACATTAACTTCGCAAAAGTGTGTTGCATCAATTAAAATGGACATAAATTAGACTTTAATTTCTCCAATTCCTCAGTTGGAGTAGTGTAGAAATCTATATACGTTATGATTATATACTTGCAGTCTTTATTAATGTCTTATTGTCGTATTTATTTTGAATTTTTGAGTTTCACACTTAGGTATTTGCGAAATGTTATCCTTTTGTAAGATTTATTTCACTGCTATCTGAACATAACAGCAATGATTATTCCTGTTAATATATTAGAAAGGTGTAATGCTCTTTTCCTGCTCTGTGTGAGAATCATTAAATAACTACATGAAAAGTCTTGTTTTTCACTTACATTCTATCCTAATATAGAGAACCCATGTTTGAAATATTATCGACAGCAGCAGGAAGACCAGGAACTAAGACCTAATGACATATGATTCCTCCATACCATGTAGTTCTTAACATGTGTACTACAGGGCAAGAGTTATAGCTGGGGGCAGGGAAATTATGATGCGGTGAGGCATGACTTAGGATGTGTGGATTGGAAAAGTAGATTCCAAGGCAAGAGCGTAATTGATATGTGGAACTTGTTCAAGGAGCAACTATTGAGTGTCCTTGATAAGTACATACCTATCAGGCAGGGAGGAAAGGGTCGTGTGAGGGAGCCGTGGTTTAATAAGGAATTGGAATCCCTTGTTAAATGGAAGAGGGCGGCCTTTGTAAAGATGAGGCGTGAAGGTTCAATAGGGGCGATTGAGAGTTATAAGGTAGCCCGGTAGGACCTGAAGAGAGAGCTAAGAGCAGCAAGGAGGGGACATGAAAGGTCCTTAGTTGGTAGGATTAGGGAAAACCCTAAGGCTTTCTATAGGTATGTTAGGAATAAAAGAATGACTAGGGTAGGAATAGGTCCAATCAAGGATAGTAATGGGAAGTTGCATGTGGAGGCTGAAGAGATTGGGGAGGCACTGAATGAATACTTTTCGTCAGTATTCACTCAGGAACAGGACATTGTTGTCGTTATGAATACTGAGGCACGAATAAGTAGAATGGATGGCTTTGAGATATGTAGAGAAGAGGTGTTGGAAATTCTGGCAAGGGTGAAAATAGATAAGTCCCCTGGGCCTGATGGCATTTACCCTAGGATTCTCTGGGAAGCAAGGGAGGAGATTGCAGAGCCATTGGCCTTGAGTTTTGTGTCCTCTTTGTCTACAGGAGTAGTGCCAGAGGACTGGAGGCTAGCAAACGTGGTTCCCTTGTTCAAGAAGGGGAGTAGGGATAATCCTAGTAACTATAGGCCAGTGAGTCTCACTTCTGTTGTGGGCAAAGTCTTAGAGAGAATTGTAAGGGATAGGATTTATGCACATCTGGATAAGAATAATGTGATCAAGGATAGTCAGCATGGTTTTGTGAAGGGCAGGTCGTGCCTCACAAACCTTATTGAATTCTTTGAGAAGGTGACTAAGGAGGTAGATGAGGGGAAAGCGGTAGATGTGGTATATATGGATTTTAGTAAGGCGTTTGATAAGGTCCCCCATGGTAGGCTACTGCAGAAAATACAGAGATATGGCATTGAGGGTGAGTTGGAGGTTTGGATTAGGAATTGGCTGGCTGGAAGAAGACAGAGGGTAGTAGTTGATGGCAAAGGTTCATCTTGGAGTGCCGTCACTAGCGGTGTTCCGCAAGGATCTGTTTTGGGACCATTGCTGTTTGTCATTTTTATAAATGACCTGGAGGAAGGGTTAGAAGGTTGGGTGAGCAAGTTTGCGGATGATACGAAAGTCGGAGGAGTTGTAGACAGTGAGGAAGGATGTGGCAGGTTACAGCGGGATATAGAGAAGCTGCAGAGCTGGGCAGAAAGGTGGCAAATGGAGTTCAATGTAGCTAAGTGTGAGGTGATTCACTTTGGTAAGAGTAATAAAAAGATGGGGTATTGGGCTAATGGTCGGATACTTGGTAGTGTGGAAGAGCAGAGGGATCTTGGTGTCCATGTACACAGATCTCTGAAAGTTGCCACCCAGGTAAATAGTGCAGTGAAGAAGGCATATGGCGTACTGGCTTTTATTGGTAGAGGAATTGAGTTCTGAAGTCCTGAGGTCATGCTGCAGTTGTATAAGACTCTGGTGCGGCCGCATCTGGAATATTGTGTGCAGTTTTGGTCGCCATACTATAGGAAGGATGTGGAGGCACTGGAACGGGTGCAGAGGAGGTTTACCAGGATGTTGCCTGGTATGGGAGGAAGATCCTATGAGGAAAGGCTGAGGCACTTGGGGCTGTTTTCATTGGAGAAAAGAAGGTTTAGGGGTGACTTGATAGAGGTGTACAAGATGATTAGGGGGTTAGATAGGGTTGACAGTGAGAACCTTTTTCCACGTATGGAGTCAGCTATTACAAGGGGGCATAGCTTCAAATTAAGGGGGGGTAGATATAGGACTGATGTTAGGGGTAGGTTCTTCACTCAGCGAGTCGTAAGTTCATGGAATGCCCTGCCAGTAGCAGTGGTGGACTCTCCCTCTTTATGGGTATTTAAGCGGGCATTGGATAGGTATATGGAGGATAGTGGGTTAGTGTAGGTTAGGTGGGCTTTGATCGGCGCAACATCGAGGGCCGAAGGGCCTGTACTGCGCTGTATTCTTCTATGTTCTATGTTCTATGTTCTATCTGACCAATCTCTCCCAAACCACAAATATTGTATTTTTTTCCATTGATAAGGGGCCACTTAATGAAGTTGGCTCAGAATCAGAATAATGCCAACAGTGTTGGTTCAGTTCCTGTTCCAGCCAAGGTATGCTTGTGATCGCTCCCAGTGCTTGAGAATGAAAGTTGATGACAAGCCATCACTGACCCAAATGTCAAAAAGATAGATCAGGATGAAGCATCAGTAGCCAATGAGCCAAAGACATGCTTTTGGGCAGGGTATACCATGCCAGTCACTTGATAGCTTTGTCCTCTGAGTCAGTATATTGTGAGTTTAAACTGTTTTTATAAATCAAAAAGTATGTAATCTAAGTTATTTCTTCAGTGCAGTACTGAGTAATTGATATATAGAGCTGAAAATGTGTTGCTGGAAAAGCGCAGCAGGTCAGGCAGCATCCAAGGAACAGGAGAATCGACGTTTCGGGCATAAGCCCTTCTTCAGGAATGAGGAAAGTGTGTCCAGCAGGCTAAGATAAAAGGTAGGGAGGAGGGACTTGGGGGAAGGGTGTTGGAAATGCAATAGGTGGAAGGAGGTCAAGGTGAGGGTGATAGGCCGGAGTGGGGTGGGGGTGGAGAGGTCATGAAGAAGATTGCAGGTTAGTTCGAGGGTTGGGACTGAGACAAGGTGGGGGGAGGGGAAATGAGGAAACTGGAGAAATCTGAGTTCATCCCTTGTAGTTGGAAGGTTCCTAGGTGGAAGATGAAGCGCTCATTCTCCAACCGTCGTGTTGCTATGGTCTGGCGATGGAGGAGTCCAAGGACCTGCATGCCCTTGGTGGAGTGGGAGGGGGAGTTGAAGTGTTGAGCTATGGAGTGGTTCGGTTGGTTGGTCCGGGTGTCCCAGAGGTGTTCTCTGAAACATTCCACAAGTAGGCAGCCTGTCTCCCCAATATAGAGGAGGCCACATCGGGTGCAGCGGATGCAATAGATGATGTGTGTGGAGGTGCAGGTGAATTTGTGACGGATATGGAAGTATCCCTTGGGGCCTTGGAGGGAAGTAAGGGGGATGTGTGGGCACAAGTTTTGCATTTCTTGCAGTTGCAGGGGAAAGTGCCGGGAGTGGAGTTGGGTTGGTGGGGGGTGTGGACCTGACGAGGGAGTCACAGAGGGAGTGGTCTTTTCGGAATGCTGATAGGGGAGGGAAGGGAAATATATCCCTGGTGGTGGGGTCCATTTGGAGGTGGCAGAAATGACGGTGGATGATACTCTGTACATGGAGGTTGGTGGGGTGTTGGTGAGGACCAGTGGGGTTCTGTCCTGGTGGCGGTTGGAGGGGCGGGACTCAAGGGCGGAGGAACAGGAAGCGGAAGAGATATGGTGGAGGGCATCGTCGACCACGTCTGGGGGGAAATTGTGGTCGTTGAAGAAGGAGGCCATCTGGGTTGTACGGTTTTGGAACTTGTCCTCCTGGGAGCAGATGCGGTGGAGACAAAGGAATTGGGAATATGGGATGGAGTTTTTACAGGGGGCAGGGTGGGAGGAGGTGTAGTCTAGGTAGCTGTGGGAGTCGGTCGGATTATAGTAAATGTCCGTGTTGATTCGGTCGCCAGAGATAGAAATGAAAATGAAAGAGAAGTTGTTCAGGGTGAGGACCAGTTCAGTCAGTCGGAGGAGGGTGTCAGTGGAAGGGTACTGTTTGGTACGGCGGGAAAGGAAGAAGCGGAGGGCTTTGAGTCCTTCGTTTTGGGGGATGGAGGTGTACAGGGACCGCCTGTTTCTACCTCCTGCCCAAAATCCACAAACCTGACTGCCCCGGCCGACCCATTGTCTCAGCCTGCTCCTGCCCCACCGAACACATCTCTGCATACCTCGACACAGTCCTGTTCCCCCTTAGTCCAAGAACTCCCCACCTACGTTCGGGACACCACCCACACCCTCCACCTCCTCAATGATTTTCGTTTCCCTGGTCCCCAATGCCTTATCTTCACCATGGACATCTAGTCCCTGTACACCTCCATCTCCCATCACGAAGGACTCAAAGCCCTCTGCTTCTTCCTTTCCCATCATTCCAACCAGTATCCTTCCACTGACACCCTCCTTCGACTGACTGAACTGGTCCTCACCCTGAACAACTTCTCTTTCCAATCCTCCCACTTCCTCCAAACCAAAGGAGTAGCCATGGGCACCCGCATGGGCCCCAGCTATGCCTGCCTCTTCGTAGGATATGTGGAACAGTCCATCTTCTGCAGCTACACTGGCACCACCCCCCACCTTTTCCTCCGCTACATCGATGACTGTATCGACGCTGCCTCGTGCTCCCACAAGGAGATTGAACAGTTCATCCACTTTACCAACACCTTCCACCCTGACCTCAAATTCACTTGGACCGTCTCAGACTCTTCCCTCCCCTTCCTAGACCTTTTCATTTCTATCTCTGGCGACCGAATCAACACGGACATTGACTATAAACCGACCGACTCCCACAGCTACCTAGACTACACCTCCTCCCACCCTGCCCCTGTAAAAACGCCATCCTACATTCCCAATTCCTTTGTCTCCGCCGCATCTGCTCCCAGGAGGACCAGTTCCAAAACCGTACAACCCAGATGGCCTCCTTCTTCAAGGACTGCAATTTCCCCCCAGACGTGGTCGACGATGCCCTCCACCACATCTCTTCCTCTGCCCGCTCCTCCGCCCTTGAGCCCCGCCCCTCCAACCACCACCAGGACAGAACCCCACTGGTCCTCACCTACCACGCCACCAACCTCCATGTACAGCGTATCATCCGCCGTCATTTCCGCCACCTTCAAACGGACCCCACCACCAGGGATTTATTTCCCTTCCCTCCCCTATCAGCATTCCGAAAAGACCACTCCCTCCATGACTCTCTCGTCAGGTCCACACCCCCCACCAACCCAATCTCCACTCCCGGCACCTTCCCCTGCAACTGCAAGAAATGCAAAACTTGCGCTCACACCCCCCCACCCCCCTTACTTCCCTCCAAGGCCCCAAGGGATACTTCCATATCCGCCACAAATTCACCTGCACCTCCACACACATCATCTATTGCATCCGTTGCACCCGATGTGGCCTCCTCTATATTGGGGAGACAGGCCGCCTACTTGCGGAACGTTTCAGAGAACACCTCTGGGACACCCGGACCAACCAACCAAACCACCCCGTAGCTCAACACTTCAACTCCCCCTCCCACTCCACCAAGGACATGCAGGTCCTTGGACCTCTCCATCGCCAGACCATAGCAACACGAAGGTTGGAGGAAGAACGCCTCATCTTCCGCCTAGGAACCCTCCAACCACAAGGGATAAACTCAGATTTCTCCAGTTTCCTCATTTCCCCTCCCCCCACCTTGTCTCAGTCCCAACCCTCGAACTCAGCACCGCCTTCCTAACCTGAAATCTTCCTGACCTCTCCACCCCCACCCCACTCCGGCCTATCACTCTCACCTTGACCTCCTTTCACCTATCACATTTCCAACGCCCCTCCCCCAAGTCCTTCCTCCCTACCTTCTATCTTAGCCTGCTGGACACACTTTCCTCATTCCTGAAGAAGGGCTTATGCCCGAAACGTCGATTCTCCTGTTCCTTGGATGCTGCCTGACCTGCTGCGCTTTTCCAGCAACACATTTTCAGCTCTGAACTCCAGCATCTGCAGACCTCACTTTCTCCCCTAATTAATATATAGTCAGACTAACCATCTCTCAGTTGTGACATTGAGTTCTCTGGTGATTCTGATGAAAACTAGTTTCTGTGAGCTGTGAACTTTTTCCTTGTTCTCGCCAAAACTCTTTTCACAATTAACAGCATCAAAAATAGATTAACCAGTCATTTATCTCATTGTTTGGTGAGATTATGCCTTGTCCTTTAATCGTTGCTGCAATTTCTAATATAGCAATGAACTTAACAATAATTCATTGTGTGGATTCTGACATAAAATGTTTCAGTAACATCCCAGTGAAAGGCTCATTTTAGAAAAGAAATATCGTTTGATAAAAAAAACTATTGAAAGATTTTGTCATTCATCATAAATACATATGGGAAATAACATTACAATTTATTTTTCTGACTTTATCATTTTTCCAAAGCTGTGTGTCTGCTGAACTTATTTTATCTTTGCAGTTTTTCTACATTATATTATGATCAGACAGTTGCCTACTCAGATTCCAAATATATCATTTATACACTGCACTCAATTATAAAAGTGGAAAATAGTTCACAGTTAGACGGACTGCAGTAGTTTATGGACCAGTCAAAGAAAACAGCAGTCAACAAAGGTTTCCACTCTCTCTCATCAATATTACCAGTCTTGGTGAAAGGTTAATTGGATATGTATTGATCTGCTTCTCGAAACTTATGCACATGATTTGCCATGTGTGAAAATTGATTATCTTGGGGTTTTTTTGTATTTTGCTTTGCAATCTTTCAGAAATTATAATGAGTACAATCTGCAATAAAGGGCAGAGTGTTACCATTTTTAGTTAATGTTTTGTTGAGTGAGAGTCAAAGCAGTCAGTCTGCCATGGCTCAGAGTGACTTTTCTCATGCAGTCTGCTGGACTTTGCCACATTACTTATGAAACAGGCTTTTGGGCATTTTTCTCAAGGAATCACATGGCACATGAGGCAGATGTACTAACCCGTGCTGGGACCATCCGGCACCACAGTGGCTGGTACCATATATAAAACCCAACTGCACATTACTTCAGACACTCCCAAATGACTCCCAAGGCATGAACACCATCAAGAAGTGTTCTTGTCACACGTCAAAAGTACAAAGAAATACTCCCAACTTGCCTGGATGGGTTCAAGTCCAGCAATACTCAAGAAGCTTGACATCACCTAGAATAAAGCAGTCTGCTTGATTGGCACCACATTCACTTCCTTCACCACTGATGCTCAGTAGCAGCAATGTGTACTATTTCCAAGATGGACTGCAGAAATCCATCAATTTGATGCCAACTAGTTGGCATTGCAGAATCAATGAAAACATGATTAAGCCAATTACCCTTAGCAGGGCTCACATTTTGAATCATTTTACTCTGCCTCAAAGGAAAAAAAAACAGTAACCTTCTCCACTTTGCATAAAGTGGCCACCATTTTACCATTATTGAACAATTGACTTTGTTTCAAAGATGGAAAGATTTTAACTTGCTGCTAAATCACAGATAGATCCTTCCAGCATGTTTATTGTGTATTATGTTTAAGCATTATAATGACTGTATTTTCAGCCACAAAGGAAAACAGGGTACCTGTGGTACAACTTACCAAACACTGGATTATGTCCCTGTGAAATCAGTGGTATTCGGGTATATCAGGGAGACAATTACAGGAGTGGTGTGCTTCCCTACTAAAATGATTATATTCCCACTTGACCCACTTGAAGAACAAAAGGAAAGTAAGGGAAAACCCAGGCCAACAGTTAATAGGCTAAAAAAAAGGAGCTTTTTAATTTTCTATCCACACCTTACAGGCAGAAGTGTCACTAGTCAATGCCCTTAATTTGACTAATTTGGACAATAAACTTATGATCTTGACGTAGCAAGTCAAACAATCACTTGAAGGACTGACTGTAGTCAATCAACAAGACACCATGGGACAACTAGAGGAGAATCAGGCTAGCCACCACATGGTGACCATGCGAGAGGATCACACCAAGATGATTAACCAGATCTTCAGCTTGGCCAATGTTCACAATGGGTTTCACACACACACACACACACACCACGCACACACACACGCACGCACACACACACACACGTGCACACACGCACACACGCACACATTCGTCTGACAACAAACATAATCAACATTTATGATTAGGTTTGAACTTCATTCACATAAGCTTCTTCCTGTCAAACGGGGGAAATGCAACAGTCTCCTGGATGCTAAAACACAGATAGATTGCTGATTTGGCCAAACAGCAAGGGATGCTGGTTACATTGGCCAAGTAAATCACTGAAGTGAAAAAATCCACATATCGGACACAGTGCAAACATAGCACCGAGGTGTAAATTCCATTAGCATAGTGTAAAAGACAACAGTTATCCTGGACAGTCATATCTCCAACAACTTAACTAACAAACAAGGGAATGCCCAGATAGAATGGCACTGGGTCCTGCTCACAAAGAGACAAAAGCAGTAGCAGGCCATCAAATAGTTGACATTGTTTTAAACTATTGGGTCACCCTGATTGGCCAGAACTATAGAAAGCTCTAGAAAACCAACCAAAAAGGTATAAAACAGGCTTTACTAGCAGACCATTCACTTCTAGAGGCCTTCTGAGGAGACCAGTGTGGCAAGAAGCAGAGAGCAGCTGATCATCCAGAGGAAGAGAGGAAGAGAGCAGCTTTGCAAGTGCAGAGAGAGAGAGACTGCATAAATCTACAAGACACTTGGCAAGTATTATAGCCTTAATTGGCTATATAGAATTAGAGGTGGTATATTTAGTATTAAAGGTTATCAGAGCTTTTTCCTACTAAAAATGGGGTGGTTTTGCATTAATACCAGCTTGTGTTTGTATTGATTTGACTGCTTCGGTATTGTGGGATACCTGGGCAAATCCTTTCGTAGCATTCTGGTTAGAGCTGTCCAACTTGTTTCAGGAGGAACTGGACAACACTTATTAATGATTTAAGGCTTCACCTGGGATGCCAGCCATAACATTCTTATGTTCCCTTTAATATTGCTGCCCTGTGTCCACAATGGTCTTTTAGATCAACTCCTCCCTTTTCTGTCCAGCTCCTTTATTTAATTATTAATGACCCCATTTACTCACACAGCCAATTGTGAATTGCCACACCCTTGTTGGCTGTACACTAACTAATGTTGAACTCAGGGTGATAATGACTGTGAAATTACAGTATTTGAAATCACTGACTGCTCCTCTCTGCGGAACCCAGCCAATTGACAGGTACATCTTCTAAACGAGTGCAGAATATTTTGTTGGAAGCCACAGGACAAGGTAAATCCCAGAGGGGTGGTCAATGCCCTAGGTCATGGTCAGATTCTTGAGTCCGTAAAAGTATTATAGCCTGTAGGTCAGGGGGATACTGAGGTCAGGTGGGAGTTAGTGATCAGTAGGATATGGTGTAGAATCACAGGCCTCAGTGGGAGGTCAGTGACTATGGGAATTGGAGGTCATTGGACTAATGTGTAAATTGAAGTCTAACAGGAGAAATCAAAAGGACATTACACCTGATCATACATTGCCCAGACAGACATCATACATGAAGTTGAATCCAGAAGGGAAGTGAAGAGGTCCTCACCACCTTGATCTAGAACACTTATCTATGATTTACTGCTGGGTACCTCAAGACATAGGAAATCTCTCTATTCACCAATGTACTTCTTGGATTAGGTGAATCACCTGTCCTCCATAATGCCTTTTCTCAAGCAGAATTACATGGGATGGGTTGGCATTCAGGTATTTAGCACTTTAAAGTCAAACTTACCCAAACCTACCTGCTTTTTAGTTTAGAATTCACCCTATTGTCAATGGCTACACAATAGTGCTGTAAATATGCTTCAAACTTTGTCAAGAGAATGTTGAAGGTTGTCATATCTCAAGTTTCATGGGTTTTCACCAAGCACAAAACTAACGACAAATTCAGCAATGATCATCCAAAAATGTCTCTGAGCAAACATTGATTAGTCTAATTTTAATTACCTCCTTTTCAAACAAAATGAGCACACATCTACCTGGTGCAGACTTGATGTGCTGAATGCCCGCTTCCACGCTGTATTTTTATAGACAGGAATATGGCCCTGAAATGTTTGTCTATGATATAAAATATAATAGCTTCATTGCAGTTGGATTGAGGGAAATTTTAACTGAAATTTCAAGAAGAGTAAGGTAGATTAATAATGGATTTGGGGAAATGAAATAATTGACAGGGAGTTTTTGCTAGAAAACAAAATGAAATAATGTTCTCTTACTATTTTATGTTGTTATTCCTTATTCTAAGCAGTAAGACCAGAAGAAACAAAACCATCACATCAGGTTAATTTAACTCTGTCTTGATCATTCCTTTACCATGCATATAGATTGCTTTTTACTTTTTAGTTATGTTGAACTAGTATTGAAATTTTGTTATGCTAGAGTTGCGTATGTATAAAAATATAAAATACAATCAGGTAAAACAAATACCAGATATTTGCAAAACTGCAAAAAAAAAGCTTATTATTGATGTAAAGACCTTGATTAACTTGTAATATTCTGCTGTTAGGCATTTAGATACTTCACTGAGGTGGTAAATCTGGGGACTGTGAGAAGAAGGAACTTTCTGGTACAGCTGGAGTGTGCAACACTTAAAAACAATTTATACACTGACATAAATGGATGTATGGTATTTGCACTCAGTTTTCCAAGGTCAACATGTCATTGTTTTACAGAGCTTGAAGTATTGATTTATATATGGTCTGGGAGTGCAGTCCTTATGGGAGAATACAATTGCAAAGCTGTGAAATTTAAGGGGAAAAGGAGAATGAATGGGGAGTCTCACATTAAGGTGACAAAAATTGAGAAAGACTTTTGAAAGACTCAAAGAAATCATTTGAAGGTGAATTCCCAATCTTTTTGAAAGGAAAGCATGTATTTCCCTACACACTGCATTCATATTAGGGTTGAAATATAGTGCCATAAAGTTCTTGACATCAGCTTATGGAACATTATGACTGTGGTTTTTATTGTCACTTTTTCTTTTGTTTGTTAGAAAATATTTATGTTTAAGGAAAGCAAGGAGCTGTTGTTACAGTTATGAGATCATATGCTGAACAGAAAATACTAGAAACATTCAGTTTTCAATGGACTCCAGTTTCCAAATCATCTACTATTTTTCACTGAGCTACCCTGCTTGTTATATCCTCAAAGAACTTTAATAAATTTGTCAAGCATGATTTGTCTTTCTAAATATTATGTTCACACAGTTTTGATTGTATTTTTTTTTAAATGCTGTGGTACTGTATCTTTTTTAAAGAATTCTAATGTTTTCTCAATGATAGACATTAGACTCATGGGCCTATTATTTCCCGCTTGCTATATCACTCTTTCCTTGAATTATGATTTTATATTTGCAGTTTTCCAATTTACTGTGATATTTCCAGAGGATGATAATTGTGGAAGATTACAACTAAAACATCCATCTCAGCAGCCACTTCCAAATAAGATGCAGACTTTCAGGTCCAGAGGATTTGCCAGTCTTCAGTTCATTTAGTTTTCCTTCTATGTTTTTCCCCATTGTTTGTGATTGTTTAACATTCTTTCCTCTCTTTTGAGACTTACTTTTCTATGATTCCATGGATGTGTTTTGTGTCTTCTGCTGTCAAAAATGATATAAATAATTTGTTCAAAGTCTATGCCACTTACTTGCTTCTCATTATTTATTCCCTAATCTCTACTTCTAAGACAGAAAGTCACTTTTGTTCTCTTTCTCTTCTATATAACATATTAGAAAAGCATTTATGGTCTGTTCTAATATTTCTTCTGAATTTATTCTCGTATTTGGATATATCTCTTTATTTTCAGCTGCCCTTTGCTTGCTTCTAAAGATTTTCCCAATCTTCTGGCCTGTCACTTTTTTCCTTACTTAACCACAGATGGTGCATCATTCTCAAAATCTTTCATGACCAATGTAATGTGTCTTTTTGAGACTAGTGAAGTATCTCCTTAAATATCTATTTCCATTGGGCATGTGACTAAAGATGGGAAGCCAGTTCATCCGTCATCCTACAGGAGTTTGGCAATTTGGGATATCCCAATGGGAATCATAATAACTTGGAGAACCTTGTCCAGAATCTGCTTTTAATCACTCAGAAAAAAGTTAGGAGGCAGGTACAGCAAGTGATAAACAAAGTTTGATGGAAATGCCAACCTTTATTCTAAAAGGAATTGAACATAAAATTAAGGATGTTAAATTTTAGTTGTAGGGAGCATTGGTGAGATTACATCTGTGTGAAGTTTTGGTTTCCTTATTTAAGGAGAGACATAAATCTGTTGAAGATGGAACAGAGGAGGTCTACCAGATTAACACCTAGAACAAATGTTTTGTCTTATGAGGATAGATTGAAATGTGGAATTCAGACAGAAACAGATCAGCCATCATGGTACTAACTGATAGAGGAAATTTGATGGACTGAATGGCTGATATCTGCTCCTAACTGTTATATTTGTATATTTGTATTAATGGTGGTGTTGTCTCTTGCCCCCTCTGGATCAATGCCAATAGACGTAATGATTACAGTCTGTACTGTTACTGCAATCTACTTTATCGCTCAGGTAGTTTAACGCTAGAGCATAAAATTGCATCAGATTACAACAAAAAGCTGCCTCAGATCCTTACTGAGATTGAGGAGTGCCCAGACCAGGGAGAGACAGTTAACCAAGTTTCAGTCACACAGCTAGGTATGTCCTTCTTCTCTGAGCCTAAAGCTTATGATCTTGCTTCTGCGATAGTTGTTCCTAGGTTACTGCTTTCGGTGTCTTCAAAGCTCTTTTTTGTTTTATTTTCTCTTGATTTTACAGGATGTTTGACTCCCACCTAGGTTCCTGGGTACTCTGAAATCATTCGGTCAAGGGTCATATGGACAAAATACATCTACTTCACTGACCACCCTTCTGCCTTTAATTTAGTAACCTTGATAACCATGAAAGTCAAGCAGCCCTTATCATCAGATTCCTGCTTAATGTGCAGTGTCTGGCCCTGTCTTACACAGTCATTGTTCCGGTGAAGTTGGCCACTTTTCCCATCATCCTTGTCGAAACTTAGTTGTTTGCAATACTGGTGCAGTGTTGAAATTTAGAAGTCATATTGCTACAATGGGAAAAAAGTGTCAAGGCTTGTCCGAGTTATCAGAGCTACTGGAACACAAAGTTTTAGTTCTGCTGGGAAAGATTACATTAATGAAGAATGAGAGCATGGAGGGATTCGAACATGAGTGTCAGAATTTTAAAATTCATACATTTCGATATTGGGAGCCAAACTTGGTCAGCACAATAAGCAAACAGGATTTAATATAAGCAGAAGATGTTTAGGTGAGTTTTTTTGTGTGGTGAATGTTTGGAGGCTGGTTGGGGAGTTGAAAATAGTCAATTTGGGAGGTAATTAAAGCATGCATGAAGGTTACAGGAAATCTGTTTTTGACATGATCTTTGATATAGAAAATAGAAAACCATTTTAGGAGTATCCAACAACTGCTGACAGAATTTATATGTCAGGTAGCATCTGCATTCAACAAATCATTTCAAGTGCATATATAAATCCAGTCTTCTTGCGTCTACTCTAATGTTATTTGGTGCTAAAATATTCATCCACAGTTGATATTAAAAAAAGATAATTTCTAGCCAAGAGTATACATGTTCAATCAAAATGATATAATCAAAGTTTCAGTCTGTGGCTGGTCAGAATCTGGAGTGCACTGCCTGTGAATGTAGTGGAGGCTGGAAATGTTACAACCTTTAAAAGATATTTGAATGAGTACTTCAAATATACTTTCAATAATATGGGAAATAATAAGTGCAGGAAAAAGGGATTAGCTCACTTTTAATGATAATTATGTTAATGTAGACTCAGTGGGCTGAAAGGCCTTATCTGCACTGTTCTGGATTAGTGGTGCTGGAAGAGCATAGCAGTTCAGGCAGCATCCGAGGAGCAGTAAAATCGACGTTTCAGGAATACCTTATCTGCACTGTGTTAACCTATGAACTGAAGGGTTTGCTTATTCTAATGAAATTGTTGTTTAAACTAATTTGCACTAAATCAGTCTGATCCAGCGAAAGTAAATATCGTGTCAACAATGGTTTAAACTAGCATTTTTGTGTGAATGTTTTCAAAAATGTTATTTTGTAAAAGAATTATTGTGCATTATCATGACATTTTCCGTAATGTAGTGCTGTTTTTCTGTAATGTGAAGTTCTTTTAATATTTATTTCTAACAATCTTTGCCATATTACATTAAAAATATTCTACCAAAAATATCGAAACATTATTTGGGGTGCTCTGGAAAACCTAGCTGTTCAACCGAATTTTATAAATGAAATAGCAATTGGTATGACTCAGTCCTTAAAGTTGAATATTTCATTGTTTATAAAAAAGAGAATTTTGATATTGTATGTATAAAAAAAACAAGTTAATGCAGTGAAATATTGAAAAGAGTTTAAATTTATTCAGGTAAAATGGGGTTCACTAATTGAATTGCCCATGGTAAAACTTAACAATTTCCATTGCCATTTGTTCAAAAATTTACACAGACTCAGCTTATTATTTTCATCCAGTTATACTTCAGACAAACAGAATTGTTCTCACATGTGGCTTGACCCCATGAGTATTTCATTTTCTCACATGTTTGCTAGTCATTGAATGCCATTGAAAAACATGAAAAATTAAATCTGTAACACCAGTGTATAAATCTGAATGGTTTTGGATTATATATTCGGTTGAAATAATATTCTTTAATTGTTGGAAAACCCCTTACACTGCAAACTTTTAATTGAAGCCATCTAAAGGGATGTGTCATGACAATGGTATTAGGGCAAATAAAAGCCATTTGTCACAGAGAAGTGCAGATCACATTAATCATTTAATTTTCATTACAAGAACTACAAAAATAATATTAATAACACTTTAGAAATGTTCTAACAGCATAAATTTAAATTATTATCTGATGAGAAAATAATTAATTTTGGAAATTTCTGACAGGATAATCAATCAACTTCAATAAATAATCATCATTTGTTATCCATTCATAGAGAAGCAAAGTCCTATTCTTTACTCCTTTAAAAGCATTAATTTTAGACCTCAGAGCTGAGAGCCAATTGTACTCAACTGATAAAGTTTCATTTATTTGACATAATAATAGCATACATATTAAGTTTTGAAAAATATATTATTCAATAAAAATAGTAACCAAAGGAAATAGCTTTAGGACTACAAAATCTGGTTACATTGTGTCCACTTTAGTGAATCGTAACTGTCATGCTGATTCAACCTTACTGCATGTCTTCCCTGTACCTTTGCCTAGCTAGTCACTGCAGCATTGCATTTTACTGGATTGATCTTGCAAAGTTTCAGTCTGAGCTTGACTGCAGCAATGTCATCCTGTTTACCCTAGCCCCCTCAATCAAAGCAAAACACTCAGAGACACAGTATGGCTTTACATTCCTCATCTTTATTCCAGGCCCTGGAGGGAGAGAGAATAATTGCCAATGTGTACAGGGACATGAGTTCATGGTCTTGTCTGGAACAGCAGTTTCTTAATGAATTATGTAGTCATTTTACAGGGAGGAGCATCCAGATAAGGCAACATACATATTAACATTATACCATTACAATCAATGAGTGTCAATAGCAGAGGTCAAGCCCTTTACTGTTGTACAATGAACGTTCTTAACCTATGGATATTTTTTCCCTTGTTAACTGACTTTGCATACTGAATGCTTCCAATATTGTGAAATGGCTCTACATAATGACTGCTTTTCCACCTTGTTAGCCCATTACCCTTGCCTCCAGCACCCCATTGTTAACTGCAAGCTCTTATCTGATCTGAGTCATGCTCAGCTGTACCTCTTGTTTCACAAAACTCAGAACTTAACTCTTCTCCTGCCTGCTTATACCTACACACATTCTCATTCCCTCCTTTTATCATTTCATGATAACCACCTAGATGACACTACCAGTTTTCATAAGATTCTGTCAGCCAGTATTTAAGCAAATTATTGACACACAGCATACAATGATTATAACAACAACATTTACTAGTCCATTACAGTGAATAGAATTTGAAGAATCCTCCCACATGGGAAAAAAAATCCACTAGTAGAGTTCTTAAGTCCAAAGTCCTTAGTGACCACTCCATCCCCTGCATGTCGAGTGGAAACAAGTCAGTTCTCCAAACTCTCCTTCAGTAAAGTCCAATCTGAAAACAAAATTCAGTTTGTCTCTCTGCACCACTCCTCAGAGAAATCTGATTTCTTGGATAAGGGCAGTTAAATACTTCACAAAATTGATGAGACTTCCATGCTTGCGGAGATGCTTTAGATGGAGGATACCAGTGCACTTGTGTGCAGTGCAGCAACTGCAGCAACCAGCTAGGTGAATGCAGCATTCTTTGCTGGTTGTGCTCCCATTCTGCTGTTAAATGTAACAAAGCCAACTGGCTGTTGTGATGTTAGCATGATCAGTGAACAGTCATATCCTTTAAATGATCGAAATACAAGATAAAGCTCATGTGGTTTAATGTCCATAGGAAGGCCACTGACAAAAGGCGTACTGACCTCCTCTTCATTGTTGTTCATTTCTTCACTTTGGCTCATGACTGGGGAGCTGATTGAATCTGTTGGATCAGGTTGTGGAGGGGTGGGCAGTGGTCCTCGGTGTGCTTTACCTGTGAATAGAAAAACCTCTAGAGACGATGTTAGCTGTTGAAAGAAGTATCTCTGCATTTCCTCTCTGATTCCTTCCTTGCCAAAGTGGATATCAGTATGAAGACAGTCGCACATTTAACTGCACTAAATTGTGTCTGCCTAGTTCAACATTTTTTGAATTCTTGAAGTCTGTTACTCTGTTCACTGTTTATGGCAATATCAAGTTTTATACAATCCATAAACTTCTAAATTGTACTGCCTATACAATTCAGTCAATTGTATGGTCCTAAAACCAACCCTCGGGTACCTCATTCAGGTTATTCAAAAATTATTTTCCTTTAACAAATTGATACTTGGCTAATGTGAAAGCTGTCAAGAAAAGTATTTCAAAAGTCTGGAACAGCAAGAAAACAACAAAATGTTTCCTGTGTTTTAGCAGTTTCTGTTCAAATTTAAGTATCAAATATTCATGGGAAACAAATGTTGAATATTTTAAAAACTTTTCTCCAAGTGAAATTTCCCAAACAAACAGTCAGAATTACAGAGGTAACTTTGGTAGAGATTAGCATTCTTTGAATTTGCAATATGAAAGGGTCAATGAACTCTTAATAATTAACAGAATTTAAACAGCTCAGCCTCAAGTTATGATATTCTCTTGAATCTGAACAAAACATCAAATTCAAAACGCACTCCTCTTTTTGAGAATGCTCTGCATTAAAAACACAGCAGCAAAGATATTTTAATACAATACTCTCATCCGGCTAAAGCATGACCACTGACCCAACTGTTATTTCAATGTAATAACAAAACAAGCCCCATTACAAAGCCCACAAAACACATTAAATTGAGATCCTGATTCAAATAAGGCAAAACAGTTACTGAAAACAAGAAAACCCTTGCTGTGGACCACATGGCGCCACAGTCCATGCCACTCTCTCCCCCCAGAACAAAGACTCATAGAGACTCCAGTTTCACCACTAGGGGACTTTAACCCCTTTCTCACTTTACTTCTCATGGGGCTTGAACCCCACTCAAACACAGAACTTGAATCCCACTTAAACAGAGAAAACCCGAACCCCAATTAAACACAGAAAACTCGAACCCCAATTAAACACAGAGACCACAGATTCTAATTAAACACAGAAGGCTTGAAGCTCACTTAAACACAGAGAGCTCAAACCCCCTCACTTAAACCCACCCCACCCCACTCAAACCCCAAAACCACGCAGAGAACTTGAACCTCAACCAAACCGACCCCAGGATACACAGAGGATTTGAAGCTCTATCACACCTATCTCAGGAGACTCGAACCCTAGTACCATGTAGAGGAGCCAAAACTTAATCACATCCACCCCAACAGGGGACTCAAACCCCAGTACCGTGCAGAGGACTTGGACCTCAATTACACCCCCTCTCCCCAATGCAACACAGAGAACTCAAACCTCTGCCTGCGAATTTGCGAAACTGTGCCTCTCGACTGAACTAATTACTAAGTTAAAAATCACACAACACCAGGTTATAGTCCAACAGGTTTAATTGGAAGCACACTAGCTTTCAGAGTGACGCTCCTTCATCAGGTGACAATCACCTGATGAAGGAGCGTCACTCTGAAAGCTAGTGTGCTTCCAATTAAACCTGTTGGACTATAACCTGGTGTTGTGTGATTTTTAACTTTGTATATCCCAGTCCAACACCGGCATCTCCAAATCAGAACTAATTACTGTTCGGGGAATCTACAGAATGCAGAGCAATCGAGCGAGTAGACTGTCTCTGGCACACAGGAAAATTGAGAGGGACCAAGGTTTAAAATCTGACCTTGTGGACCCGTCCATGTCGGGACACTGATCACTTAATCTGAACCCTACCCCACTCACCCTCCCCACTCCACCCGCCAACCCCCCCCCCCCCCCCCAAACAATAGCATAAATGCTGTCCTTCCGCACTTGACTTCAGCTCTGATGGAAACATCAGCTTGCCCCCTCTCTCTATGAATGCTGTCTAACTCGTTGTGATCTCCACCATTTGTTTTCAATACAGATTTCAGCATCTACAGTAATTTGTTCCCACAGTGAAACAGGGATTGTTTTCATTAATCCAAGAAGCTTGAGAGGATTTCATGGGGATGTAAAAAATTATGATGGTTTTAAATGAGGTGCTTGGATTAAATATATTCAAGTTATTTCAAACAGCTGAAAGATCAATAATCAAAGAGCTCAGATTTAACTTCATAAATTGATTGACAAAAGAACTGGAGGCAACTCAAGTACCATCTTTTGCACAAAGTGTAGATTAGGATTTAGAACATGCTTCCTCTCTGTTATTGTGACAAATACAGATTCAAATTGGTGTTGAAAGGGAAATTGGATATATACTTGGAGTCAGATAGAAACAGAAGGAACACACATGTGCTTGTGTGTGTATGTATGTGTGTGTGTGTGTGAGAGAGAGAGAGAGAGAGAGAGAGAGAGAGACGGGGAGAGAGAGAGAGAATGCTGGTCCATAATTATCTCAAAATCAACGACAAGAAGATCAGATAATCTACCTCTAAAAAATTGCTGTTTGTGAGAATTTGCTCTGTACAAATTGCCAATTTTTTTACATTACAAGAGTTAAAAATACTTCACAGTAAACAGCAAAATGCTTTCGGATGACCTTACAGGTGCTGTGAAATGAAAGCTTTTTTTTTGTCCTTTGAGAAGGGATTGAATAATTAGGCCAATACTGTACAGAACTCAAGAGGTGATTGAAATTAAATATATAACATTTATAAGGGCCTTAATAGAGTACGTATTGAAGAAATGTTTCCCCTGCCTCAGAAGTGTAGAACTATGGGTAACAGCCTCAGAATCAGGGAACAGCTTGTGAGATGAGGAAAGTGAGATGAAGAAGTTTCTTAAATCAAAGGGCTCTGAACCTTTTGTAATTCTATATCACAGAGGTTAATAGTTAAAAGGGAACTGAAGGATATGACAGTATTGTGGCAAGATGGGGTTAAAGTGGAGTAGGTAAAAACATTGACTGCAGATGCTGGAAACCAAAGTGGAGTAGATGACCAGCTATGATCCTATTGAATGACAGAGCAAGCTGGAAGGGCAGAATGGCGAATTTCTGTTCCTATTTTTTATATTCATTGTCTGCCATGCTGTAAGCTCCCACTTCCTTTGGAAAGTTTGTTTGTATGACCTCCTCCCACTCTCATAGATTCTTGCAAATATGTAATACCTCTCTTCCACTCCATCTCATCTATCATGACCCCTAGTACACTGTTATAAATATAAGTGCTGCACTTGGTCCTATGAAATAATTCATGAGATCAAACTTGGCTTTAAGGCTTTCACCATATACTCCAATCAAATTGTACCTCTGCCTTGAGAGGTACAGGCTGGTTTTGGGTAGGGCTAAGAAGTTTAAACTCACAAAAGATGCTCACCTCTTATTATTTGCAACCCTACTCAACCATTCAATAACCCTTAGAACTAGCTGCATGATACAATCATCTAAAAACATATTGTTTGCTTGTCAACTACATCAGAAGCAATAGGTATAAGTTCATTCTTGGTCTTACTGAATTTCATGTTTTAACTCTACACATCCTGGAATTTTATGTCTTCCTCCTTCATTAAGGTTTTATGTTCATTTATACAACAGTGCGTTTTTCAACGTAATTCATTGTATGCAAAATGCTTTGGCAGTGATGAAAGACTTCAGGTAAAAAGTACTTTTTCCCTATTTATGTTGCTGCCTTGCTAAGAATGATATTACAATTACAAATTAGATGTTCAACAATCCAACCTACTATTATAAACAGCAATACAGCTTGTACTTCTGCATTACTTTTGCTGTAGGGATCATCTCACAGTCCAATAAACTTTCCAGTTATAAATAGCAGCAAGTTAAATTTGTTTGATCTAAGTTGTGAATGAAAAGCCAAAATGAGTGGAAAATATATTTTGGAAAGTCTAAGATTATTCTGAAATTTTTGTATTTCTAAAATGGATAGAAACCAAATCAATTTAAATGTTTAAGATTATTAAGAATAGGAACAGGAATAGGACAAGTAGCCAATCAAGTCAGCTCCGGAATTTAAAAAGTTCATTGTTGATTTGATTGTGACTTTTACTCCCCTTTTTACTTGTCTCAATCCTTCACCCCTTGTCTCCAGTGCAGACCAAATATCTATCTAAAAATGGCTCTGCCTATGCTTATCTCTGTGGAAACAAATTTCAAAGACCAACAACCCTCAGAGAAGAAATGTCTCCATGTTAAATGGGAGACCCCTTGGGCTGGATACTGCATGCCCCCAGGAGATGAGTAAAATAGAATGGATGTCAGTCCACCTGCTGTACACGCAACTTCAAGCTCACCCTCATAATATTGAGGGCAGGAAAGTCACAAAACCAGCAGACCACATACCATCTGCAAATAAACAATTAAAAGTTAATAGAGCTTATCACATGCTCAGTTAACCTCAATACTCTACTGCCCATACTATAATACTGTTGACTGTGTGGCGTAAGGGCATTAGGACCCTGAAGGAAACTTTCAATGGTGTCATTGGAGCTGCACATCACTGAGCAGAAATACCACAGACTGGGCGGAGTTACAACCTACTAGCCAAAATATTCTGGAAGAATACCAGAACACAAAGAAGACAGATTGGTGTTTACCTCGTGCATCTGCAAGTTATTATCTGACATATCCACAATTAACATGTCTAGCAGTATTTAGTCTTAATTTATATTTTAAAAATGTTACTTTGAAGTCTAAGCCTAAGGGCAGTCCTTGATTTTGCCTTCTTCATGAACAGGCTATAAATTCACAGTTTGGCATCAAACCATATAATGAAAGAGGCATGGCCAGCAAGCAGAAGTGGGCAGTCTGTTGTTAAAAGTGTGGAAACAAAGAGAGTGCACCATATGTTTGGATGGCCCTTTTAGCATTTTGGACAACCCTTCACCCAGTGATAGCAGGTTGCCTTATCTTCAATACCCCGCCTGATCTCCAAAGTTTGTCCCCTGCTCCCTTGTACCTCCTCCCTAAATTATTCATCACCCAATCCAGCCAATGAGGTCCTCAACTTCCAGGCTGTGTTCCTTGGGAAGCTGTCTGCAATACTGGCAATGCCCACTGCTGAGCTGTGGGCACTGCCAGAACTGCTGAAGCTACTGGCCAAGCAGATCAGCGGGCAGCCTTTGAGGCTGGGACTTCCTCCTCCTTGATAATACTGCCTGCAGCGTGTTATTCCTAGAGGATGGTCTTTTCTCAGCAATCCACCAAATTGCCAACAGTAGGCAGCCTACAACATGCCCCATCCCCCACCTCCAATAAGTACAACCCCTTTTTTAAAAATTGGGCCCCCTAGTTCTAGATTTTCCACAATCTAAGAAACTACCTAGTCAACCCCCTTCATAGTCTTATATTTAAATGAGGTCATATCCTTCTGAACTTTAACTTGATAAACCTTTCCTCAACCCAGGAACAATTCTGGTGAACAATTGCTCAACTGTTTCCGATACAAATATAAGCTCAGTTGGATGAATGGCTGTAATATGCGGAGGTCCTAACAGTATGGGTTCAATTCCTGCACTAGCTGCTTTTCCTAAGAAGGACTTAACTTCTCAATCCCACCTGTCATCTGAGGTGTGGTGGTGGTTGAACCTAAAGGTCACCAGTCACCTCACTCTAGTTAGAGAGCAACCAAATGGTCTGGTCAAGCTATTGGTGACTTTACCTCAATCAGTTTAGTGAGAGAGGATCTCCAAGCTTATGTGAAAAGAATACACTGAAACTTAAACCCTTTGGTGGAGAATGTTTAGTGTTTTCCATGTTTAGCTTATATTTCCACTTTTAACACTAACATCAACCCCACCACCACCAAACTTGTGCTAACTGGCTCATTTCTTAATTAAATACATTAAAATATTCTTTTAGTAAAACCCCCAAATTTGATGAACTCAAACCTAATTAAAATAAAACAGCTTTTCATAAGGGAACAATGTAATTTAATGCAAAATTTCAAATAATGCTTGGAGACTGTTTAAATTAAAATTTCAATCGATGGGTTAACAATGTACCTCAGCCCCTGGGTCTCCACGGCACATCAAAGTAGATAATTTTAAATCAACCTGTTTAGATGTGAAAGGATTTTGTAGACTACCACTGCAACATAATAGCTACATAGCTATTAAATATTAAATATATTTATTCAAACTCTTCAGACATATTATTACATACACACCTCTGAAAGAGGTGGACTTGAGCGCAGTCCTAGTCTAGAGATAGGGACACCACAAGTACCCCGGGTAGCAGATGACATTTTCATGCATAGGAAATTATAATTAATTCATCAATGCCCATTACCTGTTCAGTTTAAACTTTTAACTACTAAATCCGAGCAAATATGTCAGTTGTTGTCTAATTGTAAATTAATAATCATCAATGTAGCGGAGGAAGAGGTGGGGAGTGGTGCCGGTGTAATTACGGAAGATCAACTGCTCTACGTAGCCAACAAAGAGATAGGCATAGCTGGGGCCCATACGTATGCCCATGGCTACCCCTTTGGTCTGGAGGAAGTGGGAGGATTCAAAGGAGAAATTGTTAAGGGTGAGGACCAGTTCAGCCAAACGAATGAGAGTGTCAGTGGAAGGATACTGTTGGGGACGTCTGGAGAGGAAAAACCGGAGGGCTTGGAGGCCCTGGTCATGGCGGATGGAAGTGTAGAGGGATTGGATATCCATGGTGAAGATGAGGCGTTGGGGGCCGGGGAAACGGAAGTCTTGGAGGAGGTGGAGGGCGTGGGTGGTCTCTCGAACGTATGTGGGGAGTTCCTGGACTAGGAGGGATAGGACAGTGTCAAGGTAGGTAGAGATGAGTTCAGTGGGGCAGGCGCATGCTGAGACAATGGGTCGGCCAGGGTGGTCAGGCTTGTGGATCTTAGGAAGGAGGTAGAACCGGGCAGTGCGGGGTTTCCGGACTATGAGGTTGGAAGCTGTGGGTGGGAGATCTCCTGAGGTGATGAGGTTCTGTATGGTCTGGGAGATGATGGTTTGGTGATGGGGGGTGGGGTCATGGTCGAGGGGGCAGTAGGAAGAGGTGTCCTCGAGTTGGCATTTGGCTTCAGTGGTGTAGAGGTCAGTGCGCCAGACTACCACTTCGCCCCCTTTATCTGTTGGCTTAATGGTGAGGTTGGGATTGGAGCAGAGGGATTGGAGGGCTGCGCGTTGTGAGGGTGAGAGGTTGGAGTGGGGGAGGGGGGTGGACAGGTTAAGGCGGATAATGTCACGGCGGCAGTTGGAAATGAAGAGGTCGAGGGCAGGTAATAGGCCAGTGCGGGGTGTCCAGGTGGATGCAGTGTGTTGGAGGTGGGCGAAGGGGTCCTTGGAAGGTGGGTGGGAATCCTGATTGTGAAAGTAAGCTTGGAGGCGGAGGTGACAGAAGAATTGTTCAATGTCACGGTGTGTTTTAAATTCATTGATGCATGGACGGAGGGGGATGAAGGTGAGTCCTTTTCTGAGGACTAATCTTTTGTCTTCAATAAGGGGGAGGTCTGGAGGGATGTTGAAAACTTGGCAGGGCTGGGAGCTGGGATCTGGTGTGGGTGTGGAGCTGGGAGTGGGGGCAGAACCTGTAACTGGAGTGGGTGTGATGGTGGGGGAAATGGGGGTGGAGTCATGAGCAGGGGTAGTGTTCCCCTCGGAATTCTGGGGGTTGGGGATAGTGACAGTGGGGTCTGTGGGGGGGTGTGTCAGCAGAATGCAGTTGAGTGGCGCTGGTGGGGCCGGAGGTGGTGGTGACCATGGCAGTAGGGGTGGCTGAAGTCACTGAGCGTGTGGCATCAGCGATGATGTGAGGGGTGGAAGTGATGTCATGTGTCATGCATGAGGAATTGTGAGGGGTGGAAGTGGTTGTGGGAGTGGCCATGATGGGGGCGGAAGTGACAACACTTCCGCCCCTCACATCATCGCTGATGCCACATGCTCAGAGACTTCTGCCACCCCTACTGCCGTGGTCACCACCACTTCCGCCCCCACCAGCGCCACATCTTCTGCCTCGGAACACTTCAACCCCAGGGCATCAATGTGGACTTCAACAGTTTCCTCATTTACCCTTACCCCACCTCACCCTAGTTCCAAACTTTCAGCTCAGCACTGTCCCCATGACTTGTCCAGACTTGTCCTACCTGCCTATCTCCTTTTCCACCTATCCACTTACCCTCTCCTCCCTGACCTATCATCTTCATCCCCTCCCCCACTTACCTATTGTACTCTTCCTACTTTCTCCCCACCCCCACCCTCCTCTAGCTTATCCCTCCACGCTTCTGGCTCCCTGCCTTTATTCTTAATGAAGGGCTTTTACCCGAAACGTCGATTTAGCTGCTTCTTGGATGCTGCCTGAACTGCTGTACTCTTCCAGCACCACTAATCCAGAATCTGGTTTCCAGCATCTGCAGTCATTGTTTTTACCTCACGGAGGAGAGGGGCCAGCAAGAAGTCATTGTCCACATTGGGACCAACGATATAGAAAGGGAAAACGTTGAGACTCTGAAGGGAGATTACAGAGAGTTAGGCAGAAATTTAAAAAAGGAGGTCCTCAGGAGTAGTAATATCTGGTTTAATCCCAGTGCTATGAGCTAAGGAGGGCAGGAATAGAAGGATAGAGCAGATGAATGCATGGCTGAGGAGCTGGTGTATTGGAGAAAGATTCACATTTTTGGATCATTGGAATCTCTTTTGTGGTAGAAGTGACTTGTACAAGAAGGACAGATTGTACCTGAATTGGAAGGGGACTAATATACTGGCAGGGAAATTTGCTAGAACTGTTTGGGAGGATTTAAACTTGTAAGGTGGGGGTGGGGGTGGGGGTGGGACCCAGGGAGATAGTGAGGAAAGAGATTGATCTGAGATGGGTATAGCTGAGAACAGAAGTGAGTCAAACAGTCAGGGCAGGCAGGGACAAGGTAGGACTAATAAATTAAACTGCATTTAATTCAATGCAAGGGGCCTAACAGGGAAGGCAGATGAATTCAGGGCATGGTTTGGAACATGGGACTGGGATATCATAGCAATTACAGAAACATGGCTCAGGGACGGGCAGGACTGGCAGCTTAATGTACCAGGATACAAATGCTACAGGAAGGACAGAAAGGGAGGCAAGAGAGGAGGGGGAGTGGCATTTTTGATAAGGGATAGCATTACAGCTGTGCTGAGGGAGGATATTCCTGGAAATACATCCAGGGAAGTTATTTTGATGGAAATGAGAAATAAGAAAGGGATGATCACCTATTGGGATTGTATTATAGACCCCCTAATAGTCAGAGGGAAATTGAGAAACAAACTTGTAAGGAGATCTCAGCTATCTGTAAGAATAATAGGGTAGTTATGGTAGAGGATTTTAACTTTCCAAGTATCGACTGAGACTGCCAGAGTGTTAAAGGTTTAGATGGAGAGGAATTTGTTAAGTGCGTACAAGACAATTTTCTGATTCAGTATGTGGATGTACTTACGAGAGAAGGTGCTAAACTTGACCTACTCTTGGGAAATAAGGCAGGGCAGGTGACTGAGGTGTCAGTGGGGGAGCACTTTGGGGCCAGCTACCAAAATTCTAATTGTTTTAAAATAGTGATGGAAAAGAATATACCAGATCTAAAAGTTGAAGTTTTAAATTGGAGAAAGGCCAATTTTGATGATATTAGGCAAGAACTTTTGAAACCTGATTGGAGGCTGATGTTCACAGGTAAAGGGACAGCTGGAAAATGGGAAGCCTTCAGAAATGAGGTAACAAGAATCCAGAGAAAGTGTATTCCTGTCAGGGTGAAAGGGAAGGCTGGTAGGTATAGGGAATGCTGGATGACTAAAGAAATTGAGAGTTTGGTTAAAAGAAAGAAGGAAGCATATGTTAGGTATAGACAGGATAGATCGAGTGAATCCTTAGAAGAGTATAAAGGAAATAGGAGTATACTTAAGACGGAAATCAGGAGGGAAAAAAGGGGAAATGAGATAGCTTTGGCAAATAGAATTAAGGAGAATGCAAAGGGCTTTTACAAATATAATAAGGACAAAAGGGTAACTAGGGAGAGAATAGGGCCCCTCAGAGATCAGCAAGGCAGCCTTTGCGTGGAGCCACAGAAAATGGGGGAAGTACTAAATGAATACAAACCAACAGCCACTCTCAGACAACAACTCACCAGGACAAAGGACCTGATACCCAGCATGAGCAAAACCAACGTAGTATACAAAATCCCATGCAAGGACTGCACAAAACACTACATAGGACAAACAGAAAGACAGCTAACGATCTGCATCTATGAACACCAACTAGCCACGAAACGACACGACCAGTTATCCTTAGTAGCCACACATGCAGATGACAAGCAACATGAGTTTGACTGGGGCAACACTACTATCATAGGACAATCCAAACTGAGAACAGCCAGGGAATTCCTAGAGGCATGACACTCATCCACTGATTTAACCAACAAGCACATCGACTTGGACACAATGCACCAGCCACTGCAGCGGACAGCTGGAACTGACAACTGGAAGCGGCAGAGACAAGCCACTATAAATGCCGGAGGAAAGATCACAGAAGCGCTTCACAGGAGGCTCCCAAGTGCTGAGGATGTCACCAAGACAGGGGACGAAACGTCTGCAACACAAATTCCCAGCTCGACGAACAGAACCACAACAACGAGCACCCGAGCTACAAATCTTCGCGCAAACTTTGAGAACTAAATGAATATTTTGAATCAGTGTTTACTGTGGAAAAGGATATGGAAGGTATAGACTGTCAGGAAATAGATGGTGACATGTTGCAAAATGTCCATATTACAGAGAAGGAAGTGCTGGATGTCTTGAAACAGGTAAAGGTGGATAAATCCCCAGGACCTGATCAGGTGTACCCGAGAACTCTGTGGGAAGCTAGAGAAGTGATTGCTGGGCCTCTTGCTGAGATATTTGTATCATTGATAGTAACAGGTGAGGTGCCAGAAGACTGGAGGTTGGCAAACGTGGTGCCACTGTTTAAGAAGAGCGATAAGGACAAACCAGGGACCTATAGAACAGTGAGCCTGACCTTGCTGGTGGGCAAATTGTTGGAAAAAATCCTGACGGACAGGATGTACATGTATTTGGAAAGGCAAGGACTGATTAGGGATAGTCAACATGGCTTTGTGCCTGGGAAATCATGTCTCACAAACTTGATTGAGTTTTTTGAAGAAGTAACAAAGAGGATTGATGAGGGCAGAGCAGTAGATGTGATCTATATGGACTTCAGTTAGGCGCTCGACAAGGCTCCCCAAAGGAGACTGATTAGCAAGGTTAGATCTCATGGAATACAGGGGAAACTAGCCATTTGGATACAGAACTGGCTCAAAGGTAGAAGACAGAGGGTGGTGATGGAGGGTTGTTTTTCTGACTGGAGGCCTGTGACCAGTGGAGTGCCACAAGGATCTGTGCTGGGTCGTCTACTTTTTGTCATTTACATAAATGACCTGGATGCGAGTATAAGAGATACAGTTAGTAAGTTTGCAGATTACACCAAAATTGGAGGTGTAGTGGACAGCAAAGAGGGTTATCTCAGATTACAACAGGATCTGGACCAGATGGGCAAATGGGCTGAGAAGTGGTAGATGGAGTTTAATTCAGATAAATGTGAGGTGCTGCATTTTGGGAAAGCAAATCTTAGCAGGACTTATACATTTAATGGTAAGATCCTAGGGAGTGTTGCTGAACAAAGAGACCTTGGAGTGCAGGTTCATAGCTCCTTGACAGTGGAGTCGCAGGTAGATAGGATAGTGAAGAAGGCGTTTGGTATGCTTTCCTTTATTTGTCAGCGTATTGAGTACAGGAGTTGGGAGGTCATGCTGCAGCTGTATAGGACATTGGTTAGGTGGAATATTGCGTGCAATTCTGGTCTCCTTCCTATTGGAAAGATGTTGTGAAACTTGAAAGGATTCAGAAAAGATTTACAAGGATGTTGTCAGGGTTGGAGGATTTGAGCTATAGGGAGAAGGTGAACAGGCTGGGTGTGTTTTCCCTGAAGTGTCGGAGGCTGAGGGGTGACCTTATCGAGGTTTACAAAGTTATGAGGGGCATGGATAGGGTAAATAGACAAAGTCTTTTCCCTGGGGTCGGGCAGTCCAGAACTAGAGGGCATAGGTTTAGGGTGAGGGGGGAAAGATATAAAAGAGACCTAAGGGGCAACTTTTTCATGCAGACAGTGGTACGTGTATGGAATGAGCTGCCAGAGGAAGTGGTGGAGGCTGGTACAATTGCAACATTTAAGAGGCATTTGGATGGGTATATGAATAGGAATGGTTTGGAGGGATGTGGGCCGGGTGTTGGCAGATGCGACCAGATTGGGTTGGGATATCTGGTCGGCATGGACGGGTTGGACCAAAGGGTCTGCTTCCATGCTGTACATCTCTATGACTCTATGATTCTATTTAAAAAGTATTTTAATTTTCTATTCTTTCCCACTTCTTCCTAAAGCTAGGAGACTAATAAATATTTCATAAGAAATCCAACTACTTAAGTACCAATTTAAATAATGGAAGGTATACAATGACAAAATCCCACAAGCTCTTATGTTTTTTGAAATAACCAATTAAACCAAGAAAATAATTTTATTGCAATTTCATACATCAGAGCAGGATTTGTTTTTTTTTATTTTCGCCATGATTAGCCTTGAATTAAAAATTATCTTATGGCTAAATATATTTATGAAATAAATGAGTGAGAAATTTGTTTATGCCCCACTTTGTGTGCAAACACAGACTACAGTTGTAAAACTAATGAACAAGAGGATAATGGGAAACAGGGCCTCTTTCATCATTGCGTACTGGAGATGCCAGTACAATGACTGTAAATAAGACAACTGGCCAGCAGGTATATCACTACTGAGAAGGCATGGGTCCAAGAATAGAGGTCAGGGGGATGATAAGCAATAGTTAATGGTAGCTCAAATTTTTCATATTCAGTCAAAAGGAGCACACCCCCCAGCCTTCAGGCTCTGTGAACAGTAATTGAAAAAAATCAGAAAAAGATTTGTATTTGTATAGTTCTTTTCATGAGCACTAGATGTCTCAAATAAATTATAGCCAATAAAGTATTTTTGAAGTGCAGGCAGTGTTGTAATATATGCAAATATGTGCACTACAATCTGCCACAAACATCAACGTGATAATGATCAGATAATTTGTTTTTGTGATGTTAATTGGGGAATAGATTATGGTCAGGGTTGCCAGGTATCACCTTTACGATAGTGCCACAGGTACTTTTACATCTTAAAAGCTAGCAATTCAAATAGTAAGAGGCAGAGTTCTCCCTCAATGCTGTGATGGAGTTTTAGCCATTATTTTTGTGCTTAACCCCTAAAATGGGACTTGAAAGCAGAAATGTGTAACTCAAAGGCAAAAAGCACTAGCAATTGAGCCACAGCTGACAGCTTATTTTCTGGATGGTAACTCCCAGTGTTACCCTCACAATATTTGGTTGCTGAGGCGTTTGCCATAATTGCTGTTTTTGCCACTTTGTGATATCTACAAACTATACCAGAATGTGGTACAAAGTTATTTGGGCGTTGTTTGTTGTCACCAATGTGGGTGGCAGGGATGCTCAGTGGTTAGCATTGCTGCCTTACAACACCAGGATCATGATTCAATTCCACCCTTGGGTGACTATCTGTGTGAAATTTGCATGCTCTCCCCTTGTCTGTGTGGATTTTCTCTGGGTGCTCTGGTTTCCTCCCATAGTCCAATAATGTGTACGTTAGGTAGATTGGCCATGCTGAATTGTCCATAGTATGCAGGGTTGTGCAAGTTAAGTGGGCTAGCCATGGAAAATGCAGGGATAGGGTAGGGGGTGTGGATCTCTGTGGGATGCTCTATGGAGGGTCAGTGTGGACATGATGGGCTGAAAGGCTTGCTTCCACATTGTAGGGATTCTAATTCTCCATTGGCTGTCGTGTTTTTTGGGCCAGTCTAATGTTACCAAAGAACAGTTAGAACCCAGAACCTATATTTTTAGCTCTTAATACCAAAATGTGCTTTTCCTTTGACAGGAGAACTGTTCAGGACAAGATCACTGCACAGATAAATTCAGTGGCTTGCTAGCACAAATTCTGTGAGAGTCTGATGGAATAGATCACCGAAAAGGTTAAAACAAACTTCAGAGGATGAATGACTTCAGACACGGCAAGTCATCCTTTGGATTATGTCCCAAACTACAGATATAGTTATGTTTTCCCCTTGGAGAATACACAAGGACAAGGATAAAAAAAAGAAGCTACAATGCTACAGGAGTAAGCTAGTGGGACTAAATGTTCTTGTATGTATCAGCCCGAGTTTGAGTATTGACATAAGCTAGAAGTCATCAAACTATCAACCAAAGATAACTTGATGATGAAAGAACTGTCTCTCATCCTGACAGTTGGAATTCATTCATTGTCAAAAGGAATCACAACTATACAATTTAACTAACATCCAAAACTAAAGACCATGAAATTAACTGTTCAACTGCCATTGTCAACATGGCAGGTTGATCCCAATAATGACTGCAATATCATGTTATCTGTTTCTCATCTGTTTTTGGGTGGGTTCTTTACCCAGAGAATGGTGGGGGCATGGAATGCGCTGCCCGTGGGAGTGGTAGAGTCAGAATCATTGGCAACCTTTAAGCGGCATTTGGATAGGTACATTGATGGGTGCTTAATCTAGGATAGAAGTTCGGCACAACATCGTGGGCCGAAGGGCCTGTTCTGTGTTGTATTGTTCTATGTTCTATATGTGGTCAATGGGCTGAAAGTTGACATTCTAAATTGACCCACAACTGGAGAAGTTGAGCCTGACAGAAAATAGGCGAAACTAAATTAAACAGTTGCTAGCAGAAGTTAGCTACAGAGAACAGTGGAAACCAAGATCAAATAGGTGACAGAGGTTCAAGGGGAGCCAGGTACAACCAGCCCAAGGGTTGTGTATTGGAAAAGTATTGATCAGACCTTTGGACACTTTGACTTCCACTGGGTCTGAGGATGTGCACTTTACATTTCATTGACACGGCAACAGTGAAGGGTTTTGGCACAAACTTATTGGATGCATAGAATCCCGCTCAAATCCATATTGGTCAAAGGCGACGGAACATTCTAGAGAGTCCAAAATGAGCAGGATAAAAACACTCATCTGGAAACCACTCCTTCATAGTAAGACTCATGACAGAAGGCTGTAAGGTAACCCAAGAAGATCCAGGAGAAGATTGCTCTGATCTCTGAGGGACCCATCTTTGTGGAAGAGAACCAGCGCTACATGAGAGAGAAAGGAGATTCCAACAGCGCATGTCAAACATGTGAATCATTGTAGACAATATTCTTTCTTAGATGCAAAGAGTAAATAATGTGGAAATTTGTAAAGTGCACACATGGTAAAGTAACTTAGTAAAGAATATTATGTTAATAAAATTGAGTTGAACCACAAACAAATTCTGAATCGCTTTCTCTGCCTCACCAAAAAGAACAATGGATAAAATGTCTTTAATACAGGTTGAAGTAAACAAAGCACAGATAATATTGACATCTCTGGGTGGCCTTCATTTAAAAGTGTTTCTATAACCTCCAAAGTAGAACCCCACCAACATGAACTCTCAGACAACCAGCCTGAGCCTGAATTAAAAGGGCAACTAACTGAATGTGATGGCCAGGATTCAAGTGAGTGAAAGAGAGTGAAGATTTCCCATCAGTGACTAGATTAGACTAGATTCCCTACAGTGTGTAAACAGGCCCTTCGGCCCAAACCGTCCACACTGACCCTCCGAAGAGTAACCCACCCAGACCCAAATTCCTCTGACTAATACACCTAACACTATGGGCAATTTAGCATGATCAATTCACCTGACCTGCAAATCTTTGGATTGTGGGAGGAAACTGGAGCACCCAAAGGAAACCCACGCAGACGTGGGGAGAATGTGCAAACTCCACACAGTCACCCAAGGCTGGAATCGAATCTGGATCCCTGGTGCTGTGAGGCAGCAGTGCTAACTACTGAGCCACCGTGCCGCCCTCAATTGGGCCACAAACCAAATGCTTGTCATGTGAGGAGGACAAACAGCCAGAGTTAGAACAGGGTCATGAACAAAGAAAAGTACAGCTCAGGAACAGGCCCTTAGGCCCATCAAACCTGCAATGACACATAATGCCTTTCTAAACAAAAATCCCCTTGTCTGTACATGGTCCATGTTGCTCTATTCCTTGCCTCCTCAATTATTTTTCAAGATACCTCTTAAGCATTGCTACTGTATCTGCCTCCACTACCTCTTCTGGTATTTGCCACGCTCTGTGTAAAAAGAAACTTGTTTCTCACATATCCTTTAAGTTTATCTCCTTTTACATTAAACTCATATCCCCTAGTTAATGACATTTTGCCCCTGAGAAGAAAAGACTCCAATTATTCATTCCGTCCATGCCTGTCATAATTTTGTAAACCTCTATCAGGTCACACATCAGCCTCTGTCATTCAAGTGTAACTAACTGAGTTCTTCCAATCTCATAGCTCATGTCCTCCAAAAAGGCAACAACCTAGTGAACCTTTTCCGTACCCTCTCCAGTCTCTGCATGATTCTGGTACTGTGGCAAACAGAACTGTATACAATATTTCAAATACGGCCTAACTAAACTTCAATGTTTTTAACTGTCAACTGCTACCAGCAAGCCACATGTGTAGCCTATTAGAAATTTGCATGTAAGGCCCTTTATAGGCAATGCAAACCATCAAAGTGACAGAGGGGGAAGAAGAGAATGGGTCAGCTTTTTTGTTAGACCAATTTTCCCGAATCAATCTGTTCAGAGATGTTATTACACACCTCTGGAGCAGATGGGACTTGAACCCAGGCTTCCCGGTCTACGAGTACAGAGACTATTACTGTGCCACAAGAGGGACTAATATAGAACATAGGACATAGAACATAGAACATAGAACAGTACAGCACAGAACAGGCCCTTCAGCCCACGATGTTGTGCTGACCACTGATCCTCATGTATGCACCCTCAAATTTCTGAGACCATATGCATGTCCAGCAGTCTCTTAAATGTCCCCAATGACCTTGCTTCCACAACTGCTGCTGGCAACGCATCCCATGCTCTCACAACTCTCTGTGTAAAATACCCACCTCTGACATCCCCTCTATACTTTCCTCCAATCAGTTTAAAACTATGACCCCTCGTGTTAGTCATTTCTGCCCTGGGAAATAGTCTCTGGCTATTGACTCTATCTATGCCTCTCATTATCTTGTATACCTCAATTAGGCCCCCTCTCCTCCTCCTTTTCTCCAATGAAAACAGTCCGAGCTCAGTCACCTCTCTTCATAAGATAAGCCCTCCAATCCAGGCAACATCCTGGTAAACCTGCTCTGAACCCTCTCCAAAGCATCCACATCTTTCCTATAATAGGGCGACCAGAACTGGACGCAGTATTCCAAGTGCGGTCTAACCAAATTTTTATAGAGCTACAACAAGATCTCACGACTCTTAAACTCAATCCCTCTGTTAATGAAAGCCAAAACACCATATGCTTTCTTAACAACCCTGTCCACTTGGGTGGCCATTTTAAGGGATCTATGTACCTGCACACCAAGATCCCTCTGTTCCTCCACACTGCCAAGAATCCTATCCTTAATCCTGTACTCAGCTTTCAAATTCGACCTTCCAAAATACATCACCTCGCATTTATCCAGGTTGAACTCCATCTGTCACCTCTCAGCCCATCTCTGTATCCTGTCAATGTCCCGCTGCAGCCTACAACAGCCCTTTACACTGTCAACAACACCTCCAACCTTTGTGTCATCTGCAAACTTGCTGACCCATCCTTCAATCCCCTCATCCAAGTCATTAATAAAAATTACAAACCATAGAGGCCCAAGGACAGAGCCCTGTGGAACACCACTCATCACAGACTTCCAGGCAGAATATTTTCCATCTACTACCACTCACTGTCTTCTGTTGGCTAGCCAATTCTGTATCCAGACAGCTAAGTTCCCCTGTATCCCATTCCTCCTGACCTTCTGAATGAGCCTACCATGGGGAACCTTATCAAATGCCTTGCTGAAGTCCATATACACCACATCCACCGTTCGACCCTCATCAACTTTTCTAGTCACATCCTCAAAGAACTCGATAAGGTTTGTGAGGCATGACCTGCCCCTCACAAAGCCATGTTGATTGCATTTAATCAAGCCATGCTCTTCCAGATGGTCATAAATCCTATCCCTCAGAATCCTTTCTAACACCTTGCAGACGACAGACGTGAGACTTACTGGTTTGTAAATGGCAGCTAATATACTTCTTACCCCAAATCACCCATAGATAATTCTGAATTTTGTTTTTTCTTTACAGTGAAACAGAAAATGAAGACACCTTTGTGAATAGAGTTTATTATTGTTTATTGTTTTCTCCACCAATGGGAAAACAGTCCATGCGGCCAATTGAATATTTGCAAGTAAAGCTTGTTAAGGGCGACGCTAACATCAAGAAGTGAGCAGGCGATAGGGAGAGAGGAAGGGGACTAAATCAAAATGGAATTGGAGGGAGATAAAAAGCACTGTATCCACCGTAGAGCTCACTCCTCTCCTAAAGGCATCAAGAGCATTGATGGACTGTGTGCTCCCTCTTCAAGGTCAGAAACGGAGCTGCAGAGGGAGTGGACAGTTAGCAGATATGACCCCTCTCTGCAGCCCGTTGCCTGGACCCTTTTATAGTTAGCCTGGCCAGGCCCAGGAGCAAACCCATGAGGAGGTTGTCTGATTTGCCCACATTCCTCCATGTTGTGTGTCCAAAGATCAGGAACATAGGGCTGAAATGCATCCAAAATCACGACAGAAGATTTCTCAAATAAGTAAAAAGGGACTAAAAACATCTACAATCATTATACACATGTTCTACAGACTGCACAGCACTGTAAAATAAACAGCTGAGGTGGGAGTCTGTGAACTGCTACAATCTGCCATTGTAAAGAATTGCTGCATGCAACTCCCTCCACCCCAGGTCCCTGATGGAAAGAGGGAGCACTCCCTCACAGAGAGCCCTCCACTGGGGATCCCTGCAGCCCAGCAGCAAGTATGCACACCAAGCTGTGTTCAGACGGCATTGAATAGTCAATATTGATGGAGTACGGTAGCTGTCTGTACAGAAACCACCTCTTTGCAAGGCAAAAAGACACACCAGGCTTTCCTGGTCCAGAGTTGGGAACATTATCACTATGCCTCAAGAGCCCTCCTCTTTTTAAATTTGTTTTATTTAACCTATATTTCTGAACAACTACTACCATTCCACAAGAGAGCCCATTGTGTCTGTTTCTTTTCAACCACATTATTATTGACAGTGTCAGCTATGAACCTGCCATCAATTCCCATTCTCTTAAAGTGAAATGTAACTGGAAAATGCCTGGGACATCAGATAGGATGAGCAGCATCAGTGTCAGTTTGATGGGAGGAAGTGCAGGATCAACGTCCAATCCATGAGTTGTCTGTTTGGAAACTCCAGCAACATTTCCTTTGCTAACATTTCTTTGTGCATTTCTAAAGCATGTGGAAAGAACAGGCTCATGCATTAAATGCTGGTCAAAGTCAGATTGGACCATGCCATTGGCGCTAGCTAAATGAAGATTATTATCTCCATGATCCCCAGAAGTTATCAACAATAACATGAAAGGAGGCAAATTGTGATTGAAAAGTGCTCCAATATTTGTGAAACTCCCAAGTGTACTGTGGGATGAGGGAACATCACTGAATGAAAATGGTATATCAATCACAAAGCCAATCTGCTCTCAGCACAAGGCTGGAACAACAGACACTCCATCACATATAACCTCACTCTCTCACCTGAAATCATTATTTAATCAGCAGGACATACAGTACATAACTACATCCCTTTAAATACCTTCACCATGTCAGCACAATTCTCTCCCCTATGTCCACTGCAGACTTGCATCTTGTCATTGATAAGTTTGGGAATGTCAAATACAGTCAAGCAAACAGACAAGTGCAAACATGCACTTTTATTGGCAGCCACCCAAAGGGAGCACAAAGGAAAGGAATATAAGCTGCAGTTCACAAACATAATGCAAACTGCATGCTAACAGGACGACTTTGACAATCCCTGATGTTCTCCTGCATCTAGCTTTCACCCACTGGAACTGGGTGTCAATCAGGTCCTGTCCACCTTGTAGTAATTGATGTAACTGAACCCAGTCATTGTCAAGGAGAGCTTCCTCCATCTCAATGCCTTCGTGCTTCTCCTTGAATTAGTGATCCCATTCCGGGGAGGCGATGACCTAGTGGCGTTATCTCTAGACAATTAATCCAGGAAACTCAGTTTATGTTCTGGGAACCTGGGTTTGAATCCCACCATAACAGATGGTGAAATTTGAATTTTAAAATAACCTGGAATGAAGAATCCGCTGATGGCCATGAAAACATTGTCAATTGTCAGAAAAAAAAATCTGGTTCATTAATGTCCTTCAGTGAAGAAACTCTGTCATCCTTATCCGGTTTAGCCTACGTGTTGTTCCAGACACACAGCAATGTGGTTAACTCTCATTTGCCCTCTAAAATGGTCGAGCAAGCTGTTCAGTTGTATCAATAGCTACAAAGTCTCAAAGAAACGGAATGGCCTAGGCATCAGAAAAGGCAATGGCAGAAACTGTCCTATCATCACAGCAACATCCTCCTCACTAACATCTGGGGGTTAGTGTCATAATTAGGAGAGCTGTGTCACAGCCTGACAGAGTCATACTCGCAGCATTATACCTTACAGACAATGTCGCAGACATGACCTTCATCATTCCTAGATAAGTCTTGTCCCACCACAGATGGTATACAGTTGGGAGGGAGTTGCCTGGGAGTCCTCAGCATTCACTCAGGATTCCATGAAACCTCATAGCTTAAGGTTAAACGGAGGCAAGGAAACCTCCTACTTAGTACACACCATCCTTCCATAGGTGATGAATTGATGAAATACTGAGGATAGGACGAGCACAAAATGTACTCTGCGTGGAGGATTTCAATGTCCACCACCAAGAGTAGCTTGGCAGCAATTCTACTGATCGAGTCAGTTGGCTCCTAAAGGACATAGCTGCTAGACAGGTCGACGGCAGGTGATGAGGGAAGCAACAAAAGGGAAAAACACACTTGAAGATGCTACACAAATATCCCCATCCTCGATGATGGAAGAGCCCAGCACAACAGTGTAAAAGATAAGTCTGCAACTTTCACAGTAATCTGCAGTCAGATGTGCCAGGTGGATGATCCATCTCAGGCACCTCCATTGGTCACCAGCACTGCAGATATCAATCTTCAGCCATTTTGATTCACTCCACATGATATCAAGAAACAGCTAGAGACACACTGAATACTGCAAACGTTATGGGCTCTGACACCATTCTGGCAGCAGTACTGAAGACTTGTGCTCCAGAACTTGCCATTCCCCTAGCCAAGCTGCTTCAGGACAGTTACAACACTGGTGTCTACCCAACAATGTGGAAAATTGCCCAGGTATGTCCTGTGCTTAAAAGGCAGGACAAATCCAACTCAGTCAATTATTGCACCATCAGTCTACTCTCAATCATCAGTAAAGTGATGGAAGGTGTCATTAACAATGCTATGAAGTAGCACCTACTCAGCAATAACCTGCTCAGTGACGCTCAGTTTGTGTTTCACCAGGACCACTCAGCTCTTGACTTCATTACCACCTTGGTTCAAGCATGGACAAAAGAGATGAATTCCAGAAGAGAGATGAGAGTGACAGCCCTTACATCAAGGCTGCATTACAAAGAGGTGGGATGAAGGAGCCCTGGCAAAACTGCAATCAATGGGTATTGGTGGGGGGGGGACAAACTCTTAACTATTGGAGTCAAACCTGGCACAAGGTTGTGGTTATTCAAGGTCAGTCATCTCAGCTCCAGGACATCACTGCAGGGGTTCCTCAGTGCAATGTTCTAAGCCCAATCATCTTCAGCTGCTTCATCATCAACATTAGATGAATTGGATGAGATGTGAAGGCTCAGTTAGGGCACTTGAGGGTTACAAGGTAGCCAGGAAAGACCTAAAGAGAGAGCTTAGAAGAGCCAGGAGGAGACATGAGAAGTCGTTGGCGGATAGGATCAGGGTAAACCCTAAGGCTTTCTATAGGTATTTAAGGAATAAAAGAATGACAAGAGTAAGATTAGGGCCAATCAAGGATAGTAGTGGAAAGTTGTGTGTGGGGTTTGAGGAGATAGGTGAAGCACTAAATGAACATTTTTCGACAGTATTCATTCCAGAAAACGACAATATTGTCGAGGAGAACACTGAGATACGGGCTACTAGACTAGGTGGGATTGAGGTTCACAAGGAAGAGATATTAGAAATCCTGCAGAGTGTGAAAATAGATAAATCCCCTGGGCCAGATGGGATTTATTCTAGGAAACCCTGGGAAGCCAGGGAGGAGATTGCCGAGCCTTTGGCATTGATCTTAAAATTGTCATTGTCTAGTGCCAGAAGACTGGAGGATAGCAAATGTGGTTCCCTTGTTCAAGAAGGGGAGTAGAGACAACCCTGGTAATTATAGACCAGTGACCCTTACTTCAGTTGTTGGTAAAGTGTTGGAAAAGGTTATAACAGATAGGATTTATAATCATCTAGAAAAGAATAATTTGATTAGGGATAGTCAGCACAGTTTTGTGAAGGGTAGGCCGTGCCTCACAAACCTTATTGAGTTCTTTGAGAAGGTGACCAAACAAGTAGATGAGAGTAAACCAGTTGATGTGGTTTATATGGATTTCAGCAAGGCATTCAATAAGGTTCCCCACAGTAGGCTATTGTACAAAATGCGGAGAGATGAGGTTGTGGGAGATATAGCAGTTTGGATCAGTAATTGGCTTGCTGAAAGAAGACAGAGGTTGGTGGTTGATGGGAAATGTTCATCCTGGAGTCCAGTTACTAGTGGTGGACCGCAAGGTCGATGTTGGGTCCACTGCTCTTCATCATTTTTATAAACGACCTGGATGAGGGCGTAGAAGGGTGGGTTAGTAAGTTTGCGGACGACACAAGGTCGGTGGTGTTATGGATAGTGACGAAGGATGTTGTAGGTTACAGAGAGACATAGATAAGCTGCAGAGCTGGGCTGAGAGGTGGCAAATGGAGTTTAATGCGGACAAGTGTGAGGTGATTCACTTTGGTCAGAGTAACCGGAATGCAAAGTACTGGGCTAATGGTAAGAGTCTTGGTAGAGTAGATGAGCAGAGAGATTTCGGTGTCCAGGTACACAGATCCTTGAAAGTTGCCACCCAGGTTGATAGGGCTGTTAAGAAGGTATACAGTGTTTTAGCTTTTATTAAAAGAAGGATCGAGTTCCGGAACCATGAGGTTATGCTACAGCTGTACAAAACTCTGGTGCAGACGCACTTGGAGTATTGTGTACAGTTCTGGTCACTGCATTATAAGAAGGATGTGGAAGCTTTGGAAAGGGTGCAGAGGAGATTTACTAGGATGCTGCCTGGTATGGAGGGAAGGTCTTACGAGGAAAGGCTGAGGGAACTTGTTTTCATTGGAGAGAAGAAGGTTGAGAGGTGACTTAATAGAGACATATAAGATAATCAGAGGGTTAGATAGGGTGGACAGGGAGAGCCTTTTCCCAAGTATGGTGACGGCGAGCACAAGGGGGCATAGCTTTAAATTGAGGGGTGATAGATATACGACAGATATCAGAGGTAGTTTCTTTACTCAGAGAGTAGTAAAGGTATGGAATGCTTTAAGTACATTTAAGTCATCATTGGACAAGCATATGGATATACATGGAATAGTGTGGGTTAGATGGGCTTCAGATTGGTATGACAGGCTGGCGCGACATCGAGGGCAGAAGGGCCTGTACTGCACTGTAATGTTCTATGTTCTATGTTCTATGATCTACGGCCATGCTAAATTGCCCATAATGTCAGGTGAACGGGCAAATGTAGGGGAATGGGTCTAGGTGGGTTGCTCTTTGGAGGGTCAATGTGGACTTAGAGTCATAGAGTCATAGAGATGTACAGCATGGAAACAGACGTCTCGGTCCAACCCATCCATGCCGACCAGATATCCCAACCCAATCTAGTTCCACCTGCCAGCACCTGGCCCACATCCCTCCAAACCCTTCCTATTCATATACCCAACCAAATGCCTCTTAAATGTTGCAATTATACCAGCCTCCACCACATCCTCTGGCAGCTCATTCCATACATGTACCACCCTCTGCGTGAAAAAGTTGCCCCTTAGGTCTCTTTTATATCTTTCCCCTCTGACCTTAAACCTATGCCCTCTAGTTCTGGACTCCCCAACCCCAGGGAAGAGAATTTGTCTATTTATCCTATCCATGCCCCTCATAATTTTGTAAGTCTCTATAAGGTAACCCCTCAGTCTCTGACGCTCGAAGGAAAACAGCCCCAGCCTGTTCAGCCTCTCCCAGTAGCTCAGATCCTCCAACCCTGGCAACATCCTTGTAAATCTTTTCTGAACCCTTTCAAGTTTCACAACATCTTTCCGATAGGAAGGAGACCAGAATTGCAGGCAATATTCCAAGTGACCTAACCAATGTCCTGTACAGCCGCAACATGACCTCCCAACTCCTGTACTCAATACTCTGACCAATAAAGGAAAGCATATCAAACGCCTTCTTCACTTTCCTATCTACCTGCGACTCCACTTTCAAGGAGCTTTGAACCTGCACTCCAAGGTCTCTTTGTTCAGCAACACTCCCTAGGATCTTACCATTAAGTGTATAAGTCCTGCTAAGATTTGCTTTCCCAAAATGCAGCACCTCACATTTATCTGAATGAAACTCCATCTGCCACTTCTCAGCCCATTGACCCATCTAGTTCAGAACCTGTTGTAATCTGAGGTAACTCTCTTCACTGTCCACTACACCTCCAATTTAGTGTCACCTGCAAACTTACTAACTGTACCTCTTATGTGCTCGCATCCAAATCATTTAAGTAAATGACAAAAAGTCGAGGGCCCAGCACCCAGTCTTGTGGCACTCCACTGGTCACAGGCCTCCATCACCACCCTCTGTCTTCTACCTTTGAGCCAGTTCTGTATCCAAATGGCTAGTTCTCCGTGTATTCCGTGAGATCTAACCTTGCTAATCAGTCTCCCATGGGGAACCTTGTCGAATGCCTTACTGAAGCCCATATAGATCACATCTACTGCTCTGTCCTCATTAATCTTCTTTGTTACTTCTTCAAAAAACTCAATCAAGTTTGTGAGACATGATTTCCCAGGCACAAAGCCATGTTGACTATCCATAATCAGTCCTTGCCTTTCCAAATACATGTAAACCCTGTCCCTCAGGATTTCCTCCAACAACTTGCCCACCACCAAGGTCAGGCTCACCAGTCTATAGTTCCTTGGTTTGTCTTTACCACCCTTCTTAAACAGTAGCGCCACGTTTGCCAACCTCCAGTCTTCCGGCACCTCACCTGTGACTATCGATGATACAAATATCTCAGCAAGAGGCCCAGCAATCACTTCTCTAGCTTCCCACAGAGTTCTCGAGTACACCTGATCAAGTCCTGGGGGTTTATCCACTTTTAACCATTTTAAGACATCCAGCACTTCCTCCTCTGTAACCTGGACATTTTGCAAGATGTCACCATCTATTTCTCTACAGTCTATATCTTACATATCCTTTTCCACAGTAAATAGTGATGCAAAGTATTCATTTAGTATCTCCCCCATTTTCTGTGACTCCACACAAAGGCCGACTTGCTGATCTTTGAGGGGCCCTATTCTCTCCCTAGTTACCCTTTTGTCCTTAATATATTTGTAAAAACCCTTGTTGGGCCAAAGGGCCTGTTTCCACACTGCAAGTAATCTAAAACCTTCTTTCCATCATAAGATTCATTGATTATACAATATTCAAAACCATTTGCAACTTCTCAGATACTGAAGCAGTCCACGTTGAAATGCAGCAAGATTTGGACAATATCCAGGCTGGGGCTGCCAATTGGCAAGTAGCATTCATGCCACACAAATGCCAGGCTATGACCATCTCCAATAAGACATAATCTAACCACTGTCCCTTAACATTCAATGTTGATACCAACACCGAATCCCCCACTATCAACATCCTGGGAGTTATCATGGACTAGGAACTCAACTGGACTCACCGCATAAACACAATTGCTATAAGAGCAGGTCAGAAGCTAGGAATAGTATGGTGAGTAACTCACCTCCTGACTCCCCAAAGCCTGTCTATTGTCTAAAGGCACAAGTCAGGAATGTGATGGAATACTCCCCACTTGCCTGGATGGGTGCAGCTCCAACAACACTCAAAAAGCTTGACGCCATCCAGGAGAAAGCAGCCTACTTTATTGGCAGCAGATCCACAATCATTCCGTGCACCGCCGATGCTCAGTGTATGCTATCTACAAGACACACTGCAGAAATTCACCAAAGATCCTTAGACAGCACCTTCCAAACCCAAGACCATTTCTATCAGAAGAACAAGGGCAGCCGATACATGGGAACACCAGCTCCTGCAAGTTTCTCTCCAAGCCACTCACCATCCTGACTTGGAAATATATTGCTGTTCCTTCACTGTCACTATGTCAAAAACTTGGTCTTCCCTACCTACGTGCTTTGTGGGTCAACCTACAACACGTAGACTACAGCCATTCAAGAAGGCAGCTCACCTCCACACTCTCAAAGGAAAAGTAAGGACAGGCTACATCCCAAGAATGATTTTTAACAAATTTTCCTGACTCCTCATCTATGCACAATAGCCTTTCACAGCTGGTACAGGCATTAGGAACATTGGTCTTTTGGTGAATATCCAGTGAGTGGTGAGTTTTTTCTGGGAATGGCATGTGGTAAGGTGGGTCCAGGATCTGATGTGAGGTATATTATAGGAGGAGCATTTGTAGTTAATAAGACTCATTTTGTAAGGTATGCTGAGAAATCTCATTGGCCTTCCCTCCAAAAATGCAATGCAGCTCACAGCCAAGAAGAAACACAATGCCTCTGACAGCAGTTAGTTTGGAATAATTTTCATGAATTGAAAGCAATAATGAAGGGTCACACATTCAGGCTGTCAAAACTTGTCTTTGCAATGCTGAGTGAGCTGTGTATTTCAAGCACTTTTCCTTTTTATGTGACATATAATTGTCTAATTGGCTACAGTTAAATTTGTGTGTACTTTGCAAGCAATTTGGGCTCCATTATCATTTTAAATATTGTCAGAGAAGTACCTGCTGTCATTATGTAGTCAATGCATTTATCACTACCCACATCCTTAATGAAATAAACTTGAAAGTAATCCACAAATTCAAAGAATGCAGCTCTAATTGTTTTAATATTTCATGGGGAGGCAATGACCTTGCGGTATTATCACTGGATTATTTATCCAGAAACTCAGTTAAACCTCTGGAGAACTGGGTTTAAATCCTACCATGGCAGGTGATAAAATTTGAGCTCAGTTAAGAATCTGGAATGAAGTGTCTAATGATGATCATGGAGCCCTTGTCGATTGTCGGGAAAACTCTGTTCGTTCTCTAATGTCCTGTAGGGAAAGAAATCTGTCTTCCTTACTTGGTCTGGCCTTTATGTTACTCCAGACCCACAGCAATCTGGGCAACTAGGGACAGACAATAAACCCTGGCTGAGCTAGAGATGCCCACATCTCATGAGTGAACTTTTTAAAAAATTGAATCTTTAAAGCTTAGCCTGCACAAATACGGTATATTGTACGGGTAAGAATTAATTTGCATTTAAATTTATACACAGTCGGCTCTGAAAACCTAACAAACAACATTTCTGACATGTTGTCTGTGAATGAATAGGACAATTGTTTTTGCTAAAATAAGCACTGTGTTAGGTGTAATTAACATTGATTTGTAATGTATATTTTAAATCATACATTTTATTTGGAGAACAAATTCTGTTCAATAAATATCTTATATGGTCCAAACATTCCTGGAAAGTAACAATATCACTTGACTCACAACACCTTTTCTTTAGGATATTAATAAATAATGCTGCACATGAATTTCATCTGCATCACTTTCAAAATATGTCTGCCAAAATCCTTTGTGACTCTTTAAACTGCTTTGGGCCCATGAAAAATAAACAGCTCACCCACTTTCCTGAATCACTGGCAACAATGTGCTAACATTGGTTTACACCCAATAATGTATGTGCTGCATGATCTATGTTTTCAATGTATGACAAAAGTACTGACTTGGGAACACACCACATTATAATGTCATTGGAATGCTTCATGCAGCACTTTGTGTTATGGACTGATTTCAAACAGGTGGTGCACTGTGACTGCATTCCATAAGCAGTGCTTTGCATCCAGGAAGCATTGAGTTGATACTTTTACCCTCTGTTCCATCTAACACAGGATGTGGAAACATAAACAACAGGAACTTGCAAAATAAAAGTGTAACTACTTGAGACAAAAAAAAACTTTGCAAGATCATGGAAAAAGGACAAGGTTGTGGGACCAATGGGATAATACTTGCAAAGCAGTCAGCGTACACAGAGGGTGGGCTAAATGGCCTCATTCTCATCTCGATGATCCGATGAATATGCAAAGGAAATCTGTGAACAAAGATACATCAAACATTCCACTTAATGAATTCCATTTTCTTGAATTTTCTTGTGACTAAAGTTAACTGATGGAGATAATTATCCAAGTTATTAGTAAAGCAAGTGAATTGTGTGAGGTAAGATCTATTGTGTAGAAAGTAAATTCTGTGTTCTGTGAACCCCAGGTTGTACATTATGATTGTTATTGGAGGCATCCATTATGATCTGGTCTTGTTATGTATCAAGAGAGATTTAAGAAATCCAGCCAAGCAAACTGCTTTGGGATATCCCTTGCAGTTCAATCATCAAAATGTATATCACTTTTTAAGTTCCCTTGAGACTAATAGTTTCCAGCCCAGCGCCTATGTTATGCATTAGAATGTGTTTTTAACTGCAAAACCTACTCAACCAGAATTAATTAGTTAGACAACGAAAACCTTCTTATGCTTGGATTACAGTCAACCATTTGGTCTTTTATATACCATGGGGAAACGAACAAGTTGCAAGTTAAAAATTTAAAAATCACACAACACCAGGTTATAGTCCAACAGGTTTAATTGGAAGCACAGTAGCTTTCAGAGCGACGCTCCTTCATCAGGTGATAGTGGAGGGCTCGATCGTAACACAGAATTTATAGCAAAAATTTACAGTGTGATGTAACTGAAATCACACATTGAAAAATTGATTGTCTGCTAAATCTTTCATCTGTTAGAAATACAGTGAGAGTTTCACTTCTTTCATGTGCAAATCACAAAACCTTTTTTTAAAAGTTGCATTCTCGGGTTAGCTGTTAACAATGGGTGATAGCTAAACAATATTAGATTAAATTACTTACAGTGTGGAAACAGGCCCTTCGGCCCAACAAGTCCACACCGCCCCGCCGAAGCGTAACCCACCCATACCCCTACAATATGTTGAAGGTGTTGGCCCCCTGTGTTTGCTGTCTATGCCATGATGTTTAGATTGATTCTAATCTAAAAAGTGAGAAAACAGAGTTTTACATAAATTCATGCAGTTTTTGAGCTGCGTTATCTCACTTTTTAGATTAGAATCAGTTTGGGATGCATGGTGGCTCAGTAGTTAGCAGTGCTAGCACCAGGGGCCCGGTGGAATTCCAGTCTCGAACATCTCCCCGTGTTTGTGTGGGTTTCCTCTAGTTGCTCTAGTTTCCTTCCACAGTCCAGAGATATGCAGGTTAGGTGGATTGGCTGTGCTAAATTTCCCACAGTATCCAGGAATGTGCAAGCTAGGTGGATTAGCCATGGGGAATGTAGGGTTACAGGGATAGGGTCGGGGGTGGGTCTGATGAGATGCTCATTAGAGCGTCGGTGTGGACTTGATGGACTGAATGGTCACCCTCCACACTGTAGGGGATTCTATGATTCATTTACAAGAAGCTTGAGCTGCCAATAATTGGTGGTGACCACATTCCTCACTCCCTCCTTTTCAGTGGCACTTTCAAAATTCAGAACTCTCCCAGAAGCATGTTAAAAAATGTTTTCAAGATTTTTGAAAGCCTTCCTTTTTATGTCCTGATCCTGCAACACTTATAAAATCCTGGGAAATGTATCTGAACATAAAACCTTCATTAGCTGCTCCTGTTTTCTTTTTATGTTGCAAGTGTAATTTTCGTATTATTCTTTGTCAAGATGCATACTTGTGAAATTATGCATATATTTCAGAAACCAGTATCCTATTATACTACTTTAATGGCGAGCGCAGTGGAGCTTTGTGCCACAGTTACTCAAGGAAAGCAAATGTTCTTGATTCTCTAAGTGTGTGGCTGATAGTATTTTTGCTTTTCTCATTTATTAGGTGCCATCTTTTGATCAGATGGTGATTGATGACCTTGGATAATCTGCAGTTATTTCATTTTCCTTTTTGCACTTAATTATTTTTTTCCTCTCTTGCACCTTCTAAAAGATACTAAGATTATCTGCTGCCTGTTCCGAACAATCAAGCGGTACATTATGTGATCAGACAGGAATAAATTTACCTTTTTTCCACATGTGTATGCACTTTTTAATTCAAAGCAATTTTTATTGAAAAGTGGCTGAAACTGACTGAAACTTACAGGAATATGACTTTAGATGTAAACAATGGACTGAGACTTAGTAGAAATTGGAAACTTAGACATGTTACAAATTGACAATTGATTATAATTGATTTGGTGCATCTGGTGCCTTTTATTTTGTGTTATAATATCTTTGACAATAAGCCAGGTGGAAGCTACTGTGACAGCAGAGTACAACAAATAGATTTGTTACTATGGAATTGAAAGTAGCTGCACAAGCATAGGGATGTTCCACATGGAGTGGATTTTGACCAATTTCATTTTTGAGAGGTTTCAGTTTGGAAATAAAGTGAAATGTGAAATAATAACTAATCATGAGAAAACACACAAAGTATCTGATATAATCAAAATAATCCCCTTCTATTATGGGGAATAGTGCCCAGCCCCTGAAATTGCAAAAATAATTCTTTGATTTTCAAATTGAGGTTTTCTTGTTAGGAATCTGCAAGGTTACTGCTGATTGTCAACTATGAAACGCAACTGTTCCCTTCCATTACCTTAAATAAACAGGTTTTAGGTATTATGGTTATCATAATAAACCCTTTAGTTGCAGCTTTGTAAAGCATACATGAACTTCTGACCCAATTACCTCTTGTCTGATGTTACACATTTTGGAAATTCAAAATAATTTGAGGCACACTGTGGGTGTTGCATTCATCTGTGTGTGAATAGGTGGGAGGAGTTCTTATAACATGGCTTTGTAATACATTTGACCATTTGACATTGTCACTGTATTAATACAAACTCATCACTGATTTTAAAAAAATGAAAGAACTGCAGATGCTGTAAATCAGAACAAAAACAGAAATTGCTGGAAAGTCTCAGCAGGACTGGCAGCATCTGTGAAGAAAAATTAGAGTTAATGTTTCAGGTCCAGTGATCTTCTTCTGAACCGATGGTAGCTAGTAAAAAGTTGATTATTATGCAGAAGATAGGGTGGGGGGAGGGGTAAGGGGTAAATGATAGGTGGAGATAGAGCTCCGAGAGAGAGAGAACAGTTGGTCAGAGAAAGAAGTGGATCACGGTTAGCGTTGGAGAATAAATGATGTTAATAGGAACTATTATTGGCTAACAATGAGTTGTATGTAATAGCAGACCATGTGATAACAAGATCTGGTGGGTGGTATTGGGGTAAAGACATGGGAGAAGATGTCTCAAGCCCTAAAATTGTTGAACTCAATGTTGAGTCCTGAAGGCTGTACAGAAAATGAGGCGCTGTTCTTCCAGCTTGCACTGAACTTCATTGGAACACTGCAGCAAACCTGAGACAGTGATTTTGGTCAGAGAACAGGGTGGAGTGTTAAAGTGGCAAGCAACTGGAAGCTCAGGAAGGATTCCTTAACCAGAAATATTGACTCTGATTTCTTTGCACAAATGCTGAGCTTTTCCAGCAATTTCTGTTTTTGTTTGGAAGTTCAGGATCGTTTTTGTGACAGAATGTATGTGAAGCGGGACCCAGTCCATGCTTTGTTTTCCCAATGTAGAGGAGACCACATTGCGAGCAGTGAATGCGTAGACTCGATTGAATGTAGTGCAAGTAAAGTGCTTCACCTGAAAGGTATGTTTGGATCCTTGGACACTGAGGAGGGAGGAAGTAATTGGAAGTAATTTACACCTTCTGCAGTTGCAGAGGGAAGGTGCTGTGGGGCTATGGGAGGGTTATTAGGAGCACAAATTTGTTCCTCTGAAACAGGTGAGAAGGGGTAAGATTGAGGAGAACAGAGGAGTTTCTTGTCAAAATGAGAAGGTAGCTTATGTAAGGTGGAGGAAGCAAGGATCTAGCACAGCTTTAAAGGATTACAGGCTTGCTAGAAAGGAGCTCAGAAATGGACTGAGGAGAGCCAGGAGGGGGCACAAGAAAGACTTGGCAGGAAGGCTTGGGGAGAACCCAAAGGCATTTTATTCATGCGTGAAGAATAAGGGAATGATCAGGGAGAAGGTAGGGCTGATCAGGGATAGCGTAGGGAACTTGTGCGTGGAGTCTGAGCAGATAGGGGAAGCCCTAAATGAGTATTCTGCCTCAGTTTTCACTAAGGAAAGGGACTTTGTTGTGAATGAGAACTTTGAGGAGCTGGGATATGGGCTTGAATAGATCAAGATTGATGAAGTTGATGTGTTGAAAATTTTGGCGAACATTAACATTCATAAGTCCCCAGGGCCAGACCAGATTTATCCTAGGTTGCTCTGGAAAATGAGAAAGGAGGTTGATAAGCCACTGGTGAAAACCTTTGCTTCCTCACTCTCCACGGGAGTCATACAGGAGAATTGGAAGGAGGCGAATATTGTTCCTCTTTTCAAGAAAGGTAATAGGAAAAATCCCTGGCAATTACAGACCAGTCAGTCTTACATCTGTGGTCAGCAAGATTTTGGAAAGAATTCTGAGGGATAGGACTTATGATTATTTGCAAAAGCATAGCTTGATTAAAAGCAGTCAGCATGGCTTTGTGAGGGGCAGTTCGTGCCTAACTAATCTTATTGAGTTCTTCAAGGAGGTGACAAGACAGGTCAAGTAGTACATGTGGTTTGTATGACTTCAGCAGGGCCCCATGGTAGGCTCATTCATAAAATCAGGAGGTATGGGATCCAGGGAGATTTGGCTATCTGGATTCAGAATTGGTTGGCTGACAGAAGGCAGAAAGTAGTTGTAGATGGAAAGTATTCTGCCTGGAAGTCAGTGTTGAGTGGTGTACTATAGGGAGAAGAAGGGCTTATGCCCGAAACATCGATTCTCCTGCTCCTTGGATGCTGCCTGGCCTGCTGTGTTTTTCCAGCATCAATTTTTTTGTCTCTGGTACTCCAGCATCTGCAGTCCTCACTTTCTCCTGGTGTCCTGCAGGGCTTTGTTCTTGGGCCTCTGCTCTTTGTAGTTTTTAGAAGTGACTTGGATGAGGAGATTGAAGGGTGGGTTAGTAAATTTGCAGATGACACAAAGGTTGGAAGTGCCATTGATAGTATTGAGGGCTATTGCAGGCTACAGCATGACATAGACAGGATGCAGAGCTGGGTTGAGAAATGGCAGATGGAGCTCAACCTGGATAAATGCAACATGATGCATTTTGGAAGGTTGAACTTGAATGCTGAATAAAGGATTAAAGACAGGATTCTTGGCAGTGTGAAGGAACAGAGGGATCTTGGTATTCAAGTACATAGATCCCTCAAAGTTGCCACCCAAGTGGATAGGGTTGTTGAGAAAGCATATGGTGCTTTGGCTTTCATTAACAAGGGGATTGAGTTTAAGAGCCGCAAGGTTTTGCTACAGCTCTACAAGGCCCTGGTGAGACCACACTTGGAATATTGTGTCCAGTTCTGGTCGCCCTACTATAGGAAAGATACAGAGACTTTGGAGAGGGTGCAAAGAATGTTTACCAGGATGCTGCCTGGAATGGAGGGCTTGTCTTATGAAGAGAGGTTGACTAAGCTTGGACTTTTCTCTCTGGAGAGAAGGAGGAATAGAGGTGACCTGATCAAGGTATACAAGCTAATGAGAGGCATAGATAGAGTCAATAGCCTGAGACTTTTCCCCAGGGCAGGGTTGACTGGAATGAGGGATCATAGTTTTAAGATATTAGGAGGAAGGTATAGAGAAGTCAGAGGTAGGTTCTTTACGCAGAGAGTTGTGAATGCATAGAATGCGTTGCCAGCTGTGGTGGTGGAAGCAGAGTCATCAGGGACATTTAAGCACCTGGTGGACATGCACATGGACAGCAGTGAATTGAGGGGTGCGTAGGTAAGGTTATTTTATCTTACATTAGGATTAATCCTTGGCACAACATCGTAGGCCAAAGGGCCTGTTCTGTGCTGTACTTTTCTATGTTCTATGAAGGAGGAGTGGACCAGGGTATCTCAGAGGGAATCGTCTTTGCAGAAGCCTGGCAAAAAAGTGGAGGGAATATGTATCTGGTGGTGGTATCCCACTGGAAGTGGCAGAAATGGCAGCAAATGATCCTCTGGATCTGGATGCCAGTGAGATGGTAGGTGAGGCCAAGGGGACTCTATTGCTGTTGTGGCGGACAGGAGAGTGAGAAAGGGCTGAAGTGTAGAAGATGGGTGAGACCCAGCTGAGGGCCCTCTCAATTAGGGTACTGGGGAATCCTCAGAGGAGGAAGAAGTTGGAAATTTCAGAGGCCCCTTGTCAAAGTTGGTATCATCAGAACAGATGCTACAGAGACAGAGGAATGGGGAGAATAGAGTAGAGCCTTGAGAGGAAGCAAGGTGTGAGGATGTATTAGGCAAGGTAACTGAGGGAGTCGGTAGGTTTGTATTGGATATTGGTGGCCAGCCTATCCCCAGAAACGGAAACAAAGATGTCAAGGAAGGGAAGGGAGGAGTCAGAGATAGACCAGGTGAAGGTAAGATCTGGGTGGAAATTGGAAACAAAATTGATAAACATTTCCAATTTCGGATGAGAGATGGAAGGCAGCATCGATGATGTCAACAATATACCAGAGAAAGAGTTGTGGTTGGGGGTTGGAATAGCACTGGAATAAGGATTATACCACATACCCCACAGAGAGACAGGCGTAACTGGGACCCATGCAGTTACCCATTTGACTTGACGAAATCAAGTGGAGTTAAAAGAGACGCCATTCAGATTGACGATGGGCACAGTCAGGCAAAGAAGGTTGATAGTGAATGGAGACGTTTCAGGCCTTTTTTTTTCAGGAAGACGCAGAGAGCCCTGAGACCATCCTGATGAGGGATGGATGTGTACAGGGATTGCACATAGAAAGGATGTAAGTGGGAAGGGACTGGATCAGGGGACAAAATATTGAGTTGAGAAAAGAAGAGATGCGCTCTGTGGGACAGGAGCAGACAGAAACTTTGTGTCTGCCTGGGCAGTCCTGTTGGTGGATTTTGGGAAGGAGGCAAAAGCGAGCTCTTTGGGGTTGGGAGACTTGGAGGCAGTGGGTGGGGGGTGGATTATGACCAGCTGAAATGAGGTTAGTGATTATTGTGGACACAGTAACCTGATGTATGTTGGTGGGGTTATGGTTCAGAGATAGGAGGAGGTATCTGAGAACTGGGGCTCAGCCTCTGCAATATAATGCTGATGCAAACATGCCAGTGCAAATTCAGCCTTTGCTGTAGTCAGAGCAAGATAGATCTCTGGCTGTAATAGTTTTGATGGAGGATGTTCACACAAAATATCAATATGTCTATTTCTTTACAAATGCAAAAAGCATAGTGTTAGTTTCAAGCATTTCACTTTCATTTTAAGCATTTTTGTTTGCTTAGTGCTGTCTTTTGAAGGGTACCTTTCTTTGACTTGGATATTCTTAGCTAACATTGCTACTGAGAGGTACCAAACTCATTAATTTATTTTTTATGTCTAGAAACCAGAGCTCTGCATTTGTAGCTTTCCCTCACAATAAAATGAATGAAGGTCATGGGAGCAACATTGAGAACTCAAGACATTAGTGCAGACCCTGGGTCATAATATATCACAGATGCTGGAGATTTTGAGAACACAATGACAATGGTTAGTATTTAGGGAAGGAAATGATCATCCTCACAAGGTCTGGACTACATGTGACTCCAGACCCACAGCAATGTGGTTTACCTTTAACTGCCCTATGGGATGGGCAATAAATGCTTGCCTCATCCCATGAGTGAATAGAAAAACAATTTGCTTTGGAATGGTGAGGAACACAGCACAAGTGAGACTGTGGCCTGGGTTTCACAGGTGGCTGATGAAGTGGAATGGATGATGACCCTAAGTTTTACACATGCAGCAAACCCTTGGCTATGTAATTACAGGATGTTAGGAAGGGAATGAGGCTAAATGGATTAGGGACTGATGGTTGCCAGTAACAATGTAGAAATGGTGGCATTAATCGTGCAGAGCCGTTTTGGAGAAGAACAGTGGTCAATGTTCAAATAAATGTATTTATAGCAAATCTGCTTTGTTGGTTTTGTTTTGCAGTTGTCCTTGTAAGCCTATTTGTTAGGTTTCAGAGTATACCAATCTTGGCAAGTAGTTCTCATATGTATGTTAAATCCATAAACAAAGTGTAAAGTCTGTTTTCGGAAAGGGTACTGGATGTTAATTAGCTTCAGCTTTTTATTCATAAGGTAGATGTGAACATTCATCTCATGGAGTGCATGAGTTCTACCAGTCAAACTGAAATTTTTGGCCTGACAAATGGTTAAATTTCTAAGCAAAAAAGATTTCCACACCCTCTGTGCATGTTCTTACTTTGAGATGATTACTTTTCCAGTTCTAACATATTCCACAGAAATAAGTTGTTGAAATACAGAAATTAGGAGCAGGAGAAGGTCATTTAGTCCTTCAAGACTGCTCTTACTAGTCAATATAACCATGGCTGATCCTCTATCTCAACACCACTTTCCTGCATTGTCTCAAAACCCCTTGACTTCTTCCATATCCAAACATTTATCAACCTTTTTCTTGAATTTACTCAGTGAACTAGCCTCCTCAGTTCTGTGTGGTAACAAATTCCCCAAATTGGCCACCCTCTGAGTGAATAACTGTTTCCTCATCTCAGTCCTAAATGGTCCACCTGTATCTTGAGATTGTCATTCTTGGTTCTAAACTCCAAAGCCAGGAGAAACATTATCCCTGCAACTAATCTGTCTTGCCCTATTGGAATTTTATGCATTTCAATTAGACCTCTTCTTATTCACCTAAACTCTAGTGAATACAGGCTCACTCGAACCAATAGATCCTCATATAAGAGTCCTGCCATTCCCAGTAACAGCCTGCTGAACATTCACTACACTAACTGTATGGCAAGGTACAGAGACCAAAACTGCATACAAAACTCCAGGTGCAGTCTCACTATAACCCTGTATAACTGCAGTAAGACATCCCCTACTTCAGAACTCAAATCCTCTTGCAATGAAGGCCAACCTGCCTGCATGCTTTCATTGACTGGTGAACAAGAACACCCATATCCCTTTGTAATCCACATTTCCAAATATAACACTATTTAAATAATACTCTGCCATTCAGTCTTTCATACCAAAGCCTCACAACTCACGATTTAGATTAGATTCCCTGCAGTGTAGAAGCAGGCCCTTCAGCCCAACAAGTCCTCATCGACCCTCTGAAGAGTAATTTACTCAAGCCCATTCCCCTCTGACTAATGCACCTAACACTATGGATAACATACCTGAGGCAGGAATTGAACCCAGATCCCTGGTGCTGTGAGGCAACAGTACTAACCACTGAGCCACTGTACCTGATCCCATCTAGTTTTGTGTCATCAGCAAATATGGTTCCATCATCTAGGTTTTTTATTTATATATCATAAATATCTGGAACCCTGGCACTGATCCTTGCAGTACATCAAATGTCATCACCTGCCACCTGGAAGAAGATCTATTTATTTCCCAGTCTCTCTTCCCGGTCTAACAACCAATTTTCAGTCTATACCAATATATTACCTCCAACCCGATGTGCTTTAACAAAACAAAACCAAAGGCAAATGCTGGAAATCAGAAATAAAAACAGAAATCACTGAAAAATCTCAGCAAGTCTAGCAGCATCTGTGGAAAGAAAGATTTGGGTCCCATGACCCTTCTTCAGAACTCCTTATCCACAGGTTTTCCCCTATCTAATCCACTAGTTAGCTCCTTAAAAACTCCAACATATTAGTTAAGCACAATTTCTCTTACACAGTGGAAAATATAATCTATTGTTCCCAAATAAGGAGAAGGTTGCAGAATTGCTCCCTGAACAACCTTTCTTTCTGCCAAGAGTCTTTTACCTTCTCCCCTCTTCCAGCAGCTTCTCCAGCTCTGTATGCCTTCACTTCACTCTCCCAGCCTTAGTCTCACTACTGAGATATATCCATGTCAGCACCATTGGTTTATACAGCATCTTCAAAGTCAGCGAAAAGTCCCTTAATAACTATCTCTTAGTAATTTAGTGCAACCAAAGAAAACACCAAACCAGTGTTAAATCATAGAAACAGCCAGAAGAAATCAATCTTTAAACAGTGGTGGTGTTAGTCCCTTTACTGAAGTGTTGTGTTAAGGTTCAAAGAAGGTTTTATGTACAGTGCTGAGCTCCAAAAGTGGCAACATTGATGTTATATCTGTGGTGCAATTATACAAACATGCATAGATGCCATTCTGGAGCAAGTTAAGAGCAGACAAAAAAATTGGGATTAAACAATTGCAATTTCTCCATCCCAATCTATATCCTTGTTAGAATTAATATATACAATGAGCTAATTGTTATAAAAGACAACTTTAAAGAGGATAAGGTAACTTATTTTTATGATTTATCTGTAGTAAAACAGTTAACAATTATGACAACAACATTTTTTAAAAATGCTAAAAGGCTTATTTTTGAATCTGTGACACCAGTTGCTTTTATTTTTTGAACTGCACATCAAGTCGCAAATAATGAGCAACTGGACTCAGTAGAGAAAAGGTATTGGTAACAGAGGTCCCCCTATTAGATGGATCTCATTATAATTGGGACCTTTTTGTGCATGGTTAGGGCATGGAGCCTTCAATTCTGGTTATCTCCACCCTGCACCAGGGAGAAGATGTCAAGATAAGAATAGTGCTAGAAAAGCACAGCAGGTCAGGCAGCATCTCAGGAGCAGGAATATTGATGTTTCAGACAAAAGCCCTTCATCAGGAAATTCCTTTTGCCTGAAACATCAGGAATTTCCTGACAAACGGCTGATGAAGACAACCACCTGACGAAGGAGCGGCGCTCCAAAAGCTAGTGTGTTTCCAATTAAACCTGTTGGACTATAACCTGGTGTTGTGTGATTTTTAACTTTGTACACCCCAGTCCAACACCGGCATCTCCAAATCACTCTAATCTTGACTCTAATCTCCAGCATCTGCAGTACCCACTTCTGCCTGGGAGAAGATTCCTACTGAGCCCGTAACCTTTGCACTTGGAGGGGACTGCTCAGCCACTAGAAAAATGGCATAGTGACAACAAAATTACTCCAAATTTGAGACTTAAAATCTTAATTACTGCTTCCTTTGTTGAACTGACAGTTGACTTGCTCCTCAATCCAAACTGAGAAACTGTGCACTCTGGCATTGCATCAGAAAGCATTCTGACACAGCTGCCCCTATTTTCTTCATGAGTTATTGACCAAAGTCATGAAAAATCTGTGAAAACAACAATTGCAGTATTGTTCACTATTTTTTGATTGTGGAATTCTATGAAAATCAAGGACAGGGAAAGGAATTGCAACACTTTTGATAACAAGTTACTTCAACTCATTGTGAGCTGTGTTTAGTGTACACAATTTTTCGCAAACGGTAGGTGAGATGATAAAATATGACATGGTACTGAGGTGTGTAGGCAGACAATGATTCGGCCAGCAACAGGTAGCTGACGGACCTCTGCAAATGTGACGAGTTAGTGATGCCAGACAACTCCACTCTAAATACTTCTGGGCAAGTGAGCTAGGGGGTGGTTGACAATAGAGGGTGAGAAGGCTCCAAACCATGGGAAGAACAGGTTTTGTATCTCTACCTCCCTGCAGAAAATGTAACCAAAGCCTGAAGAAAGCCTATATTTTTCTCCCACCGGTTTGATGTAAGATATTTCTTTTAACCAATAACTAAGAGGTTTTGCAGTTAATGAACCGATCACCCTGTGTCTCTTGCAAAGAAGTGAAGGAATCTAGACAAAGGGGGTTTAAAGAAAAGAAGGTCTTGGAAAGTAAAAGGAACACCATATTAAAACCTGCAGATTGCTGTGATTGACATCCTTCCCCAGAGTTTTATCCCTACCCATAACACCATTTCAATTGTCTACATCTGTCTTTAGGTGTATGTAGGAATTTTAAAGGGGATTAAGGTTTTAACTAGCATGTTATATGTTGCTAGTTCATAGTTATTTCCTTTGCCTAGAACTTACTTCTTTGATATAGATTGTGTTCTTGCGAGATGTAGAAAACTGATCAATGCTTTTATTAATTTTTTGTTTATTCATTCATAAAATATGGGCATTGCTGCATGAACCAGCATTCCTTGCCCATTCCTAGTTGCCACTCATGAAGTGGTGGTGAGCTGTCTGTTGAACTGCTGCAGTCTATTTGCTGCAGGTAGATCCACAACGCCATGAGGGAGGAAGTTCCAGGATTTTGACCTTGTGACATCGAAGGAACAGTTATTTCTGTTCAAGTCAGGATGGTGAGTGGCTTGGAGGGGAACTTGCAAGTAGTGATGTTCACATGTATCTGATGCTCTTGTTCTTCTGGTGGAAATGGTTATGGGTTGACAGGTACTGTCCAATCAATTTATGCATCTTGTAGATTGTACACACTTAATGCTATTGAGCAATGAAGGAGGGAATGAATCTTAATGTGGATGTGGTGGGCTACTTTGGGCTGAATGGTGCCAAGATTTTTGAGTGTTGTTCGAGCTACATTCATCCAGACAAGAGGGTACTATTCCATTACACTCTTGTCTTCTGCCTTGTAGATGGTGGACAGGCTTTGCGGAGTCAGAAGGTGAGAAACATGCTGCAAAAGCCCCAACCTTTAACTTTTTCTTGTACCATTGTATTTACGTATGGCTTATCCAGTTCAGTTTCTGGTTGATGGTGGTCACTATGATGCTGATAATGGGGCATTCAGTGGTGGTAACATCATTGAATGTCAAGGGACGATGGATAGATTCTTTCTTGTTGGGGCCACTTATTGCTTGGCATTTGTGTATCACAAAGGTTACTTGCCACTTTGTAACCCAAGTGGAGATGTTGTTCAGGTCCTGCTGCATTTGAACATGGACTTCTTAACTCTGATATGGCCTAGCAAGCCTATTAGTTGTAACAATTGCTTAGAAATCTTAATTAAAGCATGAAACCAGGTAGACTGCATGACATTGACCTGGGCACTGGAAAACACAACAGTATATATAGACCTGTTGAGCTTGCTTTGTCCTACTTACTAACATCTGGGAGCTGTCTCACAAATGAGATGACTACCAGCCTGACATAGTCATTCTCATGGAATCATAGCTTATAAACAATGTCACAGACCTGACTATCACCATCACTAGATATGTCCTGTACCCCTTGCAGGACAGGCCCAGAAGAAGTGGCAACATAGTGATATACAGTAATTGGGAGGGAGTCACCCTGGGAGACCTCAACATTGACTCAAATACAGTGCTGTAGGTCGGGAGTCACACGTAATTAGGGTACATGATGCATGTAGATCAGGTAAGTAAGCTGTTGGAGGAGAAACTGTTGAGCAGCTGTAATATCTCACAAGCTTTTTACAGACTTTTAATTCACAGGCATGGTGTCAGTTGTCTGAGTCTGCATACTATACAGCTGATCTAGCTGCTGTGTATTGTTTCTTATCAAACTATACATTTTCCAGCAATGCCAAGTTGTGTTAATTGAGTAGAATTGTGACAATTTGAGAAATAAAATAATGAACTGCAGGTGATGAAAAACAACCAGAGTGTTCCTCAAAACATTAATCTGTTGTCAGTCCACAGATGCTGCCAGAATTGTGGAGACATTTCTTTAATTTGAGAAATAGGTTGTTTCATTTGGCTAAATAATCATTTTAGTTTGGCAAATTTCATGACAGTATATTGTTTAGCACAAGAGTAAATTTTAAGGTTGTGCCTGAATTGTTGGTTGACTGTGATGTTTCAGTTCAGTGTATGCAGTTTCACCCTTACCTGTAAGTCACAAGGTTGTGAGTTCAGTTACAGGGAATTAAATCACGTCCAGATTAACACTGCAAACTTGAATTGAGGAAGAATTGCATTGTTAGAAGTGTCATATTTCAGAGACGACATTAAAACAAAAGCTTAATCTGCCTTATCAGCAGGATATAAAAGATCCATGTTGGCATTTGAAGAAATGCAAAGAAACTGTCAGTATGAACAATTACAGTTGAAATAAATGTCTTTGAAAAGTGCCACTCTGGGTAAATTCTGGCCACAGTAGAATATTTAACCTTTCAAAATATTCCTTTGCCAAGCTACATTCAAACCCACCATCCATAATCTCCAATATCACAAATCTACATGAATTATCAAATTAATGCCCAGAGGTGCTCTATGCTGATGCTTTTACATATATCAACAAAAGCACAGTGCGACCTAGACTTCCTGTTGCTTTGCATACAGCTGTTTTTGGAATTGTCTAAATGAGAAATATTTGCATTATCTAAAGTTATGGGTGAGCTGCTTGATGATTGGAGGGCAGCTAATGTTGTACCTTTGTTTAAGGAAGGTTGCCAGGAGAAACTGGAATGACAGACTTCGATTGTGGGTAAGTTGTTGGAGGTGATTATAAAATATAGGATTTATGGACATTTAGAAAGGCAAAAATTGATTGGCGATAGTCGGCATGGTTTTGTGTGAGGAAAACAGTGTCTCACAAATTTGATTGAGTTTTTTTAGGTATGTTCTATCCATAAAAAGCGGGGCAAAACTGATCCAATCATTGCCTCATCAATCTACTTTTGACCGTCATCAAAGTGCTGGTAGGGTCATTACAGTGATATCAAGTGACATTTGCTCAACAGTAATCTGCTGAACGATGCTCAGTTTTGTTTTCACCACGGCCACTCAGATCCTGATCTAAATTACAACTTTCTTCCAAACATGGGCAAAACAGCTGAACTCCATAGATGAGGTAAAAGTGACTGCTCTTGACTTCAGAGCAGCACTTGAATGAGTATGGCACTCAGGATCCTGAGCTAACCTGAAATCAACAGGAATAGAGGGATATTTTTCCATGTTGGAGTCATAGCACATAGAAGATTGTTCCTGTTCTTGGAAATTAGACTCAGGATGTCACTGCAGGAGCGCCTCAGAGTCTATGCGTAATCATTTCAGATACTTCGCCAACAGCTTCCCTTGCATTGTAAGGTCAAAAGTAGGGATCCGCATTAATGGTATTCAGCACCATTTGCAATCCTACAGATTCTGAAGCAATTCTTGTGCAAATGAAACAAGACTTGGCAATAACCTGAAACCTTCAACGAACCAGTATAATCTGAAAGTGGTGTAAAATGGAACTGTTTAATTCTATTTCTTGTAAACACCATTTTATTTTGTTTTCTATATTTTTGATTATGGACTGAAATGGGAAAAGGACAACTAGAAAAGGACAAAACTAAGGATTGTTGAAGGGTTTATTGCATTTTTAAAAAACAAGTTATGAAACTTATTGTAAGCAGTGTTTACGCTGTTGCTTAGTTCACCCAGTGGGGGATGTTGGTTACAGACAGGCTGGCACTAAAGGTTTCATATAAAGTGAGATTCAGCTTGCAAAAAGTAGTTGATCTTTGTGTGGAGCAGTCAAAAGCCCTCAGCCTGTCAACTTGACTCCTAGAGCATTACCCCAGTGAGAAGTTACATTTCTCACATTAAAATAATTCACTTCATGTTCTTAAGAGTAATATTTGGATGCAGCTTTATTACCAGGCTTGAAAATTGGTTTATCTTAAAACAATTTTACTGAGTATGTCTAGTACACCATTTGAGTAATCAAATTTTAAATAATTGAAAATGACTTTGAAATGTACACTGAACTATTTACTAATTTAGTTTTAATGTGCAAAAGTATTTGAAATGGATATATTAGTGCAGTTATATGTAAAAAAAAACCAGCCTCCTTGAAAAACTGAGAATGAGTACTATCACAGAAATTCTGTCAATCTGGGTATAATATTCCATTTGTGTTCTTGTACAGTATTTCTTGAACCAGCATAAAAAGTCACAGAAATTCAATTTATGCTGGATGTTAAATGTCCAAAATTTCCACTTCTTAAACACTCAGAGTCATAGAGTCATACAGCACAGAAACAGACCCTTCAGTCCAACCAGTCCATGCCAAACATAATCCCCAACTATACTAGTCCCACCTGTCTGCTCCTGGCCATTATCGCTCCAAATATTTCCTATTCATGCATCTATCCAAATGTCTTTTAAATGTTGTAATTATACCTGCATCCACCACTTCCTCAGGAAGTTCATTTCAAACATGAACCACCCTTTGTGTAAAAAAGAAAATTGCATCTTATGTCTTCTTTAAATCTCTCTCCTCTCAGTTTAAAAATGTGCTCCTTCATCTTAAAATCCCCCATTCTAGGAAAAGATAACTACCATTAATCCTATCTATACCTCTCATTATTATATAAACTTCTTTCAGATCGCCTCTCAACCTCCTGCATTGATTGCTTAGTTCGAGCATAATGCTCTCACCTTTTGGCATTCATGGTGTTTTGTGTTGGAACTTCAACAGAATGCCTGGTTTGTCTGGTGGGGTTTCTGCCATGCCCTCCTGCACTGACCATTGAACCAGTGTTGATCCTTGGCTTGATGGTCATGGTAGAATGTGAAATATGCCCAGCCACGAGGTTGTCAATTGTGTTTAAATACAGCCCTGTTGCTGTTAATGTTCCACAATGCCTCAGGTATGCTCTGTTTTAAGATGCTAGAACTGTTCAAAATCCATCCCATTTTGCAGTTGGTCGTGCCACACAGTATTATAGAGTACACCCTCAATGGAAGATAGGACTTCATGTTCCCAAGTTTTCTGTAATGGCCTCTCTTATAGATACTGCCACACAGAGATGTATCTGCAACAGGTAGATTTGTGAGAATGAGGTTAAGCAGGCTTTTCTCTCTTATTCACTTACCATCTACAGTAAGTGAAGATTCCATTTACAGATTCCTGAAGAAGGGCTTATGCCCGAATCGTCGATTCTCCTGTTCCTTGGATGCTGCCTGACCTGCTGTGCTTTTCCAGCAACATATTTTCAGCATCTACAGCAGACCCCTGCTTGCAGTTCTGACTTTTGGGGTATAACCAGATACATTTGTAGTGGTGCTGTGCCATCAAAGTGGTACAAGGAAATGGATAATACCTGCATTATAGTTATATTATATCATTGGACATAGTTAGTACCTGTCATCCAATATACACCCCATTCATGTAAATCATCTAAGAATGTATAAGATCTGACTATTTCTTTTATTGTGGAAAATATACCTCATGCATTACCAAAGTAAAAAATAAGACTTCAGATATTGTTTATAATCTTACAGAATAGGAGTACTGATTAGATTAGATTACTTACAGTGTGGAAACAGGCCCTTCGGCCCAACAAGTCCACACCGCCCCGCCGAAGCGCAACCCACCCATACCCCTACATTTACCCCTTACCTTACTACAGGCAATTTAGCATGGCCAATTCACCTGACCTGCACATCTTTGGACTGTGGGAGGAAACCGGAGCACCCGGAGGAAACCCACGCAGACACGGGGAGAACGTGCAAACTCCACAAAGTTAGTCGCCTGAGGCGGGAATTGAACCCGGGTTTCTGGCGCTGTGAGGCAGCAGTGCTAACCACTGTGCCACCGTGCCACCGTGCCACCCATGTTAATCATTATATTTGTGCTATAAACGTTTTCATGCAGAATTGTAACCAGTATCAATGTAGACATTGACAATTTATATATAGTTACCAGCATCAAACTGTATAAAACTATTGTGTATTAAATGAAAAATTTGCATGTTTCTTTAAAAGATAGACATCCCTTTCAGCAAATATATAATGTAGTTCACAGACATGAAGAAAAACTCCTTATTAATAATGGCACAGATGATTAGCTACTTTCCCTCTTGTTGGAGGTAGAGGTAGATGATAACACAGTTTCTCAAAAATTGATGCTTGGGATCTAAACAAAATCTTTGATTGTGTGAATACTGTTCAATGCCATCAGATTCAACCCACAAATGATACAGGGGAACAATCTCAGTCAAAGTAAACAAATCCTTATTACAATGCAAGAAAGCAGTCTCGTCACAGGATTTATTATATCAATACGATTAGATGTAGTGGCCTTTTCTTTCTTTTTTATGTAAATTTGCATAACAATATTTTGTGAAACTTTAATCAACTTTATCACATAACATTTGATATATTTGTGGAGCAGAGAATGGCATTTGGATGTCATTACTGGAAAGATATCGAGAAATTTAAGACTTATCTATCCATACTGGTCAATTTTACTAAATAACAAAAATGTAAATGCTCCAATCTGGTTATCTATCATTCGGAAACACCACTTATTCAGAATACTTGAAGCAACTCACTGTCTCACCACTTGATTTTTAGGGTTGTGGAAAAAATTCAAAAGATACAGGCTCAGTTTTGGTCTTTGAATAAGTAAAATAATATTTATTACTGCTTTAGATTATTTTTTCTTTCAAGTAAAATCATGGAATGTAGATATCATTGGCTAGGCCAGCATTTATTACCCAAAGGGCAGTTTAAGAGTCAGCCACGTTGCTGTTGCTCTGGAGTCCCATGTAGGCCGGACCAGGTAAGGATGAAAGATCCAGAAAATGTTGGAGAAATCTCAGCAGATCTGGTGTGCATTCTGAAGAAGACATAATAGGCTTTATCTTGGATGACAGGTACAAACTGTCATTAATATTTAATAATATTCTCGATTTTCTGATACCATTCTGATACCATTAGCGACTGACCTGACCAAATCATAAAGTGCACACCTGCTTGCCGGGATCTGCTGGAGTTGGTGAGGGGAACAACCTGCTTAACCACATCCATCTGCCTATTGCAGAAGCATCACTGAAGAAGAATTGAAACAGTTCTGAAGAAGATTCACACTGGGGCTCAAAACATTAATTTTGTTCCTCTCTTCAAAGATGCTGACAAACCTTCATAACTTGCAACATCCATCGTTTCTTTATTTTACAAAAATGGCAGTTTTCTTCCCCAAAGGACATCAGTGAACCAGATGGGGCTTTCTAAAAAAAAACAATGATTATCATTACACTAGCATTTAATTCTATCGTATTCAAAGTCTGCTGAGAGTAGAAATAATATCTCTAGAACATTGGCCAAGGATACTATGTTACTAGTCCCAATGTCACCACCTTCCTTGATATTTTTGGTGTACATTTTTGTTGTTTAGCATTCTAACCTCATTCTTTATTCCAAAACATGTCAAGAAATGACATCCTCTGATTCACATAAGAGATTACAGTTTAATGCTTCTTATAAATATTGTTTACGTGTCTGATTTCTTTCCATTGTTTTCTTATTAATAAGATATTTAATATTATTATCTTTTATAATATTATGTGTAAGTGTGTATTAGATTAATAAAGCAATTAGTGTAAATGTTACACCTCAGCTTTCATAATTATTTTCAGAACTAATGTATTAATTTTGGCAGAGGATATGTTAGATTTTACACTCCTATTATGGGCCTTTACCACCTGGAGCATGTAGAAAATGTTCTATGTGATTTATTGGGTTTTTAGACCGTCAGTTTAAACATATTTCTAAATGTCTGATGTGCAAAATGATTGCAATGTCAGAAAATTATGTTTTGAGTATTCCCTTCTGCTCCCCGGGAAAGACAATTAGAGATTATAATGGAGCTACATCTTGGCTCACCTTCATACTCATGTGTGATAATTTAATTGATTTTGACCACGGTGACCTTTCTTTTGAGAATAGCATTCATAACTCAACGACGATCTTTTATATTGTTCAAGATTTTACTAAATACACCAACCTGAAAGATGTTGTGACAAATACTGCACCCAGCTCAGATCAGGTAACTAAGACAGACCAGGCATAGTTCTCAAAATTACATGGTATTTGCTGATTTATATTTCATCCTATTACAAAATTCTATTAGATCCAATCTTCAGTAATCATAGAACATTTTCTGATAAGGCACATTGCAAATTTGTAATGATGACTCAATATGCTTAAAATTTTCAGACAGAGAATGAAGCAAGACTTTTGACCATTGCTATCACTGATCACAAAAGTTAGTCCCGAATTATCCATTTTTCATGTTTGAAAGCTGTCATTTCTGGTGGAAAATGATGTCTGCATCATGCGTGCAAATGTATAATGTGGGCCATCCAGAAGCCAATTGAGTGAGTGTCTGAGAAAGTGTACAAGAAATATGATGGAAAAGAATGCAGAGGATGCCATTGCTGGTTTCAAATTAACGTTGCCTCTTTCAAGCTCAATGTTCCAACTAATATTTTGTATAAACATGGCTGGACTTGCATTTAGCTGCAGAAAATATCATCCAGGGAAACTATTTAAAAGGAATCGTCAATTTCTTTTAATTTAATTACTGACCATTTTCTTCTGTCACTTGAATTTTTGGAGGTTCAGTGAGTTTACTGTTATTTAAGTTTGAGGAGGTGGAGTCTTAGATGTAGGAAAGACCTTGGCTCCCACTTCAGGGTTCTGGTGAAACCATTTGTTCCCAATCATGGGTCCTGTTGTTATCCTTCCCTTTGTCTGCAGTACAACAGGGAGAATGAGTAGAGACAATATAGAAAAGAACAATAAAAGCAAAATACTACAGATGCTGGAATGAAGATCTGAAGTAAAAACAGAAAGGGCTTGACAAACTTAGCAGGTTTGACAACATCTTTGAAGAGAGAAACACAGAGTTAATATTTGGAGTCCAAAATGATTTGCGTTTGAAATTCCAGTCAGCCACAATGCCTTAAAACACTGGTAAAGAGAAAATAGCTGCAGCTTTTCCTGTACTAGTTTCTGTTCAAATGAGAAAGGATATGAAGGAAATCTGGATTTTATTTGGGGTGTAAAATGGTACAATTATGAAACAGCAAGAGACTATTTGAAAAGTTAGAAAGCCGCAGAAGACACATAACATCCAGATGAACCATGCATGAAACTTGGAGATCTCTTTGTATTCTCAGAATCTGATTGTCTTGACTAACTACTGGGTGGTAGACCAGTTGATTTTGATAGTGGCTGCTAAGCTTGTTGAATATGTAAAAGGATACCTCAGTCTTTACAGGATTCCTGGCATTGTCTTGAGTGACAAAAGTCCTCAGTTTACAAGTGAAGAATCCAGTCATTTAGTTCATGATTGGGAAATTCAACACCACACATTATCTGCACACTATCCCCAGTCAAATGGAAAGATAGAGGTTGTAGTGAAAATAACCAAGATTAAGAAATCGAGCAAATTTCACACAGATGTATTCAATGCAAGTCTTGAGTGAGGAAATACACTTGAGTGATGTCATGCCACACCCAAACCACTCTTCCAATATTAAAAAAAATCTACTGAAGGCAGACATCATAGCCATTGTGAGTGACAAAAGCAAGGTGAAACAGTAATAGTCAAATTTATTGTTGACAAGACTGCTAAACCATTGCCAGAGTTGAGTATCAAAAAGCCAATAAGGGTACAAATCTTCAAAACTCTCACTAAAAACCTGTGCAAGTGGCAACTTGGAAACTCCGTCGAATGGATCCCCCTTGATCGTTCATAGTGGAAGTGAACAATCAGATTGTAGCATTGCAACCACAGGCACATGTGGCTGACTGGAGAAGCAGTCCTCAATTCCAAGTAACCAATCAGGCAGAGGTGAACCCAACACCTGCACAGATCTTACAGTAACGATTAGATCTAGAGGTCCACAACAGCACAACAATAGAAGTAGAAAAAAAACCATAAATTAATTAATGGCACAGGACAATATTCCTCAGGAAATTACATCATCCAGATGAATATTCCATAAAAACAACAAGCAAGCTTACCATCAAAAAAACAGCTTGATTTCAGCATTATGTGTTCAATGCATATGTAGAGATTGATGAGAGTATTAAACTGCTAATGCATGTGAACAATTATGTGAATATTTGGCAACAGGTAACTCAAAAAGAAATTTGCTAATGCATGCAATTTCCTTTCTCTTTTCTTGGATAAAGAGAGGGGCATTTGAACTGAAATGAAATCATGTAAAAATTACCTTCCTAGTCTTTCATAGTTATGCAACCTCTGCCATGACACTGTGGGCAGACATCTTAAGTTCACTTCAATAAAAACCTTAGGTTGAATCTTATTGAGGTGTGAACAATATGAGCTATGATGATATTTGTCACTGACTGAATCAGACAATTAGGCAAAAAAAGTGCATCTCGCTGTTGGAACACCTTGCTCCATCTTTTCTGCTCCCGATCAGTGGCAAAGTGAGTTTCTCACTTGGCAGCAGTGAGTTGCCAATTAAGGGAGATTATTGTTTGTCAATTGCCTTGTTAACAGCCCAAATAACCTCATTAATGTTCTGCTTCCTATCTTACCAAAATCACTAAACAAGCTAGACATTGAGCAATTCAGCCTGGAAATCAGAATAGATAACTGATGAATTCACGTTGCTAGGTGCTCCAAATTACCTCTATGTTGACCACTAGCACCAGGGCATGCTTCATACCAGCCACATATACCTGACATCCACATGTTTCAACCTTTAAAAGTTATTATAGTACATCTGCAATCCTTTACTGTGCACTTCACTACTACATCTTGGGCCATATCAACAATTATTGAAATGTTGCAGCAAGAACAATGTGTGCTCAGGGACACACAGCCAACTCATCCACAGGACTACTTTGTATCTCTCGGCTCTTTTCTCACTGTCACAGCACTCACACTAAGCCCACCTGGATGCTCACAGCATCCCTACCTTGCCTTGTCTTTTCGTGTTTTTTCTCTGCACCAGAGTCACCAGGATCATACTACAAATATCTTGCCTTGCTTTACCATGTAGCACAGACTCAAAAGCATGAAGTCTGCCATGGTTGTCATCAGGCCACAGTCAAGTCAAAGGAGATAGCCTTTTCTGAGAGGGCCTCCAGCACACTAAGTCAGGGACTGGCTCTGTTAACAGTCTAGAGGTTTAGAAAAAAAAATCAATCAGCCACTTAGATGGGCATTTAGGATGTGCTCCACATCAAGGATGAGCAGCTGAATGTCAGGCAGTTTGACACCAATCTTGAGTCTTTCTGCCCTGCTGGGGCGTGTTTTCCTCCTGGATTGAGAAAAGGGCAAGTATCGAGGGAGATGGAAGTGACAGGCATGGTGTTACTGTAGTGCAGGTGGGAGGCTGAACCGAAGAAATGATGAGGCAATGTTGAGGACATCCAGAGTTAGTGTCACTGGAGTGTTGGATGAGTGCGAGCTAGTGAGAGAAGATCAAGAGTGAGCAGTAGAGCATGAGCCTTGGTGGGTGGTGAGTATAGTAACCAAGAGATTGAGTGTTGGGTATCACAGAGAAGATGATGGCATTTACACTGGCATTGCAGAGAAGGTCATTGAGCTTCTTTCTACAGTGCTGTGCATTCCTCCACATGATGGAGACTGCTTTAACCTGAGTGGGAACCTTGAACCAGGCTGATAATTAGTCCCCACTGCTGATCTTGAAAGAAGAGGAAGTCCTGCATCGATACCATCCTGTCCAACATGATCTCCTGGGGGGGTATCCCAGGGTATCCCCCCTGCTCGCCACGATCTGGACAAATGTCAGGAAGCATGCAGGATATGAAATGACAGCACTTGTCTGAGTGTTCAATGGACTTTTAAAGACAGTGAACCTGCAAGGCTACTAGTGAATTCTGGCTAATCCCCTGAGTGGTGAGCTGTTCTGGGACCTGTGCATAGTAAGATGAGGCTGGAATTGAATGTGACAGACATCATAGTGGTGGGGTAGGAATATAAGACAAGTAAGGTAAGATACAGTGAGAAAATGTGTTCAGCCTCAGAACGTAAATCCCTCCAAAAAGTCCGACACAACTCGGACACAGTCAAACAAAGAAAGATTCAGTCCCTCATGTTGAACACACTGCCGTGCTGTACATACAAAACAAGCATTATTTGTGGCATCACATGAAACCAGAGAATGGTTTGTATTTGAAGAGGGCCAGCTGGCTAATGGTGCATAACATATTAACAGTATGCATATAACAATAGCCTTGATCCCATACAAAATATCATAAAGCAGACCAGTGGGGTGAGTACACAACATTTCTGCTGTCTGAACTGTTCTGGAGAAATACATCACAATTCATCATAGTCTGTTGTATCCTTCACAAATTCACCATGATAAGGGCTTACTCCTCCTTACCAGGGGATAATTTTATAACTGAGGAGAAGGGAGGAGGCCACAAGCACACTGCCAGCCACACCAAAGCTGATCTGCACATTTGACTGTACCACAAGTGGAGAGAAGCCCAACTCAACCATAACCCCACATTTTACCTTCCTACAGTCACTGGACATCACAACATTCTCTTGAGCACAATGCTGAAATAAAAGCTGAAATGCTTTTTATGTCCATATTAGTCAGCATCTTCCTGTATTTTGGCCCATCAAAGTATTCATTTGAGATGGCTGAAGCAGAATTTGTAGGTGACCTTATCCTTTGAGTTTGCTGACTCCATTCTTACCCTTGGTTCTGCCTTGTTTCCAAGCCATTCACGCTTGGTGACCCACCAGATGCAAATCCTTCCTCTTTGTTACATTGCATATACTATTTTGTACAGGGCACCCTACCCTTTTTAAACATTATACTTGTTGGGTGTGTATGTTTGGTATTAGATATTTATTATTTTTTCCTTGGGGTCAACCCCCACGTGGTTAAAGATGCCCTCCAACGCATCTCGTCCACATCCCGCACCTCCGCCTTCAGACCCCACCCCTCCAACCGTAACAAGGACAGAACGCCCCTGGTGCTCACCTTCCACTCTACCAACCTTTGCATAAACCAAATCATTCGCCGACATTTCCGCCACCTCCAAACAGACCCCGCCACCAGGAATATATTTCCCTCCCCTTTCTGCCTTCCGCAAAGACCGTTCCCTCCATGACTACCTGGTCAGGTCCACGCCCCCCTACAACCTACCCTCCCATCCTGGCACTTTCCCCTGCCACCGCAGGAACTGTAAAACCTGCGCCCACACCTCCTCCCTCACCTCTATCCAAGGCCCTAAAGGAGCCTTCCACATCCATCAAAGTTTTACTTGCACATCCACTAATATCATTTATTGTATCTGTTGCTCCCGATGCAGTCTCCTCAACATTGGGGAGACTGGGCGCCTCCTAGCAGAGCACTTTAGGGAACATCTCCGGGACACCCGCACCAATCAACCACACTGCCCCATGGCCCAACATTTCAACTCCCCCTCCCACTCTGCCGAGGACATGGAGGTCCTGGGCCTCCTTCACCGCCACTCCCTCACCACCAGACGCCTGGAGGAAGAACGCCTCATCTTCCGCCTCGGAACACTTCAATCCCAGGGCATCAATGTGGACTTCAACAGTTTCCTCATTTCCCCATCCCCCACCTCACCCTAGTTCCAAACTTCCAACTCAGCACTGTCCCCATGACTTGTCCAGACTTGTCCTACCTGCCTATCTCCTTTTCCACCTATCCACTCCACCCTCTCCTCCCTGACCTATCACCTTCATCCCCTCCCCCACTCACCCATTGTACTCTATGCTACTTTCTCCCCACTCCCACCCTCCTCTAGCTTATCTCTCCACGCTTCAGGCTCATTGCCTTTATTCCTGATGAAGGGCTTTTGCCCGAAACGTCGATTTCGAAGCTCCTTGGATGCTGCCTCAACTGCTGTGTTCTTCCAGCACCACTAATCCAGAAATTAAAGTTACTCTGCCTTTCATTCAAAAAAACTATGTAATTGACTCTTTATTTGATGTCAGTGAAATAGAGATCTATACTTTGAAGTGAGGAAAGTTGCATGTCAAAAAGAATTTAATATCTTTGTCACAACCCTTCCCCAATCTGATTTACAGTTACACAGATGGCAAACTATGGCCTTCAGAAACTATCGAAAACTATTGTCACGTTTGCAAATTTGTTTTATTTGCAAATTTACATCTTTAGTGACAAAATGCTAGTAATATAGTCAAAGTAATATAATAATAAATTTTATATGTGCAGAAATTAAAATTAATCCTTTCTGTAACCTTTAAAGCTTTATGTGCAATGAAGAATATATTTATAAAATGCCATTTACAGACTTACATATAGCCTTACACCTTCACTTCATGCATAAATATAGATATTTGTGTAGTGAGAAGTTATGCATCTCCGTAAAGGTTTATTTTGATTTATTCATTACACAATATATCAAAATAAAGGTTCTTTTGAATCAGGAAAAGATTGGTTTGTGATTCTTTAGCACAGAAAAATTCATTTCTAGTTAAACCTCATTTGCTATGACATTTTGTTTCATCTGAAATTTTACAACATTAGGAACTCACCAACTGAATATTATTGATTGACAGTTTGAGGAAAATGAGAAAAATATTGGAATAATGTCTCAAAATGGGTTAGATACTATTACTGAATGTATTACTATAAGGTAGTGATTTTAACATTGTTTAACTTGAAGCAACACTAGAACTATTCTCACTGCAACTTTAGATTTGAGTCCAACTTAAAACAGAATCTATAGAAAAGAAAGATGCTGACTTTCCTGCAGCTGAACTGGGATGAGTGCTTTTTAAAAGATTCAGCCATTATGCAGACTGAGATTAATGCAGCATTTTGTAGCTACAGGCAGTAGTTCATTGATCTGAGTTGCATTCCATTACTTCTAATGGGATAAACAAAGGAAGCTTAGTGCTAATATCTTTACCATCAGCACGTCGCTAATTGAAACATGAGTGACATGCCATTCATTTGTAGGTTAAGTAAACCTGACACTGGAAATTACCCCACAATAGGATTTATACATACAGAAGTTGCATGCAAATTGGCTCGACTATCAATTTTTAACTTTTTCAATCTTTTAAAGCTTATTTCCAATATTTTATTTTAAAATTAATTTCAGATTATCAAGACAAGAGCATCCAATGGTGGATAATGGACAACTTTCTCCACCTGAATGGAGTTTGCAACTATTAAGTTAAGTCTATGAACATGAAGAACATTTTTATTTTGATAAACAATGTACACAATTATTTTAATTCTGTCAATGGCGGCACAACAGCTCCATGGTTAACACTGCTGCCTCATGGTGTCAGGGACCCGAGTTAGCCTGAAGCCTTGGGTGACTATTTGTGTGGAGTTTGTACATTCTCCCTGTATCTGTGTGGGTTTCTGCTGGGTGCTCAGCTTTCCTCCTACTGTCCAAAGATGTGCAGGTTACTTTGATTGGACATGTCAAATTACCCATAGAGTCCAGGGATGTGCAGGTTAGGTGGACTAGCCATGGAAAATGCAGGATTACAGGGATAGGGTGGTGGAAGTAGGTCTGGGTGGGATGTCATTTGGAGGGTTGGTGTGGACTTGATGGGCCAAATGGCCTGCTTCCATAGTATAGGAATTCTCTGAATGTTCTCTTCATTCCTGTCCTACTTATCTGAAGGTACTTATTCCTGCCATGATTCAACTCAGCAGGTAAAAACAGCTTCTAGTAGCTACAGATACCTCATTCAATTGGACATTTTCACACACAACTGTGCATGAAGATTGCTTAATCCTAATGGAAATCACAGAGATGCTCAACCCTGTTACTGGACAATAACCAAGAAGGGAAAAAAAAAGCTAAGTCCTCACTGCACTGCTGCAAGAAGAAACAAGGCCAGTTCCTATGTATAAATTACTTCAATGAAGATCAACTTACCCAGCACAGTCTGAGAAATGTGTTAGTATTAATGCTAACTTAGATTACATTTTATCTGTAATGCTATCAGAAATGCCAAAGAATACTTCAGTTCAAAAATATTACTGATTTAATATTTCTTTCTAACTCATGAAATGTACTATGAAGCTTCCCTCTGCCAAATTTGCCTGTTACAAGGGATCAAAGGACTGAATTTCTCTGTGCAGCAGTTTAAAACAGCTTCATAGCGAATTGACTGCTGATTTTCACTACTGTTCTTATTTTCCAGTGACTTTGGAAATATTGCCAAGATTGTTAACTCCAAACCATGTAAAGACTACAGTGAAGCTCAGAAATGAGTCATCAAAAGTAATTTGAACTTTCGTCTTGTCCATTTCACAAGAAAGAACATGAGATGGGATGAAAAATTGGCTGCTGTGTCACACTGCATGATCTAAGTCTACCCACCCCATCCCAAATCTTTCAAACATAAAGTGTTAATTAGCCCCAATCTTCTCCTTGATTCTTTCCTGACATGATAATTGTAAACATGGACTCTCAATATTTGACTTCCAGAATTTTATTTTAACTCCTGAGACCTTTCATTGGCTCAGAATGACTCTATAAAGGACAAGTATTAATTTAAAATGGGTAGTCAGAGCTGAAATTAATCTCATTTGAAAGAGCCGTGCAAATCAAATATGTATCTCCTGGTGGATTCACATCCTTCTGGATGCTACAGCCTCATGGAATTATTACCGTACGGAACAAGGCCATCCAGCTTTCATGTCTACATGCCTCTCAGAACATTTTAACTTATTGCCAATCTCCTGCCTTTTCCCTGTAACCCTAAACATTGTTTCAATTTAAATAATCAGCTAATGCTATCTTGAATGCATTTCATGTATCTACCTCCTGCACATTTCCAAACTCTGCATTCCAGATCTTAACTTCTAGTTGAGTGAAAAATGTTTTCTCACTTCGCATTTGCTTCTTTTCCAATATACTTTAACTCACACTCTTTGATGTTTGATCCTTTTACAAGCAGAACAGTTTCTTCCCATTCTCCTCTGTCCAGGTCCGTTATGATTTTGAAATCTTTTACCAAAGCTCCTCTTGGGTTTTCTCCTCTCCAGTGAGAACAGTCCCAACCCCTCCACTCTATCTTAATAACTGAAAGTTGCCATCCTTGGAACTGTTCTCATGAATCTCTTTTGTACTCTCTCCAATGTGTTAACATCCTTTCTAAAGCACTGGACACAAAGCTCCAGCTGAGGTTTTACTAGTGCTGTGTAAAAAAATTAGCAGAGCCTCTTTGCTCTTCTACTCAATGTCTCTATTAATGGAGCCTAGAATACATCATGATGAAAGTTTTTCCGAGATGAGTATTGTACAGAAAACCTATGGGCAGACTTAGGAATATGCAAACAGCCATTTATCTAAGCAGCAGAGGAGAGACAATACAGAATGAATTTGTAAACAAGAAGAGGAAAATGGTCTCTCTGCTGACTCACTAAACTTCAAGTCAGTATCTGATGAAAACGTAACTTGGAAAATCCACCGTTTGCTTAGGAATCAAAGTTACCTGTAAGTTTCATTACTCCTGAGGAAGCAGAACAACAGCAAACCATTGGGACTTGGGTTTCACATACAGAAGGCAAAAGTGAGGACCTACATAACTCAAGAATGCTAAAAAAGTGAAATTTCAAATGTCTGTGCTTTCCTCTCTGAACAGGTCTTCTCTTCACCCCACCTCCTCTTTCCGTTTAAGCTCATATTTGAATATATTAGTCTTGTTCAGTTCTCTTTCTAGAGTTTATCACACAATAAAATTCCACTCTCTTTCACTCAAGGTTGGTTCTCTGCCATTCTTGATTTGCTTAACTAAGTTTAATAGCTATGTATGAACAAGAAGAAATAAACATATTTGTTGAAATCACTGAGAAGGAGTTAAAAAGAAGGGAGCTGATCACCTCTCCTCACCTGGCCATAACATAGCACATCACACCTTGAACGATTACACTTCTTGCTAACTTCAGTTGTGGAGATAAGCAGGAGGCTGGAAGATCACAGAGAGCCAGGCAGCATCAGGAGGTGGAGAAGTCAACATTTCAGCTGCAACCCTTCTTCAAAAAGACGGTGACACCAAAATGTTGACTTCTCTATCTCCTGACGCTGCCTGGCTTGCTGTGTTTTTCTAGCCTCCTGTTTGTCTATCTTGGATTCTAGAATCTGCACTTTTATTTGTCTCTAACTTTAATTGTGTGGCCATTCTGTTACCTCGCCTCATTGATTTGAACTGCTTAATTAATTGAAACAGTTACTTGATTTCTGAACATCCAGACCACCACCTGTTGAGGAACTGTGATGAGCGGAGTTAGTTAGTTGAGTGATATGCCTTGCAGGGGAAGAATAAACTGTAAATCACTTTCTGGTGCTCTAATGTTATGCTTAGCCTTTGTTTTCTTAAAGTTTAAAGGACTGACATTTTTAAAATGTATCTTCTATTCCCTCAGCACAAAGATGTTTTCTCCCCGACTAAAATTTCAGTAAAGTACTGAAAAGTACAGTAAAGTACATTTATTTATCAGTGAACATAGCAACAATCATTCATAGAGTCCTAGAGATGTACAGCACGGAAACAGACCCTTCGGTCCAACTCATCCATGCCGACCAGATATCCCAACCCAATCTAATCTCATCTGCCAGCACCCGGCCCATGTCCTTCCAAATCCTTCCTATTCATATACCCATCCAGATGCCTTTTAAATTTTGCAATTGTACTAGCCTCCACAATTTCCTCTGGCAGCTCAATTGATATACATAACACTCTGTATGAAAATGTTGCCCCTTAGGTCTCTTTTATATCTTTTCCCTCTCACTCATAACTCATTCCATACACGTACCACCTTCTGTGTGAAAATCTTGCCCATTAGGTCTCTTTTATACTTTTCCCTCCCACTCTAAACCTATGCCCACTAGTTCTGGACTCCCCCACCCCAGGGAAAAGACTTTGTCTATTTATCCTATCCATGCACCTCATGATTTTATAAGCCTCTATAAGGTCACCCATTAGTGTCCAACGCTCCAGGGAAAACAGCCCTAGCCTATTCAATCTCTCCCTTTAGCTCAAATCCTCTAACCCTGGCAACATCCTTGAAAATCTTTTCTGAACCCTTTCAAGTTTCACAACATCTTTCCAATAGGAAGGAGACCAGAAATGCACGCAATATTCCAACAGTAGCCTAACCAATGTCCTGTACAGCCTCAACATGACCTCCCAACTCCTGTACTCAATACTCTGACCAATAAAGGAAAGCATAACAAAGGCCTTCTTCACTATCCTATCTACCTGAGACTCCACTATCAAGGACATATGAACCTGCACTCCAAGGTCTCTTTGTTCAGGTCCTCTCTAGGACCTTACCATTAAGTGTATAGGTCCTGCTGAGATTTGCTTTCCCAAAATGCAGCACCTCACATTTATCTAAATTAAACTCCATCTGCCACTTCTCAACCCATTGGCCCATCTGATCAAGATCCCGTTGTAATCTGAGGTAACCTTCATCGCTGTCCACTACACCTCCAATTTTGGTGTCATCTGCAAACATACCAACTAGACCTCTTATGTTTACATCCAAATCATTTACATAAATGATGAAAAGTAGCAGACCCAGCACATATCCTTGTGGCTCTCCACTGGTCACAGGCCTCCAGTCTGAACAACAACCCTCCTCTACCGCCCTCTGTCTTCTATCTTTGAGCCAGTTCTGTATCCAAATGGCTAGTTCCCCCTGTATTCCATGAGATCTAACCTTGCTAATCAATCTCTCATGGGGAACTTTGTCAAATGCCTTACTGAAGTCTATATTGATCACATCTAGCGCTCTGCCCTCATCAATCCTCTTTGTTAGTTCTTCAAAAAATTCAATTAAGCTTGTGAGACATGATTTCCCACGCACAAAGCCATGTTGACTATCCCTAATCAGCCATTGCCTTTCCAAATACATGTACATCCTGTCCCTCAGGAATCCCTCCAACAACTTGCCCACCACCGGGGTCAGGCTCACAGGTTTATAGTTCCCTGGCTTGTCCTTACCACCGTTCTTAAATAGTGGCACCGCATTAGCCAACCTCCAGTCTTTTGGCACCTCAACTGTGACTATCAAGAGTTAAAGATGCTCTGTGGAGATGTCACTGAAGAAGATGGATAAAAGACAGAGCCGGGCTGGGACTCCAGGTTGACCCTTTTATCTCCCTCTTCAAGATTCTGTAGCCTGTGTTCAATACTAGCATCAGACAGGGGCAGGAAGATCCAATGAGATGACTAGTTTCCATATTTGGAAGTTGCAGACCATGATTTTGAATCTTTAACTGTTACCTGCTGCCTTTGTCCTGGTGTGCCTCCGGACTCTTCCTCAGCTGGGTGCCATCAAGTCTGTGTGGCATTCTTCTCACAAAGCAGGTTCACTGCAATCCTCACTATCCCCTAGTCATGTCCCATTCATCTCTCAGCCCCCTTGACCACTGCTCTCCAACGAAGAGTTTATGCTCAAAACATTGACTTTCCTGCTCTTTGGTTGCTGCCTGACCTACGGTGCTTTTTCCAGTGCCACACTTTTTAGCTCTATCTCCTAGTCACTGAAGGTGTAAATTACAGTTCATTCTGAAACAGTGTGGCCATTAACAGCTGGCCAGGTAGTTCCAGATCTGTCTGGTTTCAACAGGAAAGTGCTTTCCCAAGGCCTGGCTGCACGAATACTGTCTGTTCCCGCTCTGCAGTTTACAAATTACAGAATCTTGCTAGGTTTAAAGTTGGCTTCCACATTTCAAGTTTTTATCCATGCTTGTGAGAAAATGTCAATATTTCTGTAACAATCCTGGAGGTCATCAGCCACCTGACCACAATTCAGTCTCATGAGCTCAGCTTTCATACAAACAGAGTTGCTCTTATTTAAATTTAATCATAGATTTACTCTTCTCTCTTTCGTGCTGAATGTCAACATATTTTTGTCACTGCTACTGAAGGTTGCTCTTACTCTGAGATAATTTATTAACCTGTCACATTACACAATACCAAATTTAACATAACCTATCCGGTGGGGTTCAAACTGCTGTAAGAGACTAAAAGCATTCTATTGCTCCTCAAGCAGACTATCATTGCCAATCTGATTTTTCCAATTTACATGTAGATTAATATCACTCATGATTATTCTTGTGGCTTTATCACATGCACCCAATAATCTTATAAATTTCATCCTACATTGTTATTGTTATCAGGCTGGTAGATCATTTCCACTATGTTTCTTCCACTATTTCTTATCTCCACCCAAATCAATTCTATATCCTGATCTCTTGAAATAAGGATATCCATAACTACTGCACAAATGCCATCCATCATTAACAGTGCTACCCTACCACTTTTACCCAAATTCCCATTCTTGAATGTCATGAAACCCTCAATACTCAGGACCCAATCCTTTTTATCATGCAGCCATATTCCTGCAATAGCTATTAGATTATACTCACTTATTTGTGCAGAATCAGTTCATTTAAATTATTATGAATGTGGTATGCATTCAGAAACAAGGCCTTTCATTTTGTATTTTTGTTGTCTTTGTAACACCGAGTCTTGACTGTTGCTGTATTCATAGATTTCTTCTCTCACTCATTTTCTGTCATTTTCTGACTTTCATTTCCCACATGTTGCTGTCTCGCCAACACCGATTTATTATACCTACCCATGCATAATCTCTCAGCCCCATTGTTTACTTTAAAGTCTTTCCTATTTCTTTAGTTTTATTAGAACTCTCTTACTAGCACAGTTCAGTACAGACCATCCCAACAAGACAGCTTGCTTTTCCCCAGTACTGATATCAATGACCCAAGAGCCAGAACCCACTCTTCATCACCAATATCTGAGACATGTATTAATTACATAAATCTTATGTGTCCTCTGGCAGTTGGCATGTGGCTCAGGCAATAATCCAAGAATTCAATTTGGTGCCAAGTTCCTCATACTGTCTATTCAGGACTAATTTCCTTGTTATAGGTTTCCTTATTTGTATTTGTTTGGTTCATGACAACTGGATTCATCCTATCGAACACAAAATTATCGTCCAGCTGTGAACAGATGTTGCAAACCCACACTCTTGGCTGCACAGAAATAAGTTTTTAACCTCTCATTATTCTATCCACTATTACCATTACATTCATTTCTACTTCCCTGATTGAATGGTATTATGAACAAGATGCCATTGTCAATCCTTTCCTCCTCCTCACAGACCTTGCTTTCATTCACAATGGAAGAACCTCAAAATTATTCATTCAATGCAAGGGTTGAGGATCTCACACGACACTGTTCTCTGAGTGCATACCAGTTTGTTCATGGTCACACCTCATTGTCTCTTTCTGCAGATAAAATCAATTCAGGCAGCATCCGAGGAGCAGTAAAATCGACGTTTCGGGCAAAAGCCCTCCATCAGGAATAAAGGCAGAGAGCCTGAAACGTGGAGTGATAAGCTAGAGAAGGGTGGGGGTGGGGAGAAAGTAGCATAGAGTACAATGGGTGAGTGGGGGAGGGGATGAAGGTGATAGGTCAGGGAGGAGGGTGGAGTGGATAGGTGGAAAAGAAGATAGGCAGGTAGGACAATTCATGGGGACAGTGCTGATCTGGAAGTTTGGAACTAGAGTGAGGTGGGGAAGGGGAAATGAGGAAACTGTTGAAGTCCACATTGATGCCCTGGGGTTGAAGTGTTCCGAGGCGGAAGATGAGGCATTCTTCCTCCAGGCGTCTGGTGGTGAGGGAGTGGCGGTGAAGGAGGCCCAGGACCTCCATGTCCTCGGCAGAGTGGGAGGGGTAGTTGAAGTGTTGGGCCACGGGGCGGTGTGGTTGATTGGTTCGGCTGTCCTGGAGATGTTCCCTAAAGTGCTCTGCTAGGAGGCACCCAGTCTCCCCAATGTAGAGGAGACTGCATCGGGAGCAACGGATACAATAAATGATATTAGTGGATGTGCAAGTAAAACTTTGATGGATGTGGAAGGCCTTGGATAGAGGTGAGGGAGGAGGTGTGGGCGCAGGTTTTACAGTTTGTGTGGTGGCAGGGGAAAGTGCCAGGATGGGAGGGTGGGTTGTTTAGGGGTGTGGACCTGACCAGGTAGTCACGGAGGGAATGGTCTTTGCGGAAGGCAGAAAGGGGTGGGGAGGGAAATATATCATTGGTGGTGGGGTCTTTTTGGAGGTGGCGGAAATGTCGGCAGATGATTTGGTTTATGCGAAGGTTGGTAGGGTGGAAGGTGAGCACCAGGGGGTTCTGTCCTTGTTACGGTTGGAGGGGTGGGGTCTGAGGGTGGAGGTGCAGGATGTAGACGAGATGCGTTGGAGGGCATCTTTAACCACGTGGGAAGGGAAATTGCAATCTCTAAAGAAGGAGGCCATCTGGTGTGTTCTGTGGTGGAACTGGTCCTCCTGGGAGCAGATATGGCGGAGGCGGAGGAAATGGGAATACAGGATGGCATTTTTACAAGAGGTAGGCTTGGAAGAGGTGTAATCCAGGTAGCTGTGGGAGTCAGTGGGTTTGTAAAAAATGTCAGTGTCAAGTCGGTCGTCATTAATGGAGATGGAGAGGTCCAGGAAGGGGAGGGAAGTGTCAGAGATGGTCCAGGTAAATTTAAGGTCAGGGTGGAATGTGTTGGTGAAGTTGATGAATTGCTCAACCTCCTCACGGGAGCACGAGGTGGTGCCAATGCAGTCATCAATGTAGCGGAGGAAGAGGTGGGGAGTGGTGCCGGTGTAATTACAGAATAACGACTGTTCTACGTAGCCAACAAAGAGACAGGCATAGCTGGGGCCCATACGTGTGCCCATGGCTACCCCTTTGGTCTGGAGGAAGTGGGAGGATTCAAAGGAGAAATTGTTAAGGGTGAGGACCAGTTCGGCCAAACGAATGAGAGTGTCAGTGGAAGGGTACTGTTGGGGACGTTGGGAGAGGAAAGACGGAGGGCTTGGAGGCCCTGGTCATGGCGAATGGAGGTGTAGAGGGATTGGATATCCATGGTGAAGATGAGGCGTCGGGGGCCGGGTAAACGGACGTCTTGGAGGAGGTGGAGGGCTTGGGTGGAGTCTCGAACGTATGTGGAGAGTTCCTGGACTAGGGGGAATAGGACAGTGTCGAGGTAGGTAGAGATGAGTTCAGTGGGGCAGGAGCATGCTGAGACAATGGGTCGGCCAGGGTGGTCAGGCTTGTGGATTTTGGGAAGGGGGTAGAACCGGGCAGTGCGGGGTTCCCGTACTATGAGGTTGGAAGCTGTGGGTGGGAGATCTCTTGAGGTGATGAGGTTCTGTATGAGCTGGGAGATGGTGGTTTGGTGATGGGGTGGGGTCACGGTCGAGGGGGCAGTAGGAAGAGGTGTCCTTGAGTTGATGTTTGGCTTCAGTGGTGTAGAGGTCAGTTCGCCAGACTACCACTGCGCCCCCTTTATCTGCTGGCTTGATGGTAAGGTTGGGATTGGAGCAGAGAGATTGGAGGGCTGCGCGTTGTGAGGGTGAGAGGTTGGAGTGGGGGAAGGGGGGGGTAGACCGGTTGAGGCGGTTAATCTCCCGGCGGCAGTTGGAAATGAAGAGGCCGAGGGCAGGTAATAGGCCAGCGCGGGGTGTCCAGGTGGATGCAGTGTGTTGGAGGTGGGCGAAGGGGTCCTCGGAAGGTGGGTGGGAGTCCTGATTGTGAAAGTAAGCTCGGAGGCGGAGGCGGCGGAAGAAGTGTTCGATACATGCCGTGACGTCAAACACTTCTTCCGCCGACTCCGCCTTCGAGCTTAGTTTCACAATCAGGACTCCCGCCCACCTTCCAAGGACCCCTTCGCCCACCTCCAACACACTGCATCCACCTGGACACCCCGCGCTGGCCTATTTCCTGCCCTTGACCTCTTCATTTCCAACTGCTGCCGGGACATTAACTGCCTCAACCTGTCTACCCCCTTCCCCCACTCCAACCTCTCACCCTCACAACGCGCAGCCCTCCAATCCTTCTGCTCCAATCCCAACCTCACCATCAAGCCAGCGGATAAAGGCGGCGAAGTGGTAGTCTGGCGCACTGACCTCTACACCACTGAAGCCAAACGCCAACTCGAGGACACCTCTTCCTACCGCCCCCTCGACCATGACCCCATCCCCATCACCAAACCATCATCTCCCAGACCATACAGAACCTCATCACCTCAGGAGATCTCCCACCCACAGCTTCCAACCTCATAGTCCAGGAACCCCGCACTGCCCGGTTCTACCTCCTTCCCCAGATCCACAAGCCTGACCGCCCTGGCCGACCCATTGTCTCAGCATGCTCCTGCCCCACTGAACTCATCTCTACCTACCTAGACACTGTCCTATCCCCTCTAATCCAGGAACTCCCCACATACGTTCGAGACTCCACCCAAGCCCTCCACCTCCTCCAAGACGTCCGTTTACCCGGCCCCCAACGCCTCATCTTCACCCTGGATATCCAATCCCGCTACACCTCCATCCGCCATGAGCAGGGCCTCCAAGCCCTCCGTTTTTTCCTCTCCAGACGTCCCCAACAGTACCCTTCCACCGACACTCTCATTCGTTTGGCCGAACTGGTCCTCAGCCTTAACAATTTCTCCTTTGAATCCTCCCACTTCCTCCAGACCAAAGGGGTAGCCATGGGCACACGTATGGGCCCCAGCTATGCCTGTCTCTTTGTTGGCTACGTAGAGCAGTTGATCTTCCGTAATTACACCGGCACCACTCCCCACCTCTTCCTCCGCTACATTGATGACTGCATTGGCGCCACCTCGTGCCCCCACGAGGAGGTTGAGCAATTCATCAACTTCACCAACACATTCCACCCTGACCTTAAATTTACCTGGACCATCTCTGACACTTCCCTCCCCTTCCTGGACCTCTCCATCTCCATTAATGACAACCGACTTGACACTGACATTTTTTACAAACCCACCGACTCCCACAGCTACCTGGATTACACCTCTTCTCAGCCTACCTCTTGCAAAAATGTCATCCTGTATTCCCAATTCCTCCGCCTCCGCTGGATCTGCTCCTAGGAGGACCAGTTCCATCACAGAACACACCAGATGGCCTCCTTCTTTAGAGACCGCAATTTCCCTTCCCACGTGGTTAAAGATGCCCTCCAACGCATCTCATCCACATCCTGCACTTCCGCCCTCAGACCCCACCCCTCCAACCGTAACAAGGACAGAACCCCCCTGGTGCTCACCCTCCACCCTACCAACCTTCGCATAAACCAAATCATTCGCCAACATTTCCGCCACCTCCACAAAGACCCCACCACCAGGGATATATTTCCCTCCCCACCCCTTTCCACCTTCCGCAAAGACTGTTCCCTCCGTGACTACTTGGTCAGGTCCACGGCCCCTTACAACCCACCCTCCCATCCTGGCACCTTTCCCTGCCACCGCAGGAACTGCAAAACCTGTGCCCACACCTCCATCCACGGCTCTAATGGAGCCTTCCACATCCATCAAAGTTTTACCTGCACATCCACTAATATCATTTATTGTATCCGTTGCTCCCGATGCAGTCTCCTCTACATTGGGGAGACTGGGTGCCTCCTAGCAGAGCACTTTAGGGAACAACTCCGGGACACCTGCACCAATCAACCACACCGCCCTGTGGCCCAACATTTCAAATCCCCCTCCTACTCTGCCCAGGACATGGAGATCCTGGGCCTCCTTCACTGCAGCTCCCTCACCACCAGACACCTGGAGGAAGAACGCCTCATACTTCTGCCTTGGAACACTTCAACCCCAGGGCATCAATGTGGACTTCAACAGTTTCCTCATTTCCCCTTCCCCCACCTCACCCTAGTTCCAAGCTTTCAGCTCAGCCCTGTACCCATGACTTGTCCGACCTGCCTATCTTCTTTTCCACCTATCCACTCCACCCTCTTTCATCCCCTCCCCCACTCACCTATTGTACTCTATGCTACTTTCTCCCCACCCGCACCCTCCTCTAGCTTATCTCTGCACGCTTCAGGCTCTCTGCCTTTATTCCTGATGAAGGGCTTTTGCCCGAAACGTCGATTTTACTGCTCCTCGGATGCTGCCTGAAGTGCTGTGCTCTTCCTGCACCACTAATCCAGAATCTGGTTTCCAGCATTTGCTGTTATTGTTTTTACCTTGCAGATAAAATCAGTCTGCTTTATTTTAAATGGCGAAATTGACCCCTGGAGCAAAGTGTTCATGTATCTCTTCACCTGCCTGATATGTTGCAATATCTCAAATCAGCGTCAATAACTTGGAGATGGATTTCCCATCGTTTTAGACATTCAAAATGGTTGTGTTTACCCTGAATCACCTTTTATTTCAGAAGCTTTTACATTCCACATCTCAAACACAATGCTTAACTTGCCATTATCTGTGTGTAAATTTGTTAAATGCGATTAATTAATGGAACCAATCATCCAAAATGCCTAACTATTTTAACCACAATTTTACTGTATCTATAAAATGCTGATAGCAGTTGAAACAATAGGTCTGTGCTCCTTAATGAAATGGGTAACTATCTTCAATATCTATTTGAATATTTTTCTACTTTTTAAATGATAAATCTTCCCTAAATTGAGTGTCCTAACTAGGCTATTTACATCGTTCCTTCACTGAACAATTGTTATCAGTTCACCATATTGCAAAAATGTTACTTTTGATTTTCATTTTGTATTTTAATACAAATTGGCTTTCTGGAGCTGAAGTGGTGCACTTCAAAAGGTGAAGAGATGCAGAGGTAGACTTCCTTGACTCACTTCACCAAATTCCCACAGAACCAAAACCACTTCCATTCTGCGTAAGCTGCACTTAGTGCTCAAAGTCAGAGTCTTTCAAATTAATGATTTCTTATAAACTAGTGCTTGGTGAATTAATAACAGTTTATCAGATACCACAGCGCACAAGGAAACACACACCTGAACTTCTTAGCATTTCAAAAGAGACAAAGCCTGACATCATCAATCAATATCAATTTGTTATCTTCTTACAACTTCCAAATAAACTTTACACTGTATATATTAACTAAATCCCGACCATCCCGTTTTTAAAAACACTGAAACATTTTGTTCAGTCCAGTTCTCGTCACTTATCAAAACATAAAGTTTCACTAAATTTCTAACTTCAACTGAAGGAATACACACGTTTGAAATATGGATGTTTATTGATTTCAATCCTATTTTACAAGCCCCTGGGCCCCTTAATAAACGTTCTATGGCCTCAGAGTGTTGTTTTCAATCTCAGAACAGTGATCTTGTTTATCTTTGAAAAAACCTCAGCCTGACAATTGGGTAAAGCAAAAAGTACTTTGCCATTTATTCCAATTAACAACATCTGCTATCAAAAATCTAAACACAAATTTAATTTCAAGTACAGTTAAGTCAGTCAAGAATATTACTATTTCTTAGGCTGCATAAAAAGCTAACAAAATTGTAGTTCTTAACATTCATTGTTGATACTTTGTCACTATTCAGCACACTAAGATATCATTCTAAATTTTCTATTAAGAGTGTTGTTTATACTCAAATTATTAGACATGCGTATTGCACTGATATATAGATGCACGTTCTTGCAGTTAATTTTCCGAGGTGAGGATATCAGCATGGATTGAAGTGCAGGAAACACTCTCGAAATGGATGTATAAAGATGCATGTTACTCAAATGAAGTTATTAGAATAGGAAGACAAATTATGAAAGGTTCAGAAGAAACCTATTACTGTAATAGCTATTGCTGAAGTTGAATGTGTGGAGACTACATTCCTATATTTATGAACTATGTGAAAAACTAGGAGATACTGAATTCTTTGAACCAATGGACTCCTTGGAGATCAGGTCAACAGTTTACTGTAGGCTGTGATTTGATTTTGTCAACAGGTAATCCTGTAAAAAGAGGTAATATATCATTTTTTTCTTTTATTTCTCAGGCCATTGGCTAATAAGAGTGATTTTTTTCTGCCTTTCCTAAAATATCACCTTTGCAGGGTTTTTGTAGTCTTTTGAGGATGTGTTTGTTTAGTGTTTAAAAAGAGATATCATTCTAGTTCCAATCTATAGCTTGAATATTAACCAGAACTGCCCCACTTCTATTTTTTGAAATGAGATTCATGTTAGAATAAACAGAAGAAATTTGAGTTCATTAAAATGAAGTGGTGAAAATCTCTTTTATTTTGGATAATGTAATGATTCATTGAGATAGTGCATTGATAATCAAGCCCCACTATTCTTGCAATTGTTACAAATGTGAAAATTTGATTAAACCACAAAATCGCCCCAATTATACCAAACTGTCTAATTCAAGTTAAAATAATTCGCACACTCGGTTTGTCTTATTAACAAAACCATAATAATTTATTGTAATCAAACAGTTTTAATCAATGACAAAAAGTTGACAAGATTAACTATTATTCTATAATCATAAAACTTAAACTTTATCTGTTCTAATATTTCCCATTCCAACATCCAGACAAACAGACACAAATATTATCAGTGGACAAAATCAAAATCAGAAAAACACAGTTTGATAGCATGAGTTTTTAGACTGCAACTGACAATGATTGTTTTAATTTTGGTTTCTTTTGTTTTCTTCCAATTTTTTTACCTTATGACACGACCTTAGGATACATCAATTCACAGTCTTTAGTCGCCACTCTAGAATTCACCCTTTCAGTATCTCTGAAGGTGGTTTTGCCTTTCTCTTTTCAAGAGGTGATTTGTAGTGATAGTGACTTAGAGGAAAGGTGAGGGAAAGTAACACACTATCACAGATTATTTTTTCACTCCCCACATTGAAGGGAGAGAGAGAGAGAGAGATGGATTCTTTCTCCACGCAGGCTGAATGTTTTTACCATCTGGTCAGCATATGAGGCTGTAGCCAGCTGTTTAGGAACCAATCAGGAGGTTGTTACTGTTCTAAGCTCCTATGAGCCCAATCAAAATACTGTCGCTGGATAGCTTTAACCTGATCACATTTAGGTGGAGCTGGTTTGGTTCAACTGCTCCCTCCTTGACCCTGCTCTGATAAAGCAGCATTGTATATACAATTCACAGTTTGGTCCAGTAACTTGTTTTAAACCATCTTGCTCAGTTTCCTTGATTTAAAGCAGTACATTTCCCATTTTTAATGCACAGTCTAGACCAAGGTCTTTACACAAGCAGCACAAAAGGGAAATGAATGATTATTTTGGTGGTTAAATCAAGGCATTTATATTAATGTTATGCCTCGTGGAATAATGGGGCTTAATCACCTGTGCATTCCTCCTGTCCTAGTTGTAAGAAATAATGTGGGACGAAGAATCATAAGATATCAAATCTGCAGTAAGTGGCAGCCTGCATTGTATCAGATGAACTGGACCTTGTAAACATATAGCTCCATGATACAACCATATGCCAGGTGCACATAAGCCTGCAAGTATTATTCGGTGACAGTGACTGATCAGGATATATTCCTTATTTATTGAAAGTGGGTAGTATATGGTAATTGTTATGTTGTAGTTGAGTCTATTATTCCAACATTCTATGGGAATTGAGGATCCATCCAAAGTTATTCTCTCAGAAGCATATGCAATTCTGTTCAAAATTACAGATATACAGACTCTAGCGTATGGTCATAGAATACTTCTTGTCCAGTCTAACCTATCTGTAAACTATCTATTAGGGCTATGTTAATTTTTCCCAGATTTCCTGCGTAATGAAATTCGTATTAAGAAATCCGCTGGTGACAGTTATAATGCCTGTACAAAAAAAAATCAACACCTGAGTAGCCAGTGACAAGCAGTGCCTTTATTCCTTGTTAATTTTTTTTAGAGCTTCTGACACTCCTGTTTTTATCACACTCCTTTTTTGTTTCTTTTTTTTCTTACCCCCCCACTCACACACACTACCGCTGTGTATAAGTGTAAGACACGGGGAAAGACATAAGGTGTACAAATCTTTATTCAATTTCCACCACCAGGAAGAAAAGAAACACCCAAGTGGCCAGTGACAAGCAGTGCCTTTATTCCCTGTTAATTTTTTTCTTTCTTTTTTTTCTTTTCTTTTTTCTTTTTTTTTCTTTTTTCTTTTTCTTTGTTTTTCTTATTTAACCCCCACACTACCGCCTAACTGCGGTAGTGCTTATTTTTTCCCCAGCACCCATGGTGTGTGTGTGTGCAGGTGTGAAACACAGTGAAAGACACAAAGTGCATGAATCTTCATTCAATTTCCACCACCAGGAAGGTAGGAAAACACCCGAGTGGCCAGTGACAAGCACTGCCCTTCACATCAAAGGGCAATGCTGTGTGAATCCCCTGGTTATTTTTTTTTTCTCCTTTTTTTTGTTTTTTTTTTCTTTTTCTCTTTTTTTTTCCTTTTTTTTTCTAACCCCCACACTACCGCTTAACTGCGGTAGTGCTTATTTTACCCCAGCACCCATGGTGTGTGTGTGTAGGTGTGAGACACAGTGAAGGACACAAAGTGCACGAATCTTTATTCAATTTCCACCACCAGGAAGATAGGAAAAACACCCGAGTGGCCAGTGACAAGCAAAGCCCTTCAAACCAAAGGGCAATGCTTTATTCCCTGTTAATTTTTTGTTTTTTCTTTTTTTTTTTCTTTTCTTTTTTTTTTCTTCTTTTTTTTTATTTTTTTTTTCCTTTTTAACCCCCACACTACCGCCTAAGTGCGGTAGTGCTTATTTTTTCCCCAGCACCCATGGTGTGTGTGTGCAGGTGTGAGACACAGTGAAAGACACAAAGTGTACGAATCTTTATTCAATTTCCACCACCAGGAAGATATGAAAAACACCCAAGTGGCCAGTGACAAGCAAAGCCCTTCAAACCAAAGGGCAATGCTTTATTCCCTGTTAATTTTTTTTTTTTTTTTTTTTTCTTCTTTCTTTTAATTTAACCCCCACACTACCGCCTAAGTGCGGTAGTGCTTATTTTTATTCCCCAGCACCCATGGTGTGTGTGTGCAGGTGTGAGACACAGTGAAAGACACAAAGTGTACGAATCTTTATTCAATTTCCACCACCAGGAAGATAGGAAAGACACCCAAGTGGCCAGTGACAAGCAAAGCCCTTCAAACCAAAGGGCAATGCTTTATTCCCTGTTAATATTGGTTGGCCAGACTTTCCTGATTGGCCCGGGTTAAGAACCCTAATCAAGGATCTCATAGTCAACAAGATCCACCTGGTCCCAATCATGACAATATACTTCTAAGCAATGGATATTAATCAATTGGGGAGAGAAGATCTGTCATAATCCTACTGAATTGAGGAACAATCTCAAAGGGACAAATAGCCTACTCTGGCTTGTATGTTCTAATGCACTTACTATAAACCAGCCTTGAGAATGGGAATCTAGCCTTGAGAATGGGAATCTAAAATGGTATGCAGGATGGGTCTAACTTCAATGTGTTAGCTATTTCTGTTTATGGTGTTTCTGTCTATAGTGTTGTCAACTTATAGAAATATGTCCAATGTATAAGTAACATGAGATTTAAATGCATGGACAGACTGAAGATCATGAAGCAATGTTTATTTATGCCACTGGCATTTAATCTTTACAAATATGAAGGGAAATTAAGATTAAATTAAGAAAAAGGGAATATTTGCAAAATAAAATTAAGCCTGTTGTTCACATTGGCTTGAAGAAATCCTTTGGCTGTCTCTTCATGAGCTTCTTTCTGACAATGATACCCTTTCATCAACCCTTTTGTTCACTCAACTGTACTCATTTTACCGCTCAGTGCCCTCACTCACAGTCAGCACCATCTGCTGCTGGAGATGTCATATCACACAAAATCTGCCTAAATTCCTGGTAATGGATATTATCACTTTCTGCTTATGGTGTCATGGTGACTCAGTGGTTAGAACTGCTGCCTCACAGTATCAGGGATCCAGGTTTGATTCCAACTTCAGGCGTCTGTGTATGGAATTTGCACATGCTCCCAGTGTCTGCCTGGATTTCCTCCGGGTGCTTTGGTTTCCTCCCACAGTCCAAAGATGTGCACTTTAGGTGGAGTGGACATGCTAAATTGCACATAGTGTCCAGGTATGTGCAGCTTGGATGGGTTAGCCATGGGAAATGCAGGATAACAGGGATAGGGTAGGGAGTTGGGTCTGGGTGGGATGCTGTTTTGAGAGTTGGTGTGGGACTTATTGGGCAAAATTGCTGCTTCCACATTGTAGGGATTCCATGGTTCTACACAAATGCAGTGTCCCTTATGAGCAAATTTATGTCAGGAGTTAAACTAGCAGTTTAGTTATTTCACGGTGCTCAGATTTTGTTCAAAGATTTTGGAGAAGTTTAAAATATTGGGGATTATGTGAAAAGACTATTGACAGAAACTGTACTCTTATTTCTGAGAATATGATTTGCCTTAAAGCAGAAACTGTCATAAAACCATAACACCACAGGAAGTAGGCCACTCAGCCTCTCAAGGCCCACCATTCAATAAGATCATGGCTGATTTGACATTCCTGCCTTCTCGGCAATCCTTGATTCCCCTACAGATCCTTTGCTTCTGCAGAATTGTAAAGCTGTTGGCTATTCATGTCATTGGGATAAAATTTAGAGTATTTATAAAAAAGTGTAGTACATATTGTCAACCATAGAAAATAGTAATGTTCACTCACTTGAAAAGGTAGAACAAAAACAGCATTTCCACAGAGCATATGTACTAATTAAGAGATGTTCTTTGACTTCACTTGACCCATACCATTCAATTATTGATGTATGCATTGAGTCAGGGAAAAAAATTATACAGGGAAGTTAATTAAAACAAAATAAGATCATATTAAGTGGAGAAAAAAAATTTAAAATGTATTAACGCTTGTCTCAATGACAAGTAAGATCATTATGCCTGAGGTGGCGAGAAGGACCAAGGAACTAATAGCTAAGTAATTTCATTTTCAGCAGTTAATAGTGTCAGATATAGAAACATGAACAATCTTTAAACAGTTCCATGATTGGATTCTGTGATACTAATGTGGTAGACGAGATGTTACCATTTGCATTTCAGTGATGAGGATATTGAGTTCACAACAATATATTGAAATGAAATTAATTTATGATTGTATATTTACTAGACCTCCTTCCATAACATTAATAAGAGATGTGTTTGGGATTTTAAAAAGAATAGCAATATACTCTTCTGCCAGGTATCTATTAAAATGAAGCAAACAAATAATTTATAAAATGATCCATAGTATTTCAAATTCTCACAGATTTGTTTGAGCTTCTGACAAGAATGTAACACATCACAGCAGCTCTTGAGGGAGGGGTCAATCAGGTGAGACAGAATATATCTGTTCCTGGATCTTCTAAGAATGGAAAATTATGGATACTGCACTTACAAAGTTTTGTAAAATAGACTGCAACATGTAAACGATAGTAAATGTTACTCCAAGGCTAAAGTCCTAATACTTCAGTCAACAGTATACATAATAGCTGTCTGTCAGGTTTCTATTATCAAAGTCTGGGGGCACTTTATTTGACAAGACACAACAGCACAACTGCTAGTACACCCATTCATGACTACTAGGTGCATACACCCACACACATGTCTACTAGGGCCAGGTTTTGAAGTAATTACTGGGTTTGCTATAGTGATAGTAATTTATCTTGAAAACATCAATGCCAGGTTACAGCTGATGTCCAATTTATATTTGCAGCCTCCTACAGTCTAGAATGTTCAATTGTAATATTTAAATTGTAAGGTATTAGAAAACACATTCAATTATACCCATAAAATGTAATAAAATTGTTCATAACTAAATATTAAAGGCTGAAATCTCCTTGCAAGTGAAAGCTCATACACAAAGCTCAAAGCAATTTTGTACATATGAAGATCAGTCATATGAGCCACAGTTGGAACTCAGCATGATGCATAATTAAATGATTCCTCATCCATTTTGTTAGAGCACAGAAAGTGCTGACCAGAGCTAATATGCACCAAAATCATGTCATTTTATTTATGGTGGAGAAAAAAATGTTAAATGTTGCATCTATACCTGCATATATCAACCTGATCAATGTATCTGCTCTGCTGTTGTATTGACTAAGCAGGCTGGTAGTGTTATTTTGATTTAGTTGAGATCACTCTTATTTCCTCGTAAAATTTTGGATTAAGCCCCAAATTAAGATTTGTGATTCTAATGGGAAGGGTGCATACTGCCAAAAGCAGATCAGCAATGATTAGTGTGATGGTAGGAAGAGTGTTCCAGCTTCAACTACTTCCACGTAAGGATAGTTTTGCTTATAAAAAAGTACTTATGTGTAGCCTTTTTTTGTTGCATTCAGTTTAGAAACTACTTAATACATCCTGATGGGATCTGAAGAATTAGACAGGAGCATGTGGAAAAAATGGAAAAGAATAAAGGGTTTAAGCAACAGGGTGTCAAAACATTATGAGGTCATAGCATTGGTCCCAGTTATGCCTACCTCTTTGTGGGGTACATGGAACATTCCTTTTCCAGTTCTATTCTGATCCACACCCACAAATGTTTCTCCAATATATCGGTGCTGCTTCTCTTTCTTGTCTAGAATTGGAAAAGTTCATCAATTTTGCTTACAATTTCCACCCTGCCCTCACTGTCACCTGGTCTATTTCTGACTCCTCCCTTCCCTTCTTTGACATCTCTGTTTCCATTTGTGAGGATAGACTGGCCACTAATATCCAATATAAATCTATCAACTCCCAATACATCCTCACACCCTGCTTCCTGCCTCCCATTCCATTCTCCCAGTTCCTCTGGCTCTGTCGCAGATATTCTGATGAGGCCATCTTCAGCAAGGGGGCCTCTGAAATGTCTACCTTTTTCCTCAACCAAGGAGGCCCCAGCACTGTTGTCACAGGGCCCTCAGCTGGATCTCCACACTTCCACCCTCACCCCCTCTCTACCCTCCTGCAACAGTGATAGGGTTCCTTTGTCCTTACCTACCACTCCACCAACATCCACATTCAGAAGCTCATCAGCTGCCATTTCCACAACCTGCAGTGAGATGCCACCATCAGACACATATGTCTCTCCCCTCCCCTGTTCACCTTCTGCAGAGACTGTTCTCTCCTGGTCACCCTGATCCACTCTTCCTTCACTCTTGATAACACCCTGCAACACCCAAAGGTGTAATACCTGCCCATTTACCTCCTCCCTCCTCAGTATCCGAGGGTCCAAACATAACTTCCAGGTGAAGCAGCACTTTACCTGTACTTCACACAATCTAGTCTACTGCATTTGCAGCTCACAATGTGCTCTCCTGTACGTTGGGAAATGGAGCATTTCCACTCCGCAGAACATCTACGTTCTACCCACAAAAAAAGACCCTGAGCTTCCAGTTGCCTTCCACTTTAACACATCACCCTGTTCTCTGGCCAACATCTCTGTCTCAGGCTTGCTGCAGCACTCCAGAGTAGCTCAGCGCAAGATGGAAAAATAACACCTCCTTTTCAAACTTGGGGACCTTGCAGTCCTCCGGACTAAACATCGGGTTCAATAATTTTACGGCCCGAACTCTCCCATTTTCTAGCCCCCGAACACACACACAGCCTGCCATTACACTCTGCCTATTGTTAGCCACTAACAGATTCCATTAACAGTTATTCACCCTCCCAGCCAGATCATTATCACTCCTTTGTCTGTCCAACTGTTCTTCTCTCTCTTTGGGCTCTATCCCCACCTATCATTTACTCTTTAACCCCTTCCACCACCCTATCATCTACACATAAACCAACATTTGCCTCGCTACCATCAATTCTGAGGAAGAGTCATTGGACCCGAAGTGTTTCTTTTCATAGATGCTGCCAGACCTACTGAGCTTTTGCAGCAGCTTCTGTTTTTGTTTCTGATTTACAGCATCCACAATTTTTTCAGTTTTTGTTTTGTCTTCTGCTGCATCTACCTGCATCTTCGCTCCTACAAGGAAGAAATCTGTGGGAACATCCAAAACCTTCACTGGAAATTGTCTTACTGGATTCTCATTCATTTGAAATAATACCCATTTTTCAAAAAAAATGTTGGTCTTAATTATAACTTTCTTTTCCCTTTCTTGTATATCCTATAAATATGTATGTCTTGTCAAAATGTATCCCTGGAATTGAATGGTTTAATAAACCATCCATTTCTTTTCAATCCTAAACAGAAGGTTGTGCAAAATCTTTTCAGATTTTGTGACCTGGACAATGGAGAAATATGTTGCAGAATTGAAGAAGTAGTTTGGTATGGCTAATCTTGAAGTCAGGTGTCTCTCACTCTAACTCTCATACCTTTGCTGAGTTGTCTGTTGGGTTACTTCTTGATAAATGCCTGACTGACTGTTCTATTTGCCTCAGTAACTGTCAACATCTTATTTTACTGAATGGGCCAAAGATGTTAGGTGTTGAGAAAACTCAACATGGAAATCAGAGCGGCTACCAGACGAATTCAGCTCACCATGTGCACCAAAGGACCACCATGAGGCAAATGATTAAACTTCATTCAGGACACTGGCTTTAAGCCATTGGCCCTTCCTCCATGAGAAAGGAGCCTGTATGGCCACGCTATTGATATTCACAATTTAAACACAGGCATCGCAATGATGTTGACAGCAATGACATTAAAAAGGGTCAATGCTGACCAAAGGGATGAACTAAAATTCCTACAACTTGGAGTGCTGTAAGAGCTGCACATTGTCACTTCATTTTCTGTCATGTTAAAGAAAATAATGATCTGTACTGAATGCAGTGAGAAGTCGATTGATGTGTCTCTGTGATGGGAAGGTTTTCGGAATGCAACATACACTCCTTTTTTCATTAAATGTACTGGTCATTCTGCCAGTGTGATGCCTTCACCAAGTTGCTGCACACACTGAATCTGCATGAATGGCAGAGACATGGCCCTTGTTATCAGAGTGCAACATGTCTCACAGTGTGGGGAAATGAATTCAGCATCTCATCTGTAGTATATGCCCGCCATTGACTCTTTCAAGAGCTAAGAAACTCACTTGCTCCGTGTGCTCCCGATGTAAGTAATTTCCAACTTGTGTGTTGTACCCTGTCACTGGAGGGACATTGGTTGCTGTGACTCCCTTCCTAAGGACGTGAAGGCAGATGCACAAGGACCAGAGTCGAAGGCAAGCCAAGCAGCAGCAGCAGGCTGCCATGGAGTCTCACACTCAGCTCAGGGAGAGGACGCAATGGCAAGGTTCAACAGGAACTGCATGATATACAGATGGCCCACTCAATTTTCTATGGATGAGCAAGATATAGTATCAATGCAGAATCCCGCCTCAGACGACTGACTGTGTGGAGTTTGCACGTTCTCCCCGTGTCTGCGTGGGTTTCCTCCGGGTGCTCCGGTTTCCTCCCACACTCCTAAAGATGTGCAGGCCAGGTGAATTGGCCATGCTAAATTGCCCGTAGTGTTAGATAAGGGGTAGATCTAGATGTAGGGGTAGGGGTAGGGGTATGGGTGGGTTACGCTTCGGCGGGGCGGTGTGGACTTGTTGGGCCGAAGGGCCTGTTTCCACACTGTAAGTAATCTAATCTAATCTAATCTAATCTAATCTAATCTAATCTAATCCTGACATCCTGGGACACTGCAACTGAAAAACATTGGATGCTGGAATGGAACACGGAGGCTGCAGAAATGGGAGACCATTAGTGTCTCTGAAGGAGGCAACCACTTTGAACTTCTTTCCTACAATCTTCTTCCATGAAGTTATAGGTGACCTGTGTGGGATCTCTCAGTCGTTCACCCACAAATGTGTCAGGACAGTGGCCATCTGTTCAGGATTGCACTTGTTCATATTGCTCCCTGATAACAAAGTCTGACTGCAGCCTGGACAGAAGCATTCATAAACATAGCTAGCATGCCCCCCAGGTGCAGAGTGCCACATGGTACTGAGATGGCAGCATTGCAATGCTGCAGAATTCATCAGTAGAAATGAGTTCCATTCAATTAATGTTCAGCTGATCCATGACTACAGTTCCCACTTTGGGGAGGTATGTGTCTGCTACCTTGGCATCTGTTGTGACCCTAACACCCTGGAGCACTCTCATGGACCTGGAGTGTTTGAGGGTCTAGGTGTCTTACAAGGCTGGTTACTTGGGAGAAAAAGGGTAGCCACTATGACCATGCCTCATTCCTCCAAGTGCAACCCCCTAATTCTGCGGCGTATAGATATAATGTAACACCACCCATCCCTCGAGCTTTGCCTTGGTGGAGCAGGGACCTGGTGATTGGACTGGTCCATGTGGCCTTCCAGTAAATTCCAGACAGTGTGTACACACGTCTTCCTAAAATGCAATGCTGTGCACAATTGGAGCAGACAACAAGTCAATCTGATAGCTGCTGAGGAACTGATGGAAGGGAACAATCTTCTGAGAAGGAGAAGGAGGACACTGCGGAGGAGTCTCCTTGCCCATGACAGAGCTCAACTGCATCAGGCACTACAAACCAGGCAGGATCCCACTGACAGATGCTTCCAGTAGGTGAGAACTCAATGCAGTTCAATTGGAATGTAACATAATTGTTGGTCATGATGTTAAAATCTGGTTTGCATTGTGGGGCAAACTGCAATCTCTACTGGTTTTGTTTGTGTTCACCTTTACTGACTATAAATAAAAGCTCATGTTTAGAATTGACTGATTGCTTGCCTACATGTGATGTTCTCCCACTGGACAATGACAAACTGCAGATCTATCGGAGACACAGGGGACAGGGTAGCACTGACTTAGAGGGTGTTTGCGTGGCATGTAGCTAGACAAGAAAGAGCCTGATGAAGGGCTTTTGCCTGAAACATTGATTTTCCTGGTCCTCGGGTACTGCCTGACCTGCTGTGGTTTTCCAGCACCACTCTTTACTCTGATCTCCAGCATCTGCAGTCCTCACTTTCGCCTCGATAAAATGTGTGGTCTGGTGGTAAAGCAGACAACTAGGGTGAGAAAGAAATGGCTGTATGTGTGAGGGGCCATAGGCTATGTCGCCAATGTGCCACGAGTGACATTACATTGTGGCTGCTGTTCCAATACTTTGTTGGTTTGACAATACTTGTCCAGGTGTCTGAAAGCATTTTAAAGATGGTGCAGGCCCAAGAGATATCTGTATTATGGCAGACATCTGGAACTGTATGTGGTAAGATGGGACTGGAAACGAACATATGGGATGGAATGGGCAAGGTAGGTTGTTAATGCATCACATTTGGTAAGATAGAGTGAGAAAAGCCATTAAGCCTCATGGTGAAAATCCCTTAAAAAATTTGGTAGAACTCAGACTTTGCTAAAAAATGTAGATTCAGTCCTTCATTGAGTATCATTTCAAAAGTGGGGGAAACAGACCAGGGCTTATTTTGAAAAAGAAAGGAAAATAAGAAAAAAATAAAATTCAAAGTGCCCTCCACTGCAAGAGTTCACCTCTTCCTCTTGTCCATGACAATGCAGTGGCAATGACTGCATTACCTTCTGACTGGCTATTTTCTCTTCCTGGTACATTTGCAGCTCCCTGATTGATGAACTGCTCTAAACTAGAGTCAGTAGTCTGACCTCAGGAAATTTCCCTGTCCCCTATGAAAACAAATCATAGAATTACAGAAGCTTACAATACAGAAGGAGGCCACTTGACCCATCATGTCTGTACCTGCTCTGGAAAAAGCTATCCTGCTAATGCCATTCTCCAGCTTCCTCTAAATTCATCATTTTCAAATAAACATTCAGGTTTTTTTTTCAACCTCCCATGGAATCTGCTCCAAGCAATGTCCCAGGCAGCATATTCCAAATCCTAACAACTCTCTGAGTAAAAAAAGGTTCTTTTCATCTCAATCCTCGCTCTCTTACTGACAATCTTGAAGTTGCAACCCTCTAGTTACTGACATACCAACTAGTGGAAACAAAACATCCTCTTTGCCCTGTCAAAATTGTTCATAATTGTGAACACTTCAATAAGGTCACAACTTAATCTTCTCTGCTGCAAGGAAAATAAACCCAATGTCTCTAATCTTTCCTCATATCTAAAATCCCCTTTTCCTGGTAATGTTCTAGTAAATCTCCATCGAACTCTTTCCAGGGCTTCAACATCCTTTTTTTATTGTTTTACTTATTCAGTGCATCTGGTGAAATGCACTGATTTGGCTGCAATAAAGATCTCTCTAGAAGACAATTTTGATCAAGCTTAACACTGTAACCCTCTATATAATACAGTCTTTTATGAGCTCATCTGTCAATGTTCTAAGTTGACAATTATTAATGAGATTATGCAGGTCATTTAGAAAGAAATCATTAGTTCCCTGGCTCCTGCCAATTATATTTCAACTGGTCTACTATAGGATTTTACAGCAAATTAAACTAAGAATCAAATTCCTTCATGATTTCTTCACATTTGGCAGTTTCTTCTTCAGTCCCTGCCTAATCAGAATGGTGTCAGCATTGCTGTCAACTGCACACAACAGTACACTAACCTGATCATTGTCAGGCATCTGAAGCTGATGTGCATGGATTTCCCAGGGCCATCCATGTTGTCTAGTGGGTCAAGAAGAGATACGACTATTTTTCATCACCCTGTCCACTTCTGGTTGGCTGTTCTTAAACATAAGAAGATTTAATTGCTTTGATTATTGCTGTAGATTTTTTTATCAAATGTGTTGTGACAGGCCAATGCCTTTTCACTTCCATGCCTTCATCAATGTTAGCTGGGAAACTGCATTAAAGATGTGCAAGCCACTTACCATTATGTTTAAATATCACAACCGAGTTCTAGGTGTGTTCTTTACCATCATTATCACTGGATCTGTTTTTCCCTCTGATATCCTTATAAACTGTTCCATTTGGTCCTCCTCTCCCTTTGGCAACAGCATAAAAAAAATTTCCAGCTTTTTTTGCTCATTGATGGGATGTGGCATCGCTGGTTGAACAGCATTTATTCCTTGTCCCTAGTTGTTGTTGGGAAGATGGTGGTGAGCTGCCTTATTGAACTGCTCTGTCCACATACTGTAGGTTGACCTACAATAGCGTTACAGATGTAATTCCAGGATTTTGACCCAGCTACAGTGAAGGAATCGTGATATATTTCCAAAACAAAATGATGAAAAGCTTAGAGGGGATCCTGCAGGTGGTGGTGTCCCCATGTATTGGCTGCTCTTGTCTTTCTACAAGGAAGTAGCTGTTCGTTTGGAAGGTGCAGTCTAAGGACCTTTGGTGAATTTCTGCAGTGCACCTTGTAAATAGAATGTACTGACACTTCTGAGCATTGGTGGTGAAGGGAATGGATGCTTGTAGATATGGTGCCAATCAAGCAGGCTGCTTTGTCCTAGACGGTGTCAAGCTTCCTGAAGATTGCTACAGCATGACCCTTCTAGGCAAATGGGGAGTATTCCAATTCTGAAGAAGAATCACTGGATATGAAATGCTAACTCTGATTTCTCTCCATAGATGTTGCCACATCTGTGGAGCTTTTCCATTAATTTCTGATTTTTTTTCTGATTTCCAACATCGTTAGTTCTTTGGTTTTTTTGGGTTTTATTCCATCACAATTTGACTTGTAATTGTAGATGGTGGATAGGCTTTGGGGAGTCTGAGGTGAGTTAATCACTGCAGTATTACTAGTCTCTGAGCTGAACTTGTAGTCACTATGATTATATATTTAGTCTATTTCAGTTTTTGGTCAATAGTAATGCCCAAGATATTAATAGTGGGGGAAGTCAATGATTGTAACACCATTGAATGTCAAGGCCAGAAGTTAGATTGTCTCTTATTGGGGATGGCCATTGCCTGGCATTTGTGTGGCATGAATGTTACTTGGCACTTGTCAGCTCAATCCTAAATATTGTTCAGTTCCTGTCGTATTTGAATATGGATTGTTTCAGTCTTTGAGGAATGGCAAATGGTGAAGAATATTGTGCAATTGTTGGTGAAAATCCTTACAAATGACCTTATGATGGAGATCACTGATGAAGACATGAAGCAGGCACTACCCTGGGGAACTTCTGCCGAAGTGTCTTGGAGCTGAGATGACTGACCTCCAACAACTACAACCATTGTGCTGGAATACAATTCACCTGCTGCTGATGGCACACAATGCCTCATGGATGCCCAGTCTTGAGTTGCGAGATCGGTTTAAAGTCAGCCCCGTTTAGCATAATGATAGTGCCACAAAACAAGATGGAAGGTATTCTCACACTTTGTCTTGACAAGGACTCTTCAGTGGTCACTCTTATCAATACTGTCATGGATCAATGCATCTGCAGCCGGCAGATTGATGAGGGTGAGGTCAAGAGTTTTTCCCTCTAGTTGGTTCACTCACCCAGTCTCGCAGCTATGTCCTTGAGGACCTTACCACCTCAATCAATAGTACTGGTGCCTAGCTACACTTAGTGATAGATATTGAAATCTCCCAGCCAGTATACATTTTGTGCCATTGCAACCCTCAGTGCTTTCTTTAAGTGTTGTTCAACATGGAGGGAGGACAATACAAGTTAACTATCAGGAGAATTCCTTGTTCATGTTTAACCTGAACCCACGAGACTTCATAGAGTCCGGAGTCAGTGTTGAGGACTCCCATGACAATTCCATCCTGAGTGTATACCACTGTGCTGCCCATCCCCCCCAGAACAGGACATATCCAGGGATGGTGATGGTGGTGTCTGGGACATCTACTGTAAGGTATGATTCGGTGAATATGACAATGTCAGGCTGTTGCTTGACCAGTCTGTGAAAAAGCTCTCCTAATTTTGGCACTAGCCTCCAGATGTTGTCCACGAGAACTTTGCAGGAACAATAGGATTGTTTCTGCTGTTACCTTTTCTGATACATAGGTTGACACCAAGTGGTCTGTATAGTTTCATTTCTTTGTTGAGACTTTCTCATGACTGATATATCTGAGTGGTTTGCTCGGCCATTTCAGAAGGCAATTGAGAGTCAACCACATTGCAGTGGGTCTGGACTTACATGTAGGGCAGACCAGGTAAGGATGACAAACTTCTTTCCCTGAAAGACATTAGTGAACCAGATGGTCATCAGTAGATTCTTAATAATTTTAATTCAATTTAAACTCCATCATCTGCTGTGGTTGGATTTGAACACTGGTTCCCACGTTAAATTTCTGCATTAATAGCCAGTGATAACACCATTAAGACATTGCTTCTCTCACTCATATTGGATTTGAAATGTTAACTCTCTCCACAGTTGATGCCAGACCTGTGTTTATTTTTTTGTATGGGATGTGGGCATCACTGGTTGGCCAGCATTTATTGCCCATCCCTAGTGTCCCTTGAGAAGGTGATGATGAGCTGCCTTCTTGACCACCTGCTGATCCACAATATCCTTAGGGAGGGAATTCTGGTATTTTGACCTACTGACAGTGAAGGAACAGCAATACATTTCCAAGTCAGAATGGTAAGTGGCTTAGAGGGGAATGTGAAAGTGGTGGTGTTCCCATATTTCTGCTACATTTGTCCTTCTAGACAGAAGTGGTTGTGGGTTTGGAAGGTGCTGTCTGAGGATCTTTGGTGAATTTCTGCAGTGTATCTTGTAGATAGTACATACTGCTGCTACTGTGCATTGGTGATGGAAGGAGTGAACACATGTAGATGCAGTACCAGTCAAGGGGACTGCTTTGTCCTGGGTGGTGTCGAGCTTCTTGAGTGTTGTTGGGGCTGCACTCATCCAGGCAAGTGGGGAGTATTCCATCACACTCCTGACTTGTGCCTTGTAGATGGTGGATGGGCTTTTGGGAGTCAGGAGGTGAGTTACTCGCCACAGTATTCCTAGCCTCTGATGTGCTCTTGTTGCCACTGTGTTTATGTGGTGAATCCGATTGAGTGTCTGATCAATGATAACTCCTAGGATGTTGATAGTGGGGGATTCAATGACGGTAACACCATTGAATGTCAAGGGGAAGTGGTTAGATTGTATCTTATTGGTGACAATCGTATCCTGGCATTTGTGTGGCATGAATGTTATACGCCACTTGTCAGCCTAAGCCTGGATATTGTCAAGGTCTTGTTGCATTTGGTTACACACTGCTTCAGTATTTACAGAGTCAAGCATGGTCTGAACGTTGTGCAATCATTGATGAACATCCTCATTTCAGACATTATGATGGAGGGAAGGTCATTGATGAAGCAGCTGAAGATGGTTGAGCCGAGAACACTACCCTGAGGAACTTCTGTAGAAATGTTCTGGAGCTGAGATGAGTGAACTCAGTTTCTCCAGCATTTTCAGAATTTGTACATACATGTGGTCAGCTACTGAGTATTGGCAACTTTGCCAGTGCAAACTAAATCACATTTCTTAACAATTACCACTATTTATAAAGATATAGCCCAGTTGGACCTCTTTAGAGCCTCCTCCTCTCAAGTCCCAGTTCCATTTGATTTGGCATCATTTGTCATCACTGATGATACATTCTAGCTTTGAGCAATAACAGCTATTAACTCCTTATTCTACATGAGAACTTGAGTTGCATAGATAGATTCAACATTTGGAACTCATCTTGAAGAAACAATTGAGAGGAAGTTGCTTAGAGGCACTCAAAATCATGAGGGATCTGGACAGATTAGGTGGAGAAAAAGTGCTGTCATTTGTAGATGGACTGACAACACGGAGGTACTGACACTGACAAAAAGAAAAGCAATACAGAGAAAAGGATGAACCTTTTCACATGACAGTGGTTGAGATTGGGAATGTACTGCCTGAGTCTTTGGTGGAGGCAATTTATTCTATTGATGCATTCGGGGGAACTAGATTATTATTGGCAAAGGAAAAATTTGCAGTTTTACAGAGAGAATGGCTCCAGGGGATTTGCTCATTTGGAGGCCTTGAAAAGATCTGAAGGAACAAATGGCTTGTCTTTGCTGTAACAATTCTGTGATTCAGGTGGGGCAGTCTTTGATGAGTTAGGAAGTGAGTCATTCACAAAAGAATTCCCAGCCTCTGACCTACACTTGTCAGTACAACATTTATATAGCTGTTTGTCATAATCCCAATATGGTAATTGTGAGGAATCCAACAATCATAATGCTGTTGAGCATTAAGGTACTACTTTTATTGAGGAGATTTTTTTTTATTCTACTATATTTGAACTTATTTGAAATATCACATAGATAAGCATTTGACCTCTGTCCAATGTCAAGAAAATCATGTGATCTATCCAACAAGCTAAAGTAAATCAAGTGAGCTCATCAAGTGAAATATCCAACAAGCTAAGTGAGAAGTGTGTTTGGATATATTCCAATTGCCATTTTTACACATGTAATCATTGACTCTGAGGAAAATAATTGAGGTATAAATGAAAAAAAAGTCAATAAATTTGGAGGAGTAATTGTTTGAAATGATTATATATGGAACTGAAATGTCTGAAAAGATTCATATTTGAATTAGAGTGATAAGTACCATGTGCTGTGATGTCACGAAGACTTGGAAGAGAGTACAGTTGGAGTTGTGAGAGATAGACCTGAGGTGAAGTTGTCCTACCACTCTTTGTGATAGTGGTAGAGTTTATTCTTTTAATTCATAAATAGTTGCAGAGATGCAATAAACTACATCTGGTTTAGTCCAGAGGACTCCTATTAGCCATGACTCCTATTCACACACTGGACCATGTCAGTTCTGACAGATTCCACACACTTCAAAGACAGATTTGGATGTGAGCATAAGAGGTACAGTTAGTAAGTTTGCGTATGAAACCAAAATTGGAGGTGTAGTGGACAGCGAAGAGGGTTACTTCAGATTACAACAGGATCTTGATCAGATGGGCCATGGACTGAGAAATGGCAGATGGAGTTTAATTTAAATAAATGTGAGGGGCTGCATTTTGGGAAAGCAAGTCTTAACAGGACTTATACACTTAATGGTAAGGTCCCAGGAAGTGTTGCTGAACAAAGAGACATTAGAGTGCAGGTTCATAGCTCCTTGAAAGTGGAGTCGCAGGTAGGTAGGATAGTGAAGAAGGAGTTTGTTATGCTTTCTTTTATTAATCAGAGTATTGAATGCAGGGATTGAGAGGTCATGTTGCGGCTATACAGGGCATTGGTTAGACCACTGTTGAAATGTTGCATGCAATTCTGGTCTCCTTCCTATCGGAAAGATATTGCGAAACTTGAAAGGGTTCAGAAAGGATTTACAAGGATGTTGCCAGAGATGAAGAATTTGAGCTATAGGGAGAGGTTGAATAGGCTGGGGCTGTTTTCCCAGGAGCATCAGAGGCTGAGAGACCTATTCAAGGTTTATAAAATCATGAGGGCATGGATAGGATAAATGGACAAAGCTGTTTCCTGGGGTGGGGCAGTCCAGATCTAGAGGGCATAGGTTTAGGGTGAGAGGGAAAAAATATAGAAGAGACCTAAGAGGCAACTTTTTCATGCAGAGGGCGGTACGTGTATGGAATGAGCTGCCAGAGGAAGTGGTGGAAGCTAATACAATTGCAATGTTTAAAAGGCATCTGGATGGGTATATGAATAGGAACGGTTTGGGGGGCTTTGGGCTGGGTGCTGGCAGGTGTGACTTAGATTGGGTTGGGGTATCTGGTTGGCATGGACATGTTGGACCAAAGGGTCTGTTTCCGTGCTGTACATCTCTATGACTCTATGCCTCTTTCTTGATGGCAACACATAGAAAATATGAGGTAGGGCTGATAGCATTCTGTTAACCCAGAAGACTTTATGGAAATAGATTCTGCTATTTCCTGAGGACTGCAAGCCACATGATGTGCAGTGGTGTGGTACAGTGGCTCAGTGGTTAGTACTGCTGCCTCACAGCGCCAGGGACTTGGAATCGATTCCAGTCAGTGGACTCGATTTAGAGAGTTAAAAATCACACATCAGGTTATAGTCCAACAGGTTTATTTGGAAGTTCTAGCTTTTGGAGTGCTGCTCCTTCAACAGAAGTGTGATTTTTAACTTTGTCCACCCCAGTCCAACATCAGCATCTCCATGTCATAGATTTAGAGAAGTGCAAGTAAATCACTACCTCATGTGGAAGGTGTGTCTGGGACCTTAGGTAGTGCCTGAACATACAAATGTACAAATCCAAGGCAAAGGTAAAGGTTGCTTCAAGAGCAAGTGGTCTGCGGAATAGTCCTGAGTCAGAGTTCAGCCAGTGAGTGAACAGGTATTGGAGATCACAAGTTAAAACTGAAAATCCCTGGTAGAAAGGTGAAACTTTGACTCTGATTTACCGTGAATATCACAAGACACAGCTAGGAAAACAACAGCATTAACAGTGCCTAACAGACTACAGGATAGATAGCAGGTCAGGCAGCATCCAAGGAGCAGGAGAATCGACGTTTCGGGCATGAGCCCTTCTTCAGGAATGAGGCTCATTCCTGAAGAAGGGCTCATGCCTGAAATGTCGATTCTTCTGCTCCTTGGATGCTGCCTGACCTGCTGTGCTTTTCCAGCAACACATTTTCAGCTCTGATCTCCAGCATCTGCAGTCCTCACTTTCTCCCACAGGATAGATAGGACTACAATAACATAAATACAGAAACCAAAACATACTGAACATTGTGGGTAATGCTGATCAGTCTTTATCCGATTTATTACAGTTCAAAGGAGACCTGAGTCTAGAGAAGGTGAATGAGTGAAGCAATACAGATCAGTCTTAAAAGAAGAAAACCAAACTTAGCGCATGAGTTCTTTGAAATACATGTAATTCTGGTGCAGAATGTAACAATCATTTTCTGGGTGATCTTCACTAATTCATTATAGTTCTACATATTTAGTACCACAGTGTGGAGGAATGAACTGGCCCCCTTTAAAAAATCCTTTCCTAGTGGAAACCTTTCTCCCAGATCACATGAATTGTTTTAAAAGGAACCAATTAATCCACCAATATCCAAGATACATTGACTCAATTCCACAGTTACCTCACGCTCGGTTTTCTGGAAAGACTCTATTCCACACCCAAGGCACCTTCCAATGCAATCACCGAAGGCCTAACGTTGGCCCATTTACTTCCACCTTCCTCACTACCCAAGGCCCAGACAGACCTTTCAGGTGAGGCAGCAATTTACCTCAATCTAGTCTACTGTATTTGCTGCTCACAATGGGGTCTCCTCTCCAATGAGGAGATAAAGTACAGATTGGGTGACTGCTTTGTAGAACACTCACATTCTGTCTGCAAAATGATCCTGAACTTCCAGTTGCCTGTCATTTCAACAAACCGCCATGTGTCCTGACCAATATCTTTGGCTCAGCCTTGCTACAGTGCGACAGTGCTTTGGTGAAGCTCAGCCCAAGCTAGAAGAACACCTTTTCAACTTGGACACCTTGCAACCTCAGGGTTCAATATTGAGTTCAATAATTTTAAGGCCTGAGCACCTTCTCTTGTCTCTTTCTCCAAACCCCCCACACAAGGGCCTGACATCACATGGGCTGCTACCACAACCAACCCATTGTACCCATTCTTAGCTGTTGATTTTCTCCGATTGACCATTTCCCCTTCCTTTGACTGCCTCACTGCTGTTTTCTTTCTCTTTCGGCTCTTTCTCCACCTAACTCCCCAATCCCCCCCACCTGTATATACTGGCCTTTTCCCAACTACAATCAGTCACTGGAAATGAAACATTAACTCTGCTCTCTCCCCATAGATGCTGCCAAACCTGCTGAGCTTCTTCAGCCATTTCTGTTTCCATTTCCAATTAACCCAGCTTTCTTCAGTTAATAAAGTGTGTGTTTATTAATTAGCAAATGAGAATAGACAATTTGTAATGCAACACAAATATACATACATTATAAGTAACAGGTGTGTCCAAAAAGGTAAGAGCTAAAAAGAATACGGATTAATCTTTCAATTGTTCTTAAGGAGTGGATGTTTGAAGGTTGCAGCCATTACAATGGAGGTTATCAGTTATGTTGTACTTTGTGGTTGACAATCCTTTGTCTCGTAAATGGTTGAAATTCATTTGTTCTCACGAAAATTAAATTCACAGTGTGAGAGAGTCTTTGTGTTGTCCTGGTTCCTTTTAATCTCGCTGCTAGGTAGCTGGTTTCTAACATTCAGAGTGGGGGAATCTTTTTTCTGCAACACAGGGATGACGAGAGGGCAGGTCTTTGTTAATTTTACAGCACAATAGCACTCAAACCCAGTCCTGCACAGAGGAGAATATTCAGTACCACTAGCACTTTGGATTAGAATTGCAACTGGCTTTTTGACTCTTTTGCTGCATACTCTTCAAAGGGAAAAAAAAACACAAAACATATCTGCAGTTTGGGACTTATGCTGTAGGGAATAGCTTGCTGTTGAGTTGTCAGCCCTTATTACCTTTGTAGACACAAGTGATCACAGTCAATGCTCCATCTAAGCTATGTGACCACATTTGGGGGTGTGAACACACCAGTTGCCATACAGACACATTGAATTCTTGTTCTATAAGTCACTGCTGTACATGGACCTTGAAGGGAAAATGAGGGGGAACATAGAACACTATCCAGCCCATTTGACTTGCCTCCCTCCCCCTCCAGGGAAGGGCTGTTTGAAGTTGCTCTGCGTTCTAACTGTGACATTTATTGCTCTTCCTATCTCTCCAGTGTACCACTTAATTTACATTTGCAGCACACAATGTAATTACAAATTAAAAATGTCCACAATACTTCATGTTCTGACACATGGTCATGACAAGGACCACGAAAGAACCATATGATCAACCAATGCAGTATGTAGAGCAGACACCAGTTACTAACAATGATTGCCAATGCTGTGGAGTGAAGCAGCATTGCAGAAGCGATTAGTGCCCAAGTATGAAAACTGAATGTTTTTCAAAATCCAAAATGGGCAAATTAGAAATATGTAGATCCAAAAAGTGTGGTCCTGGAGAAGCGCAACAGGTCAGGAGGCATCTGAGGAGCAGGAAAGTCAATGTTTCGAACAGTCCTTCATCAGAAAAGTGGAGGGGGAAGGGAATGAGAGATAAATAGGAGATTGGGATGTGGGGCTGGGGTAGGTAGGTGAGAAGGCAATAGGTGGATGCAGGTGGGCGGTGATAGTGATAGTTCGGTCGGGAGGGTGGAATAGATAGGTGGCAAGAAAGATGGACAGGTACGAGTTAGAGGGTTGGATTTGTGATGAGATGCGGGAGGGAAGATTTGGAAACTTGTGAAGTCAATGTTGATGCCGTGTGGTTGAAGGCAGATGATGAGGCATTTTTTTTCCAGTTAGCGAGTGCCTTTGATTTGGTGGTGGAGGCGGCCTAGAACTTGCATATCCTTGGCGGAATGGAAGGTGGTGTTAAATTGGCCGGCCGCAGGGCGGTGGGGTTGTTTGGTGCGTGTGTCTCAGAGGCATTCCCTGAAATGCTCCACAAATTGGCGTCCTGTCTCTCCAATGTACAGGAGTGGAGCAATGGATGCAATAGATGAGGTGTGTGAATGTGCAGGAAAGTCCCTGTGGGATCTGAAAAGATCCTCTGGGGCCTTGGACAGAGATGAGGGAGGAGGTGTCAGCGCAGGTTTTATACTTCTTGTTTTATACCTAACAAGGAGGTCACGGAGGGAATGGTCTTTGCTGAATGCTGATAGGGGTGGGGCGGCAAATATATCTCTGGTGGTGGAGTCTGATTGTAGGTGGCGGAAATGGTGGAGGATAATGCATTGTATACAGAGATTTGTGGAGTGGAAGATGAGGACTGGGGTATGGGGGGGCCCTCCCCTTCCTCGACCTCTCCCCCTCCCCTTCCTCGACCTCTGCATCTCCATCTTCAGTGACTGACTCAACACGGAGATCTATTTAAAACCCACCGACTCCCAAAACTACCTTGACTACACCTCATTCCACCCCTCCTCTGTAAAAATGTGATCCTTTACTCCCAATTCTTCTGTCTCTGCCATATCTGCTCCCAGGAGGGGCAATTCCACTCCAGGACATCAAAGATGGCCTCCCATTTCAGGGACTGCAACTTCCCTTCTCACGTGATCAACAATGACCTCCAATGCATCTCCTCCACTTCCCACACCTCTGCCCTTGAATACCACCTTCCCAACTTCAACAAGGATGGAACCCCCTGGTCCTCACCTTCCACTCCACTAATCTCTGGATACAATGCATTATCATCCACTAATTCTGCCATCTATAATCAGACCCTACCACCAGAGATATATTATCCTCCCCATCCTTATCTGCATTCTGCAGAGACCATTCCCTCTGCAACTTACACGCAGCGCTTCCCCCCCTGACCCCCACATCACTAACCCACCCTGCACACCTGGTACCTTCTCTTGCCACAGCAGGAGGTGTAAAACTTGTCCTCACACCTATCTCTCACTTCTGTCCAAGACCCCAAAGAATCTTTTTACAACTGACAAAGATTTTCCTGCACATCTACCCACCTCACCTCTGCATCTGTTGCTCTCCATGTGGTCTCCCCTACGCTGGGTAGACAGGACGCCAACTCACAAAGCGTTTCCTGGAACATTTCTGGGACACAAGCACCAACTAACCCCACTGCCCTGTGGCCAACCACTCCAACTCCCCCTCCCATTCCCCTAAGGACATGCACGTCTTGGGCCTCCTCACTGCCAATTCAAAGCGACCTGCCAACTGGAGGAGGAACACATCATCTTGCACCTTGGGACCCTGCAATCACAATGCACCAACATTGACTTCACTAGTTTCCAAATTTCCCCTACCCCCACCCCCACCTCATCCCAGATCCAACCCTTCACCTTGCCACTGTCTTAATTGTTCATCTTCCTTGCTACTTCTCAGTTCCACCATCCCTGTATCACAAGCATTCTCCACCTGCATCCATCTATCACCTTCCCCCAGCCCCATCCCCACACACTTATTTATCTCCCCGTCCCCTTTCCCCTCCGTATTCCTGATGAAGGGCTTATGCCCAGAACATCAACTCTTCTTCTCCTTGGTTGCTGCCTGACCTGCTATGCTTTTCCAATGCCACGCTTTTTGTTTCTGACTCTCCACGATCTGCAGTCTTCAATTTCTCCAAATTAGAAATATACCATTCCATTATTACTGCTTCAGGGATGAGTCATCTTGAGGCCTGTATATTATTTGAATTAACTTGGCACACACCATGCTCCAAACCAGCACTCCACAGCAACTTGCTGGGAGGCAGAACAGGAAATCAATTAGTTTCTATGTGTAGAATCTGCCTACAATAAACATCAAAGCTAAGCAGGAGGTGATAACAGACATAGAATTCAGCAGATGTCAGAGTAATTTTGTGTTTCGAGGAAACATTCATGCATTTACTAGCACAAAGAAAGTAAAGAAAGATAAGAACAGTTTTCAGCCTATTTTTGAGCAACTCACCATAAAGGTTGGTTAGGCCTTACATGGACATTTGATTGTGCATCTGAAAGCTCTAATAATGATAACAACAGCCAAGCAAGTAGATTAAGTGAGGTTAAATTAGATTAGATTACATTACAGTGTGGAAACAGGCTCTTCGGCCCAACAAGTCCACACCAACCTGCCGAAGCGCAACCCACCCATACCCCTACACTAATCCCTCAACTAACACTACGGGCAATTTAGCATGGCCAATTCACCTGACTTGCACATCTTTGCGACTATGGGAGGAAACCCACACAGACACGGAGAGAACATGCCAAACTCCACACAGCCAGTCGCCTGAGGTGGGAATTGAACCCGGGTCTCCAGTGCTGTGAGGCAGCAGTGCTAACCACTGTGCCACTATGCCGCCCACAAAATAGATGACCCTATGATATATCTGTTGTGTGTCTGCCATCAGTATCTTCTAATGAGTTCTTTGGCGGGCTGGGTTGTGGCGTGGCTGTTTTGTGAAATAGTGGGTGTGAGGGTAATCACTGTCTAGTCTAGAAGAAGTGTATATTGTAAGCATAATGCAGTTATTGCAAAAGAAAAATACTTGGAATGTTGGAGATCTGAAATAAAAACAAAAACTGCTGGAGGAAGTCAAAGGATCGAAAGCATTTATGGAGAGAGAGCCAGAATTAGGGGTGACACAGTGGCTCAGTGGTTAGCATCACTGCCTCATAACACCAGGGGCTCAAGTTCAATTCCAACCTTGGGTAACTGTCTGTATGGAGTTTGCACATTCTCCCCATGTCTGTGTGGGTTTCCTCTGGGTGCTCCAGTTTTCTCCCACAATCCAAAGACGTGCAGGTCAGGTGAATTAATCAATTAATGTTTCAAGTCCAATGCAACTCTTCTTCAAAAGGGTAATGCTGGGTCCTGCATAGGTACATTGTCTCAATACTATTTAAAAAAATAATAAAAACCGTGTGTCAAAACCCTGAAGCATTGAGATTTTTAACGTGTAATTCCAAAGTGTTTTGTTAGAAAAAGAAAGCTGCAGATATTTTACTATTTGAATTCCAGAATGCAGCAACTATTTAATGAGGAAAGACACACTATAGTTCAATAAAATATTCTTGATGGGGTTAATTATATCTTTACTTGAAGAAGTTACTCATCGAGAAATCTATTCCCTCACTAATTATGATGAATCTCCACTCTCTGATTGAGCTCCAAAAATGCTACCAACCTCAGAAAAGCTGTCATTCTCTTCCACCGCCCACCAGACCCCCCAACTCACTCTCTCAGACAATACATCCTCTGAGACACCTGAGGATATTGTTAGAAACAGTTAGTACTGTTAGATACTTTAACAGAAGAGCTATGCCTGTGGATGGGAAGTTCAGTGAAATTGGCTCCAGAATGTTAAATGCTTATGTTTAATTGATAATAGTTAAAAGGGCTAATAAATTGGAGGGAGATGCGAGCTAAAATGTTAATTATGCCTTTGCTCCAAGAACAGCTACTGAGCATGTGTGAGAGCATCTGTGTTATTGTGATGCCAGACCACATGGAGTCCGAGCCTGAGTCCATAAGGATCAAGCTTGATGTCCTCTCTTACCATGCCATGTAAATTGTTGACTCAACAAAACCTATTCTTGCTCACTCACAAGATCAAATCTCATGTTATCCAATTATATTTACATTCATCCATTTGTAATTTCTGAGGATTTTATAAGGAATCATTATTTTTAAAATCCAATAAAACAAAGCAGCACAAAGTGTGATGAAGAATCTCATTCTGTCTCTCTGGCTAGCTTTATGTCTGGTGAACTACGCCTGAATTCAACTGGTTTTATGAAATTGTTATGGACCAGGCCACAGCCCTTCAAAACATTTCCAGAAGTTAGCCCCGACCCCAGCTTTGCTCGTTGTTTTAAGCAGGTATAAAGTGGATATTCCAGGAGAGAATCAGCTGGTCAAACCACTTAGTTTTAAACAAAACAGAATTTATTTACAAGACTACTGAATGAAACACAAACAATAGAGAACAGAATATCGAATAACCTATCGTATCTGAAAACCCAACAGATCATCCCAACTTAATGTTCTAAATACATGCAACAATTCTCATAAATATCCCCCCCCCAATAAACACCCTTTGGCACAAAAGGTAAAATCAACCCCAAGTTGTAACAGGATAGAAGTCAGAGAGAGAGTAACAACCTGGACCTGCTTCTGGGTCCAGCAGCTTTTCTATTGCTCTACTGCAAAAAAACCAAACTAGAGAAAAGCTGAGCTAGGAGAACTGGCCACACCCCTTTCATTGTATAGTTTTTTTTAAAAGCCTCTGCCTGAGACAGTGTCTGGTAGCTATTATCAAGGTCACCCTAAAACCCTTCAAGTAGCTGTTCTTGGAGCAAAGGCATAATTAACATTTTAGCTCACATCTCCCTCCAATTTGTTAACCCTTTTAACTATTATCAATTAACCATATTTACGGAGTCTGTGTCATTTACAAGCTTTCTGAAAAAAAGCAAAGGTCTGCATAACCTTGTGAAAGGACCAGCTTTGTCACACGATTCCCCCCCCCCCCCCCCCCACCGCCTTCAAAAAAAGAACCATCAATATCTAAAGATGGCTTCATTTTAAAACCGCTTTAAAAAACTTGTTAATACTCTAAAACACAGATGTACATGACATTGACCATAAATGAGCAAACGTGCACAACTACATTCCATTTCAGTCTATTGTACTCCTGCCACTAAATACTTCCATTTCTCATTTGAGTCTCAACAATGCATCGGCAATCACATTTTCTTGTCCTGCCACATGCACAATTTTCAAATGGAATGGCTGTAACAACGAGCTCCATCTAAGCAGTCTGTTATTTTTGCCCTTAAATTTCCCCCCAAACCTCATTGGATTATGATCAATGTGTATTATTGTCTCAGATATGTTACTGGTGACATAAACACTGAAATGTTGTAATGCCAACACCAAGCTCAAAGTCTCCTTCTCAACCATTGAGTATTTTTGCTGATGAACGTTCAATTTTCTGGAGAAATACCTGTTAAGTCTTTCTATCTTCATGTCCTCTTCTTGCAAGAGCACAGCACCTACAACCACATCACTGGCATCGATAGCCACCTTGAATGGCTTTGCGTAATTAGGTGTGGCTAATACTGGGGCAGTGGTTAACACAGGTTTCAGGCTGTCAACTGCCTTCTGACAGTCCACTGTCCACTGAAGCTTCTTGCCCTTCTTTAGCAATTCAGTGAGTGGAGCAGCCACACTGCTAAAATTTAGGATAAATTTTTGATAAAATCCATTCAATCCCATGAGCCGTAGTACTGCTCTTTTTGTCAATGGTATGCAAAACTCCCCCAATTACCTTTGTTTTTGCACCCTGTAGGGCCATTTGTCCATGACTAATAACATGATCCAGATAGGTGACTTGGGCTTTGGCAAATTTGCATTTAGCCAGGTTTATTACCAAGCTTGCCTTCCAAAGCCGATGAACAAGCCTGATAAATGCTATAAATGTTCCTTCCATGTGTGACTAAAAATCATCAGGTCATCAATATATATGACACAGTTTGGTAATCTGTCAATGATGTTATAGGCAAGTCTCTGAAATGTGGCTGGTGCATTTTTCATGCCAAATGGCATCACTTTAAACTGATACAGTCCATTTGACGTTACAAAAGCTGAAATCGCCTTTGCTCTTTCTGACAAAGGTACCTATCAGTATTGTCTGAGCAAGTCCAACTTAGAAATATAGGTTATTTGTCCCACCTTCTCAACATAGTCTTCCAAATGTGGATTTGGATATGCATGTAAATCCATGTAATCACATTGGCTTTGCGATAGTTCACACATAATTGTTGGGTACCATTTGGTTTGGCACCATTACAATGGGTGAGCTCTAGTCACTAACTCATTTCAATTATGTCATCTTGGAGCATGCGTTCAGTCTCCTTTTGAACCTGTGCCCATTTCAGAGGTTATGCCTATTAGGATGTTGCTTAGAACAGCATCTCCTATATCTACATCATGCATAATTAGGTTAGTACTTCCCAGCTTATTTCCACTTATCACCCTATGTGAAGGTAACTCAATAGTTTATCCCAATTTTTGACAACTTCCTCATTGTCCAAGTTAATTTGAGGAATGTCCAATTCAGAATCCTCTGAATTTGGTTCTTCCTTCTGTGTTGTAATCAATAATACATTCTCCTCTTGCTTTCCTTCCCTTTCAAGATACCTTTTGAGCATATTGACATGATACAGTCTATGAGATTTCTTTCTGTCTGGACTCCTTATCAAGTAGCTCACCTCATTCAATTTCCTTTCGACTTGATAAGGTCCATGACACCTTGTTTTTAAATATTCACCTATCACTGGAAGTTACAAAAATACCTTATTCCTGCTAGCAATATTGCATTTCTTTTTATTTCTTGTCTGCTTCCTGTTTCATTGTAAGCTGTGATACTTTTAAATGCTGTCTAGCCAACTCTCCAGCTCTATTTAATCATTCCCTAAAATTTGAAACATATTCGAAATATGTGTTCTCTGAATTCTGATTTACCAATTTCTCCTTAATCAATTTTAGTAGTCCTCCTGCCCAAAAACTAATTCAAATGGACTGAATTTGTTCAATTCATTTGCTGCATCTCTGATTGCAAAAAGCACAAATGGAATTCCTTTATCCCAATCATCGGGATAGACTTGACTATAAGCCCCCAAGATGGTCTTTAATGTCTGATACCACCTTTCTAGCATTCCCTGTGATTCTGGATGGTATTCGGTAGATTTGAATTGTTTTATTCCTAAGCTGTCCATATCTTCCTTGAATAATTTTGATGTGAAGTTTGACCCTTGACCCTTGAAATGATTGTATCTCTGTCGGTAGACTGTATCTAGTGAAAAATTTCAGCAATTCCTCTACAATTCTTTTAGCTGTGATACTGCATAATGGAACAGCCACTTGAAATCTAGTGGACAAATCCATTATTGTGAACAAATACTGATTCCCACATTTTGTTTGAGGTAGGGGACCTACGCAATCAACTAAGACTCCTGTAAAGGGTTCCTCAAATGCAAGAATAGGTTATAAAGGTTTGGGTTTTATTACTGCCTGTGGTTTTCCAATTACCTGACATGTATGACACATCTGGCAAAATTCAACCAAACCCTTGTGCAGTCCAGGCCAGTAAAAATGTCTTTGTATTTTAGTTTGGATTTTCCTCACTCCTAAATGACCCACAATTGGTAGCTCATGTGCCATTTGTAATACATCCTTTCTATACTCCACTGGCAATATGACTTGATGAATTTCTGCCCATTTCTCATCTGCCTGAATATGTGATGGTCTCTATTTCCTCATTAAGACATCATTTTAAGATAATAACATTAAGGGATATCTTCGGATTCCTTTGCTGTGCATGCCTTTTGATACAATTGCTTTAAGTTTTCACCTTTTTGCTGTAACTCAGTTAATTTATCTGAGCTAAAGATGTCTGCTTTGTCACCTATCTCCTCCTGTTTTTTTCCAATCATTGGATTAAACAACATCTCTGTTAATTCCACTTAAACTTTCTTATCTGTACTCTTTGATCTCTCCTGTTTAAACTGGTGACCTTGTGACCTCGTTACCACACTGTTGGGAAAATTCCAGGATATGTATCCTGAAGTAGTTCAATTGCCTGAGTTTCTACTGGCTTTTCAACCACAGCAGGCAGCACTCCTACTGATGAATCAGCTATATCATTAGCAAGGACAAATTGAATTCCTTGACCTGAGAGTTTGTCCAGTACTCCGACTATGAATTCTCCACTTTTCTCTGGACACTCCAACATCACTCTACATAATTGAGCACTTCTTGTCTCATCATGCATTCCCATTACTAACACCTTTTCTTGCAATAGTCCTTCAGAGGTACATATCTCCTCATCTTTCATATCAGAGACAGAGGGGACCCTGTGTCTCTTAATATTGTAACCTCTTCGCCTGCTGCTCCTGCCTATGCAAGTAAACTTGACCTTTGCAGGTATATGGTTTAAGACGGTCTGGCACTTCCGCCTTAACCAACCTCTGACCTGCTTGTACATTCTGGTGCAGCTTACTAGCCTCCACTGTGATTTCCCTTACCACTCTTACAAAACTCACTGGCTTATCCTGTTTTCCGACATCTGTCTTCCCAATGCTTCTTCTAAACCACCAACACTGTGATTCCATTTGGCCTATTTTATTGCAGCGAAAACACTGCAGCTTTTTACCTCTCTGTCCCCTTCAAGGGTTTCCTTTTTTACTCTGTGGTAAGTTATCCTTATGATCTTCACCGAGATCTACCTTTCCCTTTCTGCACGAGGATTTCTCTTTTCCCCAATGTCTATCCCTCATGGATTGAATTTGATTTTGGAAGCCAAACTTTGATTTATGGACCAACTCATAATCATCAGCCATTTCAGCTGCTAATCTTGCCATTTTACCTCTCTGCTCTTCCACATGAGTTCTCATTACTTCAGGAAGTGAATTTTTGAACTCCTCCAAAATCATTGTCTCTTCAAGAGGTTTGCTCTATTTTTAATGCCCTTATCCACCTATGAAAATTATTTTGTTGATCCTTTCAAACTCAATGTAGGTTTGACCAGGGTCCCTCCTTAGATCCCTGAAACATTGGCAATAGGCTTCTGGCACAAGCTCATATGCACTTAAGATGGTTTTCTTCACCTCCTCATACACCTCAGGTACCTCCTCTGATAGTGATTCAAATACTCCAATAGCTCTAGCTTTAAGTTTTGTTTGGAGCAACAAAACCCATATACTCACTGGCCACTGTATTTGTTTAACCACTTTTTCAAATTAGATGAAAAAGGCTTCCACGACCTTCTCAATAAATTTAGGCCATGCGTAAATATATTTAAACAGTTTCTCACCAGGCCTTTGCCTACCATGGGTTTGATTATCCTCCCTCTCTTCCTCACTGAGCTTACCTTCAGCCTTCATCTCTTTCCTTTTAATCTGACCTTCCTGTCTGAGTGCTAATTTCCTAAGTTAAAATTCCCTCTTTTTCTCTCTCTTCTGCTTTTAATTGTAATTCCTTGTCTTTTGCCTCTAACTAAAGCTGCTTCATTTTCAATTGAATTCTTGTCACCTCTAAAGATTCTGATGCTGTTTCCAGCAAATTTAAATACTGAGCTACTGCTGTAACTATCTCTCCTTTCCTCATGGAAGGAGGCAGCTCTAACTCCAGCTTGTCTGCTAACTCCAGCAGCTTGGCCGTAATCACCTTTGTAAAATCCCCAAGGTCCCTTCTTCCACTCTCAGAAAACTCATGATGACAGAAGGAGATATTGCTATCCCAAGCACAGTTGAAACCAACCAAATTCAACACCCAGAACAAAAGAAGCAACACCTACCATTCACTGCCTTTGAGTCCAACAACTCTAATCCCAATTTGGAACTACAGAACAAATCTCACAAAGAGCCCCTAATCTGTTATGGACCAGGCCAGATCCCTTCAAAACATTTCAAGAAGGCAGCCCAGACCCTAGCTTTGCTAGTTGCTTTAAGGTGGTGTAAAGTGAATATTCCAGGAGAGAATCAGCTGGTCAAACCACTTAGTTTTAAACAAAACAGAATTCATTTACAAGATAACTGAATGAACAACAGGAAACAGAATACCGAAAAACTTATCCTATCTGAAAACCCAACAAACCATCTCAACTTAATGATGCTGTTCCAAATACTTGCTACAATCCCACCCCCCCAACCCGCCATAAGCACCCCTTTGGAACAAAAGGTAAAATCAACCCCAAGTTCTGACAGGATAGAGGTCAGAGAGAAAGTACCAGCCTGGACCTGCTTCTGGGTCCAGCAGCTTTTCCATTGCTCTGCTAAAAAAGAAATCAAACCAGAGGAAAGCTAAGCTAGGAGAACTGGCCACATCCCTTTCAAGGTACATTTTTTAAAAAACTTGAATGCCTTCTGCCTGAGGCAGTATCTGTTAGCTATTATAAAATTTGCCCTAATCCCTTCAAGCACCAGACTTTTCAGAGTCTGACATTTACTACCTCTCTAAAAATCTTATTCAAGCAGCAGCTTCATCATAAAATGTATGTTAATGAAAAGAAAAATAATTTTTCAGGTGATTGTCAAAATATTTAGAAAAACACAAACGAGGGAATGAGTTCTTCTGCTTGTTCTGAAATTTTCACTAAAGTATGCTGGGAAATCTTTAGTTGATTGATAGCTTTGCAGCAGTAACATAGCCAAGCTTATAGGAGTTGGTAGTAACTGAAAGTTGGGCCTTCCTTTCTCAGAGAGCATAGGTGCCTTGTGATTGGCACTGCACCCTCTGCCATAAACTATCACTCCTACTGCAGATGTACAGTGGCTACATTCAATACTATCGAGAAGAAGCATTGTGGAAATTCATTTTGGAAATTCATCAGTTCATTCAAACTGATGATGTCTACCATCTAGAAGGACAAGCTTAGCAGATGTGAAAACCAACAGCTCCAATTTCCCTCCAGGCTACATACCATTCTAACTTGGAAGTATATTGCCAATCCTTCACTGTCACTGAATCTACGGATACATGGAACTTACTTTCTAACAACATTCCTAATATAATTACACCACACATTTTGCTGCAGCTCAAGAAAGCTGCTCACTACCACCTTTTGAAAGACACTGAGGGATAGACAACAAATGCCAGGCCTATTTCTACAAATGACCAGGACATGTAATTTGAGGTTTTTTGTTAAGATTTAATGCAGTTAAGCATTAACTTCAAAATTAGAGAATCAGAATCGCCTATCAGTCTTGAAAACCAGATGATTTGATACCAGATGATGGTGTCAATTTAATTGCATATATGACGAGATCTTCAACAAATTAAGATTCCTTTGAGATTGAAACTAGTCTTAATGGATCAGAAATATATTGAAATGTATTTTTAATATGGAGTTAAATGATTTGAAGTATATTTTATTTTCCCAAGGTCTTTCTGACGAGTGGGGCATGACAGATCTTATGCAACAATTTAGATGTAAATTGATTTTTGGATGATATAATATTGCAATTTTTGCAAATGCAACCAAATTACTTCAGGGGTCATTTAGTATTCATATTTATCATTATCCAGTCTTTAACTTCAGATAGAAAGCATAGCATTAGAAATTAAAGATTTTTTTTGACAATGTCCAATTCATGATCAATGGTATTCATATATTCACATTTATCTCTACATCAGCCTCAGTACTGCCTTCATGTTTTAACTGGCTGAGCCCTCATCTTATAATCAGCATAAATCTTAATATTCTGCTGTACAATAAACAATTATCCATCTACCCTCAATGCAAAAGTATATGCAATTTAAGTTTTTGAAGTTACTTTGTCACTTTTCATGAAAAGTTTACTTCTATCTTTGTGAAGTAAGGCAGCTATATTTCAGTTTTAAGTTGCCTATTACTTTGATAATCATTACTTTTTAAATAACTAATATTGGCAGAGATTTGTGGTAAGGCTACAATATGTACTTCTCATGATAAGGTAACATGGATAACAACTTCTGGTAATTGTGCAGTTAAACATGGAAACCATAGAAACCTGGAAATTGCAGTCTGAAAACTTCACTTCTTCACAGGCTGCTTCAGTTCTCACCAATGGGACTCAGCAATTAATTAAATGCAATATCATGAACTTGAGGTACTTATCTATTAGAATTAGGCACCTCACCCCTTCCCCACTTCACCATCTCCTGATTTGCTGGGAAATCTAGATGACAAATACTTTGCTGTGGGAAAGAATCAACTAGGCACTCAAATGAGTAAGTTGGATTTCCAACCTGTAAATGACAATGTTGTATAGTGAGGACCAAATTCTCAACTTTCAATTCTCTTCATGTGACTGTTCTTACTCATTGCTTAGCCCTATCCACTCTGTTATTTATAACTTCTAGCTCTTTCATACCGCATTGGGTGAATTATTATGGCTCAGCTGTTGAGATAGTTATGACAATAAACAGAGCTTGCTTTCATTGCTGTTCCAAAATGCTAGCAATTCCTGGAGTCCACACACTTGTAATTAACTATAGGAATCTTGAAGTTGCTGTCAGTGATTTTACATTCTTCAAAGCATGTGTTGTTAGTATTTCTGTGGCCTGCAATTAGGAATCACTGAGTTGTTGAGAAGTTGCCCTTTTATGTTGTAATATCAGTGTTAAAATCCTACAATGAGGTTTCGCATTGTCAGTGACATGTAAGTGGGTTTTTAATGGTCTACTAAGAAATAGCTTCTTCTGAAAAGCTTTCTGACCTTTGTGGAATTTTTTTTTCCATTCTGATAAATGTTCAGTTATTATAACTTTTACAAAGTTTGTTTCTGATATTTTAGCTATGTCTGAGAAGGTTTCCATTCTTTATTTTGCTCACTATAATATGCATTTAAAAAAAGAAAAATAATCAATGCATTTTACTTCTTGATTTATTGTCTGTGAGAATTATTCAATGTGGTTGATCAACCTCGTTAACAGTATACTTACTGGAATCTTGGAGCATCTTTCTTTAAGACTGGAGGAAAATAGCATTGTTTTACAGTTGACTAAAAATACTAGATTACATTTTAATCTTTGTACCCTTTGGTGAGAAGATGAAACATTTTGTTCAGTAATTCCTGAGTTAGTAATGATGTTGGAGCAGCATAGATTTGATTATAGAGAGGGCAAGATTCAGGAATAAAAGGTCAGTTTGCCTTAATTTTCTTAATACTGCAACGCATGAATAAAATCTAACATTTTATGCACAATAATTAATCTGTTGCAGAGTGAAGCTTTGCACATATGCCAAATGATGTGGATCCAAATGACCATTGGTACTAAACTCATAAAACCACAAAATTGTTACAGCGTAGGAGGAAACTATGTGACTGCTGAGTCTATAGTTCTCCATGGGGAGAAATTTTTTTTGCATTATTCCTCCATCTTCTCCCTTTAGCACTGCATATTCTTCCGTTTCACAGAACCATCCAATTCTTTCTTTGTGCCTCAAATGAATACATCTCCACCATCCTCTCAGACGGTGCATTCCAGATCCTAACTACTCACAGGGTGAAAGTGTTTCTTTTTCTCATGTTGCTGTTGCGTCTTAGCCAATTGCCTTAAACTGCTTGTTCCCAAATCTTCACATAAATTGGAACATTTTTCACTGTCTGCTCTGCACAGACACCTCATGATTTTGGCTACACTATTAATTTCCTCTCAGTCTTATTTACATGAAGGAAGCAGCCAACTTCCCCCAACCCCCTCCCCCACTTTCTCCACTGGTACTGTGGTGTAAGGGTAATAGTACTAGACTGATAATCCTTAGGCTAATGCTCTAATATAGGTTCAAATCCTATTGCTGTAGATGGTGACATTAATTAATCATTCTGGAATACAAACCCTAGTTTCAGTAATGGTGAGAACAAAAAACAATGTTTTTTTTTCATTTGTAACTTAAGTAGTTCTTTAATTTCTTTTAGGGAATGAAATCTGCTATCCTTATTGGTAATGGCAGACATGAGAATCCAGACCCCTGGCAATGTAATTGCCACTTTGACTGCTCTCTGAAATGATCTAACAAGTTGCTTGGTTCATTGGCATTTAGGAATAGGCCATAAATGTTGTCAATGACAACGTTCTATGAAAAAATAAAGGTGAACCTGACCTCTCATTTTCAATGATTTAAGTGCATGTATATCCAAGTTCCTTTATTACAGCACTTTTCTTTTACTTACACCCTTATTTTATATAGGCTCACTTTGTTTGTCTGCTATTCTCTTCATTTAATTTCAATAAATGCATGTCTGTCTATTCAATTAACCTGTCACTGTTCTATGCTACTTTCTTCACAGTTCATAGTGCTTTCAGGTTTTTGCATCATGTATGCATTTTGAAATTGTGACCTTTAAATGTACCAATGCTGACACCTAAGGACCCCCCCAACAAACCTTCATCCAGTGTGAAAAAACATTCAGGGCTGAATCTTGCCAGTGTGGGAGAAGTGGATTCCAGTTCATGAACCACTGGTACCAGTACTGGGAGAAGTGGGAACGATACTGTTGGAAAAGTCTAGACCTGCATCATGCTGAAACCAGTGCTTTTGTGAACTGCATAACAAGAGGAGTGGAGGGTTTTAAAATAGATAGTGGGAAAGGAATCAAACATGTATACATGTTGTATATCAAAGAGTAAAGATAAAAAGATGAAAATAATCATAAGGAAATGAGCTATCTAATAGTAGATAATAAGGAAATGGCAGCTGAAATGAACAGACATTTTGTTCCTGTCTTCATTATGTAGAAAACAAAAAGAAATCCAATAATAGCTATATATCGGGAGGTGGAAAGGAGAGAAGCATTATTGAAATTATGATCTAAATTATGTACTAAACAAACTGATGGAACAGGGGCTGACAAGTCCTCAGGTCCAGATGAACTTTATCCTAGGGCATAAAAGAGGCTATCATGAGCTGATAGATGCATTGGTGCTATTTCTCCAAACTTTGCTAGATTCAGAAAAGTTTCGATCAGACTGGAAAGTAGTAAATACCATCCCTTAATTCAAGAAGGGAGAATAGCAGAAAACCATCTGCTTGATGTGGGGAAAATAGTTCTTTAAAGAGAATATAGCTGTACACTGAGGTAATCAAGAAGTGTCAGCATGTTTTCATCAAAGAGAAATTACATTTAACCAATGTATTGGAGCCCTTTGAAGTGCAACGTATTTTTGATAAAGACAAGCTTGTAGACATAATCTAATTAATTATGCAAATAAATTTAATAAATTTGGTACAGAAGCTAAAAATCACAGTGAAGAGTGTTACAATGTATAGCAGAAAACAGAGTATGCAAAAATGGACCATTACTCACTTGGTAGGATGTGATTGGTGAAGTGCCACAAGGACCTATGTCAGGGTTTCAACTTTTTACAATTCACCTCAATATTTTAGATAAGAGGAGTGAAGGCATAGCAGGTAGATTTGCAGACGACACCAAAATAGATAGGGAAGTAGGTTGTGAAGAAAACATAAGGAGGTTGCAGATGGATACAGTCAGGTTGAGTAAGTGGGCAAAAATCAATCATATGGATTATATTGTGTGCAAATTTGAAGTTGTTCACTTTAGCAGGAAAGATTAAGAAGCAGAATGTCATCTAACTCTTTGATATAAGTCATAAAAAGTTGAGATCCAGTACATGGACCTTCGGTTCTCCACAGATGGAGATTTCCATGGTTGCTCTGTTTTCTGCCAGCCAGCCAGCCAATCTTCTATCAATGCTCCTATATACTTTATCATAAATAGATTGCCTCAAAGGTATTAATGGACTTTAGGCAAAAAAGGGTTTTCTGGCTGATGAAACTAAATATAAAATGACTGCAAGACTTTACAGTGCAGAGGGATTTAAGTGTTCTGGCACATGAAACACAATAAAGTTGGTATCTGGTTACAGCATGTAATCAAGATTGCTAATGGGATGCTATCCTGCATTACAAAAGGAACTAAACAAAGATGAAAAGATAAAATAAAAAGTGTGGATACTATAAATCAGAAACAAAATCAAAAATAGCTGGAAAAAAATCTCAGCAGGTCTGGCAGCATCTGTGGAAAGAAAGCAGAGTTAATGTTTCTGGTTCAGTAATCATTCCGGTCTGTTCTGAAGAAGGGTCATGGGACTCAAAATATTAACCCTGCTTTCTCTCCAAAAATCCTGCCAGACCTGCTGAGCTTTTCCAGCAATTCCTGATAGAAGAAGGAATGTCATGCTTCAGTTGTAAAAGGGATTGATGAAACCACATCTCAAATACCATGTGCAGTTTTGGCTCCTTTTTTTAGGAAGGATTTAAATGCATTGGATGTGTTTGAGGAGGTTTGATACCTAGAATAAGTAAGTTGTTTTATCAGGATGGGTTGGACAGACTGGAGGTTATTTCCTCTCAAGATAAAAAAATGAGTGGTGTGTTGACTGAAATGCATGAGATCCTGAATGGTCTTGACAAGGTGGATGTGGAAAGTATGTTTCCTCTTAAGTGTGAGTTGAGAATTAAGGGACAAGGGTCACCACTGTAGGACAGAGAAAAGGACAATTTCTCACTTAGAGTGCTATGAAACTTTGGAACTCTCTGCCTCAAAAGATGATGGAGTCAGTGTCATTGAATGTTTTTAAGGCAGAGGGAGAGATTGGTTCCCTTGCCTAACAAGAATCAAACGTTAGCAGGAGGATGGAAAAGTGGAATTCAAAATAGGAACAGATCAGCCATCATTTTATTAAATGATAGAGCAGGTCCATAGTCTAAATGGTTGACTTCTGCTCATATTTTGTACATTTGTGTGCTTATAGACAATAGTATTATGAGTCTTTGTTTGATAATCAGCACAGATATTCAGGATTCACAGATGGGAATTACAAACGTTTATAACATCCAGTAAATGAAAATTGCTCCTATTCAGGTATGTAACAAGTTGTAACAAGTGATATGATGTTTTCAGTGGATAGATTCCATAGACACCCTGAAATACTGCGGGACAGTCCAGAATCCTGTGGATGTGATAGACTTGTGCCTCCACTGCACGAGATGTCAATGAACTCAAAAGCCCAATGAAAAATGGTATTGCGATCTTTTGAATGCAGGCATTTGTAGTGCTCTGCTGATATAGTCTGATACTGGTGCCTGGCTGAAATAAGCCACATGCATAAAATTCAGCATTGTAATTAGCTTTCTAGTCACTGACAAAGCTGTGTGAGATTTTAAACATGGCAGAAGACCCTTATGCAGCTTATCAGAGAGGTTACCAAATGATTCTTTTCTGAAGTGTAATCTCTTCACAATGTTTCCAACATCCTCCACCTATATACACTCCAGAACTAATAAGATTGTCTCTTCAGCTGATTGTGATTTCTGTATGGGGCTATAATTATGTAGAAAACACAAATTTGGGCCACAAGTAGAAAAGGTATGCTTCTCCATTGCAAGCTTATTCTTTAAACTGTTTTTAAAAAGTGATTGTACAAATGTCTTTAAATAATACAATGTTGTAGGCATGAAAGCAAGATGTCATGTTAATGCAGCCTTTTCAAAAAGTCAGATAATTCATGTTAAAAGTCGTATCAACTAAAAACTTAAAATATCCAATCAATCTATTGAAAACACATACATTTGAAAGGAAACTAAATCATGTTAAAACATCATTGATTTCAAAATTTTAAATATCAGATCGATCTTCTTAATTTAAAGTAATAAAATGTCAGCTCAGTCTCGCTTCAAAAAAGTATAAATTTAAACAACGAAAAAGTCAAATGAGGCAGCAATATTGAGGCAAGTAAATAAATCTACCTGTATTCAACACTGTTCAGAATGATTTTGAAATGTTTTCAGTAACAAGCTTTTCATTAAGTATGCATGGGATGACTGTCCACCTCCTAACCCTGCAAACACAAATCCTAAATTGCAACAATGAAAGTATTTTGTTACTATCATTTCATAATTTCTCCAGTGCCATTTCCTCCATTTCATACTTCAGGTCAGTAACTACAAGATTCTGGTGGAATGCATAATGACTTGCTGTAACTTCTGGATTAATGCACTACACTCTGCTCTCTGGAGCTTGCTGGGCCACTCGGTCAGGCATTGCCTGCAAATGCTGACAGCTGTATTATCAATAGCACAGCAAATACCCAGACCATTTTGGGTAGCTAAACCTGAGAGTCTGGGACTGTCCAAACTCAAACACATTTTACTCAAGATTCAACAGTCTCCTAATTGCCGGTCAGATTTAAACCCCTAGTCCAGAGGTGTAAAAGCATTGCTCAAACAGTTTTCTCTGAGGTTTTATACATTTAATTAATTTAATTTCATAACATTAGCCTGAAGAAAGGTTTGCAAAAAACAAAGCAGTGTTTTTTTTAAACACCCACTGACACTCCTTGGGGGTGATTTAGTGCCAAGAGTATTTTGATTTTCGATGTGGTGTTTGCTGTAAAATATATGATTACAAAGCTTCCAGATTTATGTTTTACATTCTCACTGGTTTACAAGTGTCAGGTCATCACTCATTCTAATCTGCTATTTTGTTTGCCATTTCATTTGATGTTGTAACCATTGGTTGTGACAGGTAGAAACTGCTCCAATTCCCCCTGCTGTAGTTAGATATCATTGCTCTAGGCATCTGTAAATGTTAATCCAGCTTCAGCTGAAGAGAGAACGCCATTGTTGCTGTTATGATTTTTGTCTTGGTTAATATAGATTATACAAGCAAAATCAGTAGAAATGACCAAAACTGAAACAACTGTAGATGCTGGAAATCAGAAACAACAACAGAAATCGCTGGGTAAACTCAGCAGGTCTGACAGCATCCATGGGGAGAAATCAAAGTTGAGATTTCAGGTCCAGTGATCCTTCTTCAGAAGACTTCAGCACTACAATTGAGATGTTCATGAGGCCCATAACCTTTACTGCAACCAATGCCAAAGCCATTACTTGTTATCACATGGAGTGACTCAATTTGGCTGGAGACTAGCATCTGTGTTCTTGTGACCACAAGAGGAGACCAAAATGAATCAACCACTCAGCAACTTTTGTTGAAAATGGTTCAACCTTGTCTTTTAATGGAGATGTTTAATGCAACTTCCGTCTCCTGAACATTGTTCAACTGTCCACAAAATCCATCATTGGACGTAGCAGCAGTGCAGAACTTTGATCTGACCCATTGGTTGTGTCTATTCTGCTTCCACTGCAATTGTGTTGTAACTTCAGCAGTTCAACACATAATTTCTAGATATATCTGGTGCTGCTGCTTGTGTACTCTCCACCATTCTTCATTCGCCCTGGATTGGTTGCCAGGCTTGATGGTAATGATAGTGATGAGTGTGTTGGGTTACAATGTTACAGATAATGGTGGATTGACAGTTCTGCTGCTTATGGCCTACTGCAGTTCGTGAATGTCCAGTTTTTAATTTCTAGATCTGTTCTCCAATTGCTGTTATTGCTGCAAAACATGACAGTAGGTGCCCTCAGTCAGACAACACGACTCTCTCACCACAAGAGCCATTTGGAATCACTCCTTGGTTTGAATAGATGCTTCTGTGGCAGACAGAATGGTGAAGCTGAGATCAAGCAGTCATCTCCCTGATATTTATTTTCTGACGATTTATCACAAACCATTTTGATGTCTATGCCCTTCAAGAATCCGATCAGTTCATAATAATACTACCAAAACTTTTTGATAATGGTACTGAAGTTCCTCATACTTGAGCACGTGAAATGCCATAGCTTACAGGGTTATGGGCCAAGTGCAAGGAAATAGGATGAGAATAGATAGATGCTTGATGGCCAGTGTGGATATAATTGGCTGAAGGGCCTCTCTCCATGCTGTAAAAACTCTATTAGTCCCCGTGACTGATACAGAGTAAATTCTGTGTCTTATCAACATGGATGGTGTAGTCATTCATCTGCTAAAGGAGGGTATTATGATATTTCCTTGGTCATATTATTCCCTGATGCCATGAAACTTCATAGGATCCAAAGTGTTTTCCCTCCCAATTGTAAGAGTGAGCTGAAGAGGTTGATCTACTTTATGATCTACCGTTCTTTCTTTTTACTTGTTTTTGCACTTGCTACTTCTATATTTCTGCCTATAGCTCCTCAGCTTTCTATATGAAGCAAGTTGGCAATGATTGTTCCTGCAAAATAGCTATATTTTGCAGCAAGCAAATCTCTCAGAAATCTTGACACCCATTCAGCTAAGTACTGCAGTTGTCTCTCCAGCAAGGTCCAGGCAATGGAACCATTGTTTAAAGACACTAATTATCTTCTCTGTAATGAACCTTATTAGAATATAGTAATCCTACTTTGTGAATTTTTCTTGACTTGAGACATGAGCCATGCAATGAGTGATAACCCTTGTGGACCAGTAGTCAGCCTTAGATTTGTGATCCTGTTTCATTGCTGTCAGAATAATAGACATTCACCTACATAATAGACTGCGCATTGAAACAATTAATCACCTGTGGTTGATGGGTATGGTCAGATGAGGAATACACAAGTCAATGAAAAAGACCTTTTCTTCATGGAAGAAATTGCAATCCATAAAAACCATCTGTTCACTCCTGCTCATCTATTGCAAGTATGAATGAGATAAAGCTGTCCCTTTTCTTAACAAACAAGCTCAGTGCCATGGCGTATCCAGCAAAGTATTCCAAATTCTGAGATATTATGCATATGCGCAGCAGCAGTCTGAAAAGAGACAAACACTTAAAAATGAACCAACTTATCAGCTGCAGAAAATGCTGTCTTTGCTTACGTTGAGGTTGTAGTAATTGGCATCTTTAAGCCACAAACTGTTTAATGAAGCAAAAACATTTTGTGCTTTGGGTATCAATAAAGGTGAGATATGAGAATGAAGACCCTGTGGACATGGCCTGCTGCCAGGAGCCTTTTTCCTCCTTCCTCTTTGAGCAATTTCTCCTATCTTGCATGACCTGTTTTCATTCACCCAGCCTTGTTCATTTCCTCAATAAGGCTATCAATGTTTAAAAGCAGCTTTGCTCAACACAATACCATAAATGGTTAAACAACTAGTCAAACACACCATACTCTTAAAACTTCAGTCAAACATACTAAGTATCCAAAAGCATTTGCAATTCAAACAGTAGCAGGAAGAAATACTTCAGTAAATTACCCATACCTATTACATGATCCTTTGACTGCATCAGGGAGAGGGAAAGGTTGGGGACTTTTCTTCTGTTTAATGGTATGCTTAACTGTGAAGATTAAACTAGAGCGTTGGCTAAACTGCAAAGTTGCAAAAGTGCAGTTTTTAAACCAGTTTTGCATTCAGTTACGCAATTATTTAATACCACTGCAGACTGCCAGTGGCTGTTGGACACATATTAGAAAACCCTGTAAGAAATATTTAGTTCCATGGGCACCACCCTCAGTTTCAAATCTTAATTGGCTGTATAGAAACTAAAAGACAGATGCAGTATGGACCAATCTAATCTATGTTTGCCTGATTCAGAATTCATTACGCAAGCTAAAATGATTCCTGAGGAACACTATAAATCTTTAGAGGTATGAATTACAAAGGGAAATCAGTAACATGTGATTAATCTTGGAAATGATTAAGAAACTCTGGGTTAATGAGCCATAAAGTAATCAAAGAAAAAGAAAGAACAATGTTTGTGGTTTGTCAATATTATGTAGCAATATTAATTAACTCAGACCAAGTCAACAAATTAATTCAGAGACAATACTGACAAATTAAAGAATTGCCACCACAAGTTATCAGCCAAGATAAATAAGGCAAAATGCAATAAGTGTTTAACAATGCTAAATCTAAACTACAGTAACCTTGGACAACTTACCTAATAAAATAAAAATGATATAAAACCCTTTCCAACGTTCTAAATATTGTACAATTGACTGCCACCATTAGAAACTGTCTCAATCATAATGATGTCATTTAATTTAAGTGGTGTTCAGGGTACAAAAACAATTGGAAGTCAATTTCAGAAATTGATTCATTCCCAGAGAATAGTGCAACTTTCTGCCAAATTATGTAATAAGCGCTGGTTTGCTGAATTTCTTCAAACAAACGATGGATTGAATACATCATATATTAAATGATACATCTCAAAAGGTAGGTATTTCAGGGAATTCTCTGATTTCGCCTCACATTTTAGTGTCCCTAATTTTTACTGACATGAGATAGATGTTGTCACATTGCATTCCTAACTTTGTTGATTCCATTGCAGGAGAAGGTATCTTCTAGCCCTCAATAATTTTTGTTTGGAGTTGAACAAGCTTCTTAAAGACTTGGAGTTCATGGCTGCTTAGAGGAATTGTGAACCACTGGATGACAACTTCAAAACTTCTTACTCCCATCCTCCATGCCAACTGATCACTTTCACATCACTCCCACTGGTGCTTCATTCTCTCCATGGAAACTCATAGCATTACCATGCCTCAAAATCTGAACGGAACAAATGACCCCCTGATTAACAATAATATGTGTGGAAATGCTTAAAAAAATTCATAACTTACAATAAAAATGTTGTTACAACAATCCTATAAAACTTGTCAACTAGACTATCAAAGTATCAACATAAAAAATATAAGCCCTTAACATTGCTATAACTTTGTAAAACAAATGCCATTGAAAGAAAGCTGCCAATCAAGTAATGTTTACCCTTCTGTTTCATTGTATCAATAAAGTAACTGAAGCAATCATAATAACATTTGGCTGAAAGTTGGGAAATTTTCTAACCTGAGCTATCCACCATGATGTTGAAAATCTGACCCAGTATATCGTTATGAGCAAGGTATTAAAATTGTCGGCAACAGGCTGGTTGACCAAGGGTCCTTATCTTTTCATTGTTCAAATGTTTGTACAAGTAATGCAATATTATGCAAGAATGTTAAGGAAAATTCAACATTTCTTTTGCTTAGTTGGTGAATCAGAGTAAAGTGTTTCCTGATTGGTTTGTGCAACAGTAAAATACTGCACAGCTTCAGCATTTAACAAAACATTAAAAACAAAATCACACTTGTACTTTCCATTTCATTACAACCTTTTGAAATCACTTTCTGGATGGATACTGGCATTTACTATATATAATACTACAAAAAAAACTATCTTGTCTGTTATCTTGCTTAAATTAGAAAAGCAGAATCTTCACCAGATAGTTATAAGGTGATTAATAAGTTTATAATCAAAATAATGAAAAATAAAATATTGGTCATATAGCATGAAAGCAATGTTTTGGCGAAAATGGGTGAACTGGACTGAAGAATAAAGCTGTTAATGCATCTTCAAATGTTGTGTAGTGAGAGACTATCGTTGAGATAACATCTCAACATTTATATAATCAACAATGTCCAATATGCCCTAAAATAGCATTGTTTCTTTTGATTTATTTTGTTAATTGCTTTGGCTTATTCTGTGGAGAATGTGAATTGAAGGAAGATTAGACTTTGATTCTCATCTATTGTCAGGTATTGAGAGGGCAATTGTTTATAACCTCAGATTACAATGGGATCTTGATCAGATGGGCAAATGGTCTGACGAGAGTGGCAGATGGAGTTTAATTTAGATAAATGTGAAGCGCGGCATCTCGGGAAAGCAAATCTTAGCAGGACTTATACACTTAATGTAAGGTCCTATGGAGTGTTGCTGAATAAAAAGACCTTAGAGTGCTGGTACAATTGCAATATTTAAAAGGCATCTGGATGGGTATTTGAATAGGAAGGGTTGGAGAGATATGGTCCAGCTGCTGGCAGATGGGACTAGATTAGATTGGGATATCTGGTCGGCATGGATGAGTTGGACCGGAGGGTCTGTTTCCGTGCTATACATCTCTATGACTCTGACTCGAATAGTGTTAACTTATACTTTAAATTTGTCAATTTGAGGATTTATTCACAGTCTCATTTTCTTTATGATATTTTGGTCTTCTCATCACAGACAAAATCACAAAATTCTGTTGTGTATCATTTTCAAAATTCAATACCACTGACATAACTTTAAACACACTAGTCTAAAGAATAAACCTAGTCACTGTGGATTCTGGAGATCTGTGACAGGATAAGCCAACACGCAGAATGTGTGGGACCCACAATCACAAAGTAGCTGGACACGTGTAGCCACACCTATATAATTGAGGGGAGCATTAGAAAATGGTTTATTGAGGGGAATTCCTGAGGGCTAGAAGTATCGTAAATATTGCAAAGGCAAGCAGCACACTCAGCAGAACCTGAAGTGTCAGTGGGTGAAAGCTCAAGTGAAGTGGAGTCAGATAGCAATGCAAATCCTGGAGTGGTGTATGTTCTGAATCGATGGGGGAGTGCATCCAGTTTGGGGAGGCCAATTCCTGCCCTTGAAAATTGTGAGGGCAGCAACTAAAGTAATAAGTGCCATTGATCATTCATCTCCAAGAAAACTGACTGGCCTAGATCCCATTGCTGGTGATCCACCAGAGAGCATTGATCTCTTGGCAGGTATGAGTAGAGATAAGCAGCTGAGAAAGTATTCTCAAAGAAATGCTGGATATCATCCAAATCCTTATTATATGGTGCAAGAAGAGAACGCTGCCATTAATGTGGACTCAAACATTCTAGCCATCATGGCAAAATTGGACCTGCTAATCATGTAACTGCTTAGCAAATGGTCACTGTGTGCTACGTATACTTGCCAGGATGGCAAGTTTCAAGCAGAGAATTGTGTAACAGAATCTCCAACAGCAGATGGCAGTGAGGGAGGTCACCTGATGAAGTCAAATGAGTTGCCTCCGGAACAAAAGGCCATCTTTTGGAGAAGGCAGGATCATGGGAAGAACAAGATGACATACAAAAAAATTCTTCAATCCAATGTAAACGCTTTAATTACTTCCTTGTTTAAATGTATTTTTGTTTATGTTTGTAATGACCTGATGCCAGTGGAGTTATGAATTCTTGCTTCATATCTTGTCAGTTGTGTGTACAAATCTCATGTTACCTATTTTTTAGCATCATAGAACTTCATTATTATCTTTCAAGCACCAACATGAATGGGGAATGGAAATGGTTGAAAAAAATTGTCAAGGAAGGAGAAGCGAACAGCATAAGATTTTAAAAGACACAGGATTAAGGAATAATTTGTTCTGATACCAATATTTTGAAAGGGCAAAGAACAGAGGAAATGTAAGACTACCAATACTGAACAAGAAAAACTGAAAAAACAGACACTTGAAAATGAGTTTAGAAAAAGGCATGAGAACCTTAAATGAGCAATGTGATGTACTTGATGAAGTGAATCAACTAAGAAGGATATGCCTTAGATATGGAATGGCATAGGAGATTCATGGAACTCAGCATAAAGGACTCAAATCAACAACAATAGAGTTTATTAACATCAGATGAAATAATAAAAAGACAATGGAGCATTTAAAGAACTAAATACAAAAATTTAACGTGAAAAAAATCTGAAACAATTGGGTTAGATGAGGAGAGTAATATTGAAATTGATTTCATGAAACCAGAAATCTTGGAGAGTGAGTTCAGAGCAGCACTAAATGAGATAAAACACTGAAAACGTGGCTGGATTAGATTAAATACTCAAGTTGATTAAAAACATGAGACCAAACTTAAAAATCAATGTTCACTAATCTGTACAAGGGTATGCACTCATCAGGAAATGGCTAGAGGATTTCATGCACATAATAACGATCACTCCAAAAGAGAAGCCAAAAGCATACCGATGTTTTGATTTTTGTACAATTACTATGATTGCCCATGCATTAAAGGCTCTTTGGATGCTGCCTGAACTGCTGTGCTCTTCCAGCACCACTAATCCATTAAAGGCTGTGTTGAGTTCTAAATAGGGTTAGTGGGAAACCACGAAACTATACCAGAGTTGACCAATTTGGATTCCAGAGTGGAAGCAGGACTTGTAAAGCACTCATCGTTATCAGGTTAATGAAATATTACAATTTGGTATTAGTTTTTCTTGAAAAAATATTTGATCTAGTTGACTCGATTAAGTTTTGGATGAAAGACATTGCTGTAAATAACTCATTAAAACTGCACATGGAAAAACATCAGCAAAGATCTTTGCAAAAAGGGTAGCAGAATCATGTGCGATTGGAAGATGTGTTTGACAAAGATGTTGTTTATCCACTTTCCTTTTCAACTTCTATACAGAAGCAATGATCAATGAAGTATTCAAACTCTCAGAATCTTGTAGTAACATTGGGGCTAGGGGTGCGAGGAGAGGTAAATGATAACATCAGTTACACTTGCAGATGACAAAGCATTTGTAGAAGAAAACTTACAAATACTAGTAGAAAGACTAGCAACAGCAGGGATGAACTTTGGAAATGAAAATGAATCGGAACAAAACCAAAGCGATGCATGTCTCAAAATTTATCAAGAAATATTCATATATTCATAGAATTAAAAAAAAGAGACCAAGTGCATTCAAGTGTTTAAGAAGCATAATATCTGTAGATGGAAGATGCAACAAAGAAATACAAATGAGGATAGCATGGGGCAAGCCATATTTGATAAGAGAAGATGGTAACAAACTGGAAATCTGAATAAACAACTCAAAAAGCAACTGATTAAAAAACTTGCTTTGGAATACTATTTTATATGAATTTTACAAATATGAGAATAATCCTCTACCTTATGCGAAGAAGGGATCACCTCACCAAATAATTTTGAAATGTGTATGGACAAAGGAAAGGATCAGCTGCAAAGAAAGATAGCAAATAATGAAATTCTTTGGAGAAAGAATGAGTAAAGGCATTAGGGAAATGCAGAGTATCTAAAAGGGGACATTTTTACAAGGAAATTTACTTGTAAAAGACATTATGTGGTGGGGGGAAAGATGTCAAGTAAAGAGGAAGGTGGAGAATACCAACACTGGATGACTTAAAAATTTAAGGAAGTTATTGGCAAATAAAAAGAATTTTACAAGGTAGAAAGATACAGAGAGATGACTATGACCTAAGGACTTGCCTTCAGGCAGGATACGTGATGACTACAATTATGCTGATTCTTAGATAACACCTAATATTGTTCATGTCTACCAAGATCCCAATGCTACTTAACAAATAAATTCAAGTTAAACAGGACATATCTACAATTATTTCACGCAAAAATGATAGCTAGTTGATAAGAAAACTGCAACGTGCAAGGCTATTTGATAATGCAAGTTTGAAGAGCCTATTACCTGCTACGAAAAGATGGAACTAATTTCATGATGTCTGGCACATCTTCAATGAAAGGAAAGGGAATGCTTTGTTTAGGTTGAACAAGTAATCAACTTAAGAGTCACAATCAGTCTTTTAGATTTACCACTGCAATAAGTCTCCTTAATTTTAGCCCATCTGAAAAGATATGAACAGTGCTAAGCAATCGGTTGTGCACTGTGCCATACCGCAAAAGAAAACAATAAAGACTGAAGGGTTAATATTCATTTATGAAATTATTAGGTCATTGGAAAAAAAATAAGATTAACAGAATCAAAATTTACTTAATTAATGATGAGATGAAATATCTGACATTGGCTGTTAATTAGCTGAAAAGAATGTTCAGAATCACTGTTATGTTGAAACTTAATCAGAAAGATTCATTACATCTTACAGACTTTTTTGCCTTAATTACTCAAATAAACCAATTAGCAACTGGGAAAATGATTTGTACTGAATTGAGATTGGCATGCAGTGTTTGGATTATTGGAAGTCTTGACAATGAGAAGTTAAATTTAGAAATATGTTCAAAAACCATCATGGATAGATGTTTGAAATAATTTTTTGTTACTTATTATTTAAAGGCACAAGTCGGAACATTATTAAAATAAATATAAAATGATGAGACAATACATTAATGGGTTGTGTAATGACACAACATTAGATGATTGCGTCTCAATTATAATATTTGAGTTCAAGTGCTAGACTTGACGAATAACTGTACTTCAACCTTTCTCCAATGAACGATATATTATTTCTGAGGAAAATGAAATAAGAGTGAAACTGATCCTGAGAAGCATGATCAAAAAATATTATTAATAGTTTCAGAGGTGATATTATTGAACTGTACCCATATGATTAGTACTTTGTAAAATGCCATATTACCACTTCAGTGAAACACTTCTGCAAAATCAACAACAGAATTGAAGATTCATATTAGTCTTTTGATCCTTCATCAGCAATAGGTAACCATATTGTCCTCTGGCTTTATTCTCGATATAGTGGGTTCTGGCTACATCCTTTGATCTGATGTGAAGTTAAGTTTATGAAGTATTTTTAATTTAGTAAGTAAATTGATTCTTCAACTGGCATCAAAACTTTAAAAGTTTGCTTGTTGCAAATGTTTAAGTATTTAGGGATCTAAAAGTTTTCTCTTGACTCAACTTAAAGTTAACCTTCGTAGCTGTAAAAATGAAAGCAAAAATATACAAAGGAAACTTTCATATAAAAGAATGCAAAAACAAACATACAAACAGAAAATTTACATCAACCAAAAATATGGATGTAGTCGAAGTATCCTATTCTATTCCTAGTGAAAATACCATATTTGTTTTCAATGTATTTTAATGCTTCAAACTCTATCCTAAAAACAGTAAACTTAATGGGCTTAGGAGCACGAAACCATAGGAAATAAAAGTAAGATTAGAACAATTTAATTTCTCATGCCATTCAATACAATTATTATTGGTATTCTGCCACAACCCACTTTACTGGGCGGTCCCTGGGTTAAATGTTTGTACATATCTGTCCAATTTAGTGAAAATGATACTGGAGGCTCAAATTTGGAAATCCCACCCCTAAATCTGGCCCCTTCTCTTTTTATGGGTGTGGTAGGGAGACGGGGAGAGGAGTTATTATTTGGATATCTGGTTTTATCAAGGCAGCTACTTATGTTAAAGTGAAAATGCCTTCAGTCAGATCTGATTTTGGTTAGTCAAATGTTCTTTCATCCTCATAAGAGGTGTAAAGCCATTGATTTCTTTGGATAAATAATGTACTGTTTTGGAGAAATGGGATGTCTTTTCACATAGGCTTCCAGGAAAATATTGGGACAGCTAATCTGCCCTTTACGAGAGGCAAAGTACACTTGAAGGTTTGTCAAGTTCCTAGGAACTGTCAAAGGGATCTGTCAAAGGCATTTAAATCTCCTGCCTTTTAATTGTAAAAAGCAAATGTTAAAATAAGCAGTACTTGCAGTCAGAGTAGACAACTCTATCTGTTGACACAAGGTTGAAGGCTATTGTTATAGGATATGTACTTCATAAGTGATTTCATGACATCACTATCACAGTGTGATGTCTGCCAGTTTAATAGTTTGTTGAACAACTGATTAACTTCTGTTCTGCAGTATGGTGGATATTGGGTGAGTTGCCACGTGTGATGAAATGACAAAGGATGATGGGTGGGTACATATGTTGGAATGGGTTAGCATTAAATTGGCATAGAAGATGTCATCCTAAAATATATATAGTTAAACACATTTAAGTCACCATGAAGAGTATGAATGTCCATGGAAGATGTGCTGGGTGCATAGGTTAACATAGAGTGAATGAGGGGGCTCTGGGGAATATGTTGAAGAGCATGATGTAGCTTGGTTTTGCATGCTCAGAGCATAATTTTTGCATGTTGAAATGAAGTGGTTTGAAGGATATACTGTCAGAACATCAAGTTAGTGTTTTTTTTTCCATTGTCTCCATCCCCTCACTGTGCCCAGAATTAAAATACAACTACTTGAGGCATTTTTCCCTGATTGGCTTTATGGAGCTGGAAATGGCTTGAATGACAGACTTGCAGTTCATTCACTGTCTGAGATCTCAGAATAAAAACAAATATTCGAAGGAGACCTCATCACATTATTCTAGTGCTCACACTGCCATTTCAGATCCTCATACATTGATGAGCAATAGCACATTGGTCAGAATAGTTGGCATCAGTAAAACGAAAAAGCATGAATAGCTAATGAAGGCAGTCCCTGGAGCAGCTGCTCCTGTAGGAAGACCACCCCATTGCTCACTCTCAAACAGATCGGGGAGTCTCTGCAATCATCAGTGAAGTGGCAGCTGCTGGAGCTGTAGAGTTAATTGTGTAGAAAAGTGTCAGTATTCCCATTAAACATTCATGCCCGTGTGCAGATGATATAGGACTCTCTCAACCCCATCAGTGACAATGGTTAGAAACATATAAGGCCCCAAACATGGTCCATGGCTTGAAATCTGGGAGAATTGCATGAGAAGTCAAGTGAGGTCTTTCTCGACATCGGTGGCAACTTGTATTTTCAAACAGAGTTCTGGGCATCGAGACGAGGTTCTCATTTCTGAGAAGTGAGATGTGAATGAATGGAAATTAATGCTGAATGGCACCCTCCCAAAGTGCGAATCTCACCTCATGCAGATTCTTTTTCTACCACCTGCTGTAAAAAAAACTGGATGGAGACAATCCTTGACAGAAAATCAGAATGGGTACCTGGTCATTTCAACTCAACCCTTGTTCCACTAGGATATCATCTTGATCATCTAGCAACAATGTCCCAAGTCACATTCCAGGGCACCAGACTCATGCAATTTGCATCCATGAAAACTGGCATCTGACACCTTCTCAGGATCATCATGGTACATCTCTGATTAACTTCAGGAACTTCTGCACTTCAGGGCACAAAACCAATTAACAGTGAAATACAGCTACAAGAACATTTTATGCACAGGTACACATGCCTGGACTGGACTAAACTGCAACCCAGCATGGGTCATCACCTTGGGTCTATCTGGATTCTCAAAGGATCCCTGCCTTTGCTTGCATTAATTTCTTGTTCTTTGCCAATACCCCCCAACTTCCCCACCCCTGGTCCATCCAAAACTACCAGGCTCATGTTATTTCTGTCTTTCCTTGCTAGTTGCGACAGACACAAAGCAGGATGCTTGTGATGATTGCCAGCAGTCCTCAGCCAATTCAGGCTTTAAGTAAACAGGCTTTTAGGACAGTGCATCAAGGCCAGTCTTCTTTATTAGTCTAGAGGCTTGGGCAGGGTCAGGCTGTACTACAGGCTGTCAGTGTCAGGATCCTCTCCTTATAGAGGAGCCGAATGATAGGTAGCCCACTACCTATCTTGGCACGTTTTGTTCTATTGTGGGTTATTCTCTCCTGGAATGGGAGATTTGGAGGAATATTGTGTGCAATTCTGGTCTCACTCCCTCTTAGGAAGGATGGTGTGAAAGTTGAAAGGGTTCATAAAGGATTTACAAGGATGTTGCCAGGGTTGGAGAGTTTGAGCTGCAAAGAAGGGCTGAAAAGGCTAGGGCTTTTTTCCCTGGACCGTCGGAGGCTGAGGGGTGACCTTATAGAGGTTCATAAAATCATGAGGGGCATGGATAGGGTAAATAGACAAGATCTTTTCCGTAGGGTGGGGGAGTCCAGAATTGGAGGGTATAGGTTTAGGGTCAGAGGGAAAAAACTAAAAAGAACCTAAGGGGCAACTTTTTCATGAAATTGGTGTTAGCACTGCTCCTGATACAAGAAGGTTTGTAAGGTGTCCTGAACAAGGCAGTAGGTAGTACTGTGGCAATGCAGAGTTAGGAGTCTGTGCTTTGGGGTCAGTAAGAGTGAGTGAGGTAAGAAGTTCCATGTAATAATGAGAGTGGTAGAGTTTGAGCCTTGATGAGAGATGAGTGAGTAACAGAGATGAAGTGAGTGTGAGATAGCAGAGAGAAGATGATGGAACTGACCTGGCTGAGCAGAGGTGGTCATTGAACTTCCTGATTTGCTGGACTTTCTACTAGATGGCTGAGTCTGCACTGATCTGCAAGACTTCCTTGAAACAGGCTGGTAGTATTGGATGCTGTGGAATCCTCTGCTAGTCCTGAGGTATGAGGATGTCCCTTCTCTGCACCAGCCTGTCCACCAGGACCTCCAGGTTTCTACCAGCAACATCTGCCATGTCTAGGGCAAATCTCAGGAACCACATAAGGTAACTCATGTGTTTGTCTGGATACATATGGCCTTTTAACAATGCCACAGATGCCAGGAACCCTGGCATGTTGGGCAGTAATGAGTTTTTCTGGATTTGATGAGATAGAATTGGGCTAACAAAGGGGCAACAAGGGAGTATGGTAGATAATTAATAAAACGTGTTGCCTGTGAAATATTCGTTATAGACACTACAACCAGTTTATTCCTCAAAACACAAGTGACCTGACTTTATAAGACAATGAAGGACTGCAGTTCGAGTTTAATTTTATTAAAACACTAACTAGTTAAAGAAACAACTCTTGCACAAAAAAAATTATATTACCTTTTCCCTAAACTAGGCTGACTGTCTGAAAAACACACATTCTACCTGCTCTGGTGAACTTAATTGGGCTGTCGGATTTCATTCACTGAGCTCTATCAATGTGTGAACTCAAGGTCTTCCTGGTTTGAAGGTGGATTTCACACATTCTTCTTCCATCATCATGGGCTGCAGGTCTCAGCAGGTCATTTGAGTTTTCACTGAGAGCTGTCTCCGGGTGTCCATTTTTGAATCCTTGTAAAAAATTGCCTAGTCTCAGCCAATGGGGTCACAGGGCAGAGTCACAGCACCCAATGAAGTTAAGTCAGTTCATCCCAGATGCACATATCCCATTTGAAGGTACCAATGAGTCTGGCTGAAATTGGGTAATACATAAACATAATATCTTTTCCTATTGTTCTGCCTGAGTACCTCTTGATGGGTTTCAGGTCAAAACAACTTTCCCATTGTTAAGGTAGATAACCTCTGTTCAATATGCAAGACAGGTCTGTGCTGGTTTCTGCTGACTTTGACCTGTGGTAACCTTGGCCTCTTTGCATTCCATCAAGCCTTGCTTGCAGAAGCAGTGTTTAATTTAGCTTCTCCTTCAAGGAAAGTGGTGCTGACCAATGTGACTCCTGCCCATGCACAGATAGCTTCCCAAATGTTAGAGATTTTAAAGGGTTCAGGCACAGAAAGTAAAAGCAATGCAATCATCTAAAGCATTGAACCAAAAAGGCATGAACTCTCCTCCGTTCTGCATTGTGCACTGAGACAACATAATGTAGGAAAACTCACAAGCACGCACGCAAAGCCACATTTTTGCTTGGTTGTACAATGACATAGGGAGGGAAAAGGTTGAGATTCTGAAGGGAGATTACAGAGAGTTAGGCAGGAATTTAAAAAGGAGTTCCTCAAGGGTAGTAATATCTAGATTACTCCTGGTGCTATGAGCTCGTGAGGGCAGGAATAGGAGGATAGAGCAGATGAATGCATGGCTGAGAATCTGGTTTATGAGAGAAGGATTCAGAGTTTTGGATCATTGGAAGCTCTTTTGGGGTAGAAGTGACCTGTACAAGAAGGACGGTTTGGACCTAAATTGGAAGGGGACTAATACACTGGCAGGGAGATTTGCTAGAGCTGCTTGGGAGGATTTAAACTAATAAGGTGGGTTTGGAAGGGGTGGGAGTTTGGGGTTGGGGTTGGGGTTGGGACTCAAGGAGAGAGTGAGGAAAAAGATCAATCTGAGACTGGTACTGGTGAGAACAAAGGTGAGTCAAACAGTCAGGGCAGGCAGGGACAAAGCAGAGAACAATGTAGGACTGATAAATTAAACTGCATTTATTTCAATGCAAGGGGCCTAACAGGGAAGGCAGTTGAACTCAGGGCATGGTTAGGAACATGGGACTGGGGTATCATAGCAATTACAGAAACATGGCTCAGGGATGGACAGGACTGGCAGCTTAATGTTCCAGGATACAAATGCTCCAGAAAAGACAGAAAGAGAGGCAAGAGAGGAGGGAGAGTGGTGTTTTTGATAAGGGATAGCATTACAGCTGTGCTGAGGAAGGATATTCTTGGGAGTGCATCCAGGGGTTATTTGGGTGGAACTGAGAAATAAGAAAGGGATGAGAAGCTTATTGGAATTGTATTATAGACCCCCTAATAGTCAGAGGGAAATTGAGAAAAAAGTTGGAAGGAGATCTCAGTTATCTGTAAGAATATGGTAGGGGATTTTAACTTTCCAAACATAGACTGGGACTGCCATAGTGTTAAGGGTTGAGATGGAGAGGAATTTGTTAAGTTTGTATAAGAAAATTTTCTGATTCAGTATGTGGATGTACCTACTAAAGAAGGTGCAAAACTTGACCTACTCTTGGGAAATAAGGCAGGGCAGGTGACTGAGGTGTTAGTGGGGGAACACTTTGGGGCCAGTGTCCATAATTCTATTAGTTTTAAAATAGTAATGGAAAAGGATAGACCAGATCGAAAAGTTGAAGTTATAAATTAGAGAAAGGCCAATTTTGATGGTATCAGGCAAGAACTTTCAAAAGCTGATTGGGGCCAGATGTTCGCAGGTAAAGGGACGGTTGGAAAATAGGAAGTCTTCAGAAATGAGAATAACGAGAGTCCAGAGACAGCAAATTCCTGTTAGGGTGAAAGGAAAGGCTGGTAGGTATAGGGAATGCTGGATGACTAAAGAAATTGATGGTTTGGTTAAGACAAAAAAGGCCTGTGACCAGTGGAGTGCCACAAGGACCACGTGTTGGGTCCATTACTTTTCATCATTTATATAAATGATTTGCATATGAGCATAAGAGGTACAATTAGTAAGTTTGCAGATGACACCAAAATTGGAGGTGTAGTGGACAGCAAAGAAGGTTACCTCAGATTACAACAGGATCTTGATCAGATGGGCCAATGGGCTGAGAAGTGGCAGATGGATTTTAATTTAGACAAATGTGAGGTGCTGCATTTTGGGAAAGCAAATCTTAGCAGGACTTATACACTTAATGGTAAGGTTTGAGAAGTGTTGCTGAACAAAGAGACCTTGGAGTGTAGGTTCATAGCTCCTTGAAAGTGGAGTCACAGGTAGATAGGATGGCGAAGAAGGCATTTGATATGCTTTCCTTTATTGGTCAGAGCATTGAGTACAGGAGTTGGGAGGTTCGCAGCAGTACAGGACATTGGTTAGGCTACTGTTGGAATATTGCATGCAATTCTGGTCTCCTTCCTGTTGGAAAGATGTTGTGAAACTTGAAAGAGTTCAGAAAAGATTTAGATTAAATTACTTACATACTTACAGTGTGGAAACAGGCTCTTCAGCCCAACCAGTCCACACTGACCCGCCGAAGAGTAATCCACCCAGAACCATTTCCCTCCTAACACTAACACGCTGGGCAACTTTAGCGTGGCCAATTCACCTGACTTGCACATCTTTGGATTGTGGGAGGAAACCAGAGCACCTGAAGGAAACCCACGCAGACACAGGGAGAATGCGCAACCTCCACACAAATTGTCACCTGAGGCTGGAATCAAACCTGGAATCAACATAAAACATTATGGAATGAGTTGCCAGACGATGTGGGGGAGGCTGGTACAATTGCAACATTTGAGAGGCATTTGGATGGGTATATGAATAGGAAGGGTTTGGAGGGATATTGGCCGGGTGTTGGCAAGTGGGACTAGAATAGGTTGGGATATCTGGTCGGCATGGATGGGTTGGACCGGAGGATCTGTTTCCATGCTGTACATCTTTATGACTTTATGACTCTATATAAATCAATATCAATGTCAAAGTAAAAGCAATGTTTTCCTGCACCTATGCTCTCAAATGCTCATCTCTGTATGTTTGGGCTGTCAGCAATTGATGCTGTCTTGAAAACGAAGATAAGCATAAGTTCTGAACTGCATGATGGCAACAGCGATTGTATGCTTTGCATCTTGTCAAGATGGACCAACTGAGAGGGCAAAGGCATTCAAGACAAAGGCCAGTAATGATGTTTCAGAAAGATAATTGGAAGGCATATATGTGCTTCTAATGTAAGCTCAGGAGTAAAGTGAGACATAAGAGATTTGCATTTCTCATTGACAAAGCTGCTACCAGCTATTGCAATTGGTTGCTTCGAGTGCATTACTATTGACCCCTGGTCACAGTCCTCTCCAAATCCTCTGCAGAGAAGAAGCATGCATGTTCAAAGACTTTTTATTCTCTAAGAGTATGCAGCTCTGGAGTGCTATGTTGCGTAGCACACAACACTCAGCACATTAGGCAAGAGCCTTGATGACACTGAATGACTACCAGTACAGCCACTGAGAAAGCCTTGGGCCTAGTGAAATTGAATTTGTAATGCCAAGAAAGATTTTCTGGAATGCAGTAGTTTGTGAGTCCTTTTAGCCTCTATACTTGGATACTACACAGGTATAAGGAACCATCTTTAATGAGTGTAGTCCTTATCACCTAAAACCAATCTACAAAGTCATCTGGGTGATCTGCAAGCCAAAGTACCTATCTCAGAATATAACATTTGCGAAAATTTTCTGGAGCATTGCACATGTCTAAAAGACCCTTTTTCCTGTGGTCACATATTAACAGGATATTCAACAAATAGAACCTCATTCTGTGTCTGAAGGCTAAAGACTGCTCTGCAGAATCCTTGATCATCGTGTGCATTCGGTCAAAAGATCCATATCCAACTAACACCTCAACCTGAATGACCTAATGTGTATATATTTGCCAAGCTCTAGGTATAGACACATAAATTGTTGCTGGTCAACAAAAATCTGACTACATTAATACTATTATCTAGGTCTTAGCCCATAGCCCTAGTAGCAATGACAACACAAGTAAAAGATAAATATTCTTAAATGTTCTAACTCAACCACCCAATCTCTCTTCGTTCTCCAAGTGTAATAATTTTTCCTCAATTCTCCTCTTAACATCTTACCTTAAATCTATGCCACCTGGTTATTAATGCTAATGGAAAAATTGCCATCCTATCTACCCAATCAGTGCCCCTCATAACCTGATACATTTTAATCAAGTTCCCTCTCAATCTTCACTGCTCCAAGAAAACAAAATCAGCTCATCCAATTGTTCTTTATTGTTCAAAACCTCAGGACCAGGCACTACCTGTGTAAATCTCCTCTGCTTCCCCTGTAGTGCAATCACATCCTTCCGATAATACGGTGACCAGAACTGCATGCAGATCTCCAGTTGTGGCCCAACCAACATTACATGCATTGAGAGAAAACCTACTTGCTCTTGAATTCCATGCCCTGGCTGATAAAGGCAAATACCTTACTCACTTTCTTAAACACCTTATCTACCTTCCCTACTATTTTCAAAGACCTGTGAATGTGTACAGCATGGTCGCTCTGATTGTCACAGAACTATACAGCATGGAAACAGACCCTTCAGTCCAACTCATCTATGCTGACCAGGTATCCTAAACTAATCTAGTCCCATTTACCAGCATTTGGTCCATATTCCTCTAAACCCTTCCGATTCATATACCCATCTAGGTTCCTTTTAAATGTTGTGATTGTACCATCCTCCACCACTTCCTCTGGCAGCTCGTTCCACATACACACCATTTGCTGTCTGAAAACGTTGCCCCTTCAGGCCCTTTAAAATCTTTCTCCTCTCATCTTAAACCTTTGTCCTCTAGTTTTGGAATCCATTACCCTTGGGAAAAGACCTTACCTATTTACCCTATCCATGCCCCTCATGATTTTATTAACCTCTATAGGGTTACCCCTCAGCTGATTCAGCCTCTCCCTATAGGTCAAACCCTTGAACCCTGGTAACATCTTGTTATTTTTTCTGAACCCTTTCAAGTTTCACAACATCCTTCCGATAGCAAGGGGACCAAAATTGAACGCAATATTCTAATAGTGGCCTAACAATGCCCTGTACAACGCAACATGGCCTCCCAGCAACACATACTTTCTAGGGTCCTACCATTCAGAGTTTATTACTTTGCTTTGTAAACATTCCCCAAGTTATCTCGGTTGAATTCCATTTGCATCTGCTGTGCCCTGTTGACCAACCGAGTGATATCCTCCTGCAAATTACAGCTGTTCTCCTAACCCTATCAATTTTTGCATCAACAACAAGCTTCTTGATCATATTTTCAACATTTAATTCCAAATCAATGATGTGCATCAGAAAGAGCAAGGGCCTCAACACCAAACCCTGTGGAACCCTATTGGAATCAGAGTTTCAGACAACAGAAACACCCTTCAAGCATCACAGTCTGCATATCTGTGATCAACCTGATACACTGATGATTTGCTGACTTGTATGATCTTGGAATATACAAAGTGAAGGCTATGTTTATCCTCACTGCCAAATGCAATGGGTGGCAGGACATTCAAGTGGCTTGAAATCCTGTTTCAGTATTGAGCATAACCCTGACACCAGTCATAGTTATCAGAGATACTGAAAACTTAACTGTTCATACAACTGATCTCATAGAAAATTATGAAATTCTATTAAGACTAGACAGAATAAACTCAGGAAATATGTTCCTGATGACTGGGGAGACCAAATCTAGTGGTCAAGTTGAAAGATATGGGGTACGCCATTTAGGACTGAGATAAGGAGGAATTTCTTCACCCAGAGGGTGGCAAGCCTGTGGAATTCACTACTGCAGAAAACGGTTGAGGTCAAAACCTTTAACAGTTTCCGAAAGGAGACAGATATAGTTCTTAGGGCTAAAGGGAATCAAACGATTTGGAGCAAAAGCAGGAAAATGGTACTGAATTGGATGATTAGCCATGATCATATTGAATGGTGAAGCAGGCTCAAAGAGCCAGATAGTCTACTGTTGTTCCTATTTTTCAATGTCTCTCTGTTTGTCATTAGATTTTGTGAGCAAAATAACACCTTCTGTGACTTTGTATCTCTAATTGTAGACAACTTTGCCCTTATCATCTGTTTACTTTGTCAGACTAATGACCGTGTTGCTCCTCCAATGATACAGGTTAACTCCTCATGCCTGCACCTGCACCTGGATTTCTTCCTCTCTTTTTATCTTTATCTTTGTCTTTATCATTCTCTTCAATAGAGAAATTAAAAATCTGATTTTATGAGACTAACATAAATTGCATTCAAGTCTCAAAGCATTGCACTCTTCTAACTCTGCAGCTATGAGCATCAATGTGGACTTCATCAGTTTCCTCATTTCCACTCCACTCCACCTTACCCCAGTTCCAAACCTCCAGCTCAGCAACATCCTCATGACCTGTCCCAACTGTCAATCTTCCTTTCGACCTATCTGCTCCACCGTCCTCTCCGACCTATCACCTTTAGCCCTTCCTCCCAGCTACTTTATCCCAAGCCCCACCCCCTTCCATTTACATCTCCACCTCCGAGGCTTCCAGCCTCATTCCTGATGAAGGGCTCCTGCCCAAAACGTTGATTTTCCTGCTCCTCGGATGCTGCCTGACCTGCTGTGCATTTCCAGCACCACTCTAATCTTGACTCTAATCTCCAGAATCACAGTCCTCACTTTCGCCTAGTTGTGAGCTGAACCAAAGTGAGTCCCTTCCCATATTCTGCCTCCAATGAGTTTGTCCACGTTACAATGAATTCATTTTCTCATTTCTGTGCTTTGTTGTCTCTCATCCTTCCTGTATTTTTTTAAAGACTATGACTCTCAATGGCTTCCAGTTCCAGTTACCACTAAACTGCCAAGATGCTTCATTTACAAGAAGCATACCTGGACTTCATGACTTACATTATAAGGAGAGATTTTCCAAATCATGTGTGTTTTCTCTATAAATTAGAAAATTAAGAGGTGATCTAATTGAAGTCTTCAAGATATTAACAGGGAAAGACTGCGTAAATAAAGATAAACTATTTCCACTGGTTGGAGATTCTAGAAATAGGGAGCAACACCTAAGAGTTATGGTAGACCATTCAGGAGAGATGTTAGGAAGCACTTCTACACAGAAAAGGTGATAGCTGTATAGAACTTTCTTCCACAGTTGGCAGCGGATGCCAGATCAGTTGTTAATTTTAAATATGAGATAGATAAACTTTTGTTAGGGAAAGGTTTTAAGGAAAAGCAGATATATCAAACACACGGCGGCACAGTGGCACAGTGATTAGCACTGCTGCCTCACAGCGCCAGAGACCTGGGTTCAATTCCTGCCTCAGGCGACTGACTGTGTGAAGTTTGCACATTCTCCCCGTGTCTGCGTGGGTTTCCTCTGGGTGCTCCAGTTTCTTCCCACAGTCCAAAAATGTGCAGGTTAGGTGAATTGGCCATGCTAAATTGCCCGTAGGGAAATGGGTCTGGGTGGGTTGCGCTTCGGCGGGTCGGTGTGGACTTGTTGGGCCGAAGGGCCTGTTTCCATACTGTAATGTAATCTAATCATGTAATCTAGTCAAGTTTGCTCACAGATCAGTCATGTAGTGGAACAGGCTCAAAGGGCTGAATGGCCTGCTCCTGTACCTATGTACTGATGTTCCTACTGCTGCCTCTTCACTGTTGGTGAACTACTGAAACTCTATGGATAATGTGTGCATCTAATATAATTAAAAAACTTCAAAATTACAGTCAGTTAGCTTCTTGACATAGGTAATGCTTTGCCTATTACCACTATGTGTGTGGTCCCAACCCCACTGCCCAATTGCATCCAGAAAAATTGGCTGACAGTTGGATTGTGCATTTTCCAGGAGGTGATAAAATTAATCTATCTGTTTCTTCCTGTCGCACTCTGTTTGTCCTTATCCAAATTACTACTCAATTGCATTAACTTAACTGTTTAGCTTTTAAATCCATTTACTTGACATTTTCCCACTAATGTCTATTGTTTAAACTTAAAGCTCTATGTATCAATATTTTCACTAAGTTTATGGAATGAAGCGAGTGAGGCCCACCTGTGTTTGTTGAAAGAATCTCTCCCGATCACAATTGTTGCAGTGTAATACCTTTTTGGATAAAATATTTAATGACCTTCTCGTAAATTCAGCCAGCATTTCAAGTGTCAGTATTTTGTAATCTTATTTTCTCTCTCAAATGATGCAACTGTACTCCAATATCATTGTGATAAAAATTACAGATAATGATGCAGAAGGATGTAATTATCTAAAACGTTCTGCAGAAAATAGTAGCATTGTTTTAAAATGAACAACATCAAGATTTTGAATTGTATTTAACTGGGAAAAGCCACTGAGCGCAATTCAAATATATACAGTCAAACATTAATTTCTTTGGCAAAACTATAATAAAAATATTTATCTCACTTTTGAAGCAATTCAGCATATACTGCACAACAAATTCATCATCACAATGGCAGTTTTGCATAATAGAAGCAGGAATTATCAGACAAATAACGACCAACAGTAATCTTCTTCTTTTTTCAGGTGGTTGTACAACACAATAATGTTGGCAAAGCTTTTCCTGTCAAAACAATAGTGAGGGAAACAGACTCACTATTAGTTATGGTTAACACTGGTCAAGGAATAGATTGCCAAATGTTTTTTTCTCCAAGTTGCACTGCACGTTTACCTTTATATAAAGTGGCAACGTGCCATTGTATAAAGTTTTATTTGCACAGTTAGTACAATGCAAGATTCTAGCAAAAGGTTAAATAAAGTCCATTCCAATCTCGGTATCCATTTACTGGCTAGATAAGTGTTAATTACTGCAATCCAAACACTCTGGCATTGGGAAAAAAAGACATATGCAACTATTATTATAAAAGTTTTATTACTTCAGATTTTAATTGGTGTAGATTTCAAAATATCACTTCTAAGTTTTTTTATACTTTTTCTTTATGCATTCTTCTCTCTCTTTTAATCTAATAGTTATTTCTGATCTTGTATATGGTTTTACACAAAATTCACCTGCTTTGTCATTATCCTTGAGTTCTGATATCATTATTGCCTCAATGTTTTAATCTGCTTGATTAAGGAGATATAGTCATTTGCCATATTTTCCTCACTGTAACATTATCAACTCACATTTTCTGTAAGTTGCCAGGCAAAAAAGAACCCTAAACATAGCAGATGCTGTTCAATGCCTTGTTTTAGCAAAGTATATCCCAATGGAATTGTTGATGAATCATAGCAATCAATCTCTATCAATCAGTCTATAATAAATCCAGACAGCAGGCAAAGAAAGAGCCATGGTTTTGGGAATCACAGGTGCAAATTCACCTGTTCCTCCGATGCATACTATGCTTAGGATATGTAGCTCATTAATTTTGTTAGATGAGTAAAAACAAAACTCAGAACAGTTAAACAGAACGCAAAAAGAATGATTGGAACCTATAGAATTATATGAATACCAATTGCACTAAGTCTTTCAGAGAACAAATTAATATTCCAAAGTAAATATTCTAAGTATTAATACTTTATGGAAAACATAACCCAAACAACTCAATACACCTTGTGTATAGATTACTGCTACACTTTGATGTCTTGCCTTTTGAAATAAATCATTTTTCTAACTTACTTCTCTTTGACACTGACTACAAAATATTTCTAATGTAACATTATTGCTTAAATAGCATTATGACTAAGTAGCTTTTATTAATGCCAGAACAATATGTCACTGAAGAATGAATTGGTTTAATGCATTTCATCAAGTAATACAAGATATTGACTGAAATCAGCATGCATTTTTTCTAATAAGTAAACTACAACGATACCATGTATGTGTAATCAGGAAGCTTGCATTCATTTTGTCAAAATACAATTATAATTTCAATCTACTGTAGTTTCCGATGTTATATTTAGGATCATTTATATAGTAAATGTTGTCTCTGACATTATTATAAATCCAGTCCTGAAGTACTGATCATTCAAACAGTATTCTTTGCTGAACATTGTGACCTGGTTTACAAAGAAGTTATGGAATATCATGAGAAAATTGAAAGTGCTACAATTAGGACATGATTCATGCTTTTATGCTACTAATGTAATCCAGTTTCAGTTCATGACTTAGAATCATTGAGTCATCCAGTACGGAAACACACCCTTCGGTCCAACCAGTCCATGCCAAGCATAATCCCAAACTAAATTAGTCCCAGCTGCCTGTCCCTGGCCAATATCCCTCCAAATATTTCCTATTTGTGTACTTATCTAAATGTCTTTTAAACATTATAATTGTACCTGCATCCACCACTTCCTCAGGAAGTTCATTCCACACACAAACCACCCTCTGTAAAAGATTTGCCTCATGTCTTTTTTAAATCTCTCTCCTTTCACCTTGGACTTCCCACCTGAGGGTAAAGACAGCTGCCATTCAGCTATCTATGCCCCTCATGATTTTCTAAACCACTATAAACCTTCAATATCCCACATTCCAGTCAGAAAGGTCAAAGCCTATCCAGCCTTTCTTTATAATTCAAACCTTCCATTCCCAGCAACATCCTGGGACATCTGTTCTGAACACACTCAAGCTTGATAATATCCTTCCAATAACTGGGCAACCAGAACTGGACACAGTATTCTCCTGTCCGTAAACTAGGCATCATTTCCAATGTTTGTCTGATTATCAATGATACAACTGATTTTGAAACCCAGAGACAAATGTAAGCTCAAGAAAGTATCCAAATCAGATTGTTAGTGATTCACCAGGAGACATGATAGCCATTACGTTGCCAACCTTTCTACTTTATTAGAAGGATTCCCAGTTGGATATAACATATTCTGGAGACCCAGAGATATTTACAACTGCAAATTATTGCAAAAAGTTAGGTTGAAGTTAAATGTTGTATTTAAATGTAAATGAACCACTCTTCCTGATAACTAGCTTTGAGGAAAATATGCTTTTATTTTTGAACATTTCACTCACTTAAGTAAAGATGCCCTTCAACCAAGATTGAACCTAATTTCTGCCACTAGATGCTGCTAATTTACTTAGTACAGCAAAGCATTTTCAAATTAATGTGATATTTCAACGGACAGCTAATGGATACCACACCTACTGACATACAAACATAATCAATATATACTGTACTGTATTGTATTGCTGAATATTAAGCAATATTCACAGCACTTCTGCAAATGTTCTATTGAGCATTTTTCTATAGGACATTCAAACCTCCTCAGAAATTATATATTTGGTTACCCTTAAATTGTTTTTAGTTTTGAATTGAGGCTATGATCCAATATTTTGCACTGTCTGAGTCGGGAAAAGTGGACAGTATTAATAAAGTTGTGTGTGAACTGTTGAAGAATTGCATTTAGAACCTTTATAATTGTTTTCCTAAAAATATACAATCTAAAAATAGGATGCTGCTTTTATCAGGAAATACAATTTTTAATGAAATATGAAAACTCAGATTAACTGAAAATTCATCTTATTCATGGAAGATAAGAGTTTCTGAGAAGGCACTGACATGGGAGAACTACCCATTTGGATATAGAACTGGCTCAATAGTAGAAGACAGAGAGTGATGGTAGAGGGTTGTTTTTCTGACTGGAAGCCTGTGACACAAGGATTGGTGCTGGATCCACTGCTTTTTGTCATTTATCATTTGGATGTGAACAAATGAGGTACGGTTAGTAAGTTTGCAGTCTACAGTAAAATTGGAGGTGTAGTGGATAGCGTAGAAGGTTAGCTCAGATTACAATGGGATCTTGGATCAGATGGCCCATGGGCTGAGGAGTGGCAGATGGAGTTTAATTTATATAAACATGAGGGGCTGCATTTTGGAAAGACAAATCCAGACCAGGCTTGTACACTTAATGGTAAGGCCCTGGGGAGTGTTGCTGATCAAAGAGACCTTAGAGTGCAAGTTCATTGTTTCTTCGAAGTGGAATTGCAGGTAGACAGGATCATGAAGAAAGCGTTTGGTATGCTTGACCTGATTGGTCAATGCATTGAGTATAGGAGTTGGGAGGTCATATTGCTGCTGTACAGGATATTGGTTTGTCAACTTTTGGAACGTTGTGGTACAATTCATTGAGCAGCAGGGGTGGTGAGACCGCAATCTGGGGGCTGCCGGGAAGATAAATTTCCCTGTTAAAGACTTAACTCATGAATAAGTGGAGCAAAGGCTCAACAGGAGTGGACGCGGGCACGAGGACTGCTGGTTACTTGAACGGATATATTCGGGCTGTGGCTGAACCCGAGACATTACATACAATCTACCAGGAGAAGGTCTCTGGCACTGAGCCTGGCTATGTGGCTCAGATGGAAAAGGGGGAGAATAGGAGAGCAATAGTGATAGGAGATTCATTGGTGAGAGGAACAGATAGGAGATTCTGTGGATGCAAATGAGACTCCCGGATGATATGTTGCTTCCCAGGTGCCAGGGCCAGAGATGTCTCAGATTGAGTCTCCAGGATTCCTAAGGGAGAGAGAGAGCAGCCAGAAGTCATGGTACATATCAGTACCAATGACATAGCTAGGAAAAGGGATGATGACATGAAAAATTAATATAGGGAGTTAGATTGGAAGCTAAAAGGCAGGACGTGCAGTGTAATGATCTCAAGATTGCTACCGGTGCCAAGGGCTCGTGAGACTAGGAACAGAGAGCAAATGCAGCTGAACACGTGGCTGCGGGTCTGGTATAGGAGGAAGGGCTTGAGATATGTGGATCATTGGGATACCTTCTGCGGGAGGCGCGACCTGTACAAGGAGGATGGGTTGCACCTGAACTGGAGGGGCACCGATATCCTGGGTGGGAAGTTTGCTTGATCTCTTCAGGAGAGTTTAAAACAGTTTGGCAGTGGGGTGGGAACAAAAGCTACAGACCAGAAGATGGAGTAGCTAGTGTACAGCATATACAGCGTGCAGAGAGCCTGTGAGGAGAGATAGACAGTTAATAGGGCAAAGTTGCAGTCAATGTGATGGGTTGACGTGTGTCTATTTTAACGCAAGAAGTATTAAGAATAAGGGTATTGAATTAGAGCATGGATCAGTACTTGGAAGTATGATGTTATGACCATTACAGAAACTTGGACATCACTGGGGCAGGAATGGTTGTTCGATGTTCCAGGGTTTAGGTGTTTCAATGGGGGAGAGGTAAAAAAGATGGGGAAGTGGCATTGCTCATTAGGGAAAGTATCATAGCTCCAGAAAGGGAGATTGTTCAGGTTTGTCTACAGAGTCAGTATGGGTGGAAGTCAGGAACAAGAAAGGAGCAGTCATTTTATTGGGAGTTTTTTCACAGACCCACCACCCCCCTGCCCCCATAGCAACAGAGACATGGAGGAGTAGATTGGGAGGCAGATTTTGGAAAGGTGCAGAAGTTACAGGGTTGTTGTCATGGGTGACTTTAACTTCCCTAATATTGATGGGAACCTTCTTAGTCCAAATAGTTCGGAAAGAGCAGTTTTTGTCAGGTGTGTCCAGGAAGGATTCCTGATACAATATGTAGATATGCCAACTAGAGGGAAGTCCATATTGGATTTGGTGCTTGGTAATTTTGGTGATCGTGATCATAACTCACTGACCTTTACTGTCATCATGCAGAGGGAAAGAAACAGATGGTCTGGGAAAGTATTTAATTGGGGGAGGAGGAATTACAAAGCTAATTGGGGCACCTAAATTGGGAACAGATGTTCTCAGGTAAAAGCATGACAGAAATGGGAGCACTTGCTGATAGTGCTGGATAGGTTTGTCTCACTGAGGCGAGGAAGAGATGGCAGGATAAAGAAACCTTGGTTGACAAGGGATGTAGAATATCTAGTCAAGAGAAAGAAGGAAGCTTACTTCAGGTTGAGGAAGCAAGGATCTGATATGGTTCTAGAGGTTAACAAATGTAGTGTAGAAGGTGTTTGGTATGCTTTCTTTTATTGGTCAGAGTATTGAGTACAGGAGTTGGGAGGTCATGTTGGGGCTGTACAGGACAATGGTTAGGCCACTGTTGGAATATTGCGTGCAACTCTGGTCTCCTTCCTATCGGAAAGATGTTGTGAAACTTGAAAGGGTTCAGAAAAGATTTACAAGGATGTTGCCAGAATTGGAGGATTTGAGCTATTGGGAAGAGGTTAAATAGGCTAGGGCTGTTTTCCCTGGAGCATCAGAAGCTGAGGAGTGACATTCTAGAGATTTATAAAATCATGAGGGGCATGGATAGGATAAATGGATAAAGTCTTATCCCTGGGGTTGGGGAGTTCAGAACTAGAGGCCATAGGTTTAGGGTGAGGGGGAAAGATATGAAAGAGACCTAATGGGCAATTTTTTTCTGCAGACGGTGGTATGTGTATGGAATGAGCTGCCGGGGAAGTGGTGGAGGCTAGTACAGTTGCAACATTTAAAAGGCATCTGGATGGTATATGAATAGGAAGGGTTTGGAGGGATATGGGCCGGGTGCTGGCAGGTGGGACTAGATTGGGTTGGGATACCTGGTCGGCATGGACGGGTTGGACCGAAGGGTCTGTTTCTGTGCTGTACCTCTCTATGACTCTATGACTCTAAGGTAGCCAGGAAGGAACTGAAGAATGGATTTAGGAGAGTTAGAAGAGGGCATGAAAAAGCTTTAGTGGTTAGAATTAAGAAAAACCCTAAGGCAGTCAACCCTTGTGCGAGGAACCAGAGGTTGGTCAGAGTGAGGGTCGGGCCAATCAGGGATGGTGGAGGGAACTTGTGCCTGGATTCAGAGGAGCAAGGGGAGGTCCTTAGTAAATACTTTGCTTCAGTATTCACCAGTGAGAGAGACCTTATCGTTTGTGAGGACAGGTGTGACACAGGTTGATACTCTCGCACAGGTTGGTGTTAAGAAGGGGGATGTGCTGAAAATGTTGAAAAACATAAGGATAGGTATGTCCCCTGGGTCAGACAGGATATACCCAAAATTTCTACAGGAAACAAAGGAAGGGATTGCTGTGCCTTTGGTGATGATATTTGTGTCCTCACTATTGACTGGAGTCGTGCCAGATGATTGGAGGGTGGCAAACATTATTCTCTTGTTCAAGAAAGGAATAGGGATGATCCTGAGAATTACAGACCAGTCAGTCTTAGTCTGTGGTAGGCAAATTATTGGAGAGGATTCAGAGAAGCAGGATTTATGATTACTTGGAAAACTATAGTTCGATTAGAGATAGTCAGCATGGCTTTTTGATGGGCAGATGGAGTTCAACATGGAAAACTGTGTATTGATTCATTTTGGAAGGTCAAATTTTAATACGGAATACAGGGTTATAGGCAGGATTCTTGGCAGTGTGGAGGAACAGAAGGATCTTAGGGTCCATGTCCATAGATCCCTCAAAGTTTCCACCCAAGTTGAGATGGTTGGCTGGAAGGCTTTCGGTGTGTTGGCTTTCATGAGCAGGGGGATTGAATTTAAGAGCTGTGAGGTTATGCTGCAGCTCGATAGAGCCCTGGTTAGACCAACTTAGAATATTGTGTTCAGTTCTGGTTGTGTAGGAAGGGTGTGGAAGCTTTAAAGAGGGTACAGAGAATATTTACCAGGATACTGCCTGGACTGGAGGGCATGTCTTGTGAAGAAAGGTTGAGGGAGCTAAAGCTTTTCTCATTGAAGCAAAGAAGGATGAGAAGTGACTTGATAGAGGTACAAGATAATAAGAGGCATGCATAGCCAGAGACTTTTCCCCAGGGCAGAAATAGGTATCACAAGGGGGCATAATTTTATGATGATTGGAGGAAGGTTTGGGGAGATGTCAGTGGTAGGTTCTTTACAGAGAGAGTGTTGGGTGCATAGAATGCACTGCCAGTGGTGGTCATAGAGTCCGATACATTAGGGACATTTAAGCAACACTTGGAAAAGCACATTGATGGAAGTAAATTGAAGAGTACATAGATTGGTTTGATCTTAGAGGAGGAAAAAAGGTTGGCACAACATCAAGGGCTGAAGGACCTGTATGGTGTCGTACTGTTCTATGTTCTATGTTCTAATTCTGGTCTCCATACAGGAAGGATGTTGTGAAACTTGAGGGGGTTTAGAAAAGATTTACAAGGATGTTGCCAATGTTGGAGGATTTGAGATATAGGGAGGGGGTGAATAGGGTGGGGCTATTTTCCTTGAGCTTTGGAGGCTGAGAGAGCTGACCTTATAGAGGTTTACAAAATCATGAGAGTCATAGATAAGATAAATAGACAAGGTCTTTTCCCTGGGGTGCAGGAGTCCAGAACTAGAGGGCATAGATTTAGGGTAAGAGGGAAAAGATATAAAAGGGACCTAAGGGGAAACTTTTTCACACAGAGGGTGGTGTATGAGCTGCCAGAGGAAGTGGTGGAGGCTGGTACAATTACGACATTTAAAAGGCATCTGGATGGGTATATGAATAAGAAGGGTTTTGAAGGATATGGGCCAAGTGCTGGTAAATAGGACTAGATTAATTTAAGATATCTGGTCAGCATGGACCAGTTGGACCAAAGGGTCTGTTTCTATGCTGTATATCTCTGACTCTATGACATAGCGTAATCCTCTGTCAGATCACAAGAGTTTGCATTTAAGTCACAGGCCACAGGCCACAGGCCACAGTACACAGTATGTCAAAGGTATCATCTGATCTTAGTCCAGCGGCTGGGACACGTTCAAGTTGCCACTTGCAGTGTCCAGAATCAGGGGGCCTGTTATTCTACAGTCCGGAGACTGAGCCAGGGTCAGAACTGCAGGTCAGGTGCATCCAGTCTTGGGACTCTCAGTTGGGGAACTGCACAGAGCTTGTTCAGAACTCTGGTTATTTATCAATCAGAGCTGTCTTTCCAAGTTGATCAGTGGGCTGGACCACAGAAAGTCTGAGAGGTGGGCTGTTAACTGAAAGTCTAGGGCCATTATCAGTGCCACTACAGTTGGAGATATAGCAGTAGTCAATTGTAGTGATTGAGGGCAGTATGCTGGAATGTAGAAGGGATAATATTTGTGAACAGGTACAGCTTGACATATAAGGGTGGGATACAATAGAACAAGGGAAGGCAAGAGGTACTGGGGGGGTGGTCATCAACAGTCATCACAGCTGATGGGTTGACAAGGACAGCAAGACAGGAAGGAACACCTCAATTGAGAGGATGAGCTTGGGCTCACTCTGTGAAGAGTGATGTGTATTGCTTTTCATTCTTATCCAAATCTCAAATCCGCAATGAAAATGACAGTGGCTGTCACCCCATCCAGATTGGAGGAAGTATGGTTACTTTCTCTGAAGCAGCGAGCTCCATATTTGTGCAAAGTGAGCCCTTCAAGGACAATAACATTAAACAGATACTCTCCAGAAGGGCATCAGTTATTACAAAATGCTATTAATGTGCTATATGCTAGTGATAAACCATATGACCATATGATGCATGACTTCAAATCAATCCTACTGATAATTGTGGGGAACAAGTAATGTCTGCAGACATGGAAGATTAACTCTAGTTACCAAAGTAACAATTAACCTCCAAGGTTCTAATCTGCAAAGTAGTGCTTACTTCATATCTTGAAGCATGAACCCCTTAATCCCAGGAATTGACCAACTGAATCTCCATTGTTGCAGTTCAGAAGAGACTCATTAGGATGATTCTTGACATGAAGGGGTTAATTTATGAAAGCCAGCTAAACAGATTAAGCATTACAGTTCATAAGAATGAAATATGATCCTATCGAAACATATCAGATTCTGAGGTGGTTTCACAGGATATATATTGAGAAAATGTTACCGTTAGTGGGAGAATCTTGAAACAGGGCACATGTTGCAGAATACTCCTTTAAAACTGTGGTGGAAAGGAACTTCTTCTCCCAGAAGATAGTGGCTGTCTGTAATTCATTAATGCAGAGGCTGGATCGCTGAATATTTAAAGACGAAGTAGGCAGATTTTTAAAATAGCAGAGAATTGAGGATTATGCTGAGCTGGCAAAAAGAGGAGTTGAGACCTGGGGCAGACCTGCCATGATCTCGTTGAATGAGGCTTGAGGGGCTGAATGGCCAATTCATGCTCTTATTTCATATGTTCTTATAAAATGTCCACACCAGTATCCATTTATAATGTCACCATTCATCGATACTGAGATTTGGAGGAGAGGTCTTCATTATTGTTGCCACCTGTAGGATCTCCTACTGTATGTGTGGTTAGATGCGTGAGCAGCAGATGTCTGAATCTGTGCAGTGATGTGCAATGTCAATGCAGAGGCAGCTTTCCTTATCAGGGTCTCCATGTGTCAGTGCTTGTGCTTGTGCATGCTGCAATTGCTGAATGAATGATCACATTACTGAGGAACTGCTGAGTTTCTGGTTTTTCCCAAATATGATCATTGGAACCATCTCCAATGGATCAACACAGAGTAGGTGTGAGCATTCCTGTACCTTCTGCAGGAATGAGTGAGGAACATATGCATCGGGATGGTCAGGACCCACATCACCCTTCAATCGCCAAGAAGCTAATACCCACTGCAGAGCTGCTAATATGTCTCCTCGTCCATTTGAATGAAGTTATGAATGTGAAATGCCATGGGATCCTCTCTTGTCTGGGCCTGAGAAATTGACTGGTGCGCAGCAGTCTTCAGACTGCCTGTAACCTGAAGCGTTCCTTCTTCAGCCAGCTACAGAGATATGACAATGATGTGCTCATCAGCATGTACCCATGACTGTATTCTTGCTGAAGTACCACCCAGGTGACAGTACCTGAGCTGGTGGAGAGTGCAGAAGACCTTCTGAAAAACTTATGGAGTCTTCCTCTGAGGTGGGGGAAGAGATCATGTCTAGACAGGTTGCTCCTTCAGGGCAGCCACTTGTGCATGCTGGAGACAAGAGACGATGAGTTGTGAAACTGGGGCAAAGTTTGGGCCTGTTAATAAGACATTCACAGTGATGGTAATAGGGGAGCAGCACAGCACTTGACAATGATTCTGACTTGGTTACTGAGACATGGCATCTTGCATCACAAATGACTTGTCACACTCTTTTCCACTAAGATAAGGATGCTCTCCTTGTAAGATGTGAGGAGACAGATATGGGGCATCCAATACTTTTCTTGTCTGTCTCTGCCCTATTGAGGGAATATACACCTGCATGAGACAAAGGGAGGGATTGTGTGAGATGAAAGTAGTGGGCACAGCTGTTAGTTTTAGTGCAGATCTGGGATGGGTGGTGAAGTGCCCTGAGTGAGTAACTAATCAATGTAGAAGCCATACAGGGTTGGTAGGATGAGCTATTGGTGGGGTGTGAGTGAGTGAGGAAAGATGTTGATGACAATTGTGAGAGTGGTAGATCATGAGCATTGGTGGGAAGTGGGTGCACTAGCAGAATTATTGAGAAGGCGAAAGAAAGAAGATGATAGCTTCTACCCTTGTGGACCGCAAAGGTCATTAACATTTTTCCTGCAGTTCAGAACAGTTCTTCCAACACTGCAACTGACAGGGCTTGACATGGTGCATAGCAAGTGTTTCAAGATGGTGGCAACACTGAGAATCCTGGGAGATCCTGACAGTAGCAAGTACTTTTGCCATTGGTGAGTGCATGATAATATGCATGGGACACCACTGATGCACGGTGAGGAGAATTACATGAGATGACCTGCTAAAGTTCGCATAGACAGGTCCTTCTCACAACTCCATTAAATTGACACAGTTGGTTTTTGGGAAAATTCAGCTCCCTGGGTCTTAGTGTCTTGAGCAGCTCAAATGTTTATGCAAGTTAAAGAGGATCAACTTATTTGTATCGTGGACCCAAATTTGAACTGTAAAATCACCTACTTATCTTTGGAGACTTTGTAAAGCAAGCATTGTAACTAAGTAATCAATTTAAGAGTGCAGGTCATTTACATCCTGGTCATTTTCATAACCATTCATAATTGAAATGCCTTTAAAATTGCTTTTAGTAATCTGATTTAAATAGCAATCATTGATTAATGACCATTTAATGTGCTTAACAATGCATTAAATGTGCTTAATTGTAGTTCAATTGAGTGTGAATGCTGATGTTACTCCTTTACATGAATAGTGGTATTCAATTCATGCCTTTAAAGGTCTTCTAATTTTTCACAGAGTCTACTTTTTGGAAATAGAGGTCTTGTTTAAGCAATTGCTATTGTATCAGCCAATATCCTAAGTGTGGGAATATGAAATTCCAGCAAGTAATCTCCATTGGACAAAAAAGATTTTCGAAATACTTTACAGTTTTTTACAACTAATCTAGTTCATCTCTTGTGGTAAAAATCAGAGGATTAATTGGGTTTTTGATGTTCACAATGATTCCACTGCAAAATGGGAACTAATGTAGCTATTTAATTGAAGAAATGTGCAAGATGAATGGTATAAGAATGAAAATGTGGTTGATGTCACTAATATTGAAAGAAATGTCTCCCAGCTATAATATAACATACCTACCCTTTAATAATATTTGCTTAAGATGTAAGCTCACTAGAATATCATTCCTATTGATTATAAAAGCAATGGACTTTTGCCCCACTGACCTTGAATCATTTGTCAAAGATATGAAAATATCTGTTTTATAATATTTCCATCTCCAAAGCCCTTTTGTTCTGTATATGGTTTTGATAATGTTTTCTCCTCCTAACTTCATTATTCTAAAAGATATTCTTGCCACCAAAGCCATTTCTTGTGTTGCATTGTTCCAGGGAGTTTCATTTGGGGCTTGACTGACGGAAGGCAATGAGAATTTTCACAAACTGTGTTACTGAAAGAAATTTATCTAGGACGAGGGAAAAAAGTAATGAAGGTACCTCTTTGACCTTATTGCCAACATCATTTTCCTCAACAAAACACAAAATACCATTCCAACTAGCACATTTTGCTCAGAATTCATACTGTAGATAAGATTGGATAAAGTGTGTTGTAAGGGAGACTGAACTGGTTAATACATGGAAGAAAGTGATAACCACTGGATAGACAGAAGGTAGAGACAGAAATAGTCACTGGAAAAGTATGAGAGGTCTCGTGCAACCTGTATACAGTGAAATAACGCAATAAACATCAACAAAGCCCAGTCATGAGAGTGATGGAATACTCGACACTGCTTGAATGTTGCAGCTTCAAGAGCATTTAAGAAGTTTGTCACTATCCAGGGCAAAGCAGGTCACATGACTGATCCTTCAAATATAACCTTCCACATTCATTCCCTTCACCATGAGTGCACAACGGCCACAATGTGTACCTTCTAGAAAATGCACTATTGTAGATCACAAAGGCTCCTGTGGCAACACCTCCCAAAGCCACTGTCTATATGACTGAGCAGGACAAATACAACTGTTATGTGGGAATATCATCTCCTGTAAGTTCCCCTCCAAGGCAGACATTATCTTTGACTTGGAAATATATCACTGCTCTCCTACTGTTGCTGGGTCAAAATCCTGAAACTCCCATTGTAGTAGCATTATGACATCTCTATGCACTAAAGACTGTTGTGATTCAGGAAAGTAGCTCACTGTCACCTTCCACAGGTTAGGGAGAAATAACAAGTGTTACTTTAACCAGTGCACATAGTAGATAGTGGAAAAGGTGCACACATTGCATGAACAAGAATTTTTGAAACTGAGCAAGCAAAGAAAAAAATGATTCAGAAATGGACATGCAAAAAAAAATATTTATCTGTTTGCGAGCTTGTGAAATCACTTTGGATTTAATTAGTTTTAACATTAATGTGGCAGCTGGTGTTCACTTGGCAAGTGCAACTCTTGATCAATCAACTGAAACTGCATGTAAGATGAAACAGCAACTGGCACTGTGGTAATGCAATGAGCAGAAACCTTAAATTCTACCAGCCTCTGCAGCAAAAAGAAATGCCAGACAGTGTTAGCTGAGTTGGAAAATTGCTCCGGTTTGTCAGATAAGAAGCTATTGTCAATAATTATGGAACGGGGCAAAGAGGATGTTAGAGAAACAGAGAGGAGAGGAAGTTGGAGCAAAAGATCAAGAGAACATTTGAGAGAAAAGAATGAATTAGAACAGAGAGAGGAAATGAGGGAGAGAGGATACAGGGTGAGAGGATATAAAGATGCAGGAGTGCTTGATAGTACAAAAGGAGCAGTAAAGGATACTAGCTTGCATCCGTTGTGGAGGATTGGTAATTGAGGGATTAGAGGAGATTAAGATCAGTATGTGAAATAGTTTGTGGGTCTTCTGCTCCCAACTAAAATGATACATTACAGTAACATTCATGAGGTTTTATAACTAAAATGTCTAAAACCCTCCGAAGTCCAGAATTCCAGAACTTTCTTTCATTCAGATCAGAAAACTCATGACCCTTTTTATTATCCACAAGCGGTAAAGCACTATCCTCCATGGTCCGAAGCCACTCTCAATGCAAATTTTGGACTTAAATGCTCCTAGAACCACTGAGGCTTCCACCAGTATTTCCAAATTCTCAAATTCCCTTAAATTCCATTCCGGCACTGCCAAACATTGACCCCTATTCTAATACTCCCACGTTCAAAGGATATCCAACAATGTTCATAAATCAGTGTCCCTTTATATTACAAATTATCATTATATGCCCATTCTGTTAAAGCTTTTGACTCAAAATAAGTATACTACAAAAGGAGACTTGTTAACCATTTATCTACAGTTAAATCAAGGCACATCACAGTGTTGCGATCTAACTCACTTTTTAGCAGCACTTCAGACCCACAGAAATCGCCTTAGTTCCCACAGTCATCTACAACTTTACATCTTTACAATTGAATGCTTAGCTCTCTGATTTATTTTCTCATCATTTAAGCCCCTTTTAACCCAAGCTGTGCTTAGCACAATATGCCTTTTCTAAAGTTTTCTTTTCTATATCTGAAATACAGCTATTAATAAAAAGCCAAAAAGGTAATTTTACATTAATGTGAACCCTAAATATTTGCCTATCTTAAACAAGACAGCTTTTACATTTAATCTTGAAAATAATCTTTACTGTGCAAAAGTGACAACATGGTAATTGTAAACCCTTATTCAAACATTACACTGAACAGCCTGACAGCTAATATAGGAATGGTTAGATCCATGGCAGAATTAATTGGATTTTGGCATTTTAAATATTAAAAAGAATTCAGCTGTCAGCCTGTCCATGTTATTTAAGAAATAAATATGAAGTAAATGAAAGAGACATATATTAATGATGAGGTTATGAAATTCCACTTTCTACATATTAATGACTATTCCCAAATGAAAATCATTTGATTTAAGTACAGATTGCTTCTTAATTTGTGGAATTTCTCCTGAACCCCACCCGATACACCCAAACAATGTTTCAGCCAGAGGATGTTAAAAGATGGTCTTAGAATGACACCGTGAGAACTGTTTTGAACTACATGCTGCACTCTACACACTGTTTCAACTGAAATTATGAAAGGAAATTATGCAGTTATTACACTTTAATGGAAAATCAAAATATCATAAAAGATTTTCAAAATAGTTCTTGAGGATTGAACTGCTTTTGTTTGATTTTTCACTATGGATTTTGATGTAAAGTGTACTAGTTTACATTTAAATATATTTTATGATTCACCACTCATTAAGATTTTATTTTCCATGTCATATTGTAATTGTTAAGTCATTCCCTCTGATAAGTTATTTTCTTTCTTTTTATTGGCTACTTAGAAGAAAAGAGGAAATATAAGTATATGTATGACTCCAGAAATATCAAAATATTACAAAATGTAGAACTAAACATGTGCATATTGAGGTCTCAAACATGAAGCTGAGAACTGATCCATGTCATATATGTGATGGATTTCATCAGTTTGTGTTTTCACAATTATAAATATATTACAGACAATTTTGCAAAAACATCATTTTCTGACATTAGTGTCATTCCTAATATAAATCTAACCTTCTTTTACTGATAATACTCATAGGTTTTGAAAAGCTGTTATTTGCCATAATCCACTCGAATACATGAAAGGTCCATTTATAAGTCTGATAACAGCGGGGAGGAAGCTGCTCTTAAAGCTGTTAGTCTGAGTTTTCAAACTTTTGAATCAACTGTCTAATGGAAGAGGGTATAACTGGGGTGGAGTTGGGGGGTATCTTTGATTATGTTGGCTGTTTTCCTGAGGCATCAGGAAATGTAGACAGAAGGAAGGCTGGTTTTCGTAATGGACTGTGCTGCGTTCACAACTCTCTGTAATTTCTTGGGATCTTGGAAAAAGCAGTTGCCATACTAAGCTGTGATGCATCTGGATAGGATGCTTTCTATGGTGCATCTATAAACACTGTTAAGAGTCATTGTGAGCATGCTGAACATCCTTAGACTTCTGACGAAGTAGAGACATTGTTGTGCTTTTTTGACTGTAGTGTTGATGTAGATGGACCAGGGTAGATCGTTGGTGATATTAACTACTAGGGACATGAAAGTCTCAACCGTGGTGTTTTCTTTACACCTTGCCATGAAGCTGTCCATCTCCTTCCTGAACTCTCTCTCATCGTCGTTTGAGATCCGATCCACTCCAGTGGTGACATCAGCAAACCTGTAAATGGAGTTAGAGCTGAATTTGTCCACACAGTCATGTATGCATACAGAGAATAGTATGGGGCTGAGTATGGAGCCTTACAGGACTCTGGTATTGAGGATTATTGTGAAGGCAGTGCTGTCACCCATCATTACTGACTGTGGTCTGTAGATCAAAAATTCGAGGATTCAATTGCAGAAGGGGGAAGCAGAGTCCTACACCTGGACGTTCGGAGATGTGTTTTGTTGGAATTATGGTGTTGAAGGTGGATTGACACTTCCTGGTCAACCTTTGATGGGTAGCAGTTATTCTACTGACAGTGATTTCTGATGAAGGGCTTTTGCCCGAAATGTCAATTTTCCTGCTCCTCGGATGCTTCCTGACCTGCTGTGCTTGTCCAGCACCACTCTAAGCTAGATTCTGATTTCCAGCATCTGCAGTCCTCACTTTGGCCTATTCTACTGACAGTGACAAGTGCTGTTATGTGACATCATTACTTGTGTAAGGAATTATTTTTGGAATGGTGAGACTTTCTCAAGGTACACCTTCAATATGCTGTTTAATAATGCAGTGGTCAATGCCTCAATCTGCACGTGAATAGATGTGGGGGTGGAGAGCACTAGACAGACCATGTCTTCTCATGAGGACCATGTCTAGTTGATGCCAATTTCCTGTAAAAAATGAGGCTGGGGAACTAGGAATGGAGGATGAAAAGATGGCAGATGAATTGAATAGATTTTTTTGCACTGGTCATCATCAGAGAGAGAATACAAATAGCATCGGAAATAGTTCCAATTCAGGAATTGAAAGGGAATTTGGAACTCAGAAAAGTTACAATTACCAGGGAAGTATTACTGAGTAAATTATTGCAACTGTGAGCTGACAGATCCTCAGTTCCTGATGGATTTCATTCTACAGTCTTATAAGAAATAGCCCACAAAGTAATTGATGTGCTTGCATTAATTTTCCAATTATTTGGTTTTCCTGAATCATTAGATTCAGAGAAGGCACCTTTAGATTGGAAAATAGCAAATGTAATTCCTTTATTCAAAAAGAGAGGAAGACAAAACAAAAAGGCTACTAGCTTAATAGTCATCATCAGGAAAATAATGTAAGTTATTGTTAAGTGCATTATATTAGGGCACTTGGACAAATTGAAGATAATCAGGCAGAGACAATGTGATCTTGTCAAAGGTAAATCATCTATAACTAATTTACTGGAGTTGTTTGACAAAGTAACTTGTGCTTTAAATAAAGGAGAACCTGTGAATATATTGTACTGTAAGGTGTCTTATTAAAGGTTATTGTGGAAAATAAAAGCTCATGGTTTAGGGGCAACACATTAGCTTGAATAAAATATTGCCTTACTGACAGAAAGCAGAGAATGGCAATAATTGGATCTTTTTTTCAGGCTGGCAGGATGTCATGAGTTGTTTGGCATAAATATGGGTGCTAGAGCCTCAACTCTACAATTGATAGAAATGATTTGGATGGAGGGATCAAAACGATATGGCAGTTAAATTTACTGATGACACAAAATGTGTTGGGGATGAGGACATAAGGAGCCTACAAAAGGTTATAGTTGATAAAATATGAAGCTTGAAAGACACAGCAGGCCAGGCAGCATAAGAAGAGCAGGAGAGTTGATGTTTTGGGTCAGGATCCTTCATCAGGACTGGGGAGAGGGAAGGGAGCTGAGAAATTAATAAGAGGGATGGATTGGGGGAAAGGCAGGTGGGATGGTAATAGGTGGGTGGGTAGGGAGCCTTTGTGATTGGTCAGTGGGAAGGGTAGAGCAGATAGGTGAGGAGGAAAATGGACATGTTAGTTCCGGTCAAGGAGATAGGGAGGAGAGGGAAGGCTGGAGATGGGATGAGATTGAGGGTCAGGAGATTTTGAAGCTGGTGAACTCTATATTGAGGCCATTGGGCTGTGAGCTTCAGAGGCAGAATATGAGGTGTTGCTGCTCCAGTTTATGTGTGGACTTAGTTTGGTAGTGGAGGAGGCCCAGGATGGACATGTCACCAAGGGAGTGTGAGGAAGAGTTGAAATGGCTGGCAACAGAAGTGGTGTTGATTGGAGCACACAGACAGCAGATACTCTGTGAACCTGCTGTGCTTTTCCAGCACCACTTTAACTCAGGGAAGGTTGGGTTTCAATGGACACAGTGGACTCTCAAAGGAAGTACTCTTCCTATCTAATACGACTGGGCTATCTGCTCAGGGTGGGTTTATCCCTGCCATGGATAAAGTAGCAGCAGAAGTGATATCAGGCATCTAGCTGACCATTGGGTGCCTACGTATGGGCCTTAATTGGCTCAAGGAATGTGTCCCCAAAAATGGAAGACTACTGTGGATGAATGGTAGGGATTGGGAAGGCTATGCACTTCATTTCATGAGCCCACTTATACTTTCAAATCTGTCAATGGAATACTGTAAATTTCAACTCCTAAACTCTAATATTATACTTCTCACAGAAATTCTACAGACAGAAGGTACTTAAAGGGAAAGTTGCCATTCAGAAAAAAAATTTCATTATTAATCAAGGTATTTGATCTGCTGTCAAATGAATTGCTTAACTAAGGATACTTTAAAAGTTTTTATAGGTTTATTGTAGAATCCACTCAACATTCACAGAGTTAATTTGCAGAGCTGTAACTGAAGGATGAACTCATCAGAATTCTTAGAACAACCCCTAACACATATCCACAAAGGACAGGGATATAAGCAATTGAGTGGAAGAGTCACCTGTTCTCCATGAATCAAGTTTGTCCCACATTATGCCTGCATTATGGCAGGTATGGAGAGATAACTGATTTAACAGTGATCTGAAGCTTTATGAATGGTGAGAAAAATTGAGGCTCTTTTCATTGCAACTAATAATGGTAAACAAAGAATCAGACTGAAATAATTAATAATCTGAGATAATCAAAGATTCGATGAGATAAATCAAAAATACTATTTTCATTGGTATTAAGTGTTTCAATGTTGTGGAGAACTTTCAGATCATTAAAAAAATGAAGGAAGAGTGATTTGATTTGTCAAATTATTATGACATGAAATAACTGAACAGCTACAGTGATGGCTACATAATCCATACTACGAAGAAAAATTGATACATTAGAACATAGAACATAGAACATTACAGTACAATCTAGTATAGACCTTTTGGCCATCAATGGTGCACCTACCTGTGAAACCAATCTGAAGCCCATCTAACCTGCACTATTCCATTTTTATCCATATGTCTATCCAATGACCATTTAAATGCCCTTAAAGTTGGTGAGTCTACTATTGTTGCAGGCAGACTGTTCCATACCCGAATTTGCCCTCTGAGTAAAGAAACTGCCTCTGACATCTGTTCTATATCTATCACCCCTCAATTTAAAACTATGCCCCCTCATGCTAGCCATCACCATCTGAGTAAAAAGGTTCTCACTGTCCACCCTATCCAACCCTCTGATTATCTTATATGTTTCTATTAAGTCACCTCTCAACCTTCTTCTCTCCAATGAAAACAACCTCAAGTCCCTCAGCCTTTCCTTGTAAGACCTTCCCTCCTTACCAGGCAAAATCCAAGTAAATCTCCTCTGAACCCTTTCCAAAGCTTCCACATCCTTCCAATAATGCGGTGACCAGAACTGTATGTAATACTCCAAGTGCAGCCGCGCTAGAGTTTTTTACAGCTGCAGCATGACCTCATAGTTCAGAAACTCAATCCTCTACCAATAAAAGCTGACCTACCGTATGCCTTCTTAACAATTCTATCAACCTAGTGGCAACTGCTAGTATAGGATTCTTCAAAGGCTGACTTGCAGATGGAGTCTGTGGTTAAGAAAGCAAATGTAATGTTGTTATTTATTTCAAGAGGGTTGGAATGTAAAAGCAGTGAGGTGCTACTGAGACTTTATAAAGCTCTGGTTAGGCCCCATTTAGAATACTGTTACCAGTTTTGGGCCCCACACCTCAGGAAGGACATACTGGCACTGGAATGTGTCCAGCAAAGATTCACATAGATGATCCCTGGAATGGTAGGCCTAACATACGATGAATGGCTGAGTATCCTGGGATTGTATTCATTAGCGTTCAGAAGGTTGAGGAGAGATCTAATAGAAACTTACAAGATAACGCATGGCTTAGAAAGGGTGGAAGCTGGGAATTTGTTTCCGTCAGGTGGGGATACTAGCACTCGAGGACACAACCTTAGAATTAGAGGGCGTCAAGTTAGAACAGAAATGAGGAGACATTTCTTCAGCCAGTGAGTGGTGGGCCTGTGGAATTCATTGCCACGGAGTGCATTGGAGACTGGGATGTTAAATGTCTTCAAGGCAGAGATTGATAAATTCTTAATCTTGCAAGGAATTAAGAGATATGGGGAGAGTGCGGGTAAGTGGCATGGAAATGCCTATCAGCCATGATTGAACAGCGGAGTAGACTCGATGGGCTGAATGGCCTCACTTCCACTCTTATTTCTTATGTTCTTATGGTCTTAACTTTTGACGAATGAAATTTTAAAGAAAACGGGCAAAGAGTTGAAGAGGGTAACTATATGGATAATTCTTACTGTAGGAGATAAAGATTGGCTTATTGTTTAGTCTCTGAGGGAACAATTTTCCTTTCGCATTCTAACCATTAGTCAGGGTGCTTTTATGCTTGTGAAAATACATTTTGCTCAAAAACTGCATCACATGCTATTATTTTTCAAAATTATTTTTGTGAAAAAAGGCCAAAAAAATGACATTTACTAGAGAAGTATGGAAGGTATTCACTCACATCACTATTTAATAAAATTCAATGTCACATTTATACAAAAGAATATAAAATAGATGGCAAATTGCACTGATAGCAGCATCCTACCATTGTTCTATAATGACTGAACGCTTTATAATTCAAAGCTCCTAGTAAATGTACGTTTCAGCAAACTGTTTATTCATGTTAAAGAAAAATGTAATGCTATGTGCTGTGATTTTTTTTGTTGTATGGACACTTCAGGCCTGGTGTGGGAAATATTGATTTGGAAATTGAATTTAGTGTTTTTAGAAATTGTTATCCTTGATTCTTGAGTCACCTGCACTAGAATGATTTAAAACCAATTGCAGTCTGACAGACATTGCCAATAGATCCTTAGGCTCAGCTTAAAGTAATGATTTTCAATTTTGCCTGTGTGGTGAACTCACTAAGTATTGACACAATCTCAGGCACACTTGTCCTAATCGCCCTTCCCAAAGAAAATGACAGGAGGTGGATGGAGTGGTGAACTGATTGTTGGGAGATTAATAGCTTGCTTGGGACTGAGTGAAGTGGAGCACTCCTGCCCTCCTGACTGGAAATAGTGCGGGAAATGCACCGGTTCCATGCAGCAATTCTCATCTCCCTTTAGTAGCCAGATAGTCTGAGTGTAGGAAACCCAGACAGCCAGTGGTAGTTCTGGAAGATAGCAAACATCTGACACCCAGCTCCTGGAAGTGGTTTGGTTACCAAACATCGGTCGTCTTTTCAAATGCTGTTTCAAGACAGTTTGGGTTAGGAGATGTAAGTTTTGTACAAGTTTATTTCTCAATCCATCCAAAGCAACTTTCTTTTGGCAGTTAATTTTTCTCCTACGTCTTGATGAATGCACAAATTTGGCATTAAGGAATGTGAAGGCTTCAGCAAAACCTAGTGTCCTGAGGTATTAAAACCCTGTATCAACAAAACTGCATGTGCAAAAGCTGTTCACTTAATCATATGGCCATAAATACAATTACTAATTTGATCATAGGTAATTCAGTTGCTCATCTCTATCTCATAGTGCAAGAAACACTGGTTTCTCTGATCAAAGCATTATAACAGCCAAACATATTGATATTAATTCTGCAAGTTAAAAAGATATAAGACAAAGCCTACATCCCTGTAAATGTGATGAGACATTAAACATTGCTTGGTGTGACTGACTGGAATTTCAACCATGACTGGCAGCCATCAAAATTTCCTCTGATCCGGCACTGATTTCAAAGTGTTTTCTATCTGTTAACAATGTAAATCGATGTATTTGATTGATGGGCATTCTACTATAAGACTCAAGAGGTGAATGAAAACAGCTTTGATTTTGCTTAGATAGAAAATAGAGAAAATTAAAATTTATTTTATTTGAGAAGTTTAAAAATGAGACAAAACCTTAAAACTAAGGGATCAGAAAATAAATGTACGTTTTTAATTTTAAAATGTTGTATTATTTATTTTAGCTGCAGATGTCTACAATTACAGTGATAAATCCATTGGCTGTCAAAGCCTGTGAGCTGAAGGTTGAAATAAAATATCAGCAAGAGCATCTGACGTTCCCTACACCAGTCTTCAACCAATAGGTTACTATCATTTTACTCCTTTGTAATGTTGCCAATTCTAATAGATAAGACTAAAATCATTTTGTCTATTTATTTCTCAGAACTGACTTACCAATCAATTTTGACGGGGAAACAATATTGAAAAAAAATTGCTGTGACTGAAATTGAGATCGAAAGGCTTTTACTGTTTTTACCTTTTAGTCAAAATAGCGTCACAAGTCCAAAAACTGGAATCTGTATTATAATGAGAGAAATGTCTAATTTTCCCTGAAAATATTGTGCCACAATCACTTGATTGATTCTAGTGGTTGGTACACAATGTACCAGTGGGTTAGTATAAGAGGGTTGTAATCATTGCAACAGAAAGACAACATTTGTGCTTTTGCTTTTGTAGCTCATACCATGTATTTACTTATTATTCCTATGGTAACAGTGAGTGTTAAAGGTGCGTAAGAAATAGATTTATGGCTGATTCTTTCCACTGTTGCAAATGTTTATGACTGGTAAAAATAATATAACCACCGATTACATAAAATCTGTTCAGATTATACAGTCTAATGTTTATTTGTTGCTATTATGCTCTAGTTGTATATAACATGGACAAGATTGTTCTTTTTTAGTTTGTCAGCAAGATATTAATTGAGCCTAATGTATTATAAACCTTCAATTTCTATGAATGTTACTTACAACATGCGAGAATATCAAAATTATAACATTTAACTAACGTAAAGGACTAAAACAGAGCACAAAAATCTATTTAACACTTAATAACCTGCTTGTATTCCATCAAGTAATGGTCTGCCATATTCAACTCCAGTCCCTGAGAGCTGCAGAAACGTTTTGTTTTCAGGCAAGGTGTTCCTCACTGCTGTACACTCTACTGTGATGGAGGGATGTTGCAGTGAAATGAAAAATTGTATGAATCAGGGTGAACCATTGGATGACTTTCCTCCGCTACCACCATTTGCATCAGCCAGGCTTGTTGCTGAGTAAAGCAAACTAGTTTTGATGGTTCTCTGCTTCATGGGAAATGTATCTCCTGACATACGGAAATAGTTAAACATCATCAGTATGAAATTATGGCCAAGGTTCTCTGCTTCCCTCTCTGGTTCCACTACTTCTTGTATATTTAATGTTTGACCCAGTTACTGATGTGGTGAATTGTACTCTTGATCAGTATTGGTTCAGAATAAGAAGATCCATCAGTCCGGTTTGTTTAATAAACAACTAGGTGAACCTTCGTTTCTTTTTTGGCTAAGTCTGAATCGTGGTAAGTTTTCTTTTAGAGGGTTGAAGCCAAAGTGTGTCAACTTACTTCTGGAAAGGAGACCTTTGATAGGTCTGTCCCATTCCCTGGCTTGCTGCAGAGACAACAGCCACTACATCACAGCGAGCTCACTCCATCCCAGTTGTGAAATGCAGATAAACATAGTGAGAGGGAGTGAAAATGTACTGAGGGTACTTTGGTTGCACAGATGAAGATGCTAACTTGTTTTTCAAACTTTGTATTTAAATGTGGCTGACTGTAACTTTCATGATTTGGAGATGCCGGTGTTGGACTGGGGTGGACAAAGTTAAAAATCACACAACACCAGGTTATAGTCCAACACGAGCTTTCGGAGCGCTGCTGTTTCTTCAAGTGGTTGTGGAGGGCACAATTGTCAGACACAGAATTTCTAGCAAAAGTTTACAGTGTGATGTAACTGAAATTATACATTGAAAAATACCTTAATTGTTTGTTGAGGCTTTCATCTGTTAGAATACTCTGGTAGTTTCACTTCTTTCATGTGTAAATCACAAAATCTTTTTTTTTTAAAAGTTGTACTCTCCGGTTAACTGTAACAATGGGTGTTAGCTAGACAATATGTTAAAGGTGTTAGCCCCCTGTGTTTTCTGTCTTTGCCATAATGTTTAGATTGATTGTAAACTAAAAAGTGAGATAACAGAGTTTTACATGAAATCATGCAGTTTTTGAGCAAAGTACAATGTACACACCACAAACGTATTTGTATATGTGGGTCTTTGTGTGTGTGTGTGTCTGTCTGTCTGTCTGCGTTGGGGGGTTGTGAGTGTGAGAGAGAGTGTATATGTGTGTGTATGTGAGTGTAGAGTGTCTTAAGTCTGTGAAGGGGTGCATGTGTGAGTGTGGGAGTGTGTGTGTCTATAGGAGTGTGTGTGCGTGTGTGTGCATGTGCGTCTGGAGTCGGGGATTGTGAGTGTCTGTGAGAGAGAGTGTATATGGGCGGCACGGTGGCACAGTGGTTAGTACTGCTGCCTCACAGCGCCAGAGACCCGGGTTCAATTCCCGCCTCAGGCGACTGACTGTGTGGAGTTTGCACGTTCTCCCCGTGTCTGTGTGGGTTTGCTCCGGGTGCTCCGGTTTCCTCCTACAGTCCAAAGATGTGCAGGTCAGGTGAATTGGTCATGCTAAATTGCCCGTAGTGTTAGGTAAGGGGTAGATGTAGGGGTATGGGTGGGTTGCGCTTTAGCGGGGCGGTGTGGACTTGTTGGGCCGAAGGGCCTGTTTCCACACTGTAAGTAATCTAATCTAATCTATATGTGTGTGCATGAGTGTAGAGTGGTCTGAGTCTCTGAGAGGATGCATGTATGAGTATGGGAGTGTGTGTGTGAGTGTCTGTGTACGTGTCTGTGTACGTGTCTGTATACATGTGTGCCCATGTGTATGGATGAAGGGCTTTTGCCCAAAACGTCAATTTTCCTGCTCCTCGGATGCTGCCTGACCTACTGTGCTTTTCCAGCACCACTCTAATCTTGACTCTGATCTCCAGCATCTGCAGTCCTCACTTTCACCTGTAATTCTTATGGATCTGTTTTTAAGTGTCAGAGTTTCAGAGACTGAGTTATGCACTCATACTTGATATGGTTACAGCCATTTTTATCCCATTGGGCACTTTCATTTTTCAGAATAAAGGAAAGTACAATGAGCTCTCCTCTTCCAGTGACTCCTGGCCTCAGCCTGACTGTTAGTGAGACCCCAAATATCCACATCCCCTTCTTAGTAGCCCATCCTGTCAATCGCAAAAGATTCACATTCCAACAAATCTCCACCCAATCGCTCTACATTGACTTGCGTTACCTACCCTTCCCACCCAGATCCAGGCATACGAGGTGAACATGCCTGGTTTTGCCATTCACGTTTCTCCCCCATCCGCTTTGAGGTCAGTGCTCTACTAAAGGTGTGCATGACCCCCCTCCCTCATTATACCTTCACAGCCATGTTTTACAGTTTCACCCCCTTCAAAATCCTGCTGCCTCCCATCATAATTACACTGTACCCCTGCCAAGAGCCTACAGCTCCCTTCCCTGCAGACTATAGTATCCAGGCTCAGTGCTGCTCCCTACTACTCCAAAATCATTCTCTCTCATTTTCTGACAATGGGTCCAATGGACAGACCATGGTTCCCTTGACTGACATTATCAGACAGCTCTGGACAAGACATACCAGGACCCTGACTGCTGCATATATATCTCCCTGACTACATTAGTTCTATCCCTTGGACTGGACGCTATGGCACCTATGGACTTACCATGGCCAACTCTTTGCATTGCAGAATCATGGCCCCCTGACCATGCCTGAAGAGATGCCTGACTGTGGCCTTTTCTTTGGAATATGATGGGAAGCTGTCTTTGACTCAGTGTGCCAGGGCTACCTGACTGAAGGGTCCCTCCATGGACTTCATTTGGGTTAGGCGAAAGTGAGGACTGCAGATGCTGGAGATCAGAGTTAAGATTAGAGTGGTGCTGGAAAAGCACAACAGATCAGGCAGCATCCAAGGAGCAGGAAAATCAACATTTTGGGCAAAAGCCCTACATCAGGAATGAGGCTGAGCGCCTCTGGGGTGGAGAGATAAATGGGCTGATGATGGTTTGGTGATGGGGAGTGAGGTCATGGTCGAGGGGTAGGTAGGAGGAGGTCATAGAGTCATAGAGATGTACAGCATGGAAACAGATCCTTTGGAGCAACCCGTCCATGCCGACCAGATATCCCAACCCAATCTAGTCCTACCTGCCAGCACCTGGCCCATACCCATCCAAATGCCTCTTAAATGTTGTAATTGTACCAGCCTCCACCACTTCCTCTGGCAGTTCATTTCATACACGTACCACCCTCTGCATGAAAAAGTTGCCCCTTGGGTTTCTTTTATATCTTTCCCCTCTCACCCTAAACCTATGCCCTCTAGTTCTGGACTCCCCGACCCCAGGGAAAAGACTTTGTCTATTTATCCTGTCCATGCCCCTAATGATTTTGTAAACCTCTATAAGGTCTCCCCTTCGCCTCCGACGCTCCAGAGAAAACAGCCCCAGCCTGTTCAGCCTCTCCCTGTAGCTCAGATCCTCCAACCCTGGCAACATCCTTGTAAATCTTTTCTGAACCCTTTCAAGTTTCACAACATCTTTCCAATAGGAAGGAGACCAAAATTGCATGCAATATTCCAACAGTGGCCTAACCAATGTCCTGTACAGCCCCAACCCCTGTACTCAATACTCTGACCAATAAAGGAAATCATACCAAACGCCTTCTTCACTATCCTATCTACCTGCAACTTCACTTTCAAGGAGCTATGAACCTGCACTCCAAGGTCTCTTTGTTCAGCAACACTCCCTGTCTTCGAGTTGGCATCTGGCTTCAGCGGTGTAGGGGTCAGTGCACCAGACTACCACTGCACCCCCTTTATCTGCTGGCTTGATGGTGAGGTCGGGATTAGAGCAGAGGGAGTGGAGGGCTGCCTGTTGTGAGGGTGAGAGGTTGGAGGGGGGAGGGGTGTAGACAGTTTGAGATGGTTAATGTCTCGGAGACAGTTGGAAATGAAGACATCAAGGGCAGGTAATAGGCCAGCATGGGGTGTCCAAGCGGATGAAGTGTGTTGGAGGCGAGTGAAGGGGTCTTCGGAAGGTGGGCGGGAGTCCTGATTGTAAAAGTAAGCTCAGAGGCGGAGGCAGCGGAAGAAGTGTTCAATGTCACGACGCATATTGAATTTGTAGATGCATGGACAGAGAGAGATGAAGGTAAGGCCTTGGCTGAAGACTTATTGTTCATCCTCACTGAGTGGGAGGTCTGGGATGATGGTGAAAACTCGTCAAGTCTGGGAGCTAGGACCTAGCATAGGTGTGACGCTGGGAGTGGGGGCGGAGCCTGTAACTGGAGTGTGAGTGGTGTTGGGGGAATGGGGGTGGAGTCATTAGCAGAGGTGATGTTCCATTCAGGGTTCTGGGGGGCGGGGATGGTGACAGTGTGATCCGTGAGGGGCATGTCGGCAGTATTCAGGTGAGTGGTGGTGGTGGGGGCAGAAGTAGCGGAATGTGTGATGTCGGTGATGATGTGAGGGGCAGAATTAGTGTCATGCATTGAGCATGTGAAATCGTTAAGGGTGGAAGTGGCTGCGGCAGCGGCCACAATGGAGGCAGAAGTGACATCATCGATCACCGTGGGGATGGTGGCTATACTGGCCTCATGGCTAATGGTGCTTAAAAATGTGTTGCTGGAAAAGCGCAGCAGGTCAGGCAGCATCAAAGGAACAGGAGAATCGACGTTTCGGGCATAAGCCCTTCTTCAGGAAATTCTCCTGTTCCTTTGATGCTGCCTGACCTGCTGCGCTTTTCCAGCAACACATTTTTAAGCTCTGATCTCCAGCATCTGCAGTCCTCACTTTCTCCTCATGGTTAATGGTGGCCAAGCAGTTTTGGAGGCTGGGGTGATTCTGGAATGTTTGAGGAATGCTGGTTAGAGAGGTGGGTATATCTAAGTTTTTGATGATACAAATGGTGTAGAAATACTGTTTGTTGAGAGCATGAATTCTTCTTAGGATATAGTACAGAAGGGGTCCTTTGCAGTTTTGAGAGAGTGTGGCCCTCAGTTGAGGCAGGGCTGACTGTAGAGAGGTTAGATGGCAGCGCATGGCTGCGAGTGTTGAGCAGAGGATCCTGAAGGAGAACCATTGCTGGTGGTTTTGAATCTGTAGTCTGTACTGGTTGTCCTGTTAGGATCCAAACTGTACTGGTTTGAATGTAGCTCGAGTCCATGTGGGATCAGATGGTTGTGGAGGCAAGCACTGAGGAAGCCAATGTGGCTGTGGTAGTGAGTCTGTTTCAGGACATCGCTGAAGAGCTTCAGGGCAGAGGAGATGACCTGAGGGTTGCAGTGAGAGAGAGACTCACTGAGATCTTTGTAGAGAGAGGAGAACTTCAAGGTAGGCATCCTTGCAATAAGATTCTCAGTAAGGTTAAAATCAACTAGGCAAAAGTGAGGACTGCTGTTGCTGGGGATCAGGGTCAAGATTAGAGTGGTGCTGGAAAAGCACAGCAAGTCAGGCAGCATCCAAGGAGCAGGAACATTGACATTTTGAGCAAAAGCCCTTTATCAGGAATGAGGCTGGGAGCCTCCGGGGTGGACAGATAAATGGCCCATTTATCTCCCAACCCTGGAGGTTCACAGCTTCATTCCTGATGAAAGGCTTTTACCTGAAATGTTGATTTTCCTGCTCTTCGGATGCTACCTGACCTGCTCTGCTTTTCCAGCCCCACTCTAATCTTCATTTGAGATTAGGCTCCTTAGAGTTAGATACTGCTTTCTACACTTACAGTTTGTTTGCCACGTAAACTGTGGTATATGAACAGGATGAAGAATGATTTAGTCTGCTGCTGTAGATCAAGATTGAGGTCCTTAGATGGAGGACTGCTGAGCAGCAAGGCAAATTTCCTGGTTGTGTTACAGTGTGAATTGATATGGCATAGTAAGGCAAGGCAGGGATGCTTTGAACAAGTAGGTAAGTGCCAAGTAAGTGAGCATTATGAGAGCAGTCTTATCCAATTTATGAGCCATGCCCCTCTCCCTGTGCACAAGATGAGACCTCTACCTTGCTTTAATGCTAGTGACTGAAGTGCTTTGCAATGCAAGTGTGTTTTCAGTTCCATGACAGTGTATCTTACCTTCAGTTGTGGTTTGTTGCAGGTAACATGGAGGTGATTCAGAGCTAGGAGTCAGCCAAATCCATCAGGTTACATGCTCTGGGTTTGTTTGTTGAGTTTTCCCAACGTCAATCTCGTTTAGCAAGTTTGGTCAAATGGGAATGTGAATACTAATGAGATGAGTTGTGGAGTCAACAAGGTGCTTAACAAGGGTTAAACCCAGCAATTGATATCTCACCACTGGCTAATGAAAATCACACTATGCCACTTAATAAAAATACAGAAGATGGGGCAAAATTTTCTCAGCACTCAGATGGGCATCTGAAAAACAGTGCATTCAGGAGATGTTGACAAGTTGTCTTCCAGAAATGTCTCAGGAAGAATAGCTATTTCAGTTTTTCAGAGTTTGCATATTCTTCCCATGTCTGTGTGGATTTCCTCCAGGTGATCTGGTTTCCTCCCACAATCCAAAGATGTGCAGGTCAGGTGAACTGGCCATGCGAAATTGCCCATAATATTAGGTGCATTAGTCAGGGGTAAATAGAGGGTAGGAGAATGTGTCTTGATGGGTTACTTTTCGGAGGGTCGGTGTGGATTTGTTGGGTAAAGAGCCTGCTTCCATCCTGTAGGAATCTAATCTAATCTAATCTCACCACAGCCCATGTCGTTCAGACCCCAGTTTCATTCTAATGAATGAAATTTTACAGAAGCAAGATTTAACCAATAAAGATGCAAAGATGATAAACAGAGTTTGAAAATCAATTTTTAAAATCCAATTCACACATACACCAGTTAAAGGAAAAACAATTTTTTTTCTGCAGAGACTAACTTTGGAAGAACTTTGGCCAAATTATTGTTAAATACTGGAGTATAAAAGAATAAAATGTGAAAATTTCCACATGACTTTTGGTCTGGTGCCCATGCACACTTAGATGGGCATCACTTGACATGTGAAGTTGTCACTGGGATCCTCATAGAAACAGTGCATTCAGGAGATGTTGACAAGTTGTCTTCCAGAAATGTCTCAGGAAGAATAGCTATTTCAGTTTTTCAGCTCTCATATAAGATCATCAAATTATTTCTCAAAACGTTGGCTGAGGCCGAATTGGTTCACAGACTATACACCGAGTTCTAAATTTTATAAAATAGCCAAAAACTCCTGACAGTCATAAACTCAGACATGTAGAGCTCAGCTAGTGCAGTGGTAATGTCCATGCCTTTGGACCATGAGGCCTTGGTTCTAGTCTCATCTGCTCAAGAGGTATGTGACAGCAATTCTGATCTGAAAATCAAATAAACTTAAACATGTGATTCCCTATAATTCCTCAATCTGTCAATCTTGGCTGTTTACATAATTTAAGACATGTGATGCCCAGTACATTATTTTAGGAAATAAGTGTCCTACAGGGTTATTTCAGTAACTTAAAAAAAAACAGCTCTAGGTATCTCCTCAGTAAGTCAAATTAACCAATTTTCACAATATTTTGCACATAGGTTATCAAATAATATTAATAATGAAAGCCCCTTTCATAATAGATCATTACCTCTACATAACTAGTTTACAACAGTATACTGCAATCAGTTGTTGCAGGAATTACAATAAATGATGATGACATGCAGTTCCTAAATTACTAGTCACTGAGCAGCATGTGCAAATAATTACAGTTACTATAAACTAAAATTCTCTTGAAGAAAGAAATGTCATATCCTTGTAGATTGAATGGGACTCCATATATCTGTCCAACATCAAACAAATCTGCAGAATGTATTGAGGTCATTCAACTGATGATAGGTGTTCATGTAATCCTTTCAATAGCTGTGGAGAAATCTAGATGAGGCATTGAATTCACATTTACTCCTCTGTTTTTTTCATAATTAATGTGTCAGCAAGTGATTGCATCAAAACTCTTTTGTCATGTAATTTTATGTTACACTTGAAAGTTCAGACTGTTGAAAGGCAAGGTCAAGAACTTTCTTCAGACTTAGGCTCATTTAGTTTCAGTTTATTGCTTAGTAATAACTTGGCATGATCCCAGCTGCTGTTATAACTGAATAAGTTAGATCCCAGACTGAAACCTGGTTTGATCAATTAAATCATGTTTAATGAAATAGATTTGCATTGAAAATTGAGCCCACAATGTTTCAGGTTGGTTTTAGCAATAAGATATGAGTTCATGATACAAAAGAAAAACAGATAGAATAAAAAAGAAGCACACTATTTACATATAAAAGAAATAGAAAGATTTCAAAATGCACAGTGAAAATAATCCAATCTATCCCAACACCATCACTTAATAGAAGTCAAACACCAGACAGAGTTCACTTCACTATCACACCTATAGGTTTAGCTTTACTGTTTATTTTAATTCCTGGTCTTGAGAGTTTGGTAACATTTTCCTTAGGGTCATCCAAATTTGAGAAAGTCTATCAGGGTTCTAACTGAAAATTCTAGTCAGGAACTTTCACACAAAAACCCTATTTCTTAACAGTTATACACTATCTCCTTTCTTTAAGAGAAATGTTCCATGCATCTAACTTCAACTGGGTCCTCTGGGATCTATGGGTTTTTCCTGTAAGCAAACAAAAAACATTTCTACCCAATTGTGAAACTAAGCTAATGCAAATAAATCTAAAGTATTAACCCAGTGACTCCCTCACTTACTGGTTTAAAAAAATCCTGGTTCAAAAATGCTGGAAAATTACTCAGTAAATCCCATCCGACACTCAGACCAAATCTCACATGCCACTAGTACAAAATCAAAACATTGAAATAAATGATAATTATATATAAATCATACACCTTAAATCACATATTACAAATAACTATACATGGTAATCCAAGAAATATCAGGCTCTAATCTTCATGACTTAAGTGATTAGACTCTACAAGTACTTCTCCCTTCACATGTGTTTATTCCCTCCCTCCCACACTTTGTTATTTATTCTCTGTGGGGAACAGTTCCATGATATCCTCATAGGGTAGCCAGGGCCTGAAGACAGTATAGACTTCCTCAGAAATATGGCATTAGCTAAGAAACATTTTATTATTTATCAGTCCTATCTTCACTACTAATTAGTTTTAGTTATTTACAGATTATATTTCTCAAATGATATGATAGAAATCTTTATTTGTTAAATATTCATTACCTGGATGTGGGCATCACTGGTTGGGCCAGCATTTATTGGTTATCCCTAATTGCCCAGAAGGCAGATAGGAGTTAAAAACATTGCTATGGATTTGGAGTAATGTGTAGGTTAGACCAGTTAAGGATGACAGTTTTCTTTCCTAAAGGGTGTGAGTAGACTAGATAGATTTTTTTTGTCACTAACCATTTGTAACAGTTTTATAGCCATCATTAGAACCTTAATTGAATTCAGTTCAAATTTAGCTTTGGTGGAATTTGATCCCTGGTCCTCAGAATGTTATCTGGCTCTCTGGATAAATAGTCAAACAACATTGGCAATAAACTATTGCTTCCACATTTGTACCTAAATGCTGCATTCAACTTGGAGCTGATAACATTCAAGGCTCAAAGCTTTGCAGGCAATCATTTGAATTTAATGATTCTGAAAGCATGAGCTACTCTTGTTGTTTTGTATTCACTTAACTGTGACATTCCTGCAAGATATCATGTAGTGTACTGCAAGTTTAATTTGGACTTATATTGAGCCAATCCACTAAATCAAACAATTTACAAACAGCAGTGCAAAATATACTTGCAGGTAACTATTAAGTTACATTCTGAAAGTTAACACTTGTGGTAAGCAAAATTATGCCATACCAAACTGCAGTCTTTTGTAAACAAAATACAGTAGTGCAGCTTGAACATTTAAACTTTGAAAAGTCCCTGACATTCACACAGTTGTAAACTTTATGAAGCTTAATGAGGGTTTATTCTTTTTCTATAAGCCTGACAATCTGATGTCGTTAATCTTCTCCCCTTAGGTTAGTAACTGCATTCAAGAACCTAATTTTACTTCACAGGCCCAACTATCCTCAGAAGGTCTTGGGCTTTTTCTGTTCGTGTATTAGAGTCATAGTCAAAGAGTCATAGAGATGTACAGTACAGAAACAGACCCTTCAGTCCAACCCGTCTATGCCGACCAGGTATCCTAACCCAATCTAGTCCAACCTGCCAGCACCAGGCCTATATTCCTCCAAACCCTTCCTATTCATATACCCATTCAGATGCCTTTTAAATGTTGCAATTGTATTAGCCTCCATCACTTCCTCTGGCAACTCATTCGATACACATACCACTCTCTGCATGAAAATGTTGCCCCTTAGGTCTCTTTTACCCCGCTCACTCTAAACCTACGCCCTGTAGTTCTGGACTCCCCCACCCCAGGAAAAAGACTTTGTCTATTTATCCTATCCATGCTCCTCATGATTTTATAAAACTCTATAAGATCACCCCTCAACCTCCGACACTCCAGGGAAAACAGCCTTAGCCTATTTAACCTCTCCCTGTAGCTCTAATCCTCCAACCCTGACAACATCCTTGCAAAGCTTTTCTGAATCCTTTCAAGTTTCACAACATCTTTCCCATAGGAGAGAGACCAGAATTGCATGCAATATTCCAATACTGGCCTAACCAATGTCCTGTACAGCTGCAACATGACCTCCCAACTCCTATATTCAATACTCTGACCAATAAAGGAAAGCATACCAAACGCCACCTTCATTATCCTATCTACCTGCGACTCTACTTTCAAGGAGTTATGAACCTGCACTTCAAAGTCTCTTTGTTCAGCAACACTCCCTCAAACCTTACCATTAAGTGTATAAGTCCTGCTAAGATTTGCTTTCCCAAAATGCAATACCTCACATTTATCTAAATTAAACTCCATCTGCCACTTCTCAGCCCATTGGCCCATCTGATCAAGAACCTGTTGTAATCTGAGGTAACCTTCTTCGCTGTCCACTACACCTCCAATTTTGGTTTCATCTGCAAACCTACCAACTATACCTCTTATGCTCACATCCAAATCATGTATATAAATGATGAAAAGTAGAGGACCCAACATCGATTCTTGTGGCACTCCACTGTCATGGGCCTCTTGTCTGAAAAACAACCCTCCACCACCACTCTCTGTCTTCTACCTTTGAGCCAGTTCTGTATCCAAATGGCTAGTTCTCCCTGTATTCCATGAGCTCTAACCTTGCTAACCAGTCTCCCATGGGGAACCTTGTTGATTGCCTTACTGAAGTGCATATAAATCACGTCGACTGTTCTGGTCTCATCAATCCTTTTTGTTACGTCTTCAAAAAACTCAATCAAGTTTGTAAGACATGATTTCCCATGCACAAAACCATGTTGACTATCCCTAATCAGTCCTTGCCTTTCCAAATACTTGTAAATCCTGTCCCTCAGGATTCCCTCCAACAATGTGCCCACCATCGATGTCTGGCTCACTGGTCTATTGGTCCCTGGCTTGTCCTTACCATCTCTCTCAAACAGTGGCACTACGTTAGCCAATTTCCAGTCTTCCGGCACCTTACCTGTGAATACCGATGATACAAATACCTCACTTAGAGGGCCAGCAATCACTTTCCTTGCTTCCCACAGAGTTCTAGGGTACACCTGATCAGTCCTGGGGATTTATCCACCTTTATGCATTTCAAGACATTCAGCACCTCTTCTTCTGTAATATGTACATTTTTCAAGATGTCACCATTTATTTCCCCACATCCTATATCTTCCATGTCATTTTCCACAGTAAATACTGATGCAAAATACTTGTTTAGTATCTTCCCCAGCTCCTGCAGCTGCTACACAACTGCTACCTTGCTGATCTTTGAGGGGCCCTATTCTCTCCCTAGTTACCCTTTTGTCCTTAATGCATTTGTAAAAACCCTTTGGATTCTCTTTAACTCTATTTGCCAAAGCTATCTCATGTCTTCTTTTTGCCATCCTGATTTCTCTCTTAAGTATACTCCTACTGCCTTTATACTCTTCTGAAAATTCACTCGATCTATCCTGTCTATACCCAACATATGTTTCTTTGATCAGGTCTGTTAAACAACACCATGAGCCTCAAACTCAAAATCCACTTGAGAAGCTTGTTTATTCTGCTGACGGTTATCATTTTTTATTTTGAGCTAAGGCACTCATTTTGGCAAAACATGTGTCAACCTTTCCAAAATTCCTATTGACCTTGAATCAAAAAGATCAACATATTCAACTGTCATGATTACCGTGCTTAAATCCAGCAGAAGTATTGTCGAGTTAAAAAGCAGAGACAATACAGAAGGTCTAGCCAGGCTTCTCAAGTGACAGCAGTACTATTCCCAAAGAGACTTGTTTATTTTTGTGGCCTGATGCTGAACAGACAAACCTAATCGACTTTTGTCTGTGACAAGCAAAAATAAATCCATGCTCCCTCCTAACATATGTTCACATGTTCAAAGTGAGAATTCGATTGTCCTTTAAACAAATTCTACTGTACATTTGAAGTTAGGAGAGCTGGAAAATGTATGATGGTGGACAGCTGTGAAGAAACTACCTTACCTTACAGAGTTTTGTGTTAGGGTTTGGATCTTGGAGCAAACGTCATTATAAAGCTGCTCCACACCTTGCTGCAGCGAAACTAGGATGGTGGCAAATTGAATTTATTTAATGCAGACTTTTTGCAATGTAAATTTACATTGTGTGAAAGCTCCTGCAATGTACAGGAAAAACTAGGTGAGTAACAACAGTAATTCGTTTGAACCCAGCTACCAAAGTATGTATTTACTGATTACTTGCTGTAAAATAATAAATTAAATCAAATCCACACTTTGCAATTCTGTAGAAGGTCAGTTTGATGATGGCCTCCATCCCCCACTCCCATCCCGCCCCCACAAGAAACTTGAGGCATAATTAATACCTATAGCCACAAAACAAGAGACGATAAAAGGATACACAAAAGTAGGCTGTTCAGGCCACTGAGTCTGCTCCACCATTCAATGAGTTCATGGTTGATTTAATAATCATCAACTCCACTTTCCTGCCTTTTCCCCACAATGCTTGATTCCCTTATTGATTAAAAACCTGTCTGTCTCAGCTTTCAATTTAATTAATGATTTTACCTTCACAGCCCATTGCAGTAAACAATTTTACAGAGTCACTGCCCTTTGAGAGAAAAGGTTTCTCCCCATTCCTGTCTTAAATGTGTGCAAGACTTGATAGTATATCATCTGATTGTAGATTCTCTCACAATGGCAAGCAATTTTTCCACCTGTATCCTCAGAATTTTATATTTTTCAATCAGATCATCTCTCATTCTTTTAAACTATATGAGAACAGGCTCAACCTATTTTCTTGCCTTCCAAACTATTTTTGTATCATTCACAAACTGTGTATTAATACATTCACTTTCCTCATCGAAATAATATGTATATATAATAGTAAATAATTGTAGCCCAGCACTCCCTTAGTTACAGGTTGCCATCCTGAAAATGCCCAATTTATTCCCAACTCCCTATCTTCGATTACAGTCATTGAATCATACAGATGTATAGCACAGAAACAGACCCTTTGGTCCAACTCATCCATGCTGACCAGATAATCCAAATTAATCTAGTCTCATTAGCCAGCACTTGGCCCATATCCCTCTAACCCCTTCCTATTCATGTACCCATTCAAATGCCTTTTAAATGTTGTAATTGTACCAGCCTCCACCACTTGCTCTGGCATCTGATTTCATATACACATCACCCTCTGCATGAAAACGTTGCCCCTTAGGTCCCTTTTATATCTTTCCCCTCTCACCCTAAACTTATGCCCTTCAGTTCTGGACTCCCCCACCCCAGGGAAAAAAAAACATTGTCTACTTACACTATCCATGTCCCTCATGATTTTATAAACCTCAATAAGGTCACCCCTCAGCCTTCGATGCTCCAGGGAATACAGTCCCAGCCTATTCAGCCTCTCCCTGCTCTCAAATCCTCCAACCCTGGCAACATCCTTGTAAATCTTTTCTGAACCTTTTCAAGTTTCATAACATCCTTCCTATAGGAAAGAGACCAGAATTGCACGCAATATACAAATAGTGGCCTAACCAATGTTAGCCAATCCTTTATCAACACTAATACATTACCTCTAGCAGCATGGGCTCTTAGCTTATTCCGTAGCCTAACACATTGTACCTTATGAAAAGCCTTCTGAAGATAAAAATGTCATACATCCACTGTTTTTCGTTTATCAATCCTGCTTCTTAGCTACTCAAAGAATCCTAGTAAATTTGTCAGGTATGATTTGCCCTTTATGAAGCCATGCTGACTCTAGATGATAATGTCATTTACTTTTAAACGTTCTGCCATAATAACAGTCTGCTATTGTAGCAACTTACTGGCTGCTAAAACACAGATAGATTGCTAACTTAGCCAAATAACAAGAGGTGCTGGGAACATTGGCCAATGAACTGCTGAAATTACAAACTCCACACACCACACAGTGCAAACACAGCATCCAGGTGCTAATGATATTAGCATAATGTAAAAGGCAACAGTTCTCCTGGATAGACAAAACCCCAACAATTTATCCACTAAACAAAAGAGAGCCCAGACAGAAAGGCACTGTGTCCTGATACTCAAAGAAACTGACAGTAGCATGGCATCTAAATGATTGTTTCTGTTTCAAATTATTAGACATATCTCCCTGATTGGCCGTAACTGTAAAAGGTTCCAGAAAACCATCGAAGGAGTATAAAAACGGAGTTCACTTGCAGACCTTGCTGTTGGAAGCTCTTGGAGTCATCTGAGGAGGCCAACTGGCCATCCAGAGGGAGAGAGGAAGACAGCAGCTTCACAGACCAAGACACAGAGACGCAGGAAGAGTGACTGCATAAATTTATAAGAGACTTGGGAAGTATTGTAACCTTGAGGGGCCAAATAGTATTGAAGATTAGTTTAGTATTAAAGATTACCATAATTTTGTTCCGAATAAGATGGAACAGTTTTGCATCGTTACCACATTGTGTTTGCAATGAATTGACCACTCTGGTATTGTGGGACATCTGGGCAAATTCATTCATAACACAACAGAGTTGTCTAAATTGTTTAAAAAGAAAGGAGACAGCATTTGGTGTCCCTGTCAAGCGATTAGACAACTACACCCTTTATAATTAACTCTAACATTTTCTCAAAATTATTTTACAATTCCTCTATGTTTATATAAATTATTTGGATGTGAGCATAAGAGGTATAGCTAGTAAGTTTGCAGATAACACCAAAATTGGAGGTGTAGTGGACAGCGAAGAAGGTTACCTCAGATTTCAACAGGATCTTGATCAGATGAGCCAATGGGCAGAGAAATGGTAGATGGAGTTTAATTTAGATAAATTTGAGGTACTGCATTTTGGGAAAGCAAATCTTAGCAGGACTTATATACTTAATGGTAAGGTCCTAGGGACTGTTGCCGAACAAAGAGACCTTGGAGTGCAGGCTCATAGCTCCTTGAAAGTGGAGTCACAGGTACTTAGGATAGTGAAGAAGGTGTTTGGTATGCTTTCCTTTATTGGTCAGAGTATTGAGTACAGTAGTTGGGAGGTCTCCTGTTGGGTTGCGGCTGTACAGGGCATTGGTTAGGCCACTTATGGAATATTGCATGCAATTGTCTTCTCCTTCCTATCGGAAAGATGTTGTGAAAGGGTTCAGAAACGATTTAAAAGGATGTTGCCAGGGTTGGAGGATTTGAGCTATAGGGAGAGGTTAAATAGGCTGGGACTGTTTTCCTTGGAGTGCCGGAGGCTGAGGGGTGACCTTATAGAGGTTTATAAAATCATGAGGGGCATGGATAGGATAAATAGACAAAGTCTCTTCCCTGGGGTGGGGCTGTCCAGATCTAGAGGGCATAGATTTAGGGTGAGAAGGGAAAGATATAAAAGAGACCTAAGGGGCAGCTTTTTCACGCAGAGGGTGGCACGTGTGTGGAATGAGCTGGTACAATGGCAACATTTAAAAGGCATCTGGATGGGTATATGAATAGGAGAGGTTTGGAGGGATATGGGCCGAGTGCTGGCAGGTGATACTAGATTGGGTTGGGATATCTGGTTGGCATGAACCAGTTGTTCTGAAGAGTCTGTTTCTGTGCTGTACATCTCTATGACTATATGATTCTAAGACATTTTCAGAATCTAAGAATTCTTGGAACATTATTACCAATGCATCCAATGTTTTTGAAATAACTCCCTTTAATATCATATGATGCATCCCATCAGGTCCAGGAGATTTATCAGTCGTTACTTCCATTAATTTTCCTTGCACTTTTTCTCCATTGATAGTTATTGTTTTTATGTCTTCTCCTCCTTTTTTTTTAGTAATTAGTAATTGTGAGATATTATTAATGTCTTCTGATGTGAAGACCGATGGATTTATTGAGCTAGTCTGCCATTTTCTGATTCTCCATTATTATTTCCCCAGCCTGACTCTCTCAGGAGCCTATGTTCACATTTGTTACTGTCTTCTTTAATAAAGAAGCTCTTGTTGTTGTCACAAAGCTGGTCCCTTTTTTCTAAAAGCTGTTGCTTTTCTCAAGGATACAGTGTCCTTAATTCTTTTCAGAGGGGTCAGAAATGGGCCGAGCTCAATTAGACTAGTTTGGTACAGTGATGAAAAGGATTTTGAGAGGCCTTTTGTTGATATGGAATAAACCTGTATAATGGAAAGGGGTCTGGTCAGCTCTAGCTGAGCAGTTCAGTCCAGAAAGAGTTGGGAGTTCAGCAGTGGACTGTGTAAACAGGCTCACTCTCTCCTTCCGCCCTTGTAACTTCAACCTGTAAGCATCTGTTCCATTTTGTACTGATTTTTAGAGGCAGTTTGCTTATTGGGACTGTTGTGTATATTCAAAACAGCATAATTAAGTCTAGTTTGGATGGACTGTGCTCTGTGGGTGTTCTTTATTTTGTTCTTTGTGTTTCATTGTGTAATATTGTGAATATAGTTTTGTCTTTTTTAAAACCTGGGAGTCAACCTTGCTAACTTACTCTGGGTGATTTTCACTGTACATTTTCTGAAACAAATTGCAAAGTTATGATCTGGGCTGCCTGCTTAAGAATGTTTGGAATAGTCTGGCCTAGTCCATAATAAGTCCACCTTGATATTAGCCTAACAATTTACTGTGTCCCTCTTTATTGTTTTTTATTCTTCTTTTGTTGATTTTTGAAACTTTCTAATCACTGTAGTCTACCACTAATCTTTACCATATTATATTTATTTTTTTCTTTCAGTTTGATGCTATCCTTAATTCACCATGGTTGGCATATCCCTTCCTAAAATCCTCCTTTCTTACTGGGATATATCTTTGCTATAAGCTATGAACTATTTTCTTCAATGTCTCTCATTGTTCCTCAAACCTCTTTGCTGTTTAATTCCTTCCCCAGTCTGCTACAGCCAGCTTTGCTTCATCCTTTGTAATTGCCTTATTTAAGATTAACACTTTACTTCTGACCCAAGCTCCTCCCTCTCAAACTGAAATGCTCATTTCTGGCATGTTGTGGTCACTGTTTCTGAGGGAATATTTTATTCTGTCATCATTTATAACCAGCCTCATTTTACATCACTAGATCCAACATAACCTGATACTTGGTTGGATCTATATTGTTCTTGGAGATGATCATGAATACATTCTATGAATTCTTCCTCACGACTACCTCTGCCAATCTGACTACCCCAAACTACATCAAGATTACAGTCACCCATGATTAATGTGCTACCTTTGTTACATACCCTCTGGAGCAGGAAAATTGATGGTTTGGGCAAAAGCCCAAATTCCTGATGAAGGGGTTTTGCCCAAAACATCGATTTTCTTGCTCCTCAGATGCTGCCTGATCTGCTGTGCTTTCCAGTACCACTCTAATCTTGACCTCATGCTAAAATTGTGCATAGTGTCCAGGGATGTGCAGATTAGGTGCATTAGTCAGGGGAAATGTAGAGAAATAGGGTTGGGGAATGGGTCTGGGTGGGTTACTCTTTGGAGGGTCAGTGTGAACTTGTTGGGCTAAATGGCCTGTTTCCACACTGTCAGGATTCTATAACTTTTTTTATTAATCTCCATCCTCAAAGTCTTCAAATCCAAGATATATTCTTGCTATCATATTAGTGAGCATAATGTTTTATGGAATGTGACTGTGTTATGGTGTGAGTGTGACATTCTATGGGAGTGTAACTGTGTGTGATCGTGAGATGTTGAGGCTGTATGTGTGTGAAAGAGAGAGTGTGTGTTTAAACAATTGTGAGTTTGCGCATGAGTTTGCTTCATTAAAGGTTTATGTTTATATGCATGCATGACTGTGTGCAGGAGGCCATGTAAGAGGTCTGTGACTGTGTGAAATTCTAGCGGTCTGCAAGTGTTCTTGAGAGTGTGTGTGTGTTCATATGTGTGGGAGAGCATGAGAGAGTGGGAGTGCATGAATGAGTTTGTGTATGTAACAGTACTTTAGAATACTATTTTGAGTTTGAGAGTTTTTCATTCCATGCAAGTGATGTTGTACAGTGAGCGGTTTTGTGTGTGTGTGTGTGTTTGTGTGTGTGTGTGTGTGTGTGTGTGTGTGTGTGTGTGTGAAATTGTGTAGGTTGCTTGAATTATTAATGGGTCAGTGACACCTTAGACAAGTGACATGGTGTCATTGACACTTAAAATTGACAGTCAGTTCCAAAATTCATAATTACAGAGGGAAACATCAGAAAGAGAAAGAAAAGGTTGCTTCTTGTCAATGAAGAATGTCTGTCTGATTCCTGTTTTATTACATCATCATACTTTGATGAGGCCTTTGTGTGATACAGTGGTGGCAGGTAAGGAGGATCATGGAAATAACTAATCTCCTTCATGTCTCATGAAATGCAATGAGAAAGCTGTAACTAACATTTCTTAATTCTGAAGACAGTAATCAGGTGACCTTTAATTTTTGTGAATTATAATTTTCATAATATTGTTCAGACTAGACAAATGTGAGATGATGCATTTAGGCAAGTCTAATTCTAGAGCGAATTATACAGTGAACAGAAGAGCCTTGGGAAAAGTTGATGAGCAGAGAGAGTGCAGGTCCATTGTACCTGAAGGTTGCTGCACAGGTGGATAGAGTGGTCAAGAAGGCATATGGTATCCTTGCCGTCATCAGATGGGGTATTGAGTATAAGAGCTGGCAAGTCATGTTAAACTTGTGCAAGACATTGGTTCAGCCACATTTTGAATACAGTGTACAGATCTGGTCGCCACATTACCAAAAGGATGTGGATGCTTTGGAGAGGATGCATAGAAGGTTTACAAGGATGTTGCCTGGTATGGAAGGTACTAGCTATGAAGAGAGGTTGAGTAGGTTAGGATTGTTTTCATTAGAAAAAAAGGAGATTGAGGGGGGACCTGATTGAGGCCTACAAAATCATGAAGGGTACAGACAGGGTCGATAGAGATAGGCTTTTTTCCAGGATGAAGGATTAAATAACGAGATCATGTTTTCAAGGTGAGAGGTAAAAAGTTTAAAGGGGATACACATGGCAAGTACTTTACACAGAGGGTAGTGGGTGTCTGGAACGTGTTGTCAACAGAGGGAGTAAAGGCAGGCACAGTAGATTCTTTTGAGATGCGCCTGGACAGATGCATGAGTAGATGGGGAGCAGAGGGATACAGATGCTTAGGAATTGGGCAACAGGTTTAGACAGTAGATTTGGATTGGCTCAGGCTTGGAGAGCCGAAGGGCCTGTTCTTGGGCTGTCAATTTTCTTTGTTCTTTCTTTGTTCTTAGAAAAATGTGCAGTGTGCCCACAGTGTAGATTTTCCATCAGAGAAGTGTTAGTGATCAGCTGAGTCCTTGACTCATTCCAGCCTCCTAATTAAGATGGGACCATCAAAAACATTTGGATCTCACGGATTTTCTTCCTACTCAATGGGGCTGATGACAGTCAGGCTCTACAATTGTGGTAGGGGTTGTTGGGGGTATTAGAGACTTTCACAAGCTATTCTTGTTATTTAGTGGACATATGGAACTCAGAGAGATATATTGATGCCCCTCTATAGCTGTTGTTGTTTTAGTATGATGAATGACTGCGTTAGGAAATTGTTGTGTAAGTACAATGGCCTACTGTTTCTCCAGTTGCTTGTGCTTTTGCAGAATGTGCAATTCAACAAGTTCCAAGATTCAGTGATGTGGCAATACAGGTGCTGCTGTGAGGGAGCACAGGCAAATCCAATTAACTTAGTGAGCAGTGATGCTAGAAGGATGTTACTGACACATTGAGCAAATGGAGTATTTCACAGCACCAGGTTCAGTGCCAAAAGTGGTAGAATCACCTGACTGAGACAGCCAGGCTGAGATGCAATAGTGTCTGGTATCAATGCTCTGTGACATCTTTCCATGACATTTTGTGACACCCTGTATTCAAACACATTGAAACACATCTCCACTACAAACTGCATCTGACTTCTCCATTCACAGCTGGTCAATGTAGCTCATCTCCCTCACCTTTCAAACACTTCACCCTATATACACAACATTCTGAAAGAGTGATTTAGCTTCACTGATCCTAACCACAACATCTTTTATTATACTCCGTGTCGTTTAACAAATATGTTCCTATTGTGATCATTGCCTAGCACAAAGAAATCTTTCAGAAGAAAATATACTGTTTTCTGAGCTCAGATTGCTCCTTCAAGATAAAGGAGTCTTTCACGGGTTATACAGGTAGACAACCCTTTATCCAAAATCTCAAAATCCGAAAACCTCCAAAGTCCAAAGGTTTTTTTGTGAATTTTTTTTCCCATTAACAAGGTTATTTGGTGTGCAAACAGTTAACCCAAGTCGACACCCACTCAATGTGTGTCATTCAGATGTGGCGTGGGGGGGCATGGCCCAGCACTGGCAGGGTCAATTTTGTTTCAAGGCCCGTTTTACTCAGTGAGCGTTCTCCTCCGGTAAGATTTTTAAAAAAAATTCACCATCACACTGTCACTTATTCTGAAATTCGAAAACTTCTGAATTCCGAAAACCAGCTAGTCCTGAGCATTTCGGATAAAGGATTGTGCACCTGTACCTTACTTCAAGTAATAGGATTTTTCTGAAATTCTTCTTGCAAGGGAAGGTAGAACACATGAGGCAGAGGTGCCAAGCAATGGAGATAGGTGGCACCTCCCTCAAGTTTGCCTCTTAGATAAATGAGGAAGTCATGCAGATCTTTGGGAAAGGAAGAGCTACTGCACACAGGTGATGACAAGGTTGGTAAACATCAACATTGGGCCAATTATCTTTTTTACTACAATCTTTCTTTTTTCTCATTGTGCTACATCTGAACTGTGTGACACTTCAGTGCTGTCGAACAACGCCAATTATTCATTACAGCATTGTTCAAATTTTGCTGCCATGGTAATCCTAATGAAGAGTTTGTGCAGCATATTAGAAACTCTGGAGGATTTCCATTCCTCTGTGTATCACTATATGGGGCGGTGGCATAATTAGAATAACAGAATTCCTACAGTGTGGAAGCAGGCCATTCAGTCCATCGAGTTCACACTGACCCTCCAAAAACATGCCACCCAGACTCATCCTCCTACCCTGTAACCCTGCATTTCCCATGGCTCACCAAAATAGCCTGCACATCCTGGATACTATAGGCAATTTGGCAATGCCAATTCACCTAGCCTGCACATCTTTGGGAGGAAATTGGAGCACCTGAAGGAAACCTGCACAGATATCGGGAGAATGGGCAAACTCAACAGGCAGCCACCCAGGTCCCTGGAGCTGTGAAGTAGCAGTGTTAACTACTGAGCCACCATTGTCTCTATTTTTAGCATGAAGTGTGTGTGACTGCTCCCCCCAGCCTTCAGCTAAGCCCTTAACACCCGAAGCTGCAACCAAAGGTTGCCAACTATCCATCTCATAGAGTCTGATCTGAGTTTCGGCAACTTTTCACTAGCTTTTCTGAAACAGCTAAAGAGCACTCTGTGGAAGCAATAAGTTAAGTAAAATCAACTTAAGTGGGGCTCAATGAGGTCTCTTTCATAGATTCTTGTTCCTCTGGTGAAGTCTCATTGTTGCTGTTAGATTGATGTGTTTGCCCCAGTACAACGGCAGATTATTCAGCAAGCAACCATATTATTGGAGATTCAATAAAGGCAATATTCAAGATACTATCCAGACATCTAAACCCTAATTTGTGCTTACAGGAAACATGCAACAGAACTGAACTGCTTCCCCCACTTATTGAGTTATAGCTGGTGTTCCAAAGTGTTGGTTGGTTATCATGAATCATGCCAAATTTTCCATCTTAGAACCTGAACTTTGAAAAACCAGTTACTGCATTTAGAATGGCACACAAACCAGCATCAATTAGGGTAACAGAGCAGTTAGTTTTTCTCTGCAATATCTGGGATTATATTGTCCTATTTTCAATACAACATCAACCTGTACTTCCAATCAGCAAGAGACCTAAACATTCAACCCTCAGTTTTCATTGTGCATTTGAAGCACACCAGGCAGAAATCAACTTTTACAATGGATAAATTAAACACAAATTCCAGTGAGTACAATTGATGGTTGTTTGCCAAAGTTTGCTTTATCCAGAAGTATATCAACCCTGACAATGCTTGAGAACCACTTAATTAACTTGGAGACAGATGAACAATTTTGCATTCAATAACATCAAACACTTGACAGTTTGTAAATCAGACATAATTTGCTGCACTTTATTTGCCAACCAAAGTGTTATTTATTAACAACCCGAACCATAAACTGTAGTGTTTGACTGTTGGCTTTTTTGTGTACTAAATCAATTAGTTTACAATAAAAAGGTTTACATCATTCATTTGTAATCTATTCAGACTGAATAAAGATATTACCAACAAAATATTTGCAATTTTCAGCAATCTGAAAGATTACCAGTGAATTTTCAATTACTTCGTACTTCATGTCTTCTACAAGATTAATTGAGTTAACATTCCACTTTCAGCATAGAAACATTAATAATGAAGGTGAATTGTAGCCATGCTTGGATGTCAGAAGGAAGTCACATGCAAAGCATCTCTGCAATATTCCATTGTTGTACATATTTGCCACTGGTGGGAAAGGAAGATTGATTGAGGACTTCAATTGGAATTCACCAAAGGAACCTATGAGAATCCCTACAGTGTGGAAACAGGCCTTTCAGCCCAACAAGTCCACACCAACCCTCCAAAGAGTAACCCACCCAGACCCATTCCTCTACATTTACTCCTGTCTAATGCACCTAACCTACACATTCCTGAATGCTATGGACAATTTAGCATGGCTAATTCATCTAACCTGCACTTCTTTGGATTGTGGGAGGAAACTGGACCACCCGGAGGAAGCCCATGCAGACATGGGAAAAATATGCAGACTCCACACAGATAGTCGCCTGAGTCTGAGACTGAACCCACGTCCCTGGTGTCGTGAGGCATTAGTGCTAACTACTAAGCCACTATGCCATCCCGGTGTTTAATCCACAAAAAAATTTCTTTCTCTAGTATTGGTATCAATACCCCATGTGTCAGAACCCATTTTAGTCACACATTTACTTCTCTCATCTGTTTCCTGCATACTTGTTTGCACACGGCTCATGTAGAAATCCAGAAATTGTTGTTTTTTTTGCTTTGGTTTGTTAATTCAGTCCCCAGCTGCTCATAATCCATCAGCAGACCCTTTTTCATAGTTCTACCTATGTCAGTAATCTCCTCCAACTACAATTTCCTCTCTAGCCCAGAAGAGAAGCCCTTAACTTTCACACCAGATAGGCAACATAACCTTTGGGGCTTTCCCTTTGCTGCAGAGATAATGTGGAGGTTCTGGTGTTAGACTGGGGTGGAAAAAGCTGAACATCATACAGTACTCAGGTTATAGTCCAACAGGTATATTTGAAAATACAAGCTTTCAGAGTGCTGCTCCTTTGTCAGCAAGCTATCTGATGAAGAGAAATGAAATAGTCATAGGGGATAGCAGGTAGCTGCCTGACAAAGGAGCAGTGCTCTGAAGGCTTGTACTTTCAAATAAACCTGTTAGACCATAAGTTGGTGTTGTGTGATCTTCAACTTTGCTACAGGAAACAGTATCTATTCCTGTAGTTATGCTATCCCTCATGACTATTTCATTTCTCTTTTCTATTTTCTCTTCCCGTTAACCCTAGCCCTAATCCTACTTCCCTCAGACATAGTCACAATCTCCTGTACCTTATCATAGAAGAAATTGATGTGATTAATCAAGGGAATATAACTGTTTCCTGGAACACAGAGTCTATCTAGTTCTCCCTCTCCCTGAGATGTGTTCAGATTCCAGCTCATCAGCTCTGAGCCAATGTTTCTTGAGCCAATACTTACTGCCACTCTGATACCTGTAGATAGTATCCACATCCATCAGCCCTATTTACTACAGCTGCAACCCGACATCTGCGCAAATGCCTCTATTTCATTTCAGTTATTAATTTGGATGTTAAACATTTTAAAAGCCAATATCCTAAATGAATCCTTCAGCTGTAATAGCATCTCCTAATTTGAACCATTTTTCTAATTAAAAGAAGAATAGAGGAAATAATTCACAATCACTTACCTGTTGTCCTGTCATGTCTCATTTTGGCTTTGCCTGGTAGAAGAGGCTCTCTGCTGCTGGTTTTTCCCTCCCATCAGCGTCACCCTTCTCATACAGGTCTGCTCTCCCAGTCTGCGTTACATGATACTGACTTGGTGCACACACCTCCCAGTCTCCTTCAAAATGAGGCTGACTTGCTGTACACACTTCCCAGGCTGTTCACAGAGCTGGTAAGCTGTTGCTTCTGAGAGCTGTATTCTTTTCTAAGGACTTGAGGGTCTTGTCCAGCCTCTCCTGCGTGCTGACTTCTAAGCCCTCTGTGATAGGGGACAGGAATTGCTGGGAGGCCGCATTCTCTGACGGCTTCATGTTATACAGTCTATCTTAAAACAATTTGCTGTTCCTCAGGACATCAGATTGAGATCGCATTTCCGAGCCATCTTCTTCATTCAGGCTGCTGAGAACAGAGCAGCCCGGTGGAGTTTCTAGAAGAAGAAAAATTGTGAGCACATCTCATCCTCTCCCACAGTGCGGACCCTTGACTGGAAGATTATCTTGCTCTTCACCTCCTGGAGATACTCCATAATGTTGACCCCCATTGTCTATTGCAGGAGTGGGTTCTGCATGCTTTTCTGAAGTTTGGACAGTTTTCTACGTCTCTCTCTCTCTCTCTCTCTCACCTTATGAACACTTTTGAGGTTGAAGAACCTCTTGATGTTCCTCTTGACAATTTCCCATCAGTTCGATGGAGGCTCAAAGAGAGGCTTCATGGTTCTCCAACCTGTGTAATCCCTTTTGAGCTTCTCAGTGCTTTCTGGGGTTAACAGTTTCACTTTCAACTTCCATGTTCCATCGCCAGCTGGACATCCTATAGGTGACAGTTGGTAGCAGGTTGTCTCAGCTCCCTCCGATTGCAAAGCTGGAGTGTGGGTGGAGGATGTTCTCACTAGATCCACCTTCAGTGTCACCTTGACTTGCTGCTAGCTGGTCTAGATTCCTGAAGGGTCCATCACATTGGTGCTGCCTCCTTCCAGCTGTACGTTGCCTTCCCACGAAGGTCAGAACATCTGCTGCCGGGATGTGGGGGTCCTACATGTGGGTTGTAACAACCCAGCTCCTCTGTGCAGGGAGAACAAACAATTGTGCTCCATTTCCCTCAAATACCTTCAGGAGATGGTCACATTGCTTCACCCACCTGAAGGTCATATGGAAGTAGCCACCGCTGGGGAAATCCTGCAGACTGAAAATATCTGCTGCTTGGAATCCACAGCAATCAAGGAGGACTGTCCTCATGCAGAAGGTCTGATCGACCAGCGATCCTCCCTGCACCATCTTCCCAGTCATTCTGACTGTATTACAGACCCGCTGGTCTGGGGTATGGGCACTAGCAGAGGCCATTGCTTAGATTGGCTGGTCACTGAACTGGTGTTAGGCTGAAACTAGCATAAAGATCCACCAACTGCAGCTCAGTTCAACCCACATGCTTCCAAGTTCTGCTCAGAATCACAATCCAGTGATGATCTAACAACTTCTGATAATGAAGATGAAGGTTCTCAACTCAGACTCATCCTGGGAGTACTACCTTCTGAATCATGGTATCTCCCCTGCCCGAGTGATACTCCTTCCAGACTGCTGCACAATGGTGCTGGCTTGTTGTACCTGCCTCAGTCTGTTGCACCCTCCTCCCAGTTCAGTTTACAGTGATACTGACCTGATGTACACACCTTTCAATCTGTTTCACAGTGATACTGACTTGCTTCACACTTCTACCAGTCATTTCTCCCAGGAGAGGTCCCATACTCTTCTTTGAATAATGAGGCTTATATGTCTACTATAATGGGACAGCCCCCAATGGAGTAAAGCTGGAAAGTGTGCTAATTTCTTACTGACCTTGCCAATGGAAACTGCAAGATGTTTCCTGTACGGCTTATTTATTCCTATGCTCCAATTTAAAAACAGCTCAAAAACCAGTGTAGCATCCCCAACAGTTGTGTTGCAATTAATGTTATGAAGCATTTTAAAATGGTCTGATCCCATCAGAAAACAAGGACTTATGTCTGAGATACTATTAGTAGATTTCTTCCATAAATCCAGGAAACTTGAAAGTATGTGTGAAATAGAGCACGTTGCTTCATGGCATCAAGGTTATACTATTCAATGGTGGCAAGCACCACCAAAATGCACATAATAAAGAGAAAGAGGAGTGTCGGTTAAATCTGGATTGCAGCTCCCAATTTCCAGTTGAGATCCCTGACATTTTATTACTAAACCGACTGGAGAGAAACTTGTTACTGTGTTAGGTTCTCATCTGTGTATATTGGTTCCATTGCTTTGTTCAGTAACAATGATTCACTTACACACACTTACCAGGCTGTCAATTTGGACGATCTTATGTCAAAAATCTACTGGCTGAGAAATTCCATAAAGATGGTTCTGTTGAAACAGTGATACTTTGATCAAACTACAGCTAGAAACCCTGTTTATATGCTATAGATTTTCCACTGAATGTATGTACAGCAGAGCTGAAATTGCTCTTTTTAAATTCCTATCCATTGTCAACTTTGTTCAAGTTTGAACAGATCAGATTAACCTTCAGAATTTGACACTCTGACCAGATTTAGGTTTGTGTTTGGGTAATGAGTTGCTGCAACTGGAGACTTTGCTCTGTCAGTGCCTTCTCCCATGATGCTTCACTCTCAGGGCCTCTTTCATGTCCTGCTCCTCTTCCTTTTCTATGATAATAAAGAGCACATGATGGATCTTTGGAAATCCATTCTGGACAATAAGTGCAGGGGTGGTGTTTTTCAAAGCAAAGCCTGACTTCACTTTGACTAAGTATAGATTGGTTTCGGTCAGGAAGTGTAAAAAAAACTACATAAAGAAAATCATTAACCAACTCAAGAATCTTAACTACCCTTACTTCAGTTAATTTGGGTTGTGTTCCTGAATTTGTCAATTCATATCAGTGTATTATTTGTATAATTTCAGCATTCTTGTGCTTCTTTTGAATGGGAATAGATTTACATAAATAAAAACAGGTGAGGTGCCGGAAGACTGGAGGTTGGCTAACATGGTGCCACTGTTTAAGAAGGGTGTTAAGGACAAGCCAGGGAACTATAGGCCAGTCAGCCTGACGTCGGTGGTAGGCAAGTTGTTGGAGTGAATCCCGAGGGACAGGATGTACATGTATTTAGAAAGGCAAGGACTGATTAGGGATAGTCAACATGGTTTTGTGCCTGGGAAATCTTGTATTACAAACTTGATTGAGTTTTTTGAAGAAGCAACAAAGAGGATTGATGAGGGCAGAGTGGTAGATGTGATCTATATGGACTTCAGCAAGACGTTCGACAAGGTTCCCCATGGGAGACTGATTAGCAAGGTTAGATCTCACAGAATACATGGGGAACTAGCCATTTGGATACAGAACTGGCTCAAAGGTAGAAGACAGAGGGTGGTGGTGGCAGATGGAGTTTAATTCAGATAAATGCGAGGTGCTGCATTTTGGGAAAGCAAATCTTAGCAGGACTTATATACTTAATGATAAGGTCCTAGGGAGTGTTGCTGAACAAAGAGACCTTGGAGTGCAGGTTCACAGCTCCTTGAAAGTGGAGTCACAGGTAGATAGGATAGTGAAGAAGGCGTTTAGTATGCTTTCCTTTATTGGTCAGAGTATTGAGTACAGGAGTTGGGAGCTCATGTTGCGGCTGTACAGGACATTGGTTAGGCCACTGTTGGAATATTGCATGCAATTCTGGTCTCCTTCCTATCGGAAAGATGTTGTGAAACTTGAAAGGGTTCAGAAAGGATTTACAAAGATGTTGCCAGGATTGGAGGATTTGAGCCATAGGGAGAGACTGAACAGGCTGAACAGGCTGGGGCTGTTTTCCCTGGAAGCTGAGGGGTGACCTTATAGAGGTTTACAAAATTATGAGGGGTATGGATAGGGTAAATAGGCAAAGTTTTTTCCCTGGGGTTGGGGAGTCCAGAACTAGAGGACATAGGTTTAGGGGAGAGGGGAAAGATATAAAAGAGACTGACAGGGCAACTTTTTCACACAGAGGGTGGTGCATGTATGGAATGAGCTGCCAGAGGAAGTGGGGAGGCTGGTACAATTACAACATTTAAGAGGCATTTGGATGGGTATATGAATAGGAAAGGATTAGAGGGATATGGGTTGGGTGCTGGCAGGTGGGACTATATTGGGTTGGGATATCTGGTCAGCATGGACGGGTTAGACCGAAGGGTCTGTTTCCATGCTGTACATTTCTATGACTCTATGACTCTAAATGACACATTTGGTAAATATTTCTCAGAAACAGTGCAAACATTTGAACACTTTCGTAAATAGCAATATTTGAACATAAATCTATCATGTGTTAATTGTGCAGACATGTATTTGGGAAAGAAGTGGCATTTCACTGTTCTTGCATCTTGGTTCCACTGTGATCTTCTATATAACTTTCTTTTCAATAACCCTTATGACAGATATCCTAGCCTCCTTTATCCCATCTACTGGAACTTCCCCGTTTTCACTGCTGTATTTCTTTCTCTGTCTTTAAAAATCTACTTAAAATATACCTTATTTTTAGCCACTTAGGCATGGTGGTTCAGTGGTTAGCACTGTTGCCTCACAGCATCATGGGGCCTGGGTTCAATTCTAGCCTTGGATGACTGGCTGTGTGGAGTTTGCATGTTCTCCATGTGTCTGTGTAGGTTTCCTTCTGTGGTCATGCTATAGTGTCCAGGGATGTGTAGGTTGGGTAATTAGCCACAAGAAATGTAGAGAGACAGGGGTTGGTCTTGGTGTGATGCTCTTCAGAAGGTCAGTGTGGATTCATTGGGTCAGTTGCTACCACACTGTAGATATTCTATGATTCTAGCCAAAAGCGAGGACTGCATGATGCAGGAAATCAGAGTCTAGATTAGAGTGGTGCTGGGAAAGCACAGCGGTCAGGCAACATCCGAGGAACAGGAAAATTGATGTTTTGGGCAAAAGACCTTCATCAGGAATGAAGCAGGGAGCCTCCGGGATGGAGAGATAAATGGGAAGGGGGTGGGGCTGGAGAGAAGATAGCCAAGAGTACAATAGGTGGATGGAGATGGGGATGAAGGTGATAGCTCGGAGAGAAGGGTGGAGCGGATAGGTGGGAAAGAAGGTTGGCAGGTAGGACAGGCCATGAGGATGGTGCTGAGCTGGAAGGTTGGAACTGGGGTAAGGTGGGGGGGAGGGGAAATGAGGAAACTGGTGGACCTCAGTGGGGCTATCTTCTCCCCAACCCTACCCCTCCCATTTATCTCTCCACCCCGGAGGCTCCGTGCCTCATTCCCAATGAAGGTCTTTTACCTGAAATGTCGATGTTCCTGCTCCTCGGATGCTGTCTGACCTGCTGTGCTTTCCCAGCAACATTCTAATCTATTCTATGATTTTAGTCATGTTATAGGGACACAGGAATTCTTATTGGCATATTTGTTTTTTTGTGAATTTAATGAATTATGAATTAAATTTTGACCTACTCGACCCTACTCAAAACATCTGAAAAGTTACCTAATAAGTTAAAATGTAAAGAAAGAAAAGAATATCTAACTTTGGAGTGTTTCAGGCTCACTTGCCTCATTAACCATGTACGACACCTCATCGGAAGTCCATTCACACTACCTTCTCTCTCCCCAGAGGCAGAAGTATTCATCACTGCCAGAATTGCCCAGGATTCCCAGCACTGTCACCATGTCTGAAGTTCAGGCATGGACCATGCCAAGTACTGCCAGCCAGGCAGCACTTGCCCTGTAGTGGAGGGGAAATAAAACAAAGTTATGATGGTGCCCAGATAATATAGCTGATATTTCATTGTGAATACAAATTCAAATTTGTAAATGTGTTGCTAACTAAGAAACAAGCTACACAGGTTACTCATCCTCAGCACCTCCACAATTCCAAACCCTGTGTGAGACAGTGCTACTCTTTCCCAATGCCCAGTAAGGCGTAACATCTTTTCATTGTTCAATGTGGGACTCTCACAAATGAGAAAGCCTTCCAGCAGTTGTAAATGTTTAACATTATTCAGCAGCAACAAAAGCAAAGGAGAAAAAAACAAACAAAAGCTGAATTTCATTTGGGGAATATACAGGGACTGCTTCAGCAGGAACATATTTACAATCCAGGAATGAATATGTCATGTAGCTCACATCTCTGGAAATGTCAGTAAGCCCTTTCAGTCTTGTTTACATTTGATGCTGCAGTGGTCTATCATGCAGAAGATGATCTTCCACCGACTCAATGTCCTCATCTTCCTCCTTGAAAAGCTTCCTTCTGTCTCTGTCTGCTCTTCAGCATCCAACATATCCCTGTTTGCTTGCTCCAGTTGTACAGATAACAATAGACAAGAGTCATGCTGGATGTTCTGAATTGTTTTGCAAGCCTTTTCTAGAGCATCTCCAAGTATCAAAGGACCACTTTTAGCAGAAGTATAATCAACTCCACTATGGTCCTGGTTGAAGAATGAGCAATATTGAATCTGCACTCAATCTCAATTTGGTTGTGTAACAGAGTCTTTGGCCCTAGTTGCAGAGGATAGCCCTTGTTTCCCAGGAACCATTCTTATAAGGCATCTATCCTTTGATGGTTTAGCATACTGCTCCATACAGTGGGACATCAAAGATCCTAACATGAAGGGTCATGGAATGTTTTTACATGGACCTTTGATAGGGAGGCTTTACTTTAATGAATATAGCATAAGCTTTGCTGCACAAATATATGGACCTGTTGGGCCAAATGGCCTGTTTCCACACGATAGGGGTTCTATGATTCTATGAAATACAGTAGGTGATTGTAAGTGCTGTATGACAGTGATACCTTGACCACCACCCCTCCCATTACCCAAGAAAGGTAGCATTGCACATAAGAGCATGTTGGTGGGTACTTGCATTTCAAATTGTGAGATAAACGGCTCCCATGCCCTGGTGCAGATCTTGGATTGGTTTTATGAATGATAGACCATAGGTGACACTTTTGATGTTGTTTGTGGTTATTTCAGCTTCACAGAGATGACTATGATCAGGCATTTCATATGCAGGTTCCAATGATTGCAAATGACTTCAATCTGCACTGTGAAAGGACTTGATTATTGAAATGACCTTTGAAGGACCTCACATCACAGTCAAGTGGAGTTTGCATGCTCAACAGAAAAACAAACACTCACTCCACTGACTTCAGGTATAGTTGCAATCATTTTCTATTTTCAGTCTGGACTGAAAAGGAGGGACAGCAAATCAGGCTCTACTTGGCACAGTGAATCATAGGATTAGCCTGGCAATCAGAGGGACCCCTCAAAATATTGCGTTCCTTTCTTGCTTATTCCCCCAATGAGCAGATCAGTACTGAGCTTCCACATGTTCCCAAGCACTTCTTTGAATTTTCTTTTTCATTCTTGAGATGTGGGTATTGCAGACTTGGCCAGTGTTTATCTTCCCAGAGAGTGGTTAAGAGCCAACTGAATTGCAGTGAGTCACATGTAGGCCATGCCAAGAAAGAACAGCAGAATTCCTTCCCTGAAGGACATTAGTGAACCGGATTGGTTTTTCTGCCAACTGATAACGATTTCATGGCCATCATTAAACTCTGTATTCCAGATTTTTATTGAATTCAATTACACCATCTGCTATTGCAGGATTAATCCTCATTCCCAGAACATTACCTGGGTCTCCTGATTAATAGACAAACAAGAGTAGCACTAGACCATCACCTCTGAATCATTGATTGCTTAAGATACTGAAGCAGCCCATGTCCAAATGGCACAAGATGTGGATGGCATCCAGGTTTGGGTTGAAAGTGACAAGTAACGTTTATGCTCCACAAGTGCCAAGTAATAATCATCGTTATGATTCTCTGGACAATTCAGATTCCAGATGGAAATATGGCGTGATAGATCATACTTTGTTTTGCTTTTGATTTAACAAAGTAATTTTTTCACTGAAATATAAGCACACAATATTTCAGACTTGGTTTTAATAATAAACGAAAGTTTATTAAACATAAAAAAAGAAACTGCAACAGAATATGCCAGACTATTTACTCAATAACATAACCTTAAACATTTCAAACACACGTGTGAAACCCTTACACAAATTAATCTCCCTATGGAACTCATTGAGTAGGAGTTTCCTTGATAACATGCAATGGCCTACCTAGTTAGAACACATCACCTGAGACCTTAATGAAGCAGATTTATTGCTGGCCCAGGGAATGTTCTATCGAATTGTTTGTGCTGGGCTGGCACTAGCATTTTTACACCACGAAAAGTAGCTCTATTTTGGTGTTCAACAATAAATGATGTTCCTTTTCAGCTGGGTTTCCTGATTTATTAAAATTTAGTAGCATATATTCCCATTAGTCCCCCCAAAACTCCCTTTACAATAGATAAGAGCAAGTGTTACACAGTTCTCACACCAGAAAATAAAATCTCTTCTTCTAACCCTTCGAGGTTAATTTAACTGGAACTTCAACTCCTAGTTTGGAAAATCAGGTAATTTTTTTTTCCTGGAGCTGTCACATTTCAAGTATTATTAACTACAACTAACCACATCATTGTTTTATCAAAGCTTCTGGTGTGGAACTATCACTAAACTCCTTTCTCTAAAGCAATATGTTTTTTACTAACATCTCCCTTTCTTAGGAATATTGCTTTATGCAAATGTCTTCACTCAAGGACATTTGCAGAACTGCCCTAAACTGAAAACCAAAAAAACCCTCATTTTCCTCAAGCTACAGAAAAGATTTACCAAGATGCTGCCTGATTTGCAGGATATTAGCTATTAGGAGAGATAGGACAGACTTGATCTGTTTTCACTTGAACATTGAGGCTGAGGGCCAACCTGATAGAGGTTTACAAATTTGAGGGTCCTTCATAGAATGTATAGCCAGAAGCTTTATTCCTAGAGGAGAAATATCAATTAATAGGGTACGTAGGTTTACGAAAAAAGGGGATAATTTTATAGATGATGTGAGAGGAAAATATTTAGACACAAAGGGTGGTTAAGCACCCAGAAGAGGTGGTAGAAGCAGATTCAATAACAATGGTTAAGAAGCATCTTGACAGATGTATAAATAAGCACCAAATAGAGGGATATCAACTGCGTAGAGATAACGGTTGTTAGTTGAGAAAAGCATCATGTGCTGGTGCAGGCTTGGTCGGCTGGAGGATCGATTCCTGCACTGTATTATGAAAGCTAACTCACTCAGCTGTTTTAAAAGATGTCACCATGACTACAGAAATACTTGCAAATTAATTTGTAAACCCTTCAGATTCACAGAAAAGCCCACGTGTAATTAATTCAAGTTCAAACATTCAAACTAAAAACAAAATATATGAAAATATATATACAAATCACAAACCTTGCACCACACCATCTCCAAAAAGCAGGAGTCTAAACATGTGCCTTTAACATTTAATGGCTGCATCCTTTCAACTGTGGCTACAAAGCAGGGCAGAAACTAAAAATATCTTGATGAATAATTTCCCTATTATTTTCCAAATTCCAATTCATCATCTACAAGAAACAAATCAGAAGTGTGATGAATTACTCTACAGTTGTGCAGAGGATGCAGTTCGAAAAATACTCAACAAGTTCAACACCATTCATGACAAAGTAGCCCCTTGATTTGTACTGTTATAAGAGATGGCTGTAGCTGATACTGTTGTCATTGATTCTGCCATGAACTTCTTTAGATAGATTTGCTGTTACCAACCCTTTTTGTAATATTAGTTTATGGGGTTTAATTATATTAATGGTGAAGAATTAACAACTAATAAGTTCAGCAAAGATGCACATTGTTGAATAATAAGCAATATGCATTACATGCTATGTTGGTATTGTGAAACAGTTGCTTATCAATCAATACATGGTACTTCTTTCTGGCTTCATCAGAATTCTTTCTGAGACCAAAAAAGTCTTCTTATTGATGATTTAGGTCAAGTTGCTCAATGGCAGATGTTTTTGACATGTGGTTATTCTCAAATTTCAAAGTTTTTAAGCAAAAAATATGCTTTCCTGCAGTATACTAAGGCACAGGACAAGAAGCAGTATTCATAAACTCCAAACAACAAATGATAGAAGTGCCAGTGCTCAAAAACTTCAGTGTAAATGATAAAGTTACCCTGCAGTGTGACAGTACCAAGAAAGGTTTTAGAGTGACCATAATGCAGCAAGGATAATCAGGTGCATTTGCATCTAGAATATTAACACAAATGGAAAATTGCGACATTCAGATTTAGAAAGAATGCCTGGCCATTGTCTTTACCTGCGGACATTTTCATCAATAACTACTTGGAAGAAAACAAATGACAGTCAAAACCAACTATAAACCACTTCAAAACATTTCCTTCAATCTGCTACAATCTACTCCAAAGCATTCAGAAAGAATGTTACTGCAGTAAGTGCACCATCTGATCTGACATACAAACAAGAGAAATAATGTTTACTGCTAATCTGTTGTGGAGAACAACACTCACAAGAAAGAAATTAGATGATATTACACCACAGTGTAAAATATTGCAGATCCAATAGGAAGCAGTAATGACATGCTCTAGAAGTCATCCACCTAAGAGTTGTTGAATCCAACCAGCAAGTACTTTGTTCAAATCAAGTGAATTATTCAAAGAGATACAACTCTTCAAATGTTGCATGAAGCAATAATGATAGGATAACCCAAACACATATCTGTTACAATAAGACTATATTGAACATAGAGAAACAAATAGACAGCCCAAGATGGCATATTATACAAAGGAAAGAGCATCTTTATTCCTAAGACATTGAAAAGAGACATGCTAAATAACATCCATGCTTTCCATCAAGGAATTGAGTCAAGTCTATGGAAGGCAAGAGATGTGCTTTGCTGATGAGCGACAAGATCAAAGACCCCATCTGGCAGCGTAGTGCTTATAATGAGCACCAAGCTCAGCCAGCAAGTGATCAGCTGATGACGCATGACATCCCTGATAAACCATAGGTGAAATTTGGAGTAGATCACATCACACTTGCTGGGAATAATTATCTTGTCATTGTCAATTACAATTTCGGATTCTAGGAAGTTGACCAGCTGAGATCTGTGAGGAGCAGTGAGATTGCTGAATGCCTGAAAGTACATTTAATCCATTATGGCATTCCAGACATTGTGATGAGTCTCAGTGGCCCTCAATTCACAAGTGAAAAATTCAGCTGCTTCATAAATGATTGCAAAATTAGGGGTAAATTCAGTCAAATGGAAAGGCTGAAATAGCAGTGAAAATAATCAAAAGAATCATAAAGAAATTGAGTCCAAACATTCCTCAAGTGAAGAAACAAAATTACTAAAGGCATGTAAAGTAGTCCAGTGCAAAACCTTACCATGCCCAAACTGCTCTTCTAATAGGAATAAAGCTATTGAAGCCAGAAGTAGGAATACCTGTGCTGCAAAGTGAAAGGTGGGTAAATGTGCCCCGACTAATCTTAACCATTTTGCAGTAACACTTTTTAACTTAGGCGCATTATATGGTTATGCAGCGGAACAGACAAAAGGGGACAAAAGTCAAAGTTAGGTCCCATACAATGTAATTGAATACTTAATCAAGGAAAAGCAATATTTATCAGACTCTAATATTGTACTTTAATTAAACTCTATCAAATCTCTTCACAGCGCTCTTCAGTAAAGAGTCTTAAATCTCTTAGTAAATAGTCTCAAATCTACATTAGTTATCTACTGCTGAAACATGCCTCCAAGGACTTGCTGCACGGCTATGTTTGAACTGCTTGTCTGAAAGGCTGGGACAGGCTGCTCCTTGGTCTTTGATGGTTGGTTCATGTTTCAGAAGCTATAGTCATTGATCTAGGCTTCACCTCTCAACAGAGCAGGCTCTAATTTTTGGGTGGTCTCACCAAGGTGGTCTGGTCAGCCTGCTGATGCTCATCCTGAGGTACAAGGAGTTGGAGATGCTGTGCAGCTCGGCTGCCAGTTGAAGGTGCACTCTGGGGATGCCTTTGAATAATGTGGAAAGGCAGGGCCAGAGCCAGTAGGGGCTCCAGGTTGATATTTTTCTCTGCGTCTTCATGCCTTTCTGAAAGATTCTATGGTCTAGTCCAATACTAGCATTGAGTGAGTGCAGTAAGATCCAATGAAGTGACTGCTTTCCATATTTAGAGATTGCAGAACTTGGTTTTGAAGAAAAAAAACAAAAGAACTGCAGGTACTGGAAGTCAGAAACAAAAACATAAATTGATGGAAAAACTCAGCAGGTTTGGCAGCATCTGTGGAGAGAAAGCAGAGTTAACGTTTTGGGTCCAGTGACGCTTCTTTAGAAGTAATTATGGTTAAGAAAATATGAGTGTGTATACTGAAGATGGAGTGGAGGGAGGGGGATGTTGTGGAGAAAATATAGAGAATCACCAGGTGATGCAGAGAGTTCTTCAAGAAGTAGGTCTTTTATTTGCAAACAATAAACCATGACACTGAGACAGCAGATTCTTGAATGCTCACGAACCTCAGGGTGCGGGGATTTTAGTATATTTTTTATCATGTTTCTGTTAGCTTATCAGCATGTCCAACTATATTAATCAAAGTACCTCACTCTAGCTACACAATAAACCAGTGATGTTAGTTCCCATTATCTCTTTAGTTGTACATTCTACTTAATGTTATTCTAATGTCCTGGTTAGATATTTATTGCTAACTCTGCTACAGTGATCTTCTATTCCAGACTAACCTGTCATGATAGATATTTAGCTATTCCATCTATTACAATAGTCTCCTGTCTCAAGCTGACTCTACTAACTATTAATTAGAAATGTTAATGTCATGTCCCAAATATTTATTGTCCCAATCCAGTCATAATATCACTTAACAGAGAAACTTGCTTTATTATTTGTGTTATCTCATAGAGACATAGAGATGTACAGCATGGAAACAGACCCTTCGGTCCAACCTGTCCATGATGACCAGATATCCCAACCCAATCTAGTCCTACATTCCCTTTCAGCCTTAATCTTACTCTGCTAATTGGTGTAAGAGCATTCCACTATTCGTATCCCATCCTGCCTTCCACAGACCACAGATTGTCAGTGGTTTTCATGCTTTAACCCTTCCCATGCTTTCATGTTCTTTATTTTCCATCGTGAAAGAATAAACAATAGGTGTAGATAGAGCCCAGAGAGAGAGAAACACCATTGGGCAGACTAGGAATGAGTACAGGTCAGGGTAAAAACAATGACTGCAGATGCTGAAAACCAAATACTGGATTAGTGGTGCTGGAAGAGCACAGCAGTTCAGGCAGCATCCAACGAGCAGTGAAATCGACGTTTCGGGCAAAAGCCCTTCATCAGGAATAAAGGCAGTGAGCCTGAAGCTCACAGGTCAGCCTGTGGGGGAAGTAATAGTTGCTAATAGGAACTATTAGTGGCTGACAATGGGTTGCTTGCAGTAGCAGTCCATATGATGACCAGCTCTGGTGTGTCGGGGTTGGGATATGGACATGGGAGAAGGTGCTCAGGCCTAAAAGTAACAAACTCTATGTGAATTCCGAAGGCTACAGGATCCCCAAACCCAAAATGACGTTTTATTCTTTCAGCTTGCACTGAGCTTCGCTGGAACACTGCAGCAAGTCTGAGATAGAGATGTTGGCCAGGGAACAGGGCGACATATTGAAGTGACAGGCAACGTAAAGCTCAGGGTCATTTTTGCAGATAGAATATAGGTGTTCTCCATAGCCAGTCTGTGTTTCATCTTCCCAATGTAGTGGAGACTGCATTATGAACAGCAAATACTAGACTGATGCATAACTTCATTTGAAAGGTGTTTCTGGGGTCTTGCATAGTGCTGAGAGAGAATGGGCAGGTTTCACCTTCAGTAGTTGCATGGGATTGTGCCGTAGGGCTGTGGAGGTCAGTTGGGAATGAAAGAGGAGATGATCAAGGTGTCCCAGTGGGAACTGTCCCTGCAGAAGGCTGACAAGGGAGGATTGGGGAATATATGTTTGGTGGTGGCATCCTGCTGAATTTAGCAGAAATGAAAGCTAACAATCTTCTGAATTTGGATCCTGGTGGGTGGCAAATAAGGACAAAGGGGGCCCCAGTCATTATTGTGAGAGGGAAGAGAAGGGGTGGGGGCCGAAATGTGGGAGATGAGTCAGACCCTGTCAACCACGGTGCTGGGGAATCCTCAGTTGAGGGAGAAGGTGGACATTTTGGAGGCTCCCGTGTAGGAGTTGGCATGATCTGAACAAAGGTGACAGAGACAGAGGAAATTGGGGAAAGGGATGGAGTCTTCACAGAAAGCAGGGTGTGAGGATATATATTCTAGAAGTTCTGAAACTGACACAAAATGTCAGAGGAACCATGAATATAAGTGGGAAGGACTTGACAAGTGGGGCAAAGAAATTGAATTGAGGTAGGAAGAAATTAATTCTGTGGGGCAGGAGCAGGCAAAAATAATGGGCTTGTCCTGGCAGACCTATTTGTGGATTTTGGGAAGGGGTAGCAGCAGGCTGTGCGGGGTTTCTGTATGAAAAGGGACACGTTTGAGATAAAATGCAATACCATACCAATGGGAATCCTGGCTTGTCATAGTTATGTAACCTCTTCCATGAATCACCGACAATGCATTAATTTTGTAGCCAGTCAAATAAAGCTATAACACAGGCTCTTTAGCTGTTTGAAATGTCCTCTGTTCCTCATTTACTGGTGCAGAATGTAATTATGGACATGGAGTGAGGTAATGATTTATAATTAACTTTGCTGATTTGAAACCAAAAGCTAACCAATACTACCGTTCTTAAGACATCAGCATATCTAAGTTTGATGCCAGTTTCTGTATCTATTGGTCATGGGTTGAAAGATTCCCAATAATGTTTCCTTCATTTACATGAAGAAATAATGTTGAAATTTGATAAGAGAGCTTATTTAATCAAAGATGCCACCTTCTACCATTTAAAAAATTATTTGCTGTGTCCCTTTAAAGTCTCAGCAACTAATAATATCTGTTATGATTTCATTCAGGACTCACTACACCTCTGCACTGGGTCAGCTTACTTCTGTGTATATTATGTAAGTAAACATTTAAGTAGTAATCCTAATAATCTGTGTAATTAGCAAAACATGTTGTATTAGCAATGTAAATTTTGTTTTATAATAATTCCATATTAACCTAGAATATTATCAGATTAAGTTTCTAAATGTTTTTGAAACACTATTTAGACTGGTTGTAGAATATCAGCAATTATTATTCTTTTCTGCCATTATATGCAAATGAACATATCTATTAATTAAAAACAATAATGCTGGAATTACTCAGCAGACAGGCAGTGGCTGTGAACAGATGAAATTGTGCATTTCTTTGTGTTCAGGTAAAAAGCAAGCAGATGGATTTTGTTTTACTAAATATGGGCAAGAAAACCTTTCCCTGATTAACAAGTATCACCCACCAATTTCCTCAGGTGGCTGAGTCAGTACTCCTCTATGTTGAACCCTACTTGGAAGATGCACTGACGATGGCAAGGGCACAGAATGTACTGTGGGTGAGAAACATTAAAGTACATTACTGAAAGTGGTTCATTAGCACCACAATGCCAGGTTGAATCTATAGCAGGTAGTGGGGGAACCATCAAGGTGGATAAATGCAATATTCCAAGTGTGGCCTAACTATCATTTTATAAAGCTGCAGCATAATTTGTCTATCCTTATACTCCATGCCTTTTCCAAGGAAGGCAAGCATATTATATGCCTATTTTTTTACAACCATATCTCCCTGTACTGCCATCTTCAGTGATCTGTGGACCTGCACACCCAGACCTCTCTGCATATTAATACTCCGAAGGGTTCTACAATTCATTATATAATTTCCACCTTATATAATTTGACCTTCCAAAATGCATCACCTCATAATTGTCCAGATTAAATTCACCAGCCATTTTTGGCCCATGCCTCCAACTAATATATATTCTGCTGTATCGTCTGATAATCTTCCTCACTATCTGCAACTCTTTGGCCTCAGCTGCTTGAAGCTATTTACCTTGAGTTGTTTGAAACTTGAAATAACTATTTGTTACAATAGCATATTTTGCTTTTGCATATTCCTTTGATGTTCCTTTGTACACTGCTTTTAAAGAATCATGAAAAGAAATCTGATCCTTTTCAATTAGCTAAGGACTATACTAAAGCAGTGGACAGAGGAATATTAGACAAACCTTGCCAATATCATTCAGAATAATTTCAATCTTGTTTAGAAAAAAACTAGTTATCTTAATATTTTTAAAACCTTTTGAGTTCTTTTGCAACAAGAAGGCCTGATTAGATTATGATGATCCTAGGATAGTACTTCTCTTTAGAATTAGAATTGGGTTTTACTGTCGCAAGTAGTCTAGTAAAGGAATACACGAGTACAGTGAAAAGTGTACAAAGTCATTATCTTCTGGCACAATTTTTGTTACAAAACCAGAATTTACAAAAACGGAGAAAGAAACAGAGCCAAAAAATAAGAAACATCCACATTTTAAAGTCTAACGTGTTATCTCCAGAACGGTGTTTGGAACGGTCAGCCTCTAATGCAGACATCCGGGCCTAGCTACGCCCTGGAGTCTAGGTCAGCCTGCGAATTTTGATTCAATTGCTGTGAGGAGCCACATTCTTGATGCTGCTGATGATGCAACCACCACTCTGAATGCTGGAAGGAGCAGTGTCATTGCTGCTGCTGACACTGCTGCAAATTGTGAATTATGGATAATTGGTGTAAATCAACCAATGCTACAACTCCCAAAATTAAAAACAATACAAATTATTAAATTATGATGGACCGTTCTGCCTAAAAAGATGATTCACATTTTCATTTCAAAACTGACTGACTTGTGATCTCTTTTCAGTAATTTCTGCTTTTTTCTCAAATCTCTAACATCAGTTTTTCTTTCTTGGTCATGATTCAGCGATGTTGTACAGCAAAATGTGTTAAGGAAGAAGCCCAACTGAGTTTCTGAGATAGGAAATTCCTCAGAGCTACTTCCACTTTGCTGCAATGACTTAGGCCGGTGTTTTGAGGAGACACTATGGACCCTAGTTGCTATCCCATTGAATTACTGCTGGTAACACCCTGATGGCAAAATAATTAATGTTAGTATCAGTGTAACAGTTGTGCAGAAAACATATCCATTTTATATCAGCCAACCTCGACCAAAAATAACTTGGCAAAATTCAATTGCAAATAACTAATGCTAATGAATTTTAAAATGCAAACAGATTAGATGAACTGACTCATTACAACGACAGATCTAAAATTCTTATGTTGGTAAGTCTGTATACATTTTATTCACAAAATAATGATCATTCAACCTGAATTATACTTGGTGATTCAAGTTAAATTTATTATGCATTTCAAACACTTTCTCTGCACTTTCAAATTCAAATATTAAAAAAAAGCAAGCATAAATATTACTAAAGAGAACTTCAGAAATAAGTGCTATTTAATATTTAACCAATTAAATAAATATAAGCTTTAGAAGGATATAGTTTTAATCACAGTTGGAACCTTCTGCACTTTGCTCTGCAGATCCACAATGATTTAAACTGCCACTTTTCAAATGTGACATTTAATCTCTGGAAATAAATCACTAAGGTCTTCAGATCCTGAAATGAAAAGCAGCCATTTTTGAATTAAAGATGAAATGTACTGTAGAGTCTTAAGCTATCCATCATTAAAAATATTGATACAATGCTCATGGAATAAGTTGTGCTAAAGTCTTGTGGAAAGGGGGCAATTGCAGCTGCATCAGCATTTTATATTTGACATTTACACAGAATTCCAGGTGGCATTTTAAAATGCAATGGTTGATTTACGTGATATTTCATTTGTCTTTTTTTTATTAATTTCAGATAACAATTATATGGAAGGATCCAGAAATTATATTCAATACTTGAAAGTCTTGTATTATTCAGTTGTAGTTATTTGAAGTGAAGGTTTCTAATTTGGTTGTTCAGATAAGTTGCAATACAAGGAATACTGCATGACATAATGATGTGATATTTTCCAAGCCAATTTATTATTGCCTTTAATTAGAATGGCTAGTCCTGCAGCTTGGGATTGTTTAGGACCTGTTTCTTGTATAACAGATTTTTCTTTACATTCTATGAATGTAATGCTGCACACAGTCACAAACATATGTGCTTTTGTTGTCTGTTGTTGCAGTTCACAGACTTCGAGTCTATCAATTATCCAGTTAATTTTTGAATATAGATCACTCTTCTGAAAATTGGAAAAATGAAGTGTGATGCAATAACAGATAAGAAGCATTTTCATTGCTATTTTCACATGTATTTTGAAGCTAGTCTTAACAACCTAACAACATAAAAATTGATTCTTACCTTTATTGCAGAATGATAATGTTCATGCAAGCAATTTCTAATTAATGACAGACCAACCGACAGCACGGTTGATTGGTATTGGTCTTGTATTATTTCAGACTAGGCAGGCAGTGAACATTTATGAAATCAGATTACATCACGTGACATTCCAGTATAAAGGACCCGTTCTCACCTCAAGTAATTGTTGTTGTAGTAGTAATATCAATAAGTATAGAACCCAGGCTATGCGTCAGGCTGAGATTTTATAACTGCGTAACTAGTTAGAGCTGTTAATAACTTCAAGGCATCCAGTCTTTGTGGCATATGTTACATGGACTACATTGAGGTAGTACTCAGACCATAGATCACTGAATGACATAGGACCAGAAGTAGGTCAATTAGCCAATCAAATCTATTCTGTGATTCCTCAAGTCCTCAAGTCCCTGCCTTTTTCCCATTACCCTTGATTAAAAAAGTATCTGCTTCAGCCTTGAATATACTTAGTGATCCAGCCTGTACAGTGGTCTGCATTAAAGAATTCTACAGATGCACTACTCTTTTAGAGATTAAATTCCTCATCATTGAAGTCATAAGTATACAACCCCTTACTCTGAGATTATACCTCTGACTCTAGACTCTCCAATGTGAGGAAACAGCATCTTAGTATCTATCTTGTCTAGGCTCCTAAGCATTTTTTATGTTTTTGTAAGATGGTCCCTCATTCTTCTAACATCCATTTGCAGAGATGTTTGGCCAAACAAATTACACAATTAGCATATGCCATAATCAATTGTTTATTAGCTCTCAGGATATGCGTGGCATTGCAAGGCCGTATTTATCATTAGGTTGCCTAAATATGTTTTTTGCGTTGGTAAAAAATCTGATAAGATCTTGAGATAAGAGTCAAACACATGTTGTATGACTGGAAACATACATGGTCAAGGCTGATTAAGGATAGCAAGATCCTTGCCTAAGTATTGGCAGCTTTAATTATAACTTTAGTTTCTGAACTCACCCTAAAAATTAAAAGTTTATTGACTTAGTCTGCTTTGGCAGGATTTGAAGTTATGACCTCTAACCTGCTATCAATATTCATTGTGAAAAGGTAGATTTTGTATGTCTAGATGATTCAATGCATGGTATCCTTAGTCTTTATTTTGTGTGGCAGCGCATTTGCATTAATTAAAATGAAAGAGAAATGTGTGGTCTCTTCCACGCTGCTCTGTAGTTGTGCATGGGTGCAGTTCACCAGGTATATTGGTTGCTACTTCATGGTTGCACCCTATAAATTCTAGCAAAGTCATCCCCTTTAAAATATAGAAAACTGATGAATCTTTTGAAGCTTGTTTGAGAAAGATTGCTGATGAAAACATCAATTTCATGATTTATCGCAGCTAGACATAAATTAAAATTACCTTCGAAAAAAATGTGGCAAAGTAAATTTACATTTGTAATGTCTTTAATACATCCATTTGGATTATAGGTTGCTATGGTTGCAGACATTGTCAGTTAACAAGCAATTGTGGCCTTTGATGATGAAATTGTCAGTAAATGTAAGGAACTGTAGACTGAAAACACTCAAGTTAAATAGTTTTTAGGGGAATTGTATAGGTTGCTATCACAGAGGGCCAAACTTTCCTCAACCCTGAATGACACGGGCAATGGCAAGTCAGGTGGAAAAATATGCTAATCTTAGAAAAATTGCATTCTTTACATTGAGAAAAAAAGTCTGATTTTTCACTCAGGTTTTGAATGGTGAGATGAGAATCTCACTCATTAGTAGCAAGGGGACTATTTGCATAGATTAACATCTCATTAATATTTATTCTTGCCTCCCTTATATGCAGTTTGCTCGTCTCCCACATGGCAGAGAGAAAGTGGATGGTAACAATTCCCAACAATGAAATTCTGATCAGGTTTCTTACAGCTTCAGCTCAGCATTTGCTTCTCAAGGTCACATCCTGAATAACAGTTCCCAACATCTCAATATGCACTCCATAGGTAGTGATCATTTGCACCCCTCTCCATTAAGGTTGGCATTGGACAAGGATCAACCTCACAAAATCAACACGGCCATCTTACGCTTGCTCAGAATACAGCATTTGGAGAACAGCAACACTTTGTAGGATATTGCTACTGCCAGGCCACTTTGCACATGGGAAAAGTATCGATGTCATGGATTGGATCTCAAGGCTCTTCGGTTGTTTTGTCTTAGCATTCACTCACTTGGTGCATACTTGGATGCTCATAATATTTCTGCTTTGACTATTTGCATGTTGATGTATCATTTAGAACACAGGAGGCAAAGGATACTATGGGAGAAGGGTCATTGGATGACGGCACATATCTATGTTTGCCATAATTAAGCTGTTTACCTGTAACTCAGGAAGTGAAGGTAGGGATCAACAGTTAAATAAAAGAGTTGAATGGGGACATTGAAATACCAAAGTCAATTGATTAGACAAGTAGGCCAAGACAGGAAGGAACAGGAAGGTTTTGGGGTTATCACTTAGACGGGGAGGCTCAGCCTGTGACTGTGAAGATACCTCTGTGTTACACTCGTCCTCATCTAAGTCCCAGTGTGCATTCAAAATGAAAATTGGCTGACACCACACCTGAAGTGAGCAAAGCTAGTGTTTTTTTCTTTCTGAGAGAGTGGGCTCCACTTTTTGTAGAATGAACATTTGCATTACACAGACGCTTACACCGTACAGGTTAAATGCATCTATTATTGCACAGTTGTATATGTGAACCTTATGCTTTAGACAATAGACAATAGACAATAGATGCAGGAGTAGGCCATTCTGCCCTTCGAGCCTGCACCGCCATTCAATATGATCATGGCTGATCATTCCTAATTAGTATCCTGTTCCAGCCTTATCTCCATACCCCTTGACTCCACTATCTTTAAGAGCTCTATCCAATTCTTTCTTAAAAGAATCCAGAGACTGGGCCTCCACTGCCCTCTGGGGCAGAGCATTCCACACAGCCACCACTCTCTGGGTGAAGTAGTTTCTCCTCATCTCTGTCCTAAATGGTCTACCCTGTATTTTTAAGTTGTGTCCTCTGGTTCGGCACTCCCCCATCAACGGAAATATGTTCCCTCCTGCCAGAGTGTCCAGTCCTTTCATAAGCCTATACGTTTCAATCAGATCCCCTCTCAGTCTTCTAAACTCAAGGGTATACAAGCCCAGTCGCTTCAGTCTTTCCGTGTAAGGCAATCCTGCCATTCCAGGAATTGACCTCGTGAACCTACGCTGCACTCCCTCACTGTGAAAGCTAAAAATCGTGACCACAAGCGATCTTGGGTATATTATTCAACACTATTAATTACTGTAAAGCATAAATAATGTCATACAAGATATAAAAATTCACCTCACAGTCATTCCTCCACATCTGGGAGCGTTCTGTTTCTGAGGAGCCTCACAAACAAAATTTGCAAGCGCAGAGCCCATTAACAATTAGATAAAAATCACAGATACAGTTTTGTTGATTATTCTTGTTACTTATATTTTGGTGCAGATAGGTGAATAAGCGATTTATGATCTCACGGATACTGAGGATTTACTGTAGTTGCCAAAGTTGCAATTATCTTCCAAGGTTCTGTAGCTTGCATAAGTTTCAGGAGCTGCTCACTTCACACCTTAGACTTTAAGATGTCTACAGCATTGTCCCTTCTGCAATGCTGACTTTCTTAGGTACTGTTGTAAGGGGATAGGTCCTCAATATTGCTATCACTGGTACCACCTCTTACTGTATATGCGTCAAACAGCTTGAACAACTGACATCTGAATCAGATTAGTGATGTTCAAGGTCTGCATAGAGGCATTTGGAGGATGATATTTAAATATGATTGGGTGTGCAGCAAAAGCTGAATGATCACAATATTGAGGGGCTGCATTATTTCTGATATTACCCACACAGGCTCATTTGAGCTGCCCCCAGTGGATCCAGTTACGGAAGTTATGATTATCTCTGTGGCTGCTGCACTAACAGCTTCCACACAAATGGTTGATAAACACATGGAAGCCGAGGACCAGCATTATCCTCCAGCTGATGTAGGGTCTCCACTATCACAAAGCTGTCAGTCATCAGAGCCATCATGATGCGGCAAAGGTGCAGGACAGCCATAGTCACTTGTTTTCCATAAAATGCCATGCAAATTAGAAAGGGAGCAAAACAAAACTCTGTCTAAAGGTGGCAATCAGAAAGTAGTGTCATGATGTCCAGTACAGAGAATGCTGCTTAATCCTTGGTTTCAGTGCTCTGGACATTTGGAGGACACTCCAAGGCTATGTGATTGACAATGAAGATCTGACACAGCCTTGTGATGAGTAAAAACATGAGAACATCTTTCAGATAGAACAGCACCTTCAGCATCTTCCAGCACAGAAGCATCAACCAAAGCAACACAGACAGCATTTCTTTTTGAATCATGTTCAATGGAACTGAGTTCTGTGAAGTAAGGCTTCACTGACTGCAAATATTTTGATGCTGCTGAGGCCAGCATTCCCTGTTTAATCCCAACTGCAAGTGCAGCTTAATGCTTTGATCTATCTGTGCATTTCGTGTAGTTTAATAAAACCAACGTTACAAACTGAAGGAAGCCTTCACAATATCAATTCTTCTTCATTCAATCATGACTCAGTTCATTCAATCATGATAGTATGGGCAGTCAGGAAAGGATATCTATCACTCAGACAGTGTTGCAACATCATCTGGCTCTAGGAATAGCTAGTCTCCATACCTTCATTATTATAGTTGCAGCTAGAATGACATTCGCTTACACAGTTATTGATGAAGTGAACTTAAATTTAAAATGTAACAACGCAGTTACATACAAGTATCACCATACCGTCAATGTGCCCTCAGAGGTTTTCTTTGTCTTTTCCCTCCCATCACATCTCAATGACGTCTTGGGGTCTACAATTGGGGGTGTAAAAAGCGTGCCCTAGAGTGAAGCTTGTGGGACACCTGGGCAGGTGGCTCCTGGAAGTGTTGAGAGGGTGTCTTTCTCATGTGCAGGTTCACCCTCCTCAGCTACAACTGCCACAAGGTTAAAGGTGGAAAGTAGAGTGAAGCCAGGAAGTGTGGGAACACTAGAGTGTACTGAGAGAAGACTCCTGGGAAGCCTATGTGTGCTTCCTGTTTTGACTGGGTGCCTACTGGCAGCACCTGGTCTGCTTGTGAGTAAGAGTCATTCAGACTGCGGTCAATGCCGTCATCCTGTTGTCACCTTACTCTTGGTGCTGTGGACCAATGGCTGGAGAGATGGAGTACAGGTTTGGGCTTATCTCCAGCAGAGACAGAGTGTGCTGGTCTCCATGGCAGCCACCAAATGATTCACTGAGGCACCAAGAGGCTGCATGGTACAGATATTGGTGGGTGGGCGCCTGAATCCTATGAGTGAATTTCATGGGCACTTCTGAATAACAGCAGGCTGTTCCTGTGTCTGCGTATGTTTGGAATGAAATTACGAATTATTAATGACCTACATATGGGGTTTTCCCTGCCTCAACTGAGCAGGTGCCAGGTTTCTGCCAGTCTTCTAAGAGCCAGCACCCTGGAGATGTCCCTTCCTTGGCCAGCTGTGGAGACGTGGCAGTGATGCACTTCTGCCAGTCTTCCAAGAGCCAGCACTCTGGAGATCTCGCTTCCTTGGCCAGCTGTGGAGACATGGCAGTGATGTGCTTCTGCCAGTCTTCGAAGAGCCAGCACCCAGGAGATCTCACTTCCTTGGCCAGCTGTGGAGATATTGCAATGATGTGCTTCTGCCAGTCTTCAAAGAGCCAGCACCCAAGAGATCTCCCTTCCTTGCCCAGCTGTGGAGACATGGCAGTGATGTGCTTCTGCCAGTCTTCTAAAACCCAGCACCCTAGAGATCTCCCTTCCTTGGCCAGCTGTGGAGACATGGCAGTGATGTGCTTCTGCCGGTCTTCCAAGAGCCAGCACCCTAGAGATCTCCCTTCCTTGGCCAGTTGTGGAGGCATGGCAGTGATGTGCTTCTACCCTCTTCCAAGAGCCAGCACACTGGAGATTTCTCTTCTTTGGCAGCTGTGGAGATATGGCAGTGATGTGCTTCTGACAGTGTTCCAAGAGCCAGCATCCTGGGGATCTCCCTTCCAGGCCCAGCTGTAGAGACATGGCAGTGATGTGCTTCTGCCAGTCTTCGAAGAGCCAGCACCCAAGAGATCTCACTTCCTTGGCCAGCTGTGGAGACATAGCAGTGATTTGCTTCTGCCAATCTTCCAAGAGCCAGCACCCTGGAGATCTCCCTTCCTTGCCCAGCTGTGGAGACACGGCAGTGATGTGCTTCTGCCAGTCTTCCAAGAGCCAACACCCTGGAGATCTCCCGTCCTTGGCCAGCTGTGGAGACATGGCAGTGATGTGCTTCTGCCAGTCCTCCAAGAGCCAGCATCCTGGGGATCTCCCTTCCAGGCCCAGCTGTAGAGACATGGCAGTGATGTGCTTCTTCCAGTCTTCCAAGAGCCAGCACCCTGGAGATCTCGCTTCCTTGGCCAGCTGTGGAGGCATGGCAGTGATGTGCTTCTGCCAGTCTTCCAAGAGCCAACACCCTGGAGATCTCCCTTCCTTGCCCAGCTGTGGAGACATGGCAGTGATGTGCTTCTGCCAGTCTTCGAAGAGCCAGCACCCAGGAGATCTCACTTCCTTGGCCAGCTGTGGAGATATTGCAATGATGTGCTTCTGCCAGTCTTCAAAGAGCCAGCACCCAAGAGATCTCACTTCCTTGGCCAGCTGTGGAGACATGGCAGTGATGTGCTTCTGCCAGTCTTCCAAGAACCAACATCCTGGAGATCTCCCTTCCTTGCCCAGCTGTGGAGACATAGCAGTGATTTGCTTCTGCCAGTCTTCCAAGAGCTAGCACCCTGGAGTTCTCCCTTCCCTGGTCAGCTGTGGAGACATGACAGTGATGTGCTTCTGTCAGTCTTCGAAGAGCCAGCACCCTGGAGATCTCCCTTCCTTGCCCAGCTGTGGAGACATGGCAGTGATGTGCTTCTGCCAGTCCTCCAAGAACCAGCATCCTGGAGATCTCTCTTATTTGGCAGCTGTGGAGATATGGCAGTGATTTGCTTCTGCCAGTGTTCCAAGAGCCAGAACCCTGGAGATCTCTCTTTCTTGGCCAGCTGTGGAGACATGGCAGTGATATGCTCAGCAGAATGTATCCCTGACCATCCTGTAGCTAAAGTACCCTCTGTGGTGTCACTATGTTGGCTGGTGGAGAGTACTGGAGACAGACTTGCTGCTGCTTATTTTTAAAGAGCTGTGGCTTTTTCCTCATCCGTGGAGGTGGAGATTGCTACCCAAAGGAACTGGTCACTTTAGGGTGGTGACTGCATCTTATCCACTGGCAGAAGACAAGGGAGTGAATGAGTTGCTAATTGAGGTTATAGATTTGAACATCTGGTGGTCATGGGGGAGCAGCACAGCACAATGACGTTTACCCTGAACACAAGACATGGGGATTCTCACTAGGGCAAGGAATCTTTTCTCAGAGGGGGCAAGGAGATGAATGTAAGGCTTCGAACCACATATCTCGACTCCTTATCTCCTGAAATGAGACAAGAGGAGAGATTGAGAGAATTGGAAGTGGCTGGCAGCACTGTTGGAGGTGGGAGTATGGTAGTCGGGGTGAGTTATCCTGAGTGACAGAGTAGATAGTCAGGGGGCATGCAGGCTTAGTCTTTTGGTCAGTTTGGGTGGGTGAGAGTGAGCGCGGCAAAAATCCAGGAGCAATAGCAAGAGTGGTTAAACATGGTATGAGTTATGTACAGTGGCACAGTTAGTGTGAGTGTGAAGTGGCAGGGAAATTGTAATGGCACTTTATTTTCGACACTCAGCAAGAATATTCACCCTTTCCTGCTGGACTATGGTTATCACTCTGACACAGTTGGAAACTTCAGACCAGGCTGGCAAGGTCTGGTGCCAATCCCTCCTTTGGCGATCCTTCTGTACTCAACAGAATCATAGTCATTAAGTCACACAGCAAGGAAACAGACTCTTCAATCCAGCCAAACGTCGATTTCGAAGCTACTTGGATGCTGCCTGAACTGCTGTGCTCTTCCAGCACCACTAATCCAGAATCTGGTTTCCAGCATCTGCAGTCATTGTTTTTACCTCTTCAATCCAGCCAGTCCATTTAGACCATATTCCCAAACTAAACTAGCCCCATCTGCTACACTTGGTCCATATCCCTCCAAACGTGTTTTACTCATGAACTTATCCAAGTGTCTTTGAAATGTTATAACTGTACCTGCATCCACCACTTACTCTGAAAGTTCATTCCACATACAGATCACTCTCTATATAAAAGAGCTGCAGCCCAGCAGAACCTTCAGATTCCTGTAAGCAAATTGGGTGTCAACGTATCCCTGTTAGTCATCTCAGGGCAGTTGTTTCAACATTGTAACTGTGAAAGATAGTTTCTGGCTCTCAGTAATTGGTACAAAAGCTAAAGTTTACACGTGGCACTGGTGGCAGGTAATGAGTATTTCAACAGCTGACGAGATATTGTGAGAGCAATTTTATTGAGGCATCAGTCATTCAGAATGAAGTCAGCAATATAAAAACTGACTCAAACAACTTACAGAGGCTCACAGAAAGAAACCTTCCATGAAACTCCCTGAAATTGATATGAATTGACTTTTGATAAAATTGAGCCCAGAACTACTGAAGTCACACAATCAAAGCAATTATTATAGAGATAGACAAGCAATTGATGCTATAAATCCAAGGCAAAGTCATGGATAGCATTCTATCTTTGGTACTAACCAAGGGTTATGTTGCAACTAAAACTAATTAAAATTTACATATATTTGAACCTTGTTTGTCTAATGTAGCTGTTATGACTAAAGTGCCACAATTTGAAATGATGTAGAGAGCTATTTGTATCCAGGATTATCTCCACCACTGAAACTAACAATATCCACCTTTATGTTGTTATTACTGACAACACCTATATTCTAATTTTGATGTAATGAGGGCAGAATTCCATTTCACGGACAATTATTCCATGCAGTACAGCTTAAATCAGGAGGAAAATTCTATTTTGTTATCACTGTAATGTTACCGTGCTGAGCACTGAGAACATTGGAATAATAAAATCCATAGCTCATGATGCTTCTTTCACAACGTTTCTACTATAAATTTTCAGAAGTTGTCTTTCTTTGTCACCAGATGAAAACAACCCTTTTTTCACATAGGTGATGAAAAACTCTACATGATTGTATGTAGGCTAAACTATTGTCTCAGGTTTATTTATGAATAAAATAATTCAAAGAAGCAAAGGAATACAAGCAAAATGCAGACTGGAAAAGCTCACATAATGTTATAAGCTTGTTATAAAAATATATTTTTTTGCTGTTCTTGAAACCTAACAGCCTGCCTAGATATATTAGCTGAACTTTGTTTTTGAAATGTCCCATAGTCTCAACACATATTTTTAAGGTAAATGTTATAGTAGAATGCCTTCAATATCATTCATGCAAATGTAAATAGTCCTTGCATCTTGGTAGACAATAGGTTCATGGCCCCTTGCTGTTCCATCCCTTACAGCATTTTCCATCAGACTGTTTCACACATGGCCACAACGAGTAATTTGACACTCATCAAACAGAAGCTGCAATTATTAACATTTTAAACATGCAGCCTATCATCAAAAACCAAACATTTATCTGCAATTTGGTTTGTGCAGTCGCCGCACCACAATTCTGTTATAAAACAAAATGACCAGTTTTCATTTTAAGTTCTACCTTCTTGAAAACCAAGGGAAGGAGTTCCTAATGCCACCACACCTTCACTAAAAATGATCTAACGTTGAAGGCTTTAAAATCATTAAATAGTGCTTATGTATTGAGCGTTTTCACAACAGCATTTAAATTTAAAGTTAAAAATCACACAACACCAAGTTATAGTCAAACAGTTTAATTGGTTGCCCTGAAGAAGGAGCAGCACTCCTAAAGCTCGTGCTTCCAATTAAACCTGTTGGACTATAGCCTGGTGTTGTGTGACTTTTAATTTTGTACACCTCAGTCCAACACCGGCATCTCCAAATCATGACTACCATCGTCACGCATTTAAATTCAGTTATGAAATTTCAGTAGTAAAATAAATTTGAAGCTCAGGCTAATACGCAGGCAAGTCCCTTCAACTATTCCAATTCTATAGCAAAAAGCTCCTCTGTTTTATTACATCGTACTCAGAATAAGAGATTACATGGAAATAGGAGATGAGTTGCACTTGTTTGTGCAGCACACATTATACGTAATCCTGTGTAGTTTCTCAAGATATGATCCCTTTTCTCAAAAATAATTGTCAAAATATTAACATAGCAAACCTACTCTTAAATCTGTGAGTCATGGGTGTAAGCACATATCTTCTCAAGCTTCTGCAGTGCATGACAGTTATCAAAAATACAAATCATAATACACTCAACATTTTGGCATGATACAATTCAGCCAGTCAATTCACTGGATATACGTAATCTCCACGAGGACCAGCATAGTCATTGCACAAGCTGTGAGATAAGGCAGGATCTATTGATATCATTGTGTCTGAAATTGGGTGGAATTGTGACAGGCAGCATGCACAAGACCCAGTGGAGAGACAGGCACCTTTCCATAATTACTTGTCGAGTTCAACATGACATTTTCACCACCGTACTAGCCAACTGAGGAAATGCTAGCAAATTAAAAATAGTATCCAGGATTGAAAGGTAGCAATCCACAAACAAAAGTGAATTCAAACCAATCACAGCAGGTTAAATTACAATACACTGGTCCAGGATTTGCCATTTTAACAACACCAAAAAAATTAGAAGAACTGCCTTCGTATGTTTATCTTAATTGCTACTCAGGCAGTACAGTGACATATTAAAAAAAGGCTCCAATTTGAATGCTTTTACTTTTAATTAGAGATTATAGTTTCAGGTCAATACCTCGAGTAAATGTACAACTTTTCCTTAAGACTCTACAATGATCAGCAGAGCAATTATCTCTGGTCCACGGAACATTTAATGGCGTTGAGATGAATGTGCAAACATTCAGAGAGGGATTGCCTATCAAGATTCAAAATCACAGTAGGATTTTACCCGATAGCTTTGCCAAACAACCTAATCAAAGTGTGATTTTTCACTTTACCTCCACCAGTGAATATTTAATATTATTGTTCGTAAAGCATGAGAAATTGACTGGGCCATGAGCATTATAGCTTTTTGCCAGATAGAAACAGACGCTCAAACATTCTGAAATACTTGGCAGAATCTTCTAAGCATCTGAATGTTGTGAGCTACAATGAGATGTGTGGTAGAATCAGGCGAGATAGAGATCTCGATGTCAAAATCATCTTGTCCCAACTTCCCTTCAGATGTTCAACTGGTGTGGCAAGATTGTCTGTATGGAGCAGTGAGCTCCCAAATGACAGCCATTATTGCTTGTTAAAAGGCTTGTTGTAGCCCAACTCACTCCACATTGCAATGTTATGGAACACGCCATACGAACTAGTCATCAGGAAAACTTGACATGGAAATCAGAGCGAGTACCTGGTGGGGACAGTTTGCCATGTGTTACAAATGCACAAGGCCAAACTGCAGAGCAGGGCATGACCCAAAGCATCAATCACATGCACCCATTCACCAAGAGCACTGGTAGTTGACTTGCAGTGAGCCACCTCTGCCATCTAGGCATCTATACAATATCCTGGCATTGGGCCCTGCAATCTCACACTCGTGAAGCAAGGCGCACGTCAACTGGGCCCACGTGGGTACCCATGGCCACCCCACCGACCTGAAGAAAAAGAGAGGAGTTAAAAGTGAAGTTGTTGAGTGTGAGAACGAGCTTGGCCAAGTGGACAGGATGGTGGTGGGTGGAAACAGTTTAGGTCTTTGCTCCAGAAAGAAGCGGAGAGCCCTGAGACTATGGGATTGCATGTCCATGGTATAGAGGAAGCAGCTGGAGCCTGCAAAGTAGAAATTCTGAAACTGGCATAAAGCTCATTCTCACCCTCAGCAAATTCTCTTTTAATTGCTTTAATTTTCTTCAGGTCAGAGGGGTGTACATGGGTACCTGCACAGGCCCCAGTTATGCCTGTCTCTTTTTGGGGTATGTGGAACATTCCTTGTTCTAGTCCTATTCTGGCCCCCATACACAACACTTTCTGTGGTATATCGATGATATCATCGGTGTTGCTTCCCTCTCTTGTTCAGATTAGAAAAGTTCATTGATTTCACTTTCAATTTCCACTCTGCCCTCACTGTCACCTGGTCTATTTCTGACTTCTCCCTTCCCTTCCTTGGCATTTCTGTTTCTATTTCTGAGGATAGACTGGGCACTAATATCCAATATAAACCCACCAACTCCAACAGCTGCCAGGCCTATACATCCTCACACCCTGCATCCTTTAAAGACTCCATTCCATTGTCTCAGTGCCTCCGTCTCAGGTCTCAGTTGCAGATGTTCCAATGAGACCGTCTTCTACAAGGGAGCCTCTGAAATGTCCACTTTCTTCCTCAACCATGGATTCCCCATCACTGATGTTGACAGGGCCCTCAACCTGGGCCAACTCATCTCCTGCACTTCTGCCCTCATCCTCTCTCTTCCCTCCCACAACAGTGATAGGGTTCTCCTTGTCTTTAGCTACCATCCCACCAGCATCTACATCCAGAAGATCCTCAGACACCATTTCCACCACCCCCATGAGATGCCACCAACTGACACATATTCCCCTCCCCTCCCTTGTCTGTTTTCCGCAGGGACCGTTCTCTCTGGGACATTCAGATCCAGTCTTCCTTCACTCCCAACACCTCCCACCCCCAAAGCCCCACCCCACCTTTCCCTGCAATCGCCAAAGATGTAACACTTGCTAATTTACCTCCTCCCTCCTCAGTAGCCAAGGGCCCGAACATACCTTCCAGGTAAAGCTGCATTTTTCACAATCTAATCTACTACATTCACTGCTCATAATGAGGTCTCCTCTATATTGGGAAAATGAAGCAGAGACTGGGTGACCACTTCACAGAACATCTGTGTTCCGCCCATGAAAAAGACCCTGAGCTTCCAGTTGCCTCCCACTTTAACACACCACCCTGTTCCCTGGCCAACATCTCTGTCTCAGGCTTACTGCAGTGCTCCAGCGAAGCTCAGCGCAAATTGGAAGAACAACACTTCATTTTCCACTTGGGGACCCAGCAGCCCTCTGGATTCAGTAATGAGTTTGATAATTTTAGGGCCTGCGCTCTCCCATGTCCTAGCCCTACCCACACACCAGACCTTTACCTATTGTTAGCCACTAACAGTCTCCATTAACAGCTATTCACCCTCCTAGCCAGATCGTTACTCACTCTTTTGTCTGTCCAACTGTTCTTCTGTCTCTTTGGGGTCTATCCTCATCTATTGTTTACTCCTTAGCCCCTACCCCCACCCTATCATTTGGACATAAACTGACATTTTTCTAACTAGCATCCGTTCTGAGGAAGGGTCACCGGACCGCAAATATTAACACTGATTTCTCTTCACAGATGCAGCCAGAGCTGCTGAGCTTTTCTAACAACTTCTACTATTGTTTCTGATTTCCAGCATGCACAGTTCTTGCAGTTTTTAGAAACACCTGGAAGTTGTGCAATGTGCTGGAGGATGGTCCTGACTGCATTCACAATCATTATTGGCCTTACCAATGGTATTGCCCACTATTGCACAGTGTTTACCACTTCATGAAATTAAGTGTGGGACCATAGAAAAGCACTGTGGGCGGCACTGTGGCACAGTGGTCAGCACTGCTGCCTCACAGCGCCGGAGACCCGGGTTCAATTCCCGCCTCAGGCAAGTGACTGTGTGGAGTTTGCACGTTCTCCCCGTGTCTGCGTGGGTTTCCTCCGGGTGCTCCGGTTTCCTCCCACAGTCCAAAGATGTGTAGGTCAGGTGAATTGGCCATGCTAAATTGCCCGTAGTGTTAGGTAAGGGGTAGATGTAGATGTAGGGGTATGGGTGGGTTACGCTTCGGCGGGGCGGTGTGGACTTGTTGGGCCGAAGGGCCTGTTTCCACACTGTAAGTAATCTAATCTAATCTAATCACTGCTTGTCTGAAAAAATTGTGGAAATCCATCAATCAGTGTGTCGTCATCACCCCCGGAGCCCCCACCCCGCCACCGTAATTCAAGTGCTGGAAATGTACAAGTATTCTTTGTTCTCTGTGCTGCTAAGGGTTACAAATAGAGTTAAAATCCCAATGGACAGGAAGAGGAGCAAAGAAATATCACAATCACATATTTGCCCCAGCATCATTTTAAAGACAAAACGATTGAGGAAATGCAGTTGTATGTTCAAGCGTAACCCGATACATCCTTGTTCTTGTTGGTGAATGATAGTTGTTTAATTCAGAACTCATTTAATTTAATTCAACTGTGTAATTTCATTCAAACATTTGATTCAATAATATCCTGTATTCTCAGATATGCATTGAATCAAGTGATATTTTCTATTCTGTGGCTATTTTCAATGTGATAAGTACAAAATTAAATGGTTTCGCTCTGGCTATCCATAAGCTGTCATGTGTCCACTTCAGTTTCATTCATTTGCAATCTACATTTTCATTATTGCCCTTCTGATGTTTTAATAAAGTAATGATTGCCAAATCTATTGATTTGTGTTTTGCACTACAAGGCGGACATTATTGACTTTGTTAACCAGAAATAGACATTGGACATTTCAACAATGACTGATACTGCAGCCATGAAATGAGTCTTGAAGCCAAAAGGATTCTTGTAACAATACAACTGATTTCCCTGTAGACCTGATTGTGCATTTTGCAACAGGCTTATCTGATTTTAAAACTGGATTGCAAAGGATTCTTGAACATACTTATTAACTACTAACAGCAGACTGCACAGAGCTTGGGATGCATTTGTGCACATTCAATTCTGAATGAAACCAAGACTGCTGAAATGTAATTTCTTGTGGAACACTTTAAAGCTAAAGTAGATTTACAGTTCCAGGAAATGTATCCAATGTTTAAAAGCAATTTCTGTCAATGCAACTGATTGAGTCAGTGGTTTAAGAAAATATCTCAAAATGGGCTTCAGAAGTTAATTGCTGAACTCTCTGAAAGAGTCACATAATAATCACCAAGCATACAATGGGAAACCAAGCATGAGGGAAGTATGTGAGAACATCGATCATTTTTCATTTGCAATCAGGTTTATAAAGAACACATTGTGATACAAATATTTTGAGCTGAGGTTTGGCCGTGTATGATTTATTTGATATTTTCTGCACAAGTGGACTCATGTATATAGACTAAATAGGACTTCTTTCGAGTCTTTGGACTAGACATAGGGGCTGGGAGTGTGGGCTGGCAGTCACTCACACAGCAGAGATAATGTGACTTATTCTGTACTAATCAACTTAGAGTTGGCAGGTCTTGACACCAGTGTCCCAGGTCACTTTCCAGGTCCAATGGACAAGCCAAGATCTACTTAGGTTTAAACAAATCAAAGGGTATGGGGAGAAAGCAAGAACAGGGTGCTGACTTGGACGATCAGCACAATTCTGTTAAACATTGGAACAGTCTCAAAGGGCTGAATGGCCTACTCTTCCTATTTTCTATGTTTCTATGTTTACTTCAATGGGAGGGGGATTTGAAATATAATTGTTTTCAGTGAAAAAGTTAGTATTTTACTTCTTTTTTGTCACAGGGTAGAGAAGAAAGGGGCAAGGGACAAGGCAGGAGCGTGTCTTTCAGTTGGCAACTCCTATGCCTGTCATTTATCCTTCCAAATGCCTCTAGATTGAGGCAAATCGAGTGCCCCACCCAAAAGAAGCTTGGAAGGCAGGTTGCTGTGAATTCCCTATCAGGAAATGAGCCACTTTTTCGATCCGGTGAAGGCAGGTAATCAGGGAGGCATCAAGCTGAGGTCTTCATGGCTATTAATTGACGACTTAAGGGCTTTAATTAGAATCTGAGAATCCTTACAGTGTAGAAGCAGGTCTTTTGGCTCATCGTGTCCACACTGCCCCTCTGAAGAGCATCCCACACAGACCCAACCCTGAATCCTATCCCTGTAATGCTACATTTCCCTATGGTCAATCCACCTGACCTGCACATCTTTAAACTGTGGGAGGAAACTGGAGCACCCGGAGGAAACCCACACAGACAGGGGGAGAATGTGCAAACTCCACACAGTCAGTCGCCCGAGGGTGGAATTGAACCCTAGTCCCTGGTGCTGTCAGGCAGCAATGCTATCCACGTAGTCAGTGTGCCACCCTCCTATTGGTGGTGGGTTGAAAACATTCCTTCTGGACCTTCTCCCACAACATTTAATTGATGAAGACATGGTGACAATGAGCTGAATTTCTTGCCAGGTCATACATTCCCAAATGTTTCCCTAGCTCATCACCTCCAGAGAGTTGAAAACTCCCCTTTTAGCTCTTTGTTTAATGTGGTACCCATTTTTCACTGATAATGAATAATTGTCAGATTGATATATAGTCAGAGGTGCTATATTCCCAATTCATCAGGAGATGTGCAAACTGTTTCAGAGATCATTTACCAAAGATTAAAGTCTCCAAGATTAATTCAATTCCTTTAAGCTGGTCTCCAGATATGGTTACTGCTCACAGTTTTCCCATTTGGGTGCTGAGTAGACTCCATGCTGTTTGTTACAGAACATTAATTTTTACAGCTGAGACTGCTGGCTTTGGAAAGCTTGCTTTTTACTGCTGTTTTGGACTGTTGTTATCTGCAGTATTGCTTTTTCTAATGGTTTGCTGCTAAATTTTATTTTGCGAGATAAGATCCCTTTGGCGTGAAGCTCCAGCCAGAGATATCATTGTTACTATCAGCTACCAATATTCCCTCCAATAACATTGCTCAGCAATACAATCCCTTTGGGCCTGCCAATGGTTATCCTGGATTCATAAGTGAGAGGAGGTTTCAGGCAGAGGGAACCATGGGAGTTGTAATTGTACTGAACATTTCTGATATCCAGCTGTATAATCCATGAGAAAAAAATATTACCCTCAACTTTCCTTTTAAGTTGATGTGGGCATAATTGACCAAAAGTGCTCCTTTTGTGCTGTAACTATTCTGTAATTAAGCATTTAGTACATGTCAAGAAATTGCAAAGTGGTCCATGTGGATTCATTTATAAGCAGAAACCTCAATGGAGCAGTCACATTCAAGTGTTTAAATTCTCAATGAGCTCAGGAATTGACCAGCATTCTCGTTTTAGCAGCCAGTGCACAAGTTTCCCAGTGGAAGCTACCAGGGTCAACAGAACACAGTGAAGAGATATTGATCAATGAAACTCAATGAGGCTGGAGAGCCTTAAGGAAATATAGCTGTAGCACTGAGAGGCTGGGAATTGGGGCACTTCTCCTGTGAGGGAGCTTTCACTTCTTGGCCTTCTTTTTCCCTTGGATGTCATGAGCTAGACCAGCATTTATTGCCCACTTCTAATTTCACTTCAGAAAGTGCTGGTCATGGCCACTGGATTGTGGGGGCATCCACATTTCTATTAGAAGGGAAGTAGCAGATTTTTACCCAGCAGAACAAAGGGGCAATGATATATTTCCATGTCTGGATACTGAGCATATTATAATGGAAAGGCAGAGGTGTTGCCATACAACGTCTGCCGTTTATCCTTCCAGGTGGAAGAGATTATGGGTTTAGAATATTCTACCAAAGAAACCTTAGTGAGTTGCTGCAGTGCACCTTGTAGATGGTACGCACTGCTGCCACCATGCAGTCACTGGTAGGGGGAGTGAATGTTTAAGGTGGTGAATATGATGCTAGTTATGTGGGCTGCTTTGTTTTGCATGGTGTCAAGGTTTTTGAGTATTTTTGAAGCTGAACCTATCCAGGGAAGTGTAGATTATTTTATCATGTTTGTAATTTATGCCTTATAATGGGCCAGATTTGGGGAGCTAGAAGACGAGTTACTTGCATTGAAATTCCTGACCTCTGTGCTGCTTTTGTTGTCTCTGTGTTTATATGGGTGTTCTGGTTCAGCATCTCATCAACTGTAAACTCCAGGATGTTCATAATAGGAGACCCAGTCTTCAGTGCTCCCTGGGATAAGAATTCCAAACCGTAACAACCCACTGAGAGAAATAAAAGTCCTCTTCATCTCCATCTTAAATGTGAGTCCCTTGAGACCAGATATAGGAAAGGAATAAGGTCATTTGGCCCATTCAGTCTGTTTCAACATTTGATCATGGCTTCTCAACCCAATTCTCTGTAACCCTTGATACACTTACTAATCAAGAACCTATCTATCTCTGTCTTAAATGTGCTTAATAACTTGGCCTCCACAGCCTGTGAGGTAATACATTCCACAGATTCACCTCACTCTGGCTGAAGAAATTCCTCCTCATTTCAGTTCTAAAGGTTCATCCATTCACTGTGAGAATGTGTCCTCAGGTCCTAGTCTCTCCTATGAGAAGAAACATTTTCTCTATATCCACTCAATCCAGTTCTCTCAGTATTATTTAAATTTCAATGAGATGCCACCTCATCCTTCTAAGCTCCATTGAGTACAGACCCAAAGTCTTCAACTGCTTTTCATTTGACAAATTCTTCATTCCTGGGAGCATTCTTATAAACCTCCTCTGGATCCTTCAAATGCCAGCACAACCTACCTTCAATACAAGCTCAAAACTGTTCACAATATCCAATTGTGGTCTGACCAGAGTCATAGACAGTGTCAGCAGTACTTCTCTGCTCTTGTATTCTGATCCTTTTGAAATGAATGTTAACAAAACATTAATCTTCTTAACTACCAATTAAACCTGCATGTTAATTTTCAAAGAATCCCAGACTAGGATGTCCCTGTGTGCTTCAGATTTTCAAAGCCTTTTCCTGTTTCAAAGATAGTCTAAACTTGTATTCTAGGTTAAAAACAAGGACTGCAGATGCTGGAAACCAGAGTCTAGATTAGAGTGGTGCTGGAAAAACACAGCAGGTCAGGCAGCATCCTGCTCATCAGATGCTGCCTGACCTGCTGTGCTTTTCTAGCACCACTCTAATCTAAACTTGTATTCTTACTACCAAAGTGCATAACCTCACATCTTCTCATGTTGTATTCCATTTGCCACTTCTTTGCTCAAACTTCTAACCTGTCCAAATCCTTCTGCAGCCTCACCATTTCAATACTGCCTGCCTCTCCACTATCTGTATTATCTGCAAACTTAGCAACAATGCTTTCAGTTCCTTCATCAAAATTGTTAATGTTTAATGTGAATAGCTGTGGTCCCAACACAGACTCCTGTAGAACTCCACTAACCACTAGTTTCCATCCTGAAAAAGACCCCTTTATTCTCACTCTCTGCCTTCTGCCAGTCAGCCAGTCCACTATCCATGCCAATACCTTGCCCCTAACACCATGGGCTCTTATTTTATTTTGCAGCTACCTGTGTAGGACATAGTTAAAGGCCTTCTGGGTTTCCAAACAAATCTCATCCACTGGATCTCCTTTGTCTAACTTGCTCACTACATCCTCAACAAATTCTAACAGATTTGGCAGATGTGATCTCCCTTTGACGAAGCTTTGGTGACACAACCCTATATTGTCATGTACTTCCAAGTTACTCGACAGTCTCAGCCTTAATAATGGACTCTAAAATCTTACCAATGGTCAGGCTAACCACCTATAGTTTCCATCTTCTGTCTCTGTCCCTCCCTTCTTGAACACTAGCCATTTTTCTAGTCCTCTGGGATCCTTCCTGACTCCAGTGATTCCTGACAGAGATAATGGTGGCTACAATCTCTTCAGCTATCTCTAGATGTAGCTGGGGTGGCACAGTGACTCAGTGATGGGTTGGCATGGTAGCTCAGTGGTTAGCACTGTTGTCTCACAGCACCAGGGTCCCAGGTTCAATTCCAGCCTCGGGTGACTGTGTGGGTGGAGTTTGCACATTCTCCCTGTGTCTGCGTGGGTTTCCTCCGGGTGCTCCGGTTTCCTCCCACAGTCCAAAGATGTGCAGGTCAGGTGAGTTGGCCATGCTAAATTGCCCATAGGTGCATTAGTCAGAGGGAAATGGGTCTGAGTGAGTTACTCTTCGAGGGTCGGTATAGACTTGTTGGGCTGAAGGGCCTGTTTCCATACTGTAGGGAATCTAATCTGGTCCAGGTTACTTATCTACTTTCAGCTTCCACAGCACCATCTCCTTAGTGATGGAAACATTCTCAGATACATTCACCTCTGCCCCGACTCTCTTGAAATTCTGATATGCTACTGGTGTTTTCCACTGTGAAGACTGATTTAAAAAGTACCTAATTCAATTCCTCCAAAATTTCTTTATTCCCCATTACTCTTCTCCAGCCTCATTTTCCAGGGGTCCAATATCCATTCTTGCCTCTCTCTTACCTTTTTTTACATATCTAAAAAAACTTGCAATCATCTTTTACATTAGTTAGCTTATCTTCATCATTCATCTTCTCGCCCCAATTGTTTGGTTTTTTTTAGTTATCCTCTTCTGGTTTTTAAAGGCTTCCCGATCCTTTGGCTTTCCACTAATCTTCACAATACATGTGTTTCCTTTTGCTTTTATGCTGTCCCTGACTTCCCTTGTCAGGATTTGATTGTAACACTGCCCTATTCTAAATTCTCACACAAGGGAAAGTACCTACTTGATAATGGCCCCTCAATAGCTTATATTTTAATAAGCTCACCTTTGATTCCTTGAGATTCCAATAAGCATAGGCTGAATCTGCTCAGTCTTATCAGAACAGGACTTATACAATTAATGGTAAGGTCCTGGGGAGTGCTGCTGAACAAAGAGACCTTGGAGTGCAGCTTCATAGTTACTTGAAACTGGAGTCTCATGTAGATAGGATGGTGAAGAAAGCTTTTAGTATGCTTTCCTTTACTGGTCAGAGCATTGAATATAGGAGTTGGGAGGTCATTTTGAGGCTGTACAGGACATTGATTAGGCCACTTTTGCAATAGTGTGTGCAATTCTGGTCTCCCTCCTATAGGAAGGATGTTGTGAAACTTGAAAAGATTCAAAAAAGATTTACAAAGGTGTTACCAGGATTGGAGGGTTTGAGCTATAGGGAGAGGCTAAATAGGCCAGGGCTGTTATCCTTGAGCATCGGAGGCTGAGAGGTGGCTTTACAGTTGTTTATAAAATCGTGAGGGCATGGATAGGTTAAATAGACAAGGTATTTTCCCTGGGGTGGGGGAATCCAGAACTAGACAGCGTAGGTTTCGGGTGAGAGGGGAAAGATTTAAAAGGAACCTAAGGGGCAACTTTTTCATGCAGAGGGTGTTGTGTGTACGGAATGAGCTGCCAGAGGAAGTGGTGGAGGCTGGTACAATTACAACATTTAAAAGGCATTTGGATATGTATATGAATAGGAAAGGTTTAGAGGGATATGGGCCAAGTGCTGGCAAATGGGACTAGATGAGGTTGGAATATCTGGTCGTCATGGACAAGTTGGACTGAAGAGTCTGTTTCCGTGCTGTCCATCTCTATGACTCTGACACTTTCATTTCAGTAATGAGCTAAGTGAGCCTTCTCGAGTGACTCCAGTGCAAACATGTCTCTTCATCTCACACTCCTTACTTTAACAGGTGCAAATCTCCATCGCAGCCTTTGTCGTTGGTCAAGTAATCCAGAAACAGGATGATCCTCATGTGGTTGATTAAAAGAACAACTGTAAAATGCACTACAAGTGAGTTCCAACCTGCTTTGGGTTCCCCTGCAGAGATTTGCTCTTTTAAAAAAATCTATCAGTGCAAATGAAATGAAAAATCTTGCTGTATATTTCTTTGTCCAGGCCAACTTATTTGGCCATCCCTGAAGAGGTCCAACATCTCTACCTTAGCTTGGAACTGTCAACAAGTTCTGTCATTTGCTTGAGTCTGTCAGGTAGTCAGGATCTATGAAAGGGGCTGTCCTAAATGAAGCATCAAAAATCATCATGAAACCGAACTTTTGACTAATTGATCTTTCAAGTCAAAAACAAATGCTATATCGTTCAAATTCTTGTCCAGCAAGACATTGAACTGGGTGCACTTGGGTGTAACAATAGTTTCACCATATAGCTAAGGCCCATACCAAAATACTGTATGAAGTGGAAAGTATACCATCAGTCATATAGCATCAGGCAACAGGAGGAAAACAAGGATATAGGTGCGAACATAATGTCTCAGCAACAGCACCTCTTGTGCAGTACCTGGGCCAGTAACCTTGAAAGAGACTGACCACTAAAACTATCCCAGAGCTCTGACAATTAACCACAGTATTAAGGTGCAGTGAAAGTATTAGTGGTGCACTTTACAATAAAACACCTGGTCAATTCTGGTGGAACAGATCATGAACATCGTGATGGATTTTCCTGGTCTCCCTCACTCTGTGACCAGTTATAAATAGTGGGTTATACTTAGCTGTGGAATTCCAACTCTTCAATCAAATCCTTCCAGAGGGGACAGCCGAGAAAGACTTGCTTCATACTCAATGAAATCATAAGTTAGCAAGATCATTTGAACTCATTGGTGAAATCGAATGAACATCATTTTGACTGTTGCAAGGCCTTGACCCATGGGATGTGTCTTAAAAATTGATTGACAAAAACACTTTTGTAGGCGGATAAGATCTTTTATAAATGTCATTATCTAAAATGTTCTTGAAATGTCATACCATTTAAACTTTAAAATAAAACTATCCTCAACTGTCAAGAGTTTAAAAACAAAATTTCTCTGCTGAATTGTTTTGATTTACAGGCACAAGTTAGAAAGGAAAAGTAAGTTCTGGTTATATGGTTTCAATACTTTCAAAAAGTGTGGTGCTGGAAAAGCACAGCCGGTTAGGCAGCAACTGAGGAGCAGGAAAGTCGACATTCCGAGCATAAACTCTTTATCAGGAATCATTCTTGATGAAGAGCTTATGTTCGAAACATCGACTCTCCTGCTCCTTGGATACTGCCTGACCAGCTGTGCTTTTCCAGCATCATACTTTTTGACTCTGATCTCCAGCACCTTCAGTCTTCACTGTCTCCTGGTTTCAATATTTTGCATGTCCCATTGTCAGTCCCCAGTGTGATGGGGACTCATGGACGTGCAACTCCTTTACACATCCATCCCCCCACCAAGATGGTCCCAGGGCTCTCTGGGGAAAAAAGCCTGAAGTGTCCTTATCCACCACCACCCTCCTCCGCCAGACCGAACTCATTCTCACTCTGAACACCTTCTCTTTTAACTCCTCTCTTTCTTGTCGAAGAAGTGGCTACACTCAAGATTCCCAAGCTTAAAAAACTCAGAACACCATATCCAATATTGTGTAATTCTGTTATTAGATTACATGCCAAATAATCCTGCCTATACCAAGAATTACACTGGTAACCAATATAACACAATCAGTTGGACTCCAATGTGTTTCATCAGCACATAACAGAGACTACAGTTATTCACTTAAACGATACTATTCTTTGTAGGAAAATAAACATGTTGCCCAGACATTGCACCTTTTTTGATTGAGGAAATGGTTGTGAAGATTGACAAACCATGCTATATTCCCCATGGCAATAGCCTGGCCAATCAGATTGCCTGCCTTGTCTGAGTTTAATCAGCTGACTAAGATTGACAGTTAACAGTTCTTGCTGGAACCCCATACCAATCTCAATCCAACCAATCAACACCTTTTGTCTCATGAAGTATAAATTGATGTTTCCTGGCTAAGTTTGCTTTCTTGTCTGTCAGTCATGTTAGGTACAAGACAAAAAGCTTTAATTCTGTATCTCCTTTCAGCAATATTTGTATATTAAGTTGTGACAAAATTTTTTTAAATTTATCTCTTAGATTCTGAGGTCTACCCAGGGTGGATATTGGGTATGTGGTAATGGAGATGTCTTTCTTTTTATTTGTTAAAGAGGTATGGGTTTGGTTGGCTTATTGTCCATCCCCAATTGCTATGGAGATCATGGTTGTGATTTGCTGCTACAGGCCTAGATGTGGATTCCTGCATTCCAGGAATTTAACCCAGTAACAGTGAAGAAATGGCAATTTAGTTCCAAATCAGGATGACTTGGAGGTACTTGATGCAGAATTCCTTGCCTCAAACCTTTTATTGTAGCTTATTTTTATAGTTTGCACCATTCAATATGTTGGCAGTGGTCACTCAACAAGATATTGATAGAAAGGGATTCATCAATGATAATTTTATTAACTTCCAAGACTGGAAGTTAACATTGCCTACTACCTGCAATGTTACTTGCCAGTTGTCAACCCAAGGTTGCATTTGTATGTAGACTGCTTCAGTATCTGAGAAGTTGTGAATGATGATTTCTAAATGGTCATCACCAGTGAACATCCTCAATCCTGAGCCCACAATCAAATCCAAAATCCAGCAACAGAACTGTCCAGGCAGATCTACTGTTTCTGCCTGCTCCTGCTGCACAGAACTAATTTCTCCCTAAGTTGAGTTGTTTTTTTTCCTTCCCTTGGCCACTCCCTTCCTACTTACATCCACAATTCCTCTGTTGCTTTACATCAGTTTCAAAATTTCCTTTACACATCCATCCCCCCACCAAGATGGTCCCAGGGCTCTCTGGGGAAAAAAAGCCTGAACTGTCCTTATCCACCACCACCCTCCTCCGCCAGACCGAACTCATTCTCACTCTGAACACCTTCTCTTTTAACTCCTCTCTTTCTTGTCAAAGAAGTGGCCATCAGTAAATGCATGGGCCCAGTCATGCCTATCTCTTTGTAGGGTATGTGGAACATTTCTTGTTCCAGTCCTATTCCAGCCCCACTTACCACTCTTTCTCTCATATATCAATGATATCATTAATGCTGCTTCCACCTCTTGTCAGGAATTGGAAAGTTTTTTCAATTATACTTCCAATTTCCACCCTGTTCACCTTCACCTGGTCTATCTCTGACTCCTCTCTTCTCTTCCTCAACACCTCTCTTTCCAATTCTGGGGATAAGCTGGTCAACAATATTCATGCAAATCAACCGACTCTCAGTAACCTTGACTATACATCATCACACCCTACTTCTTGTAAAGACTCTATTCCATTGTTACCGTTCCTGCTTCTGTCACATCTGTTCTGATGATTCTAAATTTGACAAGGGTTTCTCCAAAATTTCCCCTTCTTCCTCCACTGTGGATCCCCCAGCCTCACAGTTGACGGGGCCCTCAGCCAGGTTCCACCTATCTCCAGACACATCCCCCTTCCCTCCATTGTCAGCCTTCCACAAGGACCATTCCCACCAGGACAACCAGGTTCACTCCTCCTGCACTCCCAATGCCCACCCATGCACCTTCCCCTGCAAACAGAGGAGGTGTAACACTTGCCCATTTACCTCATCCCTCCTCAGTATCCAAGGATTCAAACACAACCATCCAGGAGAAGCAGTACTTTACCAGCACTTCACTCAATCTAGTCTACTGCATTTGTTGCTCGTAATGTTGTCTCTCCACTGGGGAAATGAAGCATAGACTAAGAGACCGCCTTGCAGAACACTTATGTTCTGTCTGTTAAAAAAGACCCTGAGGTTCCAGTTACCTGCCACTTCAACACACCACCATTTTCCCTGGTCAACATCTGTCCCAGCCTTGCTGCAGTGCTCAACAAAGTTCAGCACAAGCTGGAAGAACACATCATTTTCCACTGGGAACTCTAGTCTTTTAGACTCAATATCAAGTACAACTATTTTAGGGCTTGAGGCATCTTCTGCCATGTCCTTACTCCAACCCCCACATACCAGGCCTTGTTATCACATGGTCTATTATTACACATAACCTAACGTTAGCCATAACAGTCCCCATTAGCAGCTATTCATTCTCCTCTGTTAATTGTTATCCACTCCTTTGTCTGTGCAACTGTGTTTCTCTCTCTTTTGGGATCTATCTCCACCTATCATGAACTCTGAACCCACTTTCCCCCTGCCATCCCACCTCCATCCGATCATCTGCATTAAAAAAAAACCTTTTCCTAGCTACCATCAATTCTGAAGAAGATCATTGGACTTGAAACATAAACTCTGATTTCTCTCCACAGATGCTGCCAGACCTGCTGAATTTTTCCAACAATTTCTGCTTTGCTTATGAGCCCCTTTTCTAACCAATGGAAGGTCATTGACGAAGCAGCGGAAGATAGTTGGACATTCCCTGAGTAGCTGCTGTAGTGAGGTAACCGATGATTGACCTTTAATGAATTTAAACATCTGTTGTTGTTCTTGGTATGACTTCAAGCATTGGAAAATTTTCTCCTGATTCCCATTGACTCTAATGTTTTGAGAGCTCTTGATGTCACAGTTGGTTCAACATTGCCTTGATGTCAAGGAGTGTCACTCTCCTCTCATTTCTGGAGTTGTTCTTTTATCCATGTTTGGACAAAGTCAATAATGAAGTTGGGAGCTAACTGATTCTGTCTGAAACCAAACTGAGAATCAATGAGCAGGTTATTATTTTACACTGAAAGGCAACATCCTTACTCCCCCAGCACTCTACACTCCATCCCTCTCCCAACTATTGCCTAAATGTTCTCCCCTCCACACTTCTAGTCAGCTCTGATGAAGAGTTATCTTGACTCAATAGTAGTTTGCTCTCTCTCCATGGATATTGCCTGATCCACAGTAATCTCCAGCATTTGATGTTTTCAGTACAGATCCCATCATCTGCAGTAATTTGCTCCCTCATTGTGCAGTTTAGAGTTGCTAGAGCACTGTCTGTCTAGTTTAGCATGTTGATAGTGCCACACACTGTAAGGTGAGTGACAATGATTGCAGTGCTCACTCCTACATTATTGACAGTTGCAACTGCCACAGGTAGATTTTAATGAGGAAGATGTGAAAAAAAAACTGTCTTCCCCTGCATTCTGAGAGGCCCTGCTGCAGCACTGTCCCTGAACTGAGTACATATTATCCTCTGTGCCAGCCTGCTGTAGCTCCTGGGATTACCATCAATCATTCTCCTGCTTCTTTGGCCTTTGCTGTCTTACGTTGGCAAACAGTAACAAACATCCTACTGGCAACGTGACAAAGGAGTCTAGGTAAAATTGGTGTACATTGGGAACATAGCAAGAACTCAGGTGGTCATCGATGGCATGCCCTACAGATGAGATTTCAGCACACTTCTCCATACAATGAGCCATGCTACAGTTTAATACTGGGAGAAAGTGAGGACTGCAGATGCTGGAGGTCAGAGCTGAAAAATGTGTTGCTGGAAAAGCGCAGCAGGTCAGGCAGCATCCAAAAAGCAGGAGAATCGACATTTCGGGCATAAGCCCTTCTTCCGGATTCCTGAAGAATCGTCGATTCTCCTGCTCCTTGGATGCTGCCTGACCTGCTGCACTTTTCCAGCAACACATTTTTCAGTGTAGTTCAATACTGAGGGCTATGTCTCCAACATTCATCCAACTTCAACCTCAGTATGTGAAATAAGTTGGTGAAGATGCCACACTGGCTGAGTGACCAGCATGTTGCATCAAAAAGGGAGTACGCACAATTCTTCAAAACTCTTCCTAACACATGATTTGGAGATGCCGGTGTTGGACTGGGGTGTACAAAGTTAAAAAACGCACAACACCAGGTTATAATTCAACAGGTTTAATTGAAACCACCTGATGAAGGAGCAGCGCTCCGAAAGCTAGTGCTTCCAATTAAATCTGTTGGACTATAGCCTGGTGTTATGTGAATTTTTAACTTTCTAACACAGACTGACATTGATCATTAAACTTGATCCTGCATTCAGTACAGACCATTGTGACATCACAATGTCCCCTCCACACACAGTAAAGAAGTGATGGCATGACTCCCATAGAATCCTCGTGCACCAATGATGCTTTATCTTTGGTCAGCATAGTCCTCTTTTGCTATCAATGCTGTGTCTTTGTGATGCCCATGTTCAACTTGCAGCAGTAGGAGTCTGGGTAACCCAAGATGGAGGACAGGAAAAATTTCTGGCTGTAAGAGCTGTTCCTTTTTTTTGAGGTATTTTAGGTGCTGGAGGTGATTTCCTCGAATTCCAGGAGCAACAATTACTGTTTTATATGCTGTTGCATTGTTTTGGAACTTTGGAAAAAAAAGTCAAACAACAGCAGTTTTAAAAGGGAGAAGAACAGACAAAGGAAGCACATGGTGAGGACAGTGCAGGAGAGAGGGAGAGAGAGAGAGAGAGAGAGCCTGCACAGTTACTGCCTTTGCTGTTTATGAATTCATGTATCGCTGGACATCGGAGTGCATCTGGGAAAATTAACAAACAGTGAATTTCACAACTAATCTTGGAGGAACCGGTTTGGGCAAAGTTCACAACACAAAATCAGACAAATTAATTGTTGTTTTAAGTCTGTCCAAGAGAAAGACTGTGTTAGTGAGTATTGTGGGTTCTTTCTTGATTATATGTTTTTGGAGATAAGTCTCTTGATTAAACTTAAAATACAAGCCATAGCTATTAATTTAACCTGATGCAGTGTTTTGTAGAGGAATAAGACGGTGTTATTTTCTGGGTCTGTTGATTGTGAAGGAGCAAAAATGGCCTTTGCAGTGATATGTACTTCTTGTCAGATGTGGGAGTTTAAAGAGAGTTTAAGGGTTACTGTGGATTATATTTGCCATAAATGCTGTTGGATGCAAATCTTTTCAGATCGAATGGATCGGTTGGAGAGACAATTAGAAGCGATGAGGAATTTGTGACAGCAACAGTATGTGATGGATGGTAATTATAGGAAAGGGGGAAAGTCGCAGATACAATCACATAGATGGGTTAACTCCAGGAAGGGTAAGAGAGTAGGCATCCAGGGCAGGAGTCTTTTGTGGATATACCCATTTCAAACAGGTATGTTGTTTTGGAAAATGTAGGGGGTGATGGATTCTCAGGGGAATGTAGCACGAACAGTCAAGTTTCTGGTATTGAGACTGGCTCTAATGCAATGAGGGGTACGTAGGCTTCCAAGAGATCAATTCTGTTAGGAGATTCTGTAGTCTGAGGCACAGACAGATGTTTCTGTGGCTAGCAGAGAAAAAGCAGAATGGTGTGTTGTTTCCCTGGTTCCAGCATCAAGGATGTCTCACAGAGAGTGCAGAATGTTCTCACGGGGGAGAGGGGCATTGTCCACATTGGAACCAACGATATAAGAAGGGAAAAGGTTGAGATTCTGAAGGGAGATTACAGAGAGTTAGGCAGAAATTTAAAAAGGAGGTCCTCAAGGGTAGTAATATCTGGATTACTCCCAGTGCTACGAGCTAGTGAGGGCAGGAATAGGAGGATAGAGCAGATGAATGCATGGCTGAGGAGCTGGTATATGGGAGAAGGATTCACATTTTTGGATCATTGGAATCTCGTTTGGGGTAGAAGTGACTTGTACAAGAAGGACGGATTGCACCTGAATTGGAAGGGGACTTATATACTGGCAGGGAAATTTGCTAGAACTGCTTGGGAGGATTTAAACTAGTAAGGTGGGGGTGGGGGTGGGACCCAGGGAGACAGTGAGGAAAGAGATCGATCTGAGATGGGTATAGCTGAGAACAGAAGTGTGTCAAATAGTCAGGGCAGGCAGGGACAAGGTAGGACTAATAAATTAAACTGTATTTATTTCAATGCAAAGAGCCTAACAGGGAAGGCAGATGAACTCAGGGCATGGTTTGGAACATGGGACTGGGATATTATAGCAATTACAGAAACATGGCTCAGGGATGGGCAGGACTGGCAGCTTAGTGTTCCAGAATACAAATGCTACAGGAAGGATAGAAAGAGGGGCAAGAGAGGAGGGGGAGTGGCATTTTTGATAAGGGATAACATTACAGCTGTGCTGAGGGAGGATATTCCTGGAAATACATACAGGGAAGTAATTTGGGTGGAACTGAGAAATAAGAAAGGGATGATTGTATTATAGACCCCCTAATAGTCAGAGGGAAATTGAGAAACAAACTTGTAAGGAAATCTCAGCTATCTGTAAGAATAATAGGGTAGTTGTGGTAGGGGATTTTAATGTTCCAAACATAGACTGGGACTGCCATAGTGTTAAGGGTTTAGATAGAGAGGAATTTGTTAAGTGCGTACAAGACAATTTTCTGATTCAGTATGTGGATGTACTTACGAGAGAAGGTGCTAAACTTGACCTACTCTTGGGAAATAAGGCGGGCCAGGTGACTGAGGTGTCAGTGGGGGAGCACTTTGGGGCCAGCTACCAAAATTCTAATTGTTTTAAAATAGTGATGGAAAAGAATAGACCAGATCTAAAAGTTGAAGTTCTAAATTGGAAAAAGGCCAATTTTGACGGTATTGAGCAAGAACTTTCGAAAGCTGATTGGAGGCAGATGTTCACAGGTAAAGGGATGGCTGGAAAATGGGAAGCTTTCAGAAATGAGATAACAAGAGTCCAGAGAAAGTATATTCCTGTCAGGGTGAAAGGGAAGGCTGCTAGGTATAGGGAATGCTGGATGACTAAAGAAATTGAGGGTTTGGTTAAGAAAAAAAAGGAAGCATATGTTAGGTATAGACAGGATAGATTGAGTGAATCCTTAGAAGATTATAAAGGAAGTAAAGTCATAGTCATAGAGATGTACAGCATGAAAACAGACCCTTCGGTCCAACCCATCCATACCGACCAGATATCCAAACCCAATCTTGTCCCACCTGCCAGCACCCGGCCCATATCCCTCCAAACCCTTCCTATTCATATACCCATCCAAATGCCTCTTAAATGTTGCAATTGTACCAGCCTCCACCACATCATCTGGCAACTCATTCCATACATGTACCACCCTCTGCGTGAAAAAGTTGCCCCTTAGGCCTCTTTTATATCTTTCCCCTCACCCTAAACTTAAGCCCTCTAGTTCTGGACTCCCCAACCCCAGGGAAATGACTTTGTCTATTTATCCTATCCATGCCCCTCATAATTTTGTAAACCTCTATAAGGTCACCCCTCAGCCTCCGACGCTCCAGGGAAAACAGCCCCAGCCTGTTCAGCCTCTCCCTATAGCTCAAATCCTCCAATTCTGGCAACATCCTTGTAAATCTTTTCTGAACCCTTTCAAGTTTCACAACATCTTTCCGATAGGAAGGAGACCAGAATTGCATGCAATATTCCAACAGTGGCCTAACCAATGTCCTGTACAGCCGCAACATGACTTCCCAACTCCTGTACTCAATACTCTGACCAATAAAGGAAAGCATACCAAATGCCATCTTCACTATCCTATCTACCTGTGACTCCACTTTCAAGGAGCTATGAACCTGCACTCCAAGGTCTCTTTGTTCAGCAACACTCCTTAGGACCTTACCATTAAGTGTATAAGACCTGCTAAGATTTGCTTTTCCAAAATGCAGCATCTCGCATTTATCTGAATTAAACTCCATCTGCCACTCCTCAGCCCATTGGCCCATCTGGTCCAGTAAGCACCTTCACTCATGTACATTGCAACTAGGTGATTAAATGATTGCAAATTAAATGTTGCTGAGGTTTGAAAACAGCTAATTCAGTTTTGTTTCTTCATTGTCAATTGTGCAATAAAATGGATCACTTGCTCTCGCCCATTAAAGGGACACTGGCAGAACTGACTAAAAAGAATCATTAGAATACAGGACTCAAAGGACAATTTAAATATTCACTACTTGCGTGGTTCCAAGACAACAATTAAATAACAATGATCTTATGTTAAAACTTTATGCTTTAAAGTTAGCCTAAGGAGTTTAAACTGTTTTTCTCCCAATTCTATGCTTATCTATTTTTAACTTTTTACCTTTGTTTATATGTGCTTGGTAGTGTGCCGTTATTACTTTTCTCAGGGTTAGCAGTTCATTCACTCAAGTAATACCAGTAATTGACTTTTTACTGAATCAGTAGACAGTGGGTAGCTCCATTTTTATTAAAGAGATGTATAACCTTGCACAAGAAAATTTTTTTGCAGCCACCTGAAGATTGAAAAGAGGGCATTCACCCCCTCCTCACCTGACTGTCATAGAAGCTGACTTCCTCTGTTGTACCTCCCATCAAACTATTTATCTCAAAGAGTTGCGAGTCTATGGAATTCACTACTCTGTGCGGTAGATTTTGGGACATTGAATAAATTTAAAGGAGAAGGACAAATTTTAAACCAAAGTAAAGAGGTATTGGGAGTGGGCAGGAAAGTAAAGTTGAGGTCAAGATGAGGTCATTCATGACTATATTAATGACAGAGCAAGCTCAAAGTGTTGATTTGTCTACTCCTAGTCCTAATTGTTATGTTCCATTTGCTGCAGACATATACATGGGCAGGATTTTAACTCCCAAAACCTATTTATTTACGTAAAATCAAAATTTGATCCACAAGGCTCACATGTCTGTGAATCATCTTCTGTCACATTTTCAATGGGCTTTTCCTACTGTGCACCATCACGTGCTGATGTATTCGGACTCAGAACAGGGAATCAAATTAGAATTCCAATGATGTGTGCATACAACTATGCTCACAGAAATTTGGAGGTTTGGGTAGTGTTGGGCTGATCAGTCTTCAATTCTTCATTAAACAGTCTTAGAACAGCAATAATCTTTAACCTGTCACTGGATGTCTTTTGCTTTTTCTTAAGGACTTAGTTTCCAGGCCTTGTCATCTAAGTAAGAAGCACAGTGCGTAAGAACTGGAAAGGCCTTGGATTTTTAGAGCAATAATGTATCATTACAACATAACAAGCAAAGTATGTACTTTCCCTTTCACAGCTCCTCTGTCTTCAGATGGCAATAAACCTAGCAACTGCTTGAGGAGGACAAAAAAGTGCAGGAATATACTTAAATTAAGAGAATTTGATAAAGTCAGAAAAGTCTACCGGTCACATCCATTGATATTCAAGTTTATTATCACAATTTAACTTTTTCTGCAATCAGGAATCTTGCCTCATACTTGAAACATTTCTCAAAATGCTTGCTTTACAAAAATATTATTTTCAACCTGACAAGTGTGTGTGTGTGAGAAATATAACCTGAACATTGTGGTTTTACAAGGTTTGGATTCTTTTTTGTCATAGCAAAAGTTGCAGAAGTGGCTGAAACCCTGAGGGGAGGCTCAGTAATTTCAAACCCCTTTGGTAGTGGGAATGGAGTGAAGTATGTTTCAAGCACACAAGTGTTAGAGATAGTAGACCATTTAAATTGTTAATTGAAGAGGGATTTTGCACCCTAGAGCGTAGAGCCTGAAGCCTGCACATTCTATTCTAATTCATACTGGAGCAAGTCTGAACTTTGTGAGCCAGCGTACCCCTTTGAAAAGAGAAGCTGCCTATATGGATCTCATCCTGCAACAACCTTCCGGAGTAAAGATTCTATTTTGGGAAGGTGAGGTGCTGTTTCAAGGCCAGGTGCCCTTTGAGGGAGATAAGATATCCTTTGGAATTGTTAAAATTAGTTACAAATGTGCATAAATGGTTTCTTAAAAAGTTCACCAAAACTGTCAATAGACCTGTCAAAATTGACTCAAAACTGTTGGAAGCACTTGTCACGTGGGCTAATTGAAGGGATGTAGAAGACAACCTGTCAAAAGTGTTAAGGACTTGTCAATAGCACCCATCAAAGGGAGCTGTCAAGGTGTTTAAAACTCCTGCTCTTTAAATATTTGAAAATAATATTTGGAGTGGAAAAAGAAATGCTTGTTTGCTATTTTTCTGTTCAAATAAGCTTGAAGGCTTCCATTACTGGGTTTCACAGCCATTCAATATCACAATGTGATTGACAATTCAATCATGAGTTTCAAAGCCAGTTCTTAATAAGGGAATGGCTTTTTTTGTTATAAGTTCAAAGAATGTAAATGTGGTAAATTAATTTTATCAGTGAGTTTTCTTTCAAAAATCTGAAATAGATACTCCAAAATTTATTTTATTCCATCTCAACTTAAATTCTGAAGTCTGCCCATTGTGAATTAATGGTGAGTTGTCATGTTAAGTGAAGCACAAAGATAGGGGGTTATGAGTTGGCATCAATTGACATGGTGGTGATATAAAGGATAGCTCATCGTATTGAGCGCATTAGAGGACATAGGGGATGTATCTTTAATGGTTGCAGGGGAAGGTACCTGGGGTTTGTGGGGGGTGGGGGGTGGGGGTGGGGGCGCGGTGGTTTGGTGGGGAGAATGGCGTGAACCAAGGATTGACAATGAACGGTCCCTGCAGAAGGCAGGGAGAGGTGGGGAGGATGGTCTTGATGGTGAGGTCCAGTTGGAGTAGGCAGAAGTGTTTAAGGATGATAATAAAATGGACCCCATCAGTCTCCACAACCAATATATCATCTATAAACACTTTTGCCCACTTGAACTAGACCCCACCACTAAGAAAATTTTCCCCTCCCCACAATAAGTGCTTACCACAATATAGGACCCTGAGGGGCCATAGTGGATGGCTGGGGAACATAGGCTAGTACAGATTGACATAGACCAGGCATGAGAACTGTCTAGTGGAAGGTGGAGGCTGGGAGCATGTTTCATGTTTTATTTCTGATTTGTAAACTTTGGACACACACTGAGCTGGATATCTGAATCAGGCCTATGTAAAAACAATGACTGCAGATGCTGGAAACCAGATTCTGGATTAGTGGTGCTGGAAGAGCACAGCAGTTCAGGCAGCATCCGAGGAGCAGTATGTACAGTGCACCTCTGCACCTAGTGTCGTACTCAGTTCCTCTGGGAGTCATTTTCCAATTTGTAAACCAGCTCAGTGTCATCAGATGAAACTTAGACATGTAGATGCCATTTTGATAGGTTGGGTTTGAGGAACAAAAAACTCTCCCGTCCCTGAGCACCAATGAGGCAGCAAAAATCCCAAGTATTTCACTGAGAATTGAAATGTATGCGCAAAGACCCATAGAATGTTCCTTGATCTGTGGAACCTGGTAAATAAATCCTTTGTGCTGTAATGTAGGAGTTAAAATACAATTTTCAATAATTGTTCAGTGTTAAAAATCATCAGGCTGTTAGGCTTTTACAAGTACATTGCTGAGGTGCTGGAATTTTTAACATTCTGGTTCCTTGACCTTCAATTATATTTTTTGAAGCTGAAACAGGAAATATAGTTATTATGCAAGAAGGTTGAAGTCCTCTTCAGTTTCTTTTCATTTTCTCATTACATGTGGAGGTAGATAGATTTTTGGAGAGCAGCTTTTATTCATTTGACTTGGTTATAGAGACAAAAACAACTGCAGATGCTGGAATCCAATGTAAACAAGTAGGAGGCTGGAAAAATACAGCATGCCAGGCAGCATTAGGAGGTGGAGAAGTCAACATTATGTGTGTAACCCTTCCTCAGGACTGGGGGTAGGGGTAAGGGGAGCTGCAAATAAAGGGGCGTGGTGGAGGATTTTGGGTGGGGAGAGGGGTAGAGTGGTGAGGTGATGATAGAGGAACACAGGTAGAGGGTATAACCTGGTTGATCAATGGGAGGAATGAATCTAGTTAGTAGCTGGAAGGAATGGTCGGTAGGTGGAATGGAAGAGGGGGGAGGGGCTGGAAAGAGAGACAGGGGGATGGGAAGGGAGGTTATTTGAAATTGGAGAACTCAATGTTGAGTCCTCCGAACTGTAGGTTGCCCAGGCGGAAGCTGAGGTGTTGGTCCTCTAGTTTATGGTTTGGTTCATTTGGAAAAAGGAGGAGGCCAAGGGTGGTCATGTCAGAGAGGGAGTGGGAAGGCAAATTACAATGGGTGGTGACTGGGAGGTCAGGTCGGCCTCTGCGGGCCAGGCTGAGATGCCCAGCGAAACGTGCCCTAAGTTTACGTTTCTTCTTGTCGGTAGAGAGAAGGCCACGTTGGGAGCACTGGACACAGTAAACTAGGTTGGAGGAGAGGCAGGTGAACCTCTGTCTCACCTGGAAGCACTGTTCGGGGCACTGGATGGAAGTGAGGGGGTGCTGTGCCAGCAGGTTTTGCATCTTTAATGGTTGCAGGGCAAGGTACCTGGGAGTTTGGGGGGAAGGTGGTGTTAGTGAGGAGAGTGGCGCAACCCAAGGATTGGTGAAGGGAATGGTCCTTGCGGAAAGCAGAGGGCAGTGGGGAGGGGAAAATTTTCTTAGTGGTGGGGTCTAGTTCAAGTGGGCAAAAGTGTTTATGGATGATATATTGGTTGTGGAGACTGATGGGGTCCATTTTATTATCATCCTTAAACACTTCTGCCTACTCCAACTCGACCTCACCATCAAGACCATCCTCCCCACCTCTCCCTGCCTTCTGCAGGGACCGTTCATTGTCAATCCTTGGTTCACGCCATTCTCCCCACCAAACCACCGCGCCCCCCCCCCCCCCCCCACCCCCCACAAACCCCAGGTACCTTCCCCTGCAACCATTAAAGATACAAAACCTGCACACCACCTCGTTACTTCCATCCAGGGCCCCAAACAGTGCTTTCAGGTGAGACAGAGGTTCACCTCTCTCTCTCATCCAAACTAGATTGCTGTATCCAGTGCTCCTGATGTGGTCTTCTCTACATCATAATGCAAATGACCAAACATAAATTCCGGGCACGTTTCGCTGAGCATCTCAGCCAGACCCGCTGGGGGCCGTTCTGACCTCCCAATCATTACCCGTTTTAATTCCCCTCTCCATTCCCTTTTCTGACATGGCCATCCATGGCCTCCTCCATTGCCATAGCGAAGCAGACCACAAATTAGAGGAACAATTACCTGGTAGCCAACAGCCCAGAGGACTCAACACTGAGTTCTCCAATTTCAAATAATCTCTTCTCATCCCCTGACTTCCTTTCCAACCCCTCCTCCAAATAGTAGTCAGGAGCTGGGGTGCAAGATACACCAGGAGATAGAACAGATGTGTAGGAAAGGCAAAGATACAGTGATCATGGGGGATTTCAATATGCAGGCCAACTGGGAAAATCAGGTTGGTAGTGGTTCGCAAGAAAAGGAATTTGTGGAATGTCTACGAGATGGCTTTTTGGAGCAGCTTGTGGTGGAGCCCACTGGAGAACAGGCAATACAGAGGAATCTTGATTATCTGAATACCAATTATCCAAAAATTGGATTATCCGAAGGAGATCTCGAGGTCCCGATAGAAACCTTACATCAAAGATGTGTCTCCAACAGTGATCGCGTCTTTTGTTTACAGTGATTAAACAGGCACCATCTCCAAATGACTGACCTCCCGCCCTCTCTCTCCACGCTTTCCCTGTAGTTCTACAGAGGCGTGTACCCTAACCTTGCATGCTGTGTGCTTCTGCAGTCTCCTGAATGGGGAGCAGACATTAAAAACTAAAAGCCCCAGAGGAAAGGTATTTAATCAATTAACTGAATCATCGATTTATCCAAATGATATACTACCTGCCCATCTCGTTAGGATAATTGAGGTTCATTGAAGGTCAAGGAACCAGAATGTTAAAAATTCCAGCACCTCAGCAATGTACTTGTAAAAGCCTAACAGACTTGATAAGGGAGCTTAAAGTGAAGGAACTGTTAGGAGGCAGTGATCATAATATGATTGAATTTACTCCACAATTTGAGTAGATTAAGATAGAATCAGAGGTAACGGTATTATAGCTGGATAAAGGCTCCTACAGAGGCATGAGGGAGGAACTGGGTAGAATCGACTAGGAGAGGAACTGAGCAGGAAAGACAGTGAGCAGCAATTGCAGGAGGATTCTGGGAATAATTCAGGAGACACAGCAGAGATTTATCCTGAGTGGGGAGAAAAGCATGGTAGAGGGTGGATGAGGCAACAATGGCTGACTAGAGAAGTCAGGGATAGCATAAAAACAAAAGAGCAAGTATATAATATGATAAAGGGCAGTGGGAAACCAGAGGATTGGTAAACTTACAAAGTCTAACAGACGGCAACACAAAAAGAAATAAGGAGGAAGAAGATTAAGTATGAGGGTAAGCTAGCCAGTAATATAAAGGAAGACTGTAAGAGTTTTTTCAGATACATAAATGGCAAAAGAGAGACAAAAGTGGACATTTGACGCCTGGAAAATGACACTGGAGCGATAGTAGTGGGGAACAAGAAAATTGCTGAGAAACTGAATAATTACTTCAAATCAGTCTGCAAGGTGGAAGACATGAGTAGTATCCCAAAAATTCAAGAGAGTGAGGGGGCAGTACTGAGTATGGTTGCTGTCAACTTGGAGAAAGGCTAGAAAAGCTGAATGGTCTGAAGGTGGATAAATCACCTGGACCAGATGGACTACACCCCAGAGTTTGAAGTAAGGTGGCTGAAGAGATAATGGAGACCTTAGTGGTGATCTTTCAGGAATCACAAGAATTGGAGAGAGTCCCAGAGGACTGGAAAATCATTGACATGGCTCCCCTGTTTAAAAAGGGAGGAAGGCAAAAGATGGAAAATTACAGACCAATTATCCTAACCTCTGTAGTGGGTAAGATCCTGGAATCCATTCTGAAGAATGAGATTTCTGAATACTTGGAAGTGTATGGTAAAATAGGGCAAAGTCAGCATGGTTTCATCAAGGGGAGGTCATGCCTGACAAAACTGCTAGAATTCCTTTGAGGAAGTAATGAGCAGATTAGACTAAGGAGGGCCTACCTGTTATCTACCTGGACTTCAGGAAGGCCTTTGACAAGGTGCCACACAAAAGGCTACTGACTAAGATAAGGGCCCTCGGTGTCCGGGGCAAAGTACTAACATGGATAGAAGCTTGGCTGTCTGGCAGAAAGCAGAGAGTGGGGATAAAAGAGTCTTTCTCGGGACGGTAGACAGTGACAAGTGGTGTTCTGCAAGGCTCAGTGTTGGACAACAACTTTTCACTTTATACATTAACAATCTAAATGAAGGAACTAAGGGCATTCTGACTAAATTTGAGAGTGATACAAAGATAGGTAGAAGGACAGGTAGCATTGGGGACGAAGGGAGGCTGCAGAAGGATTTGTACAGGTTAGGCGAGTGGGCAAAGAAGTGGCAAATGGAGGACAACCTGGGAAAGTATGAGGTCATGCACTTTAGTAGGAAGAATATAGGCATGGACTATTTCTAAATGGTGAGAAAGTTCAGAAGTCTGAAGTGCCACGAGACTTGGGAGTTCTAGTCAAGGATTCACTCAATATAACCTTGCAGGTTGAGTCAGTAATTAGTAAGGCAAATGCACTGAGGACATTTATTTTGTGAGGACTTGAATAGAAAAGCAGGGATGTACTTCTGAGGCTCTATAAGGCTCTGGTTAGACTGCATTTGAGCATTAGGTGCAGATTTGGGCCTCATATCTCAGGAAGGATGTACTGGACTTGGAGTGTGGTCAGAGGACGTTCACAAATATGGTCCCGGAATAATAAGCTTAACATATGAGGAAGATTTGAGGACTTTGGGTTAATACTCGATGGAGTTTAGATGGATGATGGGGGGATCTAATGGAAACTTACAGAATACTCAATGGCTTGGATAGAGTGGATGTTGGGAAGATATTTCCATTGGTAGGAGAGACTGGGACCCAAGGGCATAGGCTTAGAGTAAAAGGAAGACCTTTTAGAACAGAGATCATGAGAAATTTCTTCAGCCAGAGAGTGGTAAACCTATGGAATTCATTGCCACAGAAAACTGTAGAGATCAGGTCATTGAATATACTTAAGACTGAGGTAGATTCTCGAGTATCAATGGGATCAAGGGTTATGGGGAGAAAGCAGGAGAATGGGGTTGAGAAAATTTTCAGCCATGATTGAACGGTGGATTGAACGGTGGAGAAGACTTAATGGGCTAAAAGGAGTAGAAACTAGGCCAATGTCTTATGGTCCCTTCCATTCCTCTGACTGACCCTTCCTTTGAGCTACCAACCATTCCTCCCATTGACTAACCAGGCTGTACCCTCTACCTGTGTTCACTGATCACTATCTCGCCACTCCAGACCTCTTTTCACTTAAAACTCTCCCTCACCCCTCCTCCACCCCCTCTCTTTATCTGCTGCTCCCCTTACCCCCATCTCCATTCCTGAAGGAGGGTTATACTCAGTGTAGATTTCTCCACTGCCCGAAACGTTGATTTTCCTGCTTCTTGGATGCTGCCTGACCTACTGCTTTTCCAGCACCACTCTAACCGAATAGATTTCTCCACGTCCTGATGGTGCCTAGCTTGCTGTGTTGTTCCAGCCCCCCGCTTGTCTACATTATTTATTTGATTGTCATTTATTTAAATAGCTTGCAAAAGCAACTGGAATGACTAGTTACTCCAGTTCTGTGTGTGATTGTTAGAATACCTCAGCAGAATCAATATCAGGTTCAACAGAACTGTTCTATGCCAGTGTAGCTTACAAAATTCAGGTATCAGGAGATTTATGATTGTATATTTGAAACTTATACTAGTAAACAAGAAGAACTTGCAAGTATATTATACAACGCATCAAGTCAAGGAATCCCACAATGCTTTGCTTCCAATACTATATGCATGTGAAGTGTAAGAGGCCTTGCTGATTTTTTTTATTTTCATTTTGTTCTTTTAACAGTTTTGATTTGGAGCTATGAACTGGAATCTGTGAGCTTAAGGTTACTTTTGTGTGTGGGTAACAGCGAGAAAGTGAGGACTGCAGATGCTGGAGATCAGAGCTTAAAAATGTGTTTCTGGAAAAGCACAGCAGGTCAGGCAGCATCAAAGGAGCAGGAGAATTGATGTTTCGGGCATAAGCCCTTCCTGAAGAAGGGTTTATGCCCGAAACATCGATTCTCCTGCTGCTGTGTGGGTAACAGCTTGTGTTTAAAGGAAAACAGACCAAATATATTTTTGTTTATCTATGAGGCAAGAACTGGAGGTAAAGATTCTGCAGATGCTTCATCAGGAGCGAGTATGTTTAAGCATATAGCAGTGATTGGCTATTAACAAGGTCAGTACCTGGGAATTCATTCCAGCACATCTGTGAAGAGATGTTATTCTGAAGCAGTTGACTGGTAACTGGCATCCCATGGAGGAAACGGTCAGTCTGAAATGGAGTTAGAGTTTAAATTGGGTTTTGGACTATGTTTTCTCTAGAAAATGATGATACTACAGCATGAAGACTTGAAAACTCCCTTTCTACCTTTACCAGTGCTTGGCAGTTCAGAGAATAGAAAATTAAGCTGTAAGTTTTACTGCCTTTATCTGGGGCTGATTTGGTTCATCTATCTGTGTCCATATTGTAACTGAAGTATAGTCCATTATGGAACAAAAAACACAGCAGCCAATTTGAACAGAGGAAGGGTTAGGGTTGGGGTTAAAGTGCAACTCCCTAAATAAAGGCAATGAGAATACAGCAGAGATCCTGTCTTTGGTTGCTATAGTAGTTGAAATATAGATGCTGCTGGAGATTAAATGTCTGTGTCCTTTAAAATCATGCTATTGGAACTTTTATGTTCACCCATGAAAGTAGATAGGGTTCAATTTGACATTTCATCGAAACAATGACATCTCTGATCCTGAAACGGTTCTGTATTGAAGCGTGAGGACAGACGTGAGTTCATATTCGCATAGCAGGTCTTGACCCCAAAAGCAAGATTTTGATTCAGAGGTAAAAATATTGTCAACAACTCAAAACTAATACAGAATGTAGAAAGTTAGAATTGTGCTCACTGCATGTTCATGCTAAATTAATTAACTATATATACTCTTGTCTAGCATAAACATCTTTCATTTTCTGTTTGTATCACAATCATAGTCATTACTTTGGACAATCATTGCATTCCACTGAGGTTGATATCAACATTTTTGTATTTACAGTAATTAATGACCTTGGGTCAAAACTAGAATTTAGGGTGTGAGATAATATCTGGGGAATATGGAATTTCTTTGCCTTTTCATTAAGCTTTTTAATTAGCCTGATTTCAGCAATTCTCTCAACTAGATCTAGAATAGGCAAAATTCCAATGATAAGTCAGCAATAATTGTCACTTCAGCAGGTCTATGCACCTCACCGCCTTTCTCATATAAGGCAGAGAGATGGTTAAATCTTTAGAATTCACGATTCAGACCTGTGATTATTTGGTTATATATCGAATGGATATTGGATTGAAGAGTTGGCAATATGTTTGGGAGCAGGTAGAAAAATGGAGTTGACACAACAGTGAGACCAATATGATCTCATTGAGCAGGTGGAGTAATCTCAAGAAGGCAAATGACCTTTTCCTACTATTTCTTAGTTTCTTGCTACCATCCCATCTGTCTGTGTAAATACAGCAGGAGCAAGGTGTGAACATGAACCCATTCTGTCACTCCTTTACCCAGCTTAAGCACATCAGAACTTTATTACAAACTGATAACCTTTTCCAATTTTCACCCAAAAGACATCAGGCCTACTAATTTAAATATTTATCTGCAAGGGCTTTGTAGTGCAGTAGTAGTGTCCCTTCTTTGAGCTAGGAGGCTCAGGTTGAAGTTCAAACCTGCTCCAGCAATGTGTAATAATATCGATAAGTGGCCACATTATAAAGTATCTAAATGTTTTCCTGCATTTAGTTCAACTTCATACCCCACAATGTATTACACTCGTCAGTTCTAGAGAATACCATATTCTATGTTGCATCCAAAAATAAAACAAATGTTGTACTGATAAGAATTAAACAATTATGTATGTGTTTTTCTAAATGATCTGTATGCTGGACAACTAACAATTCTAGAATTTTATAACTTTTTGTCATCACTTTTAAATAAGCAACAGCTACCCTCATGGATTTTTGATAATATGAAATCCTGACAATATTTTTTTATTAGTCCCAATTGTTCTCAATAGCAAAACTAGAATTCAACTCAGCTGAAAACAAGGCTATATTTCAGCATGAAAATTAATCAGCAAGCCCAGGAGGAGGTCATGAAAGCTTAGAGATGATTTAGACTGAGTTGATTCACATATCTTGGGGTGGCATGGTGACTCAGTGGTTAGCATTGCTGCCTCACAGCGCTAGGGACCTGGGGTCAATTCCAGCCTCAGGCGGCTATCTTTGTGGAGTTTGTACATTCTCCATGTGTCTGTGTGGGTTTCCTCCGGGTGCTCCGGTTTCCTCTCTCAATCCAAAGATGTGTAGGTTAGAGTGGATTGGCCATGTTAAATTGCCCATAGTGTTAGGTGCGTTATTCAGAGGGAAATGGGTTTGGGTAGGTTATTCTTCAAAGGGTCAGTGTGGACTTGTTGGGCCTAAAGGCCTGTTTCCACACTGTAGGAAATGCAATCTTCAGATTTTTAAATGCAAACATCAAATGATTATTGTGCATACCTTTGAGTTTTCATGACTTACAAATAATTCTGAATACTCAGGGTGGGGTGAGCAAATAATTTGTGTTGCCTGTTAATTTAAATGACCATGGTGTGCGACCAGTCCTAAGTATTCTGTTGAGCATGCCAGAACAGGAGGAGCAAAACTGAGAGGCTTGTTGTGGTTCTGTTCGCCGAGCTGGGAGTTTGTCTTGCAGATGTTTCGTCCCCTGTCTAGGTGACATCCTCAGTACTTGGGAGCCTCCTGTGAATCGCTTCGGTGATGTTTCCTCCGGCATTTATAGTGATTTGTACCTGCCGCTTCTGGTTGTCAGTTCCAGCTGTCCGCTGCAGTGGCCGGTATATTGGGTCCAAACGTCTGCAACACAAATTCCCAGCTCGGCGAACAGAGCCACAACAACGAGCACCCGAACTACAAACCTTCTCACAAACTTTGACCAGATTACATCTCTTTAAAAGGAGGCGTATTGTTGCTGGAGCAGGTTCAGGAGGGCATTCCTAAAATGATTTTGACATTGAATGCATTCTGTAATTGGCTCAAAATGCTGAAATAGGTTTCCAAGATACAGCACTGGAGGTCTTGTTGGATCGGATGGAAAGGATCCACTGGGGCTAGAAAACCCATTAGTCAGATTTAGAGAAGGTTAGCTGAATAGGGTAGCAGTGGTAATAAATACCAAAACTCAAGACAGATGCTACAATAAGTTCAATAATATCACAGGTGGTCAAGGTCAATGAATGCATCTTCAAATGTCATATCTTAATATAGCATACCAATTTATGAACCATTCCTGCTATCTGCTATGATTTTTGTAAACATTGATGTTAGCATTCTAAGCTACTATGCTTGTGTCTCTGGTATTAGTTATCTACCCTGAGATTCTTAAAGGCTGCTTTCTAGGTAATCTCACTTCTTGGTCCCTGGCATCCATAATTAATCATTATCCTGCAGTAAAGATCTCTCATTCTCTTAAGTATCAAAACACTCTTTATTTATAATATGTGTTTACAGGTGACTGAATATAGTTCCCTAACTGAGTGTTTAGATCCATGTCTTAACCAGGCTTCTCCTCTTTTGCTTGTTTTGTTATTGTCAGTAATGTCATCAGTCACACCATTATCCTTTATCTATTCTATTATATTACTTTTACTCCCACATTTCCCTCCTACTCGGGATTTACATTATTTCAGCAATTTTAGCATTATTTTGATTTTTATCAATGTCATAAGGGTTTTATTTCTCAGTGTCAGTAAGATCAATGCATTCCTGGTCCTCCTGAATGCTCTTTCATGAGTACTGACTGTATGTGACCAGGGTGGATCTGTTCTTCGGAGGATTATTGCCCCTGCTTATCTGTCCCATTAAAGCTTCTCTTACAAGTTGAATGACACTGGCTCAATTAAGAATGAATTGTCCTATGTAGTTCACCAGGCCTCAGAATAGCTGCTCATGACTTATGCACTTTGGTTGAGGAAATGCACTTACGGCCATTGTCTTTCTGAGATCTATGTGGTATCTTGCCTCTGCATTACTTGTCTCAAAAACATGATTGCTGTATTTGAGAATTGATCTTTCTTCCTAATTAAGTGTAAACCCTGCACTTTCTAATGCTCTTAAGGCTTCTCTGACTCTTGTCATCAAACTACTTTTTTGAGTAAGTGTTTAAAATAATATCATCCATGTGACAAATTGCCCATTATTTTCCTTTCATCCTTGACATTTGTCTCTGAAAGGTTTCTGTTACCAACAAAATTCTGAAAGGTGCAGAATGTCCTCATTTAAAGTCTATGTTGTCTTCCTGAAAACTGATTTTAAGTGATATGACCTTAGGTGGGGCATCAAATCCCATAGAAATCAATGTTAAAACAGGGGTTAGGTTCAGCTGGGCCTTCCTGAATGTAAAGAAAATATTATACTTGTATCATGTTACTTGAAATACAAGACATTAAGTGATCACATTGTTAAATTAAATAACTGTTAAAATAAGTTTTAAAATATTTTTATAAAAGATAAAGATAATATTTTACTTCCAGTACATCCAGTGGTGGACCTCTGAGATTGGAGTCGGGGTTAAGAGCTAACTAGGTCTGCAATAGAGGAACTTTGTTCATCAGGATACTGTGTGCCATTGGGGCCATTCCTTGTTCCCGGCCACAATGAAACTGGTGACTGATGGTGTCTTTTTGGTAGGTAGCAACACCCATTCTTGTTTTTTGCAGCCTCCAGTGTCCACTCTGTGTCTTAATCAGTAGATAATCATCATCTGATGAAATCAGATGACAGTCTCGTTGAAGGTCTTTGTTCAAGTAAACAAGATCATCACACAATCTTAGTTTTCCATTTCGTTATGAGCTGTCATCAGCACAGATTACCGTTGTATCAGTTCTATCACTAATGATGTAATCCCAACTTTTATCATATATCTAACTGAGCTTTCACTTTTTCTAACAGTGGATGAGGAACCATCCTTGAAGTATACAGGAAGACAAGCTTAGCATCTTTTTGCAGAATAATGTGGAACTCCTGTTTAATTTAGCTAACCCTCTGAATAACTTGGGAAAATTCTGATGAAATTTTCCTCCATTCTTGTCTTGGAGCTCTCTCTAACAGTCATCACTGAACAGATGATTAATCTGAGCAATGTATCAAAATACACACAAAAAAGGATGTTTGAAGTAGTGATGCAAGCTTGAAAGTCACAGGAAAGGGACTTTGATGGAACAAAACTGTGCAGAAGTTACATTTATACTGAGATCACAGAATAATAAAAATCACTACACAAACAATGAGTACTAGATTTGTAAGACAGTTCAGGCACAGAGTTTGGACAAAATCGGATTGCAGAAACTGCAGGAACATGAAGACAATCTCAGCTGTGATTCCTGCTCATGAAGGAAAACATGTGTGAGCCAAAAAAAAAACAGTGCCAGAGTACTGTGAAAATATCTGAGGGTACAATTAAAAAAATAAACAAATGAAACACAACATTATTACTGACCTCTGCACAGTAAGACTGTCATAAATTCCCAAAACTTCAACATATTTTACAAAACTCAGGGCTCTTCAGACAGGTGGTTACCAAATTCCCTAGCATGAAATGGGAAGATACAGACATCCTATCCATGTTTAGATTCTTTACATAAAGCATGGAACTTTTTAAAAAATCTAAATATTGTGGAGCCAGATAAGGAAGTGGTGAAAATTATGAGAGTCATTGGAAATGAAAGGTTGCACAGGTCTATTTCAGCAGGACCAGAATAATCCTGCTACACAATGGAAAATTCTGGAAAGTAAATTTTTTATAAAAGTAAGCTTTAAAACTTGCTATACAGAGCTGATATCTAACAGGCAATAGTCAAAATGATCAATTGATCAGTTGTACTTCGGTCCTATCGTAATGGTGAAGATTGTGGGTTTTGTTTTAAGAGTCCAAGGTGGCTGAATGGATAAAAGAGCTGGTCATGTCTTCAATGCCGATCAACATTTCCCTGAAATGCTCATAGAGAAAAAGATTGCGATATTGACTGTTGCTTAAAGATGGCAGAAAATATTAAACAAGCATAGCTGGACATCAAGATCTGCAAGCATTATACTGTTACCAGTACCGACACTGAAGCCTTGATGCTGAAAGCAAGCAAGCTGTGGGAGAAGTGTGGTCTGTTGCACCCACTGTACGGTTGGTTTGTGTTTGAAGTCATGTGATGGTCATTGAAACTAAGCTCACCTATGCAAGAAACCCATTTCTGAAATGCAACCCGTGCATACAATAAGACCTAACTGAGCAGCGTACACGCAGCATGCTGGCAGCAACAACAGGCAACGAGCCAGAGATTGTGCAAACCCAGGCAGCAAGGTTGACCGAGATGAAATTCAGCATGGAATAATCTTCAATGAGAAGGTGAACAGGCTTCCACATCACAAATGTGATATAGCATGTGGACTCAGTCAAACAGAAAGAAGATTCTATCACTATTAACACTATATGCCTGAAGGAAATTGACAAACACAAATGCAAGACCACATCATGGAGTAAATTATTTCAACTTTAATTAGCCAAAGCCTATTGTACAATTGAAAAGAGACAATGATCATAATAAAGATAGATATTTGAAAATATAAGAAAAAATATTTGTGGGGAAGGAACTGCAATGGTTAAATTTTCCTTTTCTTTTGGTAACAGTGCAAGTGTAACAGAATGTGAAATTCACTTGTCTGAGAAATGTGACACTGACCACTTTTCCCAAAATCAATCCGTTTTAAATAATAACCTGCAGGTTTTCTGTAGGTGGTTGTGCAGATAACCCTTGTTGTTATAGAACTGTGGTAAAACTGCAGAAACATTAAGGAGCTGTCATCCTTTAGGCCACTGAAGAGATCAGCACTGCTTTAGTTTGGAATGAAGTGGGCATGGGACTAAAAAGTTGACTGTCCAACAATTGATGGCATGTGTTTGGGTGAAGCTTTTAATTTTATAAAATGCTTGTGGCAGCCATGAGCAATGCTGAGAAGCAGTGTGCTGCATTGCTTACCACTAGCATACTTTGGTAGAACATCCGACAAATTAAACCACTCCATCTCTGTCACCATATTTCATCACACATAGCCCTTTCTGAGGTTATGAACCCAATGTGTGGAGCCAGTGAAAGAGGAAACTTGGCATAACCGGTCCAGCAGTAAACTAGCGGAAATTAAGAGGAAAATGTTCCGAGCAGTTGCATTGTGAAGAAGGTGAAATGTATTACAATTCCTGTTTGCCAATGCTTGGGGAAAATTATATAGGACCCAGATCTTTCTGTAATGTCCAGTTGTGTGTCTACAAATTTACAGGGTCAGATGAGTCCCAGAGAGGTCCATTTGTCCTCAACCCAATTAAAGATTAATTGAAGCGCTTCAGTGTTTTATTTATTGGCAACTCAAGAGCTGCTTCCTGTCAGGTTGCAATTTGCAGCTAGAAAGAGGTGTCAGGATGCGGGGACTTGTTGGATGACTTACAACATATCACCTTGTACAGGTCTCAGGCAGGAAAAGGGATGCAGCCTCCTTCATTGGTTCCATTCCCAGGTTGGAGCATCACCCTCTTCTTCAAGGAATTCACAACTTACCTGTCCCACTGCCCTCCTCATACCACACCTAGTTGACCTCCCAGCCTCATTACAAGACTACACACATGCCTTGTTTTTATGGGCTCTGATTCTTAGACTGGTGAGATTATTTGTAGTTCCAGCAGTAGCTAGCATTCCCAGTGGCACTGTCAGGATTACAGGGTTGCCAGCACTCACTTGGACCAATTGCTCTGAGGTGAGAGTCCTTTCTGCGTGAGAGGCAGAATCCCATCTCACCATTTAACATTAATTGGCCACAAGGCAGACTGTATTAACATGGAAACATATTTCCCGTTAACTTTTCAGGTGACACGGTGGGAATCTCCACAACTCATTAAAATTCTGTGTTTATTTTGAACTGCCCAAGCATGTGATTGAACTCCTCTAAGTACATCTTCCCTAATGTCTCCAATAATTTTGTATGATTCCCATTCCCAACACACAACACAGCAGCTAATGAACATGGAAGACCCTATACAGACAACAAGCAAAACCAATGTCATTTACAAACTACCGTGCAAGAACTGTAACAAACACTATATTGGATAAACAGGCAGAAAACTAGCCACCAGGATACATGAACATCAACTTGCCACAAAATGACATGACCCTCTCTCTAGAGCATTCTTACAAACAGATAAGGAAGGATACCACTGACTGGAACAACACACCCATCCTAGGACAAGCCAAACAGAGACACACACAAGAATTCCTAAAAGCATAGCATTTCAAATGGAATTCTATCAACAAATACATTGACTTGGATCCCATTTACCACCCCCTGAGATAAAGAACAGGAAATTACATCACTGCAGGAAATGACACTACCAACCCAAAGAAATCCAAACATATAAATAGAAAGCAGGAATCATCAGCAGTGCTTCGTCCGGAGGGTCACTGAAGATGTTACCTAGTATGGTGACAAAACATCTGAAGACAATCCTTCCAGCTTATTTAGCAAACCTACATCCAGAACTTGCGAACACCTATGGGCGCAATAAGCTAAAACTGGCCTGAAAATGGGAAGCGAATGCCATCTGACAGAGTGCTACCTGCGGACAGCTGTACTTCCTGCATGAATGCCTAAGAAAACAGGTACTACCTAAATGTGTTAAATACAAACCTCCCCTTAACACCCCATTGGCCAAAAGAATAGCAGAGCAAAACGGTCTCAGAATGCATAGAGAAACTATTAATGATGCCCACAACATACTCCATAAATACAATTGGGAAAAATTGCACCAAAAATCTTTAGATTAGAGTCCCTACAATATGGAAACAGATCCTTTGACACAACAAGTCCATACTGACCCTTCAAAGAGTAACGCACCCAGACACATTCCCCTACCCTATACCTACCCCTGACTAATGCACCTAACACTATGGGCAATTTAGTATAGCTAATTCACCCGGGCAGCATATCTTTGGATTGTGGGAGGAAACCAGAGCACCTGAAGGTAACTCATACAGACATGGGGAGAATGTGTGAACTCCACACAGATGATGGCCTGCAGTGGGAATCAAACCCAGGTCCCAGGTGCTGTGAGGCAGTAGTGCTAACCACTGAGCCACTGTGCCACCCCAGTTTACTCGCTCATACAACAGATAATGAATGGACAGACGTAGTACAGCAAGCCAATAATATTAGACTACGACATACACAGAAAATGAAAAAGCTAGATCTGCAGAAAAAACTAGACAAACTTACACAAAGTAACAACACTGAAAACACAGAAGCATGGATTAAAAACTTATCTGACCGACCCTTAACAGACACTGAAAAAGTCATCTTAGTAAGAGGATTAAATTACAACTTCCAGGATGCAGACAAGAAAGATTTCTTAGCAGCATTAGAAACAACACTGAAAGCCAACCAGCTCACAGAAGAAACCCAGCAAACTATCAGACAGGTAGTTGCACCAACATTAAACAGACAAGAAGAAGGCAACACACTCAATACACAAGAAAGGAAAGCACTAGAAAGACTAAAAAAAGATAAAAACATTGTTATCTTACGTGCAGACAAAGGACGTTTGACAGTCATTTTAAATCAAAGAGACTACATTGAAAAAGCGAACGCATTACTTGCGGATACCAACACTTACCAACAAGTGGTGATAGACCCGACCCCACAACTAGAGAACTGAATCACAGCCCTATTCAAAATCTTCAGAAATCTGGAGAAATAAATAAGACTGAATTCCGAAAAAGGAAACTAGATGGATCCAACACACCATGCTTCTACGGATTACCCAAAATTCACAAACCAGGAGCCCCCCTCAGACCCATAGTCTCACTACCTGGAATACCAACTTACAGACTGGCCAAGGAGATACACCAAAGACTGAAACACTTAGTAGAAGACTCACACCACTCTATCCACTCCACCCAAGAAATCCTGAAGACCATCAAAGACAGTAAGATAGAAGAGGATGAAATAATGGTCTCCTTTGATGTAACAGTCCTGTCCACATCAATCAGTATCAACCTGGCCAAGGAAATACTGACTATGCTCTTAGAAGACCTAAAGACACATACACCAAACACCACCAAATTCATCAGCAAAGACAATATCATCAATCTAGTGGACCTATGCCTTATCACCCACTTCACCTTCAACAACAAAGCCTACAGACAAACCTACGGAACACCCATGAGATCTCCAATATCAGGGCTCTTAGCAGAGGCAGTAATGCAGAGATTTGAACAAACAGCTCTGCCAACCATCCAACCCAAACTTTGAGTCTGCTACGTAGATGACACCATTGTCATCACTAAATGGAACAAATTAGAGGAAACCTTCAAGACCATCAATAATACCCTTCCTGGCATAAAATTCACGAAAGAGGAGGAAAGCAAAAACAAACTGCCATTCCTAGATGTCACAATGGAGCAAACAGCCAATGGGGAACTTCAAACCAGAGTCTACAGGAAACCAACACAAACGGACCAATTATTAAACTACAAAAACAATCATCTCAACATCCACAAATGAAGCTGCACCAGAACATTATTTCAATGAGCCACTACACACTGCAGCACAGAGGAACTATGCAGAGCAGAAAAAAATCACCTGTATAGTCTATTTAAAAAAAGTGTATCCAATGAACACAATCCGACGATTTCTCAGCAACAAACCTAAACAAGCAGACAAAACACGTCCAGCAACCCTAGCCACTCTCCCCGATATCAAAAATATCTCAGTAATGACTGCCAGACTAGTAAGGCCCCTTAGCCCACAAATCCACCAACACACTAAACCAGCAGTTAATGAACTTGGAAGACCCTATACAGACAACAAGCAAAACCAATGTCATTTACAAAATACCATGCAAGAACTGTAACAAACACCACATTGGACAAACAATAGACAATAGACAATAGACAATAGACAATAGACAATAGACAATAGATGCAGGAGTAGGCCATTCTGCCCTTTGAGCCTGCACCGCCATTCAATATGATCATGGCTGATCATTCCTAATCAGTATCCTGTTCCAGCCTTATCTCCATACCCCTTGATTCCACTATCTTTAAGAGCTCTATCCAATTCTTTCTTAAAGGAATCCAGAGACTGGGCCTCCACTGCCCTCTGGGGCAGAGCATTCCACACAGCCACCACTCTCTGGGTGAAGTAGTTTCTCCTCATCTCTGTCCTAAATGGTCTACCCCGTATTTTTAAGTTGTGTCCTCTGGTTCGGCACTCCCCCATCAACGGAAATATGTTCCCTCCTGCCAGAGTGTCCAGTCCTTTCATAATCCTATACGTTTCAATCAGATCCCCTCTTAGTCTTCTAAACTCAAGGGTATACAAGCCCAATCGCTTCAGTCTTTCCGTGTAAGGCAATCCTGCCATTCCAGGAATTGACCTCGTGAACCTACGCTGCACTCCCTCAATAGCCAGAATGTCTTTCCTCAAATTTGGAGACCAGAACTGTACACAGTACTCCAGGTGTGGTCTCACCAGGGCCCTGTACAGCTGCAGAAGCACCTCTTTGCTTCTATACTCAATCCCTCTTGTTATGAAGGCCAGCATGCTATTAGCCTTCTTCACAACCTGCTGTACCTGCATGCTTGCCTTCATTGACTGGTGGACAAGAACACCCAGATCTCTCTGAACAGCCCCTTTACCTAATTTGATACCATTGAGGTAGTAATCTGCCTTCCTGTTCTTGCCACCAAAGTGGATAACCAGACATTTATCCACATTAAACTGCATCTGCCATGCATCTGCCCACTCACCTAACTTGTCCAGGTCACCCTGTAATCCCCTAACATCCTCATCACATTTCACCCTACCACCAAGCTTTGTGTCATCAGCAAATTTGCTAATGTTATTGCTGATACCATCTTCTATATCATTTACATATATTGTAAAAAGCTGCGGTCCCAGCACGGATCCCTGCGGTACCCCACTGGTCACTGCCTGCCATTTCGAAATGGAGCCGTTAATCACTACCCTTTGTTTCCTATTAGCCAACCAATTCTCTATCCAATCTAGTACTTTGCCCCCAATCCCGTGCGCCCTAATTTTACTCACTAACCTCTTGTGTGGGACTTTATCAAAAGCTTTCTGAAAGTCCAGGTACACTACATCCACTGGATCTCCCTCGTCCATCTTCCGAGTTACATCCTCAAAAAATTCAAGAAGATTAGTCAAGCATGAAACAGGCAGAAAACTAGCCAGCAGGATACATGAACATCAACTAGCTACAAAACGACATGACCTTCTCTCACTAGAATTCTTACAAACAGATAATGAAGGACACCACTTCAACTGGGAAAACACATCCATCCTAGGACAAGCCAAACAGAGGCATGCACTAGAATTCCTAATACATGGCAGTCCAACTGGAACTCTATCATCAAACAATTGACTTGGACCTCATTTACCACCTCCTGAGAAAAAGAACCGGCAATGACATCACCATATGAAATGACATCACCACAGGAAATGACATTACCGAACCAAAGAAACCCAAACATATAAATAAAAAGCAGGGATCATCAGCAGTGCTTCATCCAGAGGCTCCCTGACGATATTACCTCATATGGTGACAAAACATCTGAAAATGAACCTTCCATCTCAGCTAGCTAACCTACGTCCAGATTCCCATTCTGTCCAGTGTCACTGCTGCATTAATAGTGTCTTGTGATCTTATGTCATATGAAAGTTAGTAAGTTGTCTTAAGGCACCCTGAAAAACAGTGTCATACTTCAAGGGACATTGTAGTCAACACAGCTCCTCATTTATTTTTCAAACAGGTTGAAAAGACAGCCAGGTGCCATGGACTGACAATTTCTGTAAATGGAATAGGTCTCGAGCAACTGCACTATTGCATCAGTGGTGCTAGCTCTAACATTGATGCAAGATGATCAGTACAATTCAAATCTCTCTTGAATAAGACAAATATATGAGGCAGAAGCAGGTCACTATCACAATCAGATCATTTGCCAAATGCCCCATTAAGTTTTCTCCTACCTTCCCTCATTCAAATTGATCAACATACGTCACTTTTTCTTTCCTCTTCATGTATTTATCTAGTTTTCCCTTAGTTACCTTTATATAATTCACCTCAACCATTCTCTGTGGTAGGAAGTTCACATTCTCACCAGTTTCTGAAGAAAGAAGATGTTTCTGAATTCCCTTATGTGATTTCTTGGTGACTGGTTTAGATTCCTGGTCCTTGATTTTACACTCCCTCATGAGTGTAAATATTTATCCTCAGTCTACTCCATTAATGCTTTTTGTTGAACAGAATTTTACAGTCTTCCACCGGCAAATCTGCTGGACTATTAAATTCTCCTGGGTGGTCTTCCCACCACCTACCCACTCATTCTCAGTATTTGTCTACAATTTTATTGGGAGTAATCAGTAAGGACTGATAAGGCCTAAGGTCTGTCTATCTTCACCCCAACTGAGGCCTTTGAGTAGCCAATCATTGATTTGGAGCTCAAATGGCCAATCTTGATGCTGGAAGAAGAGTTTAAGAATGAGATTTGGTGCTATCCCTAGGATTTATCCTGGCAACTCCGTTACAAGAAACGTACTACTCAGCCAGAGGGAGAAAACAGTTAAGAAAACACTAATAGCTGGAAATGAACAGGCTGGTTATACTGGAGCTCCATTTCAAAGTGTCTAAGTCTGACCAGTATGCCTCATTCAGAAGCAGTACTGTTCTTTTGTTCAGGGGAAGTTTTTATTCTGCACCACCAGTGCTCTCTCATCTTCCTGGTTTTATCAAAAGGACACCTAATGCCTCTTCCTCAGGGATCACTGGGATTCCATTTCCATCCCCATTTTAAAAACCTGACAGTACTCAGTGAAACCAATTATGAGCTCTACTCATTCTGTACCCAAAGGAAGTGCCTGAATTTAAAGATAGCAATGTACCAGTGATGCAGATGTAAGATAAGGTTGGTGCCTGAAGATGATCCTTCAATAAGTTTTCCAATCCCGGACTGAAAATCAAGTCCCAGATGGCTTTGCCCCTATTGTCTGCTTTCTACTTTGCAGGCAGCTAATTATTCAGCTACTAAAACAGAAATTGCTGGTCAAACATAGCAGGTCTGGCAGCATCTGTGGGAAGAAAGCAGAATTTTGAGCCCTGTGACTTTTCATCAGAACTGCTCTGATGCTGCCAGACCTGCTGAGTTTCTGTAGAAAGTTCAGTTTTTGTTTCAGATCTCTAGCATCCGCAGTTCTTTGTTTCATTTCAGTTATTCTGATACTGCTCTACTACGTACACTCAATCTGACTTTATTCCATTATTTGGAAGAGTGACCTACAAATGTACCAAGGCCAGTTGAGCCTGTAAAAACAACAATATGATGTGAGGTTTTAGTGGGAACAAAACTACAGCTGATTCTAAATTCCAGAACAGCACCAAGAATCTGATAAGAATTGCTATAATGTTTAGTTTGGAACTAGCTTGTTGTAGCCCAGAAATCTCCATGTAGATAACAATTATGTGAAAAAAAATGACAAGGTTACTGAGGTATAACATCTAATGGTATTGCATTATGAGCCAATTTCCTTGCATTTGCACTAAAATGGTTTAGAAGTTTAACTTTTTGGCCTCATTTAAATTCTAGCATGTAGTTTTCAAATCCTAGTGAACCTTGCTCCTTATTTATTCTTCCTTCCCAGGCTCTTCCATCAAGGCATATTAACTGTACTGTAAAATTGTAATAGCAAATCTGCATGTGAAAATACAAAATAGCACCCTTAAGCACTTAACGCACAAAAAATGATGAAAGAAAAAAAAATGTTCTTCAACTAAAACCGTGAATATTTCCTCTTCATCTCTGACTGTTCAGAATGCTACTTAAGGAATGAAAATCACGTACAATTTTCAAGCATTGAGTTGAAATCTGAACTAAGGAGGCATTTAAGCTGCAATTTTAACATTACAATGAAATGATTCCTGTTTTGTGGTGGGCTAGAACTACAGAGTTGGCTCACAGGAGCAAGCACTAATGTTCCATTTAGGTTTGACACAATGGTGATTGCTTTTTGTTGTCTTTGAGTGGTCAATTGTCACAAATGGGAGATTTAACTTGTGATGAGCCAATTACCTGGGTGACTGGCTATTCCAGCAGCATGGAGATAGTAGCCAGTTTTGACGCCTGGACCTCATTGAACAAGAAACTTCAAGTCACATCCCAATATCACTCATTTGGTTTAGGACAGTGGAATATTGAGCAGCATGGAAGTTTCCCAGCTGGTGGCAAGGAAATAGCTTTAAGGTTCTTTAAAAAGAACTTTATGTTAGAAGGCACATTAATCAAGAAATAAGGGGAGTTTCTAATAAAAAGCAATGAATATGGGGACTTTAATGCTTATGAAATGCAAATCAAATTGGCAAATATAATTCAAAAGCAAAGTTTGTGAAATTAATTTGAAACATTTTTTACAAGAATATATTTTGAAACTAAACTAGTAAGTGTCTATTTTTGATTGTAGAAATGTTTATACTGTTTAGAAAAGTAGTACACCTGAGAATTGGGAGAGTTTTAGATTTCAACTATGAATGGCCAAAAATTGACTTGGGGATAATAAAAAGCGAGTAAACTCCAATGATGAAATATAACAAAACTTATTGCAAGAGTTTTTAAGAGTAGGTTCTTCTCCTTCTCTTCCAGGTTGTCTCTACGGATCAAAGATAACTTGCTTCTGCTTCAGCTCATTAAGTTTTGAAACATATGATAATCCCAATGCATGGTCTATGGACACTGTCACAGGCAGGGCTGATGCTACTTGATGTGTTATCAGAGAGTTGTGTCCACCTTCTAATGCCTCAACTTGCCCTCTGCATATTCTAGTGAAGTCTGCTGATGTATTCACTGTCTTCCCACATCCGTTTTCTCCTTTTTGATAGGTCAAAAGGCAGGGACTCAAAGTGAAAACCAGTGATGAGTTTTTTCCCCCTCCTGAGGTATGGCAAGGGCAAAGTTGTGGAGGGTGGCACTGCCAAGGTACCCAACCTCTTCCTGCCATATCAGTAAGTACCTTCTGGGCAAAAAGGCCCATGAAAGATCTTCTTTATCCACCATCAATTAAGGTCCCTCAGTGAACAATTAAAGACCACTTAAGGACATCAACCCACACCAACCCAGTTACCTGTGTTCCTGCCAGGGTATAAAAGTATTGTGTTTGTGACAGGGAGACAAAGATGGTCTACCTGACAGGTTCAGGGGTGGGTGGAAGGTTTGACTTGCTCCAATCTGAGAGCAATTGAGAGCACAGTCAGGTCACTGGCCACTGAAAGCTACTCTTTTGCACCTGCTTCTGTTTCTAACCTCAGTGACCCCCAACATAAAATCAGCTTGTAATTGCAGCAACTCTTTACAGCTCACAGCCTGACTATCCATTGATAATCTCCAACTCTGAAAAGCTGCTGGCTTCTGATTGTTTGGCAGCTTCTAGTAAGCTTCAGTGTTAATACTCATGGTATACTGAGAAGCCCACTGGTCAGCTCTGAAGTAGTCAAATAGAATTTGATCCAGTGGACTTTCTCCCTGGTAAAGGTGGTTGAGGTGTGGTTGCCCTTGATTAAGTCTACCCTGTGTCTTGTGTCTGAACTCTAAATTAAACCTTAATTTAGGTGCCATATAGGCTACGATGGAAAAGGTTACATTGGAGAATAAGGAAGATTTAGAAACATTGCATTACTACGTTTTCATAGCAGAAGATGCACAAAATACCAGAGATAATAGGAACTAATGAAAGTGAGGAACTTCAATTAATCAATTTAGTAAAGTAAAAGTGCTAAAAAGTGCTGTGAGAAAAATTATGCAAGTGAAATCAAACAAGTTTCCTACTCCTGAAGACATCAAAATGATAGCTGTGACAATAATGGATGCAGTGATTGAGATCTTCCAAAATTTTTGAAATTCTGAAACTGTCCCAGTGGATTGAAATGTGACAAATGTAACACTGCTGATCAAGAAAGATGGGAAAGGGGGAAAAAAATCAGCTTGATGTCAGTCATGAGCAAAGTGTTGTAATTCATTATTAAGGATATAGTAACGTAGCACTTAGAAAATGAAGCAACAGACATTGGCAGAGGCAACATGGATGTATGAAAGGAAAATTACATTTGACAAATTCAGCAAAATTAATTAAGTTATTTTTAGGATTGGGTAAACTGAAAAATGAATACCACAGTTTGGCGCAACTAAATGCAACATACGACTTGTATTTTTACTCTAGGAAAGGTACTGTCACCACTAATAGATAAAGTAAAGGTAGAAATTGAAAGCATGCAGTAACAGGAAGTAATGACATCAAGTCCCAATGGAATAGTGTTCAGTTATGGTCACTGTTTCTGTACCAAATATCAGACTATCTCAAGGCATCAGGTCAAACATATGCAAGGAATCCTCCTGCTAAACTACTACCTACCACACTGTCATCACTCATGTGAAGATGCAGTTTTCCTCATATTGAATATCTCTTGGAGGAGACACTGAGGGTGTCAACGGCATGCTATGCACTCAGGGAGAAGTACTTCAATGTTCATCACCAAGACTGGCTGAGCAACAATACAATTGACTGAGCTGGCCATGTCCTAAAGAACATAGCTGCGAGACAGACTTTGAAGCCAATGGTGAAGAAATGAACAAGATGAAGAATACGCAAAGGATTTCAGCTTCACCAATCTACCTCCTGAAGATGCACCTGTCCATGGTAACATCGGTAAGAATGATGACCGCACAACTATTGTGGACTTGAACTTTTGTTTCACATTCAGGTTAAGCTCGATAACTACCATCACACTGAATAACTTGCAAGGTTTGTGAAGGTTTGTAGCTCAGGTTGAGGTTTAGGGTGTAGGTTTGCTCGCTGAGCTGTAGGTTTGATATCCAGACATTTCATTACTTGGGTAGGTAACATCATCAGTGGTGACCTCCAAGTGAAGCGAAGCTGTTGTCTTCTGCTTTCTATTTATATGTTTGTCCTAGGGTTTGTGGTGCTGTCATTTCCTGATATCAACCCCTCAGAAAATGAACAGGAGATGACATCACCACAAACCCCAGGAACCCCATCCAGGACTGAATAAATAGATTTTGAACAGATCCAGCAAATCAAAACTGAGCATCAATGACATGATATGGGCCATCAGCAGCAGAATTGTATTCCACCACCATCTCTAACCTCAGGGCCTAGCATATCCCCAGCTCTTCCATTATTAGTAGGATAAGAGTCAACCCAGGTTCAATGAAACATACAGGAAGGCATATCAGGACCAGTACCAGCCATATTTGCTGTTAAGATGCCAGCTGATTTTACTACTGGACAAATCAGATACCAAGCTAAAATCTGGCTTGATGTGTCATGGCTTGATTTTTTTTTAGTGAGGTGTTCTTTCAGTGAAACAAAAACACAAAGTGCTGCAGATTTAGTTTTAACAATAAGACTCTTATTAGATAAAAGAAAATAAGATTGAATAAACAATATAATTTTAAAGATTTCAAAACACATGAGTATATAATATTCCATCTAATGGCTACCTTTTACAGTACTCGGAGAGAGTTCCCTTCAAATCACATCAATAGATTTTAACTTAACTGTTGCTTTCAAATTTCACTCTTGAAAATGTGATAGCCTCTTCTTTGAGTGTTCACACACAGAGTTTAGACTTCCCCAGTCTTAATAATCCCCTCAGAGTTCAAACACTTCTGGTCGGTAGCTTTTAAAGTAAAACCTCTACACTGAGCTAAATTATTGTGTAACATTACTAATTCTGTTCATTAGAAATAACTGTTTTACACATCCAGTTTCCAACAGGTTCTCTGCATACTGAAATCAAAACACTTTTCAAGCTATGGTTGCTTCCTCTGAGCAAAAGTAAAATAAATTCCTAATCCTTCCAATTGAAAGCAAATGTTTTATTTTGTTCGCATAGATCACTCTGCCATTGTAAACAAATTTCCATTACCACCCCAGGAAAACTCTGTCTTATAATTATTTTTGAAATAATCACAACTCTTTTAAATACTGATGGAGTAATTATTAAATTCCCTCACAGAGACCAAAGCCCACATGCCAATAGTTCAAATTCTAAACTCAAATAAATTATATTAAAAGATATATAAAATTCACATCTTACATAACACCTACAAAGGAGTCAGTCTGGTGAAGCTATAATAAAAAACTATTAGAATGCCAAGAACTACAAGTTGCGTTAGATAGATAAAGCAAAGTGAATCCAAAATCAACAGGTCAAATTTATGTTTTTAAGTCCTGCTTCATCCAGTTGTGAATGGTAATAGACAATTAAACAACTCCCTGAAGAAGGGGCTCCACAAATATTCCATTATCAATAATGAGGGAACAGAGCACATCAGTGCATAAGACAAGGCTGAATTATTTGTATCTTTCTTCAGCCAGCAGAGCTGAATGGATAATTCATTTCTGCCTCTTCCTGAGATCTTCTCATTCACAGATACCAGCCAATTTGAATCACTGCTTATGATATCAAGAAACAGCTGAAGGCAATAGATACTACAAAAACTATTGATCCTGGCAGCTTGCTGGCAATAGTAATGAAGGCTTGTGTTACAGAACTGGCCAGGCCGCTAGCAAAGCACTTCCTGTACAACTATAACACTGGACCTACTTGGTAAGTAGAAAATTGAGCAGGTATGTCTTGTGCATAAAAAAGCAGGACAAATCCAGCACAGTGAATTTAGTGTCCTATTAGTCCACCTGCAACTAGCTCAATGAAAGGTGTCACTGGCAGTATTTTAAAGTGGCACTTACTCAATAAAAATCTGCTCACGAATGCTCAGTCAGGTTCTGCCATACCCAACTAGCCCCCTGACCCCATTGGTTTAAGAATGATCAAAAGAGCTGAACTAAAAGTAGGGGTGAAGGGTGACTTCTTTCAACATCAAGGCAACATTTGATTGAATGTGGCATCCTATTCTTCTGAGCCCCACAAAAATTAATTCAGACTTAGTTTTTCAAGCTGGTCCTACCATAACATCAGAAAAACTGTTTGGAGTAGGTACAGTATCAGTTTTGTTCTAAAATGACTACTGGGTTTGTTACACATTATAGAACACTGAAATGCAACTTAATAGAAACTTACTGCCCGAAACAGTCATGTGTTTCAACCAGCTGGTGGTAAAACAATTTTAAATATGGCCGTGCTGAGATTGGACTCATGAATATGGAGATAAGTCGACCAATCCAATTTGGAGCTGTTACTATCACATTAAAGCTGATTTTAAAAAGAGTTGATTGCCTTTTCTACAACTTGAGCAATTTCATTTAAATTCTGTCAGTTTACCACCTGTATGGTTCAGATGTAAATCATCCCATAGACAGAGAATAACCCCAGTGAAGTATTAAGCATTTTTTTCGTACCTGTACATTCAAAAGCTTAATACTTAACAGCTGGAAGCAAAGTTTTGACCCTGTGTAGAAGCATAAAGGAGAAATTGAATTGCAGCCAAGCAACAACAGTATGGTATACATAAAATACTGCCAACCTGAATCTTATACTATAGCTATTTGCCTCAGACTACAACTAAAGTATAGATGCATCATAAGGTTATTGAGTCATTTAATCTCTGAAGAAGAATAGAATAGCATACTGATATTCTTTTATTCAATGTAATACATGAAGTAATACTCTTTCAAATGAATTATCCATGGTAAAATCTTCACCATTGGGATAAATAATTGATGCGTCGATACAACTGACTGGATGGGTATTCCCATTATGACAAATAAAATATGCTAACAATGAACTAACTCTTGCCAACTATAAGCATTAGTTGAATAAAATTTAAATTAATACTGGACTATTGCTATATAGTTAATGAGGTGAAGAAAGATTGATCGCTGAGACCTGGTTCTTCTCTTCAAACATATGGGGCAGAGTTTTAATGGTCCCTGGAAGGTGGAAATTGAGTTGGGTCTGTCAGTAATACAGCAAGGTGACATACTGGGACAACTCCCCAACACAGTCCTATCGCTACGAAGATTTTAGAAGAGTGGACTGCCAGACATGTCGGATGCTTGCTGCAAGGTTGCAGACAGCTGATCTGGATGCCAACGGACCCCTTAATGAGTCATTTTACAGTTAACAGAATAGCACCATCTACATCCCATTGTGTGGAGAGACTGTGAGCTGAAGGAGGCAGCTTCCTTAGTAATGTCGCCGAACCAATGGAGTCAGATGTTCCATTATCCAAAGATGAGTCCACAAGCAAGGGAGAAGCCTTGAGGTTTCCAAGCTAACCTCTGCTATTAATTTCTCATGGAGGCTGCTGGAGATTGAGAACAGCAAGTTCTCTGGCTGGGCTGGCAACACCAAAATTCTATTTGTTGAGTTATAGAGTGATTGAGTCATACAGCACAGAAGCAGACCCTTTGCTTCAACCTGTCCATGCCCATGTTTGTCATTTCCCAAACTAAATTAAGCCCATTTGCATGTGTTTGGCTCATATCCCTCTAAATCTTTCCTCTTCACATCCCTGTTCAAATGGCTTTTAAATAATGTAACAATACCTGGATCTATCACTTCCTCTGACAGTTCATTCCAAATATGCACCGCTATCTGTGTGAAGAAGTTGCCCCTTAGATCCCATCTAAATCATTCCTCTCTCACCTTAAAACTATGCCCTCCAGTTTTGAATTGCCCTAGCCTGAGGAAAAGACCTTTGTTACTCACCTTACCTATGCACCTCATGATTTTATAAACCTCTGCAAAGGTTACCCTTAACCTTCTATGTTTAAGGGAAAAAAACTCCCAGGTATCCAATCTCTCCTTATAAATCAAACCTTCTAATCCCAGTAACATCCTTGTAAATCTTGCTGGCATCCTTTCCAATTTAATAATATCCTTCCTAGATGATAGATGCATCGGCAACTAATTAGGAGCTTGCCTGCTGTAAAATGGACAAGCAGGTTTTCACTGCCATCAGTTGGGAGTTCGAGATCTGCTTTTCATCTCAATATCAGGATTCTGAAACTTGGGGTAAAAGTCAGCCCTTACAGAGAGTGAGTTGATTTTATAATATATGATTCTAGTCTTTGTAATCTATGTCATGCTCATATGTAGCAGAAGTCTTTCTTTTGATAACCTAAGTTGTTCAAATATCACATTAATTTCAGATAACTAATAAACTTAAGCTATCTATATATTTCTGACTATCAGATATTTTGGCATAACTATGTTAACATATGTTGGTGCATATAATACCTGAGCCTTTTTCCTCATCTTAGTATTTCATACAATATTGCAGTTATCATTGGCATTTGATCCGTCCAGTTCAAGGTTAAAAAGCAAAATAAACAAATATCACCACACTGAGTCTGCTGACCTTAGCATCAAACTAATCAGTAAAACTTCCGGAGTGAAAAATGGTATTTCACCCTTTTTAATCAATCAAACTGACCTCAAGATATTTTTCTTTACTACAGAAGTTAACTGAATTAATTTTTAAAACATTAATCTATTTATATATCACCAGAGGAGGAAGCTCACAATATGGACTCAAAATTATTTGGTGCCATCTGTAACTCAGCTTCACTTGTAGGGCAATATTGAGGCCAGTATGATAAATTGTTAATGTGTGTTCAGTGATCATAGCAACCGTTTTTTTCCTTAAAGTCTAAAAATACCTATAACTTAGGACCCCACAGATAACTGCTTCAATACTCTGATATATTTTGAAATCAACTCACATGCTGTCTTGGAAAGTGGCATTGAACATAAAGAGCAATTCAGGCAGTTTGAGACTTCTAGCGATAAAAGTGCACAGTGTTTCAGAGGTGTCAGTGAATAATGGGCACAGATCAGTCAGTTGTTGACTGCAGAGGAAAGTTATCTTTTTCAGGATGCTGAAATGAACTAAATATCCAAAAGAATTTGTGCATTTATTGGCTATGAAAGGATGTGAATATTTCCCAGTCAAACTATTAAAATACATCTGCTTGACAAATGTATTTTCTTGAAATGTGCACTGGTAGTCTCATTTTTGTGTTTGCTAAATTGAAGATGTGGTTGCTAAGAGTGAAGCACTTTGCAGCAATCAGTGTCTCTATCATGTATGGTTAGGTCAGCTCCAGCATAAGTCAATTACGGAATAAATCTCCATTTGCTCTACATTAGCAATGTGCCTTAAAAATGACCATTCTCTACACCAGCCATTCTTATAGCTTATTTGAATAAAACCATTAATTTGGTGATGCTTTAAAGCAATTTTTAAACATTCTTATTCAATAGCTTCACTGCTCCAAAGATTGGTCTGAGAATAACCACTTTCTAAGGACCATGACAACCTAAAAACGGCAGTGTTTTTTCAAAATCACCCATTTATCTAATCTGGATTTGCATTCAGTTAAAAGGACCTAGTATGACAAAATGTTATTTTAAAAATCTTCAAGGCTATTTCCATATTTTTATCAATTATGTATATTTAAAATTTGGGAATAAAATTGAAGTAACATATAAACAAACCTGAAAACATAAAGTAAACAAGAAAATAAATCATGTTTTAAATATGCATACTAACAAATTTTGCATAAACATCATGTTCAGTACAGAGGTGATGTATTATTATACACTGAGTCAATATTTTTAAACACTGGACACACACAACCCATTAAAAAGGCAAATAAAAACAGAAGTTGCTGGAAAACCTCAGCGGGTCTGGCAGCATCTGTGGAAAGAAAATATGGGCGCAGTGATTTAAAGTTCTGAGGAAGGGTCACTGCACCCGAAATGTTAAGAACAAAAGAAGAACAAAGAAAAATTACAGCACAGAACAGACCCTTCAACAGACCAAGCCTGCACTGATCATGTTTTCTTTCCACAGATGCTGCCACACCTACTGAGTTTTCCAGCAGTTTCTTTTTTTATTTCTGATTTCCAACATCCACAGTTTTTTTTTCCATTAAAATAGCTGCTGCAAAACATTTAACTTTGGCCATTTGAGCTACAGACAGGACCCATTTTCAATCAAATGTCTAATTAAATATGGGCATTGATAACCATTGGGAAATTCACACATACACTTGTTTAAGAATGGAAAAACGTGAAAGGAATATTGAATTTTTGGACTATGACAGATGGAAGTGACTGGTCCATATCAACCTCTAATTGTATTAAGATGATTCTCTCCATCCAAACTAGACTGGATGAGCCATAAAGATGTCATACCATAACTCAATTTGTGATATCAACATGGACGCTATGGGCTAAATCTTATGGAGCTATGGCAAGCAATCTCTTTCAGATTGTTTGCCATAGCTCTCTAAGATTTATCCCATAGCCCATAACTCTGAAAAGGTAATGCGTTGCTTTGGACGTCGACAAAAGTCTTGCTCAAATTACTACACAAGCTTATGTGATAATTTGAGCAAAACTTTTCTCGACATCCAGAGCAACTGATTACCTCTTCAGAGTTATGTACATTGAAACAAAATTCTCGCTAAGACATAGCCTGTTATCTATTAATGGGAATCATTGCTTGTTGTCAGCTTCATTAACTGCAAATTACCTCAGTGATATGCAGCTTTTTGTCTTGTAACCCACCGCAAGAAAATTAGATGTTGACATGACTAAATTAATCACTGGATATGTAGGTCCACCATCGAATAATTTATTGTTTTACACTAGTGGGGAGAAGGCCTCTGGTAATTCAGGGCCTTCTTTATTGACCAAAGGGAAATGTACACTTTTCATACATTTGCTTTTAGCTCACCTTGACTGTTATGAACAAATCATATTTTTAATTGATGGCTTTTGCATCCAAGCCAGTTAAACATGTAACAGTGTGATCAGTCCATGGACAGCTTCAGGTTATCCCAGGTTATCAATCTTAAGATGTTCATCAAACCCCGTAATCACTTGGGCCTTCACAATGCATCTACTTCAACCACATCTGAGACTTAGCACCTGTCTGTTATGCAGTACTCCCCTTCTGATATGACGGGGACTTTTACTATCTGCCTTAGACTGTATTTGATGTTGGTGTGACACCATTTAGAGTATCATTTAATGTCTTTGAGACGTTACTTTTTAATGTCTGGATGAGCTTCAATTTGATGCCTTGATGAAAGCTTTGTTGACAATTAGTGATCTTAGTTTTGATTTCTTTTGATGTTTTTCCAGTTCCTCGATATCTTGGAGCATGTTATTTGCTCCAAATGGATTCAGGCCAAATGAGATCTCTGTCATTTTTAAGAACATTGGAAGCAAAAACAATTTGAAAATTTTCTTCTAGGGACGTACACTTGTCGAGTTGTATTCAGGCAGAAATGTAGAGGAAAAATAATTCTTTGTATATTATAACATTTTAAATTTATAGTTTATAGCATTAATCATTGTAAGGAAGCTAAGTGGCACAGCCCCAATTGGGAACTGTGCAGGAAAGTAATAGCATGTACTGAGTGTCACGATAGTTTGAATTAAGGACAAATCTAATTTAGGCAAGTGGGTGGGTCTCCAATATGAATTGGGTTTGAGCAGCTGCAATATGTTCCTCAAGGGTATCACCTCTCACACAAAGATACCCCAATAAATGCTATTAACAATTTCAGATAGATCTCAGACATAAGCTGATTGGTACTCACAATGAAAAATATATCATTGTGATTAAACAAGAGATGTTATTTGAGTTTGCGACTGAAGCATGTTGTTGGCAGAGAGTAGACAGTGTTTTCTCTGGGCTGAATCTCACAGGATATTGGCGAAGCATCATTTTTGTTGAGTTTCAAGATTTTCTCTCGATGAGGCTAAACAAGTTCTCTCAGGCAATCATCCCAAACTCCTCTCTTTAACCATGGACTGTGCCCCTCTGGCACCTTGCCAATGCTATTCTCCCATTCACCATATGCAGAAGTATTCCTAATACTCAGACCTTCTGAGTTTCTTGCTGCCAGTTCCATAGTTAACAGGCTATTGTGCACATGCAGCCAAATGGTGGCAGTCTGGAGCTGCCATGCACGGTCCCTGTGGATTGTCCCAGACATACTATTTAAGGGTAAATTGACCTGTTTGAAAATGGGACCTGAAGATTCTAGTGGATGTAGTGGAGCAGAGGAGGGTTGAACTCATCCTCACAGAGTTGCAGAGGACATAAAATCAGGTACTGTCAACTTGGCCCAAAGGTGCCACCTGGATCCATGAAATCTCCATGCTCTGGAGAAAAATTCAGTAATGTCAGGAGGTGAATGACCTACTCTACTCCACCAGGTACCATCATCTTCTCTTTACCACCTGATACTCAATCTATCTCATCTACTGCACATATCTCCCACCATGTTCTACCACTCCTGCCACTGCATGCAACATTTCTCTCTCTTTCACACAGTCAACCACGCCCTATCCTACTCACCCTCCCCCACCCTCAGCAAATCATGTCTTCATCATGTCTACCAGCAGCACTAACAGTTGTGCCACCCAGTTTCATCTCACTTAATATCTGCCTTTATCTCATCCCAGGAGAAAATGGATCATATTAGAGAAGAGAGAGCCAAGATTGAGAGTGGGATGTTGAATATTTGGCTCCTCACCCCCTATGAGAATAAGATATTGGCACTTGCCAGTGATGACCAGGATTGGTCCTGCAGAGGTGGCAAGACATCCACATCTTGGCAAACAAATAAAAAGCATTGTCTGTTGTTGCACTGTTTTTTCATTACCCTTATTGTGATTATATTGCTAATGTGCCAGAACTTCCACCTTTTGTTGTCAACACATTGTATCTTTTGTCTCCTGTAAGCAAGAGTGGCACTAGCTCAGTCTCTGCAGCTAATAGAGTGGTCTCAGAATGCATACCCTCCTTGATGGCTCAGAAGATACATCTCCAAGTCTACCTCCTGCACCCTAGCCAAAACATTAACACCTTGGATGGGAACGTTATCTAGCTTAGAGTGAGAACCAATGGCAGTGAGCACATGGCTGCCACGTTTCTATTGTGGGTCAAGGAAGCACTCAGGACTGCCAATCACCTGGTATCTGCTCAATTCCAGGCAAGAGGGGCCTCACAGTGTTGGCCATTTGTGACTTTTTTGAAATGCACAAGCTGACACTTGTGCAGTAGGCAGGTTTGTTAGGGGACAGGAAATGGACACAAAGTTTAATGGACAGCAGGAAGAACTTTGAGACTTACTTAAAGCATTGGGACCTCTGTCCAGATGGTGAGAACTACCGCCCTTATACTCTGAGACATGACTATTTGCTTGAAGCACATGCAATATGCTTGTTGTGTCTGTGCCTGGGACATGGTGTGGTTATGAGCTTGATGTAGCATGGTAATGTATTGCAATATTTCCAAGCTCTTGATGAATGTCTGCTGATAACCACAATGTATTGTTTGGCTTTGAATTTCTACTAAAAGGCAAGTCAGGATCGAAATGCTGTGAGACTTTAAGGTCTGGTTGAGGGGCAAAGCATAAACAGGCAAGACAAGACAGAGATACTGTGACCACTGAAGTAGATACAAAGTAAGGGAGCACTAACAGAGCCAGTGAGGAGCCGTGAGATACATCCTGGTTGAGTCCATGAGAGTGATATCCATCTCTGGGCACAGTGTCCTTGCAGCAGTGTTGCAATAGAAATGTGCTTCAAAATGCAGCATTGAAATGCAGAACCAAAGTCTAAGTGAATCAGAATTGTGCCAAGATGATAGAACAAAGCCTGTTCATGCCATTTGGCAATGTCCATGGCTGGGGTACATGCAGTTTGTGTCCCTGTCCAAGATGTACGTCCATAGGATCAGGCAGTGAGCTGGATTGCCACTATCATCCATGATGGATATTGTTGCTATTTCGTTTCCATCTTGCAGGTGAAAGGATGGAAAATGATCTAATAATGCAGATTGGGTAATTATGAGATATTAACGCAGCTGATGTGAGATGTGAGTATCTTGTCTTGCTGTTCAACACAGCTGAAAAATGAGACATTTTGCTCTTGATGTTGAGAAAGCTCCTTGGCAAGTCCCAACCTTGTTGCCTTGGCACACTTCATTCAGGGACTGGGATGATTCTGCCTATATTTCCGGTTGAACTATACCTGGCCTATGTATTATTAATCAGTGCTTGCCATGGAAAGTATATCATTTTATGGACAAACACTCTTCAAATTGTTGAGCTTAAGAACTGTTCTACAAAATGAGGAATGTTTTACAATTGCGTATATTTTCCATACATTTTCAATCAATTGAAACAATTTATTGTTGAAGCTATTCTGATTCCAATACTTATTATTACTATTAGATACTGGAGCTAATGTTACAAACTGCTTCTCCAATGCATATTTGGTAAGAAAATATTTATACAAATAATGAAATGAAAGTATGTGAATACCATTCTTTTGACAAGTTACTAACATTATCTTCACTGTGAATGGTTATGGAAATTTAGAAATCAATGCCTGTTGTTTTTGGATCATTTACTGTGGGAAATACTTTGTTACTTATAACATATTCATACTTATCACCTTTGTACATATATCACAATTTCAGATTGCATCATTAATTATCTGCATCATTAAAGGGCAATTCTTGCAGGAAACTAGTCAATTAGGTAGGCGTCACTTCACCTAAAATAGCAAATGGTTAACTGTATTAGGAATCACTAAACTGGAATAAAGTTGCAATTTTTTTTAAATGACAGTAATTTATATCACAATTGGGTAGCATTTATAATCTCATTTAAACTGTTGATTGTTCAAGCATTAAAAGCATTTCTTACTGCCAATTCTTTTGAATGGTGCGTGCAGGGGAATTTATCTGCACTGCAATTGTGTTGTTGAGCTAATTTGTAAACAATCTTAAGAAATGATTACAAGCAAACTTCTTGCTTGCACTTAACTCTAGAAAACACAATTCTTTGCCCAATTTCCACAAGTCTGCAATACTAATTGATTTAAATCAGTTCCACACTGGAAGGTAGACAATACTTTCAATTCCTTGCAAAACACAGTAAATAATGTAAAGTTACGATATTTTACTTTGCTTTTATTGAAGTGGCAGTGAATAAAATACTTTTTTAAACTGCATATAAGAATTCAAGCTTCCCAGGTCAAGTACAGTGCAGTTGAAGAGTAAGGTTTCCTTTAAGGTGCTCATGGAAAGATGTGGAGGTGCCCGGTGTTGGACTGGGTTGGACAAGATCAGAAGTCACATGACACCAGGTTGTAGTCCAATAGGTTTATTTGAAATCCCAAGTTTTCAAAATGCTGCTCCTTCGTCAGGTGAAATCACTTTACCTGATGAAGGAACAGTGCTCCAAAAGCTTGTGATTTCAAATAAACTTGTTGGATTTTAACCTGATGTCATGTGACTTCTGACCTGATCATGGAAGGCCTCCCTATTATCAAATTCAGTGGAGAATTTCCTCTTATATCAATATAAGTATATTTTTGACACAAAACTTCTATATGGCTAATGCCAATCAGTGATAATTTTAAAAAGTTTCATTGTTAGGCATATCCCTAATAGAAACTGCATTCCAAACGCCAATAATTTGTAACAAGCGAATAATAGATTTTTATCCTGTAACTATCTAGTGCGTTTGAATCCAAATCCCAGAGGTAAAAAGTCATCATTCAATTGATTGTGTCTCACAATCCTATACATCTTAAACTACTGTACTGCACATAAAGAAAATAATAGAATTATCAATTGCTTGTATCTATTTCTCATTTTAACTCTATTTAATTTTGCTGCCGGGATTATTGATCTGTCAGTGCTGCTGAAAGTCTAACCAATATGCTTGAAGTTCATTATATACTTCCGCATATTGGTAAGTTTATCATGACAAAAAGTCTTCAGCAAGTCTCTTCAGGGAATGTTAGCATAGTCATACACATTAGGGGACTATTGATTTAATGTTAAAGAAAAGTTGGAACTAAATATTTAGTTTTAAAGGATAAATGTTGTAAAGAATTACCATTTTGAATAGTTCTTTGTTTTATTGGCTTTAAAGATTGGGTGGTATTCGAAAATATACATCATGATCTAAATCTTGGGCTCCCAAACTAACTAACTGTGGATATTGTTTGCAGATCTGCTACATCTGTGGGATTAGCATCTTTATCATTCTGTTACAGACTTGGATAACCACTCAAATTATGTGCGTTGCATGCCCCTACTACTCTCTGAATAAAGAAACTACCTCTGACACCTGTTCGATATCTATCATCCCCCAATGTAAACTATGCTAGCCATCACCATCTGAGGAAACAGGCTCTCACTGTCCACCCTGTCTAACCCTCTGATTATCTTATATGTCTCAAATAAGTCACCTCTCAAACTTCTTCTCTCCAATGAAAACAGACTCAAGTCCTTCAGCCTTTCCTCGTAAGACCTTCCCTCCATACCAGGCAATATCCTAGTAAATCTTCTCTGAACCCTTTCCAAAGCTTCCACATCCTTCCAATAATGCAGGGACCAGAACTGTACACAATACCCTAAGTGCGGCCTCACCAGGCTTTTGTACGGCTGGAGTATGATCGTATGGTTCCAAAACTCAATCAAAACTAATAAAAACGAACACACCGTATGCCTTCTTAATAACCGATCAACCTGGATGGCAACTTTGAGGATCTATGCACATGGACACTGAGATCTCTCTGCTCATCTACACCATCAAGAATCTTACCAATAGCCCAGTATTCTTTATTCTTGTTGCTCGTTCCAAAGTGAATCACCTCACACTTTTCTGCATTAAACTCTATTTGCCACCTCTCAGCCCAGCTCTGCAGCCTATCTATGTCCCTCTGTAACCTAAAACACCCTTCTGCACTATCCACAACTCTACCGACCTTTGTGTCATCTGCAGATTTATTAACCCATCCTTCTACACCCTCATCCTGATCATTTATAAAAATGACAAAGAGCAGTGACCTCAAAATAGATCCTTATGGTACACCAATTACCTTGAATTCAGTCAGTGGTCAGGGGCAGGAGGGTGTGGTTATGAGCAAGAAGGATCCAAGGTAGTGCTGAAGGAGTCTCAGGCCAAATGTTTTTGTAATTGGGGAATAGTACAATCAGGAGAATAGACACTGTTCTCTGTGGACAGAATCAAGAGACAGTGTTGCCTGCCTCATGGCTAGGTACAGAATATCTCGTCTGGGCTGCAGAGGAACCTGGAATGGAGGGGAAAGATCAGTTGTTGTGGTCCACATAAGTACCGACAATATAGGTAGAAACATACAAGAGGTTCTGCTGAGGAAATAGGTGCAGCAAGGCCTAAATTACAAAGCAGAACTAAAAAGGTAATAATCTCTGTATTTTGACCTGAGGACCAAGCTAATTAGCACAGGGTCAGCAAGATTAAAGAATGAACACGTGACTTAAAGATTGGTATAGGAGAAACAGGTTTGAATTCATGGGACATCAGCACCAGTACTGTGAAAGAAGGGAGCTGTTCCAATTGGACGGGTTCCATCTGAATCATGGTGGGACCCAGAATCTTGGCAAATCACATAACCAGGACTATGGATAGAGTTTTAAACTAAATAGTAGGGGGAGTGGTTTCAGTTGCATGGAAAATTATGGAAAAAAGTTAAAGATGGGGGAGGGGACAGCAGAGGTTATTAAAATTTCCAGGCCAAGTAATATAATAAAGAGTATGGAAAGGCTCAGAAATCTAATTTCAGGGATAGCAGACAAAGGGACAACTATGAGAATGGGGACAGCCAGTGCAGATCTGAGGGTGTGATACTTTAATGCACTCAGCATACAAAATAGGTAAATAAGCATGTAGCACAGATTGAAACTGGCAGGTATAATGTTGTGGGTATCACAGAGATGTGGCTGCAAGGGGATCAAGGCAGAGAACTAAATATCCAAGGATAGATGAAAGGACATGCAGATGGCCAGAGGGATTCAGGCTACCTTGTTCATAAGAAATGAAGTTAAATTGATAGCAAGGAGTGAGACAGAATTGGAAGGTATAGAATTTGTGTGGGTTGAGGATCTGTACAGGATAAAAGACCCTGATGGCAGTTTTTTATGGGCCTCCTAACAGTAGTCAGGATATGGGGAAGAAAATAAATCATGAGATAGAAAAGGCATGTAAGAAAGGCACTATTACAATAATCATGGGGGATTTCAACATGCAAATGGACTGGGAAAATCAGGTTGATAGTAGATTTCAAGAAAATGAATTCATGGAATATCTACAAGATGCTTTTTTTGGAATAACTTGCAATAGCGGCATGGTGGCTCAGTGATTAGCACTGATGCCTCACAGCATCAGGGTCCCAGGTTCGATTCCAGCCTTGGGTGACTGTCTATGTGGAGTTTGCACATTCTCCCTGTGTCTGCGTGGGTTTCCTCCGGGTGCTTCCGGTTTCCTCCCACAGTCCGAAGATGTGCAGGTCTGGTGAATTGGCCATGCTAAATTGTCCATAGTGTTAGGTGCATTAGTCAGAGGGAAATGAGTCTAGTGGTTTACTCTTCGGAGGGTCGGCGTGGACTGGTTGCACACTGTAGGGAATCTAATGGAATCTAAAAGAACAATTCTGGCTTTGGTGATGTGTTCTGAGGCAAATTTGATCAGGGAGTTAAGGTAAAGGAAACTCTTAGGGGCGATGACCATAATTTGCTAAAAGTTTGCAGTTTGAGAGGGAAGAAGCTGGAATGAGATGTAATGGTATTATAATTGAGTATAGGTAACTACAATGAGATGGGCATGAGCTGGCTAGAGTTGATTGAAAGGGAAGCCTAGCAGGGCACACAGTGGAACAGCAATTGCAGGAAGGTCTGGGGGTAATTCAGAAGGCACAGCAGAAATTCATTCTAAGGAAGAAAAAGCACACTAAGGGGAGGATGAGGCAACTATAGCTGACAAGGGAAGTTCAGGACAGCATAAAAGCAAAAGAAAATATGTACAATGTAGTGAAGGTTATGGGATACAGAGGTTTGGAAAGTCCTTAAAAACCAGCAGAGGCTAACTTTCAGAAACTGTAAGGGAGGACAAGATGAAATATGAGAGAATGCTAACAGCTAATATAAAATATAAAAGATTGCAAGTTTATTTGAGATATTGAAAGGTAAGAGTGGATATTGGTCCACTGGAAAATTAGGCTGGAGAAGTAGCAATGGGAAACAAAGAAATGATGGAGGAATTGCATCAGTTTTCACAGTGGAAGGCAGGAGCAGCATTCCAGAATTTCAAGAGAGTCAGGGGCAGAGGTGAGTGTAGTGGCCAGCACCAAGGATGGAGGTGCTTGGGAACTTGAAAGGTCTGAAGGTGACCCTTATGGGCTACACCCCAGAGGTCTGAAGGAGTCAGCTGATGAGATTGTGGAGGCAATGGTGGTGATCCTTTGGGAATCACTGAAGTGAGGCAGGGTCCCGGAAGACTGGAAAATGACTGATGTAACACCCTTGTTCAAGAAGGGAGGGAGGAAACTGTAGGCCAGTCAGCCTAGCCTGTTTGTAAAATTTTAGAGTCCATCATTAAGGATGAGATTGCGGAGTCCTTGGAAGAGCATGGTATAATAGGGCAGTGTTCAACATGGTTTCATCAAGGACAGATCATGCATGAAAAATCTGTTCAAATTCTTTGAAGTGGTAATGAGCAAGTTAGTCAAAGGAGAGCCAGTGGGTGTGATCTATTTGGATTTCCAGAAGGTCTTTGTCAAAGTGCCACACAGGAGGCTGCTAAATAAGATAAGAGCCCATGCTGTTTGGGGCAAAGTGCTGACATGGATAGAGGATTGGCTGACTGACAGAAGGCAGAGAGTGGGGATAAAGGGATCTTTTTCAGGATGGTAACTGGTGACTAGTGGAGTTTTGCAGAGGTCAATGTTAGGCAGGGTAAGGGAGTAAGCAAAGAAGTGACAGATGAAATACAATATGGGAATGTATGATATTATGCATTTTGGCAGGAAGAATAGAGACATAGACTATTTTGCTCTATGGGGAAAGGCTTCAGAAATCCAAAGCACAAAGGAAATTGGGAGTGCTAGTTCAGGATTGTCTTAAGGCATTCATTTCAAGAGGGCTAGAATACAAGAGCAGAGATGTACTGCTGAGACTGTGTAAGCCTCTGCTCAGTCCACATTTGGAATATTGAGAGCATTTTTAAGTCTCCTATCTAAGGAAGGATGTGATGTCATTGGAGAGGGTTCAGAGGAAGTTTACACGAATGATTGATGGAGTTTAGAAGGATGGAGAGAGATCTCATTGAAAGTCGCAGAATACTGAGAGGCCTGAGTAGAATGGATGTGGAGAAGATTTTTTCCACTTGTCAATGAGACTAGGACCCTGAGGGCACAGCTTCAGAGTGAAGGAACGACCATTTAGAACTGTGATGCGGAGGAATTTCTTCAGCCAGAGGGTGGCGAATCTCTGAAACTCATTGCTGCAGAAAGCTGTGGAGGCCAAGTCATTGAGTGTATTGAAGAGATGGTTAGGTTCTTGATTGGTGAAGAGATCAAGGATTATAAGGAGGAGGTATGAGAGTGTAGTTGAAAAACATATCAGCCATGTTAAAATGGTGGAGCAGTACCAATAGGCTGAATAGCTTCATTCACTCCTATCTCTTGTGGTCTTACAGTTTTAAGCAATGTGGTAATTAACTGAACAAACTCCACAAATTTTTCATGGGTATGCATTTTTGAGGTTGTTTTCCCAGAAATTTTTGATTAGTTCATTGGTGTATTAGAAGTGGAAATAAATAACACCAGGAGCAGCAAACCACAGAGAAATGGAGCAAATATTACAGAACACCATGATTTCTAATTTAAAAGATTGCAGGTTAACATTGTTACCCATCTGAACAGTCGCTTACAGCATGTAATTGGACTCAAATATATATGTGAAATTTTCCTTTTCCATTCCCCCTCCGCAACTTTCATTTCTACCCTTTAGACAATAGACAATAGACAATAGATGCAGGAGTAGGCCATTCAGCCCTTCGAGCCTGCACTGCCATTCAATATGATCATGGCTGATCATTCCCAATCAGTATCCTGTTCCAGCCTTATCTCCAAAACCCTTGACTCCACTATCTTTAAGACTCTATCCAATTCTTTCTTAAATGAATCCACAGACTGGGCCTCCACTGCCCTCTGGGGCAGAGCATTCCACACAGCCACCACTCTCTGGGTGAAGTAGGTACTCCTCATCTCTGTCCTAAATGGTCTACCCCGTATTTTTAAGTTGTGTCCTCTGGTTCGGCACTCCCCCATCAGCGGAAACATGTTTCCTCCTGCCAGAGTGTCCAATCCTTTCATAATCCTATACGTTTCAATCAGATCCCCTCTCAGTCTTCTAAACTCAAGTTTCTACTATATAAGTAATGATAGGAACAGTTCAACAATATTCCAAATTTTAATACAACACCAGGAGATCTTCTTGGAGTTTTCTATTGAAATCTGCAGAACTTTGCTGACAAGGATGTTTGCTCAGAAAATGTATCCTGACAGTGACTGGAGAAATGGCCTTCCCTGAAGAAGAGAAAGATGAAGAACAGATTATTAAAATTACCCACCATTGAAAGCTCCCTACTCATTAATAGTTTAGCACTTAGAACCATCAGGAAGATTTCTTACAGTGAATATAGAGTATAGTATTTGGCTCAGCATGGTTGAGGCAAGATTGTGGGGTGAAATTATACTACCTCATTTTATAACTTAAAAGTACCTATTATATCAAGTCTCCTCCTATTGAAATTTCACAAAAGTAAGTTTTTTTTTAAAAACTGATGCAAAAATGTCAGTGTAGATGTACTGGGCCATAGAGCTGCTCTCTAGTTAGAAAAAGGTGACTAGTAGTGATTTAACCTAAGGATCACCACTTTTCAAATAAGGGCGAGGTTGAGAAGGAGAGTCCTTCATGGAAGCCTCAGATGCTGCAGAAACTGAACCCTTGCATCACTGTGTGACAGAAACTGAGCTAACTGACCCAGATATACCCATTGGCTGATGGAAAGTAAGAATGATCTATAAATCCTAAGCTACTGAAAGTGAATAGATTAGACACATCATCAAATTGCTGCACAGTGTAAAACTTGTTTAATTACAGGAAAAATTCTGTTGATTCTAATTTCATGATGATATTGAATAATTTAGGTGCGAGTAACATTGTGAAGTTTCAGTGTTAGCAACTAAATTGGCAAAGTAGAATTGTAGGCATGTTATGAGGTTAATTTGCCATTTATCATAATTTCTCTTGTTCAATCTTTTCTCCTTTCGTTCCTTCCTTCGAAAACGTTTTTTGAACACTCTCTGGCAATTCTGAATTAGTTATGTCAGTCATAGTTTAGATGATGTATTGGAAATGAATTAAGGTACAAAGGTACAATTTAAACTGTATTCTGAATGTATAAAATTATGATAAAAGATGGTCAATTATGAACAGAATAATCTGTTCTAACTTGTTTCTGAACTAACAAGAATAAAGGAGCCTCATTGTTCTACTTATGTGCATCAGCCTTTAGGTTTCATTCAGTTAGTTAATTTTATATTCTGTTTCAATTAATTTAAATTTTACAGTAATTGGAAATATTCTCATTGACCTCTATCTCCCAATACATTTTGAATAATTAAAAATTGAAGCTTTGTGTAGTAACTAACTGTCTTGTTGCACATACTAATGTAGTCAATAACAAGTTCCCATGTTCAAAAATGAAAAACATGGTTATGTCTAATAGCAAATATACATATGGACATGCAGATGAATTATGAGCAGAAATTGAGTTAACTGTGAAGCTGCTTGAATCTACTCTGCCATTTAATAAGTTCATGGATGTTTGTAGTTTCTATTACTTATGCTCTGGGTGCCAACCACTGGTGGCTTGTGAGTGGCATAAATCATTAGTCCTCCTTTCCATTCCAAGTTTAAGGGCCTTCTAATTATTAGTGGTGAAGGCAAAGGTAAGATATTGTCACCAAAGTCCCACAGGATGACAGGGCTGCTTTCTCATCAGAGAGAGATGACTGGTGGTGAGTTTAACAGGATGAAGGTCTCCACAGTTTAGGGTGATGTTGAGAAGACAAGACCTTCTAGGAAGCCTCAACCAGTGTGGAAATTGAACCCATGTCATTTGCATCACATTGAGTTATTGGTGAGATCACTGGAGAGTTTTAGCAAGAATAGGCACTTGACTTGTATGACAGGGTGTAGTTTATTACATGTTAAAAATAGGTAAAGATAACATGGATAAGTTAGGCCAAATTAAAACTATCAGGAAACAGGCATGTCATGTTTGACTCCATTGGGACTTTTTCCTAGATTGCCTGATCTTCCAGCTAAATGATCATGGGTTGAGTGAATGCAACTTCAGTGATAACTATTTCAGAACCATTGCCTTTTACAACATCTTGCCCAAGAAGGTTTCCCATAATTTACAACTATACATTCTTTATTTCAGCTACTTTTACATTTAAAACTACCAACCGCCTCCAAGTCACAAATGCAAGTTCTGTGGAGGGTGCAGATTTTTCTCCAGGCTAGATCCTGTTATGACTTAAAGGATTGTAAATCTTTGGCTGAAGGAATGTTGACCTTGATTCAGATATTGATCTTGATTGATTTGTGAACTAGTCCTCTGCTGATGGATATTTTTTATCTTGGATGCCCTTCACAGAGGTGTTCCTGCTAAACCTGTGATTTCTTTTATGAAATTGTATTTGAAGCCTGGTTTTAGAATGAATGGGTATTAGGCATTACTAAGGAACCTTATTTCTTTAGATCATTGTGCATTATAGCAAGTTGAATAATGGGGCCTCAATTTAGAGAGTTCTGAAACATTTTTGGTTTGCACTCAAGTGAAATGCCCATAACTGAGAGACAGAGAGCATGAGTGAGAGAGAGATACAGAGTGAGAGAGAGAGAGAGAGAGAGAAACAGATAGACAGACAGAGACAAAGAGAGACAGAAAGTGAGACAGAGAGTGAGAGAGATAGACTTTGCATAGAAACATAGAAAATAGCAGCAGGAATAGGTTATTTGAGCCTGCTCCATTATTCGTTTTGATCATGGCTGATAATCTTACATAATAGCCTATTCCTGCTTTTACCCCATGCTTTTTTTGTCCCATTTTTAACTTTGAGTAGGGGAGTGCTGTGAAGTTCATGGACTGTCATGGATGTGTGGAAAATTGCTCCTGAGACGGAAAGGATATGTGGTGAATTAAGTTATTAGTTATAACTAAGAATTTAGAGTGAGTTAGTGAGTTAGTTCCACACTAATACTATTGGGATAAAATGCTAAAGAACTTATATTTAGTCAAGTACATTTAAGCAGGTGCATGACAGCTCCAGGAAGAAGCTATCTACAATTTCAGTTGAAAAGTTGAAGTCACAAGTGATTTAAACCTACAAAGGTTTTAGATTCAGGGACCTTGATGCAATAGGCGAAAGTGAGTACTGCAGATGCTGGAGATCAGAGTCACAATTAGAGTGGTGCTGGAAAAGCACAGCAGGTCAGGCAGCATCTGAGGAGCAGGAAAATTGAAGTTTTGGGCAAAAGCCCTTCATCAGGAATGAGATATTTTGATACTGCGCCAAGGTGTATTTTGTTTACTAGATAAACATTGTTTTGTTTATTTTCAATGTTGCAAATGAGTGTTTTGGGATTAATGTAATTATATTGTGTGTTTAGAAACATTTTAATTTGAATTATAAATAGTTTGGTCCATTCTATTTTATTTTCATTTTTTGGAATAAGTGTCAATGCTATTGTTAAAGCAAAATATGCAGCATTACAGAGTTCAGTGAGAGACCGATTAATTAAAGCCAAAACAATCATCTATGATCTATCAATTCAAGTTCCTGTCTGAGATCTGTCATAGAGCCATAGTCTTTCAGCATGGAAATAGCGTTTCGGTCCAACCAGTCCATGCTGAACATAGTCCCAAACTAAACTAATCCCACCTGCTTGCTCCTAGCTCATATCCCTCCAAATCTTTCCTATTCATGTACTTATCAAATGTCTTTTAAACATTGCAATTTTACCGACATCCACCACTTCCTCAGGAAGTTATTCCACATGTGAGCCATCTTGTGTAAAAAAATTGCCCCTTACGTCTTTCTAAAATCTCTCTCTTTTCACCTTGAAAATGTGCCCCCAGTCTTGAAATGCCCCATCCTAGAGTAAAGACAACCTATCTATGCACCTCACCATTTTATAAACTTCTATAAGATCACCTCTCAATCTCCTGCATTCCAATGAAAAAAAGTCCCAACCTGTCCAACCTTTCTTTAGAACCCAAAACGTCCATATCCAGTTCTGGTAACAATTGGGATAAATGAAGCTTTGGGTTCTGCTAACAGGCAATACCCTATTATAACGCTTACTTTAAATTATATTAAACAGCAATGCTGTACCTCTATATTGCTTACTGGGAATGTCCCTCCTTTTTAGTCATCAAAATCTTCTGGAGACTATTCCACCTTTTTCAGCCAAGATGGATGTTTTCTCACTTCCTCCTGGGTCAAATGGATTTTTTGTTCCCTAACTTTCCAGACTTTTAATACATGCCCACTTTAACAACTTTTAAAATTAGCCTCTGTGGTTGTGAGTTTAATAAATCTTCAAAGTAAAATTGCATTTTAAATCTTGAGTATCCTGATCTAATAAAAGTCATAAAATTCTTCAATCTTTCTTTTTCTGTACACACACTTTCTCCATGTGTTTAAAAAATCCTTTTAGTCATCTTAAATAAACTGTACTAGTTTTCCTACAATGTAGCCTTGGTGTAAATTATTTTTCTGGTCTTTGTCAGCTGTAGCACCATCTCATTGATGGTGGTGATGATTGTTTTGAAGGATAAGTATTCCCCTTTTACATCTTCCTCTCTAGGTTGGTTGTTTGCACCTTTACTGTAAAGTTATTTTCTTATTGCTCTCATTATCTAACTTTACTCCCAGAGTTGCCAGTGGATCCCCAGACTCTTCTTCTCCAAGACTCCATTTCTTCCCAGTGTTGTTTGCTTTTATTCTATTCCTAACCTACAATGCTTCTTTCCATTCTGATGTGAAGGATGTCACCTGGAGTGCTGTTTTCATCTTGTTGTTGCTCCCGAGCGTACTGCTCATTATCAGTTTTCATGTTTCTGTGCAGACTGTGAATTCTTAAAGCGGTAATGTTGTTGAGGTACAAAATTCACTTTTGAAAAAAGAAAATTCCTTCTTGGTCAAATGGATTCCATCCACCATTAATTTCTTCAGGTATTTTAGTAATATGACTCACCACCGTATTATGTTGTACACATACTACCAACCACTGGTGACTCATATGTGACGATGTTGCTGATTTAACAAGGTTATGTTGTCCTTGGCTATTTTCAGTACGGTCGTAAAAGACACAGGCTCCAAAAAGTCTGGAGTTGAAGGGTTTAGGGCCAATATGATTATAGCTAACAGATACTGCCTCAGACAGAGGATGTGCAAGTTTAAAAAAACACTTGCACAATGAAAGGGGAGTGCCCAATTCTCTAGGCTCAGCTTTTCTCCGACTTAGTTTTTTTTTTAGCAGTGGTGTTGAAAAAGCTACTGGATCTAAAAAAGCAGGTCCAGGCTGATCCTTCTCCTTCTCTGACATCTCTTCTATAAGACTCTGTGTTGGATGTTACCAATTGTGCCAAGGGGTGCTAATGGGGATTGTTGCAAGTATTGGGAACAACATCATTAAGTTGGGATAATCTATTGCGTTCTCAGATAGATTAAATTATTTGACATTCTGTTCTCCTTTGTTTGTGCTTCATTCAACAATCTGGTAAATAAATTCTGTTGTGTTTAAAACTAAGTAATTTGACCAGCTGCATCACTCCTGGAATATCCACTTTATAACTGCTTAAAATAACTAGCAAAAATGGGGTCTGGACTACTTTCTTGAAATGTTTTGAGGAGGGTTCATCTGGCCCATAACAAATAGCTGGGATAGTTCACCCTTACCAATTATGATATGGAGGTGGCAGTGTTAGACTGAGGTGGATAGAATTAAAAGGCACACAACACCAGGTTGTAGTCGAGCAGGTATTTTTGGAAGTACAAGCTTTTGGAGTGCTGCTTTTTTGTCTCAGGTAGCTAGTCAATTAGGCTAATTCTAATATCTCATCTAATTAATAGCGGTCAAGGATGCGCCATCAGAGTATCTTCACAAGTAGAAGCAATTGACTTCTATTATAAGGTGTAGCTTATGGTGTGATATCAATAGTTATAATTAACATTTAACAGTTAAGAATATTTACAAGTCACATCTGTCTCCATCAGGACCTCATGACAGACACTAGACCTCAGGTAAGCTCCATCTAATGACTGTATAGCATCATCAGAATCTGTGAAGTAACATACCTTCAATAACTCAATTTTCTTTTCAGAACCATTACCTTACTTAACAGTCTCACATTATTATAATTTCATGTTAGATAAGAATCTATCCAATTCACCCTGCCAACTCAATTTCCTGAGGAAGAGGTTTGCACAGAAGAATTCTCTCAGAGAAAAGAAACTCTCTGCTTCACCATCTTAAATGGTAGATTAGTTTAAAATTTTGCCCTTTGGTTCAGTACTTCTCTCGAGGGAAAAAAACACTTCATCATCCACTTTCCAAGTCCCCTCAGAGTCTTATGTTCCAATAAAATCAATGTTCATTCTTCTAAACCAGTTTATTTGGACACAAACTTCTCTCATGAAATTACTTTTACATTCCAAGAATCCATCGAGTGAATGTCACTGCGCATCAGGGTGAATGTGGTGGATGTGTTCATAATCAAGCAGGTGTTTTGGTCTGAATGGTGTTGAGTTTCTTGGGTAGAGAGACAAATGAATACTATTCCATCAGACTCCTGACTTGTGCTTTATAGACGGTGGACAGGCACTGAAAGAGATAGGAAGTGAGTTATTTGCCACAGAATTCATAGTTTGCTCACGCAACCACAACAGTTATATGGATGGTGCTTTTCAGTCTCTAGTTGATGCTAACCTCCAGTGCATTGATAAAAAGGTTCTGTGATAGTAATGCCATTGAACATTAGAGGGAAATAGTAATCGCCTGACACTTGTGGGGTACAGATGTTACTCGTCAATTTGTCCAGTTCTTGCTGTCTTTGCACTCTTATTATCTGAGAAGTGGTAACTGGAGCGAAGCATTGTGCAATCATTAAAAAAATGCCCATTTTGAGTTTAAGATGAAGGGAGGGCCATTAACAAAGTAACTGAAGTTGGTTGAATCGAGGACTATACCCTGAAGTGCTCCTATTTGTAAGTTATTCCAAATCAACATTTGGTTTTGATAAGATGGTGGTTCTCAAACATTTTTACTTGAAGGACATTTTGCAAATAAAGAGTTTTTAATAACATACTTGAGAAACTAAGTATTTATAAACAAATTTTATCAGTGAAATAGGCCTTCCTGCTTCTCACTCCAGTCGATCTAGCCTGAATGTGAAACTTGATAATGCTACTTAGAGGCTATTCTCTACTTCTTGAGAAAACTTGGATTTTGTCAACATTTGTTTCATAGCAAAAAAAGATATTTCATAGCAGCAGTGCATCTTCTTTGCCAAATTTTGGTGTTTTACAGTGTTAGTTCAGAATAGCATGCCAATAATCTAGCCTCGCTCCTCCATAATGTGTTAAAAATATGTCAACGTCCATAGAAACCACCAAAATGACAAATTTCCAACACAAACAAAACAAAAGCACAAATTGCTGGAAAAAATTTCCTCAGAACCGGACCAGAAATGTTAACACTGATTTCTTTCCACGGATTATGCTGGGCCTGCTGAGTTTTTTTCCAGCAATTTCTGTTTTCGTTTTTGTTTCTGATTTCCAGCACCTACAGTTCTCTCAGTTTTTGTTTAAGGTGATCAATTTGCCTGACTGACTGCTGTTCAGGAAAAAAAAGTAATTTATACTAAGCTTCTTTATTAACAGAAACGTAACTAAAAAAACACACTTAACAGTGAAAGCACTTGATTATCAACCTTTTACTTTGTGGCATAACTATACCTTTTTAAACCCCAAATAAAACAAACAAAAATGCAAATGATTTAATACAAATGTTATTGGTTGAAAATTTTAGACAACGAAAGTAAAATCCTGAAGATCAAAAGTCCACACAGGGTTAAGGTGTGTCTCACGTTTTTTTTATTTTCACAGTAATGACATGCTGAAGAAAGTGAGGGCTGCAGCTGTTGGAGATCAGAGCCAAGAGTGCGGTAGTAGGTCAGGCAGCATCCAAGTAGCAGGAGAATCAACGTTTCGGGCATAAGCCCTTTATCAGGAACTCAGGCTTGTGGGCCATGGGGGCTGAGTGATAAATGGGAAGGGGGTGGGGCTGGGCAAGGTAGCTGGTAATGTGATAGGTAGACAAAGGTGGGGAAAGGTGATAGGTTGAATAGGAGGGTAGAGCAGATAGGTGGGAAGAAAGATGGACAGGTCAAGAGGGTATTGCTGAGTTGGTGGCTTGGGACTGGGATGGGGTGGGGAGGAGGGTGTGATGGTGATTGGGGGTGGAATATTAGAAAACTGGCACCAGTTTCCTAATATTCCACCCCCAACCACCATCACACCCTCCCCTCCCCACCCCATCCGAGTCCCAAGCTGCCAACTCAGCACAGCACTCTTGACCAGTCCATCTTTCTTCCCACCTATCTGCTGTACCCTCTTATTCAACCTATCACCTTTGCCCCCCACCTTCTTCTACATATCACATTCCCAGTTACTTCTCTCCCAGCCCCACCCCCCTTCCCATTTTTCTCTCATCCCCACCTGGCCCACAAGCTTCATTCCTTATGAAGGGCTTATGGCCGAAATGTCGATTGTCCTGCTCCTCAGATGTTGCCTGACCTGCTTTGCTTTTCCAATACCACACTCTCGAATAATGACGTGCTGTTGTCTGCAAAGCAATTGTTTTTCTTCAGTTCAATCATTAATCAGGTGGATGTAGGTCTTGTTCTAAATATATTGGGGTTTCTTCATCTTTTCATTCACAGAGTGACTCAATCTCCTTGCCAGCTTTAGGTGATTCTGTCTCCACCGTTCCCACCAATCTGTAGCAAGCTGCAACTCGGCCAATCCACGGGCTGTCATCAGGCATTTGCTTTTCTTAACACATGAATCCCTGGTGCTTCATTAACTCAATAATGCATCAATTCCGCTGCTCTAAAAATGTGTGCAGAGCTGAAAAATGTATTGCTGGAAAAGCACAGCAGGTTGGGCAGCATCCAAGGAGCAGGAGAATCAACGTTTTGAGCATAAGCCCTTCTTCAGGAATCCTGACCTGCTACGCTTTTCCGGCAACACATTTTTCAGCTCTGATCCCCAGCATCTGCAGTCCTCACTTTCTCCTAAAAATGTGTGCAGTTGATTTTTCCAAGTTACAAACTCTCCAGGTATCTAGTTCTATGGCAATGTCAGGTTTCCATTCCAAGTTATATTCTAAAAAGGAAGTGTATGTGCTCTTTTACAACAGCAATAAAAGTTTAAAACCTTAAAAGATATTTGTCCTTGAAAATTATGTTTCAGTGATCAGTCATAAGCCAATTCCACTAGTTCCTCTTTTAGCCTTTCAATGAACAACATGATGTTGGAGCAAGTCTCGAAAATAGATCTCAAACCAAATTGTTTCTGTGTTTATATTTTTGAAGCAACAATATCAACATTTCCAGAACAGGAATGATCCATTATTTTCACGCACTCAAAAGTAATTGCATTTATTTCTCGAAACTCAGTCTGTGGCAGAAACGTATCTGAATGTCTGTTGGTCAGTCCAGTTTTTCAAATATGAGGTTTCTTCCTAAATTTTACTCCTCCTACTAAGAGGTATAGTTAACAGGTTAAACGATGTCAGCATGATATGCAGGTTTGCACCGCATCTTCGCTCAGCAACACTTTGGATTGCTGCAGCAGCTCCTCTCGAAGGTTACGTTCGGACCATTCTTGCTTTTGGTAAAATGAAACATTATTACGAAGGATGCTTTCAGGGCTTTTTCTAGAATCAATATCATAATTGTTGTGTGATTTCTGATAACTTGTACATTCATTGTTTCACTTAAAAATGCCTTTTGCTGTATCTTTTTTTCTGAATCCCTTGTTATGATATATCACATTAGTTTCACGGGTTTTCTGAAAGTGGATAAAATTTTTACATACACAATAGATTATAGTACCCATTGCCAACTCCATAAATCCAAATTCTATACAATCGTCCTCTATACAATTGTTCTTTGTTTGTTTTTCCTTGCTGTTGGACTCAATATTGCCCAAGGCTTCAGCTGAAGCACTTTCAATTGCAGGATGAGGTTATTTCAAATACTTTTCCATTTGAAAGTAATTTACTCACACACCATCATAACTCATGATGCTACCATGTACTGCAAACTCTTGGCCAAGGGCCTCCCATGAAAGGTAATCCACTCTTCCTTTTACAGATATGCAGCAGCTGGCTTTATTTCATAATAATGTCCCCAGACAAAACACATCAAGTTAAACTCAAAGCAAGCAATATAAATCTAGACTAATCCAAAGATTTGAGTCTCCTGAAGTGTAGATAATCTACAATGGAAGCAAATATTTTCTTATTAATTGTCATGACTGAAACCTTGTGTTTATTTATTTTGCGGAATCTCACACTCACAGTAAAGGATGTAAGGTTGCGTTCATACTGGTCACACATGGCCAGACTGGATTAGTGTATTAACTAAGTGATGTGCAGTAAGTGGATGACCACTAATTGTGTTAAGGTGCAATTGATATATGCAAATACATTTCATCAAGGCCCTGCCAAGGTGACTAACATGGTTCACCTTGTTGTGTCGGCTACCACATGATGATAGGCCCACTTGCAGCTTGGTTAATCCACCTAGTAAAACATTCTTCGATTTATATTCTACTAAATTATAACATTTTATTTGTCTTCCTCAATCATTTGATGACTCTGCAGACTAACATTTTGTGATTCATGTCTCAGAAACCCCAGATCCCTCTGTACCACAGTGCTGCAATCTCTCTACATTTTCTTTGGTTTGTTCCTCACAACATGATGATGAAACTTCTCAATGCTTTTCTAAAACTCCACAGACATACTTACCACAGAATCAGTTGATTTTTGTAAACAATCGGCAAGAACGTTTTCAACTTTTAACCTTTAATGTTCAAAATATCATGTGACAAATCTCACTTCAGACCAGTAATTTCTAAACAGTTTCAAATTATATTTTCTTATATCTATGAGTTTTTGTATATGTGCATTTCGAACAACATGGATAGCTTAAATGAGCAGGAAAAATTGGTTGTTGTAATATGAGAAAATGTAAATTTGTCCAGTTTGAGGATGAATTAGAAAAACAATATATTATTAAATATGGAGAGATTGCAGATCTCAGCTACAGCTGCAAAGGAGCTTGGGTGAGAACATTGGAAGAATATTTTGCTCTGATGAATGATGGTTTTGAAGACATGGAGTGAACTTAATTAGGCGAGGTCAACATGATTAGGTCAACATTTTTACTGTCATGTTTTGGGTGTTGCTTCAGGCTTTTGCCCCATCATATTTAAATGATGATGCCACTTTAACACTGCTTTAACATGTTTTCAATGAGGCAGGCACTTTGGTTGGTGCTGACTTTGCCAGCAACACTGGGCACCAAAGAAGCAACATGCCTCGAAGACAGTGGAAAAGGGAAGGTCATTTTATAGTTTTACTTGTGAATGGAAAGGATTTGGAGTTAAGCCTAACTTACTTAGGTTATTAATGAAGACCCTGGAGTTAAAATAACTGGAACATCCACTGACATCAATGATTTGATTATAAATTTTGACTGCGCATGCTCACCTCCACCTTAAAAGAAAAGCTCACATCATGATACATACGCACAATGTCAAGACAATTTTTAAAAGTTACAAGAATCTACTCTAGTTACTGCTTGTGTTCTCTTCACATATATACTTTTGCATTTCAGTTTTCATTGTTAAGGGTGCTTTAGATTTTTATCATTCTGTTTATCAAATTATCCCAGAAGTGTCATGGCTACTACGTGTGCTGCTTGGTGTCAGCACACATAGCCAACAATTATCTATAGCATCAAGCCAGGAGGAGCATACAGCCATACAAACATATCAGGTAGGAGCAGGAGTAGGCCAATTGGTCCCTTGAATCTTGAGAAGTAACATTTGTTACTTTCTAGTCTGATGGAACCTTTCAGAATCCTCCAGGTTTTCGCAAATTAACGTAAGCCAATTTAATACCTCATGAGCCAGCACTTTTAAAAGCCTAGGATGTAGTCCACCAGGAGCTGGGGACTTGTTAGCTCACAGCTGTCAGTGTTTTCTACAAACACCAGTCATTGTAATTTCACCAAGTTCCCCTCTCGCTTTCACCTTCTGATTTATAACTGATGATGGAATGTTTATGTATCCTCTATAGTGAGATTGAAGCAAAACATTTCATCATTTCATCCACTATTTTCTTTGTGTCTACTACTAAACTTCCAATTTTTACTCGATAGGGGACCAACCCTAATTTTATTTTTGTTTAATCATTCAGGAAATGTGGGCATCACTGGCTGGGCCAGCTTTTATTGCCAATCCCTAAGTACTCTTGAGGAGGTCCTGGGAAGCAGCCTTCTGCAGTCCTTTTGGTTACATGCAGAATGCTATCAGGGAAGAATTTCCAGGATCTTGACCCAGTGATACTGAAGGAGCAATATATTTCGAAGTCAATATGGTGAGTAGCTTGGAGATTAACAATGGTGGTGTTCCCATGTATTTGCTGTCCTTGTCCTTCTGGACTTGGGTTTATAAGTAGCTGTCTAAGGAGCACTGTTGAATTTTTGTGGTGCATGTTATAGATGGTGTGCACTGTTACTGTTGTTCAGTAATGGAGAGAACGAACTTTTGCAGATGTGATGCCAATTAATTAGGTTGCTTTGTCTTGGTTTGTGTTGAGTTTGTGAACATATGATTAAGGAGCAGAAGTAAACCTTTTGGCACCTCACGCCTGTTCCACCATTCATAAATGATCAGTTTGCATTTTAAATTCCATAAGATCATAAGACATAGGAGAAAAAATTAGGCTACTCAGCTCATTAAGTCTGTTCCACCATTCAATCATGATAAGTTTCTAAACCGCATTCTCCTGCTTTCTCCCCATAACCATTGATCGCCTTGATACTCAAGAACGTATCTATCTCAGTGTTAAATATACTCAATGATCTGGCCTGCACAGTCTTCTGTGGCAATGCATTAAGTTCCACATGCCCATCTCTCCCAAATTATACTTGATTCCTTTTCCTAACAAGAGCCTATCCATCCATCTCTGTTTGAAAACTCTTCAATGAATCCACTTTCACTATTGAAGCAGGGAATTCCAAAGTCCTACAGTCCACTGAGAGAAAGATGTTCCCTTGTTTCTGTCCTAAAGAAGTTACCCCTAACATTGAAACAGTGCTCCCAAATTCTAGATTGGATTCCTAGCCATTAACTTCCTCTTGTAGCCACAATGTTTAGATAGCTGATACAGCTTGGTTTCTGGATAATATTAAGAGATAGTTTAAGTGATCAACATTTAGCACTCATCCTTGTCATCATGCACAACATCTTTGTATTGGCTATCAGATCAGACTTATTTACTTTCATGTGCACTGTCAATTTGTTTACTTTGTTATAAATGCTATGGAAAGTATGATATAAAGCCTTTAGTTTTGTCTTTCCTTTTAATCTTTATAACATCTAGCCCTGGCCGTTAATATATTTTTACCTTTGCTTTTTCTGTCCCTTCTGCCATTATCTAAATTTCATTTCCCATATTATTATTCTGCTTTCCTGTTCTGATTCTATCTCTTGATTTGCCACATATACTCAAGCTTGATTCCTTACCTTCACTGCTTAGTTAAAATCCTGTCTACCTCCCTAATATACAATTTGCTAGAACTCACTGGCCTGAGCACAATGTCGAGTATAGACGTCGCAACAGCATAACCACATTTTCCTCAACACGAATATCAGTGCTCCATGAAACTGAACCCATTTCTGCCACGCCAATCTTTGAGCCATTAACTAATTTCACCAATCTTATGAACCTTCTACCAATAGTATTAATCCAGATGTTAAAACCCCTGAGATATTCTGAATGATCATCAGTTTGGTATAATTTCCCCACAATATCTAAACAAAGCCTCTTTTTACTTATGTTGGTGATGTCTACATGGACCATGACAATATGACCTTCCCACTTCCATTGCAAGGTCCTGTCTAACCCCAAGCAGATCTCTTGAAACCTGTTAAAGGGTTGGCAACGTAGGGTTTACAATGCTGTGCCTTGCTACCATTTTTTTTGTTTCCCACACCACACCATGTCCCCCGCATCTTGAATGGACACCTGTACCTTGCCTCTCTCACAGCCATAATCTCCTTTCTCTGATCACTGATCAAATCAAAAGACCCTCTCCAAAAGGATTGAACATGTTATGCAGGTCAAAATCGAAGGCTTGCTTCAATACCAGCATTGAAAAGGAATTTCAAATAATTAAAGAAGAATGGGTGGCTGTATGGATAAGAACACCAATAATGTACATTTGTGATCTGAATTTAGATCCAATACAAATGGATGAGGCAAATTATTTTCTGTGCTAGCCACATAAAATAAGCTTCCATCATCTCAGGCTAGCAATCATTGTGTGTGTCGACACAAAGCATGAGACAGTCCAGAAGTTGGCAACAAATCGGCAATCTCTCTCAAAGGGGTCAAGAGTACACTTGGTGCGGGAAATGAAAATAATCACAGTGCTGCTATAAAGAATACATTTTAACATTTGAGGTCAGGTACATTGCAGGAGTGAAGAGGAGAAAAAAATTGTCTATCCAAATGGTGATGGTCTCCCTGACCTGATACTCCTTGCTGATGTCTCTGTGCCCCAAAGGCACTCAGAAGTATATGTATTTTTTAAATTGAAATCAAAGCTGAAGAAATTCCTTGATAGGTTGTTAACAGTACTGTTATTGTGTTGTCACATGTTTCAGTACAGTACAGTATAACTCCAACAGTGAAGGCGAGTCTGAATTATATTGACCTGGGACAGAAATAAAAAGGTTTCAGCTCATGGATTTGTAGGCAGGAGATCTGTAAATTTTTCAGGGCTGCCTTCCTGCTGCCTACACTTGCCCCTATCCAATCAGAAACTTTATGGGCATACGACCAAAATCTAAGACAGTTTATCCACCCTCACCCCAACTGAGGCCCTTTCAGTTATCAGTTATTGGCTGCTTAAGGCCTTCCCTCCCACTTGACAATTTTGAAGCCAATGGAGGAAATGGAGATATGGAGGAAGCCGAACAGGGTAACACTACCAAGGCCAAGTTGACTGCAATTGGCATCTTCTAGGGAAGCAAGAGGCATAAGGTTATTGGAGGGTAGGATGGAATTTTATTGCATCGAACAGCAGGCTTGAAGGGCTGAATAGCCTGCTCCCATTCCTTTTATGTATGTAAATTGATCATCAGTCTTTTTCTTCTGTTGTTGAGACAATGTAATTTGGCAATTTGTCTCAGTTTCATGCACTGTATTAGTTTAGATAGACTACATGAATGGGATCATACTTATCTACTGGATTAATTAACTCCTTAGAAAATGTAACATGATCTATTGGGATCTATATAAATTAGCATGTAAAAACCTGATATAATACCAATGCACTAACCGGAGATCTTTAATGCTGAGTGCAAGATACTTAAGTGTCTTTCAATTCAATTTCTCGCTATTTTAACAATAATCATGAAGAGTATCTGTGTTTTTTTAAATTTTGCACACATAAAAGTACATACTTAACTGTATTAAGGATTTCCGCGATAGGGAGAGACTGAATAGGCTGGGGCTGTTTTTCCTGGAGCATTAGAGACTGAGGGGTGATCTTACAGAGGTTTATAAAATCATGAGGGGCATAGATAGGTTAAATGGACAAAGTCTTTTCCCAGGGATTGGGGACTCCAGAACTAGAGGGCAGAGGTCATCATGGTTCAGTTGGACCAAAGGGTCTGCTTTCGTGCTGTACATCTCTATGATTCTGTGACTCTATAAGTTGTGCTTCAGAACTTGCGTCTCCCTTAGCCAAGCTAGCAGCAGTGTGTATTATCTGCAAGATGCACAGTAGAAATTCACCAAAAATCCTTAGGCAGTGTCTTCCAAACCCATGGCCATTTCCATCTAGAAATACATAGGAATACCAACATCTGCAAGTTCATCTTCAAGCCACTTACCATCCTGAATTGGAAATAAATTGCAATTTCTTTACTGTTGTTGGACCAAAGTCCTGGAATTCCCTTATTAAGAGCATTTAGGTCAACCCACGACACATGGAATGCAACAGTTCAAGCAGCCTGCTCACTGCCATTTTCTCAAGGGCAACTGGGGATAGGCAATAAATGCTGGCACGGCCAGAAATGCCCATGTCTCATCAGTAAATTTAAAAAATTTGCAACTGAGTGAAACTTAATTGTGAGTGAAGTCTTATTCTAGTGTATTTATTTTTAAATATGATCCAAGTGAATGCAGATTGGCAGTCAGGAAGGTTGACACATTTTTATCGTTGGAGAACTTAATTGTTAAAGTTCATTCCAAAGTTAAGTTTCTGAATTGTGGAGTCTTGCCCAACTGAGTTTAATATTCTGTTATTCTTCTTGCACTTTTTGAGATCAGAAGATTCTGGCCTCTGCCTTTTGCTGTTCACAGCCATAATTCAAACTGTGCAGTCAAACCAACCATAATAATCTACTTAATTTATTTTACCTGTTACTGGTATTGCAATCTCATTTTAAAATGATATCAACAATAAAAAGGAAGGACAGTTAGTTCTTTCCAGGCAAGTTTAAAGAATATATTTCTGAAAAATGCACTCTACATTCACTGTAGTTAAAGTAAACCACAGTATTGGGAGATACCTCTTAAAGTAGTTGAGTACTCTTTTTGCTAGAACTTGATCTCAACTAATTCTGTCTGTTTAGTAAAAACGTGAGCATGGATTTTACATCTGGGGTCTTTGATCAACATCACTTGGTCAATTACTTATTGCTAGTTGCACAATTTCTACTGGACAACCTTCCATCAGTTATACATGGTCAACTTCATCGACATACCTTTGAGCTGAGCCCTGTTCATACACAAGGGGATGTGGTGGGACAGTGTGGGAAAATTAAATGTAAGGAGTGTTAAAGAGGTAGGAGAAAGTGAGGACTGCAGATGCTGGGGATCAGAGCTTAAAAATGTGTTGCTGGAAAAGCGCAGCAGGTCAGGCAGCATCAAAGGAGAAGGAGAATCAACGTTTCGGGCATAAGCCCTTCTTCAGGGATGAGGAGGGTGTGCCAAGAAGGCTAAGCTAAAAGGTAGGGAGGAGGGACTTGGGGGAGGGGCGTTGGGAATGCGATCGGTGGAAGGAGGTTAAGGTGAGGGTGATAGGCCGGAGAGGTCAGGAAGAAGGTTGCAGGTCAAGAAGGCGGTGCTGAGTCTGAGGGTTGGGAGTGAGAAAAGGTGGGGGGAGGGGAAATGAGGAAGCTGGAGAAATCTGCATTCATCCCTTGTGGTTGGAGGGTTCCTAGGCAGAAGATGAGTTGCTCTTCCTCCAGGCACCTCCACACACATCATTTACTGCATCCGCTGCACCCGATGTGGCCTCCTATACATTGGGGAGACAGGCCGCCTACATGTAGAACATTTCAGAGAACACCTCTGGGACACCTGCACCAACCAACCCAACCGCCCCGTGGCTGAACACTTTAAATCCCCCACCCACTCCGCCAAGGACATGCAGGTCCTTGGCCTCCTCCATCGCCAGACCATGGAACACGACGCCTGGAGGAAGAGCAACTCATCTTCCACCTAGGAACCCTTCAACCACAAGGGATGAATGCAGATTTCTCCAGCTTCCTCATTTTCCCCCCCGCCAACCTTTTCTCAGTCCCAATCCTCAGACTCAGCACCGCCTTCTTGACCTGCAATCTTCTTCCCGACCTCTCCGCCCCCACCCCCTCTCCGGCCTATCACCCTCACCTTAACCTCCTTCCGCCTATCTCATTCCCAACGCCCATACCCCAAGTCCCTCCTCCCTACCTTTTATCTTAGCCTGCTTGGCACACCTTCCTCATTCCTGAAGAAGGGCTTATGCCCGAAACGTCGATTCTCCTTCTCCTTTGATGCTGCCTGACCTGCTGCGTTTTTCCAGCAACACATTTTTAAGTGTTAAAGAGGTGACAATTTCTGTAGGGAATCACAAGTCACCTCCCTGATATCATGGTTTTTGTGTTGAACACATTTGGATAGTACATTGGCTCATCTATTTTTGTATTATTCCTCTCAGCACCAGTTTAAATAAGCTCCTGATAATGGTCAAACATCCTATGAAGGAATTCCACATAGAAATATTGATTTTACACAAAAAATATTAACCAACACCTCAGAAAATAAATTCCAATGCATTTGTGTAAGGAATAACAACTATGCCTGTTAGAGGTTATCCAAATCATGCCTTAGGCAATTTTCATAATGGAAACAAGCTGAATTTTAATCAAAAAATACTGTGTTTTGACTAGAAATTGGCCTGCATGATAGATTGGACTTTGAGTCTGATTCGGGGAGACAAGGTGGTTTCCAGACAGAGCACAGCCTGAGGTAAGAATCCCAAAGTTATGAGTGTATGTCTTGTAGAGAGTCGGGTGGGGGTAGTTCAATCTCCAACCTCTAACATTTTGAGGGGGAACGTAAGTGGGATTTCTGATCATATGCTCTTCATGTGGGGTAAGAATCTGATGGTAAGGAAGACATCTGATCCAAAGTTCAGGTATGTAGGGGTAGGGCAGCCACCTCCCTCAAGCTACCAGGTTTTCCTGCCAGACTCATTGAAATATTTAATCAGTCAACAGTCTCTTGCCTTGCCTTAATTGAACATGGAAGTGGACAGACTGAAGTTTGTTCAAGATCACATTTGATTTTAAGACTTATCTTAAATTTCAACGTCACAACTAATCTCAATATAACTTTTTGTGGGTTAAAATTCAACAGAATATTTCTGTTCAAGAGTATTATAAGTACAAATCACAGATTATAAGTTTGGACGCCGGTACCTGTACTGGTAAGGGACAGAATGTAACAGATAAATGTCATTTTATTTAAGATAAGTAGGACTTCTTCACGTGGTTCCAGGGTCTGACTTAGCATTTGTAGTAATATGAACTATCAAAGCATATAAACACCTGTAACTGATCTAAATTTTCTTTCAGTCTTGCTACATTAAAACTAGGAGTTTTGATTAAATTGAAATTTAGTGCTTTTAAAACAAAAATGTTTCCAGATATCTGTGGGTAGAGAGGATCAAGCCTGCTTCTCATTCTATTCACAAAACATTCAGATTGGAAGATCAATTTCTTGTTTATAATGGGAGTATGTCTTAAGCTTCATAATGATAAACTGGTGTTTTAGACCTACACTTTCATGTACTGAAAGTGGTAATACTGAAGTCATACGAGATTGTGAATACTCTGAGATGAAATTTGGATAAAGAGAAATTAAAATGGACTACACTGATAATTTTAGAATGAATATAGAATATTGAAACATTTGTATTTCAATCAACAAAAAAGCACTAAGATTGCTATTTATTTTGCCTGTCACATGTCTAAGCTCAAATATTCTTTGGATACCTGCTCCCTGTCAATTGGCTAGCTGCCTGCATCTGTCACAAATATGGAATTGATGTAAATACAATAAAATTGCAATTGACATTTTCATTCTGTCAAAATGCATTTTGAAGTATTTTCCTTTAAACTCTCTGAAAGTGTTAGCAAATTACATGCTGCTGCGTCTGGAATTACATTTATGCTTCTGTGACCTACAGTGCCATTCTTTGATCTATTTTTCAGCAGCAGAAGTGCTGATATGCAACAATGTCAGGCGAGGTCTAATTCAGGTCAACAGTAAATCTGGAACTGTACATTCTCTTTTGATTGCACCCATACGCACATGTATTAAAAGAGAAATGCATTCATTACAGTTCTGAGAATGGAGGTTGTTAAAAGGTCTCTACTTCAAACTGCATAAAATTATATAGAAACAAGTGGGTGAAAATGATTGGGAATGTACTTTTCTAATGCATACCATATCTGCTATGAGTGATGACCATGCAACAACTTCGTCTATATATAGTACTGTGCTTACTCTGTGTTTTGTAGTGACTAGCTTTTCTCAAGAGAGTCATTTAACATATTTTACAAATTTGGGAGCTTGCATAAACTGAGTAATAGACTAAATTTGATTAAATTTTATTGTCACATGTACCTGCATACAAGAATACAGCAGCATAGTGAAAAGTGTACAGAATCTCCACTTTCTGGCTCCACCTGAGAGGTGCATTCTGCACAATTATTAGATTTTGGTTTTAAGTGACTGTCAACTATGACTTTAATTTTTAATTCAAGTAGACTTTTTATTGTTTTCCTTCTTTTGTTTAGCTTATGTTCTGCACTATTTATTGGCTGTCAGGTCAAGCAAGATCCCTGCTTGCAAACCCCTGTTGATGTGCTATTTGATCCAGTCACTGAAAGTAAAGGAGTCAAGCAAGGTGACTTATTTATTGATTTTTCTTTCCTCCGTCCATTCATATGAGAAGCTCTTACCTTCCAGTTGCAATTCCAACTGACATCTCACTGTGTAGGAAACTCCACCAACAACATTGAGTCCTTCTATTCTATTGCTCAGTTCACCTAAGCATTATTGTGTCACATCATTGCAAAGACTTCCCAGTACCAAAAACATGCTTGTCTTCGCCAACTGCACTACTGTACTTAAGAAGTGGATCATGGAGATAACATTAAGATTCTGTTGGCATTCTGCACAAGGGTCACTGGACCTGAAATGTTAACTCTGATTTCTCTCCTTGACTGCTGCCCAAGGAGCCCAGACCTGCTGAGCTTTTCCAACAATTTCTGATTTCCAGCATCCACAGTGCTTTCAGTTTTTATTGGGATTCTATTCATTCATTTCAAGCTATCTTTTGTGCAACTTTAAAATGTCTGTTGGCTGTAACACAATTTTATCAACAACACTTTAAGTGCTAATTCTAAAGCTCAATTTTTCTGTATTGCAGGATTGTACAAGAACACAATCATTGCAGTATAGAAGAACTGACTGTACTTTAAATTAAATTGGGATTTCAGGCTTAACCCTATTAAGAATACTATCCTACTGACACACAGGAAACAACAGTGTTTAATTTCAGGCTCTTTAATCAGAATTCCTCATCTTGAGGTCCCTCTACACTGTCACCACCCACCTTTCCTTCCTTGCTAGCGAGTTTGGAACCTAGTATCTCCCCACTCAAAACATGGTTTTGAAGTGTGTCCAGTTACTGAGGTTCTTGCCATTGGTTCTCTTGGTTTGGAACACGCTCATGTCTAGAAGTTCTTGTTTGGACAGTGCTTGGTTAGCTTCCCCCCTCTTAGATGTCCTTTGTTCCAAAGATGCTGTCGGTTTGACTTCCTGATTCAGATTCAGCCTCACAATTCGGTTTCTCTTGGGTCTTGTTTTGGAAGCTGTTATTTGGGGCTAGAAACCTGAGGGAAAGCTGTTCATACAGAATCTTGTTGTTCAGGTGAGATCAGGGCTGTCAGTTATACTGACTGTGTGCTCCATTATCTCCCCTCATATCTGTAGTTTTCATCAAAGGCTTAATGTTCTCTTCTGAAGTAAATTGGCTTTCCAATGATTAGAGTATGTTGAATGGGTTCTAATCGAAGTTGAATGTCAAGTGCCTATGGATTAGTGGTGCTGGAAGAGCACAGCAGTTCAGGCAGCATCCAAGTAGCTTCGAAATCGACGTTTCGGGCAAAAGCCCTTCATCAGGAATAAAGGCAGTGAGCCTGAAGCGTGGAGAGATAAGCTAGAGGAGGTTGGGGGTGGGGAGAAAGTAGCATAGAGTACAATGGGTGAGTGGGGAGGGGATGAAGGTGATAGGTCAAGGAGGAGAGGGTGGAGTGGATAGGTGGAAAAGAAGATAGGCAGGTAGGACAAGTCCAGACAAGTTATGGTGACAGTTACTGAGCTGGAAGTTTAGAACTAGGGTGAGGTGGGGGAAGGGGAAATGAAGAAACTGTTGAAGTCCACATTGATGCCCTGGGGTTGAAGTGTTCCGAGGCGGAAGATGAGGCGTTCTTCCTCCAGGTGGTGAGGGAGCAGCGGTGAAGGAGGCCCAGGACCTCCATGTCCTCGGCAGAGTGGGAGGGGGAGTTGAAATATTGGGCCACGGGGTGGTGTGGTTGATTGGTGCGGGTGTCCTGGAAATGTTCCCTAAGGCGCTCTACTAGGAGGCGCCCAGTCTCCCCAATGTAGAGGAGACCGCATCGGGAGCAACGGATACAATAAATGATATTAGTGGATGTGCAGGGGAAACTTTGATGGATGTGGAAGGCTCCTTTAGGACCTTGGATAGAGGTGAGGGAGAAGGTGTGGGCGCAGGTTTTACAGTTCCTGCGGTGGCAGGGGAAGTGCCAGGATTGGAGGGTGGGTTGTTTGGGGGCGTGGACCTGACCAGGTAGTCGCGGAGGGAACGGTCTTTGCGGAAGGTGGAAAGGGGTGGGGAGGGAAATATATCCCTGGTAGTGGGGTCTTTTTGGAGGTGGCGGAAATGTCGGCGGATGATTTGGTTTATGCGAAGGTTGGTAGGGTGGAAGGTGAGCACCAGGGGCGTTCTGTCCTTGTTACGGTTGGAGGGGTGAGGTCTGAGGGCAGAGGTGCGGGATGTAGACGAGATGCATTGGAGGGCATCTTTAACCACGTGGGAAGGGAAATTGCGGTCTCTAAAGAAGGATGCCATCTGGTGTGTTCTGTAGTGGAACTGGTCCTCCTGGGAGCAGATCCGGCGGAGGCGGAGGAATTGGGAATACGGGATGGCATTTTTGCAAGAGGTAGGGTGGGAAGAGGTGTAATCCAGGTAGCTTTGGGAGTCGGTGGGTTTGTAAAAAATGTCAGTGTCAAGTCGGTCGTCATTAATGGAGATGGAGAGGTCCAGGAAGGGGAGGGAGGTGTCAGAGATGGTCCAGGTAAATTTAAGGTCAGGGTGGAATGTGTTGGTGAAGTTGATGAATTGCTCAACCTCCTCGCGGGAGCATGAGGTGGCGCCAATGCAGTCATCGATGTAGCAGAGGAAGAGGTGGGGAGTGGTGCCAGTGTAATTACATAGCCAACAAAGAGACAGGCATAGCTGGGGCCCATACGTGTGCCCATGGCTACCCCTTTGGTCTGGAGGAAGTGGGAGGATTCAAAGGAGAAATTGTTAAGGGTGAGGACCAGTTCGGCCAAACGAATGAGAGTGTCGGTGGAAAGGTACTGTTGGGGACGTCTAGAGAGGAAAAAACAGAGGGCTAGGAGGCCCTGGTCATGGCAGATGGAGGTGTAGAGGGATTGGATATCCATAGTGAAGATGAGGCATTGGGGGCCAGGGAAACGGAAGTCTTGGAGGAGGTGGAGGGCGTGGGTGGTGTCTCGAACATATGTGGGGAGTTCCTGGACTAGGGGGGATAGGACAGTGTTGAGGTAGGTAGAGATGAGTTCAGTGGGGCAGGAGTATGCTGAGACAATGGGTTGGCCAGGGTGGTCAGGCTTGTGGATCTTGGGAAGGAGATACAACCGGGCAGTGCGGGGTTCCTGGACTATGAGGTTGGAAGCTGTGGGTGGGAGATTTCCTGAGGTGATGAGGTTCTGTATGGTCTGGGAGATAATGGTTTGGTGATGGGGGGTGGCGTCATGGTTGAGGGGGCAGTAGGAAGAGGTGTCCTTGAGTTGACGTTTGGCTTCAGCGGTGTAGAGGTCAGTGCGCCAGACTACCACTGCACCCCCTTTATCCGCTGGCTTGATGGTGAGGTTGGGATTGGAGCAGAAGGATTGGAGGACTGCGCGTTGTGGGGGTGAGACGTTGGAGTGGGGGAGGGAGGTAGACAGGTTGAGGCGGTTAATGTCCCGGCGGCAGTTGGAAATGAAGAGGTCGAGGGCAGGTAATAGGCCAGCGCGGGGTGTCCAGGTGGATGCAGTGTGTTGGAGGTGGGCGAAAGGGTCCTCGGAAGGTGGGCGGGAATCCTGATTGTGAAAGTACGCTCAGAGGCGGAGGCGGCAGAAGAATTGTTCGACATCACGACGTGTATTAAATTCATTGATGCGTAGACGGAGGGGGATGAAGGTGAGTCCTTTGCTGAGGACTGATCGTTCATCCTCAGTGAGGGGAAGGTCTGGGGGGATGGTGAAAACTCGGCAGGGCTGGGAGCTGGGATCTGGTGTGGGTGTAGAGCTGGGAGTGGGGGCGGAACCTACCTTGTCAAGTGTCTATGTCGACCCGATATTGTCTGCACTGTGTAGACTGAAGTGTAAAAGCTGTCTTGGGTTAAGATCGCTTGGTTTCAGCCAATTATTCTTTTGGAGGAGAGGTTAAATTGGGATTTCAGGCTTAACAAGATTCCTAAGTGGAAATCAACAATTCCAGGCCCTGCTGGCTTTACATTTCCCGCAAACTCATTCCAGCTTTCATTTTTGCTCTTTTAAAAGTTTTGGCAAGTCCAGGGTTTATTCCAGTATTTCAAATATTGGGGATTTTTGCTCCATCCTAGACTGCTAGGCCACAGTCCACCACATTGAGTGTTATGGAGGAGACAGCCCTCGAGATGACAGAAGTACAACAGGAAGACACCCCAGAGCCAGGGTCATTTGATATCTTCATCTACAGGTGAAACGTATGGTGGTCATTTCCATCCAATGTATAGCTTGTTTTGATAGTGATAACACATAGCCTATCCATATTTAATTTCCACCATCTGATTTCAATACTTGCACCCTTCTTGGACTAAAATAGTTTTTAAATAGGGAAAAACACTGACAAAATGGGCACAGCAATGAACTGACAACAGATAGCATCAGTTTCAGGAGGTTTGATACAAAACAGCAGTTTGGTTTATATGCCATGTCTAACAGATTAGGAGAATCACCAAGACAGCAGTTGACAGCAACTTGTTGATATTTTCTTCATTAATGGTTGAAGTCTGACTGAGGAGGTGGTTAAAACACTCTACCCATGTTTCTTGAAATCAGGCCATTGTGAACATTGTTGATCCTTGGTGCTGAGGATTGATAGCAAACTGATAGACTAAGTCCTGAAGACAAATTCTAAAGCATCATAGAATTTCTTTCAATCTTTGATTGTAATTCCTCTGCTTGCTATTGCAGGCATGTACTTTGCATTTTTCTTGGCTGGCTTTGTGTAGTCCTGTTTGACAGTGATGACTTGTATTGAGGTAAACCCTGTAGAGAGTCTCATCTTATAAATTCTTGGTCACTAATTTTATTTATCAAAGTAACATTGTTGCTGATAGGTAGAACCAAAGCCTCTAGAACAATGGAGTGTGACCAATTCATGAAGGTCAACAGTCAGCCTCAGTGCAGTAGGTGTCCATTTTCACTGTGCACTGGTAACTTGCAAGTTCCCTGAGAGAGACTGTTTCATTACTACCTGTTTGAGCCTAGAGACATTGAGATGCACTGGGGGTATTGAGGGTGATAATTTGAAATCTTAATATAGTGATCAGTGCAAGAGTCATTGCCTGACATGACTTCTACTCAACACACACATCTTGCTGTCCCTCCACCTTATGATGACACAGTTAATTAGATTCCGACGTGAAGGATGGAAATACGTCCAAGACATTATGCTGTGATTAGGGAGGCAGGAAACTGCGTGTCAGTGACTAAGAACTCATGCTCAGCACACAGCTTCAGCAATAAAACTGCTGCTGTTGAAACTGATAATTCCTTTTCTTCCGTTGAATTCTGTATATGTCTGTTGATCTCCACAAATATTAAAGTCACCAAGAATGATCAGCTTATCAGCCTTTTGCATGGTGGCAATCAAAGAAAGGATGCTTTCATTGGGACATGTGCAGTGAGAGTTGCTAGCCTGATGCAGCGGAGGGAGAGTTTAAGCATCATCAGACAAGCACTAAAACCACTGAGAAGGTAAATTAACTTGCTGATATACTGACCCATGACAGTGAAGTCTATATTAACTTTTCAAGCTCTTCTTTTCCTCTATGCCATTGGGAGAAATACTCTGTGTTATGTGGGGTCATATAGTTGGGTTAGCCCAGAGAGAGAATGGCTTAAACATTCTTTATGAAACAGAGAACAGATCTCTGTTTTCTCTAGTTCATGAAACAAATTCTTAGGCTGACCTGACAGGAATCCCAGTGGGTGTATGGTTAAAATTCCCCTGTTGTGGTAGCTGAATTGAGAAGGCTAGGCCTTATGGGAGATGAAGATAAGGTTAATGTGTCTGTTTTTGTTATGTGAGTTTGTTTATGTGGTGAAGTGACAAATTTAATTTGTATGTTACAACTCTCAACATTGTACATGAGTAAAATTACAATAATAGAGAATTTGCAGCCATTTCTTTTCAGCTGACCTTTGCACTGATCTCAGCAAATTGAACCTCTTGTCTGATATTCACTAACTCTGATTATGCATTGCTGGAATAGTTAATTACTTTGCTACACCGCTGATTCTACTTGAGAAAGTGGGATAATGGACTGGTACTGAATAAGTAAAAATCAATTTGAGAGTATTACAAAAAAATAACTAATCCGGTGCCAATTCTGATGTTACAACTGTAATTTGTAGTTATGAATTGATGGCCAATCACTCTCTCACTTCTAACCTTCTATCTCCATTCTACCCCTTCTCCTATTGTTGTAACCATTCCTTCCTCAGACATTCTTTTCTTCTTTTTTTAATGCTCCAAATGAATTGAAATATTGTTCATTTTATCTGCATCTTTAAAAATCAGACCTTATCATGCTGTGATTAATTCATTCCCTTCTCCCCTGCGAGCACCGATTACCATAAAACTATAGATTTTTTTTCCCAGCGTTTCTTTCCCCTTATAATACACATATAACATTAAATCCAAGCCATTGCAACACTTACTTATTGTCATGTGATACATTTTGGTTTTCAATTGTTTTCAACTTGGGTGTTGTCCAGACCGAGAGTTCTTGGCCCAAGTTTATTAGCTTAAGAAAGATGAATGCAGCTTAAAAAGGATGCCTGCAGCACACAATCAGAGACTGGAGGTGATCCCGCAGTTCACAAGGATTACAGAGGCACCAGTTATGTTCAGGGATACATGATAAAGCATTCCTGTGGTTCAGCTCTGAAGGAGGCTACAAAAAGCAGCAGGGCTGCTGCTCTATAACATACAGTACATGTAATCTTTTCATGTCACTACAGAAAAATAAATTTTTGTATATGAATTGGAGCATTTTTTTTCTGATCAAAATCTGGGTGTTACTCTGCTTGTACCTAAACTTAAATTTAGATTATTTACCAAGTCTAACAATGGCTTCCTTGACTTCCTTCAGGCATGACACAGAGATGGCGTTTCCAAGCAGCATACACAAACATGTTCCATGAATCACAATCTACTCAGTTTACAGTGGCAGACATTTATTGATATTAATATATCAATGATTCACTGCAGCATCTCTCTTAGGACTTTAGCATGGTTTCTGATATTAACTAATTCTTTTGCTGCAAGTTCAAACTACTAAGGGCAGGAGATCATCACTCAGATTTAGTGAAACTATTCTGTACTTGAAGTGGTAAAGATAATACGCACCCAACTGGTGTAGATGTACACAGGCAATGTTGGCATTAGGGGATGATTTGCCAAAGTGCTATCTGATGCGATTTTTGGGTCAATCTAAACACAACAAGCAGCCCAAATTCCAGAAGTAGACAGTAGGTCCTTTTCTTATGCAAATCTGTTGTAGAAGTCTGATACAAATTCAGACAATTAGATAAAGCTTGCCTCTTGTGACCTCAGCCATGTTGTACCAAGTCTTCACCAGAATAATTATATAGGGTACACTGATCCTGTTCAACATTTTGTGTGGGGAGCAGGGAAGTGACCCTATTATTTCTGTCCCATCCTGGCAATAGTCTTTCCACAGCTCTTGATGGGGGAGATTTAGACAAGAAACCATTGAAATTCCAATGTATTTACCATACTCTGGACATGACTGGCTTCAGTTGTTATATTTGATTTCATTATTGATGAATCCAAATGCATTTCCTCAAATCTTATTGCAAACATGATCTCTCTCAGTAACTTTGAGAATAAATTAAAATAATTGTTTCAAAGTAGTGGTCACTTGGCACATTTTATTTCATAGATATCATTGATGTGACTTAAAAACTGGCATAGATTGTTTCTCTGCTCTTTGTTCAGCTAGTTACCATGATGTTCAAAGTAATCTGACCATGAGCAGTGGAATATGCGTTTTGTGTATGGATTCTGCCCTTCCGAACTTGTCATATATCTGAAATGGATGTGGATGTCACTGGCTAGTTCAGCATGTATTGCCTTTCCTAGTTGCTCTTGAGAATGGTTAACTGCCTTCTCGGACTGCTACAGTCACTTGGTAAAGGTAGACCCATAATGGCATAAGGAGGGATGTCCAGGATTTGATTCAACCTCACTGAAGGAATGGTAATACACTTCCAAGTCAGGATGGTGAATGGCTTGGAGGTGAGCTTGCAGATGGTGGTGTATATTCATGGATCATGCCCATCTGATTGGTGATAGTTATGGATTTGGAGGATTCTGCTTCAGGAGCCTTCATAAATTTTTACAGTGCATCTTGTAGATATATACACTCGTGCCACTTGCATTCAATGGTGGTGGGAATGGATGTTTCTGAAAATGGCACTGATAAAGCAGGCTGAATTGTCCTGGAAGGTGTCAAATCTCTTGAGTGGTGGAGTCACACTCATCCTGGTAAGTGGGGAGTACCACATCACTCATTTGACTTGTGCCTTGTCGATTGCTGACAGGCTTTGGGACTGACTGGATATGAATTACTCTCTGTAAGCTTTCTAGTCTCTGACTGCATTTGTAGCCACTGTATTTATACAACCTGTCCACTTTAGTTTCTGATCAAGGGTAAACCCTAAGATGTTGATAGCAGACTAATGGAGTAATTGGCTGGGTTGGGTTTGCACCACGTTTTGTGTGCAGGCTAATACATGGGCAATTGTTTCACATTGTTGGGTAGATGTCAGTGTAGTAACTCTGCTAGAACAGCTTAATTAGGGATATGGCAAGTTCTGGAGCACGTGTCTCAGTACAATTGCTAAAATGTTGACAGGCCCCATAGCCTTTTCAGTATCTAGTGCCTGCAGCTACTTCTTGATATTGACTAATATTGACTAAAAGCTGACATCTGTGATGTTGGGCACTTTGGAAGAGTTGGGTCATCCACTCGCCACTTCTGAATTAAAGTGGCTGCGAATGCTTCAGCCTTGTCTTTTGCACCAAAGTGCTGGCCTCCCCACCATTGAGCATGGGGATATTTGTGAAGCCCTCTCCTCCAGCATGTTGGTTAATTATCCACCATTCATGACTGGGTGTGGCAGAGCTGTAGATGTTAGCTTTGATTTGTTGGTTATGGCATGGTTTAGCTCAGTCTTTCACTTGCGGTTTATGGTGGTTGGCACGCAGTAGTCCTATTTGGTAGCTTCACAAAGTTGACACCTCATTTTTCAGCATAGCTTGTGCTGTTCAGGGCCTGCTCTTCTGTACTTTTCATCAACCAGCTTCACCATGTTGATCCTATATAAAATGCAATTAAATATATAAGCATTGCAAGTCAAGGTGTGCCCACTGGGTCTTTTTAAGTCAAAATTATATCAGTGTTTTGACAATACCCAATGGCACACACAATGATCTCTCATATGCATCTGATCAAACTACTTACAACTTCTCCAGGCCACTCACTATCCTGACTTGAAAATATATTAGGAAAAGTGAGGACTACAGATGCTAGAGATCAGAGTCGAGACTGTGATGCTGGTAAAGCACAGCAAGTCAGGCAGCATCCGAGGAGCAGGAGAATTGACATTTCAGACATAAGCCCTTATCAGGAAAATATATCACCATTCCTTGAGTATCATTCGGTCAAAATCCTGGAATTTTCTCCTTTATGCCATCGTAGGTCTACCTATAGCACAAGGACAGCTCGTCACCATCTTCTCAAGGATAACTAGGAATGGGCAATAAATGCTGGCCCAGTAAATGAAACCCACATCTAATGAGTGTATTAACAAAAGGGATATGCATAATCTTTCATAGCTAGTTGAAAGTCAATCCTGTCTTCCGGGGAAGAAATCACAGTAACAGCAACATAAACTGCAGATTCCTTGTAAATTACTTAGCATCCCACAAAAGAATGTGAGAATGAGGCTTTAAAATGTGAACATGTTTTATTTGTTTTACAGCACAATACAATCCATAATGGTAAGTGGCAATTATGCATTTGTTCCCTGCTAGAAAGCTCCAACCATAATATTTCACTACTTATTAGATATTGGGGTCATGTGTGAAACTGGCATTCACTGCATCAGTTTCATTTCGAGAATTGTTTTGTGATAGATTACATGCTGTTTCCTATCACTCACCCATCCCTCCTCAATAACCCCCTCTTGATGGACTTGTTCTAAGCTAATGGCTGGAACTGGTGGACCTTGCTGCTTTCAGCAACCTCTACTCCTTTGTCTGAGAAGCTGATTCTGGGGCCTTCACAGTATTGGTCATTTCCTAACAAGGATGTTGGATCTATTGCCATCAGACTCTTTAGTTACATGCACTGCATAAGGGTAGCATTCCAATTGGGCAGTGATTCAATTTATTGGCAGACATGTTTTCATTTTTAGAGCAAGAAACTTAATTTCATGTGAATTTTTGTTTTTGTTTTTCTTCATCCATGGGACATGGAAACCATTAGGCCATCATGAATTGTCAATCCCCACTTGCCAAATGCGCAGTTAAGAAAAACCAAATTGCTATAGGTCTGGAGTCACATGTACACTAAAGCAGGTAAGGATGGCAAATTTCCTTCATGAATCAGATGCCCTTTTACAACAATTAGCAGTGGTTGCATGGTCACCATTTGGATATGAGGTGGAGGAGCCGGTGTTGGACTGGGCTTGTCAAAGTTAAAAATCACACAACATCAGGTTATAGTCCAGCCTCTTGAACTATAACCTGGTGTAGTGTGATTTTTTTAATAATTTAGATAGATGTTCTCTATTCCAGATTTTCACTAAATTTGGACCTATGTCACCAAAGCAAAAGGCTGAGGTTCTGGATTATTAACTCTGTGATATTACTTTATGCACTGCCTTGATTTCATGGAACTCTTTGTATTTGTAAAGGAAATTTAGAAGTTCCAACTCTGCTTCAGTTAAATCCATGGTGCTTCTGTTAATTCATCCAGTAGTAAGCTAAGATTTCCAGCAGAATGGCTTTCATGTAAATGCCTTACGGATACATTCATAGCTAATGATAGTACTTGTAGGGTCCACCTCACCTCCTGGGATAAATGCTGTCCTCACTGTTATAAAATGATAGAGTACTACATTCAATCAGTGCACCAGTGGTGCTAAATAAGCAGGTTTAATCCTGACTGAAGTGAATAGAAGTTCTGTGACTGAATAATAGCTATTGGCTGATTCAGTGCATATTAAAAAGCTCTTGTTAGTTGCAATTGTGTTTTGTGTTCTACGAAATGAAGCATAAAACAGCAAAAGGGAAATCGACAAGAGTAATGAAAAATTACTGAACTGAGTTGGTAGGGTCTACCCTGTATCAATGCGCAAGAACCTTTTACATTAGTATATTTTTAATTCTTGATTTTAACTTTTCTATTTTTCTTTCATTTTGTTATGAGACAGGGAAATGCCAGTCAAGTAGCATGTGAGGAACAAAGAGTTATTCCGCGTTCTATCTCTGGGTCCAAAACTTGTACTTTATGATATTTCGAGTGAATATCCAAGTACTTTCCTTTCAATATGCTAGCACGGTTTCTGTCCCAACGCCCTTTCTGAATGTGAGTTCCAAGACACCACCTGCCTCAAAATGAAAATCCAATTCCAATTTCCTTCTAATCCATCCACATGTCCCCTGGTTTTTGACCTTTCTCTCAAGGGAAAATGGAAACTCCAAACTTATTTGGGCTCTCAAAAGTTTATACATTACAACAAAATATTCCCAAGGCCTATCTGTAAGAGAATCATTAGACCTCAAATGCAGATGACACCAGAGAATAGAGAGTTTCTGTGGTGTATATCCCACATGTCTTACGTACTTTGAATAGAAAATTATGAGCAAATAAAGGAAGGAAAGCTTTTGTTGAAAAAAAGGATTGCTTTTATAGAATGCCTTTAAAAAGAACAAAGAAGTAGAGAAATGGAGGGGTTTGGGAGCAAATTTGAGAGCTTATGTAAGCTATCAGTGTTGGAGCAATGAAAACTGAGTTGCACAAGAGACCACAATGGATGATTTGGACGAAAACTCTTCTGCTGCCCTTTGACTGTTTACATCATAGTCTGACAGATTGCTTCAGTGTCAAGAATGAAAATGGTAACAATGAAGTGGAGGCTTCTATAGGAATGTAACTGGGCCGGGAAAGATTGACTGCTATTGCAAACAGCATCTGATTTTACATTTGAATTAAGTCAATGATACTGATTACTTGCTACTTTTTGTTCAACTTATAATGTAGGATTGTCGCATGCAGATGGCCCAAAGATCATGAAGCAGAGATTCTTTATTTCACTCGCATCTGGTCTTTACCAATATGAAGAGAAATTAAAGTTAAACTGGCAAAAAGAAGGATTTACATGGAGCCAAGTCTATAATTCACAACAGATTGAGGAAATCCTTTCTCTGCTCTCTTTCTTCCATTGAAATATTAGTCCTCTAAAGATACCATTTTGTTCAAAGAGAATCTGCTCAAGCTCCTGTTCAGTGCTCTTCCTCACTATCACACTTGCTACTGGAGACCCGGTTATACACCTACCTGCTTAAATCTTGCTATCTTGGCAACTACATGTGGCACACAGTGATCATTTCCCAAGCAGATGTTCGGTCAGCAAATTCAATTGTGCTATGATGTCTAGAAATATTTGAATTCACACTAATGGCAATATTCTCTTTGTGCATCACTGATTTGGGAAATGTTAAGAGTTAGGGTAATATCCATCATTTGCTGGAGAGGACATTCTCAACCTCTTATCTTCATTGCTACTGTGAACAGGATCAAGGTCAGTGGCAGATCAGCTACGTTGGGGTTCAGGTTGGCCAAGGTTTCAGAAGTCATATAATCGGTAGATCCTGTTACTACATTTGCTTGTTCTGGGAGGTTATCCCTGTACCTTCTTCCAGGGTGGACGAGGTCTCCCCACATTGGAAGCATTGTTCAGAATCACAATGCACAGATCACTCCAGGATTCCTCTCATTATCTGACTGCACTTTAACCACCAACACTTCAGAATCTGCAATGCCACTGAATGATTCCACATCATCCATCAGACATTTGGCCTCAAGCAGCTCCCCTATTTCAACCATTTCTTGAGACTGCTTTCCAGCTATAGGTTCAAAATTACTGGTATGTTGAACTTTTTTATGATTCTGAGGGGGGTTCGTGGTCACAGAAATAGAATCCCTACAGGGCAGAAATAGACCATTTGACATTAGGTCTGTACTGCCCTCTGAAAAGCATGTCACCCAGACTCACAGCATCCTCTCTTCCATAGTCATCTTGACCAAGGAAAGATATGCTAGCATTAGACAGTGTCCAGTTAAAGTTCACTTGGTTGATTTTGAGAATAGAGATTTTCTCATGAGGAAAGCTTTGAGTAGGTTGCACCATACTCAAGGAGTTTAGAAGCATGGTAAAAACAATGACTGCAGATGCTGAAATCCTAATACTGGATTAGTGGTGCTGGAAGAGCACAGCAGTTCAGGCAGCATCCAACGAGTAGCGAAATCGACGTTTCGGGCAAAAGCCCTTCATCAGGAATAAAGGCAGTGAGCCTGAAGCGTGGAGAGATAAGCTAGAGGAGGGTGGGGGTGGGGAGAAAGTAGCATAGAGTACAATGGGTGAGTGGGGGAGGGGATGAAGGTGATAGGTCAAGGAGGAGAGGGTGGAGTGGATAGGTGGAAAAGAAGATAGGCAGGTCGGACAAGTCCGGACAAGTCAAGAAGACAGTTACTGAGCTGAAAGTTTGAAACTAGGATGAGGTGGGGGAAGGGGAAATGAGGAAGCTGTTGAAGTCCACATTGATGCCCTGGGGTTGAAGTGTTCCGAGGCGGAAGATGAGGCGTTCTTCCTCCAGGCGTCTAGTGTTGAGGGAGCGGCGGTGAAGGAGGCCCATGACCTCCATGTCCTCGGCAGAGTGGGAGGGGGAGTTAAAATGTTGGGCCACGGGGCGGTTTGGTTGATTGGTGCGGTTGTCTCGGAGATGTTCCCTAAAGCGCTCTGCTAGGAGGCGCCCAGTCTCCCCAATGTAGAGGAGACCACATCGGGAGCAACGGATACAATAAATGATATTAGTGGATGTGCAGGGGAAACTTTGATGGATGTGGAAGGCTCCTTTAGGGCCTTGGATAGAGGTGAGGGAGGAGGTGTGGGCACAGGTTTTACAGTTCCTGTGGTGGCAGGGGAAAGTGCCAGAATGGGAGGGTGGGTCATAGGGGGGTGTGGACCTGACCAGGTAGTCACAGAGGGAACAGTCTTTGCGGAAGGCGGAAAAGGATGGGGAGGGAAATATATCCCTGGTGGCAGGGTCTTTTTGTAGGTGGCGGAAATGTCTGCGGATGATTTGGTTGATGCGAAGGTTTGTAGGGTGGAAGGTGAGCACCAGGGGCATTCTGTCCTTGTTACGGTTGGAGGGGTGAGGTCTGAGGGCGGAGGTGCGGGATGTGGACAAGATGCATTGGAGGGCTTCTTTAACCACGTGGGAAGGGAAATTGCGGTCTCTAAAGAAGGAGGCCATCTGGTGTGTTCTATGGTGGAACTGGTCCTCCTGGGAGCAGATACAGCGGAGGCGGAGGAATTGGGAATACGGGATGGCATTTTTGCAAGAGATAGGGTGGGAAGAGGTGTAATCCAGGTAGCTATGGGAGTCGGTGAGTTTGTAAAAAATGTCAGTGTCAAGTCGGTCGTCACTAATGGAGATGGAGAGGTCCAGGAAGGGGAGCGAGGTGTCAGAGATAGTCCAGGTAAATTTAAGGTCAGGGTGGAATGTGTTGGTGAAGTTGATGAATTGGTCAACCTCCTCGCGGGAGCATGAGGTGGCACCAATGCAGTCATCAATGTAGCGGAGGAAGAGGTGGGGAGTGGTGCCAGTGTAATTACGGAAGATCAACTGTTCTACATAGCCAACAAAGAGACAGGCATAGCTGGGGCCCATATGTGTGCCCATGGCTACCCCTTTGGTCTGGAGGAAGTGGGAGGATTCAAAGGAGAAATTGTTAAGGGTGAGGACCAGTTCGGCCAAACGAATGAGAGTGTCGGTGGAAGGGTACTGTTGGGGACGTCTGGAGAGGAAAAAACGGAGGGCTTGGAGGCCCTGGTCATGGTGAATGGAGGTGTAGAGGGATTGGATATCCATGGTGAAGATGAGGCGTTGGGGGCCGGGGAAATGGAAGTCTTGGAGGAGGTGGAGGGCGTGGGTGGTGTCTCGAACGTATGTGGGGAGTTCCTGGACTAGGGGGTTAGGACAGTGTCAAGGTAGGTAGAGATGAGTTCAGTGGGGCAGGAGCATGCTGAGACAATGGGTCGGCCAGGGTGGTCAGGCTTGTGGATCTTGGGAAGGAGGTAGAACCGGGCAGTGCGGGGTTCCCGGACTATGAGGTTGGAAGCTGTGGGTGGGAGTTCTCCAGAGGTGATGAGGTTCTGTATGGTCTGGGAGATAATGGTTTAGTGATGGGGGGTGGGGTCATGGTCGAGGGAGCAGTAGGAAGAGGTGTCCTCGAGTTGGCGTTTGGCTTCAGCGGTGTAGAGGTCAGTGCGCCAGAGTACCACTGCGCCCCCTTTATCCGCTGGCTTAATGGTGAGGTTGGGATTGGAGCAGAGGGATTGGAGGGCTGCGCGTTGTGAGGGTGAGAGGTTGGAGTGGGGGAGGGAGGTCGACAGGTTGAGGCGGTTAATGTCCCGGCGGCAGTTGGAAATGAAGAGGTCGAGGGCAGGTAATAGGCCAGCGAGGGGTGTCCAGGTGGATGCAGTATGTTGGAGGTGGGCGAAGGGGCCCTCGGAAGGTGGGCGAGAGTCCTGATTGTGAAAGTAAGCTCGGAAGCGGAGGCGACGGAAGAATTGTTCGATGTCACGTCGTGTATTAAATTCATTGATGCATGGACGGAGGGGGATGAAGGTGAGTCCTTTGCTGAGGACTGATCGTTCGTCCTCAGTGAGTGGGAGGTCTGGAGGGATGGTGAAAACTCGGCAGGGCCGGGAGCTGGGATCTGGTGTGGGTGTGGAGCTGGGAGTGGGTTCGGAGCCAGTACCTGGAGTGGGTGTGATGGTGGGGGGAATGTGGGTGGAGGCATGAGCTGGGGTAATGTTGCCTCCGGAGTTCTGGGGTGTGGGGATAATGACAGTGGGGTCTGTGGGGGGTGTGTCAGCAGAATGCAGGTGAGTGGCGCTGGTGGAGGTGGTGGTGGTGATCATGGCAGTAGGGGTGGCGGAAGTCACTGAGCGTGTGGCATCAGCGATGATGTGAGGGCCGGAAGTGGCTGTGGGAGTGGCCATGATGTGGGCGGAAGTGACATCTTCACTCAGCGTGGGGGTGGTAGCTGCATCAGCCGCATGGCTAATGGCGTTTCTGAGGCCAGGGGAATCTTCTGGAATGTAGACACCCACACCAATCAACCAAACTGCCCCGTGGCCCAACATTTCAACTCCCCCTCCCACTCTGCGAGGACATGGAGTTCCTGGGCCTCCTTCACCGCCACTCCCTCACCACCAGACACCTGGAGGAAGAACGCCTCATCTTCCGCCTCGGAACACTTCAACCCCAGGGCATCAATGTGGACTTCAACAGCTTCCTCATTTCCCCTTCCCCCACCTCACCCTAGTTCTAAACGTCCAGCTCAGTAACTGTCCCCATAACTTGTCCGGACTTGTCCTACCTGCCTATCTTCTTTTCCACCTATCCACTCCACCCTCTCCTCCTTGACCTATCACCTTCATCCCCTCCCCCACTTACCCATTGTACTCTATGCTACTTTCTCCCCCCGCCCCCCCCCCCCCCCACCCTCCTCTAGCTTATCTCTCCACGCTTCAGGCTCACTGCCTTTATTCCTGATGAAGGGCTTTTGCCCGAAACATCGATTTCGCCGCTTGTTGGATGCTGCCTGAACTGCTGTGCTCTTCCAGCACCACTAATCCAGAGTTTAGAAGCATGACAGGCAATCTCAGAGTAAGGACTTGTCCATTGCACTGCACTTTTTGTGCTGCTCCAGGGACTCTGCATATTGAACCCTTGGTATTTGCCGTAAAAGCTTCTGCCTTTTTCTTAATCCTAACCTTTATGCCCTTTGGCATCCAGGGTTCTCCATTCTTAGACCCACCCTTTGTGTTTACAAGATACTTTGCCCCTACTCTTGCTATTTCCTCTTGAATGCCTTCCAGTGCTCTGATACATTTTATCTGTAAGTAGCTACTACCAGTCCACTTGGTCCAAATTGTATCATACCTTAATAAAATAGATGTTATGCTAGTTTAGAACTTTCATACTTGGCCCATCCTTGCCAGTTTACCATAATTATTTTAAATCTATCGTCCTTAGCCCCAAAATGTTCCCTGACTGATGCTCTTTACAATTGCCTGGCTCATTTCCAAATATTGTTGGGTTTTCTACAAGCTGGTTTAAAAAATGTCTTCTGGTTAGACTTTAATAATTGTATTCCCTCCCTATTATGGACATTGTACAACATGAATTTTCAATCCAGTTTATTTCAAACAAGTGCAAACTCACCTTTCATGTGACTGGTACAAATGGTGTTAAAATATTTTTGAAATTTCTTTGTGCTGTGGCATGTTATTCATTAGTTTGCTACAATGGTTTTCAAAAGCATAGAAAGGTTTTAGTGACGAGGGTAATATATTGTTTTAAACAACGCCAAAATAATTTAGGAGCAACTAATTTTAAACCTCATACTACATAACAAGGATTGTACAAATAAGATTAATGATAACTTAGGATTCCATCTGGGAGGTAAAAGAACATGCTGAATCTCCATTAACCATTCTTCGATTTTCAAAATGCAATGAAATGTTCTTGTGTGAGTGATATCAGTTGTTGGGTCATGCCTGCAATTCCGAAGCCCAACTTCACTGCTTTCATTAGAATCACTGGATTATAGCCAGTCAGGCCATTTGTAATTGTTTTGTGTGATTATCAAGGCCCATTTCTCGGATACTTCTGGATGCAACATGATGTGTTCTTTTATGAGTGATTAAGCAAGATTAGCATTTCATTCTTAGGCTGTGAACTGAAAAATTGCTTTCTTTTTGGCTTTTTTCTAATTTCACAGATTGTCAATTTTTCTTTGATATAGCATAGTACCATAATTTCATGTGAATCAGTAATAGACAAGCAACTACAGCAATCTTATACTCAACACATTTTGGGGAAACATCTGTTATCTTCCCATTTGCACAATATAGTTTTGGGTAGATACACATTAAAGTTGTACTTTTTTATTAAGCCCTGTAGTGATCCTGTGTGTTCCATTGCAGATGCTCTGAACAAAATTCACAAGACTATGATTTCTATTCCAGGAATAATTTCTGTCTGCTCAAAATCTTCTCAGTTTAGCTAATTCCACAAGTAAAATCAAACATCTTGCAGGCTGTATTTGGAGCAAAGTAATGTCTTTATGTTATGTCTTTAGTAGCCATGGACTTAATGGTTGAGGAAACCATGCTATGGATTAGTGTATATTGTTTGAGCGACAGATAACAGCACAGCCTTCAGAATGAAAGTAGGAATATCTTTCTTACCTCCCAACACTGATTCTCTCATTCCTTTTTCTCCATCTCCAGCAATGCAAATCAAAGAAGAATTTCCTAAGTGTCACAAACCCTGAATTTTAAAAAAATTTCAGACCCTAAGAGTTGCACTTTAAGATGCTTTCCAGTGAAGGAACAACTTGCATTTGTATAACTTAATAAAATTAAGGACTTTTCCAAGACAACATCAAACAAATTTCACAGCAAAACACCTAAGAGAGCTATTTGAGATATTTGATGCCCACATGCCATGAATGCATTAAAAATGAATGTGAACAAATTAATCAAACATATAATGTGTGGTTGCTTTCTATGACATCTTTAGTAATCACTTCTAACATTTTCACTATGACAGATGAATTAAACAAATATTTTGGTTTGTCTTCACCATAGAATATAAAATAGGATATTAGAATCAGCATCATAGAATTCCCACAACGTGGAAGCAGGCCACTCGGTGCTGTGAGTCCACACAACTCTCCAAAGAGCATTCCACCTGGACTCATGCCCTTACCCTGCTTTTCCCATGGTTAATCCACCTAGTCTGCACCTCCCTGGGCACAATGGACATCTTTAGACTGTGGAAGGAAACTGGAGGACCTCAAGGAAACTACAGGATGTTCTGCTATAATGCACATTTGCTATTCCAAAATCACTGTAATACAATTGATAAATTGGAGACACTGTTTCTGAAGCACAAACTTTTTTTGTGTTGGCTGTAACGCAATCACATCGCCAACATTTTAAGTTCTATTTCTAAAATGTGATTTTTCCATAAGAATGCAACCATTTCGTTGGAGAAGAACTACCTCTATGCAGACACAGGGGGAATGTGCAAACTCCACACAGACAGTTGCCTGAGGGTAGACTCAAATCTGGATCCCTGGTGCTGTGAGGCAGCAATGCTAACCACTGAGCCACCGTGCCAGGAAGTGAAAGCAAAGAAGAAACTCAAGAAAATCACAGTCAACAATGAACAGAATACTTAGCAAGTTGTTGGATGTGAGGGCTGCCCAGACCCCTGATCCTTACAGACTTCATCCTAGAGAGTTAAAAGTGAGGTCTTAATTTTTCAAACTTCTCTGTTTGGGAAAAGTTTATTAGCCTGGAAAGTAGTGAACGTAACTCCTTTATTCAGAAAGATATAGGAACCAAAAGTAGGAATCTGCAAGTTAGTTAGCTTAACATCTATCAAAGTGAAACTATTAAAGACATTTATTTATTCATTTTATAAAGAAAATTTGTACAGGATAAGCTGAACAGAATACTACAATTGTAAAATGTAAGCTATGAGCTGTCAACTTCTATCATTAAGTTTTAATTTCAAAGACCATTCAGGGACTGAGATAGTTTTAGAAGGAAAATTACTGACCTAAAATGGCTCGTACCTGTCCACACATTGAACCCAATTACAGAAATCAATGTGGAATAAATGAACCTGCCTTAACCTAAATCAAAAATTTATCTAAAAATGCTGAAGCCAGTTTCAATGATTTTTGGGATCAAGGAACAAGCATCTGCTGTTTCAACTTCTATGGTCCTGATGAGTGGCGAATGGTGGTATTGAACAGGCAACGTTGTTTACGGTCTCTCTGGCTTGGAGGGAAAAAAGGAGCTCAAATGAAAAATACACATGACTATTACTTCAAGTATTTTTGAGCAGCCGATGTGATGGGGACAAACAAATTCCTAACGGCAAGAGCTGGAAGTTTCTCCTCCTCTCTCTCTCTCTTTCCTGTTTCCCTTATCTCAGAAACTAGTGTCCAGCAAAAAAAATTAAGAAAACAAGTATTCACCTAAAAGTGCCACAAGGATCGGTGCTGGGTCCACTACTTTTCATCATTTATATAAATGATTTGGATGTGTGCATAAGAGGTATGGTTAGTAAGCTTGCAGATGACACTAAAATTGGAGGTGTAGTGGACAGTGAAGAAAGTTACCTTAGATTACAACAGGATCTTGATCAGATGGGCCAATGGGCTGAGAAGTCGCAGATGGAGTTTAATTCAGATAAATGCGAGGTGCTGCATTTTGGGAAAGCAAATCTTGGCAGGACTTATACACTTAATGGTAAGGTTTGAGGGAGTGTTGCTGAACAAAGAGACCTTGGAGTGCAGGTTCATAGCTCCTTGAAAGTGGAGTCGCAGGTAGATAGGATAGTGAAGAAGGCATTGGGTATGCTTTCCTTTATTGGTCAGAGTATTGAGTATAGGAGTTGGGAGGTCATGTTGTGGCTATATAGGACATTGGTTAGGCCACTGTTGGAATATTGCATGCAATTCTGGTCTCCTTCCTATCGGAAAGATGTTGTGAAACTTGAAAGGGTTCAGAAAAGATTTACAAGGATGTTGCCAGAGTTGGAGAATTTGAGCTACAGGGAGAGGCTGAACAAATTGGGGCTATTTTCCCTGGAGCATTGGAGACTGAGGGGTGACCTTATAGAGGTTTACAAAATTATGAGGGGCATGGATAGGATAAATAGACAAAGTCTTTTCCCTGGTGTGGGGGAGTCCAGAACTATAGGGCATAGGTTTAGGGAAAGATATAAAAGAGACCTAAGGGGAAATCTTTTGATGCAGAGAGTGGTACGTGTATGGAATGAGCTGCCAGAGGAAGTAGTGGAGGCTAGCATAATTGCAACATTTAAAAGGCATTTGGATGGGTATATGAATAGGAAGGGTTTGGAGGGATATGGGCTGGATGCTGGCAGGTGGGACTAGATTGGGTTGGGATATCTGGTCAGCATGGACGGGTTGGACCGAAGGGTCTGTTTTCATGCTGTACATCTCTATGACTCTATAACTCAAATATAGCCATAACTATAAGCCACAAGTATTAAGTCAGCCTGGAGCAGTGTTTTGCAGAGGAATAAGATGGTGCTATTTTCTTGGTCTGCAGATTGGAAGAAGCAAAAATGGCCCTGAGTAGAGCGATATGCTCTTCTTGTTGGATGTTGGAGTTTAAGGAGAGTTTACATGTTACTGAGGATTATATCCACAATAAATGCCGTTGGTTGTGAATCCTATCAGATCAAATAGATCATTTGGAGCAACAGTTAGAGAAAATGAGGAATTTACAAGAGCAAGGAGGAGTGATGGATGGCAGTTATATGAAGGGAGAAAAGTCGTAGATACAGTCACATAGATGGGTTAACTCCAGGAAATGTAAGAGAGGTAGGCAGGTAGTGCAGGAGTCTTCTGTGGCTATCCCCATTTCAAACAAGTATGCTGTTTTTGAAGATGTAGGGGGTGATGGATTTTCAGGGGAATGGAGCACGAATAGCCAAGTTTCTGATATCAATACAGGCTCTCATGCAATGAAGGGTATGTCAGGTTCCATGAGTTTGATTGTATTAGCAGACTCTCTAGTCTGAGTTTCTGTGGCCAGCAGTGAAAAATCAGAATGGTGTGTTCCCTCCCTGGTGCCAGGATCAAGGATGACTCAGAGAGGGTACAGAATGTTCTCAAGGCGAAGAGGGGCCAGCAGGAGGTCCATTACACATTGGAACTAACCACATAAGAAGGGAAAAGGATAGGATTCTGAAGGGAGAATATAAAGAGTGAAGCAGCAATTTAAGAAGGAGGTCCTCGAGAGTAGTAATCTGGATTACTCCCGGTGCTGCAAGCTAAGAGGGTAGGAATAGGAGGATAAAGCAGATGAATGCATGGCTGAGGAAGTGGTGTATGGGAGAAGAATTCACATTTTTGGATCATTGGAATCTCCCCTGGGATAGAAGTGACCTGTACAAGAAGGATGGATTGCTTGAATTGGAAGGGGACTAATATACTGGCAGGGAAATTTGCGAGAGCTGCTTGGGAGGATTTAGACTAGTAAGGTGGGGCGTGGGTTGGGACCCAGGGAGATAGTAAGGAAAGAGATCAATCTGAGACTGGTACAGCTGAGAAAATAAGCAAGTCAGTCAGGGCAGGCAGGGACAAAGCAGAAAACAAGGTAGGATTGATAAATTAAACTGCATTTATTTCAATGCAAGAGGCCTAATAGGGAAGGAAGATGAACTCAAGACATGGTTAGGAAAATGGGACTGGGATATCATAGCAATTACTGAAACATGGCTCAGGGATGGACAGTACTAGCAGCTTATTGTTCCAGGATACAAATGCTACAGGAAGGACAGAAAGGGAGGCAAGGGAGGAGGGGAGTGGCATTTTTGATAAGGGATAGCATTACAGCTGTGCTGAGGGAGGATATTCCCAGAAATACATCCAGGAAGGTTATTTGGATCGAACTGAGAAATAAGAAAAGGATGATCACCTTATTGGGATTCTATTATAGACCCCCTAATAGTCAGAGGGAAATTGAGAAACAAATTTGTAAGGAGATCTCAGCTACCTGTAAGGATAATAGGGTGGGTATGGTAGGGGATTTTAACTTGCCAAACACAGACTGGGACTGCCGTCGTATGAAGGGTTTAGCTGGAGAGTAATTTGTTAAGTCGTATAAGAAAAATTTCTGATTCAGTATGTGGATGTACCAACTAGACCTGCTCTTGGGAAATAAGGCAGGGCAGATAACTGAGGTGTCAGTGGGGGAGCAGTTTGGGGCCAGCAACCATAATTCTATTAGTTTTAAAATAGTGATGGAAAAGGATAGACCAGATCTAAAAGTTGAAGTTCTAAATTGGAGAAAGGCCAATTTTGACGGTATTGGGCAAGAACCTTCCAAAGCTGATTGGGGGCAGATGTTCGCAGGTAAAGGGACAGCTGGGAAATGGGAAGCCTTCAGAAATGAGGTAATGAGAGTCCAGAGGCAGTATATTTCTGTTAGGGTGAAAGGAACAGCTGGTAAATGTAGCAAATGTTGAATGACGAAAGAAATTGAGGGTTTGGTTAAGCAAAAAAGAAGGAAGCATATGTTAGGTACAGACAGGATAGATTGATTGAATCCTTAGAAGAGTATAAAGGCAGTAGGAGTATACTTAAGAGGGAGGGCAAAAAGGGGACATGAGATAGCTTTGACAAATATAGTTCAGGAGAATCCAAAGGGTCACAGGTGAGCTGCTGGAAGACTGGAGGTTGGCTAACATAGTGCCACTGTTTAAGAAAGTTGGTAAGGCCAAGCCAGGGAACTATACACTGGTTAGTCTGATGTCAGTAGTGCGCAAGTTGTTTGAGGGAATCCTGAGGGACAGGATGTACATGTATTTGGAAAGGCAAAGACTAGGTAAGAATAGTCAACATGGCTTGGTGTGCGGGAAATGATATCTCACAACTTGAATGAATATTTTGAAAAAGTAACAAAGAGGATTGATGAAGGCAGAGCGGTAGATCTATACTTCAGTAAGGCGTTCGACAAGGTTCCCCATGGGATACTGGTTAGCAAGGTTAGATCTCATGGAATACAGGGAGAGCTAGCCATTTGGATACAGAACTGGCTCAAAGGTAGAAGACAGAGGGTGGTAGTGGGAGGTTGTTTTTTTCAGACTGGAGGCCTGTGACCAGTGGCGTGCTATAAGGATCAGTGCTATGTGCACTATATTTTGTCCTTTACATAACTGATTTGGATGTAAGCATAAGAGGTATAGTTAGTAAGTTTGCAGATGACACCAGAATTGGAGGTGTAGTGAACTGCAAAGAAGGTTACTTCAGATTACAATGGGATCATGTTCAGGTGGGCCAATGGGCTGAGGAGTGGCAGATGGAATTTAATTTAGATTAATGTAAGGTGCTGCATTTTGGGAAAGCAACTCTTAGCAGGACTTATACACTTCATGATAAGGTCCTGGGAGTGTTGCTGAACAAAGGTGCCTTGAAGTGCAGGTTCATAGCTCCTTGAAAGATGTTGTGAAACTTGAAAGGGTTCAGAAAAGATTTACAAGAATGTTGCCAGGGTTGAGGATTTGGACTGTAGTGAGAGGCTGAATAGGCTGGGGCTGTTTTCCCTGGAGCGTTGGAGGTTGAGGGGTGACCTTATAGAGGTTTATCAAATCATGAGGGGCATGGATAGGATAAAGAGACAGTCTCTTCTCTGGGGTGAGGGAGTCCAGAACTAGAGGGCATAACATTAGGGTGAGAGGGGAAAGATGTAAAAGAGACCTAAGTTGCACAAGTGGGTGATACATATATGGAATGAGCTGCCAGAGAAAGTGGTGGAGGCTAGTATGATTTCAGCATTTGAAAGGCATCTGAATGGGTAAATAATAGGAAGGGTTTGGAGGGATATGGGTCAGGTGGGACTAGATTGGATAGGGATATCTGGTCGGCATGGACAGGTTGGACTGAAGGGTCTGTTTTCATGCTGTACGTCTCTATGACTCTATGACTCTATATCCACGGATTTCACTACCGTTGAGAACACAGTCAACAATTAAACCATGTTGGTCGCAGCTTAAAACCTACCACTTCAAAGACTATAAGGACTTTGAAACTGCACAACCTTTCATCTTTCTGTTTGTAGCACATTGCTGTCCTTTCTAAACTTTATACTTTTATTTGTGCATATGTTTGATATCATATTTTATTATATTTCTCAGATTTAACAAGACAGAAAATTTATCTGTAATTCACTCAAGAACACATTGGATTTAGCTCATTAACTTTGATTCTTACTGTATTGAAATTGAAATGTGATACCTATGTGCCAAAAAGAAGTAAAATATTCAACTGACTGAAGATATTAGAGGTTAGATGTTAGACCTCTGTCAATCTTGTCATAACAAAAAGACAAGGCCTAAAGTCATTGAATCAATGATCAACATGATTTATTATTTTATTAAAATAGTTTAAGTTAGATAAGATCTCCAATCTAATTTGGCAACTTATCAGTCTCAAAATTAATCTTTCACAAATGCTTTAATGCGATTTACAATTATAACACTAAGGTAATATTTAAGCTTAATTGAATTTTAAAACCTTGCAATCAATGTGCTAAACCTTTAAACAATCTATTTTATTCATGTTCTGCCACAGTAATTTAGTTCTGGATGTTATGCCTTTCACATAAGAGTAATTGTTCAAACCTCTCCCATATTCAGTGCCGAATTTCATTTAAATGTCAAATTGCTAATAACACACTTTCTCAAGTTATTCAAACTGAAGCTAACTTAGCAGCATTTAGATAGTTTCCAAGCTGCATCTTACAAAATTCTTCTTTAATTTTCAACAGGAGCTATAGTCTTAATGGAGACCGAATAATTATATGTGCAGCTGGAACTTGAACTTTATCACACGGTATCACAGAGTTGTTACAGCGCAGACGGATTCCATTTGGCTCATTGGGTGTGCATTAGGTCCAACAATCATCATGACTTAATGTGATTTTCCTGCATTTTCACCCTACCCTTTCACATAATTTTTATTTAAATAAAAATGTAATGCTCTCTTGAAGGCTTCAATTGAACCTGCATTCACCACACTTCCTGGTAATGCATTCCAAACATGAGACACTCATTGTGTGAAAAAAGTTTTTCCCACATCATTTTGCCATGTTTGAAAGTCTGTTTTAATATGTGCAGTCTCCCTTTTATGAATGGGAGCAGATTCTCTCTATTTACTGCATCAAAACTTCTCACAATATTTAAAACTTCTATCAGATTTCCTTTCAAATTTCTCTTCTCCAAGGAGAATAATACCAATTGATCCTTATAATTGAAGTTTCTTGTCTCTTGAATCATTTTTGGAAAACTCTTCTTCATTCTCTCCAATGCATTTATATCCTTATAATTTGTCACTCAGAAATGTGGACTATACTCAAGCTGAAGTCCAACAAGTATCTTGCACAAGTTCAATGTAGCCTCTTTGTTGTTGTACTCCATGCCCCTATCAATAAAGTCCACTATACTGCATGCTTCATTAGATACACTACTCATGTGTGCTGTCACCTTGAGTGATCTATGCACATATTCTCATTTTCCTCAGTTCCTGCACCTCCTTAAGTGCTGCATCCCCTATTTTGTATTGTCCTACCAAAATAGATCACCTCATACTTTTCTACATTGAATTTCATCTACAACTTATCAGTCAACTCCATCAAATTGTCTATGTTCTTTGGGAGTTCTATACTGCTTTTTTTTTTCTCAGTTTCCAATGCATCCAAGATTTGTATCCATTTGAAACTTTGAAATAGCCCCTACAAACCATGATTCAGATTACTGATACATATCCAGAAAAGTTAGGGTCGCAAAGCCAACACTTGGAGAACCCCGCTACAAACTTTCCTCAGCTGGAAAAATATCCATTGACCACTACTTTCCAATGACTTTGCATGACTTTATCATGCACTGTGAATTTTAGATCCACAATCCTTTTATTTGATGGGCTATTTGTTTTTCCAAAAGCTAGATGTGAGGCACTGTAATGACTGTCTTTTGAAAGTCAAAGTCTTATCCTCATCAAACTTTTCTGCTACCTCTTCATAAAGCTCTAGTCAGTTCGTTAAACACAATTAAACCTTCAGAAATCCATGCTGGCTCTTTCCATTCGATTGATTGACTGGTTTATAATTTGCTTCATATGATAGCACTGTGTCATCAAAGAGACAATACAACTTTTGAAGCATTTATCGTATGTCACTGGGTACATTTTGTAGTTATTTAATGGAATAGAAATCCTGAGGTCTGGTTTAATAATCCAGAAATATGCCTTCACAATCTCATTATGATGGCTTACAGAGTTCAATTAAGTTAATAAAAAGCTCATATGAATAATTAAGTTACTGGATTGTCATTAAAAATTCAACTGGTGTAGACAAATGTACACAATAAGATATATCAAGCAATTTTCCAGAATCTTCCATCTTTATCCCCAGGTATGTTCTGTCCAGCAAAGATGGCAATACAATGGTATATTGGGAAGGAGTGGTCCTTTCCAAACATTGAACCTGAACAGTAAATTTATAAATCAATAGTCATCTGAATGGAACACTGGAGGGAGCACTAAGGGTACCAAGGACATGTATATTCTGAGTGGGGGAACATTCAATTCCACGACAAAATGGAGCTCTGTAACATGACTACTGGCCTGAGTCCTAAAGAACAGAAATGCAAGACTGGACGTGCAGCAGATGGTTCAAGAACCAGCATGGGGACAAACTTACTTGACCTTCTCTTCATCAATTTACTTGTCACTGATGCATCTGACCATGACAATAATTGTAGGACTGATCACCACACAGTCTTTGCATTGTCAAAATTTCATCTTCTCACTGACAATATCTTCTATCATATTGTGCCAGCACTTCTATTGCACTACATCTAATAGGTGCATAATAAGTATAGCACCTTCAAATGTGAATCATCAGCAGTATGTTACAACTAAGTCAGATGGCTGAACTGAATTAATAAATAATTTGTTCTGTTTATAAAACTCACCCAAACATGAAGATATTAACATGTTATCATTATTATTAACATATGGTTTACAAGGTACAAATATATACAACAAACTACTAATGCAAAAGAACAACATAAACACCATCATCCAACACTTGCAAAGGAAGAGAGTAAAACTATGCAGAGTATCAGATCTTAAACTTGGCCATGTAACAAATAAGGGTAGGACAAAAACTTAATTTATAAATGGTTCAGGTGCTTGAAAACAGCTGAATGGCTATTTTCCACAAGAACAACTGTTAGTGAACTTTCTGACTTAGGGACCCTTGGGCTCTGGTGATAAGGAGTTTCAGTAGGCATCCAAATCAACAGCTCAGCTTTGAATGAAAATATTTGAAAGAAAGGGAGAGAGGGGAAAGGCTTATTTCCCTTCACGGTGTTGCATCACGGTCAGTAATGATTTGGGATGATTGCATATTCTAAAAAATTGAATTTGTACTCCTGACTTGCACTCTCCAAACAGAGCGCAATTGTGGTCATTCTCTTTCTGCTTGCTCATCGTCTATCTTTCTCATGTTACTTTTCCTTTAAAGAAGCATGATGTATATCTCATAATTATTATAGAATTGGTTGTTGTGTGAATCTGTTTGCATTTGCTTGATCAGTATAAGTTGTGTTGGGAATGATGTTCCCTTCTGCATTGGTGTTGCATGGAAATGAAGCAATGCAATCAGAAAATCTTGATTATTTGATAGTCATTGATTCCAAAATACATTTCATTCTGCTAGATCATTTAAGTGTAGATAGTGCGGTGACAATGTGTTATGAGTCACTCCACAATTAGGATAAACACTTTGAAATGTGTGCTATAGTGCAATGTCAGACACTATACTTCTGACTAAATTGAAATAGCAGTGATTGTGTCAACAGTGTTTGAAGGTGTTTTGTAAGTAAGTCATTAAACAATGGGAATTTTGGAGAAGTGGTTTGTAATAAAGATGATGTGGAGGTTCCAGTGTTGGTCCGGAATGGACAGAGTTAAAAATCACAGTCGAGAATGTGGTGCTGGAAAAGCAGAGCCAGTCAGGCAGCATTCGAGGAGCAGGAAAATCGATGTTTCGGATATAAACCCTTCATCAGGAATTAAGGGCTTATGCCCAAAACGTTAATTCTCCTGCTCCTTGGATGCTGCCTGACCTGCTGTGCTTTTCCAGCACCAGTCTCAACTCCGATCTCCAGCATCTGTAGTCCTCACTTTCTCCAAAGTTAAAAATCACACAACGTTAGGTTATAGTCCAACAGGTTTACTCTAAGCTGGTGTTGTGTGATTTTTAACTTTATTATACAGATGCAATCATTAGCATGCACCATGAATACCTTTTTTGCTACTTTGTCCAAGGAATGGATGGAACATCATGTGGAAGTAAAGGTTCCCTCTGGTGCTGGGGTTGGCAAGTTTGGCATGACTCATGCATTCATAAGTCATTGAATGTCTGGATTTTTTCCTGACCAGTGGGTCCCTTTTGTAACATGGAAAAGCTATAAATGCTTTGTGATGTAATACTTTTGATTTTAGGACTTGTTTCTTTGAAAATTCCTTGTCATGTTGACTCGCATTTGTCTTTAAATGACCAAAATGAACTAATCTTCTAAGGTACTTCTTCAATACTATGAGGGCATTCCTATATAATGGTCTTTTGCAGCTCTCATAGTGCTTAGCTTCAACAGTTGGTAATTGCAACCCTACACACTGGCTCTGACCAAAGTGAAACAGATCAACTTTGAGATCATCAGTAATGCAATGTCTAGAGCATCCTCATATAGAACAAGAAAAATGTGTGGATTGGGTAAACTGCTTAGTCAAATATCAGATGTAATCATCCTAGTATCTTGCTTATATCTGACTTCAATTGTTGCACATTTACAAGAAAATGCTGCAAGACTGGTGATGCACTTAATAATATATCATAGCAGATCATTTTTAGTGGCGTTTGATCTATTTACACCATTATTTTCTGACCAAGAAAAGAGGTCTAAAACTGCCTGATGCCAAGTACTGGGTTAATGTGCCATGTCCTGTATTGGAATTGTTGACTTGTATGGATGTCAGGGCTTTTGACCCAAAAGCAATAGGCTTTCCATTTTGCAAAAGACATATGTGGACTTATTTATATGCATTGACTTTAAGAATCATGTCTTTCCTAGGGTTCAGGTACTGCAATAGCAAAATTGTGTCAACAGAGCCTGCTTGAGAGAATCAAAGATGTATTAGTGGTTATCATATTGCCATACATAAGGGATATCCTTCTGGAACAAATCTTTCAATGGACATACCTATTCCCTAAAGTTGGGAATATCTCACGAGAGGAAGTTATAAAGTCCAAGTCAGACCCTCTTTTTCATGTGCAGTTGGCAAATGTTTAAAATCTTCGAACTTACTTCCTTTAGAACAAATATGTTGGGTGGAATAAATGGACAAAAATGTTTCTCTAGTTGATGTTGCCTTGCACTTGCTGCTGTAAAATGCCAAAGTCCTGGCTTAATGATAGCCCAAATGGTAACTGTAAAATTAAAAGTGCAATCCAAATGGTGCCCTGAATGTTGTGAGTTTCTGAGATTCTTCTGTGAAGTGGATGGACATAATTCACGTCTAGCTTGGCTGCAGAAAATTCAAGACCAAATTCCTGCAGTGTCAGTATTTTATTTGGGCACATTTTCAAATGGAAGGTTGAGACACATTGGATAAAGAAATACTTTCACAATGCCATCTTTCTTTAAGATGCGTATGGTGGAATCATACGTATGGATCATCATACTAATCTGTATGATGATCAAGCTACAGATGATATCATTTACATAAGAAAATAAAATGTCAGAGCAGGAGTAGGTTGTTCTGGCTCTCAAGCTTGCCATGTCATTTGATAAGATTAAGGATGATTTGTCGTTGGCCTCAGCTCCTCTTTCATTCCTGTTCAACATAGTTATGAATACTCTCCATAACTTTCTGGGGTAGAGGATTTGAGACATTTAAAACCCTCTGAGGGGAGAAATCCTTTTACAACTCAGTTTTAAATGAGTGTTCCCTGATTCTGGAACAATGTCCCCGAGATCATGATTTCCCAACTAGCGAAAGCATCTTCTCAACATCTCCCCTGTCAAGCCCCCTCTGAATCTTGAATTCTTCAATAAAATCACCCCTCATTTTTCTAAATGCTGGTGAATAAAGACCTAATTTGTTTAACTGCTCTTGATAAAGACAACTCCTTTATCCCAGGAATCAACCTTATATTTCCCTTTAAAACTGCTCAATGCCAGAATATACTTTCATAAATACAAGGGCCAAAACTGTACAAAGTACTCCAGGTGCAGCCTCACAGTTGGAACAAGACTTCTCTATTTTTAAATTCCAAGTCCCTGGCAATAAAGGCCAAAACTCCCATTAGCCTTCTTAACTTCATTTATGCACAAGGATAAACAAATCCCTCGATGCTGATTTTTTTTGGAACCCCTTTCCATTTATGTAATAGTCTAGCTTTTGATTCTTCCTGCCAAAGTACATAACTTCACACTTTGCTGCATTCCCATCACTCAACCCATCTATACCCCTTTGACAATTTCTTACATCTGTATGACATTGTGACCTCCCAACTATTTTTGTATTATTAGTAAATCCAGATACATTACCTGCTGACCCCTCAATCTGTTATATAATAACTAATTATCGCTCATTTAAAACTGAGATGTAAAGGGATTTCTTCCCTCAGAGGGTTTTAAGTGTCTCGAATCCTCTCCACTTATCATGCCATTCTGACCTGGAAATGATCTATTAGTCCCAACATTGTATCTTCTGTATGTTAAACAAGTCTCAATCTATGCTAATACATTACTCCTAACACCATGAGCTCCTATCTTGTGCAATACCTTTTTTTATGTGGCATTTTTTTGGATGCCCTCTTGAAATTCAAATACACTACATCCACCAGTTACCCTTTGTCAACTCTGTGCATTATGTCCTCAAGGAACTTCAGCAAATTTATTAAACAGGATAACGCTTTTCATAAAACCATATTGACTCTGTTTAATTGCATTAGGTGTTTATACATGTTCTGCTATTTCTCCTTAACGATGGACTTGAATATTTTCTCAACAACAACTTGCTCCATTTTGCTCAGTTTTGCCTAAAGCATCTCCTGAATTTGTACAGTGCATCTCCTTGGAAGATTAATAAATGTGGCTGCACCATACTTGCATTCCACTATTGCTTCACCCTTAAAATTGCTCATCTTGTCAATGAAGTCGGGGTATAGCTGTTGGAAATCTTTGACTGATTTCATTGCATCAGACCTATCTTTCCACACTGTGGATGCTTTGTGACTACACTAAGTTTTGTCTATTATGATAGTGTTGTCACTGCTGGACAATTGGTATCTACCAGTTAGAACATTTTAAGAAAATAGATGCTCTTGTCCATCAGAATTGAGATGTTATTCTGCCACCACATGGAATTTGTGATCCAATATGCACTGAGGGCCGGTCTCTTGTAGTTGTACCATGGAGCATCACTTTTACTGAGGTATGTATCCTTCATGGAGTTTTAATATGTTGGCACTAACTCTTGCATCAACCAGCATTTTCAGGAAATATGATGAAGGTAGATAGAATTATTGCCTTTTATGGAACAACCTTGATTATCTGAATGAGACAAGCAGGGAGTATTTTGTTCGGATATTTGATTGCTTGGATAACAGATAACATTTTTGTGGACCTTAAGATCTTGTTCGGATAATCCAAAATTTGGATTATTGATGTTCGGATAACTGAGGTTGTTCTGTACTGTCTTTGATATATGCGATTAACAATAATTCGATCATCTTTTGAAATTTGCCTTTTGAACTGAGGAAAGGTCTCTTGGCCTGAAACATTAGCTCTGATTTCTCTCCACAGTTGTTGCCAGACCTGCTGAGTTTTTTCAGCAATTTCTGTTTTTGTTTGTGATCTAAAGTATCCGCAGTTCTTTCGGCCTTCACTCCGCAATCAGATTTCCTGCCCGTGCATAACTAATGTTCTTTGATACTACATGCTTTGCAGATGTGACAAAAAGCTGGGCTGCTTCTGGGTTGGTGTGACAACTCACATGTGTTACCATTTGGTTTGGATTAGTGTGGTTTGGTTTGGCGTGGTTGGGTTTTGTTTGGTTGGTGTGCCTTGATAATAGTGTTGGGGGCTGCACCCAAAGTCTCTAACTGCATTGGTCTGACACTTTGACTTCACGCTTGTCTCCATCTTCAAGCAATACATCAAAGGTATGACCTTGTTTCTTTTTAGCTCAAAACGTCTTTCCTGAACGTTTTCATCATTCTGAGGTGATTGATAAATTGATGAGCCCTTCTGAATGTTCTGCTTTCAAAAGTTAGACTTGTGGCCTTCTTATATATGAATAGAGTCAGGATTGAAGTCAATATGAAGCGTTCTTCTTGCTTTTGGGATGGGTTAAAACTAACTCAAAAGGAATATGGGAACCAGAAGATAATATGATTGCAGTACAAAATGCTGTGAGGTGCTGCTTATGTTACAACAGAGAATCGTAAGTTAATAGTTGAAATTGGAGTAAGGGAGAAAGTAATGAAAGATAGAAAATGGTAAAATAAGAGGGGTTGGCTTTTTTAGTAAGAAGAGTATTGTAGTCCTGCAAAATGGGGATGTTTCTAAGAATTCAAGGACTGAACCGATTTAACTAGAACGAAAGAATAAGAATGGGTATATTTTCTCCATCAAGTAGATGTTGTCTGTTATGGACCAGACCAGACACCCTCAAAATATTTTAAGAAGGTAGCCTAAATTCTAATTTTTCCAATTTTAAAGGTAAATGTGAAGTGTGTGTTCCAGATGTGATGCAATTGGTCAAAGTACTTGACATTAAGCAAAACACAGTCTATTTCAAACACTACGGTTACAATATAAACAAAAGAAAAAGCAATTTAGAATAGCTTAACTATTGGAAGACTTAATCAAATAAAAGATATAGTACCCATTACCAACTAACTGTTCCACTAACATTCCATAAAGACACCCCTTTTTATGCAGATTCTTACACGCAGCTCTCCATTCCAGGTAGAAACAACATCTAGGAAGATTTCAGAGAAAGCAGCAGTTAGGAATCATTTACTGAAACTTCCAACTTTTCAGGGGCACTAAACAGCTTCTGACTGCTAAAGCAAAAGAAAACCCAGAAAGCCTGGTCTGTGAGAGCTGGCCACCCCCCTTCCATTGTTCCAACTGTTTCTAAAATCTTTCATAGCAGCTACTTGAAGTCTCAGCCCAGCTAAAAGACATTCCATGTCAAGATGATGATTACGTTCCACTTTGAGAGGAATAGTCATGCCAAAAATTGAAAAACATTTTGTAAAGAGCTTTTTCAGCTTTTCTGAGAGGTTGATCGTCTTTATGATTCTGCTAGTCATGTTGGTGAGAGATTTTTCCAAGATTTATAAGCAAGAAACACAGATAGGGGTGATCCTGATGACATTATTAGCACCAGGGTGAGTTTCATCATTTCAGGAAGAAAATCGTGTCATACCTGATTCTACAGTGCTTAATATAATTGATCAAGATTGCACTTCCAAATCAGAGCAAACTGAATCCTTCCGAGGGTGATGCCAGTTTCTGGGACCAGTGGTGTTCATACTACTGAGGTTTTGATGGATGTTCCAGTGTTTTACTAGGTGGTCACAATTACTTTTCAAATGCAAAAAACAATGAGTCTGATGCAATGACACAAAATTACAGTGAACATGAAACTCTACACAAGCTGAAAAAAACAAGTTGTTAATGGGCTGTTACATCAAGATGAAGATAGGTGTGTGCTCATTGACCGGGTGACACTACTGCTTGACCAGACTTGAGTAGTCTTATCTCTTTGATACATTTAAAGTTACATTCTCAACTGAACTTTAACAATAGGTGCCATGTTGACCCAGATAATGCATGGAAGGTGTGAGGTGTAAAGAGGTATAAGTCTGTGAGAGGGTGTGTGTGTGTGTGTGTGTGTGTGAGTCTGTGTGATAGCCACATTTGGTACCCATGGGGATGGCCTTAAGCAGGACCTTGGGTTCATGTCACACTACAGGTGACCCTACTGCACTGCGGACACACACACACGCACACACACACTCCTACAGACCCATGCACTCACGGAGACCCTCTTTCATACACAAGTTCTCTCTCATACACACACATACACTCACACACATACCCTCTCACAGACCTATACCCCCTTACACTCAAACTCACACACATACTTGTACTGTCTCACAGACATCATACCCCCTGCTCCCACACACACACATTCACCCATATAAATTTGTTGGGTGAATTTATACTTAGAGAATTACATTTTATTTTGCTCAAAAACTGCATGAATCCATGTAAGGTTCTGTAAATCCCTTTTTAAGATTAGAATCAGTCTGAACATTGTGGCACAGACAGCCTCACACGGGACAGCTCACACCGTCAATGTATTATCTAGGTCAACATGGCACTTATTGTTAAATTTCACTTGAGAATGTAATGTTAAAAAAGTTCTGGGATTTACATGTGAAAGAACTGAAACCAACATGGTCATTCTAAAAGGTGAGAGACTTAACAAAAATTCCAGGTCTTTTTCAATATATAATTTCAGTTACATCACACTGTAAACTTTTGCTATAAATTCTGTGCCTTACAATCTTATACTCCACACCACCTGATGAAGGGGCAGTCCTCTGTAAGCTAATGCTTCCAAATAAACCTGTTGAACTATAACCTGGTGTTGTGATTTTTAATTTTGTTGAAAAACTGGGTATGTCATGCTCCTGCACCGCTTGTGACTTTGCAGCTTTTGTATAGGCCATGTGTTAGTCCAAGACCATTGAACTTACCTAAACTTTATACATCACTGGATCCAACATTACATTGACTATGCCTTTAACACATTCAGGGCCATTCTCATACTTCCTACACCAAACTTTGTCCTCTGAAGTAATCTGTCTCCCTTGCTTATCAGAATTTTCTAGGTAAAAACAATAACTGCAGATGCTGGAAACCAAATTCTGGATTAGTGGTGCTGGAAGAGCACAGCAGTTCAGGCAGCATTCAACGAGCAGCGAAATCGACGTTTCGGGAAGGGCTTTTGCCCGAAACGTCGATTTCGCTGCTCGTTGGATGCTGCCTGAACTGCTGTGCTCTTCCAGCACCACTAATCCAGTATCAGAATTTTCTGTCCAGCATTGATGTTCCTCATGCTGTTTTAGGAAGATCAGATTTAATCTGGTGCAGAGTCTTCTCCCCATTAGCAACTCTGCTGGAGTTCTCCCTGCAGTTGCATGATGGTCCCATAATCAAATCAAAACTGGGATAGTTTGGTTTCAAATGAAGCTATTGGGTTTTTCTTTAAGACTGGGTTCAGAGAGTTTCTCTTCTTAGCTCAAACTGTTTTAATTCAAATTCTCTTTCTTGCCTCCATTCTGCACTTTTGCTCTCTTTCCTGCTTTTGGAATTCTAGTTGTAGCCTCTTTTTTTCCAATTGTATATTTACCAAAGCTGTTTTATCTGTGTCTAATTCAATTTGAAGATTGTTGGCCACTCATCTTTGAAGTCCTTACTTTGTGGCATGCAGTCAAAATTCTATCTTGAAATATACAGCAACACAACAGAAAGACAAGAAAACTATGCTAACATTTCCAGTTATGTCTAGGGAATAATATAGTTGCTATTTCCAATTCTCTCAATAATCTATGGACTCATTGCTGGATATAAGCAGCCAAGTATCTGTTACAGCCAAATCAGGAAAAACAAGTTTCTAAATTTCACACAGTAGAGTTTGAACATAAGAGTGTGATGATCATGCTGGCTGTATGAAATAAGTCAGCAAAATTTATTAATTAACAAATAAAGAGATTTATTATTAAAACTCACTCAAGCAAAGATACAGAAAGGATTAAAAAGAGATGTGTAATGTAAGGTTATCCAATCTGGTAATAATACAAAAGAACAACACACACACAGTCCTGTCAGATGTGCAAGACAGTGAAGCTGAATTTTCCAGTTTTGTGACAGGGTGCTTTGTTGTGTGAGATTCATGGTGTCCAGTCTGCTCAGGGTCCAGTCTTCTCTCATGCAATCTTTAACTCTTCATCTCATTAATTCTGCAACTGGCCTCTCTGGTGTCTATTGTATGGAATTGTACAGCTGGAGGGGTGTTAATGCATGCAGTTGTTGGGACTTAGTGATGTTTACTCTGCTGGTGCCTTATCATAACTCCAGCTATGCATCACTTCAGACATTGAAGTCCAGGAACTGAGCTTCACACCATATTCCAGCACCATTATCACAAATTAAATGGCCCAGAAGAGGAAGTTAGCTCCTTAGCTCTTCAACAGAAGATGTTGGCGGACATGGGATAGAAAACAGGACTTTCTTGCCGACTGCCAAAGGAAAACAACACCAACTAAATGTAGCCAGCATGGACTGAAATAGCTGCCCAGGCCAGAAGAGTGTCCCAAGGAAAATGCAACATTGCAGAAAGCGGGTTAATAATCTTCTCTAATTCACAAGGTTAAGTGCCACCATTTTTATTCTTCCACTTCATGCTCTCACAGGCAATACTTACCTTAACTGAGCCACTGCACATACTTTTCATCAATATTCATGGATACACCAACTCTATTGCATTCGTCATGTCCACTCAACAACACTGACCAACTTCATCCTCTCAAATTACAAACCCTTCCTGTCCTCTGCACTTCCTACATGCTCAATGAAGACACCTCATGACCTCCATCTGCTCTTCCATCCATTGGCATCAAATTTCATCCCTCCCTTTACATCGTTGCAGGAAAAATCAGTTCTGTCTCTGGGACTGATATATCCACAACATCTGAACTAACATACTCTTTATCACAAACTAGTTGCACTTAAGGAAGTGGAAACTTTTGCTCAGTAAAACTCTGCCAAGTAACAAGTACAATTAAGAAAAAAAATAAGTATTAAAGGATTGTGTAGATGTTTGATTTACAACTGAAGGGCCACTTGTTGCAGAAGCTTCTGACACTGGGGTTTCTTCCTGGGGTATTCACTCTGCAGTTGTGGCTGCAATGCTTTTTTTCTACTTTCAGATATGGTAGATTGCTAGACTGGAACCAGATAAGCCCCTTGACCGACTGTAGTGGTATCCCTTGATTGACTGTCATTGCACTGATCTCCACTAAGGTCTGGTCTCCTTTCACTTTCAGACATGGCCCTTTGTTTGAAACACACGCAGTGTGTTTGCCATGCTGGCACATGATGTAGATTTAAGACTGATGTAGCATGGTGTCATACATCAAAGCATTTCCATCACCTTGATCGTTTAGTGCTCTAAACTAAGAAAATTGCTGTCTCTTCCTTTTGCTAAAATATGATGCAAACCACAGTGACTGAAAGTGTCCACTTAAGAAATGAAGCAACAGCCGTAAGATGCATGTGATGTGTCTGTGTCTCTGCCCACAAAGACAACTGGCAGAACCATGTGGGACCTGGGTACCCTGAGCTCCAAAATGAAGTCCTGAAGAGATGAAATGGTGCATGAGTTAATCTGAGAATAGTCCTGAAAGTGTGGTGATACTGGCGCGTTGCTGATTCTAACTTTCTCAGGCAAAGGATGGAGGAGGAAAATGTCCTGGAATTTGCAGGGGCATTGTTATAACGACAAATTTAGGTAAAGGTCTGGAAAAGCAACAGTGAGCCTTCGCTGGAAAAGCAGAGCAGGTAACTGCTCTGAGTTTTGTGTTGGGAATTGGCATCACCTAATTTCTTGGGGAAGGAGACAAAATAATTGAAAGGTGCATCAAATTTTGGCTCATAATTGGATGCAAATGCATGGAATTAAGATAATAGCTGCTAACTGGGAAGATTCTAAATTTACCATTTAAACCTTAAGTGGGAAATCAGAAATTTTTTTGGGCAAAATTCTTGACTTTTTCATTTTCACCATATTTTCCACATTTTGTCATTGGCCACACCACTTAAGGGAATTAAAAATTCTGCCCAGTAAAACTCTGCCAAGTAACAAGTACAATTAGGATTTTTAAAAAGTATTAAAGGATTGTGACGGTGTGGATTTACAACTGAAGGGCCACTTGCTGCAGAAGCTGCTAATACTGAAGTTTCTTCCTGGAGTAGTCACTATGAAGTTGTGGCTGCAATGCTTCTTTTCTTCCTTTAGATACAGTAGATTTGTTGCAGCAATAAAGACAATGGGTCAGCTTTGATCAGAGACCTTTAAAAAAAAAGAGGAGCAAGTCTGTTTCCATTCTATCCTTTAACATCTTCCTTTCTGTTAGATTGAAATCTGGTATCTTTTTTTTACCAGCTGGGTCACTTGACCTCCCTTCAAGAGTTTAACAGACTATGCATACATATTATATGCCATTGTTTGCATCCTCTGATATGCTTCATTTCGCCAGCATTGGTACTCTGGTTTAATGGTAATGAGTGAGGGACAGGACATGAATTTACAGATAGTGGTGAAATGAATTTTTGTGCTGCTGATTGTCCAAATAGCCCATATTTATCTAATTTTTTGATCAGTTCTTAATCTATCCAATTTAACACTGAGAAAGTACAGCATGAGCAGATATTGCTTCATTACCTGAATAATTGCAAATGGAAACAAACACTTTGTGGTCTCGATGTCATGAACACTGGAATTCCCTACCCCATGGCAGTGTTGAAGTAGCTTCCCCAGATGGTTTGAAGCAATGCAAGAAGCTGCCTTATGACCATTTTTTAGATGGCAATAAACAATAAGTGCTAGTGTTGTCAGCACTGCCCACGTCAAGTGAATGAATAGATGTTAGAAAAGCATCTACAAATTAGTAAATATTGCTTTCTGTCTTAAACGATTTGATGTGTAGCTTATCAAAAACGTTTTGTATCAAAATCACCACTTCAGAAGAATTGTGATCAATGTTGACATCCTTTCATCTATTGCACCTTTTTGATTGAATTTTGTGAATCATGTTTAAAGAGTGATTTGTGGTAATTTTAGTTCAAAAGCAGGCCTGGAAAATTTATTGGCCCTATCAAGGATGGAAGCAAGAAAATGAATCTGTAGGTATACATTGTTTTATATCATGCTTCAGCAACCTTTTAATCTTTAACTGCATGTTTTAATTCAGATTAATCAAATTGCTGTGCTACTCTGTTCAAATCAAGAGGTCTGATTGCACTTACCAAAAACAAAATAGGTCTGAATGGAACAAGAAATAAAACCCTTTTTTTCCTCTGCAGAGAGTCAAACCATTTAGGAGTCTCCAAGGAAAATTCAGCAGTAGATTTGTGTTTTCATCCTGTAAGAAAAGCAGCTGCTGATGCAGCATCTCCTAGATGTGCTCAGTATTTATCTAAAGCAAATTAACTTGTGGAAAGCATCACCTACATCCTGATAAACAGAATATAGGCAGTAATAGACAAAGCTGCCAGAAGACAGATCTTAATAAATAGGTAAAAGAAAAGTGATGTTATGTAAATTTACAATTAAGCTAAATGTCAGAACAAAATTGTTTTAATTTTTAAAGATGTGCTATTTCACCTGATTTCATGGACATAATCTTTGGTATAGTGGCAGCATTCCTACCTTGAGCCAGAAGGTACACAATCCAAACATTTCTCCAATCCTTGGAGAAATGTTTGGATTGTGTCCCAATGAACTCCAGGGCTCTCACTGTGAATTCTGATATGACAACCATCAAGGATTGTCACGTTTGGTGAATATGGGTTTTGGAAGCCCATTAAAATCTTCTGTTCCATAGTACTAAATACATTTTTTGGCCGTTTGACTTTGGAAATGTTTCAGTCTTTAAACTGTTAGTTAGAATGAAAACCCCTTCATAATATCAAGTAACAAGAACGACAAATGACAAATAGTGAAAGGTATTCTGTTGAGACTTTCATTCTCAGTAAGTGTAATTTGCTTGCTGCAGTGAAGTCGCAGTCATTATTTCTGATCCTGTCTTGCAGAATACGTGAGATGGCCTTGGTTGAAGGAATATCCGGGGGAGGTAGAGTCACAGCTCTGATGATCATATCACCAGTAGAAGGTGGAATTTTCCCTCAACCAGCAATATTGCCAAGATGGTGAAGGGCCTCCTGCCCTGACCTCTATGCACAAGGTGATCTTGTGCCAGCTAGCCAATTAATATCTGACAGGTAAGGTCGCTGAAGACTCTGCACTTCATAACTTAAAACAGCAACTATGTTCTCAAATGATGTGTCAAGTGACAGGTTTGCCTCTCCTTTGGGGATTATGAGAGCTAAATATAATTGGGTAAGGGTGAGCCACCTTAAAGGAGCCACAAGAGAATCATCAGGTAAGCATGAGGGGTGGTTGTACCTTCCAAGCAACAGACTGTACGTATGAATTTCTGTTCAAGCTGCAGCTAATTCTGTGGGCTCCTCTCTAGACAGTCATGTGAGATTAATTATTCTATTTTCTCAGACAGATCAATCACTGTACTATAGAGCTGCTAGTTCCAGCTCTGAGGTGGAGAAGAGGATGCAGCATGTCATTAGCTGCCACCCTTAACCCTATGTCAATCCAGACTCTTTTACCATGGTAGTTGTGTGTTCAGGAATAGACTTGCACCAACATAGCATACGGCAAGATTTGCCCCTGAAATGTGCATGAAATCATTGACTTTAAACAACAATGATAGTCCACAGATAATACCAATCCGAAATTCACACTGATCAATTCTTACTTGAGCACTGGCTGAGATAAACTACCATGGGAGAATATTATTAGTCATTTGAAATGAACATCTCAACGTCAAACACCCAAAATGAGAGAGAAATGCAGGGGAAGAGGAACAACCAAACTTCAGACAGAGTCATAGAGTCATAAAGGTGTACAACATGGAAACAGACCCTTTGGCCCAACTTGTCCATGCCGAGTAGCTATCCTAATGCAATCTAGTCCTGTTTTCCAGCACTTGGCCCATATCCCTCTAAACCCTTCCTATTCATGTTCCCATCCAGATGCCTTTTAACTGCTGTAATTGTACCAGTCTCCACCACTTCCTCTGACAGCTTATTCCATACATGTACCACCCTCTACATGAAAAGGTTACCCCTGAGATCCCTTCTATGTCTTTCACCTCTCACCCTAAACCTATGCCCCTCTAGTTCTGGACTCCCCCACCCCAGGGAAAAGAATTTGTCTATTTATCCTATCCATGACCTTCATGATTTGATAAACCTCTATTAGATCGTCCATCAGCCTCCAGAAAACAGCCCCAGACTATTCAGCCTCTCCCTATAGCTGAAAACCTCTAACTCTGGCAACATCCTTGTAAATCTTTTCTGAACTCTTCCAATTTTCACGGCATCTTTCCAACAGGATCTTTGGACTGTGGGAGGAAACCTGAGCACCCAGAGGAAACCCACATAGAAGCTGGAAGAATGTGCAAAATCCACACAGACAGTCAGCCGAAGATGGAATCAAACCCAGGTCCCTGGCACTGTGAGGCAGCAGCGCTAACCACTGAGCCACTGGGCCATCCCAGCAGAGCTGTGGTTGGAGTCAGGTGTGGTCAGTGGTCTGCACACCCTCTCCCCCTCACCTTGGCCCCTTCCCCGTATCCCCCCCTCACCGTATCCCCCCTCACCAGTTGTTGGAGAACTGTAGTTGGAGCTGGGTATGGTTGGTGATCTCCACGCCCTCTCCGTGCCCACCTCCCTGTGTCCCCTTCTCTGTGCCCCACTCCCTGTGACTCCCCCCACTCACCAATTGTAGGAGAGCTGTAGTTGGAACCAGATGTGGTTAACGGTCTCCACCATGATGATATCTGTACAGAAGTCTGGGCCTCGGAGAAGGCAGATGGTTTTCACCACGGTCAGGTGTTTGGGTTTACTTCTGGACAGACTGATCACCGTAAACTGTTCATCCAGATCTAACATCACCAGCTCTGAGGCACCAAAAGTGCTGCTTTCTGATGGAGAAATGACTGTCCTCTGCTGAAGAGTTCAGGAATTCTAATCTCAGGGCCCTGGCTTTTAAGGGAAAGGTGACCAAGATGCATTGATCTCTTGAGCAGATATTGGAGACAGTTTCCATGCATGGAGGAAGTGTAACTTGAAAGAGTCCATTTACAACTTCAGAGATGAATATTTAAGGCAATCTGGTCTACCCTAATTTTGCAACAATCTAGAAGAAATTTACAACCAGGAGGAGACAGAAAATCTCAGAAAAATCATGGTTTCTGGGATAGTTGCTATGGCTGCTTCTGCACATACTTTGCCTAAAATACTTACAATATCTGAGTTTATTGATTCCAAAAGTTAATTGGAAGTAGATTACTTACAGTGTGGAAACAGGCCCTTCGGCCCAACATGTCCACACCGACCCGCCGAAGCGCAACCCACCCAGACCCATTCCCCTCTTCACCTAACACTATGGGCAATTTAGCATGGCCAATTCACCTAACCTGCATATTTTTGGATTGTGGGAGGAAACCGGAGCACCCGGAGGAAACCCACACAGACACGGGGAGAATGTGCAAACTCCACACAGAGAGTCGCCAGAGGCGGGAATTGAACCTGGGTCTCTGGTGCTGTGAGGCAGCAGTGCTAACCACTGTGCCACCGTGCCACCCACAAGTACTTGGTCTGGTCTCCAAGTAAGTCTACCCCCAGTGCTTGCAAGCTGCCAAATATGGTAAACTCCTAGGATTGTGATATTAATGGATCATCATTCAAACTGCTTCTGGTACTGGTACCTGATGAAGCTTTATGCAATGACAAGCATGAAACAGTTCAGTTGGCCTTCAACGACAAAAGTCCACTTCAAACCTCAATCACTTCAACAGACATGACTGACTGACTCATTTCCCTATTTCCAGATACTCATCAAGAACCAGCTAGAAGTAAGAGATCAGAGTATGAGGTGTGAGATTTTAGATTCAAAAATGAAAGCCTAGTGGTAAATAATTGTAATATCATGCATAAGTAAACATTGCCTTTGTCAGCCAACAAGTGTGTGGACTGTTTCGTTCCAGCAACAGTATGTGGACATCAGGTGGCAGTGTTTGTGTAGTGATAAAATTAGTTCCTCTTGAAAGAGATGAAGTTTCAGCCTTGGGGAACAGTATCCATGTCTGGCTAATGGTTGTGATCTTAGCTATTTTAAAGATAGTTCTATTGAGAGCAGTTGTTCATCATTTCCTGCCATCTCTCTCAAGCTGCGAGCAATATTTTATTGGTAAACACGTCATCTTCCTCTTTGTCCCTGACATGATCTGGTGCTAGTGGTGGTGGCCTTGAACATTCTTTTTCTCAGTCATCTTGAGTCTGGAAGGATTAAACCTTTCTGAAGTACCGAGTTTCACAATATGCACCAAGAAACAGGACACAATAGTTCTTAAGCTTATTGTCAGGTTAATATTGCAGGCCCCCACCAGATTTGTCAAGCACTTCCAAGTATAAACAAGTCACATTGATTTGCTCCAAAACAGCTATGGGTGTGCTGAATAATACACTAATTAAAGTGAATTCCTAACAGCTTATAAAATTAAGCTTTTGCTGTTGAATGAGAGCAATGTATCCTGTATTGGATACAATCCTTCATGAACTGTGTACATTCACTGCTTTTCAGGGTTAATTGTTGCACAATGAATTGAGAAACCTTAAATAGAACATCACATCAATTAACTGATTTTTAAATTTGGATTCAATCTTTTTCCTTTTTTTTTGCTTTCTTTCAGTGGCTTGTCCTATTAAAGCTCTGAAAATGCACACATTTTTGGCTACTTCACTCTGACAGTAAGTTGTAAATGATATCTGTTTAATGGCTATCACAGGTTGCATGCAGAGTGTGAAGGCAGAGGTAGAGAGGACATGAAAATGGCCACCCAGCCAGTACCTAAGGGTCCAGTAGCATTTTGCCAAAAAGTCTGTTCCGGAGTAGATTTCAGGCAGAATACAGTTCCATTTCCATTATTCTCACTTGCAGTTCTAATGAGAGAAATCCATTCACACATTGTTCCCTAATAAGGGTTAAGTCATGGCCTTAAAGCCCTTCTGTATCAGATAGTAGGATGTTTGGATTGACATATTTTCTTAGGTTAAGCACCACTGCCAGTGTGGACTGAGTGCTTCCTTTTATGTTTGTTCATATAATGTATACTAGAAAGAGTGTGTTCTTTTTGAGACAGGTACCTTTAGTTTTATTAACAACACTAACTACTTACACTGTTATAGGAGTTCAGATTTACACAGTCTAGATTCTGTGCTTACTAACAACCCACAGCAAACATACAGTAATAAAAAATAAGAATAGTACAGGCTGTTGGAAGTGTGTTAGGTACCTCCTTGCTTGGAATGATATGTTACAGATTTTTATTTTAGCTAAGAATGTTACTCTGATAGACTTCCTTTGAATTATGAAAAATGTGTTCAGACTAAATCAAAATAGATTGGTTCAGTTGGTCAGGTAATGATGCACAACAAAATTAAGATACCTGCCAAAGGGAAATAAATCTTTGTAGAGGTTTCTCTGGCATAAACTCTGCTTCAATAGCTCAAAAAGACATCCATATGAAAAGGAGAAAAACTAAATGGTCTGAGGAACAACCACTGGAGTAGATTAGCACAATAAGTTTAGTGATCTGCTGGAGAAAAGCGTTTGTGCAGGCCTCGTGATGGAATCATCTATATTTAGTAGGTAGCATTGGATAATCTATGAGTTAACTGTTTATTTAGCATTTATATCTTTTTGTTTCCTTGGTGTCTTATAATAATGGAGCATTGACAAATTTGTCCATGACATGTTAGTTTATGCATGCAAGTTACTACACTGTAAGGAATAATAAATGTATCCCTGTCTCTCAGAGACAGTCAAATCTCTAATTGTCTCAAAATAATATCTAAAAGTATGTACCGTTAAGTAGACGTCAACATTAATTTGTATTGAAGTATATGATTTTCTCTACAAATGAGTAATAAGTGCTTTAATCATAAGTTAGAGGCCATATGTTGTCTTTTAACTAAATTTGTTCACTATTTTTTAAACATCTAATGAATCACTATCAGTCATTGAGCTAAACTAAATGTTTCACTTTCCTCCTCTTATCTGAATTCTATTGATCCAAACAATATTTCTCAGTTCAGGTGGTCTATAGCTTTATTTCTTTACTGTTCTTGGCAGAAAATTGGACAAGCAAAAAGACTAAAGTTGCAATGCTTACCTGACCAAAATGGGCAAGCAATTTATGGTGCAGGAATAGGCATTGATAGGTGATTATTATTTGTCCTTCTCAGTACATCCATCTTGAAGAATCTACTAGCCAAATACAATACTGTTCTTTAATTGGTTCTGAGGTTTTCACATTCATTGATTTACATAAGGGTTACATGATATAAAATTAAAAATCAATTCTGGAGGTACTCATCTAGTCTAGCAGCAACTGTGGAGAGAGAAGTTAAGTTTACGTGTCAGGGCAATGACCTTTAGTCATTGTATATTCTAATTACAAAACCATGTAAGTTAAATTTTAACAGGCTAATTCACTGACAAAATGTCAATCATACTTCCACTTTGTGAGATTAATAAAAAGAGGCAGAGAATTTCTTATTGCCAACACTCCAATTACTTTAACATTTTTAGGAGATCAAGTGAGATTGCTATTCACTGCCAGAAACTAAAAGTTTGACACTTATAAATGAAAAATGCAGTTCAGTATGGTATATATAAATGCTCTTGCCTTCATCCTTTTCCTAGCTTGATATTGTACCATACATATGAGTTCACACTTTTTGAGATTCTCTATTTTCAAGCCACTGTTATTTGTAGGGGCAAAACTTGAAAGTGTTCAGAAATGATTTACAAAGTTGTTGCCAGGGTTGGAGGATTTGAGCTATAGGGAGAGGATGAACAGGCTGGGGCTTTTTTCCCAGGAGCGTCTGAGGCTGAGGGGTGACCTCATAGAGCTTTACAAAATCATGAGGGGCATGGATAGGATAAACAGACAAAGTCTTTTCCCTGGGGTGGGGAATCCAAAATTAGAGGACATAGGTTTAGGGCGAGAGGGGAAAGATATAAAAGAGACCTAAGGGGCAACTTTTTCCACACAGAGGGTGGTACGTGTATGGAATGAGCTGCCAATGGTGGAGGCTAGTACCATTGTAACATTTAAAAGGCATTTGGATGAGTATATGAATAGGAAGGCTTTGGAAAGATATGGGCTGGGTGCTGGCAGGTGGGACTAGATTGGGTTGGGATATCTGGTCGGCATGGACGGGTTGGACCGAAGAGTCTGTGTTCAGGCTACACGTTGCTATGACTCTACAACTCTATAATTATAAGACATTATAAAAAAATATATAATACTAAATAGTAAGTAATATGATGATGTAATTGCATTCACAGTAAAGTGTTCCTTTTAATTCAATGCTACAAAGTAAAATTGAATAAAATGCTGATTAGCCTGAATGTAAAATGTATTGCAGCTGAGTCTTATTCATGTGGTCAACATCATGGAATTTGCAAAATGAGCAGACCATAATGGTTAACCTAACAAAAAGATAAACGCACTGATAATTTTCCTTTACATGTAATGTCCTGTGCAAATAGAATGTAAATGCAAATTTGATTTCATATGCAAAGTATATAATTATTAACACATATAATAAAAAGATACATTAGTGCAAAAAGTAATTGTTTAGAGTGGAGATGATGCTGGCAGTCCATTATTAAACAACTTGCATGAAACCATCTCCCATTACTTTGTATACAAAGTCAATTTCCTCCATTATAAATGGCACCACTTTCGCGTTTTATGCTTTTTTTTCATAATTTTAGTTGATAAAATGCACATTTCTATTAATGTAACTTTAAAGAGCCACCTTACTTAGTGAAAATGTTGACTAGTTTAATATGTGAGGGATGTTTAAATTGGTGAAATCAAGTTATGAAATTTAGTATTCCAGATGAATGTGTTTTGCATTTTAATAAAAAATATTTTCTTCCTGCTTAATCAGAAATTGTGTAAAAGTTGTTTTTAGAAAGTAACTCTGCATTATAAGAATGCAGAACGGTCTGAAGAAATGGTCACTGGACTCAAAATGTTAACCCTACTTTCTTGTCACAGATGCTGTCAGAGCCACTGAGTTTCTCTAGCAATTTCTGTTCTTGTGGTATCTCAGTCAGGTATGCAAATGTGTATGAACGCAGATGGGTGTACCCTGAGACAGCGGGCAAACTCTCTGTTTTTCTGGTATTGTGCATAAAAGCCAGACTTGCATCTTCTCAGGTGAATCAGGCTGTCATGAAATGAGGTTGTCAACTCATTACATGAACATGCATCAGTGGAACATTACATCTCAGGAGTGTTGTCACCTGCACTGGGAGCTTCTGAATGGAACTCTGTGCTTAAAAGGCACTATGACAGCACTTAACTCTGTGTAGGCCAGGAGCATCAATCAATCCATACTAGTCAACCCTCAGACCTTTGGAGATGCCAGACACCTGACAGAAAGTAGTTCATGTTTTGGTAGTACCCCACAAGAGCTTCTCCTTTATAGTGTTTGAGAAAAGTTGTTGTGTTTCCCTGGGGATGGTAATAGGAGGCCATCCTGACTGCCAAAGGCAGCCTGGACTGAGGTAGCTCCAGAGGTCAGCACTGTTGAACAGCATATAAACCTGATTCCAGTGCCAAAGGAGCATGAATGATCTGCAATAATCCCACTGTCCACATGCCAATTGCCACTACTCAATGCAAAGTCATTCTCAATAAGAATTGCATTGTAGGTTTGCTTCTGCAGAGGACTATCACACAGCAGATCCGTGGCAGGGCATTATCATCAAATATTTCATGTGCACTGAACTTAACTAGGGCTACAAATGTAACCTTACTGTTACTGGCCCTCATACTGCCACAGTTCATAACAGAAAAAAAATGTTCAAGAACACTCTGCAGCTCAGACACAACCACATAATTTATCTTTCATCTCAGCTAGAAGAGCTTACACAATCTGATAGGCTTTCTGCAAAAACATTGTGTAAGACAAGGGCACAACCACAAAAAGTCACTTCAGCCTTAACAACTCAGACATTTCAATGGCACCATTGAAAAAATATTTGAGTCTTTTTTCATTTAATTGTTCACAAACCCCATAGAACATTCTTGTTACCAATAATGCCCAGACAGAGAGAGTACAATCTTGGAGTTTGACATCTGAATCTGTAGCTTTGATTGTAGTGGAATTGCTCATGTACCAATGCTAATGTCTCTCAATGTATCTCTGTCTGTAAGGAAACAATGTGCACAGTAAGGTAGGCTGAACGTAGTTGCCTTACATAAAGGCTATTGACCCTCTTTGAGGAGTAGGCAATGGAGCTGAGATGACAGCAAATGCACTGTGCCTGAGCTGAAGTGGAGTTTCAATTATTTGCAGCTATCTATTCGCAGCTGTACATGAAGCAGGAAAAGTTTTTTTTAAAAATCGTGTAAGGGCTGGGTCTCATGATGCAAACAATTTTCCATGTTTTTCTATTCAGCCTCTGGATTCAACTCCCATTCAAAGGAAATTAAGAAGAGCCCTTTCTTCCAGGCCCATTTGTACAAGCACTTCCAGCACCATGACTGAGGAGGAAACAAGGCCCTCAGAGGATGCAGTGCCAGAGAGTTCGTCCCCACCCACCACCATGCCAAACTAAGGAGCATAGCATATAGACATTAGGAATCATATCATTCAGAATTCCTTGAAGGACAGGAATGCCTTTCAGCTATATTTGGATCCTAACTCTGAGTATCCTTATACTTCATCAAAAGTCATTTGTTTCAAAACCAAACAATTAAGTTTGCTTTGGCTCATCTACTGAATCTCACTTCATCAGCACTGCCTCCCTTAGTATTTCTGTTGAATCCCACTTCTTCCTGATGAAGGGCTTTTGCCCGAAACGTCGATTTCGAAGCTACTTGGATGCTGCCTGAACTGCTGTGCTCTTCCAGCATCACTAATCCGGAATCTGGTTTCCAGCATCTGCTGTCATTGTTTTTACCTCATCACTTCCTCTGCCAAGTTATTACGCCATCATTCAGCAAGGTTGTGCAAGGTGTAGCAAAAAAAAACAAAGTTAACCTGGACACACAGTGCAGGGAGTATGAGGATACTACTACTGAGTGGTCCAGATAATAAAAGTGCATCTTTTGTAGGCCATTTGTCAATTCAGTGATGGTCCTGGTGGATGAATGGGCAGCATTATACCTCTGTTCAGCTTCACTGGTGAGGGCACATTAGGATGATGAGCCATGTCATCTGAGGATGCCCCTCGTCACCCACAAGCTAGCCTGGAAGATAATGAGGAAGAAAAAATCTCTGTGGTATTTGGGAGCTGTGTAAAATGTAAATTTTCTAATAGTTTCCTGGATAGCAGGCACAAACCTTCAGAAATGTTTGCCTGTGTTTACAAATGAGTTGGGCATTGATGTTGTCCTATTCAGGAATCTGGCTGGATGATGCCATGGAGATAAGAGCTGTATGCATTCAATGACCACTTTGACCTGAGTGAACTCAGTGATGGCTATAAATCCACCAGATCTAGCTCAATTGTGAACTGAAAAAAACTCTATTAATTTCCAGAGAATGGCATCTGTGACCCTGCAAATACACGTGTTGGTGGACAATTGGGAGATGCCAAGTCCGTCATTGAACTTTAAGGGAACCAGTTGTTGGGAAGTTCAAAACCACGTGATCTTCAGCACTATAGGCTTCCTCCCAATGCCAAATAGTGTTGAACAACCTCTTAAGAAGTATAATCTACTTTCTTGATGCCTGAACTATCCTTTCAAGCTGAAGAAAGATATCCCAAACTAGAATTTACAAATATTATGTTACTTATTTTCCTCAGATTATGCCTATCAGAATCTCAAATATATTTCCTCTAGGCTTGTTTTTCTTGAGTAGGCACTATGATATGATTACCTCTGCAGAGAAATACAAAATTACATTCAGAATACCTTTAAGACATGATCTGTTCTGCTTATTTCATACTCCATCAGCTCATCTCTTTTGAGAAGCAATTTCTTTTGCATAAGTACCCAAGATTAAACAGCATGTTTTTTGAAAACAAAAAATAAAAATGAAAGGAAACGATCAAAGAAGCAACAGCTTGTTTTCAGGACTAGCTTAACATTGAGACTCATATCGGCCTCAAAATCTCTGTAGGAAGTTGAGAAAAGATTGTTGGGCCCTTTGCTGACATATTTTTATCATCGATAATCACAGACGGGGTGCCAGAGACTACAGTTGGCAAATGTGGTGCTACCATTTCAGGAACATGGTAAGGAAAAGCCAGGGAAATGTAGACCAGTGAGCCTGACATTGGTGGTGGGCAAGTTGTAGGAGGGAATCCTGAGGGACAGTATTTACATGTATTTGGAAAGGCAATGACTGATTAGGGATAGTCAACATGGTTTGTGCACAGGAAATTGTGCCTCACTGAATTGATTGAGGCTTTTGAAAAAGTAACAAAGAGGATTGATGAGGACCAAGTGGTGGACATAATCTATATGGATTTCAGTAATGTGTTCAACAAGATTCATCATGATAGACAAGTTGGCAAGGTTAGATCATATGGAATAAAGGGAGAACTGCTATTTGGATACAGAACTGGCTCACAGAGGGTGTTAGTGGAGAGTTGCTTTTCACACTGGAGGCCAGTGACCAGCAGTGTGCCACAAGGATTGGTGTTGGGTCCACTGCTTTTCACCTTTTATATAAATGATTTGGATGTGAGCAGAAGAGGTATGGTTAGTTTGCAGATGATACCAAAGTTGGAGGTGTAGTGGACAGTGAAGAGGTACCTCAGAGTACAATCGGACCTTGATCAGATGGACTAATGAGCTGTGGAGTGGCAGTTGGAGTTTAATTTAGATAAATTTGAGGTGCTGCATTTTGGAAAGGCAAATTAGGGCAGGACTTACAGACTTAATGGTAAGGTCCTGGGGAGCGTGGTTGATTAAAGAGACCTTGGAATGCAGGTTCATAGTTCCTTGAAAGTGGAGTCACAGATAGATAGGATAGTGAAGAAGGAGTTTGGTATGCTTGTCTTTATTGGTCAGTACGTTGAGTATTGGTGTTGTGTGGTAATGTTGTGGCTGTAGAGGACACTGGGTAGGCCACATTTGGTATACTACGTGCAATTCTGGTCTCCCTGCTGTAGGAAGTATGTTGTGAAGTTTGAAAGGATGCAGAAAAGATCTAGAAGGATGTTGCCAGGGTAGGAGAGTTTGAGCTGTAGGGAGAGGCTGAATAGACTGGCATTATTTTCCCTAGAGCAGCAGAAGCTGACGTTCATAAACTCATGAGGAACATTAATAGAATAATTAGACAAAGTTTTTTTCCCTAGGGTGTGGGAGTCCAAAACTAGAGGGCATAGATTTAAGGTAAGATGGGAAAGATTTAAAAGGGACCTTAGGGACAACGTTTTCACACTGAGGGTGGTGCGTGTATGAAATGAGCTGCTGGAGGAAGTGGTGGAGGCTGGAACAATGACAACATTTTAAAAACATCTGGATGGATAAATGAATAAGAAGAGTTTAGAGGGCTATTGGCCAAATGATGGCATACGGGACTAGATTTATTTAGGATATCTGGTTAGCATGGGTGAGTTGGATGAAGGGTCTGTTTCCATGCTGTGCATCTATACATCTATGACTCTAAATGTTTTCTCAGTAACTTTAAGAGTTGCTATGTACAAATGCCACAACTTCACATAATGACTGAATTGTGTGATTGAATGCAAAATTCCAAGTGTTGCTTTCTGCTATCTGCTGTTCCATTAACTTTATGATCACAGCATCTTGCTGTCTGGATCTGCATTTAAATACATTGAGGGGTATGATTTCCAGTAATTGCACAGTAATCACAAATTAAACTCACCAGAGTAAATTTAGGCTTGTTAATCTCAGTAAAAGTACCTTTTTAATGATGTGAATGGTGTTTTACAAGATAATGATTCTGAAGGGGTATACGTTGGAAGCTGCATTAGGATCTACCTCGTTTGATGATGTCACACAGTCTTAGTTAGATTTTCAAGGCGTTTAGCTCGATTTACATTGAGTGCAGATGTTTCATCACTTGATTTGGTTTGCCTTGATGATTATGCCTATGAGTAAATATATCATCTACCTATGCAACAACTACATATTGTTGTTAGGCCAGTTACCTCCCCCTGAGAGTCAGAGAGTGATAGTACAGCACGGAAAGAGACTCTTCAATCTAACCCATCCATGCTGACCGGATATCCCAAATTAATCTAGCTCCATTTGCCAGCACTTGGCCCATGTCTCTCTAAACCTTTCTTTTTCATATATCCATCCAGATGCCTTTTAAATGTTATAGTTGTACCAGCCTTCACCACTTCCTCTGGATGTACATTTCATACATGCACCAGCTTCTCATGCAAAAGTTCCTCCTTGGGTCCCTTTTAAATTGTTCCCCTCTCACTCTAAACTTATGCTTTCTAGTTCTGAATTCCCCCACCTCAGGGAAAAGACTTTATCTATTTATCCCATCCATGCCCCTCATGATTTTATAAGGTCATCCCTCAGCCTCCAGCACTCCAGGGAAAACAGCCCCAGCCTATTCAACCTTTCCTTATAACTCAAACCCTCCAAACCTGGCGACATTCTTGTAAATCTTTACTGAACCCTGTCAAGTTTCACAACATCCTTCTCATAGGAGGGAGCCCAGAATTGCATACAACATTCCATAAGTGGCCTAACCAATGTCCTTTAACAGGGCTCTTGCCCAAAACGTTGATTCTCCTGCTCCTCGGATGCTGCCTGATCTGCTGAGCTTTTCCAGCACCCCACTCTCGACAATGCCCTGTACTACCGAAACATGACTGAAACATGACCTCCAAATCTTATATTCAATGCTCTGAGCAATAAAGGAAAGCATACCAAATGCCTCCTTCACTATCCTATCTACGTGTGACTTCACTTTCAAGAAACTATGAACCTGCACTCCAAGGTCTCTTTGTTCAGCAACACTCCGTAGGATCTTACCAATAAGTGTTGTTAAGACTCATGCGTGGTTTATCCTCTACCACTGAACAGGCTCTTAGACATAATAAAGAAATGAAAATTGTCAGAATTGTGGCAGTGTCCCTACCTCAAAGTCAGGAGATCTGGTTTCAAGTCCCACCTGATCCATAGGTATTTTAGAATGTGTCTGAAGAGGTTGATTAAAAATCTCTAGATAGGATTGGTGACAGCACTCTATCTGAGTCATAAATCACTAATGCTTGATGTCACAAGATATAACAGTATTAATTAATCCAAGTAAAATTCTTTGGAACAGAAAAATAAATGTTTCAAGTCTTTATTCTCATCCTGCAAGTTATAATTGTTAGAGAATTTTAATTCTTCTTTTCACCTCTATAGCTTAATCGCATTTTCTCTTCCTTCTTTTATCTCATGTTCTTTGGCTAATTTAATATTGAATTTACTCACAGCAATATACACCAGGCACCACTCATTGCTTAATCTGATTGATTAAGGAACTGCATAATTCTTTACTCTGTTCACTCAGATTCTCGATGTCCTGCAGAGGGTGCCACACCATGTCCATCTCATGCTTCCAACAATTTGCAACACGGAAAATTGTCAATTTGGAATAGAGAAGGGTGTACTTAACAAAAGGTTGTCACTCCTCATTGATCTGCCATAGTGTTCATTTGGCTAGTATATCGAGAACTCTAAATCTAACAGGAGATAAACACTGTTAGCTTAGAAAACCAAAAGAACTGTGGATGCTGTAAATCAGAAACAAAAACAGAAATTGCTGGCAAAGCTCAGCAGGTCTGGCAGCGTCTGTGTAGAGAAATCAGAGTTAGCATTTCGGATCCAGTGACCCTTCCTCAGAAATGTTAATGTTGATTTCTCTTCATTAATGCAGATGTATATTTAGTTGAGGCCGTAATCATGTATCTGACTCTCTTTCATGTAAAGATGTATATTTAAGCTAAATTAAACTGAAATAAAACAATTGTTCCCCTTCCATGCATAATCACTGTGCTATTTTCACTTAGGAAGGATTATCTTTTACAGAATGAATGGAAGAATGTATATTGATCATATTACGTAAAGAAATTACACAATGCACATATGCTGGCCAGTATAAAATATATTATTCTGCAGCTATCTTACATAAGAGGTGTAGGTTAAGGTCTATCTTATGTAGCTACTCTGATTAAGCAACAGTGTTGCAATTAGCCATAATTGTGAATGGAAGTTAGAAATCATTACAGTTGTGTATGAAAAGCTTCAACTGGAAAACCTCACAGAGCATTATTATTAATAGTATATTTTAGACCATAAGACCATAAGACATAGGAGCGGGAGTAAGGTTATTCGGCCCATCGAGTATACTCCACCATTCAATCATGGCTGTTGGAAATTTCAGCTCCATTTACCCGCACTCTCCCCATATCCCTTAATTCCTTGTGAGGTCAAGAATTTATCAATCTCTGTCTTGAAGACATTTAACAGCCCGGCCTCCACTGCACTCCGTGGCAATGAATTCCACAGGCCCACCACTCACTGGCTGAAGGCAAAACAAGGATTTACATCAATTCATGAAAATAATTCAATGACATTTGCTTGAGAGAAATGCAACCAAATTTGGCTTGGCAATTCGGTGTCTATCTACTCCTGCTACTTTCTTTTGAAGATATACTTTTCACCATTAACTTGATCAATTGTTGGCTATGCAAATAATGCCTTGCTTTTTTGTTTGAAAGTTTTGTCTTCAACTCACTGCCTGTTCTGAATACTAATTTTGCTTTATGAACACTTTGCATGGATTTGATTTTCTCAACAATCACACAGCATCTTTTCTGAAATGGCACTTCCAGTATAAGCAGCTTATAGAGTAAGTATGAATAGTATATGTTAATGGCAAATTACCAGTCAACTCTGCTGAAAGCTTAACCATTAACTCTGTCCTCTATTTTTATTCCCTTGTCTTTTATGTTATCCCACTGCCTTCTTCACCCATCTCCACCTCAAGTATCTATTTGTCTGGTTTGTTTTCGGCAAAGCACAGTTATATTTTGCTATTAATACTTGCTATTATTACAGACTTTGGACCTACATCTCTCCTTCATATCCAAAATACACTTCTTGCATTTTGTTCTATGATACCTGTAACATTGAATCTCCTTCATCCCCTAAACTTCCCGCACCATCCCTATCATTCTAATGACTCTTGTCTACATGTTTCGATAGTATAAAATGCAACATTTTTCCATATCTCTTTTCAATTCAGAAAAGAATTATATTGGACTCAGGCATTAACACTGCTTCTTTCTCCACTGATGCTTTTGCACACGTTGCACTTAACCAACACTTTCAGTCTTTGTTTCTGATTCTCAGCATCTGCACTATCATGCTTTTAATGCGCTATTTTGCTTTTAATGTACTAATCATACACAAAAAAGCAACTGCCCTGCCTTTTGTTAAAATATTCCCTTTATCAATAGATTTTTAAATCTCTGTTTAAAAAAAGGAAGAAGCAGAATTTGAAAAGATTGAAGTAACAAAGGAAGTAATCATGCTGAATGAGATGAAAAATATAGACAATTACATATCTCTGAATCAAAAAAACTGCAATCACAAATTGCCTGCAAAATACAACCAACTAAGATCCTGAGGGGATAATTTGTTTTTTTTAAAGATGCAGAACTTTGTCCTTTTTCTGCTCTTATGAACAATTTATTTATTGAAAGAACATAATGTGGTATGTATCATGTGAGCTGTTGGTCAGTTGGTGCAATCTCAGTTTTGATGTAATTTGTTAGGTTATCCAGAGGAACCAGAGACAATTAATGTTTAGATCCTTGTCCTGAATTAAATGTGGGCAATTCATGGATCAACAAAAGGAAGAGAAATTGTGGGTGGAATTTTGAGTGACGTGGGCAATGGTGAGCTGGATGGGAAAATATGGTGAGATCAGAAAGCCAAGTTTCTCAACGTCAGAAAAAAGAAATCTGATTGTCCACACAAGGTAAGTTGAGAATCTCACCAGTGAGCAACAAGAGGCGTAATTGTGTTTATTTACATTTCATTAGTACTTAATCTTGCATCGTTTATTTGCAGTTTCCTACTCTGATGTGCCAGAGAAAAACAAGATGGTAACAATACCTGACATAAAATTCTGAACAGGTACCTGATTCAAGTTTGCTACTTGTTCCTCTCGGCCTCCATCTTGGCCACAGTTTCCAACTGCTCAGGGTATATTTCCAGAGGCAGTGACTGGCTGCACCACTCCATTCAAGGAGGTTGGTGACTGACACACATCAGCTTCACTCGGTCATCATGGCCTGTCTTCTGCCCATTTAAAATAGAATTCTCCATTTCAAATCTGCATTTTGGAGTGCACTGACACCTTCCAGTGTAATAGCATGGCAGGACCACTCTGTGTGCAGGAAAAGGCACCAATCACATGGATTGGATCAAGGTGTACCTTAAGGTTCTTTGCTTGCTGTCTCAGCATTCTTGGTTTGCACACACTTTGATGCTCCCAGTGTCTCTATATTGCTTTCCCTTTTTGCACTTTGCCACGTCATTTAGTTTAAATGCTCACAGCGTATTTCCATCTTGCCTTGCTGTTCAGTACAGACACAAAGCAGGGTAGTTTGTCATGGACGTCAGCAATGATCAGTTGCTATATGCCACCATCCTATGCCAATGCCACATGTTTTGGACCAGGCCAGACCCCTGCCTCAAAATGTTTTAAGAAGATAGCCCAGACCCAAACTTCTTATTTTCTTTTAGGTAGATTCAAGTGGATATCCCAGAGTGATGCAGCTGGTCAAATCATTTAGGTTTAAACAAAACAGAATTTATTTAAACATTATGGATGAAAACACAAACAAAAGAAAACAGAATTTAGAATGACAACATATTTGATAACCCAACTGACACAATATCACAATTTAGTGAACTTGTTCCAATCCCTCTAACATCCCACAAGTCCATCCCTTGGCAAAAGGTAAATTCAAACACAGGTTTTTCTAGGCATGTATGTATACATTCAGGTAAGGCCATTGTTGAAACATGGAACCTCATTTCAATGTAGCTGTTTCTCCAGGTCCCCAGCAGTTTTTGACTGCCTGCTGAATCTAAACCAAACTAGAAAAAGATCTGAGCTGGGAGAATTGGCCACTCCCCTGCCATTGTTCAAAACAACGATTTCCAGACAAATCGGCACCTCTGCTTCTTGAAACAAAAACCAAGGACAACATAACCTTGTTAAAGAGGCAGCATTGTCACACACACCTACAGCACTTGCCAGCAGCTTATGCAGCAAACACACTGAAAGAGCTTCAACCAAATAAATGGCCCTAGTGAGATGGGTAATGGAGATGAGGGCTGTGCTCTTTCTTTGTGCCCACCACAGGAGACCAATGGCTTCAGATTCTACCAACCTGGTCTAACGTTGGCATCGGAGTCAGTATGGCATCTACAGTCTGAAGGAACATCCAGCAGTGCAGGAAATATGTGAACAATTTGTGTGTTCAGCATGAGTTAGTGCCACCAAATTCTCTCTGTTACCTCACACTTACGCTAATTCTGTCCTGCCACACCTCTGACCAAAACTTAAGGGACACCACTCTCATTATTGCATATAGCACTTTCCCCCAATAGTTTTCACCCACCCTGACTGAACATCACCTTCCAACATGTCTAACCCTGTAATGTCCTCTGTTCTTCCAACTCACTCACCTTACCATTTATCCTCAAGCTGCACCAGCACTAACAACTGTGCCTACCACTTTCAAGAACAAAGTACAGCACAGAAACAGGCCCTTCAGCTGACCAGGACTGCACCAACACATGATGTCATTCTAAACTAAAACCGTTTTGCCTACACATAACCCATATCTCTTTATTTCCTGCTTATACATACATCTGTCAAAATACCTCTTAAATGTTGCTATTGTATCTGCCTCCTCTGGCAGCGCATTTCAGGCACGAACCACACTCTGTGTAAAAAAACTTGCCTCTCACATTTGCTTTCAGCTTATCCCCCTATGCCTTAAACTTATGTATCTTGAAATTAACATTTCTACCCTGCAAAGAAGTCTCCAAGGCTACATTCTTTCTATGCTTTCTAACAAGTTATCTGTTATCCTTTGATGAAAATGAAAATTGACAAAGAATTAAGTCTTCAGACTTAGGGCCAGCATGGTGTCTCAGTGGTTAGCACTACTGCCTCCCAGCGCCAAGTACCTGGTTCGATACCAGCCTTGGGCGACTGTCTGCATGGAGTTTGCACATTCTCCCCCTGTCTGCATGGGTTTCCTCTGGTTGTTCCAGTTTCCTCCCACAATCCAAAGATGTGCAGGTTCGGTGAATTGAATATGCTAAATTTCCCATAGTGTTCAGGGATATGTAAGTTAGGTGCATTAATCAAGGGTTTAAAAAAATGTAGAGTAATGGGGAATATGTCTTGGTGGGATACTCTTCATAGGATCGGTGTGGACCTGTTGGGCCAAATGTCCTGTTTCCACACTGTAGGGATTCTATGGTTCATCCTTTGATGTTCAAGTGAAAACAAATCAAGTTTGTCTTTTCTTTCATCATAACTAATACCCTCAAACTAGACAACATCTTGGTAAATTGTTCCTGTACTCTCTCCAAGGCCTCCATATCCTTCATGCAATGTAGCAACCAGAAGTATCTACAATATTCCAGTAGTTGCCTAACTAACGTTCTGTACAACAGCAATATGACTGCTAATTTTTTACACTCTATGTGCTGACCAATGAAGGCAAGCAAGCCATATGCCTTCTTGACCACTCTATCCATTTGCGTTACCACTTTTGAATGACTGTTGACCTGTATGCCTAGATCCCTGTGTATATTGATGCTACTAAGGATTCTGTCATTTATTGTTCCTGTATCCCTTCTTTTATCGCATTTCTGTGTAAAATAACATTCAATAGGGCAGAGACAGCCAGCGCAGATAATGGAGTACCGAATATTTTGTCTCCTCACCAACCATGAAGAGAGAATTCGTACCCTGGTGGAAAATTACTCTAACCTATTATGTGCTAATCCTGAGATCTGCATGACTCAGCAATTAAGTAACACTCACTGTGATGTGCTGTGCCTCTCACCTATAAACACCAGAGCGAATGTATCCTTAACGTGTCCAACTCTCCACTCATATTTCACAATTTATTCTCTCACCCATCTCTGGTAGGCATCATTAACATTCCATGGTCACTGTTTTGAAGAGAGAGTCCCTCAGGATATTATCTCCTCCCCCACATCTGTGCAAGAATCTATAGATCCATGGAAGTGTATTGCTTCTCTAATGAAGTGAGGTATAATTTGTGGGATTGCTGTGTAGCTCACTATCACTACTCTGATCAAGAATCAGCGAACATTCCAAGAAACTGGACCCCAGAATTGTGCTGAAAACAAAAATTGCTGAAAGTCACAGTGGGTCAGGCAGCATCCTTGGAGAGAGAAAAAGCTAATGTTTTGAGTGTAGATGACTCTTCAGAAGAGGCTTCATCACTTTTTGTTTTCAGTACAGATTCCAGCATCTGCAGTAATTTGATCCCAGAACTGTATCCTGACAGCCCTTTGTAAAGGTTTCCACTCCTAGCTCATCTCTGAAAATCCAGGTCATAGCAATTAACAGCAGTGGAAAACGTATTATAAAATTAGGGTGGGGTTGGAAGAAGATAATAAATGTATTATAAAGAATTAGAACATTTTTGGAAAAGCAAGGAATGTTTGGTCCAGCAATTTACAGTTTTATTCGAATTCAAGTCATTGTTCCATAATCTATACAGCCTCCAATTTAACTTCAGGCATCTGGAAATGTTCTGGATCTTGCTTTCATGATCATAATTTAAGTCTAATATGTTGCTCCTGAAAAGGAGGATCCAATTCTCAGCCCTAAGATAGTCATGAATAATTTATTTCTAGTTTAAAATGCTTTCATTGATTGTTACCCTGTTTGTTTGTCTGAGGTATTTTTCTATTCAGTATTTTATGCACGTTGAATAACTCTGAGAGTTTCCAATGATATAACTTCCAATATGTTTTGCAAATTTCTTATGACAATGTTGACTCAGAATTTTCTGGTAAAATAATAGCAAGCTTAATGACATGATTGGTGAGTAAATGACTCAACAATTTAAGGGGCGGGAGAGATACCTGTTGAGTTGTGAATCACCACTGCCTGCTGGATAATTTGCTCTGCTCTACCATTAGACTCATAAACATTGGAACTTATCACTAACCTTTCATAGAACTATTGAACCTATGCTGTTAAAACTAATTAAACACATCATCAAAAGTTAGCACTGGCACTTAATGACATAGGGATCCTTTCAATGACAAGATTTATATTCCTGAAATGTCTCTCAATTTTCCCAACCTAGAAAGCGATCAATTGAAACTGTGAAGTATCAATCATGTAAGTTATAAAATGTTCTTTAAAATAAGAAGTCAAACATTTTTTCAGCCTTTTTCCATCTCTCTTAATCCAATATTCTTCTAAAAAAAAGTTGACTCCAATTCACTCTCTACCTTTTTCCACATTCCATGTATTTTTCTCTATGTTTTTATCCCATTGGCTAAGTTGATAGACAATTGGTCTACCATGCCTATAACCTCACCATTCTCTTATCAGCTCACATATCGTTAACTTCCAGAATAAAATCTGTCCTCATTCTTGAGGTTACAATTGACCAGAAACTGAACTGGCCCAGATATATACATTGTGTGGCTACCAGATTAGTTTAGAGGCTGGTATTTTGGCAACAAGTAACTTGCCTCATGACTCCCAAAAGCCTGCCTGCCATCTATTACTCACAAGTCAGGAGTGTAATGAAATCGTCTCCACTTACATGGATGAGTACAACTCCAACAATATTCCAGAAGCTTGACGCTATCCATCCATTCAGTTAATTTTGATCCAAGACAAAGCAGTCTGTTTGACTGGCAACTCCAAATTAAACAGGGCAACTGTAAATTGTGTCTATACCATCTGGAAGATGCACTGTAGCAATACAATAGCAAAACACCAAGACTCCTTTGACCATGTCTTTTAAACCTGCAACATCTACCACCTAAAAGGTCAGCGACATCTGATGCATGGGACCATTACCATCTAAGGTCCCCTCCAAGGCACACACCATTATGAGTTGGTACTATGCCATTATTCCTTCTCTGTCGGTGGGTTAAAGTTGTGGAACTCCCTTCCCAACATCACAGTGAGTGCCCCCAAACTTATAAGCTGCAGGGCTCAAGAAAGTGGCTATAAATCATTATCACAGGGGCAAATAGACATAGGCAATAAATGGTGGCCAACCCAGTGGCAGACAGAAACAAAGAAAAAGCACATCAATTAAATTAGCATGCAAAAGGATAAGGATAAAAAAGGTAGGCAGTCCTGCTCCAGTAATTAAGAACATTGTCTTCAAAATTTATGAAAGAACAATAGTTTAAAGTTGCCTAAATACCTTTATCTTTACCAAGTGAAGTGTTTCTACTTGTTTGCTCATCTGTTCCCTTAAAATCATTCTAAAAATTTAAGTCGCAGCAGGTGCTGAATTGTTTTCCTTTTGCTATGGATGACCTATTGCTTCAAGTTATTTCTCAGCCCCTTAGTACCGATTATCTGTGAGACAAATACTACACTGTTGTGCCTCCTGCTTATCCAAAGCATGTGACTTTTACCATGATGCACACTCACTGCAGGTATTTAGTTTATTGCCAGTTCAATAAGGACACAATTCAAGTTAGACTGTTGTTGTGTGAGCTTGTAACATGGTATCAGAATGACGCTGATATAGAGTGTTGAAGAACTGCTAAGAAAGTATAAGAATGTTCAAAGCTCCTAAAAGACACAGAACCATAGATATAGAACAAAGAAACAGGCCATAGCTGAGTCACTGTATGAGTCACACAGTGGTTGTAAAATCTGCTCAAGGTGATGTGAAAGAGAATTCTGTTTTCCGACTCACAATGGCAAACTTATGTAATTATGACAGATTTGATGCATAACTCAGACCAGCTATGAGTAGCTATACTTTTCCTACTGTAGGGGAAAGTCTGTTGTAAAGTTTGCTATAAATTATTTCGAGGAACAAGAAGTAATGGGCAAGAGAAATTTAAAAAGCCATAAAGAAGCATCTTGTACCAAAATTGAATGTATCATATGAATGCAGCTCCATAGAAACATAGAAAATAGAAGCAGGAATAGGCCATTTGGCCTTTTGAACCTACTGCATCATTCATTATGATCATAGCTGACAACTCACTAGTCTGTTTTCCCCCGTATCCTTCTATCCTTTTAGCCTAAGTGCTATATCTAGCTCATTCTTCAAACCATACAATGTTTTGGCCTTGACTTCTTTCTATGATAGCGAATTCCATTGGCTCACTAGTCTCTGGACAAAGTCTCATCTTAATCCTAAATGGTTTAACCTATATCTGTGACCTCTGATTTTGGGTTCCCTGGCCATTGGGAATATCCTTCATGTATCATGCTGTCTGGTCTTGTTAGAATTTTTTAGGTTTCTATGAGACCCCTTCATTCTCCTGAACTCCAGAAAACATAATCTTAACTAATTCAACCTCTCCTCATACATCAATCCTGCCACCCCAGGAACCAGTCTGGCAAAGCCTCATTGCCCTCTCTGCACAGAAAGAACATTTTTCATCAGATAAAGGAACCAAAACTGGACATAATATTTCAAGTGCGGTCTCACCAAGGCCTTGCATAATTGTAGCAAGGCATCCCTGCTCCTGGACTTGAATCTTCTTTCAATGAAAGCCAGAATACCATTTGCCTTCTTTAACACTTGCTGCACTGACATGCTTATCGTCAGTGACTGGTGTAAGAGGATTCCCAAGTCTCATTGCACCTTCTCCTCTCTCAGTTTATAGCAATTCTGAAAGATATATGTTCAACATTAGAACTCAAGGTGAAAAATAGACTATATATAAATATATCATATAGATAGATATAGTGAATGTATTATAACAGTATACAATATCCTGTGAATTCAGCACTTGAAAGATGATCTCATCAAAAACAGTATTAGCTTAGCATAAGAGATCCTATGATGACAATGTGGCTGATAAAGGAAGAGACTCTGATTCTCGAAGAATTTATACGTGTGCAGGAGCTCTAAGCTTGTCAATAAACAATGATATCGAAGAACAGATGAGTTTTTTTGTAGGGAGAGAACAGAATTCATATTTTGATTGGAATATGATTCTTTAGAACTGAAGAAAGGTAGAAATGTAATCAGTATTATGCCTTTTAAAGAAAAGCGTATGATGGAGGCAGGAGAGGCGAAGTAACAAGTATGTAATGGAACAAAAAGCAATGAACTGATCATGACTGTAGCAAAGAAAGACAGCATTTGTTTAGAGTTGGTACAGCGAATAATGAACAGACTTGTTGAAAAGCAAAAGTATGAGAAACAAGAATAAGGCTGACACTTGTCAAAAAAAAAGAATCAACATGAGGGCATTGGTTTGAAATATTTGAATTGAATGTTGAGTCTAGAAAGTTTCAAAGTGCTCTTATTGGAAGATAAAGTGCTGTTTCATGAACATGTGTTGCGCTTCACTGGAACACAGCAGCAAGATAATGACAGAAATATCAGCATGTGAGCAAGGTGGTGAACAGAAAGTGGCAAGTAAATGGAAGCTCAGATCACGGGACAGAGTGGAGATGTTCTGTAAGGTAGTAACCCAATCTTTGGTCAGTTTGCCCCTGTGTAAAGGCGACAGCTTTGTGAGAAGGAAATACAATATACTGAATTGACAAAAAAGCAAGTAAATTACTAAATCACCTGGAAACCCATCAACACAGTCACATGAGGGAGGCCGTTCATCTACTCTGTATGTGAGAAGGGATTTGTTTAGTCCTCTCACCTGCTGAGACACCAGCAGGTTTACTCTAATAAAAAATATTTCAATTATCTGGTCCCATTTGCCAGCACTTCCCGAATCTCATCTCATTTGCCAGCACTTGGCCCATATCCCTCTAAACTGTTCCTATTCATATACCCACCCAGTTGCTTTTTAAATGCTGCAATTGTATCAGCCTCCACCACTTCCTCTGGCAGCTCATTCCATACATGCACTACCCTCTGCGTGAAAAAGTTGCCCCTTAGGTTCCTTTTATGTCTTTCCCCTCTCACCCTAAACCTATGCCCTCTAGTTCTGGATTCACCCACACTCGAGAAAAGACTTTGTCTATTTATGCTATCCATGCCCCTCATGATTTTATAAACTTCTGTAAGGTCACCTCTCAGCCCCCAATGCTCCAGGGAAACAGTCTTAGCCTATTCAGTCTCTCCCCATAGCTCAAATCCTCCAACTCTGGCAACATCCTTGTAAATCTTTTCTGAACCCTTTCAAGTTTCACAACAACTTTCTGATAGGAAGGAGACCAGAATTGCACGTAATATTCCAACAGTGGCCAAACCAATGTACTGTACAGCCACAACATGACCTCTCAGCTCCCATACTCAATACTCTGGCCAATAAAGGAAAACATATCAAACGTTTTCTTCACTATCTTAGCTACCTTCTATTCTAAAGGAACTATGGACCTGCACACCAAGGTCTCTTTGTTCAGCAACACTCCCTAGGACCTTACCATTAAGTGTATAAGTCCTGCTAAGATTTGCTTTCTCAAAATGCAGCAGCAGCACCTCACATTTATCTAAATTAAACTCCATCTGCCACTCCTCAGCCCATTGGCCCATCTGATTAAGATCCCGTTGTAACCTTCTTCACTGTCCACTACACCAATTTTAGTGTCATCTGCATACTTACTAACAATACCTCCTATTTTCACATCCAAATCATTTATATAAATGATGAAAAATAGTGGACCCAGCACCGATCCTTATGGCACTCCACTGGTCACAGGACTCCAGTCTGAAATCAACCCTCCACTACCACCTTCTAGCCAGTTCTGTATCCAAATGGCTAGTTCTCCCTGTATTCCATACTGACCAGTCTCCCATGGGGAACCCTGTCGAACGCTTTACTGAAGTCCATATAGATCACATCCACTGCTCTGCCCTCAACAATCCTCTTTATTACTTCTTCAAGAAACCCAATCAAGTTTGTGAGACATGATTTCCCAAGCACAATGCCATGTTGACTATCCCTAATCAGTCCATGCTTTTCCAAATACATGTACATCCTGTCCCTCAGGATTCTCTCCAACAACTTGCCCACCACCGACGTCAGGCTCACTAGTTGAGAGTTCCCTGGCTTGTCCTTACCACCTTTCTTAAATAATGGCACCATGTTAGCCAACCTCCAGTCTTCCGCCACCTCACCTGTGACTATCAATGATACAAATATCCCAGAAATCACTTCCCTAGCTTCCCACAGAGTTTTAGGGTACACCTGATCAGGTCCTGGGGATTTATCCACTTTTATGTATTTCAAGACATCCAGCACCTCCTCTTCTGTAATATGGACATTTTTCAAGCTGTGACCATCTATTTCCCCACATTCTATGTCTTCCATGTCCTTCTCCACTGTAAACACTGATGCAAAATACTCGTTTAGTATCTCCCCCATCTCCTGCAGTTGCACACATCGGTTGCCTTGCTGATCTTTGAGGGATCCACTTCTCTCCCTAGTTACCATTCTGTTCTTAATGTATTTATAAAAACACTTTGGATTCTCCTTAATCCTATTTGCCAAAGCCATCTCATGTCCCTTTTTTGTTCTCCTAACATCCCTCTTAAGTATATTCCTACTGCCTTTATACTCTTCTCAGGATTCACTTGACCTCTCCTGTCTACACTTGTCATATACTTTCTTATTTTTCTGAACCAAAACCTCAATTTCTCTAGTCATCCAACATTCCCTACATCTTCCAGCATTTCCTTTCACCCTAACAGGGTAATACTGTCTCTGGACTCTCGTTGTCTCATTTCTGAAGGCTTCCCATTTTTCAGCCATTCTTTTACCTGCGAACATCTGCCACCAATCAGAATTTGAAAGTTCTTGCCTAATACCTTCAAAATTAGCCTTCCTCCAATTTAGAACTTCAACTTTTAGATCCAACCTATCCTTTTCCATCATTATTTTAAATCTAATAGAATTATGGTCGCTGGCCCCAAAGTGTTCCTCCACTGACACCTCAGTCACCTGCCCTGCCTTATTTCCCAAGTGTAGGTCAAGTTTTGCACCTTCTCAAGTAGGTATATTCACATACTGAATCACAACATTTTTTTGTACACACTTAACAAATTCCACTCCATCGAAACCCTTAGCACTATGGCAGTCCCAGTCTACATTTAGAAATTTAAAATCCCCTACGATAACTGCCCTATTATTCTTACAGGTAACTGAAACCTCCTTACAAATTTGTTTCTCAATTTCCCGCTGACTATTAGTGGGTCTATAATACAATCCCAATCAGGTGATCATCTCTTTCTGATTTCTCAGTTCTTCCCAAATAACGTCCCTGGATGCATTCCCAGGAATATACTCCCCAAGTACAGCTGTAATGCTATCCATTATCAAAAATACCACTTCCCTTCCTCTCTCGCCTCCCTTTCTGCCCTTCCTGTAGCATTTGTATCCTGGAACATTGAGCTGCCAGTCCTGCCCATCCCTAAGCCACATTTCTGTAATTGCTATCATATCCCAGGCCCATATTCCTAACCATGCCTTGAGTTCATATGCCTTCCCTATTAGGCCTCTTGCATTGAAGTAAATGCAGTTTAATGTATTAGTTCTACCTTGTTCTCTGCTTTGTCCTTGCCTGCTCTGACTGTTTGACTCGCTTTTTTTTCAACTGTACCAATCTCAGATTGATCTCTTTCCTCATTATCTCCCTGGGTCCCACCTCTAACCTCCCCTCCCCCCCCCCCCCCCCACCCCCCACCCCCACCCCGCCACCCCAACCTTACTGAATCCTCCTGAGTAGCTCGAGCAAGTATATTAGTCCCTTTCTAATTCAGGTGCAAGCCATTTTTCTTGTACAGGTCATTTCTACCGGAGAAGAGATTCCAATGATCCAAAAATGTGAACCCTTCTCCCATGCACCAACTCCTCAGCCACGCATTCATCTGCTCTATCCTTCTATTCCTACCCTCACTAGCTCATACCATCGGGAATAATCCAGATATTACAACACTCAAAAATCTCCTTTTTAAATACCTGCCTAACTTTATTTATTTTCCCTTCAGAACGTCATTCTTTTCTCTTCCAATGTCGTTGGTTCCAATGTGCACAATGACTTCCTGCTGATCCCTCTCCCCTTTTAAAGCATTCTGCACTCTCTCTGAGATATCCTTGATCCTGGCACCAGGGAAGCAACACACCATCATGATTTTTCACTGCTAGCCATAGAAATGTCCATCTGTGCCTCTGAATAGAGAGTCCCCTATCAGAATCGATGTTTTGGAACCCGACGTACCGCTCATTACATTAGAGCCAGTCTTGATACCAGAAACTTGGCTCTTCATACTGCATTCCCCTGAGAATCCATTGCTCCCCACATTTTCCAAAACAGCATACTTGTTTGAAATGGAGATAGCCACAGAAGACTGCACTTTCTGTCTAACCCTCTTACCTTTCCTGGAGTTAACCCATCTATCTAACTGTATCTGCAGCTTTTCTCCCTTCTTATAACTGCCCTCCTTGCTCTTGTAAATTCCTCATTGCCTCCAATTGTCGCTCCAACCGACCCATTCAATTTGATAGGATTGACAACCAATGACATTTCCTGCAAATATAATCCTCAGGAATATGGAAACTCTTCCTAAACTCACACATCCAACAAGAAGAGTATATCACTCTCCTGAAGGCCATTGTTGTTCCTTCACAATCTATAGTCCTAGAAAATGGCACCGTCATATTGCTTTAAAAAACACTGCTCCAGGCTAACTTAAAACTTATGGCTTATATTTCTTAAATTTAATCAAAAGACATATCTCAATGAAACATATAATCAAGAAAGAACCCACACTATACTCACTTCTGTAGATTTACAGCAAGACTACACTTGAAAACTATGTACTTACCTCTCCCTGTGCTGTAAGCTCTTCCACACAGGTCCCTCCAAGATCAGTTGTGAATTTTGCTGTTTGTTAAGTTTTCCTAGACACACTCCAATGTCCAGAGATACTTGAATTCAAACAGCAAAGGCAGTAACTGCACAGATTAACTGTCGTGTCAGTTAGCAGTGTGGGTTTCTTTCTTTCTCTCTCTCCTTCACTGACCAGGTGCAGCCTATTGTCTGTCCTCTCTTTTCAAAGTGCCGTTGTTTTGACTCCTTTTTTCCCTCCAAAGTTCCAAAACAATGCAACAGCATATAAAACAGTAATTGCTGATTCTGGAATTGAGGAAATCACCTCCAACACCTGAAACATCTCAAAAAAGGAGCAGCTCTTACATCCACAACTTTGCCCCATCCTCCATTTTGATAGTGAATAGTAAGAATAGTCAATGATGTATGGTATCTCAGTCATTGACCAACTCCTGAGATAAGCCAACGTGCTTTAAGGGTGAGACATTTTCTAAATGTAGAAAAAATTAGTAGGAAACTATAAAGTTGATTGGCCTCTAGATTCGACTAATCAGTCAGACAGTTCTGATTCCTTTTGCCTCCAATTATAGTCATATTTATCATTAGCTACTGGCTATTATAATATGTGCTCACAAGTATACTTACAGTGGAATAAATTATACGTGAAAGACGCCACACAAGTGGAGAAGTGAGGAAAAAATTGTGAGAACACGAGCTGGAACTTGTGTATGTAAATGACTGAATGAGGACGTTCAGCAAAATACTATACTGATTGGCAGAGACTAATTGAGCTAAAAGAGTGAAAGCTTGAAAGTACTGGGGATTCCGGTGGTGCAGAGGTAAACAGAGAATGAGAGATGTTTTGAGTTTTATCTTAATAGCTCTGGTCATTTTACCACCTGATCTCCAGAATGGTATCTGAAAAATTTGCTGTCTTTAAGGAATGTTTCCTTGCCACTATTTTCACTGTATATCAATGATCTCGAGCTAAGTCTGCAAACAATAATTGTGCATCGCAGAAGGGGTGCAATCTGCCTGCTAATGGTATCACTAATGCCCGTGTTCCCAATTTACTCATTACAAGTTGTGACTAAATAGCATGTGTTATACTGGCAGCTTGCTAATCATGAGCAAATCAGCCAAGAAGACCAATTTGGCTTATGCTTCTTGATATATGTATAGCCTGCTGCGCCTGTTTTGGGCATTAGTTGAACTTCTGCTTGAGCGTGTCATTTTTCTAAACAGGTACAATATGAAATTTGATGAGCTATTTTAGCATTTTGTATTTCTATCAAGTTTCACAGCAACAAATTCATACTAATTATGGCCCACTGGGAAATCAAGTCGTAATTAAGGTCAAAGCGACCCTGTGATTTTAATGCCTACTTACCTTGTAAGGGAATGGTAAGATAGCCATTCGTCATCCCTGGTGAGAGACACCTCGTTATGTGCTATTCTTAGAGAATTAGTTGATGCATGCGGGTGAAAATTCTCTATTTGCTACTTAATGAAGCTATTAACTCATTAAAATTTCACCCATAAGCATTAATCTATCCGTTAAATGTACTGCAGACATCAATTTCTACCTCTGTATGCATTGAGATATGTTGATATACTGTACATTTGTACTAAACTTTGCTAAAACGACATAAAAGTATAATTTTAAATTCTCCACATTTACCCTTGCTGTAAATAAAAACTGCATAAATCAGAATAATTGGATATTCATTTTATTATATTCCAAGAGAAAATTCAATACATTCAATGTAACTTATTGGAATTCACTTGGACTAACATGGGATTCTGTGCAAGATGTGATTGGGATTTTTAGATGTGGGTGGATGTGTGTATGTGAGATTCTATTGGTGGCTCAGTGGTTAGCACTGCTGCCTCACAGTGCCGGGGACCTAGGTTCAATTCTAGCCTTGGATGACTGTCTGTGTGGAGTTTGCACATTCTCCCTGTGTCTGTGTGGGTTCCCATAGTCCAAAGATGTGCAGGTAGGTGAATTGGCCATACTAAATTGCCCATAGTGTTAGGTGCATTAATTAGAGGGAAATAGGTCTGGGTGAGTTACTCTTCAGAGGATTGGTGTGGACTTATTGGGCTGAAGGATCTGTTTCCATACTATAGAGAATCTAATCTTATGATGTTATGATGCATCCCCTGCCATTGTTAAGAAAAACACCAATCAGATAACGCAGCTTAGATGCATCATGCTGAAACCTCATCAAGTTTTCACTGCATACAATTTTACAAGTTGAGTTTTATTGAAACCAAGATAACAGCAGATACTTATAAATGATACCAAAGAAATGTCATGATATTGTGCATGCTGTTTTATTGCATTTCTTTGTATTGTCTGCTGGCAAAATTGACCATCCAAAGTAGTTTAGCCTCTTACAGGTAAAACACTCTTTTCCCCATGTGCTTCTTTTGTTTTGCGATGGGGATGATATCCAAAATACTTTAGCCTTGATAATTTTGCCTGCTTTTTTTATGGAAATGTGTTGCTTTTCTCCACATTGCTATGTTTGAAAGGTCTAGACTGCTTTTCAACATAATGCAGGCCTAGACTGCTTCTCCACATTTGTTGTGCCAATTCTATTTTCAGCATTTTATATTATTGTCTCAGATTTTCAGCTGAAAGATAATCTATTTTACTTTGTCCTTATCTCTGCTATTACCATAGCTCCCCACCATGCTTTGAGGAGGGTAACATCCTCCTACTGAGTCCATCTATAAACATGCCTCTGAAATATGTTAACAAACCTTTCTTTCTTGAATTGATGTGTATGTGAGAAATATAACTTTAGGATTGACAGAGCCTGTTGTATTTACATGGCTTCAATGATCCCATTCAAAATTAGGATTTAATCTCTTATAAATCCAGCAATAAATTAATAGCTAATTCGAGTTTGGTATAAATTACCTGAATTTCTTCCTAAGCTATGGTTAAAATCATGAAATTTAACAATTCTTCTCTGCAAATATTGACAGAACATAGAACACATAGAACAATACAGCACAGGACAGGCCCTTTGGCCCACCATGTTGTGTCCAGCATTTATCTTAATCTAAGATCAACCTAACCTAAACACCCCCAATTTACTGACATCCATGTGCTTGTCCAGTAGTCACTTAAATGTCCCTAATGTCTCTGATTCTACTACCACTGCTGGAAGTGCATTCGACACGTACACCACTCTGTGTAAAGAACCTACCTCTGATCTCTCCCCTGTACGTTCCTCCAATCACATCAAAATTAAGACCCCTTATGACAGCCATTTCTGCCCTGGGGAAAAGTCTACTCTACCTTTGCCTCTGATTACTTTGTACATCTCTATCAAGTCACCTCTCTTTGTTCTTCTCTCCAGTGTGAGCCCAATTTGGGCTTCACTTATTGTTAGTGAAGCAAAGGACTCTTAATATGGTGTTTTATGGTATCTCACTAATAAATACATTTGATAAGACCTGTGCAATTTTGTGTCCAACCATCGAGACTTTGTATTACAATTCCCAGAGGAAGTGAAAATATCATTTTGTGATTCTATTTGAGTAATTACAAATCATTTGTCAGAACAAATCTCTTTCCTTGTAACAAAATACAGTGCAGATTACATTTGAAGGCAATGGGAGGAAATAATTGCTGTGCTCCTTCATTCATTGCCAAAAACACAGCTTATATTATGTTTGGCTTCAGTGGTCAAATACAGTCATTGCAGATTTCCAATTATTCACTGATCAGGTAGCAAGTATTTTGTTTCCCAATCAGTGCTGAAATTGAAACACTTATCTCCGTCTCTCATTCATTCACTGAGTAATACGTGCTAACATAGCCAGAGTTTTAGTTTAGCTTATACTGAATCGATCATTTCATGTGTCTGCTTTGAAGCACATTGGAAGTCAAATGGGACGTGACAATGCGAGTTCAACATTGATGTTAAATGCAGTGCTAGTAGAAACCAATCTTTTTAATGTAATGTCTGCTAATGTTTCCTTCTCTTAATTCATCTGTAACTTATAGCAATACACAATAAGTCCCAATTGACAGAACAAATTTGCAAGTAAAAATCTTGATCTTTTGGATTGCTTTTCAATTCAAAATAAAACATGCATGCAAACCTTCTGGCTCAGTCAGGAGGGAGGTAACCTTTCTAAGAGGTAGATTTATATACGCCCCAGGGATACTGCTTGGAAAATGAAGATCAAAATACAATAAACTGGCTCCATTTCATGCATTCAGCAATCTTTTCCTATTTCTGATGTTCCAGTTGATGGCCTATCTATATCACACATGGTGCACACACAGCTGGGGACTTGCACTGCTACATCTCTGGTAAATTTACTGATATTTTATTAGCATTAAACACTTCTCTTCAGCTGATTATTGTCTTGAAATGGAAGGATTTGTCCCCTGGGTGACAGAGTGAGATTGAGACCTGTGATCCTCACATTTTCAAAGCAAAATAGGAGGATTCAAACCTAAATCAACACAACACAATTTTTTTTTCTATTTATATTCATTTGTGGGAAGTAGACAATGCTGGCAAATATCTGCCGCCCTGTTACTGAAACTATAGAAATTATTGTATACAATAGTATCATTTAAACATGCGGTTTATTTAGTACCTTGTTAAAATGTTTTTGTGTCTGTGGAAATACAAATCTAACTGATGTATTAAGTACTTGCACACCAATATCAAAGGAAATAGAGCCATGAATAGAACGCTACTACTTTCAGCCCACAGCCTCTGTTCCTACTGCACAATGGGCCAAAATCATGTCCATAAATGATAAAGCTAATATATCAGCCCAGTGGAAATGTGAACATAGATGTAGGTACAGAAGTAGACCACAAAGCCAGTTGAGCTTGCTCTGCCTTTCAATGATGGACCTGGCTTCAATGCATTTTTCTGTCTGCTCCCCATATCCCTTGACTTTCTAAGAGTCCAAAGTTCTGTCAGTTTTAGCCTTAAATATATTGAACAATGAAACACCCACAACCTCCTGGGTAAAGAAACCAAAGATTCACAAATGTTTGAATGAAGAAATTTATGTCGTAAATGATTAACTTCTTATCTTGAGAGTGTGACTCCATGACTTTGATTCCCTATCCAGGATAAACAACATCTAGATAATTATCCTGTCAAGCCCCTTCAGAATCTTAAAGGTTTCCATGAGACCTCTCTTGTTTTCAGGTGATTCAGCTATCCCTCAAATATTTTTTTCTGTTGATTTTTGTAGATTCAAGTATGGGCTTAAGATAGACTGAATAAAAGAGTGAATAAATGAACGTTAGGCAAATTAAAGACTTGCATTAAAACTGGTGGAAACTGAAGATTTATAACAGAAGGTAGTGTTGTACTCACAGGTCTAGTGTTATCTACTTTTGCATTTCAGGTCTCAGGGCATTCTATTGTCACTGAAATGATCATAACATCAATAATGGAAAATGTTTTGTTTATAATTTTTGATTATAACCAATCCCTTGGCATCCAAAAATAAGAAGATCTTACAACCCAGTACAGTGAAATCCTTTCCTTAATGAAATGCTCTTGGCTATAATTGTAGGCAATGGTTCTTTTGTTCTGTAAAAAGCAGTCTACTGTTCCTCCAGATGTAATAGTGAAAGGTTATTTTCGTTAAACAAGGCAATTGTTTGCATATAAGACCATTTCCATTGAGCTACATTAGTACATCGCAAAACTGAATTTGAGACACCGTGAGGTAGATTTTAATACAACAGCTGATTAACTAAGTGTGAGATCTGATCCAATTTGAGTGAAGGACTTCATGAGCCTTCGATCTATCAGGAACAGTAATGAAAGGCAGTGAATTAATTCTGCTCTGTCTCTATATCAGGAAGCTTGCTCACTTCAGGACTGGATGATAGCAGATCTTTGGAGAGGGATGCCACTCTTGTAGTCAGAAGCTGAAGCAGCAACACCTCAGCAGGTCATTTTGGAGCCAGGAGGAACATTCCATCCCATGTAGTGAAACTCACCAACTGACCCCTCTTCATCTGAATTACCACTTATGCATTGCATGCTTGATCCATTAATACACAAAAATGGTGAGTATGTAAGTCATATGATCCTTACTTGCAATTTTATTGCTCCCTCTTTACTTAATAAGGTGCAAGGAGATGATTGTGCTAAGCTCAATGAAGAATGGAATATTAATAAATCATACTCTATGAATTTTCTTGTCAATATCACCCTGTTTCCAATGGACAGGAGGTTCAACCAATCTCTTTATGACTAAGCTCAATATTGTCCTTTCTCATGTTAGCACTTTCCTTCTGTCATTAATGTACCAATACTATACATGTTAGCTGCAAGGGCCAGCCATTTGGTTCCTTTAGCCTACTCCACATTTAATAAGGTAAAAAGGGATTTGACATCAATGCCATTTTCCAACCACCCTTGACAACCTTTCAAACTTTGCTCACTAAGAATCCATTCACTGCTTAAAAATTGTTCAATATGAAGTATACTAAAAATATTAATGCCAATCCCCAATTAATATGTGAATCAAGGAGATTGGGCCAGATTTTTTCACTTGAGATGGGTAGCTTGGAGTAGGTAATATCCAGCTTAACTGTGCTGTACTTTTCTATGTTCTATGTAGTATACACTTCTTAGGTAGGTTTGCTCCAAATAGTGTAATCTTTGCTCCTGAAGTGGTGGGTGGAATGGCAGAGGGACTGTTGGGAGAGTTGTGGGAGGTGACGATGGGATGTAATGAGGTCTGCCTCCGTGGATACAGATTGGAGGTGGCCACAGAGCAAATGAGTGGAAAGATAGGATGCCTGAACGCTATACCTCCCATCCTTAGGTACTTTGTCCCTGCAGTCTTATGGAATATTAGGCTCTCTAGCCTTCAGTTCATCACCTAGCCTACACACTCCCCAAGATCTGTCCATGCTATGACTCTATGCCAACATGCCTGCACAATCCACCTGGTACATAGCATGTCAACTTGTTTGTCATCTCCATTGGGCACATTCCCATGGCCTTTTATAGTGTGTATAGCAACTAAACATTTCCAAGCACTGTTCATGGCCCCTTAAAGCCCCCATGTTTTAAATTACTGTCAACACATTGTCTCACACACCGCCCAACTCATCATTGGCACACATCAGATGTTAAATTGAGATGAGAAAAACACTCCAACTCATGAAAGCCCATTCAACGACACAAAAGGCTCTCAATCACTTAATCCCTTATTGAAACAAGCAAATGTTCATTTACAATCTGATATTAAAGGCAGTTCATACTTAAACAATGTCTTTGACCAATCAATCTGTGAATTTACAGCCCATTTCCTGCTGAGATAATTGTATTTTTGAGAAAACAACAAATCATTAACAGTAATACAATAACAGCCTTTGGATGGTGTTAACAATCATTTAGTTTAACTGCTAGAAGAGATATTTTCCAAATCACATTGACAAATTATGCTATTTTTATTTCCAAATTCTGAAACGATTTTACATTGAACCCAGCAGACTACTATTTTCAGTTTTGAAATTTGGAGCTATAAGTAATGGAACAGCTTAGACGTTCTACTGACTTTATCTGCCATCGTGAAGATTTATGCCTCCTCCATAAACCTGTGATTCCTACACTGTAGGTTCAGGTGCCTGGTTCAGCAAAAATTAATTCTGTTTGAATTTAACACTGAGGTCAAATGGCTCTGCCAAGTATGATCTCCTCTTGTTTGAATCATAACCTGTACCCCTTCCCTTTCCTACAAACAAAGGTGGGATCTGTTGAAGAGAAGAGGATGTTAGGTCCATTTAAACATTTTAAACACCTTGTAAGTTCCTATGGCTCAGTGAAAATTCAGCTTGTCATTTCAGTCACAGATAAGACCCTGTCTGATCAGTACTTCCCTTCATTCAGATCTCCTTTCCCTTTGCCAATCCATCCTCAATTTTTTTAGCTGCTCATCTGGCCCAGCCACGTCCTCAGCTCTGCCTTTGATATACTTGTTTCAGGTAACCCCTTTACTCTCTCGGAAACCCCTCACCAATTTCCTCTGTTATCTTACTGCAAATGCAAAATCAATATATTATCATTGTTGACATTTGCAAACATTATCCAAAAAAATTCTGTATTTTCCTCACATATTGAACTCAAATGTGATACAATGATTTTAATGGCTTGGAATTTGCAGTGATAAAGAAAGTGAATCTGTCAGTGTTCATCATCATTACCCACTGAAACTGACAGAAACATCATGAGTCTGTACATGCCCAGAAAAACAGGGCAGGTTCCTGTTGGTATGTGATTAGGTGGTAATGTTTTCCTCAGACTGCAATCACTAAGTGTTCAATGAATTGATTTTAAAAAATTCACTTTTATATTGTTAACCTCAATCTAAAACCTCGAAAAGGTTACAGCTTGTTGAATAAGGTGCTATTGTTTATTTTAAATGGCAGACTAACATCCTAATCATTGCCAAATTCCCTCAGTTGGGTGAGAAAAATCTGACGTTACATTTTTCGTGCTCAAAAATTTTGTTTTAAATTGTTTAAGATATTTTAAATTCTATTTTGGATCAATCATCATAATATATTTTGCTGTATGAATACTTAAAGGCAAAGGATACTCGGTGCTTTTAAATTTCTGGTTTATTATCTGTGACAATATGTAATTGTGATTGGCTACTTACCATATCTAATGTCAAAGCTACTCCTGCACACTTGGAAATTGCATTAACTTGATACTAGATTTAAAGTGCTATGTGAATGGGGAAATACACAGAGATCTTTAAGTCTTTGACAGTAACCTTCTTTGACCACCATTGCTTTGCCTTTGACCACATCATCCAGCATTTTCTCTTGTTAAGTAACATTACCTTATCTAAATTCAGTATTGAGGAAAGGGATGTAGTTTTATCGAATTATAATGTAATCCATGTATAATAGAGTTGTTAAATACCAACTGAATTGAATTCACCGAATGTGCATAATAACCAGGGACACACTGTGTGACTCTCGATTTCCCTCTAATCTTCATCAAACTGATCATTCACAAACATTATCCTGAAAGAGGATTCAACTTTATTCAATTCTAAAAGTAGATTTGAAACATTGGCAGTAAGAAAATTAAGATTTAAAATGTTTTGAAAGTGTTTGAATATCAACAAAAAATGATTGAACAGATCAATAAACACTTGAAGAAATTTTGAATTTTCTCATGAAATGGCAAAAATGATTGTGATACTCTTCCTTGGGTGAGTCCTTGTTCACAGCTGATGAGCACGTCTTCAGACTCTTGTTAAACCCTACTTTGAGTCTGCAGTAGTGCCTGATAATCCAAGTATGAGATAATTACCTGTAAAATTTGATGATGGATAATTCTAGAAATCGACCAATATAACTGATATGAATTGATCACAACAGATAACTTAAAATTTATTCTCCTTACAACTTAGTCTTGGTATTTAAAATCTGAGCATAGTAGAATCTTACAGCGCTGAATGAGATCACTCGGTCCATTGTGTCTGTATCAGCACTTTGGGAGAGTCATTAATATAACATTACATACCAGCATTTCCCCATAATTCCACAAATTCATCTTTACCAAATATATATTCAATTGCTTTTTACAAGTTACCATAGAGTCTGTTTTATCATTCTTTCAGACAGTGCATTCAGATCTTAAAATTAAACAAGATAAAACAAAAATAAAATACTTCTTGTTTCCTGCTAGTTATTTTCACCACATTATTTAAATTTGTGACCTCTGGTTGTCCACCCAATTGCCAGGAAACAGTTCTCCTCAATTAAAATTGTCATTATTGCAGGACTGCATGCCAGGAGCAATACCAGATATGACTAAAACTTAGGTCTCAACTGAGTGAGTCGAGAACGCAGAATAATATGTATGTCACAGAGCAGAAGCGGTGTATTGGAGACCGAGCCAATCAAGAGCTGGGATGGATCAAAATTCTGGAAAACTGCCCTATCCTATTGTAACTAGGACTGAACAGTTAAAAAAATTACAAAAGGAGGTGATTCCCCAAACATCCTAAACTCAATAATGCTGCAGCTCAGGACATGAGTACAAGGCCAATGTATTTGCAACAACGTTCAACCAAAAGTGCCCAATGAATATTTTATCTCAGCTTCCTCTAAGGTCCTCAGCATCACAGATGCAAAGCTTCACACAATTCAAATTATTGGATGTGAAATTACCTGAACCTATGGATATGGCAAAGGCCATAATCCTGACAACATCCTAACTGTAGCATGGAAAATGTGTGCTCCAAAACCTGCTGCACCTCAAACCAAGTTGTTCCAATACAGCTGTATCAAAGGCATCTACCTGATAGCATGGAAAATCATCATGTCTTGTCCATATAAAGTGAGGCAATTCCAAATGCCCAATTCCAGTTCCACAATCATTATTAAAATCATGCAATTTCCCACAGACGTTGATATGAAACAGAACTTAGCAACAATCGGTTCACTGATGGTCAGTTTAGGTTCTGCCAGAGCCACTTGGCTCCAGGCTACATTACAGCTTTGGTCCAAATATAGACAACAGATCTGAAATCAAGACATGAGTTGACCTTGACACCATGTAGAATTAGACTGAGTCAGCAAAGAGTCTTAGCAAAAAATAAGGTTAATGGGAATTAAGAGAAAACTAGTTAGAATCCGATCTATTTAATATTGAGACAGACTTTGCCTGGATATAGCAAAGCCTGGACACCATTCAGATTTAGACTGATGTGTGGCAAGTCACATCTGCGAGATTCAAATTCAATAACAATCTGAAAATAAGAGCCACTCACCATCAAGACTTGGAAAACTCTTCATTGTGGTGAGGTGAAATTCTTGGAACTTCTTCCCTAGCACATTAGAGTCTACTGACAACACGTGGACTGCAGCCATTCAGAAGACAGCTCACCACCACCTTCTCGAGAGCAACCACGGATGGGTAATAAATGATGGTTTAGCATAGTGATGCCTACATACCCCCGATGAATTAATTTGAAAAAAACATGCCATTCTTACTTTACTATTGCAGGGACAAAATCCTAGAACTCCTTTCTAAGACTACTATAAATGTACATACACTGCATGGACTGCAGAGGATGGGGAAGGCTTTTTCAATGGTCAGTTAATAATGGACACTCAATGTAGGCCATGTCTTTTATAATCACAACTCATAGTCATAGAGTTATAGAGATTAACAGCATGGAAACATACCCTTCAGTCCCTATTTAGTCCCATTTGCCAACACTTGGCCAATATCCCTCTAAACTCTTCCTATTCATCTCCCCATCTGGATGTCATTTAAATGCTGTAATTGTACCAGCCTCCACCACTTCCTCTGGCAGCTCATTCCATAGATGCACCACCCTCTGTGTGTAAAAGGTTGGCTCTCAGTTCTCTTTTATATCTATCCCCTCTCACCCTAAACCTATGCCCTCTAGTTCTGGTCACCCCTATCCCAGGGAAATGGCCTTGTCTTTTTATCCTATCCATGCCTCTCATGATTTTATCAGACTCCATCAGGTCACCTCTCAGTCTCCGGTGCTCCAGGGAAAACAGCCCCAGCCTGTTCAGCCTCTCCCTGTAGCTCAAATCCTCCAACCCTAGCAACATTCTTGTAAATCTTTTCTGAACCCTTTCAAGTTTCTCAACATTATTCTGATAGGAAGGAGACCAGAATTGCACACGATATTCCAAAAGTGACCTAACCAATGCCTTGTACAGTTGCAACATAGCCTCCCAACTCCTATACTCAGTGCTCTGACCAATAAAGGAAAGCATACCAAACGTCTTCTTCACTATCCTATCTACCTGTGACTCTACTTTCAAGGAACTATGAACCTGCAATCCATGATATATTTGTTCAGCAAATCTCTCCAGGATCTTACCATTAAGTGCATAAGTCCTGCTCTGATTTGCTTTTCCAAAATGCAGCATCTTGCATTTATCTAAATTAAAATCCATCTGCCACTCCTCAGTCCTTTGGCCCATCAGATCAAGATCCTGTTGTACTCTGAGATAACCTTCTTCGCTGTCCACTACACCTCCAATTTTGGTGTCATCTGCAAACTTTCTAACTACACCCCCATGTTTACATCAAAATTATTTATATAAATGAAGAAAAGCAATGGACCCAGCATTGATCCTTGTGGCACACCACTGGTCACAGGCCTCCAGTCTGAAAAGCAACTCTCTATCATCACCCTCAGTCTTCTATTTTCGAGGCAGTTCTGCATCCAAATGGCTAGTTCTCCCTGTATTCTATGAGATATAACTTTGCTGACCAGTCTACCATGTGAAACCTGGTCGAATGCCTTACTGATGCCCATATAGATCACGTCTACCACTCTGTCCTCATCAATCCTCTTTGTTAATTCTTCAAAAAACTCAATCAAGTTTGTGAGACATGCTTTCCCACTCACAAACCATGTTGACTATCCCTAATTAGTCCTTGCCTTTCCAAATACATGTAAATCCCGTCCCTCAGGATACCCTCCAACAATTTGCCCATCAACGATGTCAGGCTCACCGGTCTATAGTTCCCTGGCTTTTCCTTACCACCTTTCTTAAATAGTAGCACCATGTTAGCCAACCTCCAGTCTTCCAGCACCTCTATCGATGATACAAATATCACAGCAAGGGCCCCAGCAATCATTTCCTGAGTTTCCAACAGAGTTCTTGTGTACAACTGATCAGGTCTTGGGGATTTATCTACTTTTATGTGTTTCAAGACATCCAGAAATTCCTCCTCTGTAATATGCACATATTTAAGTTGTCACCATCTATTTCCCCACATTCTGTAGATTCCATGTCCTTCTCCACAATAAACACTGATGCAAAATACTCATTTCGTATCTCCGCCATCTCCACAAATCGGCCATCTTGCTGATCTTTGAGGGGCCCTATTCTCTCCCCAGTTACCCTTTTGTCCGTAATGTATTTATAAAATCCCTTTGGATTCTCCTTAACCCTATTTGCCTTGGCTATCTTATGTCCCGTTTTTGCCCTCCTCATTTCCCTCTTACTTCTACTGCCTTTGTACTCTTCTAAGGATTAATTTGATCTCTCCTGTCTAAACTTGGCATATGCTTCCTTCTTTATCTTAACTAAAACCTCAATTTCTCTATTCTTCCAGCTATCCCTACACCTACCAGCCTTTCCTTTCAGCCTAACAGGAATATGCTGTCTCTGGACTCTACTTCTCTCATTTTTGAAGGCTTCCCATTTTCCAGCCATCCCTTTACCTGTGAACATTTGCCACCAATCAGCTTTTGAAAGTTCTGCCTAATATCATAAAAGTTAGCCTTCCTCCAATTTAGAATTTCAACTTTTAGATCTGGTCTATCCTTTTCAATAACTATTATAAAACTAATAGAATTATGGTCGCTGGCCCCAAAGTACACCCCACTGACATCTCAGTCACCTGCTGTGCCTTATTTCCCAAGAGTAGGTCAAGTTTTGCACCTTCTCTACTAGGTACATCCACATACTGAATCAGAATATTTCTTTTGTACACACATAACAAATTCTTCTCCATCTAAACCCTTAACACTATGGTGGTCCCAGTCTATGTTTGAAAAGTTAAAATCCCCTACCATAACCATCTTACTATTCTTACAGGTAACTGAAATCTCTTGCAAATTTGTTTCTCAATTTCCCACTGACTATTATGGGGTCTATAATACAAATTCAATAACTCTTACTTGTCAGTTCCACCCAAATAACTTCTCTGGACGTATTTCTGGGAATATCCTTCCTAACAACAGCTGTAATGCTATCTCTTATCAAAACCGCCATTTCTCTTCCTCTCTTGCCTCCCTTTCTGTCCTTCTGTATCCTGGAATATTAGGCTGTCAGTCCTGTCCATTCCTGAGCCACATTTCTGAACTTGCTATGATATCCCAGTCCCATGTTCTTAACCATGCCCTGAGTTCATCTACCTTCCCTGTTTGGCCTCCTGAATTGAAGTAAATTTAGTCTAATGTATCAGTCCTACCTTATTCTCTGCTTTGTTCCTAACTGCCTTGATTGTTTGACTCACCTTTGTTCTCAACTGTACCAGTCTCAGGTTGATCTCTTTCCTCATTATCTCCCTGGTTCCCACCCCCAAACCCCCATCTTGCTAGTTTAAATCTTCCCAAACAGCTCTCGCAAATCTGCCTGCCAGTATATTAGTCCCCTTCCAATTCAGGTGCAGTCCACCCTTCTTGTACAGGTCACTTCTACCCCAGAGGAGATTCCAATAATTAAAAAATATGAAGCCTTCTCCCCTGCACCAGCTCCTCAGCCACGCATTCATCTGTGCTGTCCTCCTATTCTTACCCTCACTAGCTCGTAGTACCCGGAGTAATCCAGATAATACTACCCTCGAAAACCTCCTTTGTAAATCCCTGCCTAACTTTCTATATTCTCCCTTCAGAATCTCATCCTTTTCCCTTCCTTTGTCATTAATTCCAATGTGTATTATAACCTCTTGCTGGTCCCTCTACCCTCTGAGAACGTTCTGCACCCTCTCTGAGATATGCTTGATACTGGCACCAGGGAGGCAACACACCATTTTGATTTTTCATTTTTGAATGCAGAAACATCTGTCTGTGCCTCTGACTAGAGAGTCCTCAATCACAATTGAACACTTCAAACCCGACGTACCCCTCATTACGTTAGAGCCAGTCTCGAGACCAGGAATCTGCCTGTTCATGCTACATTCCCCTGAGAGTTTATCAATCCCTACATTTTCCAAAACAGCGGACTTGTTTGAAATGGGGATAGCCACAGAAGTGTCCTGCGCTACCTGCCTACCCCTCCTACCTTTCCTGGTGTTAACCCACCTACCTGATTGTATCTGCATCTTTTCTCCCTTCCTATAATTGCCATCCATCACACCCCCTAGCTCTTGTAAACTCCTCATTGCCTAGAACTACTGCTTCAACTGATCCAGGATTCACAACTAATGACACTTCCTGCAGACATGATCATTAGTAACCTGGAAACTCTCCCTCAACTCACACATCCGACAGGAAGACCTTATTACTCTACAGAGGCCCATCTTTGCTCCTTCACAATTTATAGACCCAGAAAATAGCACCCTCTTTTTCCTTTAAAAAACAGTGCTCCAGGCCAACTTAGTACTTATGGTTTATATGTTTAAAATTTAAATAGGAGACAGATCTCAATAAAACATATACTCAAGAAAGAGCCCACTCTACTCACTACTGTAGACTTCCCGCAAGATTGCACATTAAAACTATGTACTTATCTGTTCCTGTGCTGTTAGGTCTCCCATATAGTTTCCTCCAAGGTCAGCTGTGAATTTCATTGTTTGTTAATTTTTCCTAGACACAGTCCAATGTCCAGAAATATATGAACTCAAACAGCATAGACAGTGACTGTGCAGAGTCACTGTTGTGTCAGACAGCAGTGTAGGTTTCTACCTCTGACCATATGATCGCTGTCTTTGTCTGACTTCCTGCTTTTTTCTTCAAATTATTGAGTAAGGTTTAAAAATAAACTCAAATATATCATAGTTCTTCCATACTGAACTAAATTGTCAATTGCATGCTGTCCTCATATCTTTGAAGTAGAACTTCAGTCACAGCAAGATGTATTCTGCTCAGTCAAAGTTGACAAAAGGCTTATATTTAATAACTAATAATCTCTATATTATGTAAACAAAATCATTAAAATGTGTGGGTGAATGCTTCCCATTGTATAGTACCAATGCATTGCAGTAATCCACAATTTTGCACGTGAATTATGAAACTGCTGTGAATTTCAGATTTGACTTCTCCACTTTCATTGCTCTTTACATTAATGGAAGACTAACATTAATCATATAATCAAATTATGTTCCTTAATCTTAGACTATCAACTTAATTTAGAAGAACATTATTTTGTAGCCTTACATGATGCAGATTAATGCAAATTGTTTCAAATGTTGCCACTTTCTATATCCATATGTAATAAAAGTTAAAAGCCAGAAATTAAGATTTCATACAATGTAAAATATTTCAGAACTTGAAAGACAATTAGAATGACTGGCAGCAGCTTCTTACTAAAATATGCTAGTAGAGGACACATACAGCAAGACTTAATCATGCAACAGGAAAATTAACCATGTATCAATCTTAATATAGAGAAAGGATTGCAAAGGAAGTCATTGTAAATGTGAAAAAGGAAAGCAATTTGACTTAAATGGATTAACTTATAAATTTCATTTTTTGATATATACTATTTTAAGATTCTATGTATGAAATCTCTATTTTAGGGTTAATATTATAGTTTCAAAACATCTCCTGAGAGTTGACCAGGTTTATTTCTACATCATTAATATTGTTTTATAATTAATGCATGCCCACCAGTAGAAGTCTAGTTTTCTGCACAAGTTGACAATTTCAGAGTTAAAGTTGAAAGCAATGAGCAGTGTCAAATCTGGAACAGCTTGTATGTGTTGAAACATCTCTGGAGGATGAAAATAATCGTTATGAAAATGAGTTACATGATGAAGGAATGTGGCAACATGACAACTTACACTGATTGAAATTTAGCACATAATAGAATTAGTCTTATTGGGAAACAGAGTTGCATGGTGCACTCGTGATGATCTCACAGCAAGGTTCTTGATTTTTTTTCATGCTTTTCATCTAAAGTTCAATTGTCCAATGGATGTTTTACTTTTTTTTTCTCATTCACTAATTTTAAACAAAATGGTAGGCATATACGAAGAATGGTACATGATTATTCTGATTTCTGATAGACTTTTCAGTATTGGACTGGGAATTTGGTCACCGTTGGATTAGAGGTGTAGGGTACAAATCAGATCATTGCAACAATTATAGTATAATGCTTGTACTCTGAATCCTGGGTTGACAGCCAGTGAAGATGGTTGTACTCTTTACACCCATACACAATTAGCTCACAATATAGATTTAATTACACCATCAGCTGATATAAAGACAGTAACAGCTATGGAATGAATGTTATAAGTGTTATCATCAGATTTTGCTCATTCTGCAATTATTCAGCTTCCCAAAGGAGAAGTGGAAATGGCCACAAGCCTGTTCTTACAACATTAACCAATAAAATTTTCAAAAAAGGTTTACAAGTGTCCAGCTTGTACTTGTTAAGGCACTATTGAGGTCATTACTGATAACTCAGACAGTACTTCAAATATGCCCAAATTGTAAAGCAAATATTTGAATCAATTGCAATTGTATTGAAATGAGAATCACAGTATGGTTATCATTCAGAAAGTCACAGTTTGGACCTTCAACTCCACGCTGGGTTTTTCAAGAACAACTTACTAAGTCCTGCTCTCTTACCTTGTCCCAGAGCTCTATTTATTTTCCTTCAGTAGCTTAACCTTTTGAAAATCAGAATTGAATATGCTTCCATAACTTTCAGACAATTTCAAAATGTACTTCCAAAAAGACCCTGAAAGGATTTATATACGGGCCCTCCAACAGCAGTCAGGTTATGGGGAAGCAAATCAGGAGATAGAAAAGGCATGCAAGAAAGTTACCATTATGAAAATCATAGGAGACTTCAATGTGCAGCTGGACTGGAAAAATCAGGTTGGTAGTGGCTGTCAAGGAAAGAAATTCATGGAATGTCTATGAGATGAATTCTTGGAGCAGTTTATGGTAGAGCCACTAGGGAATAGGCAATACTGGATTTGGTGATGTATAATGAGGCAGTCCTAATTAGGGAGTGGAAGATGAAGAAACCCCTTAGGTTCAGTGACCAGAATATAAAATTCACTCCACAGTTTGCAAGGGAGATGCTAATATCAGATGTAATGGCATTACAATTGTGATTCTCTTTATTCATCTATTTAATTGTATGCTTGTTATCTTCATGTGATCCCACTTTATGTTATCTACATATTACATTTCCTACTGACTCTTAAGGAAAAAGCAGCAGACAGTGACTTAGTGCAGTAACATAACCTGACATTAAGGTTACTTAACTCTCAGGCTGCCATCTGCATATCAAGTGTTATGAAGTGAGGTCTCCTGTGACAACAAGCAGATTGAGGGAAATTATGGGGAATCTCCTTTTGACTCTTCCATCATTGGAGACCTTTCAATGTTTCAGAGTGTAGTTAGACTTAAACATCAACCTGAATTTCTTGATCATCTAATCAGGCAATATTAATCTATAACAGACAGCACCTTGAATGGCTTTTTCTAACAGACCACTGCCCATCAGAGAGCGTTGACATGTGAACAGTCCATCGCACATCTCTCAGCCGGAAGTGACTGGTCAGTGATTCTGTACTCTCAGCATGTAAGTGTGGACTGTTGTGTACAGGCCAGGCCCTCGCACAATCCTCATAAACTGTGCGTAGGCCTTGGTATTATCCACATCAAAGTTTAACATCTGGTCTACAATCTTTGATGTCAAGGTTTGAGGACCTTTGATGTCTGAAGCAATTTGCGTTCAATGAGTTGTTTGCCTGGGAGAAGTGAGCAATGCTGGTCCTTGCCAACTTATTTCATTCTTATCTCTCACATGAATTTGACTTAATGCAAACACTAGAGCAGATATTTAAAGAGTTCAACTAGAAATATTTATAAAGGTATACTTTTTTTTACAGTTATGAGTCATCTATTCTACCTATCTGCTATCAGTATGTGGTTTTCTTCCTCTCCTCTGATAAAATACAAAGTACAGATTCAACTTTTGGAGCTGGAGTTGAGGGAGCCTCCTCTGCAGTCCTGTTGACCTAGAAGAATTAGCCCTGGGGCTGTTTTGGCATAGAGAGCCCAGGCCTACTGCAAGTGTCCTGACGAGATGCAGACTCATACTTCTCAGTTTGAACTTCTGAGGGGAGACTGAGGCCTGGGCACCTCTGATGTCTCCTGAGAAGAAGTGACTGGAGATCCAGTGAGTGTTTCTTTACTCCTTATATGGGCTTTGACGGAGCTACTGTCTTTTTTTTATTTCAAACATATACCTTATAAAATAAATCTCTTTGCACACATGCGTTGTGTACACAAGCAATTTGGTTCTCTGCAGTTGCACATCATGTAAATGAAGAAAACATTGGATTTGGCTCTATCTAAAAACCAAAGACCTCGCTTACATGTACAATATTAATAGTTACATATATTGCAACACTAAAGGAGGGAATGATAAATGAATATTGCAATTTTCCCATGAAGGGCACGCATCACACAAATGCAGTGTTTTTTTTTGCTCACTACCAAGATTATATTTAGCTGTTACAAGTTTAAATGCAAAATTTGACTTTATTTTCTCAACATTGTAATCTCACTTTTCTATGTTTCTCATATTTTCCCAATTTTTACAATTTCCAATGTAATTTAGAGACTGGGAAAATGTCCTCCATATTCCATTGAATTCAGTTTCACTCTGGAGTCTAATTTATCCTTTATTACTGGGTTCATAGCACAGCATGGCTTGAATTTGCTGAACAGAGGCACCTATTGGAAAAGGTTTTAGTTTTATCTTCATTAACAAGAATGCCAAATTACAAATGATGACAACAATTTATGCAGCAGGGGAAAGATATAACTGGTAACTGATCAGCTGAAGCATTGCCATTGAGAAACTAATTGGGAACTACAAACCCAAGCTCTTTCGTAATTCAGAAGTGGTGTGAGGCTTAATCCTGCTGTCTGCAGAGAATGGGTCTCTATGTATGAATGTCTGTCACGTCTAGCAAAGACAAATGAGCCACATTACGAGTTTGACTGATTATTTTTAAATAGTTGTTAATGTAGCTATTAGCACCCCCTGGCCTTGTGCTTTATTTGAATTGCCCTCTTGGGCTAATCATAATCGACATGCCAACCATGCAATGGTGAATGGGCAACTTCACAAAACTGGATTGTGTGTAGCAATTAAGATAAAGAAAATTTCCATGCAACCTCTGGGGTCATGATCAGTTGCACACACTCAAGTGACCACAGTGTGGATAGAATTCACATGTGTAACTGTTTCCACTGCACATGCTTAAGTGGCAGGAATTAACAATGTAAATTAGTGGAGTTCCAAAAAAAAAAGCACCCTTCGAGATAAACAACACACAGCAGTTTTGTTCGCTTAGAGAGCACACATTTAATGAATATTTGCAGATATGTCATGGCACAGCAGAAAATGAAGGTTAGGGCTGCTTGGAAATGCAGAACCACGGGATGTGTGCTCACATTGCTTAATGGAAACCATCCAATGCAGCAATCCATGCCCAATAAACTAATGGGCATGGTGAAGTACTGGTTTATGATGAAACTTTCAGTAATAAGGTTACTGTATTTGCTATCCCTAGTTATGATGAGAAAATCACCTTCAACGTTCATACTATAGAATCTATTATTTATTTTTCCTGAGAATTCATGAAAGTTGATTATTTTTTACAAGATGCCCTTTTTTAATTTGTTTATTGGCTCAATGTTCTTTTGGACAACAATGAACAATGCTTTTAGAACATATTTATGTTCTAGTCTTTTCACATTTGACACTAATTTTTTTTCATGCAAAGAATTACAAACCTACATTCCACTGAACAGACATTTATAGTGGCTAAATGATTTATTACCCAAACTTAAAGAATTATTATTGGAAGTTTATCTGATACACGCTGCTTTTGTATTGCCTGGAACAGATCTGTATTTTCAGGGAATTTCAAAATTACTCAGTCTTGTGATTTTATTAGTGGTTTGGAATTAGTAGGTTAAGTTTTACTCCTGTTTTTCTTCCATCAAATAGATGAAGGTCTGGAGAGTCTGTTTCTGTAGTCAATCAAAAGTGTTTCATCTCTCAGTTTTAACCTTCTAATGCAATCAGTTACGATTCATCAAAAGGTCCTGTCAGAGTATCTATCCCAGGATTCAGTCCTGAAATGTTAAAATCTCTCCAGGGGTCTTACATAATTAGGTATATTACAGCAGCAGTTTACAATGCTTAACCTTCCTGTATATCTCATAATGTTTTCAATATGAATAAATTATTGCAAATAAGTGAGGGAGAGCTGGAATATTTACTTAATAATCCCAGCGTCTTCACTGCAGGTATCATGCTAGGTAATTACTGCTCTGAGCAGCTGTCAGAAATTACATTGTTTAGTATTGGTCTGCCTGGGTATTATGATCCATATGCCATTCAATGGGTATGTGATTTTTTTTAAATCATAGATCAAGATGATAAATTGATACACAGATTATGCACTGGCAGCAATATGATTAAAACAAGCATGAAATTGTGGTGATAAATCATGAATTAATTTACAAATGCATTTGACACAAAATTGTAGTTTTACATGATTACCCTTTGTAGAAAAATGAAACTAAAATATATGAAAATGTGAAAAGCAATTTTAATTAATTTGTATTGATTATTCTAAAAAAAGGTAACTCTTTATTCCAAGTTTAAAACATAATAGCTAGAGAACTCATGCTTGGTCATCCTCACAACAGTTGGATAAAACTGAAGTTTTTCTGTTATATTCACACATTCTCCACTGAATACATCAAGATAAGAAAGTGTCCATTGCACATTATTCATTCAGTTATACACAGCTGTATACTGCTGTTATAGCAACATGAACTGGGCTATGACAGAGTATTTTGCAGGAAAATCATTGCTGAATTTGCGTTGATCAAAGGGATTTCCATCTATGTTAGGTTACCTTTATCAGGAATGAGGAGGGTGTGCCAAGCAGGCTAAGATAAAAGGTAGGGAGGAGGGACTTGGGGGAGGGGCGCTGGGAATACAATAGGTGGAAGGAGGTTAAGGTGAGGGTGATAGGCCAGAGAGGGGGTGGGGGCGGAGAGGTCGGGAAGAAGATTGCAGGTCAAGAAGGCAGTGCTGAGTCTGAGGGTTGGGGCTGAGAAAAGGTTGGGGGAGGGGAAATGAGAAAGCTGGAGAAATTCCTGCTGGAAAAATTCCTGGAGAAGGGCTTATGCCCGAAACGTCGATTCTCCTGTTCCTTTGATGCTGCCTGACCTGCTGCGCTTTTCCAGCAACACATTTTTAAGTTCTGATCTCCAGCATTTGCAGTCCTCACTTTCTCCAGGTTACCTTTATGACTTGTCTCGGTTTATAAACATTGCACCATCATCTGCAACCTGACCATAACTGGGTCCAAAGACAACCATTGAGGGTTTAATAAATAATTTCTTTAATATAGCAGTAGATAATGGGGTGAGTCCAGAACTAGAGGACATAGGTTTAGGGTGAGAGGGGAAAGATATAGAAGAGACTTAAGGGGCAACTTTTTCACACAGAGGGTGTTACGTGTATGGAATGAGCTGCCAGAGGGAGTGGTGGGGGCTGGTACAATTGCAACATTTAAGAGGCATTTGGATGGGTATATAAATAAGAAAGGTTTGGAGAGAAATGGGCTGGGTGCTGGCAGGTGGGACTAGATTGGGTTGGGATATCTGGTCGGCATGGACGAGATGGACAGAAGGGTCTGTTTCCATGCTGTATATCTCGATGACTCCATGACTCTACAAGCTGAAATCTGTGTCATAAAATTTAAGAAATGACTGGACATAGATTTCTAATCTCAGACCTGAAATTATTGGATCACCTGACCATAATAAATACTGCTGTACTGAGGGGAAAATAATGTACAACCAAAAGGAAACTATTTCAGTTAAAGTATAGAAACTCAAGTGGTTGCATTAATAGCAAACTTTAAGGTTTGTAAGAAGATTTGTAGCTCGGGTGCTCGTTGTTGTCGTTCTGTTGGCCGAGTTGGGAATTTGTGTTGCAGACGTTTCGTCCCTTGTCTAGGTGATATCCTCAGTGCTTGGGAGCCTCCTGTGAAGCGCTTCTGTGATGTTTCCTCCAGCTTTTATAGTGGTTTGTCTCTGTCGCTTCTGGTTGTCAGTTCCAGCTGTCCGCTGCAGTGGTCGGTATATTGGGTCCAGGTCGATGTGCTTATTGATAGAATCTATGGATGAGTGCCATGCCTCTAGGAATTCCCTGGCATCAAGCAACATGAGTTTGACTGGGACAACACTACTATTATAGGACAAGCCAAACAGAGAACATCCAGGGAATTCCTAGAGGCATGGCACTCATCCATAGATTCAATTAACAAGCACATCGACCTGGACCCAATATACCGGCCACTGAAGCGGACAGCTGGAACTGACAACCGGAAGCGGCAGAGACAAACCACTATAGATGCCGGAGGAAACATCACAGAAGTGCTTCACAGGAGGCTCCCAAGCACTGAGGATGTCACCTAGACAGGGGACGAAATGTCTGCAACACAAATTCCCAGCTCGGTGAACAGAACCACAACAGCAAACTTTAGTCTTTCCTAGTCTTTTTGTAAACTGTATGTGCCAAACTGAGCCAATAGCCACAGATTCAGGAACCCAAAAATGTGATGAGATTAGAAATTGAATGTTTTAAAATGGCAACAGAATAAAATATGCAAACACATGATGATTAGGGTTATTGCTGTCAAGTAATGAGTAGTCCAAAAAAAACAAGGAACAAGTGTGCACACAAAAACAGTGCTGGCAGAATTACACATTCACCAGGAAAATATTCTACAATTTAAATATGTTTAAAATCATTCACATTGAAGAAAATAACATGTTATATGACTGAAATTTTTTGATCAAGTGTATTATTTATTAAATGAAGCCTGAATGGTATATGTTTGGCCCAAAATAAGGGTGTAAAAAGGGAAGCAACACTATCCATATAAGTTTAAGTAAAATTACTTGACTATTGGAGCAGTGATCATTACTATCTGATTAAGCTTCTCGGAAAAAAAAGGCAGAACACAACAGATTTAAAAACCATCCGTTCTATAGTATTTTCCCAGGTGACAACTGTTGATACTTTGTGGTTTTTGCCACTTTGCTGGTATACGGTTTTGGGTAAGGAGTGTGTTAGACAATTCACTCTCACCAATCTTTTGACTTTGCTTTCTATTGGTCTTCTCTTGTGATTAGTTGCAAAGGATACCATGTGGTGGTGCATCAACAAAAAATACATTCTTAGACAACAAGAGGTTTAATGCATTAACTAATTATTACAACTGCATTTGATCAGGTGTAATTACTGGGATCTTAGCAAGCTGGCACAGACACATCTTCTCCCTTTGAAAGCTCGCTTGGAACTCCTTTCTCCACCCAGAGATGTCTATATGTTTTCAGATGGCATTTCAGGAAGTACCTCAAAAGAAACACAACATTAAAAATGGCACATATGTTTTTTAAAAAAAGTTCTCTTAAATGTTTTACATTATAACCTTCTGTGATACATTGTTTATGACATCAGTAGAATTGGTGGAGCCAAAATCACATGGATCAGAACCACTATATTAGATAATAGACCCGAGGGCAATGGCCAAGGTTTGAAGCAATTTTCACAGCTTCATAAATGTTCAAATTAAACTGTGGAATTAGAGAATAGCAAATATAGCATCCTCTTTCAAGAAGGTGGAGAGGATAACTTGTGTACAAAATTTAGTCTAATATCAGTTCTTAGAAAATTCTTAGAATTAATGATTCCAGATCAAAATAGTAAGCATTTTAAATTGCAATGTTTAATTCAGAATAATCTTCATAAATTTGATTTAAAGGTCGTAATTAACAAGTTTATCAATGTTCTTACAGAAGTGACTGATTGGATAAAGAGAAGAAATAAATGTAATGTCTGTATGTTTTCAGAAGGCATTTCAGGAAGTACCTCAAAAGAGACACACCATTAAAAATGGCACATTTTTATAAAAAAGTTCTCTTAAATGTAATCTTCTGTGATACATTGTAACCGAACTGGAGCACCATTTGTACAAGTTTGAATCGCAGTAAAGATAATATCTTGAATGCACAGTTCCCAAAACCTCTTGGACAACCACACCAACTCTCCTTCCCTGCCTCTGATCCTGGAGAGGATTCAGAAAAGTTTTACTAGGATGTTGTTGGGACTGGAGGTTTTGAATTGTACGGAGAGGTTGGATAGGCTGTGACTTTTTTCACTAAAAAAAGGTCTCTTCCCCAGGGTGGAGAAGTTGAAAACTTGGGGGCATATTTTTAAGGTGAGAGGAGCAAAATTTAAAAGAGACCTGAGGAGCAACATTTTCACACAGAGTGGTTTGTCTGGAATGAACTGCCAGTGGTAGATGCAGGTACAGTTGCAACATGTGAAAGACATTTAGGTAGTTACATGAATAGGAAAGGTTTAGAGAGATATGAGCCAAACACAAGCAAATGGAACTACTTTAGTTTGGGAAACTTGGTCAGCATGGAGGAATTGGACTGAAGGGTCTGTTTCCGTGCTGTGATTCTATGACTCTAAAATGGCTCCTACACATGTGTAGACAGGCCGCAGGAGCATCTGCATTGTTGATACCACCATATTCCTGTGAAGTAACATCAGCATAAGTTAAAGTGCAGACATGCCTTGGGATGTCTGTCTTCTCCAGCCTCTGCCATCTCAGGTAGGGGCGTCCCATCCTGTAGTCAAGAAGCTGTGCCCAGGGACTGGGGTTGCTGCTGTGCCTGTTCCTTTCCACCCCCCCCTGACCTGGAACATTCACCCATAATATAGGATCAAAGGGATTCATGCCTCTGATGCCCTGAATTCCATTATTCATACTTTTGGTACCACTTTCTTCTATCACTTCTGTGATGTTGCATTTTAGATTAGATTAGATTAGATTACTTACAATGTGGAAACAGGCCCTTCGGCCCAACAAGTCCACACCCCGCCGAAGCGTAACCCACCCATACCCCTACATCTACATCTACCCCTTACCTAACACTACAGGCAATTTAGCATGGCCAATTCACCTGACCTGCACATCTTTGGAGTGTGGGAGGAAACCGGAGCACCCGGAGGAAACCCACGCAGACACGGGGAGAACATGCAAACTCCACACAGTCAGTCGCCTGAGGCGGGAATTGAACCCGGGTCTCCGGCGCTGTGAGGCAGCAGTGCTAACCACTGTGCCACCGTGCCGCCCACGGTAAAGAGGTGGAGATGTTTTATAACAGAATTTCAGACCTTATGATCGAAGGAATTCAAAGTAAAAATACTAAAGCCAGAGCAATTAAAATTGGGGATGCTGAGTAGACCAGAATTAGAAAAAATGTGGGTATGTTAGAAGATTGTGGGTTGGAGGATAATTCAGTGAACAAAGGGGTGAGTTCATGAAATAATTTGAAACCAAAAGTGAGCATTTTAAAATTAAGGTATTATTTAACCAGGGAGCCAATACAAGTGGGTGAACTCTGGGGTAAGTGGTGAACAGGACATAATGTCACGTAGAACATGGCAACAGTGTTTTGAATCACTTCAAGTTTATGGAACGTAGAACTTAAGAAGCCACTGTAAGCTGTTCATTATAATAGTCAGGGTCGAGAGGGAAGAAAACATGTACAGGGGTTTCAGCAATCGGTGGGTTGAGGCAGAGTCAGGCGATATATGGTGGAAATAAGAGATCTTAGTGAATTTGTGGATGTTTGGTCAGGGCAAAATAAGCAGGAAGGCTGCATATGGTGAGACGTGCCTTTAAGTAGAGTGGAGGAAGAGGAATACATTTTATTCTAGGGAGCAGAGTTTGTGGACCCAACCAGAGAAAGCAGCTTCACTCTTCTGAATATTTTGTGGAGGAAATGCCTTGGCTTCTTGTACTAATGTCACACAGCCAATCTGAGAATGTAAAGGGTGGAGGGATAGAGAGAGATGGTGGTGAGTCAGAGTTGGCATTGCATGTGTAGAAGCTGACCTGTTTTCAGATTTTGTTGCTTAGACGCAGCAGGTAGGTGTAAAATCGGTGGGGACCCTCCACATCGACAAATGAGAATTAGTTACATGCTGCTGCACATAAATTTTCTTTTTGCGAATAAACAGAGAGGCCCACAGCCAAATATACCTGACATTTTTCCAAAGCCCAAAAGAACTTTGGAAATCAGTTTTCAAATTGTCAGCTTCAACAGAATACCCACTGTGACTGATTAGCATTGCCAGTAATAATTTAATTAGCTCAATAAAGACTCAGCTAGCCTGCGTAACATTGAGGATCTTTCAAAGGCCTAGCTCAGGGAATCCTACATCATGTCATTTAACATGGAGGAAGCAAGGAGCAGAAGATCTAACCACGAATTGCTCAACATAATCAAAAGACCAGGGCGACGGGAGCAGGACTACAACATGACAGGGTATCCACCCTGAATTACAACAGTTCAATCTTTAGGCATTCTGCCATTTGCATTTCTAGTAATTTCAGACTCATGTTTGGGAGATAACAAGAAAGAGTCAGTATGCACGTATCCACGCACGTCTGTGGTCAGGGATTCTCTTGATGCACTGTTCCCATTTTAGATGCTCCACATTCCTGCTGCTACATTTTTGATCTTTACCATCAACGTTTGCTTAATTAGATACAATGTCCTTTTCCTTATATTCCTCACATCCTCGGCTCACTGCAATACTTTAAATCTCATAATAGGAGGTGCAGCTAAGAAACATTTTGAGGTATGGTTCCCGAGACTTTTCTTCACTCCTGTTATTGTTGCTGCCTCAGGGGCCTTGTCCAGTTCAATCATTCTATGCTACATCAGAACCCATTTCATTGGAAATCTGTTGACAAAATTGAGGTGTCATCCAGACCATTGTCTTTAATTGGCTGGGGAGCTCAGAGTCAGGATTCTGAACCCGCATGTCAGTTAAAGAGCTTTGGCAAAACCAGAAGAAGCATCCATTGGGATCCTGAACTTCTCAGGGATCCTTCATTTCAGCTGAGATAATCTGTCGGAAATTCTGCCCATGTTTTTCAAATTTCCAGACTATTATTTTCATAACAAATAATGTTAACCAATTGAAGTCAAACACTGCTGCATTTATTCAAAGGATAATTCTTTTTGTAGATTGTTTGCAGCTGTTTAGCCCTTTGAAACCAGCATGAATAGCATAGCTCATCGAAAATTCTCCCACTGTTGCCTAGAATGCCAACAAAATATTTTATACCGTAGTTAAAACAAAAAGATTTCAGCATCCTTAGTTTAGCTTAGTTCATAATTTATTAAGCACTTTAGCCTATGCTGAAGGAGCTAGGCATTAAAATTATATAGATTGTGACACAATGAGCTTTGTCACAGTTATATTATTAAAATATAACTTTGTAAATACTTTCATTCAACAGTGTTGTTATAAACACATTATAAAATGCAATAAACACTCCATAGGATTCAAGAATGATCTTTTTATTAAAGAGACAAATCTGAGGTAATGCAATTTATGCTGGATACATGACAAGGCTGTGAAGGGAACTGGTGTTTTTGACTTGCACATGGACTTAAGTTGACTCTGTGACTATGTAATGCTGCTGGAACAACTCTGAATATAACTTTCCTCTGGATGGTTATTTCTTTCGAATGCTACATGAATATATCACACCAAAATGAATGTATGTCAGGGTACAGAACCAGGCAGAACCAGGTAATTAGACCCAAAGCCTCAAAGCAAAACACAGCTTAAATGAATGATACAGACATCAGGGTGGCCAAGCAATTAACCGGGATCAGCGTAAGTAGTTAAGCCCACTGGAGCACCGCAAATAAGAACAACTCAACGCAGCTCAATTAATGAACAAATACAAACCAACCAGGTCCCAAACATTGTGTGTTTTCACTGCATTCTGATGACAGAAAAAAAGCAATTAACAAGAAGCTTATAAAACCACAAAGCAATTAAGTAAGTAATGCAAACAAGGAAAATTCTACATTGTTGAGTCTCTTACTGCCCACTGAATCTGGCTATGCAGGTGCTTGCAAAGGTTGAGAGTTGGGAAAAGACGGTCTGCCTTTGAGTGTAGAAGCCTCTAAACATCTGTCTTCCCAAGGCAAGGAGATGGCAGGCTATGGATATGGATGGGCAAAAAGGCATTGCTGTTAAAAATCAAACATATAATGGCTATATATAGGTATATAAAGGCTGGTAAAGCCTTGCATAACTGAATGCTTCATTTCATTATTATGCAGCACATGTTTGAAAAGATTGAGCACTTTTGAGCACAGATATAAAAAGAACAGATTAAATCTTTCTTAGGTCCTTTTATTGTAAGACTTAATCAGCATTAGATAATTTTAAAACAAGGTCAATATATTCATTTATGACTGAGTCAAGGGATGAGACAATGCTGCAATGACCCTTTTGGAGGTACTAAATCACAGGAAATTAAGAATGAGAATTCAACGAAATTAGAATTTGGACTAGAATTAGAATTATTTTCACATGAATACAATGAAACATTTACAAGTCGCCACTTACAGCGCCAGCTTAGGCAGAAACACCTAAGTACAGATTCTTAGAAAAAAAATTAGAAAATAAAGAAATAAACTGTTCAGTATTACAGACCTTTGAGACATCTTAGTTGCAAAAGTACAAATCCAATGGAATAAATTAGAAAAATAAAGAAATAAAATATTCAGCATAACAGTCCTTCCAACCCAGTCTGCACCTAGCTCCAAGACCACACGAGAGCTCAACTTCAGTCAGCACCAATCCTCATCTGCAGATGGTACCAGGCTCTACCTTGAGGTACGTAAGCCGAGAGTTTGAGGAGTCTGCTCTTGATTCACTTCGAGGCCATGATTCTGTGCTAAGGCCAAGAGTCTGCATTCAGACCAGGAGTCTGCTCTGAGGCTGGGGATCTGTGCTGAGACCGGGAGTCTGCGCTGAGACCGGGAGTCTGTGATAAGACCAGGGGTCCGCGCTGAGACCAGGAGTCTGTGCTGAGACTGGGAGTCTGCGATGAAACTGGGAATCTGTGCTGAGACCCGGAGTCTGTGCTGAGACTGGGAGTCTGCGATGAGACCAGGGGTCCGCGCTGAGACCGGGAGTCTGTGCTGAGACTGGGAGTCTGCGATGAGACCAGGGGTCCGCGCTGAGACCGGGAGTCTGTGCTGAGACTGGGAATCTGTGCTGAGATTGGTGGTTAATGCTGAGACCGGGAATTCGCTTTGAGACTGGGAGTCCGTGCTCAGACTGGGAATCTGCACTGAGACTGGGAATCCGCACTGAGATCGGGAATCCGTGCTGAGACCTGGAGTCTGTGTTGAGACCGGGAGTCTGTGCTGAGATCGGGAGTCTGTGCTGAGATCGGGAATCTGTGCTGAGGCCGGGAGTTTGTGCTGAGACCGGGAGTTTGTGCTGAGACCGGGAGTCTGCGCTGAGCCTGGGAGTCTGTGCTGAAATTGGTAGTTAATGCTGAGACAGAGAATTTGCTTTGAGACTGGGAGTCTGTGCTCAGACCGGGAATCTGCACTGGGACTGGGAATCCGTGCTGAGACCGGGAATCTGTGCTGACACTGGGAACTGTGCTGAGACCGGGAATCTGTGCTGAGACCAGGAATCCGCGCTGAGACCGGGAGTCTGTGTTGAGACCGGGAGTCTGTGCTGAGATCGGGAATCTGTGCTGAGATCGGGAATCCGTGCTGAGACCTGGAGTCTGTGTTGAGACTGGGAGTCTGTGCTGAGATCGGGAATCTGTGCTGAGATCGGGAATCCGTGCTGAGACCTGGAGTCTGTGTTGAGACTGGGAGTCTGTGCTGAGACTGGGAGTCTGTGCTGAGACCAGGAGTTTGTGCTGAGGATGGGAGTCTGTATTGAGACTAGGAGTCTGTGCTGGGACCAGGAGTCTGTGCTGAGACTGGTAGTCTGTGCTGAGACCGGGAGTCTGTACTGAGATCAGGAGTCAGTTCTGAGACCAGGAATACATGCTGAGAGCAGAAGACTGTGCTGAGACGGGGAGTTTGCGCTGAGACTCGGAGTCTCTGCTGACATCGGCAATCTGCGCTAAGACCGGGAGTTTGCGCTGAGACTGGCAGTCCATGTGGAGACCAGGGTTCTGTGCTGAGACTGGGAGTTTGAGCTGAGACTATGAGTCCATGCGGAGATCGGGAATCTGTGCGGAGACCAGGAATCTGTGCTGAGGCCGGGGGTCTGCCGAGGCCGGGGGTCTGTGCTGAGGCTGGGAGTCTGTGCTGAGGCCGGGAGTCTATGCTGAGACTGGGAGTATGTGCTGAGACTGGGAATCTGTGCTGAGACTGGGAATCTGTGCTGAGACTGGAAGTCTATGCTGAGACCAGGCGTCTGTGCTGAGGATGGGAGTCTGTAGGGAGACCATGAGTCTGTGCTGAGACCAGGAGTCTGTGCTGAAACCGAGAGTCTGTGCTGAGACTGGGAATCTGTGCTGAGACAGGGAGTCTCTGCTGAGACTGGGAGTCTGTGCTGAGACTGGGAGTCTGTGCTGAGACAGGGAGTCTCTGCTGAGACTGGGAGTCTGTGCTGAGACTGGGAGTCTGTGCTGAGACCAGGAGTTTGTGCTGAGGACGGGAGTCTGTGCTGAGACTAGGAGTCTGTGCTGAGACTGGTAGTCTGTGCTGAGACCGGGAGTCTGTACTGAGACTGGTAGTCTGTGCTGAGACCGGGAGTCTGTACTGAGACTAGGAGTCTGTGCTGAGACCGGGAGTCTGTACTGAGACTAGGAGTCTGTGCTGAGACCAGGAATCTGTGCTGAGGATGGGAGTCTGTGTTGAGATTGGAAGTCTGTGCTGGGACTGGGAATCTGTGCTGAGACTGGGAGTCTGTGCTGAGACCAGGAGTCTGCGCTGAGACTGGGAGTCTGTGCTGAGACTGGATGTCTGTGCTGAGACCGGGAGTCTGTGCTGAGACTGGGTGTCTGTGCTGAGACCGGGAGTCTGTGCTGAGACTGGGAATCTGTGCTGAGACCGGGAGTCTGCGCTGAGACTGGATGTCTGTGCTGAGACCGGGAGTCTGTGCTGAGACTGGGTGCCTGTGCTGAGATTGATAGTTACTACTGAGACCGAGAAATCGCTTTGAGACTGGGACTCGGTGCTCAGACTGGGGATCCGCACTGAGACCGGGAATACATGCTGAGACCGGGAATTGTGCTGAGACCGGGAATCTGTGCTGAGACCAGGAATCCATGCTGAGATAGGAAATTGTTCTGAGACCAGGAAATGTGCTGAGACCGGAAGTTTGTGCTGAGACCGGGAGTTTGTGCTGAGACCGGGAGTCTGCGCTGAGCCTGGGAGTCTGTGCTGAAATTGGTAGTTAATGCTGAGACAGAGAATTTGCTTTGAGACTGGGAGTCTGTGCTCAGACCGGGAATCTGCACTGGGACTGGGAATCCGTGCTGAGACCGGGAATCTGTGCTGACACTGGGAACTGTGCTGAGACCGGGAATCTGTGCTGAGACCAGGAATCCGCGCTGAGACCGGGAGTCTGTGTTGAGACCGGGAGTCTGTGCTGAGATCGGGAATCTGTGCTGAGATCGGGAATCCGTGCTGAGACCTGGAGTCTGTGTTGAGACTGGGAGTCTGTGCTGAGATCGGGAATCTGTGCTGAGATCGGGAATCCGTGCTGAGACCTGGAGTCTGTGTTGAGACTGGGAGTCTGTGCTGAGACTGGGTGTCTGTGCTGAGACCAGGAGTTTGTGCTGAGGATGGGAGTCTGTATTGAGACTAGGAGTCTGTGCTGGGACCAGGAGTCTGTGCTGAGACTGGTAGTCTGTGCTGAGACCGGGAGTCTGTACTGAGATCAGGAGTCAGTTCTGAGACCAGGAATACATGCTGAGAGCAGAAGACTGTGCTGAGACGGGGAGTTTGCGCTGAGACTCGGAGTCTCTGCTGACATCGGCAATCTGCGCTAAGACCGGGAGTTTGCGCTGAGACTGGCAGTCCATGTGGAGACCAGGGTTCTGTGCTGAGACTGGGAGTTTGAGCTGAGACTATGAGTCCATGCGGAGATCGGGAATCTGTGCGGAGACCAGGAATCTGTGCTGAGGCCGGGGGTCTGCCGAGGCCGGGGGTCTGTGCTGAGGCTGGGAGTCTGTGCTGAGGCCGGGAGTCTATGCTGAGACTGGGAGTATGTGCTGAGACTGGGAATCTGTGCTGAGACTGGGAATCTGTGCTGAGACTGGAAGTCTATGCTGAGACCAGGCGTCTGTGCTGAGGATGGGAGTCTGTAGGGAGACCATGAGTCTGTGCTGAGACCAGGAGTCTGTGCTGAAACCGAGAGTCTGTGCTGAGACTGGGAATCTGTGCTGAGACAGGGAGTCTCTGCTGAGACTGGGAGTCTGTGCTGAGACTGGGAGTCTGTGCTGAGACAGGGAGTCTCTGCTGAGACTGGGAGTCTGTGCTGAGACTGGGAGTCTGTGCTGAGACTGGGAGTCTGTGCTGAGACCAGGAGTTTGTGCTGAGGACGGGAGTCTGTGCTGAGACTAGGAGTCTGTGCTGAGACTGGTAGTCTGTGCTGAGACCGGGAGTCTGTACTGAGACTGGTAGTCTGTGCTGAGACCGGGAGTCTGTACTGAGACTAGGAGTCTGTGCTGAGACCGGGAGTCTGTACTGAGACTAGGAGTCTGTGCTGAGACCAGGAATCTGTGCTGAGGATGGGAGTCTGTGTTGAGATTGGAAGTCTGTGCTGGGACTGGGAATCTGTGCTGAGACTGGGAGTCTGTGCTGAGACCAGGAGTCTGCGCTGAGACTAGGAGTCTGTGCTGAGACTGGATGTCTGTGCTGAGACCGGGAGTCTGTGCTGAGACTGGGTGTCTGTGCTGAGACCGGGAGTCTGTGCTGAGACTGGGAATCTGTGCTGAGACCGGGAGTCTGCGCTGAGACTGGATGTCTGTGCTGAGACCGGGAGTCTGTGCTGAGACTGGGTGCCTGTGCTGAGATTGATAGTTACTACTGAGACCGAGAAATCGCTTTGAGACTGGGAGTCCGTGCTCAGACTGGGGATCCGCACTGAGACCGGGAATACATGCTGAGACCGGGAATTGTGCTGAGACCGGGAATCTGTGCTGAGACCAGGAATCCATGCTGAGATAGGAAATTGTTCTGAGACCAGGAAATGTGCTGAGACCGGAAGTTTGTGCTGAGACCGGGAGTCTGTGCTGAGACTGGGAGTCTCTGCTGAGACTGGGAGTCAGCGCTGAGACTGGGTGTCTGTGCTGAGACTGGGTGTCTGTGCTGGGACTGGGTGTCTGTGCTGAGACCAGGTGTCTGTGCTGAGACTGGATGTCTGTACTGAGGCCGGGAGTCTGCGCTGAGCCTGGGAGTCTGTGCTGAAATTGGTAGTTAATGCTGAGACAGAGAATTTGCTTTGAGACTGGGAGTCTGTGCTCAGACCGGGAATCTGCACTGGGACTGGGAATCCGTGCTGAGACCGGGAATCTGTGCTGACACTGGGAACTGTGCTGAGACCGGGAATCTGTGCTGAGACCAGGAATCCGCGCTGAGACCGGGAGTCTGTGTTGAGACCGGGAGTCTGTGCTGAGATCGGGAATCTGTGCTGAGATCGGGAATCCGTGCTGAGACCTGGAGTCTGTGTTGAGACTGGGAGTCTGTGCTGAGATCGGGAATCTGTGCTGAGATCGGGAATCCGTGCTGAGACCTGGAGTCTGTGTTGAGACTGGGAGTCTGTGCTGAGACTGGGAGTCTGTGCTGAGACCAGGAGTTTGTGCTGAGGATGGGAGTCTGTATTGAGACTAGGAGTCTGTGCTGGGACCAGGAGTCTGTGCTGAGACTGGTAGTCTGTGCTGAGACCGGGAGTCTGTACTGAGATCAGGAGTCAGTTCTGAGACCAGGAATACATGCTGAGAGCAGAAGACTGTGCTGAGACGGGGAGTTTGCGCTGAGACTCGGAGTCTCTGCTGACATCGGCAATCTGCGCTAAGACCGGGAGTTTGCGCTGAGACTGGCAGTCCATGTGGAGACCAGGGTTCTGTGCTGAGACTGGGAGTTTGAGCTGAGACTATGAGTCCATGCGGAGATCGGGAATCTGTGCGGAGACCAGGAATCTGTGCTGAGGCCGGGGGTCTGCCGAGGCCGGGGGTCTGTGCTGAGGCTGGGAGTCTGTGCTGAGGCCGGGAGTCTATGCTGAGACTGGGAGTATGTGCTGAGACTGGGAATCTGTGCTGAGACTGGGAATCTGTGCTGAGACTGGAAGTCTATGCTGAGACCAGGCGTCTGTGCTGAGGATGGGAGTCTGTAGGGAGACCATGAGTCTGTGCTGAGACCAGGAGTCTGTGCTGAAACCGAGAGTCTGTGCTGAGACTGGGAATCTGTGCTGAGACAGGGAGTCTCTGCTGAGACTGGGAGTCTGTGCTGAGACTGGGAGTCTGTGCTGAGACAGGGAGTCTCTGCTGAGACTGGGAGTCTGTGCTGAGACTGGGAGTCTGTGCTGAGACTGGGAGTCTGTGCTGAGACCAGGAGTTTGTGCTGAGGACGGGAGTCTGTGCTGAGACTAGGAGTCTGTGCTGAGACTGGTAGTCTGTGCTGAGACCGGGAGTCTGTACTGAGACTGGTAGTCTGTGCTGAGACCGGGAGTCTGTACTGAGACTAGGAGTCTGTGCTGAGACCGGGAGTCTGTACTGAGACTAGGAGTCTGTGCTGAGACCAGGAATCTGTGCTGAGGATGGGAGTCTGTGTTGAGATTGGAAGTCTGTGCTGGGACTGGGAATCTGTGCTGAGACTGGGAGTCTGTGCTGAGACCAGGAGTCTGCGCTGAGACTAGGAGTCTGTGCTGAGACTGGATGTCTGTGCTGAGACCGGGAGTCTGTGCTGAGACTGGGAGTCTGTGCTGAGACCGGGAGTCTGTGCTGAGACTGGGAGTCTGTGCTGACACCGGGAGTATGTGCTGAGACCGGGAGTCTCTTCTGAGACTGGGAGTCAGTGCTGAGACTGGGTGTCTGTGCTGAGACTGGGTGTCTGTGCTGGAACTGGGAGTCTGCGATGCGACCAGGGGTCCGCGCTGAGACCGGGAGTCTGTGCTGAGACTGGGAATCTGTGCTGAGATTGGTGGTTAATGCTGAGACCGGGAATTCGCTTTGAGACTGGGAGTCCGTGCTCAGACTGGGAATCTGCACTGAGACTGGGAATCCGCACTGAGATCGGGAATCCGTGCTGAGACCTGGAGTCTGTGTTGAGACCGGGAGTCTGTGCTGAGATCGGGAGTCTGTGCTGAGATCGGGAATCTGTGCTGAGGCCGGGAGTTTGTGCTGAGACCGGGAGTTTGTGCTGAGACCGGGAGTCTGCGCTGAGACCGGGAGTCTGTGCTGAGACTGGGTGTCTGTGCTGAGACCGGGAGTCTGTGCTGAGACTGGGAATCTGTGCTGAGACCGGGAGTCTGCGCTGAGACTGGATGTCTGTGCTGAGACCGGGAGTCTGTGCTGAGACTGGGTGCCTGTGCTGAGATTGATAGTTACTACTGAGACCGAGAAATCGCTTTGAGACTGGGACTCGGTGCTCAGACTGGGGATCCGCACTGAGACCGGGAATACATGCTGAGACCGGGAATTGTGCTGAGACCGGGAATCTGTGCTGAGACCAGGAATCCATGCTGAGATAGGAAATTGTTCTGAGACCAGGAAATGTGCTGAGACCGGAAGTTTGTGCTGAGACCGGGAGTCTGTGCTGAGACTGGGAGTCTCTGCTGAGACTGGGAGTCAGCGCTGAGACTGGGTGTCTGTGCTGAGACTGGGTGTCTGTGCTGGGACTGGGTGTCTGTGCTGAGACCAGGTGTCTGTGCTGAGACTGGATGTCTGTACTGAGGCCGGGAGTCTGTGCTGAGACTGGGAGTCTGTGCTGAGAATGGTAGTCTGTGCTGAGACTGGGAGTCTGTGCTGAGACTGGGAATCTGTGCTGAGACCGGGAGTCTGTGCTGAGACCAGGAATCTGTGCTGAGACTGGGTGTCTGTACAGAGACTGGGAGTCTGTGCTGAGAATGGTAGTCTGTGCTGAGACTGGGAGTCTGTGCTGACACCGGGAGTATGTGCTGAGACCGGGAGTCTCTGCTGAGACTGGGAGTCAGTGCTGAGACTGGGTGTCTGTGCTGAGACTGGGTGTCTGTGCTGGGACTGGGTGTCTGTGCTGAGACCAGGTGTCTGTGCTGAGACCGTTAGTCTGTACTGAGGCCGGGAGTCTGTGCTGAGACCAGGAGTCTGTACTGAGACTAGGAGTCTGTGCTGAGAATGGTAGTCTGTGCTAAGACTTGGAGTCTGTGCTGAGACCAGGAGTCTGTGATGAGACTGGGAGTCTGTGCTGTGGCCGGGAGTCTGTGCTGAGGCTGGGAGTCTGTGCTGAGACCAGGAGTCTGTGATGAGACTGGGAGTCTGTGCTGAGGCACGGAGTCTGTGCTGAGACTGGGAGTCTGTGCTGAGACAGGGAGTCTGTGCTGAGACTGGGAATCTGTGCTCAGTCCGGGAGTCTCTGCTAAGACCGGGAGTCTGTGCTGAGACCGGGAATCTGTGCAGAGACCAGGAGTTTGTGCTGAGACCGGGAGTCTGTACTGAGACTAGGAGTCTGTGCTGAGACTGGGAGTCTGTGCTGAGACTGGAAGTCTGTGCTGAGACCGGGTGTCTATGCTGTGACTGGGTGTCTGTGCTGAGTCCGGGAGTCTGTGGTGAGACCGGGAACCTGTGCCGAGACCGGGAGTCTGTACTGACGCCGGGAGTCTCTGCTGAGACTGGGTGTCTGTGCTGAGACTGGGAGTCTGTGATGACACCGGGAATCTGTGCTGAGATCGGGAGTCTGTACTGACGCCGGGAGACTGTGCTGAGACTGTGAGTCTGTGCTGAGACTGGTAGTCTGTGCTGAGACTGGTAGTCTGTGCTGAGGCCAGGGATGTGTGCTCGGATGGGGAGTCTGTGCTGAGACCAGGCGTCTGTGCTGAGGCCAGGGGTCTGTGCTGAGACCGGGTATCTGTGCTGAGACTGGGAATCTGTGCTGAGACTGGGAGTCTGTGCTGAAATTGGGAGTCTGTGCTGATGCAGGGAATCTGTGCTTTGACCGGGAAACTGCGCTGTGACCGGGAGTCTGTGTTGACATGGTGTGTCTGTGCTGAGACTGGCAGTCTGTACTGAGTCCGGGAGTCTGTGTTGAGACCAGGAGTCTGTGCTGAGAACAGGAGTCTGTGCTGAGACCGGGAGTCTGTGCTGAGACTGGGAGTCTCTGCTGAGACTGGGTGTCTGTGCTGGGACTGGGTGTCTGTGCTGAGACCAGGTGTCTGTGCTGAGACTGGATGTCTGTACTGAGGCCGGGAGTCTGTGCTGAGACTGGGAGTCTGTGCTGAGAATGGTAGTCTGTGCTGAGACTGGGAGTCTGTGCTGAGACTGGGAATCTGTGCTGAGACCGGGAGTCTGTGCTGAGACCAGGAATCTGTGCTGAGACTGGGTGTCTGTACAGAGACTGGGAGTCTGTGCTGAGAATGGTAGTCTGTGCTGAGACTGGGAGTCTGTGCTGACACCGGGAGTATGTGCTGAGACTGGGAGTCAGTGCTGAGACTGGGAGTCAGTGCTGAGACTGGGTGTCTGTGCTGAGACTGGGTGTCTGTGCTGGGACTGGGTGTCTGTGCTGAGACCAGGTGTCTGTGCTGAGACCGTTAGTCTGTACTGAGGCCGGGAGTCTGTGCTGAGACCAGGAGTATGTACTGAGACTAGGAGTCTGTGCTGAGAATGGTAGTCTGTGCTAAGACTTGGAGTCTGTGCTGAGACCAGGAGTCTGTGATGAGACTGGGAGTCTGTGCTGTGGCCGGGAGTCTGTGCTGAGGCTGGGAGTCTGTGCTGAGACCAGGAGTCTGTGATGAGACTGGGAGTCTGTGCTGAGGCACGGAGTCTGTGCTGAGACTGGGAGTCTGTGCTGAGACAGGGAGTCTGTGCTGAGGCACGGAGTCTGTGCTGAGACTGGGAGTCTGTGCTGAGACAGGGAGTCTGTGCTGAGACTGGGAATCTGTGCTCAGTCCAGGAGTCTCTGCTAAGACCGGGAGTCTGTGCTGAGACCGGGAATCTGTGCTGAGGACGGGAGTCTGTGCTGAGACCGGGAGTCTGTACTGAGACTAGGAGTCTGTGCTGAGACCAGGAGTCTGTGCTGAGACTGGTAGTCTGTGCTGAGACCGGGAGTCTGTACTGAGACTAGGAGTCTGTGCTGAGACCGGGAGTCTGTACTGAGACTAGGAGTCTGTGCTGAGACCAGGAATCTGTGCTGAGACTGGGAGTCTGTGCTGTGACCAGGAGTTTGTGCTAAGGATGGGAGTCTGTGTTGAGATTGGAAGTCTGTGCTGGGACTGGGAATCTGTGCTGAGACTAGGAGTCTGTGCTGAGACCGGGAGTCTGCGCTGAGACCGGGAGTCTGTGCTGAGACTGGATGTCTGTGCTGAGACCGGGAGTCTGTGCTGAGACTGGGTGTCTGTGCTGAGACCGGGAGTCTGTGCTGGGACTGGGAATCTGTGCTGAGACTAGGAGTCTGTGCTGAGACCGGGAGTCTGCGCTGAGACCGGGAGTCTGTGCTGAGACTGGATGTCTGTGCTGAGACCGGGAGTCTGTGCTGAGACTGGGTGTCTGTGCTGAGACCGGGAGTCTGTGCTGAGACTGGGAATCTGTGCTGAGACCAGGAGTCTGTGCTGAGACTGGGAGTCTGTGCTGAGACTGGGAGTCTGTGCTGAGACCAGGAGTCTGTGATGAGACTGGGAGTCTGTGCTGAGACTGGGTGCCTGTGCTGAGATTGATAGTTACTACTGAGACCGAGAAATCGCTTTGAGACTGGGACTCGGTGCTCAGACTGGGGATCCGCACTGAGACCGGGAATACATGCTGAGACCGGGAATCTGTGCTGAGACCGGGAATCTGTGCTGAGACCAGGAATCCATGCTGAGATAGGGAATTGTTCTGAGACCAGGAAATGTGCTGAGACCGGAAGTTTGTGCTGAGACCGGGAGTCTGTGCTGAGACTGGGAGTCAGTGCTGAGACTGGGTGTCTGTGCTGGGACTGGGTGTCTGTGCTGTGGCCGGGAGTCTGTGCTGAGACCGTTAGTCTGTACTGAGGCCGGGAGTCTGTGTTGAGACTGGGAGTCTGTGCTGAGACCGGGAGTCTGTGCTGAGAATGGTAGTCTGTGCTGAGACCAGGAATCTGTGCTGAGACTGGGAATCTGTGCTGAGACCGGGAGTCTGTGCTGAGACCAGGAATCTGTGCTGAGACTGGGTGTCTGTACAGAGACTGGGAGTCTGTGCTGAGAATGGTAGTCTGTGCTGAGACTGGGAGTCTGTGCTGACACCGGGAGTCTGTGCTGAGACCGGGAGTCTCTGCTGAGACTGGGAGTCAGTGCTGAGACTGGGTGTCTGCGCTGAGACTGGGTGTCTGTGCTGGGACTGGGTGTCTGTGCTGAGACCAGGTGTCTGTGCTGAGACCGTTAGTCTGTACTGAGACCAGGAGTCTGTACTGAGACTAGGAGTCTGTGCTGAGAATGGTAGTCTGTGCTAAGACTAGGAGTCTGTGCTGAGACCAGGAGTCTGTGATGAGACTGGGAGTCTGTGCTGTGGCCGGGAGTCTGTGCTGAGGCTGGGAGTCTGTGGTGAGACTGGGAATCTGTGCTCAGTCCAGGAGTCTGTGCTAAGACCGGGAGTCTGTGCTCAGACCGGGAATCTGTGCTGAGACCGGGAATCTGTACTGAGACGGGAGTCTGTGCTGAGACTGGGAATCTGTGCTGAGACCGGGAGTCTGTACTGAGACTAGGAGTCTGTGCTGAGACTGGGAGTCTGTGCTGAGACTGGCAGTCTGTGCTGAGACTGGGAGTCTATGCTGAGACTGGGTGTCTGTGCTGAGTCCGGGAGTCTGTGGTGAGACCGGGAACCTGTGCTGAGACCGGGAGTCTGTACTGACGCCGGGAGTCTCTGCTGAGACTGGGTGTCTGTGCTGAGACTGGGAGTCTGTGATGACACCGGGAATCTGTGCTGAGATCGGGAGTCTGTACTGACGCCGGGAGTCTCTGCTGAGACTGGGTGTCTGTGCTGAGACTGGGAGTCTGTGATGACACCGGGAATCTGTGCTGAGATCGGGAGTCTGTACTGACGCCGGGAGACTGTGCTGAGACTGTGAGTCTGTGCTGAGACTGGTAGTCTGTGCTGAGGCCAGGGATGTGTGCTCGGATGGGGAGTCTGTGCTGAGACCAGGCGTCTGTGCTGAGGCCAGGGGTCTGTGCTGAGACCGGGTATCAGTGCTGAGACTGGGAATCTGTGCTGAGACTGGGTGTCTGTGCTGAAACTGGGAGTCTGTGCTGAGACAGGGAATCTGTGCTGTGACCGGGAGTCTGTACTGAGACCGGGAGTCTGTGTTGAGACCAGGAGTCTGTGCTGAGAACAGGAGTCTGTGCTGAGACTGGGAATCTGTGCTCAGTCCGGGAGTCTCTGCTAAGACCGGGAGTCTGTGCTGAGACCGGGAATCTGTGCTGAGGACGGGAGTCTGTGCTGAGACCGGGAGTCTGTACTGAGACTAGGAGTCTGTGCTGAGACCAGGAGTCTGTGCTGAGACTGGTAGTCTGTGCTGAGACCGGGAGTCTGTACTGAGACTAGGAGTCTGTGCTGAGACCGGGAGTCTGTACTGAGACTAGGAGTCTGTGCTGAGACCAGGAATCTGTGCTGAGACTGGGAGTCTGTGCTGTGACCAGGAGTTTGTGCTAAGGATGGGAGTCTGTGTTGAGATTGGAAGTCTGTGCTGGGACTGGGAATCTGTGCTGAGACTAGGAGTCTGTGCTGAGACCGGGAGTCTGCGCTGAGACCGGGAGTCTGTGCTGAGACTGGATGTCTGTGCTGAGACCGGGAGTCTGTGCTGAGACTGGGTGTCTGTGCTGAGACCGGGAGTCTGTGCTGAGACTGGGAATCTGTGCTGAGACCAGGAGTCTGTGATGAGACTGGGAGTCTGTGCTGTGGCCGGGAGTCTGTGCTGAGGCTGGGAGTCTGTGCTGAGACCAGGAGTCTGTGATGAGACTGGGAGTCTGTGCTGAGACTGGGTGCCTGTGCTGAGATTGATAGTTACTACTGAGACCGAGAAATCGCTTTGAGACTGGGACTCGGTGCTCAGACTGGGGATCCGCACTGAGACCGGGAATACATGCTGAGACCGGGAATTGTGCTGAGACCGGGAATCTGTGCTGAGACCAGGAATCCATGCTGAGATAGGGAATTGTTCTGAGACCAGGAAATGTGCTGAGACCGGAAGTTTGTGCTGAGACCGGGAGTCTGTGCTGAGACTGGGAGTCTCTGCTGAGACTGGGAGTCAGTGCTGAGACTGGGTGTCTGTGCTGGGACTGGGTGTCTGTGCTGAGACCAGGTGTCTGTGCTGAGACCGTTAGTCTGTACTGAGGCCGGGAGTCTGTGTTGAGACCAGGAATCTGTGCTGAGACTGGGTGTCTGTACTGAGACTGGGAGTCTGTGCTGAGAATTGTAGTCTGTGCTGAGACCGGGAGTCTGTACTGAGACTAGGAGTCTGTGCTGAGACTGGGAGTCTGTGCTGCGACTGGGAGTCTGTGCTGAGAATGGTAGTCTGTGCTGAGACCAGGAGTCTGTGCTGAGACTGGGAATCTGTGCTGAGACCGGGAGTCTGTGCTGAGACCAGGAATCTGTGCTGAGACTGGGTGTCTGTACTGAGACTGGGAGTCTGTGCTGAGAATTGTAGTCTGTGCTGAGACCGGGAGTCTGTACTGAGACTAGGAGTCTGTGCTGAGACTGGGAGTCTGTGCTGCGACTGGGAGTCTGTGCTGAAATTGGGAGTCTGTGCTGAGACAGGGAATCTGTGCTTTGACCGGGAATCTGCGCTGTGACCGGGAGTCTGTGTTGACATGGTGTGTCTGTGCTGAGACTGGGAGTCTGTACTGAGTCCGGGAGTCTGTGTTGAGACCAGGAGTCTGTGCTGAGAACAGGAGTCTGTGCTGAGAACGGGAGTCTGTGCAGAGACCGGGAGTCTGTGCTGAGAACAGGAGTCTGTGCTGAGACTGGGAGTCTGTGCTGAGACCGGGAGTCTGTGCAGAGACTGGGAGTCTGTGCCGAGACTGGGAGTCTGTGCTGAAACCAGAAGTCTGTGCTGAGACTGGGAATCTGTGCTGAGACCAGGAGTCTTAACTAAGTCCGGGAGTCTGTGCTGAGACTGGGAGTCTGTGCTGAGACCGGGAGTGAGTGCTGAGACCGGGAGTCTGTGCTGAGACTGGGAGTCTGTGCTGAGACTGGAAGTCTGTGCTGAGACCGGGAGTCTATGCTGTGACTGGGTGTCTGTGCTGAGTCCGGGAGTCTGTGGTGAGACCGGGAACCTGTGCCGAGACCGGGAGTCTGTACTGACGCCGGGAGTCTCTGCTGAGACTGGGTGTCTGTGCTGAGACTGGGAGTCTGTGATGACACCGGGAATCTGTGCTGAGATCGGGAGTCTGTACTGACGCCGGGAGACTGTGCTGAGACTGTGAGTCTGTGCTGAGACTGGTAGTCTGTGCTGAGACTGTGAGTCTGTGCTGAGACTGGTAGTCTGTGCTGAGACTGGTAGTCTGTGCTGAGGCCAGGGATGTGTGCTCGGATGGGGAGTCTGTGCTGAGACCAGGCGTCTGTGCTGAGGCCAGGGGTCTGTGCTGAGACCGGGTATCTGTGCTGAGACTGGGAATCTGTGCTGAGACTGGGAGTCTGTGCTGAAATTGGGAGTCTGTGCTGAGACAGGGAATCTGTGCTTTGACCGGGAAACTGCGCTGTGACCGGGAGTCTGTGTTGACATGGTGTGTCTGTGCTGAGACTGGGAGTCTGTACTGAGTCCGGGAGTCTGTGTTGAGACCAGGAGTCTGTGCTGAGAACAGGAGTCTGTGCTGAGACCGGGAGTCTGTGCTGAGACTGGGAGTCTCTGCTGAGACTGGGTGTCTGTGCTGGGACTGGGTGTCTGTGCTGAGACCAGGTGTCTGTGCTGAGACTGGATGTCTGTACTGAGGCCGGGAGTCTGTGCTGAGACTGGGAGTCTGTGCTGAGAATGGTAGTCTGTGCTGAGACTGGGAGTCTGTGCTGAGACTGGGAATCTGTGCTGAGACCGGGAGTCTGTGCTGAGACCAGGAATCTGTGCTGAGACTGGGTGTCTGTACAGAGACTGGGAGTCTGTGCTGAGAATGGTAGTCTGTGCTGAGACTGGGAGTCTGTGCTGACACCGGGAGTATGTGCTGAGACCGGGAGTCTCTGCTGAGACTGGGAGTCAGTGCTGAGACTGGGTGTCTGTGCTGAGACTGGGTGTCTGTGCTGGGACTGGGTGTCTGTGCTGAGACCAGGTGTCTGTGCTGAGACCGTTAGTCTGTACTGAGGCCGGGAGTCTGTGCTGAGACCAGGAGTCTGTACTGAGACTAGGAGTCTGTGCTGAGAATGGTAGTCTGTGCTAAGACTTGGAGTCTGTGCTGAGACCAGGAGTCTGTGATGAGACTGGGAGTCTGTGCTGTGGCCGGGAGTCTGTGCTGAGGCTGGGAGTCTGTGCTGAGACCAGGAATCTGTGATGAGACTGGGAGTCTGTGCTGAGGCACGGAGTCTGTGCTGAGACTGGGAGTCTGTGCTGAGACAGGGAGTCTGTGCTGAGACTGGGAATCTGTGCTCAGTCCAGGAGTCTCTGCTAAGACCGGGAGTCTGTGCTGAGACCGGGAATCTGTGCAGAGACCAGGAGTTTGTGCTGAGGACGCGAGTCTGTACTGAGACTAGGAGTCTGTGCTGAGACCAGGAGTCTGTGCTGAGACTGGTAGTCTGTGCTGAGACCGGGAGTCTGTACTGAGACTAGGAGTCTGTGCTGAGACCGGGAGTCTGTACTGAGACTAGGAGTCTGTGCTGAGACCAGGAATCTGTGCTGAGACTGGGAGTCTGTGCTGTGACCAGGAGTTTGTGCTAAGGATGGGAGTCTGTGTTGAGATTGGAAGTCTGTGCTGGGACTGGGAATCTGTGCTGAGACTAGGAGTCTGTGCTGAGACCGGGAGTCTGCGCTGAGACCGGGAGTCTGTGCTGAGACTGGATGTCTGTGCTGAGACCGGGAGTCTGTGCTGAGACTGGGTGTCTGTGCTGAGACCGGGAGTCTGTGCTGGGACTGGGAATCTGTGCTGAGACTAGGAGTCTGTGCTGAGACCGGGAGTCTGCGCTGAGACCGGGAGTCTGTGCTGAGACTGGATGTCTGTGCTGAGACCGGGAGTCTGTGCTGAGACTGGGTGTCTGTGCTGAGACCGGGAGTCTGTGCTGAAACTGGGAATCTGTGCTGAGACCAGGAGTCTGTGATGAGACTGGGAGTCTGTGCTGTGGCCGGGAGTCTGTGCTGAGGCTGGGAGTCTGTGCTGAGACCAGGAGTCTGTGATGAGACTGGGAGTCTGTGCTGAGACTGGGTGCATGTGCTGAGATTGATAGTTACTACTGAGACCGAGAAATCGCTTTGAGACTGGGACTCGGTGCTCAGACTGGGGATCCGCACTGAGACCGGGAATACATGCTGAGACCGGGAATCTGTGCTGAGACCGGGAATCTGTGCTGAGACCAGGAATCCATGCTGAGATAGGGAATTGTTCTGAGACCAGGAAATGTGCTGAGACCGGAAATTTGTGCTGAGACCGGGAGTCTGTGCTGAGACTGGGAGTCTCTGCTGAGACTGGGAGTCAGTGCTGAGACTGGGTGTCTGTGCTGGGACTGGGTGTCTGTGCTGTGGCCGGGAGTCTGTGCTGAGACCGTTAGTCTGTACTGAGGCCGGGAGTCTGTGTTGAGACTGGGAGTCTGTGCTGAGACCGGGAGTCTGTGCTGAGAATGGTAGTCTGTGCTGAGACCAGGAGTCTGTGCTGAGACTGGGAATCTGTGCTGAGACCGGGAGTCTGTGCTGAGACCAGGAATCTGTGCTGAGACTGGTTGTCTGTACAGAGACTGGGAGTCTGTGCTGAGAATGGTAGTCTGTGCTGAGACTGGGAGTCTGTGCTGACACCGGAAGTCTGTGCTGAGACCGGGAGTCTCTGCTGAGACTGGGAGTCAGTGCTGAGACTGGGTGTCTGCGCTGAGACTGGGTGTCTGTGCTGGGACTGGGTGTCTGTGCTGAGACCAGGTGTCTGTGCTGAGACCGTTAGTCTGTACTGAGACCAGGAGTCTGTAAAGAGACTAAGAGTCTGTGCTGAGAATGGTAGTCTGTGCTAAGACTAGGAGTCTGTGCTGAGACCAGGAGTCTGTGATGAGACTGGGAGTCTGTGCTGTGGCCGGGAGTCTGTGCTGAGGCTGGGAGTCTGTGCTGAGACTGGGAATCTGTGCTCAGTCCAGGAGTCTGTGCTAAGACCGGGAGTCTGTGCTCAGACCGTGAATCTGTGCTGAGACCGGGAATCTGTACTGAGACCGGAGTCTGTGCTGAGACTGGGAATCTGTGCTGAGACCGGGAGTCTGTACTGAGACTAGGAGTCTGTGCTGAGACTGGGAGTCTGTGCTGAGACTGGAAGTCTGTGCTGAGACCGGGAGTCTATGCTGAGACTGGGTGTCTGTGCTGAGTCCGGGAGTCTGTGGTGAGACCGGGAACCTGTGCTGAGACCGGGAGTCTGTACTGACGCCGGGAGTCTCTGCTGAGACTGGGTGTCTGTGCTGAGACTGGGAGTCTGTGATGACACCGGGAATCTGTGCTGAGATCGGGAGTCTGTACTGACGCCGGGAGACTGTGCTGAGACTGTGAGTCTGTGCTGAGACTGGTAGTCTGTGCTGAGGCCAGGGATGTGTGCTCGGATGGGGAGTCTGTGCTGAGACCAGGCGTCTGTGCTGAGGCCAGGGGTCTGTGCTGAGACCGGGTATCTGTGCTGAGACTGGGAATCTGTGCTGAGACTGGGAGTCTGTGCTGAAACTGGGAGTCTGTGCTGAGACAGGGAATCTGTGCTGTGACCGGGAGTCTGTAATGAGACCGGGAGTCTGTGTTGAGACCAGGAGTCTGTGCTGAGAACAGGAGTCTGTGCTGAGACTGGGAATCTGTGCTGAGACCAGGAGTCTTAACTAAGTCCGGGAGTCTGTGCTGAGACTGGGAGTCTGTGCTGAGGACGGGAGTCTGTGCTGAGACCGGGAGTCTGTACTGAGACTAGGAGTCTGTGCTGAGACCGGGAGTCTGTACTGAGACTAGGAGTCTGTGCTGAGACCAGGAATCTGTGCTGAGACTGGGAGTCTGTGCTGTGACCAGGAGTTTGTGCTAAGGATGGGAGTCTGTGTTGAGATTGGAAGTCTGTGCTGGGACTGGGAATCTGTGCTGAGACTAGGTTTCTGTGCTGAGACCGGGAGTCTGCGCTGAGACCGGGAGTCTGTGCTGAGACTGGATGTCTGTGCTGAGACCGGGAGTCTGTGCTGAGACTGGGTGTCTGTGCTGAGACCGGGAGTCTGTGCTGAGACTGGGAATCTGTGCTGAGACCAGGAGTCTGTGATGAGACTGGGAGTCTGTGCTGTGGCCGGGAGTCTGTGCTGAGGCTGGGAGTCTGTGCTGAGACCAGGAGTCTGTGATGAGACTGGGAGTCTGTGCTGAGACTGGGTGCCTGTGCTGAGATTGATAGTTACTACTGAGACCGAGAAATCGCTTTGAGACTGGGACTCGGAGCTCAGACTGGGGATCCGCACTGAGACCGGGAATACATGCTGAGACCGGGAATTGTGCTGAGACCGGGAATCTGTGCTGAGACCAGGAATCCATGCTGAGATAGGGAATTGTTCTGAGACCAGGAAATGTGCTGAGACCGGAAGTTTGTGCTGAGACCGGGAGTCTGTGCTGAGACTGGGAGTCTCTGCTGAGACTGGGAGTCAGTGCTGAGACTGGGTGTCTGTGCTGGGACTGGGTGTCTGTGCTGAGACCAGGTGTCTGTGCTGAGACCGTTAGTCTGTACTGAGGCCGGGAGTCTGTGTTGAGACTGGGAGTCTGTGCTGAGACTGGGAGTCTGTGCTGAGAATGGTAGTCTGTGCTGAGACCAGGAGTCTGTGCTGAGACTGGGAATCTGTGCTGAGACCGGGAGTCTGTGCTGAGACCAGGAATCTGTGCTGAGACTGGGTGTCTGTACAGAGACTGGGAGTCTGTGCTGAGAATGGTAGTCTGTGCTGAGACTGGGAGTCTGTGCTGACACCGGGAGTCTGTGCTGAGACCGGGAGTCTCTGCTGAGACTGGGAGTCAGTGCTGAGACTGGGTGTCTGTGCTGAGACTGGGTGTCTGTGCTGGGACTGGGTGTCTGTGCTGAGACCAGGTGTCTGTGCTGAGACCGTTAGTCTGTACTGAGACCAGGAGTCTGTACTGAGACTAGGAGTCTGTGCTGAGAATGGTAGTCTGTGCTAAGACTGGGAGTCTGTGCTGAGACCAGGAGTCTGTGATGAGACTGGGAGACTGTGCTGAGACTGGGAATCTGTGCTCAGTCCAGGAGTCTGTGCGAAGACCGGGAGTCTGTGCTGAGACCGTGAATCTGTGCTGAGACCGGGAATCTGTACTGAGACGGGAGTCTGTGCTGAGACTGGGAATCTGTGCTGAGACCGGGAGTCTGTACTGAGACTAGGAGTCTGTGCTGAGACTGGGAGTCTGTGCTGCGACTGGGAGTCTGTGCTGAAATTGGGAGTCTGTGCTGAGACAGGGAATCTGTGCTTTGACCGGGAATCTGCGCTGTGACCGGGAGTCTGTGTTGACATGGTGTGTCTGTGCTGAGACTGGGAGTCTGTACTGAGTCCGGGAGTCTGTGTTGAGGCCAGGAGTCTGTGCTGAGAACAGGAGTCTGTGCTGAGAACGGGAGTCTGTGCAGAGACCGGGAGTCTGTGCTGAGAACAGGAGTCTGTGCTGAGACTGGGAGTCTGTGCTGAGACCGGGAGTCTGTGCAGAGACTGGGAGTCTGTGCCGAGACTGGGAGTCTGTGCTGAAACCAGAAGTCTGTGCTGAGACTGGGAATCTGTGCTGAGACCAGGAGTCTTAACTAAGTCCGGGAGTCTGTGCTGAGACTGGGAGTCTGTGCTGAGACCGGGAGTGAGTGCTGAGACTGGGAATCTGTGCTGAGACTGGGAATCTGTGCTGAGACCGGGAGTCTGTACTGAGACTAGCAGTCTGTGCTGAGACTGGGAGTCTGTGCTGAGACTGGAAGTCTGTGCTGAGACCGGGAGTCTATGCTGTGACTGGGTGTCTGTGCTGAGTCCGGGAGTCTGTGGTGAGACCGGGAACCTGTGCCGAGACCGGGAGTCTGTACTGACGCCGGGAGTCTCTGCTGAGACTGGGTGTCTGTGCTGAGACTGGGAGTCTGTGATGACACCGGGAATCTGTGCTGAGATCGGGAGTCTGTACTGACGCCGGGAGACTGTGCTGAGACTGTGAGTCTGTGCTGAGACTGGTAGTCTGTGCTGAGACTGTGAGTCTGTGCTGAGACTGGTAGTCTGTGCTGAGACTGGTAGTCTGTGCTGAGGCCAGGGATGTGTGCTCGGATGGGGAGTCTGTGCTGAGACCAGGCGTCTGTGCTGAGGCCAGGGGTCTGTGCTGAGACCGGGTATCTGTGCTGAGACTGGGAATCTGTGCTGAGACTGGGAGTCTGTGCTGAAATTGGGAGTCTGTGCTGAGACAGGGAATCTGTGCTTTGACCGGGAAACTGCGCTGTGACCGGGAGTCTGTGTTGACATGGTGTGTCTGTGCTGAGACTGGGAGTCTGTACTGAGTCCGGGAGTCTGTGTTGAGACCAGGAGTCTGTGCTGAGAACAGGAGTCTGTGCTGAGAACGGTAGTCTGTGCAGAGACCGGGAGTCTGTGCCGAGACTGGGAGTCTGTGCTGAAACCAGAAGTCTGTGCTGAGACTGGGAATCTGTGCTGAGACCAGGAGTCTTAACTAAGTCCGGGAGTCTGTGCTGAGATTGGGAGTCTGTGCTGAGACCGGGAGTGAGTGCTGAGACTGGGAATCTGTGCTGAGACTGGGAATCTGTGCTGAGACCGGGAGTCTGTACTGAGACTAGCAGTCTGTGCTGAGACTGGGAGTCTGTGCTGAGACTGGAAGTCTGTGCTGAGACCGGGAGTCTATGCTGTGACTGGGTGTCTGTGCTGAGTCCGGGAGTCTGTGGTGAGACCGGGAACCTGTGCTGAGACCGGGAGTCTGTACTGACGCCGGGAGTCTCTGCTGAGACTGGGTGTCTGTGCTGAGACTGGGAGTCTGTGATGACACCGGGAATCTGTGCTGAGATCGGGAGTCTGTACTGACGCCGGGAGACTGTGCTGAGACTGTGAGTCTGTGCTGAGACTGGTAGTCTGTGCTGAGACTGTGAGTCTGTGCTGAGACTGGTAGTCTGTGCTGAGGCCAGGGATGTTTGCTCGGATGGGGAGTCTGTGCTGAGACCAGGCGTCTGTGCTGAGGCCAGGGGTCTGTGCTGAGACCGGGTATCTGTGCTGAGACTGGGAATCTGTGCTGAGACTGGGAGTCTGTGCTGAGACTGGGAGTCTGTGCTGAAACTGGGAGTCTGTGCTGAGACAGGGAATCTGTGCTGTGACCGGGAATCTGTGCTGTGACCGGGAGTCTGTGTTGACATGGTGTGTCTGTACTGAGACTGGGAGTCTGTACTGAGACCGGGAGTCTGTGTTGAGACCAGGAGTCTGTGCTGAGAACAGGAGTCTGTGCTGAGGACGGGAGTCTGTGCAGAGACCGGGAGTCTGTGCTGAGAACAGGAGTCTGTGCTGAGACTGGGAGTCTGTGCTGAGACCGGGAGTCTGTGCAGAGACTGGGAGTCTGTGCTGAGACTGGGAGTCTGTGCTGAAACCAGTAGTCTGTGCTGAGACTGGGAATCTGTGCTGAGACCAGGAGTCTTAACTAAGTCCGGGAGTCTGTGCTGAGACTGGGAGTCTGTGCTGAGACCGGGAGTGAGTGCTGAGACTGGGAGTCTGTGCTGAGACTGGGAGTCAGTGCTGAGACTGGGAGTCTGTGCTGAGGCCAGGGGTCTGTGCTGAGACGGGAATTTGTGCTTAGACTGGGAGTCTATGCTGAGGCCAGGGGTCTGTGCTGAGACCGGAAGTCTGTGCAGAGACTGGGAGTCTGTGCCGAGACTGGGAGTCTGTGCTGAAACCAGAAGTCTGTGCTGAGACTGGGAATCTGTGCTGAGACCAGGAGTCTTAACTAAGTCCGGGAGTCTGTGCTGAGACTGGGAGTCTGTGCTGAGACCGGGAGTGAGTGCTGAGACTGGGAATCTGTGCTGAGACCGGGAGTCTGTACTGAGACTGGGAGTCTGTGCTGAGACTGGGAGTCTGTGCTGAGACTGGAAGTCTGTGCTGAGACCGGGAGTCTATGCTGAGACTGGGTGTCTGTGCTGAGTCCGGGAGTCTGTGGTGAGACCGGGAACCTGTGCTGAGACCGGGAGTCTGTACTGACGCCGGGAGTCTCTGCTGAGACTGGGTGTCTGTGCTGAGACTGGGAGTCTGTGATGACACCGGGAATCTGTGCTGAGATCGGGAGTCTGTACTGACGCCGGGAGACTGTGCTGAGACTGTGAGTCTGTGCAGAGACTGGGAGTCTGTGCTGAGACTGGGAGTCTGTGCTGAAACCAGTAGTCTGTGCTGAGACTGGGAATCTGTGCTGAGACCAGGAGTCTTAACTAAGTCCGGGAGTCTGTGCTGAGACTGGGAGTCTGTGCTGAGACCGGGAGTGAGTGCTGAGACTGGGAGTCTGTGCTGAGACTGGGAGTCAGTGCTGAGACTGGGAGTCTGTGCTGAGGCCAGGGGTCTGTGCTGAGACGGGAATTTGTGCTTAGACTGGGAGTCTATGCTGAGGCCAGGGGTCTGTGCTGAGACCGGAAGTCTGTGCAGAGACTGGGAGTCTGTGCCGAGACTGGGAGTCTGTGCTGAAACCAGAAGTCTGTGCTGAGACTGGGAATCTGTGCTGAGACCAGGAGTCTTAACTAAGTCCGGGAGTCTGTGCTGAGACTGGGAGTCTGTGCTGAGACCGGGAGTGAGTGCTGAGACTGGGAATCTGTGCTGAGACCGGGAGTCTGTACTGAGACTGGGAGTCTGTGCTGAGACTGGGAGTCTGTGCTGAGACTGGAAGTCTGTGCTGAGACCGGGAGTCTATGCTGAGACTGGGTGTCTGTGCTGAGTCCGGGAGTCTGTGGTGAGACCGGGAACCTGTGCTGAGACCGGGAGTCTGTACTGACGCCGGGAGTCTCTGCTGAGACTGGGTGTCTGTGCTGAGACTGGGAGTCTGTGATGACACCGGGAATCTGTGCTGAGATCGGGAGTCTGTACTGACGCCGGGAGACTGTGCTGAGACTGTGAGTCTGTGCTGAGACTGGTAGTCTGTGCTGAGACTGTGAGTCTGTGCTGAGACTGGTAGTCTGTGCTGAGGCCAGGGATGTGTGCTCGGATGGGGAGTATGTGCTGAGACCAGGCGTCAGTGCTGAGGCCAGGGGTCTGTGCTGAGACCGGGTATCTGTGCTGAGACTGGGAATCTGTGCTGAGACTGGGAGTCTGTGCTGAGACTGGGAGTCTGTGCTGAAACTGGGAGTCTGTGCTGAGACAGGGAATCTGTGCTGTGACCGGGAGTCTGTGCTGTGACCGGGAGTCTGTGTTGACATGGTGTGTCTGTACTGAGACTGGGAGTCTGTACTGAGACCGGGAGTCTGTGCTGAAACCAGTAGTCTGTGCTGAGAACAGGAGTCTGTGCTGAGAACGGGAGTCTGTGCAGAGACCGGGAGTCTGTGCTGAGAACAGGAGTCTGTGCTGAGACTGGGAGTCTGTGCTGAGACCGGGAGTCTGTGCAGAGACTGGGAGTCTGTGCTGAGACTGGGAGTCTGTGCTGAAACCAGTAGTCTGTGCTGAGACTGGGAATCTGTGCTGAGACCAGGAGTCTTAACTAAGTCCGGGAGTCTGTGCTGAGACTGGGAGTCTGTGCTGAGACCGGGAGTGAGTGCTGAGACTGGATGTCTGTGCTGAGACCGGGAGTCTGTGCTGAGACCGGGAGTCTGCGCTGAGACCGGGAGTCTGTGCTGAGACTGGATGTCTGTGCTGAGACCGGGAGTCTGTGCTGAGACTGGGTGTCTGTGCTGAGACCGGGAGTCTGTGCTGAGACTGGGAATCTGTGCTGAGACCAGGAGCCTGTGATGAGTCTGGGAGTCTGTGCTGTGGCCGGCAGTCTGTGCTGAGGCTGGGAGTCTGTGCTGAGACCAGGAGTCTTTGATGAGACTGGGAGTCTGTGCTGAGACTGGGTGCCTGTGCTGAGATTGATAGTTACTACTGAGACCGAGAAATCGCTTTGAGACTGGGACTCGGTGCTCAGATTGGGGATCCGCACTGAGACCGGGAATACATGCTGAGACCGGGAATTGTGCTGAGACCGGGAATCTGTGCTGAGACCAGGAATCCATGCTGAGATAGGGAATGGTTCCGAGACCAGGAAATGTGCTGAGACCGGATGTTTGTGCTGAGACCGGGAGTCTGTGCTGAGACTGGGAGTCTCTGCTGAGACTGGGAGTCAGTGCTGAGACTGGGTGTCTGTGCTGGGACTGGGTGTCTGTGCTGAGACCAGGTGTCTGTGCTGAGACCGTTAGTCTGTACTGAGGCCGGGAGTCTGTGTTGAGACTGGGAGTCTGTGCTGAGACTGGGAGTCTGTGCTGAGAATGGTAGTCTGTGCTGAGACCAGGAGTCTGTGCTGAGACTGGGAATCTGTGCTGAGACCGGGAGTCTGTGCTGAGACCAGGAATCTGTGCTGAGACTGGGTGTCTGTACAGAGACTGGGAGTCTGTGCTGAGAATGGTAGTCTGTGCTGAGACTGGGAGTCTGTGCTGACACCGGGAGTCTGTGCTGAGACCGGGAGTCTCTGCTGAGACTGGGAGTCAGTGCTGAGACTGGGTGTCTGTGCTGAGACTGGGTGTCTGTGCTGGGACTGGGTGTCTGTGCTGAGACCAGGTGTCTGTGCTGAGACCGTTAGTCTGTACTGAGACCAGGAGTCTGTACTGAGACTAGGAGTCTGTGCTGAGAATGGTAGTCTGTGCTAAGACTGGGAGTCTGTGCTGAGACCAGGAGTCTGTGATGAGACTGGGAGTCTGTGCTGTGGCCGGGAGTCTGTGCTGAGGCTGGGAGTCTGTGCTGAGACTGGGAATCTGTGCTCAGTCCAGGAGTCTGTGCTAAGACCGGGAGTCTGTGCTGAGTCCGGGAATCTGTGCTGAGACCGGGAATCTGTACTGAGACGGGAGTCTGTGCTGAGACTGGGAATCTGTGCTGAGACCGGGAGTCTGTACTGAGACTAGGAGTCTGTGCTGAGACTGGGAGTCTGTGCTGAGACTGGGAGTCTGTGCTGAAATTGGGAGTCTGTGCTGAGACAGGGAATCTGTGCTTTGACCGGGAATCTGCGCTGTGACCGGGAGTCTGTGTTGACATGGTGTGTCTGTGCTGAGACTGGGAGTCTGTACTGAGTCCGGGAGTCTGTGTTGAGACCAGGAGTCTGTGCTGAGAACAGGAGTCTGTGCTGAGAACGGGAGTCTGTGCAGAGACCGGGAGTCTGTGCTGAGAACAGGAGTCTGTGCTGAGACTGGGAGTCTGTGCTGAGACCGGGAGTCTGTGCAGAGACTGGGAGTCTGTGCCGAGACTGGGAGTCTGTGCTGAAACCAGAAGTCTGTGCTGAGACTGGGAATCTGTGCTGAGACCAGGAGTCTTAACTAAGTCCGGGAGTCTGTGCTGAGACTGGGAGTCTGTGCTGAGACCGGGAGTGAGTGCTGAGACTGGGAATCTGTGCTGAGACTGGGAATCTGTGCTGAGACCGGGAGTCTGTACTGAGACTGGGAGTCTGTGCTGAGTCCGGGAGTCTGTGGTGAGACCGGGAACCTGTGCTGAGACCGGGAGTCTGTACTGACGCCGGGAGTCTCTGCTGAGACTGGGTGTCTGTGCTGAGACTGGGAGTCTGTGATGACACCGGGAATCTGTGCTGAGATCGGGAGTCTGTACTGACGCCGGGAGACTGTGCTGAGACTGTGAGTCTGTGCTGAGACTGGTAGTCTGTGCTGAGGCCAGGGATGTGTGCTCGGATGGGGAGTCTGTGCTGAGACCAGGCGTCTGTGCTGAGGCCAGGGGTCTGTGCTGAGACCGGGTATCTGTGCTGAGACTGGGAATCTGTGCTGAGACTGGGAGTCTGTGCTGAAATTGGGAGTCTGTGCTGAGACAGGGAATCTGTGCTTTGACCGGGAATCTGTGCTGTGACCGGGAGTCTGTGTTGACATGGTGTGTCTGTGCTGAGACTGGGAGTCTGTACTGAGTCCGGGAGTCTGTGTTGATACCAGGAGTCTGTGCTGAGAACAGGAGTCTGTGCTGAGAACGGGAGTCTGTGCAGAGACCGGGAGTCTGTGCTGAGAACAGGAGTCTGTGCTGAGACTGGGAGTCTGTGCTGAGACCGGGAGTCTGTGCAGAGACTGGGAGTCTGTGCCGAGACTGGGAGTCTGTGCTGAAACCAGTAGTCTGTGCTGAGACTGGGAATCTGTGCTGAGACCAGGAGTCTTAACTAAGTCCGGGAGTCTGTGCTGAGACTGGGAGTCTGTGCTGAGACCGGGAGTGAGTGCTGAGACTGGGAATCTGTGCTGAGAGTGGGAATCCGTGCTGAGACCGGGAGTCTGTACTGAGACTAGGAGTCTGTGCTGAGACTGGGAGTCTGTGCTGAGACTGGAAGTCTGTGCTGAGACCGGGAGTCTATGCTGTGACTGGGTGTCTGTGCTGAGTCCGGGAGTCTGTGGTGAGACCGGGAACCTGTGCTGAGACCGGGAGTCTGTACTGACGCCGGGAGTCTCTGCTGAGACTGGGTGTCTGTGCTGAGACTGGGAGTCTGTGATGACACCGGGAATCTGTGCTGAGATCGGGAGTCTGTACTGACGCCGGGAGACTGTGCTGAGACTGTGAGTCTGTGCTGAGACTGGTAGTCTGTGCTGAGACTGTGAGTCTGTGCTGAGACTGGTAGTCTGTGCTGAGGCCAGGGATGTGTGCTCGGATGGGGAGTCTGTGCTGAGACCAGGCGTCTGTGCTGAGGCCAGGGGTCTGTGCTGAGACCGGGTATCTGTGTTGAGACCAGGAGTCTGTGCTGAGAACAGGAGTCTGTGCTGAGAACGGGAGTCTGTGCAGAGACCGGGAGTCTGTGCTGAGAACAGGAGTCTGTGCTGAGACTGGGAGTCTGTGCTGAGACCGGGAGTCTGTGCAGAGACTGGGAGTCTGTGCTGAGACTGGGAGTCTGTGCTGAAACCAGTAGTCTGTGCTGAGACTGGGAATCTGTGCTGAGACCAGGAGTCTTAACTAAGTCCGGGAGTCTGTGCTGAGACTGGGAGTCTGTGCTGAGACCGGGAGTGAGTGCTGAGACTGGGAGTCTGTGCTGAGACTGGGAGTCAGTGCTGAGACTGGGAGTCTGTGCTGAGGCCAGGGGTCTGTACTGAGACGGGAATTTGTGCTTAGACTGGGAGTCTATGCTGAGGCCAGGGGTCTGTGCTGAGACCGGGAGTCTGTGCTGAGACTGGGAGTCTGTGCCGAGACTGGGAGTCTGTGCTGAAACCAGTAGTCTGTGCTGAGACTGGGAATCTGTGCTGAGACCAGGAGTCTTAACTAAGTCCGGGAGTCTGTGCTGAGACTGGGAGTCTGTGCTGAGACCGGGAGTGAGTGCTGAGACTGGGAGTCTGTGCTGAGACTGGGAGTCAGTGCTGAGACTGGGAGTCTGTGCTGAGGCCAGGGGTCTGTGCTGAGACGGGAATTTGTGCTTAGACTGGGAGTCTATGCTGAGGCCAGGGGTCTGTGCTGAGACCGGGAGTCTGTGTTGAGACCAGGAGTCTGTGCTGAGAACAGGAGTCTGTGCTGAGAACGGGAGTCTGTGCAGAGACCGGGAGTCTGTGCTGAGAACAGGAGTCTGTGCTGAGACTGGGAGTCTGTGCTGAGACCGGGAGTCTGTGCAGAGACTGGGAGTCTGTGCTGAGACTGGGAGTCTGTGCTGAAACCAGTAGTCTGTGCTGAGACTGGGAATCTGTGCTGAGACCAGGAGTCTTAACTAAGTCCGGGAGTCTGTGCTGAGACTGGGAGTCTGTGCTGAGACCGGGAGTGAGTGCTGAGACTGGGAGTCTGTGCTGAGACTGGGAGTCAGTGCTGAGACTGGGAGTCTGTGCTGAGGCCAGGGGTCTGTGCTGAGACGGGAATTTGTGCTTAGACTGGGAGTCTATGCTGAGGCCAGGGGTCTGTGCTGAGACCGGAAGTCTGTGCAGAGACTGGGAATCTGTGCTGAGACCAGGAGTCTTAACTAAGTCCGGGAGTCTGTGCTGAGACTGGGAGTCTGTGCTGAGACCGGGAGTGAGTGCTGAGACTGGGAGTCTGTGCTGAGACTGGGAGTCAGTGCTGAGACTGGGAGTCTGTGCTGAGGCCAGAGGTCTGTGCTGAGACGAGAATTTGTGCTTAGACTGGGAGTCTATGCTGAGGCCAGGGGTCTGTGCTGAGACCGGGAATCAGTGCTGAGACCGGGAGACTGTGCTGAGACTGGGTGTCTGTGCTGAGACTGGGTACTGTGCTGGGACTGGGTACTGTGCTGAGTCCAGGAGTCTGTGCTGAGACAGGGAGTTTGTTCTGAGAACGGGAGTCTGTGCTGAGGCTGAGATCTTACCCACTGCAGAGGTTAGGCTAATCGGTCTGCAATTTTCCCTCTTTCGCCTTACTCCCCTTTTAAACGGGGATGTCATGTTAGCGATTTTCCAGTCCTCTGGGACCATGCCTGATTCTAGTGATTCCTGATGGATCACCACTAATACCTCCACTATCTCTTCAGCTATCTCCCTTAGAACTCTGGGGTGTAGTCCATCTGGTTCAGGTGATTTAGCCACCTTCAGGCCATTCAGTTTTTCGAGCCCTTCTCCTTGGTGATGGCCACCATGCTCAGCTCTGTCTCCTCACTCTCTTGAATTTTTGGGATAATACTCTTGTCTTGTGCCGTGAAGACTGATGTGAAGTAATTATTCAGTTCCTCAGCTATTCCTGTATTCCTCATTATTATCTCTCCAGTAACATTTTCCAACATCCCAATGTCCACTTTTGCCTCACTTTTGCCCTTTAAATATCTAAAGAAACTCTTCCTTTACATTGCTAGCTAGCTTACCCTCATATTTAATTTTCTCTCTCCTTGCTTCTTTTTTTGTTGTCTGCAGTTGGTCTTCATAAGCTTTCCAGTTCCTCTAGTATCCCACTGCTCTTTGCTACATTATGTAGTTTATGTTTTGCTTTTATGCTATCCCTGACTTCCCTGGTTAGCTATGGTTGCCTCATCTTCCCTGTACCATGCTTCTTTTTCCTCAGGCTGAATCTCTGCTGTGTCTCCTGAATTACTCCCAAAGACTCCTGCCATTGCTGTTCCACTGTCTTTACTGCTAGACTCCTCTCCCAGTGAATTCTACCCAGTTCTTCCTTCATGCCTCTGTAGTTGCTTTTATTCTGCTGTAATACTGTTACCTCTGATTCTACTCCCACTCAAATTGCAGTGTAAATTCAATCATATTATGATCACTACCTCCTAAAGGGTCCTGTATTCATAACTGTAAGGCTTCTGCATATAAACCAGTTGCTTCCAGATGTGGTTCAATCGGAGAATTTCAATTGACACAGCATGACATGGAGGATGACATGAGGCCACACAGAATATGGTAAGCTGTTGGATGGGGGGAAGAGGAAGAAAGGTATTTAATAGGATGCCATAGTTGCCTGGGGTGTTCAGGGAACAATGTTCCTGTGTGATAGGGAATATACAAGCTATTGTACACTGAAAGTGGTGAGGTTGGCAGAATATCTGTTAGGTTAAAGTTAATATCAACAGTTAAACTTTTTGCACACCAATACAGTCCAGTCAGGACACGACAAGACACTGCTGATATTAACTGCAGTACCAATGATCCAATCACTATTGGACAACTCAGTTCTGCTGACCAATAGGATACAAGGGAGGTATGTGCTATGCGCTTGCGCTGTATAAAATAAGTTATTTAGAAACTTCTTGTGTACTTTTTGCAATGAAGATCTGAAGCTGTAACAAAGTTGTGACACAGCAAAAGTTGCCTGAATCTATCACTGGACCCGGACTCTCACTAAGAAATCAAGAGATCTTATACTGCGTAGACATTATAGAAAGGACAATGGGATCACCTGGAGAAGGTTGGGAGTCTGGTGATGGATGGAGCTGGAAGACCAGGAGGGAAAGTATGGGTGGCAATGAAATTGATCAGCAGTAGGCAAGATGGTGAATGATTTTTATGAACAACAGCTAATTAAAACTGTTAAATGACAAATCAATGCCTTCCCACCATCACTGGCATTTTGCCAATATTGTGATACTTGATCCTAAGGGGATAGCACTAGGGCTTCTTTGAAATGGCTAAGGTGGCATTTCTTTGATGTTTTGGTTACCAGCAGAGTCTCCATCCTGAAGAGAAGCAGCTCTGTGAGTGCTTCACCAGCCTTCAGGAAGGATGTCCTCATTGAGATTTGCCATTTGCCAAGGATCCTGATATATCTCAGAAGTTCTGAGTACTTTCAGCTCCAGTGAGTGGGAGAATCAAGCTAGTATCTGATAAAAGGAGTGCTATAGAGGTATGGTAGGTACTTGATGCAATGATTTTGAGTCAAGAGTACAAGAAAACTCATTAGATGCTGTGGAGACAAATCCTTCATTAAACCTGTCAAAAGTGATACCTTGGCCAAACATTGTAAGATTCAGCCAGATGAAACTGACATTTAACTGATTTCTGATAAGATTCAGTCCAATACATCCACCATCAAGATCACTTATTGGCCAATACTTGGTAGAGTACTTGACGTTGGTCTGCTGCTTGCTGTACAATTTCAACATTATAAGATGTCAGCCCTTCACACAATCATTATGATGAGTAAGTCAGGAAGAGGTAAATGAGTGTGAGCACAATCAATTAAATCTTTTCTTTACTAGTCTCACCATGAAGAACTCAGCCAAGTGTGAAATGAGTAACTGGAGCTTTGATTCTCCATTCAGTTACAGTTTCCCAGCTTATATTTTCACTGTCACAGACTATTAAAACATTTTTTGGCCACAATGCAAAAATGAAGTTTCCTACAAGATAGCCATTCCAGCATAATATAAAAAAGGATAACTTAGAAATGAAATCATGCCATATTGCAGGCAAAGTCAATAATCATAGTTGCACCATTTCTTTGTTCTTTGTCTCTGAAATTATTTTGTCTATTCTTGTGTTTGTCTATACTGCGCAAAGGTCGAAGTGTTTTTGGTGGAAGGTTGCTGATTCACAGTGAAGGACATAGCAGAGGCTTCGGAGGACTGCATTATCTTAGCATGGACAATAACAGATTGGGATGTCTGTTAGATTGCTAGTGGCGGGAGAATAAATGAATTATTTGTCAGTGAGTAGAGCAGCCTTGTGCTCTGGGAAGTTACTGGTACTCATCTAAGACAGCACCTCAGCAATCTCACTGAGGGAGAATCCACAGCAATGATTACAGCAGTCTGAACTGTGACATTAGGCAGTGGCAGCTGGTGTTACAATGAAGTCTGTAACATCAGTCCTCTTTCTTGTGTCCAGAATTGGACAAATGTAGTTGGCTGTCTTGCCCATGCTAGAGATTATGGGAAAAACCCAGTGTTACCTTATTGTTGGATTCCTCCATGTTCCTTGACAACTACTTCAGGCAATTTGACAGGCTTCCCAATGCAGCAGTCATTGAATTGTGTCTACCCATCAGCACTTTTCTGTAAGCTGCCCTGTTAAGTGATCACTTGATTTATTTACAGCAGAACTCATGTTCATTCTCCAGCTGTTACAATTACACGTTTTATAAGATTGTTACGTTTCGTGACCATGTATGCAATTTAAGTTAAAATGAAAGGGATCATGTGCCCTGTTCTGAACTCTGCCTAACAGTAAGTGTGGGTGTATTGATTGTTAGAGATGAAAAGGATACAGATTGTTTCACTGAAGAGAAGATACAAGATGTTTACATTAACACAGCAGCAGCCTGTGTATTAACAAAGGACAGACTGTTGTGATTTATATTGCAAACCTTCTTTAACCAGTGCCTATGGGACCAGGAATTTGTGGCTTGACCTGATATCCTGAATAATCAAAAGGTACAGTCATTCCTCCATATGTGCGAGGTTCCATTTCCAAGGCACCCCATGAATAATGAAATTCGCTAGTCATGAACTCACAGATATACAGGATTTACTGTACGCATAGCTGTGGTAAACCCTGATCAAGCAAAGCTTTGAGACATCAATAGCCCCAAAAGTATATGCAAAAACATCAATACACCTCTTAAAATCAATGCAAAATCACACAGTAAGATCTAGAAGTGTAATGCAGGGGGTATACACATCACTGTTACACTTTATTTACAGCATATAATGCTTAAATAATAACTCAACTTTGCCTTAAATAAAACTTACTAGCAAAAAAGAGACTTCTCACACGCACCCTCAGCAATGTTTGCTGTACTTTATTTACAGCATAAATACTCTATCACAATAGATTGCAGTATTTGAAGTAGTTAATTTTTGCCAGTTTATGCTGCAAGGATGCTGGTTGTTAAGGTGCCAGTTAAAACAAAGTTTGCTGTGTTTGAATATTATTTATTTTCAAGTTTATATTTTCAACCAGTGCCGTGTGTGTTTGGTCTGTTTCTATAAGGAGATTTAATGATTAATTTGTATATATTTTTGTAATCATGGTGAAATATTTTAATAAAACCATCTGAGATATATACTTTGCAGAGATTAATCGGAAACTACTTACATTGGGAACATATATATCATTGAAAAAATAAATAATGTAATGCATTAGACTTCAGTTAGAAAGACCTCGAATGATATTCCTGGAAAATATAGAGGAAACACCCATAGCTTGAAGAAACCTTTTATTTCAAAATTTACAGAATTGTTGGTGGAAGCTGGGGATGTAGAAAACAGTTGTTTCTGAAGAAAGGAAATGGTTTACAGCTGTTAAGAAACAGGTTAACGCAGTGTAAGGTATTTGTTTGAAAGTTCAGTTAAGAACTATAAGGATAAAATACTGAAGAAGTTGTTTGAAACTGAGAAAATCTAATCTCAGTTATATGAAGGTTCAAGAACTGGAAATTGAAGCATTAGTTCAGTTAAGCCTTACAGATATGAAGAAGAAGGTCTGCACAGTGGTGTGTATGCTGTAAAAGAAGATAGTTACGTTTAAGGCATTCTATTTTACCATGTGTTTCAAAGCCATTAATATTGCAATACATGCAAATAATTTGGTAAATTTTATTTCATCTTCATTTCTTTTGTGTAATAAACTTTTGTTTCAGAACAAAATCTGAAGGATTGTGAGCTTGTGTTTCAAAAAAAAAGACCAACTTTTAAAAACAAATAAAACAAAATGCCATCTATCAAAACAGATTTCAGTCTGGGATCTGACTTGTACAGAAATCATGTCAGCTAGGATCATAACTCAGAGTTTTCTAATCTCAGAAAAGTGTTAAAAATGATGTTTTATTAATCTGCTTTACTTCAAATTTTTCATATGGTTCCATGGTGACAGAAATTCAGGCTTTTAGAGATAGCTAATTAGCATTTATCCCTAGATACATGATTCATATGATTCACTTGCCATTGGGAAAGCTGCAGAGGAAGCCATTGTAAAGATGAGGACATAAGCTTTCCTAAAATATCTCTGAATATGACAGACAGGTGGATGCATCAGGGGCCAGGAGAAACAAAAAAGAAGTCTATATGGTTCAGCATGTTGGAACAAAATTAGATATGGTGGCTTATCGACAATCTCACTAGGCTCCGAAGCCAGATGCTCAGACTAATAGTCTGGAACATAGGTTCAAATTCCTTCAGGACTGATAAGACATTTGGTTTTAATTAAATTAGTGAAGAAACAGCTGGACATGGTTATGTTCACAGAATTGTATCTTAAAAACAATATCTCTGACACCATACTCATCATCCCTGTTCTGTCCCACTGACAGTATAACCCATAAGAAGCAGTTACACAGCGGTATACAGTCAGTGGGGAGTTGCCCTGGAAGTTCTCACCGTTGGCTCTGAATCCCATGATGTCTTATGGAATCTGGTCAAACATGGGCAAAGAAACCTCCTGTCGATTATTACCAAATGTGCATCCTTGGAGGGTGAATCAGTTCTCCTTCATGTTGGACACCAATGTAATAAGCGCTGTGGGTGGACAGTGCACAAAATAAGAATGTGAGACTTAAATTTCCATTGCTATGAATGACTCAATGATACCAGTACTGAACAGGCAAAGGTTCAGCCTGTTGAGCCAAAGAATGCAGGTGGTGATAGAACTAGCAAAAATCCTACAGGACTTCAACATTGACAATCTACTTGTCACAGATGCATCAGTCAATGGCAGGATTGGAAATTGCAATCACTGCATAGTCCTTATGGAGAAGTATCTTCTTATTGAGGATAACCTACATTGTGTTATGTGGCACCACTACGTTGTTAAATGGAATAATATCAAACAGACCTAGTCATTCAAGACTGGGCATCCATGAAGCGCTGTGGTCTAGTGACAGCAACAGAATTTATTCAGCAACAATCTGCAATCTAATGGCCTGGCATATCCCCACTCTCGCAATGTGATTAAGCCAGGGAACAAACTCTGTTTCAGTGAAAAGTGCAGGAAGGCACAGCAAAGGACAGCACCATGCATATTTTAACATGATGTATCAACCTGGTGAAACTCCAACACAGGGCCACTTGCAGGGCAAACAATGCAAGCAACATGTAATAGATAAAATGAAAGAATCTCGTAGCCAAGAGAACAGTCTAAGCTCTGCAGCCTGCTACATCGTCTTGTGAAATTGGCGAGCAATTAATCAACCGACTAGAGCAGAAGGCTCTACAAATATCCTCAATGATAGGGGAGCCAACTCGTCATTGAAAAAGACAGGTTGAAATATTTACATTCATCCTCAGCCAAAAGTGCCAAGTGGATGATCCAGCTTGGCCTCCTCCAGAGATCCCCAGTATGACAGATACCATTCTTCAGCCAATTCAGTTCAATCCACTTAATATTAAGGAACAGCTAAAAGCACTGAATACTGCAAAGACTATTGGCCCTAACAACAGTTGGCAATAGTATAGAAGACAAAAAACAGAAATTTCTGGACAAACTCAGCAGGTCTGGCAGCACCTCTGGAGAGAAGGTTGAGTTACTGCTTAGAATCCAATGAACTTTCTTCAGAACAGAGATTCAAATCCCCTCAGATAATGATAGTGTTGATGACTTGTGCTCCAGAGCTAACCATGCCCTTAGCCAAGATATTACATTACAACCACAATGATTTACCTGACAGTGTGGAAAATTGCCCAGATATTTTCTATCCATATAAAGCAATGGAAGTTCAACCAACCCAGTTACGACCCTATCAATCTACTCTCAATCATCAGCAAAGTAATTGACAGTGTCATCAGCAGTGCTATGAAATGGCACTTACAACAATAGCCTGCTCACTGACAGTCAGTTTGTGTTCCAGCAGAGTTACTCAGCTCTTGATCTTATTATAGCCTTAATCTGAACATGGATAAAAGAGCTGAACTTCAGAGATGAAGTGAGAAGGACTGCCTTTGTCATCAACAGAACATTTGAACAATTACTGCATCAAGGAGCCCCAGCAAAACAGAAATCAAAAAGAGTTCGAGAAATGGTTTGTCCGACTGGGGTCACACAAAGCACAAAGGAGAACTGTTGTGGTTGTTGAAGGTCAAACTTCCTAGCAACAAGAGATCATTGTAGGAGCTCCTGAGGGTAATATGAAACCATATTCAGTTGCTTTTTTAATGACCTTGCCTCCATCATAAGATCAGAAGTGGAAATATTCACTGATAATTTTACAGTATTACAATGTTCATCATTTCCCATTCCTTGGCTACTGTAACAATTTATAATAACATCAAAGCTTGAACTGGTAACTGGCAAGTAACATTCATGCCACACAAGTGACTCGCAATGACCATCTCCAACTACAGAGAATCCAACCATCTTTCCTTGACATTCCATTGCATTATTATTTCTGAATCCCCAAATCAATATCCCATGGAGTTGACATTGACCAGAAATTGAACTGGACTAGCCATATAAATCCTGTGGTTTTGTGATTTAGGTCAAAAGCTAGGAATTCTGTAGCAATTCATTTTCTTTCTTCCCAAAGCCTGACCACCATCTAAAAGGCAGAAATCTGGAGTATGATATCATGTTTTCCATATTCCTGTATGTGTGCAGTCCACCAACTCTTGAAACTTAATCATCCAAAGCAAAGCAACCCGCTTGATTTGTTTCCAATTCACAGATTGTGAAAGCAGTGCTTACCATCTATAAGATGCACTGCTGCACTACCAGGGCTGTTCAAAAATATCTTTCAAGCCATGACCACTATTACCCGGAAGGAGAAGGGCAATATATCCCCGGGAAAACCACCAGCTACAAGTTTCCCTACATACTCAAATGATCCTGATTTGGTGCGACATCACCATTCCTACACTTTTATGGGGTGATCCTTGAATTTTCTTCTCAACAGCACATTTAGTATAGCACCATTGCAACGACTGTAACCAATCAAGAAGGCAGCTCATCACACCTTCTCAAGCGCAAATAGGGTTGGCCTATACATGCTGATCTAACCAGCAATACCCATATCTCATGAACAAAACAAAAAGAAACTTCCAAATTTATGTTTAATTTAAACAAGGCCAGATAGTTGTATGAAAGAGAGAATTTCCAAACCTATTTCATTGTGAACAATGGTTTTGGGTATAGAAATTACCAGGCTGACAAAACAAAACAACATAAGTGAAGAATTCAGGAACTTAAGATTCAATTTGAATTATTAATGAAGTGTCAGCCACCTAATTAATGGACAGGTAAAGTATATTTGTGTGCTAGGTTTCTCACTTGTGTCAATAATAGAAAGAGAGGTGCTTCTGTTCTATAAGTTGTCATGATTGGGTAACAAGGCATAAGTTGGTTTTATTCTTTTTAATCAACTTTTTGTTGGACTCAGTAAGTATTTCCATATTTTACAGGTGAATATATATCAAATAGATGTTTTGTGGCATGGAACTTGATTTTTCTGAAAAAGGCACATTTGTTGAAGCTTTTCATCTTGTACACAACAGGACAATTCATAAGAATACCAATTCATGGAGAAAGCCAATGCTTATTCTGCATGAGAGGAGAGTACTGTGCAATTCAGAAGTTGCCTCAATTTTATAGAGCTGTTGCCTTGGAGAATGTACCAATTGATGATGATTTAAATTTAACTGCTTTGTTTAAATTTTTAAACCAGGCAGGTTAACTTTAATCAGTCAGACATTGCCCTGAGAAATAAACCAGTAAATAGCTGTCATCTGTTTTACTGAGTTGAAACATGTGCGCGTGTGTGTTCTATCTGTCTGAAAAGAACAGTGCCCTCTGTCTTAATATAGGTAGCTTCCAGTGACCCTCAATTACTTCACATCACAAGCCAACTGACAATCCTAAATTAGTTGTCAGTGTGATTCTTAACACACTCAGTGTTATCCAGTAAATGCTGTGCAATTGTAGATATATATCTATCTAATGCAGATATAGATCCTGATTTGGTGCGACATCACCATTCCTACACTTTTATGGGGTGATCCTTGAATTTTCTTCTCAACAGCACATTTAGTATAGCACCATTGCAACGACTGTAACCAATCAAGAAGGCAGCTCATCACACCTTCTCAAGCGCAAATAGGGTTGGCCTATACATGCTGATCTAACCAGCAATACCCATATCTCATGAACAAAACAAAAAGAAACTTCCAAATTTATGTTTAATTTTGTTAAATTTGTTAATCATCGTTAATTTCTGCGCTTCTATAGCAAAGCCTCCAACAATTACACTTCACTTGCCAACCAATCAGCACTCTTCTTTTATGCAGTATAAATGTTAGTTTCCCCTTTGAATTCTTATTCTTGGATGCTATACTAGTGAATGCAACACAAAAAGCTTTGACAAAATTGGCCCTTTATAACTAATATCCCACTTGAATTAAAAAAGGTCAGAGTTAAAGATTAAGTAACCAATTCAAAGGTTCCCTTCAGCAAAATAAACATAATTTTCATTAACTACTATACCTGAGAAAAAGAAATAAGAATTGACATCAAATACTCACACAAACATAGTTTATATGTCTAAATATAAAGTCTATGCAGTTTTAATGCTCTTTAAGTCTTTGAGGCATGAGAGTTTTAACTTGATATCATAGATTTTTAAAAAAATATTGACTGGCAGTTCAGATTTTTAAAAAAATATTGACTGGCAGTTCAGAAGTAGTGAGGTTTGTAGAGATCCTTAAGTTCTTGGTGAATGGCTGTTTCACTAGTTTCCTCCTCTACTGAGCATTATTATGATTAGATTCCCTACAATGTGGAAACAGGCCCTTCGGCCCAACAAGTCCACACTGACCCTCTGAAGAGTAACCCACCCAGACCCATTTCCCTCTGACTAATGCATCTAACACTATGGACAATTTAGCATGACCAATTCACCTGAGCTGCACATCTTTGGACTGTGGGAGGAAACCCACGCAAGCATGGGGAAGAATGTGTAAACTCCACACAGACAGTCGCCCAAGGCTGGAATCGAACCTGGGACCCTGGTGCTATGAGGCAGCAGTGCTAACCACTGAGCCACCGTGCTTCCCTTATCTTCTGGAATGAGGGGAGGAACATGGAAAAAGAAAGATTTCCAGCTCTGTTTGTTACAGTTTAGTTTTCCTTCCCTCTCCTCTGCTTTCCCAAGCTGCTACTGAAATATGGATTGTTCTGTACATTTCCAAATTTAGCTTTATTGTCTTCCAAGTTGAAAGTTGCAGACAATCTTTGATGTCTGAAATAAAACTGGTGACACAAATTCCTTGACACTAACTTTGTGTTGTATTTCAATGTTTTGTGATAATATAGTAATTTTAGTGGACACAGTTTCATTTATACCATATCTGTCTCCTGGAATTGCCTCAATCTATGGCCAGATCATTACAGCAGTAATTTTTGATCAGTATTTGCTTTTTAAAAGTTCATGTAGTTTACATGAACTGGCACATTACATTAAGGATTAGATTAACAGAGACAGATATATCAGGGAATATTTGAGAATATTCAGAATAAATATGTTCCTGCTATGAAGAAAAAATCTAAATAGAGGACTGGCCATCTATCGTTAACAAAATATATGGAAAGATGCATCAAACTGAAGGAAAAATCATTTGACAATGCAAAGGTGAATGGCAGGTCAGATGATTGTTGGATGATAAAGACAGGAAAGATTAACTAATTTGGGGTATGAGAGGAAGTTAACTAGAGATGAACCAAAATAATACAAGAATTTCTACAGATATTTGAAATAGAAAAGAGTAAATAGAGCGAGTGTTGGTCCTCTAGAGTATGAGAATAGATATTAGTGGCAAATGAAAAAAAAGGCAGATGAAATGAAAATATATGTTTTAATTCTGTCTTCAATACAGAGGATACAAAAATCATCCCGTAACTACCTATCGTTAGTTGGTGAAAGGGAAAGAGGAACTTGTTGAAATTACAATCACTGAGGAAGTGATACTAAACAAACTAACAGAGCTGTGGGCTGATAAGTCACCGGGATCAAGATTTTAAAAAGGTGATTAATGAGTTATTTGATGCATTGGTGTCAATATTACAAAATGCCCTAGATTCAAGAAACATTCCATTGGACAGGAAAGTAACAAATAAAATCCATACATTTAAGAAGGGGAGAGATAAAAGTTAGAAAGTTATTGACCCCGGTGACTGCATCTGGAATATTGTGTACCATCATGGTCCCCTTACATGAAGAAAAATACAATTGTGTTGGAGGCAGTTCGGAGAAGGTACACTTGATTATTTCCAGAGATGAAAGGTTTGTTTTATGAGGAGAGATTGAGTAGTTTAGGCCTACACTCACAAGAGTTTAGAAGAAAGAGAAAAATAATTAATTGAAGGGTTTAAGATTTTTAAGGGAATTGACAAAGTAGATGTAGAGCAGATGTTACCCCTTGTGTGGCAAACTGAATGAGAGTTTATAGTTTTAGGCTGGGAATAGGGTTAAGGTTAGGGTTAGGGTTAAGATTGGGTTTAAAACAGAGGATTGTGAATCTGTGGAATTCATTATCCCAGAGTCTGGTGGAATATTGGAGCCTGGGACACTGAATAACTTTAAGAGACAGATTTTTAATTTGGGGAAAGTGAGGACTGCAGATGCTGGAGATCGGAGCTGAAAAATGTGTTGCTGGAAAAGCGCAGCCGGTCAGGCAGCATCCAAGGAGCAGGAGAATCGACGTTTCGGGCATGAGCCCTTCTTCAGGAATGAGGAAAGTGTGTCCAGCAGGCTAAGATGAAAGGTAGGGAGGAGGGACTTGGGGAAGGGGTGTTGGAAATGCGATAGGTGGAAGGAGGTCAAGGTGAGGGTGATAGACTGGAGTGGGGGTGGGGGCGGACAGGTCAGGAAGAAGATTTCAGGTTAGGAAGGCAGTGCTGAGTTTGAGGGATTTGACTGAGACAAGGTGGGGGGAGGGGAAATGAGGAAACTGGAGAAATCCGAGTTCATCCCTTGTGGTTGGAGGGTTCCTGGGTGGAAGATGAGGCGCTCTTCCTCCAACCGTCGTGTTACTATGGTCTGGCGATGGAGGAGTCCAAGGACCTGCATGCCCTTGGTGGAGTGGGAGGGGGAGTTGAAGTGTTGAGCCATGGGGTGGTTGGGTTGGTTGGTTCAGATGTCCCAGAGGTGTTCTCTGAAACGTTCCGCAAGTAGGCGGCCTGTCTCCCCAATATAGAGGAGGCCACATCGGGTACAGCGGATGCAGTAAATGATATGTGTGGAGGTGCAGGTGAATTTGTGGTGGATATGGAAGGTTCCCTTGGAGCCTTGGAGGGAAGTAAGGGGGGAGGTGTGGGCGCAAGTTTTGTATTTCTTGCGGTTGCAGGGGAAGGTGCTGGGAGTGGAGGTTGGATTGGTGGGGGGTGTGGACCTGACAAGGGAGTCACGGAGGGAGTGGTCTTTTCGGAATGCTGATAGGGGAGGGGAGGGAAATATATCCCTGGTGGTGGGGTTCGTTTGGAGGTGGCAGAAATGACGACGGATGATACGATGTATATGGAGGTTGGTGGGGTGGTAGGTGAGGACCAGTGGGGTTCTGTCCTGGTGGCGATTGGAGGGGCGGGGCTCAAGGGTGGAGAAGCGGGAAGTGGAGGAGATGCCATGGAGAGCATCATTGATCACGTCTGGGGGGAAATTGCGGTCTTTGAAGAAGGTGGCCATCTGGGTTGTACAGTATTGGAACTGGTGCTCCTGGGAGCAGATGCGGTGGAGACGAAGGAATTGGGAATATGGGATGGCATTTTTACAGGGGGCAGGGTGGAAGGAGGTGTTGTCTAGGTAGCTGTGGGAGTCGGTCGGTTTATAGTAAATGTCCGTGTAGAGTCAGTCGCCCGAGATAGAAACGGAAAGGTCTAGGAAGGGGAGGGAGGAGTCTGAGACAGTCCAGGTGAATTTGAGGTCGGGGTGGAAGGTGTTGGTAAAGTGGATGAACTGTTCAACCTCCTCGTGGGAGCACGAGGCAGCGCCGATATAGTCATCGATGTAGCGGAGGAAAAGGTGGGAGGTGGTGCCAGTGTGGGATAAACGATTATGAAGAGTGGACAGGAAAGTGTAATTGAGGACTAGATGAGATTAGCCAATGGTCATATTAAGTGGCACAGCAGATTTGAGGGACTGAATTGCCAACTCCTGCTCCAGGTTCTCAGACAGTCATACAGCACTGAAACAGACGCTGGGATTCAACTAATTCACGGCAAACATAATCCCAAACTAATCTAATGCCTCTGCCTGCACCTGGACCATGTCCCTACAAACTGTTCCTGTTCATATACTTATCTAAATGTCTTTTAAACTTTGTAACAATGACCACATTCAGCACTTCCTCAGGAACTTCATTCCACACATGAACCACCCTCTGTATATAAAAAAAATTGCTCCTCATGTCTTTTTTAAATGTCTATCGTCTCACCTTAAAAATATGCCCCCTTGTCTTGAAATCCCCCATCTTAGGGAAAAGATACCTATCAGTAGCCCTATCTATACCCCGCTTGATTTTATAAACCTGTATGAGGTCACCTCTCAACCTCCTATCCTCTCGTGAAAAAGGTCCCAGCTGATCCAGTCTTTTTCGCAACCCAAACTTTCCATATCTGGCAACATTCTGGCAAGTCTCCTCTGAATACTCACCAGTTTAATAATATCCTTCCTATAAGAGGGTGACCAGAACATGTCCCCATGTTCTTATGTTTCTTGAAGGAGTAAAATATGCTATGGGTAAGGAGAAGTTGTGAGCATACTCAACTTGGATTTTCAGAAGACAGTTGCCACATCAAATATATATATTTTTAAATAGGAATGAATACAATTTAAAGAAACTAAAAGTTTACAATATAGGGTTTATGGCATGAGTGAGAAAGGCTCATATGCAGACACAGCATGTAATCAAAAAGGCTATTAGGAATCAGTCCTTTAATTTGAGAGGAATTGAACATAAAAGTAAAGAATGTCATGCCTCAGTTATGCAGGACCATATCTTGAATACTGTGGGCAGGTTAGTCTCCCTGCTTAAGAAAGAATGGAAATGCATTGGAAGTGGTTGATAGGAAGTTTACAAGACTGGTACCTGGAATGAATGATGTTTTATGAGGATAGGTTGGACTGAGTCAAGCTTGTTTGCATTGGATTTCATAAGAGTGAATGGTGACCTGATTGAAGTGTATATGATCCCTGAATGGTCTTAAAGAGCTGGACATGGAAGGTATGTTTCTTCTTATGGGTGTGTCCAGAACAAGGCACTGTTTTAATATTTGGCCTTGTCCTTTAGGACAGAGATGAGTGGAACTCTTCTCTCAAAGGGTTGTGCAACTTTGTGACTATATGCTGAAGAAGGCAGTGGAAAAGGGGGTCATTGGATTTTAAGAAAAATAGAGGTGGATTGATTCTTGATCTGTAAGGAAATTAAAAGTTAACAGATCAGCCATGATCTTATTAAATGGCAGAGCAGGCTTGAGGGGCCAAAAGGTTGTCTTCTATTCCTATTTTATTATTCCTATTCTCTAACATTGGCTACTTATCTGAGGTAATTTCACTTCCCGTGATACTGTATCCAGATTCTCAGGACTTGACAACAAACATTGACCTCTGTGACTCCCTGAACCCACTGTCTATGTGCAGTCTGTTCCCCTGCACATACAGAATGTGATTTTTTTTTCTTTGTTATCTCCTCCACAAAGACCTCCAGTGCAACACAGAAAAACCTGCCCTGTGGTACAATTCTTTAACACTTCCTTTTTTTTTAACAGCTGCAGATGGGCTTACCACTCACAATGTTGGGTCACCCACTGACCTGTCCAGGCAATCATGTGATTATTCATGCTGCCTAGACATTGAAAGCACTGAAGCGAGTGTGAACTTGAAAGACTAACTGCATCAAAATCAAATGGCATGAGTTCATTGCAAATTATAACGTTCACACCTGTCTCTGGGGGCTATGAAAACTTAGCTTCATTATTCCTCTCGTGACCAGATCCCAGATGAGGTTCGAGTAACCAGGTGAGGAATGATGAACTGGCTCTCCTTCTTTATTGACCTACCACCCTCAGCAGACCAGACCATTATTGATTTACAATTAGAATTCCTATAGCACATCAGCAGGCCATTCGACCCTTCAAATCCACACCAGCCCTCCGAAATGTATCCCAGTCAGACCCACCCCAACTACTCTACCCTTCCCCATAACCCTACATATCTCTGGATACTTTGGGCAATTTAGCATGACCAATCCACTTAACCTGTACATCTTTGGACTGTGTGAGGAAACCAGAGGACCAGGAGTCCAAAAATGTGTAGATTAGATGGATTAGTCATGCTAAATTGCCCAAAGTATCCAGCGATGTGTGGATTAGTCATGGGAAATGCAGGGTTATGGGGATAGGGTAGGTTTGGGGTGTTTTTCAGCGGGTCGGTGTGGACTCAATGCTTACTCACTGTAGGAATGTGGATATCTTTTTCACAGCAAAATTAATGTATGTTTTAAAAGAAGTAAATTTTACAAAACTTTCTTGAAACAACAACAGGAGTTTATTATATGTGAGGAGAAATAATTACACAACACACTTGCAAACGGATTCAAAATGAGAAGTTAGTCTAATAAGGATGAGTTCAAAGATATATGAATCAGTCTCCAGTCATTTATTGGATGTTGATAGTTTAACCATCAATTTCAAGATTCTTAGATTTGCAGGTTAGTTGACATCTTTTTGCCTGTTCCCAGTTAACAGTTGTTGGCTGGCAGCACTCAGAGTGAAGGTATTTGCGCACAGTGGCTCAATGATGAGCACTGCAGCTTCACAGCAGCAAGGACCTGGGTTCGATTCCAGGCTTGGGTGATTGTCTGTGTGGAGTTTGCACATTCTCCCCATGTTTGTGTGGGTTTCCTCCCATAGTCCAAAGATGTGCAGTTTAGGTGGATTGGCCATGCTAAGTTGCACATAGTGTTCAGGGATGTATAGGTTAGGTGCATTAGTTAGGGGTAAATGTAGAGTAATAGGCTAGGGGAATGGTTCTGGGTGGGTTACTCTTTGGAGGGTTGGTGTGGGCTTGTTGGGCCAAATGACCTGTTTCCACATTGTGGGGATTTAATGATGCATGGGCGACTGGCAGGTGGTTCTTCCATTGTGAACTTCACAACAAATGAGCTTTCAAACTCAGCCTAGTCCTCATGAACATATCATAATTGCACACCTTCTTCTACTCATCCATACAGATGTTAAATTGGCTTTTAACCCCTATTCTTGTATATTCTTGCAAGGGGAAGACACAAAGCAAAACGAAAACTCTGCAGATCTGGTAAAATCTGTAGAGGGAGAAACAGAATTAACTTTGAGTCCCAACGACTCCTCTTTGTAAGACACAAAACATGTCTCTCACAAACACTGTGTCTCTTCTCCCATCATATCCACAGTAAGAAATAACTCCCAGAAGACTACTGCGTAGTTTGTAGCATATTTTTTCCCTTTTAATTCCATTCTTTTGAAGCTTCCTTGACATCTTTTCAGCTGTGACATTTCAGAGACTTTCACTCTTGACAGCCATTGAATTTATTGGCATTCGTTTTGTTTGGCTGCATGTCCTTTGTTAAAAAAAGTATGATGTGGATGTGCAGGTGTTGGACTGGGATGGGCAAAGTTAAAAATCACACAACACCAGGTTATAGTCCAACAGTTTTATTTGGTAGTACTAGCTTTCAGAATCTGATGAAGGAGCAGTGTTCCAAAAGCTAGTACTTCCAAATAAATATGTTGGCCTATAAGCTGGTGTTGTGTGATGTTTAACTTTAAAAATATACACATTGCAATTGACAATTTGATAAGTCTATAGATAGTCCTTGGTTATAGTCTGTGTTCATGACATTTCTAACTTAATTTTTATTTAACTTTCACTGCTGCTGTTACAAATTAACTATTTGTAGTTTACACTATTCCCTGACAGTTTGTCACTTCCTTCCTGTCATGTGAGCACAATCGGCTTCCTCTAGTCATTCTCTGTACTTATACTCCTCGGACAAAGGTGAGGAAAATGGGGACTTAAGACTCTAGGTCAGGCAGTTTTACAATTGTGTGGCCTTGCCCATCTATAATCCTCTACCAGAATATGCAGGCAAAGAAATGTAATTGGGCGAATTAGAGACTTCATTGTCGGATCTATCGGTAGCATAATGTGCAGAAGCAAGTCATTCCTATCGGGAGTTATGTGTTTCCAAGGGCGAAAGTAAAGGACAAAGGTATTAGATTGGATTCTTTGATGAACAGGGACAGCGATTGTTTTTCATATTAACTGCTGGTGATATAATGGATAGAAAATCTGTTCTTTTGTGGAGTAATTATTACAAAATGAACAATAAATTTAAGGACAGGAGCCAGTTTTCAGTTTTTTGGCTTTTTTTAGATTCCCTACAGGAGGGAAACAGGTCCTTCGGCCCAACAAGTCCACACCAACACTCGAAAGAGTAATCCACCCAGGCCCATTCCTCGACCCTATATTTACCCCTGACTAATGCACCTAACACTATGGGCAATTTAGCACAGCCAATTCACCTGACCTGCACACCTTTGGACTGTGTGAACAAACCGGAGCACCTGAAGCAAACCCACACAGACACGGGGAGAATGTGTAAACTCCACACAGGCAGTCACCTGAGGCTGGAATCGAATACGCATCCCTGGCACTGGGAGGCAGCAGTGCTAACCACTGAGCCACCATGCTGCCTATAATATCCTTTTGATGTTAAAAGCAAAATATAACTCATGCTACTTACAAGGAAGAAAAGTAGGGAAAATCACATGTGGCCCTGTCCTAATCACACATGCCTTTGTTCTAATCCAGAAATGTTTATTGTTAAAGTTTAATAACTTCTAAAGAGGATCTAAATATTTTAAGATATTTGACATAATTTTTCATTTGCTGATAACATTAGTCCCGGTAACATTGTGTACCTAAAGTTTTCTTTAATATAAATAACTGCAGAAATAGTCTTTGCTAGGAATAATGGAGTGAAATCCGTCTTGATTGGTAAGACAAAATGGGTATTATCCATCATATCCTGGTTTGGGTCAATAACTGATATCAATTCTCCTTTCTCCATGCTGAGTCCAACCCCTGTCTAATTATCTATTGTAGAGGATAGACAGTTGATGAGTTCAAACATAAAATGCACCTATCTCACAAGTAATATAATTGATTGCATGATATTAATAGGGCTCTAGTAGCACAGGGGTAATGTTGCTACCAGAATCATAGAATCCCTACAGCGTGGAAATAGGCACTTTGGCCCAACAAGTCCACATCAACCCTCCAAAGAGTAACATGCCCAGACCCATTCCCCTACATTTACCCATGACTAATGCAGCTAACTTACACATTCCTGAACATTGTGGGCAATTTAGCACGACTAATTCACCTAACCTGCACAACTTTGGATTGTGGGAGGAAACCCACACAGACACAGGGAGAATGTGCAAACTCCACACAGATAGTCACCTGAGGCTGGAATTGAACCTGTGTCCCTGGTGCTGTGAGGCAGCAATGCTAACTACTGAGCCACCATGCTTCCCTGGAGCCAGAAGACCTGGATCTAAGACCCACCTACTTAAGGTTAATTAAAAAATATTTTACATAATAGCAATAGACAAAATCTATCCAATCTGCCTTATTTTGGATTATCAGGAGCTGTGAAGAACACATCTGTTCCTCCAAGACCTCAGGGAGATCTCAACTACTTCCACCCAAAAACTGTATGACATCATCAAATTGGATGGAGTTCAATGTAACATGAGCATTAAGTCCTTCAGACGTATTACGTTATTGAACATTAGAGATTCTTTATATTTTGTCTCCCCAACAGAAGCAAATTTCTAGTGGAGTTTAGAATGGATTTTCGACTTGCTGTTGTTCATTTTGGTTCAACATGCAGGACAAATTTTAGCACCAAGGCGCGTTAAGCTGATTTTGCTGATAGACCTATTTCATTCATCCAGAGAGCTAAAGGAAATTGAGGCAGTTGTATTGAGCTACAATCTCCTTCAGATCTGGATGATTACACTATGTTGGAGACATATTCATGTGGTCGCATTATAAAGACGAGAAGAAATTGGACCTTGAGAATTTTAGACCTGTCATTGTAGTAAAGGAATGGGAAAGCATTATAAGAAATTCAATTTATGATTGCTTAGAGAATTACATGTTTATAGGAATCCCCTGCATAAATTCACATAATAGAGTACTACCTCTCAAATCTGATTGCGTTCTTTAAGCAAATGACTAAAATAGCAGATGATGTTAATCATCTTGATGTTGTACATTTAGAATTGCATAACCTTTAACAAAGGGACAATGAAGTGATGCCATCTAGAGACACTAGTGGCTGTTCTGCCTACTGAATTCCCAGAAAATGCCACATGAGGCAAATTTCATGCAGGGCAGAGAAGGCTTGAGTGGCTGAATGACCTACTCCTGCATCTAATTGACAAGTTTGTGGAACAGGCTTTCCCGGATCTGAGAAATAATTTGATTCTAAGAAACTCGAAATTCAAAAAACATAAACATGGTTTAAAGACAATGACACCTCAGCAGTGAATGCTAATCCAGGCAATACTCTTTTTACTCATTCGAGCTGTCATCACAAACTATTTGCTTTTCCTGATTCAAGGTCTTTAAAAATAATTTTCTGCTCCCCACAGATGTTACCTGACTGATAAGAATCCATGAGGGGCTGAATTCTCCTGCCCAAATCAGTGCTGTAGCAGTATTAGTGGGTGTGCGACTCCATGCTGTCAGCCAGAAAATAGTATCCCCACTCCTTCCACGTTATGTGGGTGGTTCTTTGGTCCAGTATTTAGCACTACTGCTGCACAGTGCCAGAGACTTGGATTCAAATCCACCCTTAGACGATTGTCTGTGTAGAGTTTGCACATTCTCCCCATGTCTGCATGTGTTTCCTCCGGGTGCTCCAGTTCCCTCTAACAGTCCAAAGATATGCATATTAGCTGGATTGGCAATGGGAAATGCAAGAATACAGTGGGATGGTGGATCGGGGTAAGATGCTCTTTGGAGGGTTGGTGTGGACATGATTGGCCAAATGGCCTGCTTCCACACTGTAGGGACTCTAACTACCTCCTATAGACCACACCCTTGGGCATTTTTGCAGAGGTCAAACTGGCCATTTGTAGCAGGGCTGTACATCTTTAAACACAGATCATCAATTTAATTTGTTAGAGATCAATGTAATTGGAGACCCGATGTCATTTTCCACTGGCTTCCAGGTCCCCAGAGACAGTAGCAAATAATATACTCATCTGGAGACAATGTCCTGATCACAGATTTGGAATGGAAGATGGGGGTATGGGGGAGGAGTGGTCAGTGTTCCAGGCAGGCTGAGAAAACCATCCTGCCTTTATGTGTGCAGCTTCAGGACACTCTATGGAAAGGTTTCCATCGCTGAAAAGAGCTTTGACTGATGGAGGCAATTTTAAGTTCAGATTGAGAATGTTGGTTTGCAAGGGCCTCCATTTCAGTTCACCCTCTGCTGCTGCTTCTTCCAAGCTGGAGGGCCTCTGTTACAAACACAATATTTTCTGTTCTCTATCTTTATTGCAGCTGCTCAGATGGTGATTGCCTGCAGTGAGTGCTTCATGACAGTCACATGTCTGTGGCAAGCCAGGAAGCAATTAGTATAATTTCTATCCAAAGATCCCTCTTTTCAAATAACAAAAACAAATTTGCATGTGCTATAATTTACACACTGGGTTACCCAAGTTACCCATTATGCAAGCCAACTGTTCTCATGCATAATTAGCAAAATTGTTCATTATTTTTCTTATTCTTTTGTTAGTTGCTTTACATGCATGCATTACATGTGGATTGTCAGCTTTTCCTCCAACACTTGTTGATTGGAATGATGTGCTCTTTACTTTTGCTTCAAAACCTTCTGCTGATTTATACACTTGCCTTCAAGATTTCTTTCCTTTAATTGCACTGACCTTGTGTTTTATGGCAAGGCGTTTTCTTTTACTTCAGCATCAAGTTTTCTTTGTGGTACTGCAGTCAAACCCTCTCTGTCTCATACTGTTTATTCATTCATTAGTCAAAGTGGTTTTCTCTTCTGCATGATTCTCTTCTGGGACGTTCAGCATTATTAGTCCAAGCTTTCAACTTGCTTCTGCTCAGATGAGTGGCTTTGGCTTTGTGTCTAATATCTGGAATTCCAGATCTTCAGTCTTGTTGTTGTATTGGCCTCTCAGACTAATTTGGCCTCTTGGGATGAGGATCATTCCATCACCGAACTTCAATTTTACCATCGAGAGTTTCAGTTTTGGATCACCATCTGGTGTAACTTTCTTTAGGTCTGTGAAGAACATAATGTTGTAGGAAGCACCAGTGACAATCTGGCATTTCATATTTGTTTGATGCTCTCATTCTGCTTTCTCGATTGCAACAGGCTACTCATCTGTTTTTTTTTCCTTTAATGCTTAAAATGCCGTATTCATCTAAGATTGGGATTGAAACAGCTGAATCTTCCCCTAACATATTTCTTTTTAGCCATGCTTTTGACAGAACTTTCCAACATCTTTACAGTAATCCTCTCTAGCTAAACACTTGTGTGCAAAGTGATTTACTTCTTGCAGTTAAAAAACTGTTTTCCATTCACTGGACACATTTCACTTTTATTTTATAGGATGACCTCTGTAATATGTATAACTTGTTCTTTTGCCTTGATGTTTGCTGGGTCTTCTGTAGTGCCTTGTTTTTTTTTCCACCTTGTAGTGGTTTCAAAATCTAAGCTGTTTTCACGGAATTGCTTCCCTGCAGTGTTGTCAAATTAATGATTTTATATCTAATTGATGCAGCTGTCTATGTATAAGCTTCAGCGCTTTTGCACATGCTCATAAAATTTTCAAGAGTTAGATTCTCTTCTCTTAGTGGTCACACTATAAAAGTAGGATCATTTGATTTGGAGATGCCGGTGTTGGACTGGGGTATACAAAGTTAAAAATCACACAACACCAGGTTATAGTCCAACAGGTTTAATTGGAAGCACACTAGCTTTCGGAGTGACGCTCCTTCATCAGGTGATTGTGTCACCTGATGAAGGAGCGTTGCTCCGAAAGCTAGTGTGCTTCCAATTAAACCTGTTGGACTATAACCTGGTGTGTGATTTTTAACTAGGATCATTTGAGCCTCAGATAATTCTCCCTTTTAGATCAGTTGTCAGGCATCTAAATTCATAAGATTCAGTGGGCTGTACAAATGCAGTTACATATTTATCAATGTGCTCTGTTTCACCTTGAGTTTTAATGCTGAATACATATCTTTCACAAGTTATTTTCACTTGGGGTCAGTTAGTGCATTGGTTGGGTGGCTGGTTTGTGATGCAGACAGATGCCAACTGCATGGATTTAATTCCTCCCCCATCTGAGGTTGCCAGGAAGGACTCTCTTTCTCAATATCTTCCATCACCTCAAATGTGCTAACCCTCAGGTTAAAGCATCATCAGTCAGCTCTCTGTAATGTTTTGTAAGACTATGGCAGCTTCAGCTTTATTCTATATTTTCTGGTCTTCAGAGTGATTTAGGGTAGAATGCACTTTGAAATACTCTCTCCCCAAAAGTATAGCTATTCATAGCTGCTGTGGCTTGTCAATTAAATATGTTGCAGTCCCATACTTTTGCGAGTTCTGTTTTTTAGCAACTTTCTTGTGAATTTTCCCTGTGCTCTGTGGTGTCCAGAATTGGACGCAATCATCTGAGGCTCAAGCATTTTTTCCTACAAGTTTACCATAGATTTGCAGCTTTTGTACACCATGTTCCTATTAATAAAGCTTAGGATTCAGTATACTTTATTAATGACATGCTGAAACTATACTGTTTTCTTCAACAATTTATGTACACATTCATTCAGGGCATTCCCAATCTATACTGCTATCTTCAATGATTTTTGTACATGTACCCAGATCTCAGTGCATATTCATCGTCTTTTGAATTTCACTCTTTTAAAAATATTTTCCCTCAATGTTCTTATGAGAAAAATGAATCACTTTATATTTCTCCACATTAAACTTCATTTGCCATTTGTCTGCCGATTTCAAAAATCTCCCTACATAATTTTCAATTTCTACACTATCCTTCTCAGTTCACAATTCTTCCAAGTTTTATATTATCCCAAAATTTCAAACCATGTATTGCACATCAAGGTTGAGTTTAGTTATGTATATCAGGTAGGAGCAAAATCCTACTAATACTGAGGAACTTCACTACGTGCCTTCTTTCAGTCCAATAAAAATCATTATTTTTGTCTGTTTCCTGTCACTCAGCTAACTTTGTATCCATGTTGCATCTTAACTAATTATTCCATAAGCTCATACGCTGCTCTTAAGTCTATATCAAATGTCTTTTGGAAGGGTTAACCTTGTCAACCCACTATTAGCTCACCAGAAAAGTAATGCAACTTCAGTAAATTTGGTTTGTCTTTAACCAATCTATGCAAGCTTTCCTCACCTAATCCACATTTATCCAAGTGACTATTACATTTGTTCTGGGTTATAGAACATAGAACATAGAACATAGAAGAATACAGCGCAGTACAGGCCCTTCAGCCCTCGATGTTGCACCGATCAAAGCTCACCTAACCTACACTAACCCACTATCCTCCATATACCTATCCAATGCCCGCTTAAATACCCATAAAGAGGGAGAGTCCACTACTGCTACTGGCAGGGCATTCCATGAACTTACGACTCGCTAAGTGAAGAACCTACCCCTAACATCAGTCCTATATCTACCCCCCCTTAATTTAAAGCTATGCCCCCTTGTAATAGCTGACTCCATACGTGGAAAAAGGTTCTCACTGTCAACCCTATCTAACCCCCTAATCATCTTGTACACCTCTATCAAGTCACCCCAAACCTTCTTTTCTCCAATGAAAACAACCCCAAGTGCCTCAGCCTTTCCTCATAGGATCTTCCTACCATACCAGGCAACATCCTGGTAAACTTCCTCTGCACCCGTTCCAGTGCCTCCACATCCTTCCTATAGTATGGCGACCAAAACTGCACACAATATTCCAGATGCGGCCGCACCAGAGTCTTATACAACTGCAGCATGACCTCAGGACTCCGGAACTCAATTCCTCTACCAATAAAAGCCAGTACGCCATATGTCTTCTTCACTGGAGTTATCATTTCTAGAAACTCGTTTATCATCAAAGTTAAACTGGCTTGTAGTTGCTGAGCTTGTTTACATTCTTTTGAACAAGGATGTAACATTGTGTAGTCCTCAGACACCACTCCTGAGTCTAAGGAAGATTTGAAAATTAAGGCTTATGCTCCTGCAATTTCAATTCTCATTTCCCTCAGTATTCTTAAATACATCTTATTCAATTTTGATGCTATTTCAACTTTAAGTGTCGACACAATAACTTTCCCAATTTGAAAGATTCCAGATACAAACTCTTGCCATAGACTCTGCTCAATGACAGAAGTTCTCCACTTTGAGAAACAGATAAAGGTGAAGAAAAAGTATGGACCACTTATTCAATACTTCCCCCTTTCAATTTTAAACCCATTGAAGTGTTTGATCTACTTCTTTCACCTTGACTTGCAGCATTTTCTTCCTTGATAAAGACAGATGCAAAGTATTCCTATAAGATCTCAGCCTTGACCCTCCCTCCATATGTATTTCCCCTTTTGAGTCCCAGATTGGCCAATCACCTCAATTCTTTTACATATCAAACTCTTATTTCATTTTAAGTTTGTGAAAGACCACCAAAGCAAAATCAATATCTGTCAAGCCAGATTGATCGTCTAGGATCTTACTTGTTCACTAATAACATCAGATGGGATTTAAAACACTTCTATAATCCAAGGAACTCTGAATTTTGTTGGCTTACCTTTCCCCCCTCATGGAAATGTATTTTAGCTGTGTTCAAACTACTTCTTCTTTAATTCATTCCTGATGAAGGGCTTTTGCCCGAACTGTCGATTTTCCTGCTCCTCATTTGCTGCCTGAACCGCTGTGCTTTTCCAGCACCACTCTAATCCAGAATCTGGTTTCCAGCAACTGCAGTCGTTGTTTTTACTTACTTCTTCTTTAAAGCCAGCCAATTATTCTGTAACACGTTTTTGCCTGCCAACTTTTGATTCCAATTGATCTTGGATATATCCATTTTAACTCCAATGATGTTAAATTTACTCCAGTTAATTATGTTTACTTTGGATTGTTATTTGCCCTATTTCACAGCTGATCTAAATCTTATGATATAATGATCAGTAACAATTTTTAAAAATTCATTTGTGGGACTTGGGCGTCACTGGCAGGCCAGCATTGATAGCTCACCTCAATTTGCCCTTGGGAAGGTGATGGTGAGCTGTCTTCTTGAATTGCTGTAGTCCACTTGCTAGGGGTTGACCGACAATGCCAGTAGGGAGGGAATTCCAAGATTTTGACCCAACAACTGTGAAGGAACGGCAGTATATTTCCAAGTCAGGGTGGTGGGTGGCTTGGAGGGGATCTTGCAATTGGTGGTCTTCCCAAGTACCTGCAGCCCTTGTCCTTCTAGATGGAAGTTGTCATGGGTTTGGAAGGTGCTGTCTAAGGATCTTTGGTGGATTTTTGAAGTGCATCTTGTAGATAGTACATACTACTGCTATTGAGTGCCGTTGGTGGAGGATTGAATGTTTGTAGAAGTGATGCCAATCAAGTGGGTTGCTTTATCCTGGATGTCTACCTTCTTCAATGTTGTTGGAGCTGCACCCATCCAGATAAGTGAGGAGTATTCCATCACACTCCTCATTTGTGCACTTAATGTTCTCTTACTTTCACCTGATCCACTTGGTCCATCTAACTCTCAAGAATCAAGATGTCTAGTAGTTCCTTCTTTCTTATTTGACTGGGCACATGTTAAAAATAATAGACTGAACATCTTCTAGAAATTCATATCTTTACCCTTTGCCATTATCACAGTCTAAGTTTGGTTTATTAAAGTTGTATATCGTATCTGCTCTTTAAGTCTTGCATTGGTCTGCAGTTTCCTTGCATATTTATTCTTCTATTTCTTTCCATCTAGTTACTGGCTTATTGACTACAATGAGGAATGTAACTACACATATAGTAACCTTATTTCTCACCACAGTTAAATTCTAAGATAGACCTGCTGCAAAAACCCTAATTGTGTATCACAGGAAGATGCTGTATCCTTGCTCCTATATATGATAACAGAAGAAAAGGTTAACAGAATGCCATGTATACTGTTATCCTGAAGAACAACACTGACATTTCTGTATATTTTAGTCATGCCAGCATCACTAGACACTGGTTGTGCAAAATCATTGATCTTGAAGAAAGCGGAAGCGTTAGTCCCATTGACACCAATAAAGTTCTGTCCCACAATTTTCTGTCATCTGCTGAGATGACTGCAATCCCTCAGCAAAAAAGCAGCTTGCTCCACTCTCAAATTCCAGACATTCTGAGCAGCTATCGCAGAACCCAAAGGAATTAGTGAACATTGTACTTACACCTCTCATGGAAGCCTTTGTTGTATATTATGATGCTCTCAGCTGACTTTTAGTCTGGCTGAACTATCATCCAACATATTATGCTCACTAGAGGACTCACTCATGTATTTCATCATCTATGATGTATAATATGATAAGTTTTTGTGCCTTGCAACAATGTTTAGAAGAACTCCTGATAACAACAGCCCCAAGCTCTTAAGTCAATAAGCAACATACCATAAGTACCATCCATACATTTGTTATGATCCCAGGTTATGTTACTACTGGACAAATTGGATCCCAGACTGAAATCTAATTTGATAGACTTCTCTTTTGATGTAATTTACTGAGGTGATCTTTCACTGAAACTCAAGCATGCAATGCTGCAGATTTGTTTTGTTTTAATAGTAAAACTAAATTTGGTCTGTGAAATAAATGAAGACAAAATTGAACAAGATGAACTATTTGCATGCAGCACAATTTGAAAGATTTTGAAACATTCTATAAAGTATAATCCCATTATACCAAACACTTTATAACAATAAAAACAAGCATGCAGGTACAGCAGGTAGTGAAGAAGGCTAATAGCATGCTGGCCTTCTTAACAAAAGGATTAGATTAGATTACTTACAGTGTGGAAACAGGCCCTTCGGCCCAACAAGTCCACACCGCCCCGCCGAAGCGCAACCCACCCATACCCCTACATTTACCCCTTACCTAACACTACGGGCAATTTGACCTGCCCATCTTTGGACTGTGGGAGGAAACCGGAGCACCCGGAGGAAACCCACGCAGACACGGGGAGAATGTGCAAACTCCACACAGACAGTCACCCGAGGCTGGAATCGAACCTGGGGCCCTGGCGCTGTGAGGCAGCAGTGCTAGCCATTGAGCCACCGTGCCGCCCTGCCGACTCAAAATTAATTGAGTATAGAAGCAAAAAGGTGCTTCTGCAGCTGTACAGGGCCCTGATGAGACCACACCTGGAGTACAGTGTGCAGTTCTGTTCTCCAAATTTGAGGAAAGACATTCTGGCTATTGAGGGAGTGCAGCGTAGGTTCACGAGGTCAATTCCTGCAATGGCAGGATTACCTTACACTGAAAGACTGAAACGACTAGGCTGGTATACCCTTGAGTTTAGAAGACGGAGAGGGGACCTGATTGAAACATATAAGATTATGAAAGGATTGGACACTCTGGCAGCAGGAAACATGTTTCCACTGATGGGTGAGTGCCGAATCAGAGGACACAGCTTAAAAATACGGGGTAGACCATTTAGGGCAGAGATGAGGAGAAACTTCTTCACCCAGAGAGTGGTGGCTGTGTGGAATGCTCTGCCCCAGAGGGCAGTGGAGGCCCAGTCTCTGGATTCATTTAAGAAAGAGTTGGATAGAGCTCTCAAAGATAGTGGAATCAAGGGTTATGGAGATAAGGCAGGAAGAGGATACTGATTAGGAATGATCAGCCATGATCATATTGAATGGCGGTGCAGGCTAGAAGGGCTGAATGGCCTACTCCTGCACCTATTGTCTATTGTCTATTGAAACACCAGAGAATTCCCTTCTCTGTATGTTTAACTTAATTGTCCCTTCCTATTCAAACTCCCGAGACCTTTTCCCTGAGCAACCATACAACTTTCTCCACTTCAACTGCTCCTCACAGTTGTAACAAACAGTTCTAGTCTGGAATGTTTCAACTAATCCCTTACACTGAGGTAACCTATTCCTTAACTGTTCTAAATTAACTCCTTTTTCTAGAAGGAATTGTTTCTAACATCTAACTTCCACCACGACTTCTGCAAACTGAAGAACAAAAACCTTCCAAGTTGTGTTTTTTCTCCCCTAGAGAGCAAAAGAAATTCCTCATTCTTCTAAACCAAATGCAAGCTATTGTCTTTTCAATATTTACTTGCTCCAAGTGGAAAACTCTCATAATGCAAACAAATTTGTAACCTTATTCCAGGAATTCTCTCCCTCTCTCTTGTACTGGTTGAAAAGAAAATGTCTCCAGAAATAATGACAAGTTTATCATTAATACCTCCTCTATACACAACCCAATACTAAAATGCCACCAATTCAAAATCCAAACCTTAAAACAAATTATACATGTGTCACACACCCTATATCACATTATCAAAGCTGCACCTGCCATTTAGAACTGTAGTAATATCAAATAATATGGGTCAGGAGACCTGTTGGACCATGCCGTTGCTTGTTCTTTGAATCGATCCCACTCTCTTGCTTTTTCTCCATAGCCTAAAATAGATTATTTTTCAACTACTTATCTTGTTCTGATTTGAAAGTTGCTATTAAATCTGCTTCTACTATGATTTCAGATAATGCTTTCCAGATCATTAAAGTTACTGAATTAAGAAATGTTTCTGATATTCTCTTTTTAAAAAAATTAATTCATGCTGGCTGTGGCAGCATTTATTGCCCACCCCTAAAGCTCTTGAACTTGGAATCTTGCCAGGGCACTTCAGTGCCAACATACATTGCTATGTCTCTGGGGTCATGTGTATGTCAGACCTGTTAAGGATGGCAGATTTCCTTCCCTAAAGGTCATTAGCGATCCAGACAGTTATTTAAGATAATCAACAATGCTTGCATAATCATTATTAGACTAGTTTTATAATTCTAGATTTTTATTGAATTTGAACTTCACCATTTGCCATGTCCCCAGAACATTAAGCTGGAACTCTGGATAACTTGTCTAGTGACATTACCACCATGCCACTGCCAATAAATACCCAGCAGGGATTTTTGTGCCGTGTGAAACAGGCTAAAAAATCTTTAAAGGCTGAAACTGCAAAACTGTTCCCTTGCCTGTGTGAAAGACATGTGTTTTCAAGACAGCACAATTTAGCTAATTTACAAATAATTTTCGTGTAGGTCATTTCACCTCAATTGGAGTTCACATTCCTTGATTTACACTATACTGCTGTCAGTGATTATACAAGCACACAAATAGCTTTCAACCTTCAGTGAAAAACAAGTGGAACAACAACACAAACAGTAACAGAATCAGCTTGGTTATCATCTGCTCCACGCCACGGGACAAAGGGGATGGCCACAGAGCTCCTGTTCAAAAGAAGCTAGAACCCACTCATAGTGTCTTAAGGCTCACGATCTGCTTTTTGACATGATGGAGAAACAATGCTTCAAGAAGATCAGGATTTCATGACAGGTCATTGCTGTCATTTGCAGTTTACTGGAACAAGATCTCCTTCCAATGGAGCAGGTGAACAAGCAATCCAAATGGTCCTCAAATCTACTAAAGCCCCTAAATCTTTTTTTTTTGCTTTTGAATCATTCCAAAGATCTGCTATTTTGTTCACTTGTAGGAAGTGGGAATTGCATCTGGGCCAGCATTTATTGCCATCCTTAATTACCATTAGGTGGTGCTGACCTATCTCTTGAATGGCTGCAGTCCTCATGGCGGAGGTAGACCTGCAATGCCTTTTGGGAGAAATTTCAAGGATTTTGACTCAGTAACAGTGAAGAAACAGTGATGGTGAATCTGTCAGGATGGTGAACGGCTTGGAGGGGAATTTGCAGTTGATGGTGTTCCCACGTGTCTGCTGCCCTTGTCCTTCCAGAAGGAAATTGTCACGCCTTTGGAAGGAGTTGTCTAAGGATCTTTGGTGAATTTCTGTAGAGCATCTTGGAGGTCGTACACACTGCTGTGACTGCACATTAATACAATAAGTAGCATTACTCTGTAAACACTCCTGCTCTTGAGCATCTGTGGGAGGGAATGGATGCTTGTGAATGTAATATTTAAAATGATGTTTGATGATAATGTTTAAAAAGTAGCAATATCTTGAAGTTTAAGGGTGAGGACAGTTCTTGAATTTGCCTTCTACTTGACCGATCTGTCTCAAACCAAAAACCTTAAAATGGCATCAAACCACAAAACAAAAGAGAGGAGAGTCCTGTGTTTATTTTCTGTCATATATCCATTACAGGAAGACAGCTTATAATGATTTTCTGTGCAATAGAGACCAATTACATATTCTGTAGAAGGAGCAGTTTAATAACACATGATTTTTTTTCATTCCTGTTCATAGTTATGTCAAACAGATTAACAGCCCCTGTTGAAGAGGTGATCTCCAGTTCTCAAACAGGCGGCACGGTGGCACAGTGGTTTGCACTGCTGCCCCACAGCGCCAGAGACCCGGGTTCAACTCCCACCTCAGACGACTGACTGTGTAGAGTTTGCACATTCTCCCCATGTCTGCATGGGTTTCCTCCGGGTGCTCCGGTTTCCTCCCACAGTCTAAAAATGTGCAGGTTAGGTGAATTGGCCATGCTAAATTGCCCGTAGTGTTAGGTGTAGGGGAATGGGTCTGGGTGGGTTGCACTTTGGCGGGTCAGTGTGGACTTGTTGGGCCGAAGGGCCTGTTTCCACACTGTAAGTAATCTAATCTGTCCAATATTTTTACCTACTAATTAATGACACAATAAGTTGCTGTAAAATAAGTTTACCCAATGCACTGAGAGTGAAATACCTTCATGTGCTTTTTTTGATGCCTTTTATATCTTATCTGACTATCACAGAAATAAGATTTTCTCCTCATCTCTCTTGGCTTGTTCACAGCTTAGACATGCTTGACCACGCTATCCTCCTTTAATGCCTTTCCACTTGATTTCACGCTTATCTAACAACTCATATTTCAAGATAACATGCATTGACATCTCTTCCTATTTCCATACCATAATCACTGTGCCCAGCAAGGATATGCCCTCGATCCTTCCTGTTTCAGCAGCATCATCTGAAAGCACAGTATTCAATTTTCATATACACTGGCGACATCCAGGTCTGTCTCGCCCAATCTTTTGACTTTTCCACTGTTGTTGAATTATCATGCTAATTATCTGACATCCAGTGCTGCATGCACTTACATTTCCTTCTATTACCTACTGCAAAGAGTGAAGCACAAGTGAAGAGTGAACATCCAGTCTCTTGATTTTAAAATTCTTATTCTTGTATTCAAATCCTACCAAAGCCTCACTGTTTCATAACTTTACAATTTTCCTCAGCTTCAAATCCTCCAAGTTTTTTTTCACTCAACTAATCTCACCTCATCTTGAATATCCTCAATTTTAATTGTTCCACTATTGGTGGTGGTCCCTCAGTTACCTAGATCCTAAACTCTGGAATTTTCTGCATACATTTTAACAACTCTTTTAAGTCCTCCTTAAAACCTTATTCTTTGACTAAACTATTGACAATCTGATCTAAAATCTCTTTATGTGACTTGGTGTCATAATTGAATGCTCTTGTGAAGAGATTTGGGGTATTTTATTACATTGAAGGTAGTATATAAATACAGGTTTGCTATTATTACTAGCTGGTGATGAACAACATCAAATGACACAGAATGCCTTTCTGTTCAAGAAAGCTTTAATATTCAAGGCTGTTGCTTCTCTAGTCAGATGATGCCATCTGTAAAAGCCTGCACTTGAGAAAACATTCAATATGGAACAAGTGATGTCTGCCATGCTCCTCGTTTTCCATGGGGAAATTCATGAAGGTTTCAGATCTGGCAAAAAAAAACTTTTATCTCTTGTATTATTTGTTAGTACTTTGTTAAATTTGCCCAGTATCCATGTTTTCATATTACAGGATCCAGTGATTACAAGATCAAAGTTGTGATCAGCTTGCCAGCTAATAACAGGAAAATCTCTATTATGTAACCTTGTACATTTTTTTTGTTGCACATTTTCCAATGTAACTGAAGAAACCTGCCAGTAGTTACCTTAGAATTGCCATTTTGTGTTTTTTTTAGGAACCCAATGTTAGCATTTAATCAGTTTTCTTGTGCTCATTGGGATGATGATGATAGTTTGAGGGACTAAAATGTTTTTGTTACTTTGTATTGGTGCCAATCTCTCATCGTCAGATGCAATCAAAGTCTCTTTTACTTCCTAAACAATATTATTAGCCCCAACTATGTCAATCAAAATATTTCTATTGTCTACAGCTATCAGAGTGGCACTGATAATTTAATGGCAATATGTATTTTAATTTTGAAGCTATTAGATTCATTGTGTTTGGAGCTATAACAAGAAGTAGAAAGGAAATCTTGTGCACAACAACTTGGGTGGATGTCTTTGTGGGCAAAGAATAGTTTCCATATCTACTATGTTATTAGGAATATTACAGTTTGTTTGAGATTATTATGTCAAGGGGATAAGTATTTGACTTCCAGCAAGCTTTTATAAATAGAACTGATTTTTGCCAAAAATAAGCTGTCAATTTCAGGGAGTGTCATGGAGCCTTTCTGACCAATCCTCACCACCACAGCATATTAGAACACTGCTTGTCCTTCTATTCTTTCCCTCATGCCCAGCATAGCTTAACAGTTTGTCATTGCTCAATGCAGGAGCTGGACATTTTGTACAGCCTTTAAACATTGGATAACATTCACTTTTATTAAATGGGAAAAGTGAAGCAGGAACATACAAAAATGCACTTGCTTCTGGGAATAAACAGGGGCTACATGCCTTTCAAGTAACAAATTCACAGTCAGCCAATGATTGATGACTTTGCCCACCTTGCATCTATACCAAGTGGGTGTCAATAAAGCCCTGTTCAGCTTGTTGTGCCTGACACTGAACTGTTGTATCATGCTTAGGTTGATGTTCCTCCTGCACAATGTCCTAATCTTCCTCCCAGGAAGACTGCTTTCATTCCTAAGCTCTGCAGTACCCATCACATGCCGTCTTTGTCGAATCAAACTGTGCAGAGCACTGTATAAGAAATGGGGTGCTGTGTGTTTTTTAAAAATTTCTATGTCTAAAGACTATGGACCGAAATGAAAAATATTTGTTTTAGAATCCAATGTTTGAAAGAGTGGTTGCAATTTTGAAAGCAAGGTACCTGCTATCCATGCCAGACACGATGTAAACAAACTGTTTGCACAAGTAATAATTGGATGTTGAGTTGTAGATGATTTTGGGCAGAGAAGGTATTCAAGTGAAGCTTTTGTTGGCACCAAGCGATTGATTGGTCTATGAACGAGTAACCAGTTATTGATGACAGTGATCTTCTGCTTGTCAACAACTGTGATTCATTCCCAGGTAACTGAACAAAAGTTAGAGAACTGGAAAAAAGTTAGAGAGGGAGAGAAGTGTTTGGATCTTCCCAGTTCAGGAGTAGTCTCTCTCTTTTCTATAGTTAAAACTGGTCGTAAACCAGAAGTAAAGCAGTTTATTATTTGTGCAATTGTTAGCTGTGACTTTTAACTGATAAGTCAAAGGTTTTTATAAGTCTATCAGCCATGTTTCTCCAGCCAGAGAAAGAACACTGAAACAAAGCAGAAGACTGATAAGGATTATCTCAACAACAATACCTGGGGAACAAAGAACACTGAACTGCTTTCCTAGATTTTCTCCTTGGCCATACTGTATTTCACCCTATCTATTTGTCTGTCTGTGTGGGGAAGTTTATAAGAGGATTAGAGTTTTAATTAGTAGTATTATATGATGATATTTATAACCAATAGCTACAGTTTAATCACCTGTAATAAATAGTGATTCTTGTTCAGTATAGAAATCCTGATCTATACCTTACATTGATCTGGGCCTGAAAGTCAGATAAATTGAGGCATTTTGCCTACTTTACAAACTTTTCAACTTTTGCGACGATTCTGGGAATAACAATGCTTGATTTCCAGAAAACTATTCCACTGAGATATAGTAGCAGCATGCAAGGATAATGCAGGCCTCTTTCTAGAATATACTGCATGGTTTCTCTCAAGACTAATTCAAGAATCTGAACCTGATCATGGATCAGCTCCACTATTGACCGGCCGTAAAAATGGATTTAACTGCATCTACGCTTCACTTCTGTCAGTGGGTTGTTTAATGGAGTGATTAGCTATAGTTACTGCAGCATAGCCCTTGTCTCCTAGGATTCAACCTTGTAAGGCTTCCAACTCTTGGAACGAAGCAGGAACCCAGACTTATTAATAATATAGCCAGTATGGCAGCTTCCAGAGTACTAGTCAAAGACTTTGAGCAGCATATACCTGTGGTGGAGGAAGGGGTTGCAGAGATCCAGCTACATTGGCAAAACTTCCTTCCCTCTGAGAGAAGAATTTCCTTGTAATCTGTCTTTAATAGGCAATCTTTAATCTGAGATGATGCCCTCTCGTTCCACACATTCCCACAAGGGGGAACAAGCTGTCAGCATGTATCAAATCAAACCCCCCAGAATCTTATTTGTTCAATAAAAAAGCCCCTCATTCATCTAAACTCCAATGAGTTAAGATGCAACCTTTTTGATCTCTCCTCATAAGAACATTTCTCCATGCCCAAGATTAGTCTAGTGAATCTCCTCAGGAATGCCTCCAATGTCAATATATCTTTCCTAAAATAGTAGGGGTGAGGGGATTGGGATAAACTGTTTATTGTGTTTTAGTTGTGGTCAATATTTGCATTTTATAGTTTTGGCAATATCTCCCTTTTTTGTAGAGTCATAGAGATATACAGTATGGAAACAGACCCTTCGGTCCAACCCGTCCATGCCGACCAGATATCCCAACCAATCTAGTCCCACCTGCCAGTACCTAGCCCATATCTCTCCAAACCCTTCCTATTCATATACCCATCCAAATGCCTCTTAAATGTTGCAATTGTACCAGCCTCCACCACATCCTCTGGCAGCTCATTCCATACATGTACCATTCTCTGAGTGAAAAAGTTGCCCCTTAGGTCTCTGTTATATCTTTCCCCTCTCACCCTAAACCTATGCCCTCTAGTTCTGGACTCCCCGATCCCAAGGAAAAAACTTTGCCTATTTATCCTATCCATGCCCCTTATAATTTTGTAAACCCCTATAAGGTCACCCCTCAGCCTCCGACGCTGCAGGGAAAACAGTCCCAGCCTGTTCAGTCTCTCCCTGTAGCTTAGATCCTCCAACCCTGGCAACATCCTTGTAAATCTTTTTTGAACCCTTTCAAATTTCACAACATCTTTCCGATAGGAAGGAGACCAGAATTGCACGCAATATTCCAATAGTGGCCTGACCAATGTCCTATATAGCCGCAACATGACCTCCCAACTCCTATACTCAATACTCTGACCAATAAAGGAAAGCATACTAAATGCCTTCTTCACTATCCTATCTACCTGTGACTCCACTTTCAAGGAGCTTTGAACCTGCACTCCAAGGTCTCTTTGTTCAGCAACACTCCCTAGAACCTAACCATTAAGTGTATAAGTCCTGCTAAGATTTGCTTTCCCAAAATGCAGCAGCTCACATTTATCTGAATTAAACTCCATCTGCCACATCTCAGCCCATTGGCCCTTCTGGTCCAGATCCTGTTGTAATCTGAGGTAACCTTCTTCGCTTTGAAGTAAAGCTTAACAGTTCCTTTGCCTCCCCTATTACCTCCTGAAATTGTATGCTAACTTCATGATTTATGCTCAAGAATCACAAATCCTTATGTGCTGCAGCTCCTTCAATCTTTCCAAATTGAAATAATATTCAGCTCCTCCATTCTTCCTGCCAAACTCATAACCTTAGCATCTTCCCATACTGTATTCCATCTGCCAATTTTTGTCCATTCATGTAACCTGTTTCTATCCAGTTGCATACTCTCTGTGACATCCTCACCACTTGCCTTCCCACCAATCCTTGTTTCATCTGCAAACTTAATGATTGTATATTCACTTTCCTCATCCAAGTCATTATTATATAATGTAAATAATTGTGGCTCGAGCACTGACCCATGTGGAACTCTATGAGTTATAAATTGCCATCTTATAAATGCCCCCTTTGTCCTAACTCTTTCTTAAAGCAGATCTTTCCTTCACAGTACTGAATTCCCATTTTTAACCAAATTCCCAGACATAGTCACATGACTGCTGGTCCTGGGCCTGCTGATTCATTTGTTCCTCTTCATTTTTTCCTATGTCTTCATTGCACTGCAACCACCATGATGATAACCATTCCTGTAGCTGGATTCATTGGGAATTTCAATGAACATATGTAGAGAATTTCAGAAATAGATCAGGTCCTTTGTAACGCGAACAGTCAGCCTTTGCAAGACACACAAATGACAGTTTAGTACTGCCCTCAATGGGGTGGAACATGGAGAAATCCAACAAGAAGGACTGTGGAAAGCCTATACATGCATCTTTGACATAGTGGACATTGTTCCAATGCATGTGGCACAAGCTCTGTCCTGTAAATACACCATGAGACTGTGGTAGGATTATTAAAACCTTGTTCTCCACCCCACACCCCGCATCACCCAAGAAAGGTAGCAACATATGTAAGACCATGCTGGCAAATGCTTACAGTTTAAGATGAGAGGAAATCAGTTTCATGCTCTTGTATAACCTATGAGGCCAGGGATTGTCCTTGTGAATTGTATCCCTCATGACACTCTTACGGTCACCTATGAATCCTACTGTTTCACAGAAATGACATTGATCAACATGTGATGACTAATAACATGGTTAAGATTGCTCTTGACCAGGATTTGTATTCCACACAGTTATTACAGCATGTTTTCATGTGCAGAATTTGATGATTGTACATACTTAAACCTATTTTGTGTAAATGCCTCATTAGTGTGATTGTCTCTTGAAGGCCCTCACATTGCTCACAAGTAGATCCTCTTCCTCAAGTAGAAAATATTCACTTTCTCTGCCCACTCTAGATGGGGTCTCAGCCATTTCATATTTCTATTGTTCATTTGTAATTCAGTTGAGGATAGAAGGCAACACAGAATAAGTCACAAATTTAGACCATTAATTTTGGTGAACCTCCCAAATCTTCGTGTTCTTCTTTATCTTGACACTCTCTCTTGATCCTATCAGTTCAGCTCTCTCACTTAAATCTCTCATCTCCCCAAATTACACCCTCTGAACCCTGGACATACAGCTTAGTCAATCACCATGATGCACTGTCCCTCAACTGAAGCCAGGGCGGTTGGTGATAATTGAAAACTCCCATCCACAACAATCTGTGTCCATCAGCGAACTATTATTCCCACCCTTGTATGTTGAGTGGCATTGTGTTAATGTTCAGGGAACAGACATCCCAATATTGACAATGGCCCACTCCCTCCCAAAAGACTTGGAACAGCAGTCCAAACCAGATCCCGATGGATTGCTATGCAAGTCCACAACTAACAATACCCTTGACTGACTGTAGTGACATCCACTCGACTGATGAGAGTCCAGATGACTTGATTGAGGACTGATAGTTTTAGATTTTGAGAAACAGCCAAATGGTTCAAATATAGATTAGATTAGATTAGATTAGATTACAGTGCTGAGCTGTAAGTTTAGAACTAGGCTGAGCTCCCCCACCTCACCCTAGTTCCAAACTTCCAGCTCAGCACTGTCCCCATGACTTGTCCGGACTTGTCCTACCTGCCTATCTCCTTTTCCACCTATCCACTCCACCCTCTCCTCCCTGACCTATCAACTTCATCCCCTCCCCCACTCACCCATTGTACTCTATGCTACTTTCTCCCCACCCCCACCCTCCTCTAGCTTATCTATCCATGCTTCAGGCTCACTGCCTTTATTCCTGATGAAGGGCTTTTGCCCGAAACGTCGATTTCGAAGCTCCTTGGATGCTGCCTGAACTGCTGTGCTCTTCCAGCACCACTAATCCAGAAGCTGTACAACAAGATGTCCACCCCTTAACTGATTACTGCTGGAAATCATGACAAGTTATCTTTTGTGTCTACACAAATGTACTGTGTGACTGTAAGTTACAAATGAGGCAGAACTGTGCAAAAAAGCATCCAAGTAATCACAACGTAAATGAGTGCTCAGAAAGTGAGCTAAGAGCACTGAGATGCACCATGCTCTAATGCATGAGATAGATGCCTCTCCTTACATGGATGTCTATGTGAATTGAAGTGCAATATTAAGGTGATGAATTGTATTCTAAATAAGCTGAAGTTGTGTCATGATAATAATGATGAGAATGTTGGCATATCCAGCACTAACTTTCTTGGTCTAAGGATGTAGCAACCATTGTCCATTGAATGCTGTGGGAAATTGCTGGAGAAGATGGCGGCCCAGAGAAGCAAGCAGACAGCTGACACTACCAGGTATCTAGTCAGACTTTCATATTGGGATTTCACACAGATTATTTTCATTACACCACCTGGTAAAATAGCAAACTGCACATAAATGAAGGGAGATTAAGTAATAATGAGATGTTAATGCATGCAAATAGGTCTCTTGCCACTTACGAATGAAATTCTTGTTTCACCATTAAAACCTTGGGATGAAAATTGGAATTTTTTTTTGTAAAAATTTAACTTTCCCTAACATCATCATTTTCACTAACTGACTAGTCATTGCCCACATCATTCATGGTCTGGGAAGATTCTGCACATCATCACTCCGTAATTGGAGGACTTGAAGGATTTCATCCTATTATTTGGCGGTTGAAAATCTATAAGACTAATCACATGTATTTAAAAAGCAAATTGCTTTCTTAAAATAATAAAACAAACAAGCAAAAGATAATGGTGGCTTATTTAGTTTGTGTGAGATTAAAAATTGCTTGTTTTTGTCTCAAACTCTGGTATATTTGTTTCCGGTTCATTGAAATATTGTAACATTAGAAACAGCACTTAAAAAGACAATAACTGACTACAAAGTAACATTAGTGCATTTTATAATTAACTCAGATTTCAATCATAATAGACTGTAAGTTACATTGTGCAATATTACTGTGCAAACATTTAATGCTCGAATTGCTGTCTGCTATTTTAATGGAGTCATTAAATTAACTAGTTCATTTTAAATGAGTTGATGTCTGTGCTAAAGTAGCGGAATTTGGAGACAAAAACTCAATATACTTTCCAGACTAATGATGCATTTCAATAAAATGTCCAAGTTCCCACCCAAAGTACCTTCTAAATCATTTTGTAATGTTTGGTGAATTTGTTTAACTGTGTAAACGTCTACACTTTTCATGCGGCCACACTGCACATAGTTTTCAAAGTTGACTTGTGCATGGCCTAATTGGCAATTTTATGTTGCTTCATTTTCATATGGAAATTATGAAGGAATTTTTTTCGTCTTATCTTACTGTAATTTTGAGAGATATGCATAACTTCAAAACATATATTCAGCACTACTTCAGCAAATAAATCCTAAGTGAAATCTATTTAAAAAGGTTGTGTTAGTGACATTTTTAATTTGCATTAAAAGCTATTTTACTTGCTAGTTCACTTGCAAATGATCTGTAAATCACTATTTCCTGCTAGTCAATGCAGATATTTAAACTCATTACTTTAGTGTCTTACCCAAGTGATACTTAACATTTTAGACAAAAAGCAGAATCGGTCTATTCAAAACTGGCAAGAGACTCTTATTAAATCATTATATTTCATACTCAAATGATTTTAAGTAACAAATAATGTATTTTACTCAGCCTTACTGTTAATATATCTAAATGCATTTTGATTCTTTCTTCAAAATAAATTTTAAATTTACGAAAGATATTGTGTTCTGAAGATGCATAATACATTCATCATGATATTTATCATCTAAATTCCATATTTACATTTGAGCACTAATGAAGAGGCAGAAAACAACAAATGCTGGAAATCACAGCGGGTCAGACAGAGAGAAAGCTCTCTGTCCATGGATGCTATTTGACCTGCTGTGTTCTCCAGCATTTGTTGTTTTCAATAAATATTCCAACATCTGCAGTAATTTGTTCCAACTAATGAAGAGACTACTGATCTGGAAAAACAGAAACATAGTGTAAAGATAATAAGTTTCCAAAAGCTAAAATTGTGATTAATAAAAGATTAATAAACAAAAGCAGAATCAGTGTACCATTTTACAATTCATTTAAAGTCTTGGTTTAGTTTTTGTAATTACACAAGATCTAGTCAATACTGTACACAATTGAATATGTTCATTGTGAATCTATAAATGCAACGTTCATTTTCTAATTAAATTCTAATTAAATCATAGTTTGATTTTGTTTTCACATGCAAACATTTACATTGGGCATCATGTGTGAGAAACCAATTAATAAACGTCCTCTCACATTTAAGTCTAAAATGTGCTCTCTCAAAGCACCAGTGTGTTGATAAGGCAAGGATGAAAATCAAAGTACTTTGGTAACATGCAACCCGAACACCCAAATTATGATCTGTCAGTTTGAGCCAAAGGTCAGGGATCAGAGTGAAGGCGTAAAACATTACTGCTGAAAACTTGAGAAGCAGTAGTGACAGAAGATGGAAGTATGGAATCATGGATTATCTTTGGCTGGATTAAATGGTTGAATTGCAGTCAAGTATTTCTATGTGATTGAAAGGTATTACTGAGATGGAAAGAAACTTATTAATCATGCCTTGTTACAAAGTGCAGAAACTTGGGCAACATCAAGAAATGTGGAACAGAAACTGATGAATAATGAGAACCAGATGATGAGATAGGTTTGTAAACCAACAAAAAAAAACAAAATCAGGAACCAACACGGCTGGGTGTCAGAGCAGAGTGTGGGATCATTGAAGCAATTAGTCAGGCGATCAAAATAGCATGATCACCTGTTGAGAGATGGTGGGGGGGGAGGGGGGTCGTGGTGAAGAGAGAGGAAGTGTGATGTCATGAGTGATAGAAATGTGCCTGCCTGGAAGAAGAAGAGGATGACTTAAGACCAGATGAAAAGAAAAGGTAATGAGATACTTAAACACAATGGAATTTAAGAAGGATATGTTACTGTAAGAAGGAGATGGAGAAAGGTGATGAATTGACAGCTCTAATAGGAATTCCTATATATGGTCTGAAAGCCAGGGAAGAGATTGGGTGTAAGGAAACAAAAACTGAAACCTAGAAGTCCAATGGTACAAGGACAGAAGGCTAGAAGAGCATGATGATAAGTCTGTTAAGTAAAGCGTGTGTTAATTCCATAGCAAGAGATCATTTTAGCTCCAGTGTTCAAGATGTAGAGTCAGTTTGGTGGAACTAAGAAACAAGAAAGGGCAGAACACTTTGGCACATGTTCTTGAAAGGCCACCAACAGCAGTGATAATGTAACTCATGGTATAAGTCTGGGAATTAGAGGTGCATGTGGGCAGTACGGTGGCACAATGGTTAGCACTACTGCCTCACAGCGCCTGAGACCTGGGTTCAATTCCCACCTCAGGCGACTGACTGTGTGGAGTTTGCACATTCTCCCCGTGTCTGTGTGGGTTTCCTCCAGGTGCTCTGGTTTCCTTCCACAGTCCAAAGATGTGCAGGTCAGGTGAATTAGCCATGCTAAATTGCCCGTAGTGTTAGGTAAGGGGTAAATGTAGGGGCATGGGTGGGTTGCGCTTCGGTGGGTTGGGTTGGGCTGAAGGGCCTGTTTCCATGCTGTAATGTAATCTAATTTAATGTATCGAAGGTCATATAGTAATCATGGAGGATTTCAATCTATTTATAGATTGGGTAAATCTGAAAAGTACAACACTGTACTATTTCGATTTATCTAATCTATAAATAGATGTTATGGACGATAAACTTTTGGAATATGTGCATGATGGTTTAGATTAGATTAGATTACTTTACAGTGTGGAAACAGGCCCTTCGGCCCAACAAGTCCACACCGCACCCGCCGAAGCGCAACCCACCCATACCCCTACATCTACCCCTTACCTAACACTACGGGCAATTTAGCATGGCCAATTCACCTGACCTGCACATCTTTGGAGTGTGGGAGGAAACCCACGCAGACACGGGGAGAACGTGCAAACTCCACACAGAGAGCCTGAGGCGGGAATTGAACCCGGATCTCTGGCACTATGAGGCAGCAGTGCTAACCACTGTGCCGCCCACTAGAGCAGTATATTGAGGAATCAAATAGTGAATGGGCTATTTTAAAATCTACTACTTTGTAATGAAAAAATGGCTAATTAATACCTATATTGCATAGAGACAATTTAAATTATAGAATTTTACTTTAAGTTTGCAAGTAACATAGTTGAAACAGTAATCAATATCTTAAATCTAACCTAAGGAAATTATGAAACTATGAAGGACAAATTGTGGCACCCACCACAATGACAGTGGCAAAGGGAGCATGTCCGAAATGGAGATGATGTGGAGACAGCAACAATTTCCTGAGGATGAAATAAAAGCTGAGGATCAGGATATTGAGTGGAAAGGCCATCTAAAAGACCATGACAGAGCAACGCATAGGCCAGCCTGAGAAACGAGAGATAACCTAACTGAAATTCAGTTCCAGGATGAATGAGCCAGGTTTCAAACCTGGTTAGTTATTTAAGATTCATCTGGTAATATGGCAACCAGCACTTATTCAGTAAAAGGGACAGAGACCTTATTATTTTCTGTCGCTGAATAAATCTTTCATAATCCATTTGATTGTACACTTGATATCTTCTGCTGGTTTCATTTCACAATATCTATACATAGCATATCCTACTGTTAGTTTGAAAAAAAGCAGCAGACAGTGAGACAGTGCACTAATATTGCATAGGGCTGGAGTTAAGGCAGCTGTCAGCATATCATGTCTGTGTGTTGTGCAGGAAATGTAAAGAATCTCCTTTCCATCCTCCCATCTTCAGTAACCCTTTAATGTTGCAAATGCACATTCTGCTACATTTCTCTGAAATGTCTGAGCATGTTCTAGGATGATGTTGAATCTATAAGAGAAAATGCTTTCTGTAGCTTTTCTTGCCAAGTCAAAACATTATGAGAGACAAACACAGCAGGTCGGCAATGTCTGTTTAGAGAAAAACAGTTAACATTTTGAGGCCAATGCCCCTTCATCAGTTAACCCTGTTTTTCTATCAACAGATGCTGCCAGACTTGCCATGCTTCTCCAGCATTTTCAGTTTTTGTTTTGGATTTCCAGCATCCACATTTCTTTGTGTTTATTTTATCAAATTATGAAGAAAAGTGGAGATGTGACCTTCCACTATACATCTCCTTTCCTTGAATGGTAGTGTACTCCCTTCGAAAGCCGATACATGGAATGAATCTTCCATGCTCAGGTGTGTAGAGTTGTAACTGATCCTACATTTACACTGACAAGGTGAGGTGAGTATGGAATGATGTGTGCAAGCTCAGCACACTTCCTCCATACTGTATACTCTAAAATGCAACAGTTTGGCTGCAGCCTCCAAAGAAATGATTCAGGGGTGCTTGATGTCTCCGGCTAGCTATTGTCAAGGAGTCAATTGTTTGGGAGAGATGAGTAACGTGAGGTCATTAAAGCTTCTTTCAATCTTGGGGTGTCTACAGAGACTGCTCATCTTTGGCATGGGTCTGAATTAACCAAGTTCAAAATTGATACTACAATTGTCATTTTAACAATGCCAGTGAATGTATATTTACAAAAGCTAAATAATATTTACAGTAATGTTTCAAAGATGCCACCAATGTGCCATAAGTATGTTTCTAAAAGATTATTTTTCATCACTGAGTCCAGTCTTAACTTCCGCACCTAAGTTGAGGAAATCTGCTCTATTGTTGCCCTTTTTGATTCGGAAGACTTAGGCAGTCACCCCTGATGTTTTTGGGCATAAAGGGTCCATGCTTGTTGAGAAACTTTGTACAGATACAGGTTCACCCTCCTCAGCTTGAATGCTGCATGCTCTGGGAGTATAGGCAGGAGGGACACGGTAACCCAGGACACATCTGGCGTGTCCTGAAGAGAAGCTTCTTGAGGATGTGTGTGTGGCTTCTCCTCCCTGTTAGTACCTGCTAGAGCTATCCTGAGGCAAACTAATACCTGGAATGAGGTCAAGATCTCTCTTTCCTCTCTCACCTTGTTACAGATTCTAAGCACTATTGGCTAGTACAACGCTGGACCCGGGTCTCTATGGCACTCACTAATCTAACCATGGAGACAACCAGGTGCCAGAGACAACACAACACTGATAATGTTGCTGGACTTCACCATTTGATCCAGTTTACTGAGTGCCTCTGAAAATCCTCCTTGCTGTCCCACTGCATATATAACAGTTTGACAAATAATTAATGCCTGAAAACAGGACCTATTCTCTGCCAGGGGTTGGGCAGTGCCTCATCTCCAGCAGTTTTCTGAGACCTAGGCATTACCTCCTTCAGCTCTCTCAGTGTTGCTGTCAATATATTATGCTCCTGTGTGTAATTTAAGGAGAATAGGTGGCATGGTGAAGTTAGTGGTTAGCATTGCTGCTTCACAAGGACCTGGGTTTAATTAAACCCTCAGGTAACTGTCTGTGTGGAGTTTGCACATTCTCCCTGTATGTTTGGGCTAGTGGATAAGTCTGACTTTGGATCTGAACATTGCAGGTTCGAGTCCTACTTGGCTCAAGTGTAACACTCTGCTTTTTTAGGGCGATATGGTGGCTCAGTGGTTAGCGCTGCTGCCTCAAAACACCAGGGACCCGGGTTCGACTACAACTTCGGGCTACTATCTGTGTGGAGTTTGCTCCAGGTGCTCCGGTTTCCTCCCACAGTCCAAAGATATGCAAGTTAGGCTATGCTAAATTGCCCATAGTGTCCAAGGATTTGTAGGTTAAGCTCATTAGTCAGGAGAAATGCAGAGTAATCGGGTAGGAGAATGGGTCTGAGTGAGTTATTCTTTGGAGGGTCGGTGTGGATTTGTTGGACCACATGATCTGTTTCCACACTACAGGGATTCTATGATTCTATGATCTGTGTGGGTTCCCTTCAGGTGCTTTGGCTTCCTCCCACAATCCAAAAATGTGCAGGTTAGGTGGATTGGCCATGCTAAATTACCCATGGTGTCCAGGGAAACACAGAGTTACAGCAATAGGGCGGGTCTGGGTGGGAGGCTTGGTGTGAATAGATGTGCTGAATGGCCTGCTTTCACACTATATGGATTGTATGGTTCTATGAATATCCTTCAGAATGAAAGTCTCTGAGATTGCAGGTATAAACATTGACGGTACATCATCTGGTGATTGAGTGGATTCTTCCTCCGAGGTAGTGATGGAGTCGAGGGTCTGCAGTGCTGGTCACTTTGCACAGATTCTGAGTGCTGCGAGAGCTTAAATAACAGACAAAAAAATAATTAATTGTTGAAGATGGCTAAAAGCTTGTGTGGATCAATAATGAGTTAGTACTGATGTTAATAGGATAACAGAAATGAAATTTAAAATGTTGCTTGCATGTTGAGATCCCTCCACCTAGCATGAATGATCATGCTATTTTCTGGCCAAATCTGTAATTTTGCCATCTTAGGGAGTGAGGAACCTGATATTCACAATCTTTTACTGGTCTTGGACCTCTCAGCCTAATTACAGGTCAATTTGTTCTGCAATGAGAAAAAGGGGGGTACCAAGTGTGACAAAAGAGCAGCTAGTGATGATATGTGAGCAGGAGATCAGGTGAGGTGTCTGCAATGAGTGAGCAAGTGAGTAGAAAGTTCAGCAGGTATTTCATAACTTGGAAAGATGAGGTGGGTAAGACATTGCGTGGACATGATATATACAATGGTGAAAGTTGGAGTCCATGAGCTTTGGTGAGATTTGTGTACAGTGTCAGAGTTAGAGTGAGTGCTGACCTGTGAGTGTGAGGTAGCAGAGAGAAGATGGTAACACTTACTCCTGCAGAGCACAGAAGATCATTTACCTTCTTCCTGCTCTGCTGGGCATCCCACTTCACTCAGGACATGGCACTAACCAAGACTGCAATTTGTGGCCAGGCTGGCTGTATCTGATGATACCACCTCCTGTGACTGCCATCTTGTGCACTACCAGCTCTACCAATGCTTGCAGGTCCCTATCCATGAAGCAGGGAAAATGATTTTGATTCCAGCACCACAGTATGAGGAGCAGTTTCTTGCTCACAGCATCTGAAGTGAATTGATGCGATGTTAGGCTTTAAATACAGTGCCAGAGGCATGAGAACTGGAATGTCATGGTACAGACAAACACTTATCCCTCTCCAGCCACATAATTCCCCAAGAAAGAGCCCAGTTGCATAACTAATGATATGAAGAGCCAATGTTTGTGTGAGAAAAGTTGTTCTGAGCCAATGTTGAACTGGGTGTCATGAAGCTCATGCAACAAAATACTCTAAGGGAAAATGGGAAATGCTGTCACTGCCTGTAAATTTTATATTGCTCACTTACATTAAAATGGTTGGATTTAAAGGCAGCTGAAATTGTCAACTAAATCTACCATTCAGATTATAGTGTCATAATCTTTTTAATTGTTCTTCAAGAGTCATAATAAATAGTAAATAATTGATTTTTGAAACAAAATTGTCTTGTACTGCTGTAAGGAATAGATTTGCTCAGCAGACAATTTTTGAATCAAAATACAGTTGTGAGTAAAATTAGGTTAAGTGCCAAATGCTGAAACAGTAAACATTGGCCATTAGATCTAGATTTTGTAATTATGCAATGTCTGGTCTTTGTAATGTTCAATTAACGTGTTGCTGAAAAAAAAATTGTAAAAGCATTTTGTTTTTCACTTCTCAGGACAATTTGCAAGAATACTAAGAAATGGGAAAACTAACATTTAGACTGTCAAAGAAGTCAGTGCTGCTTGGCTGGCAAGTGGACTCTGTTTTTAGAGGTGTTGCCATGGAAAATGCAGCAATTAATGCTGATTTATTCTTAACTGCCAGAGTTTGTTTAAATTTCAAGCCAAGCAGGTTGACTCTGATTAATCAGAGTATTTCTCTGAAAACTGATTCAGCAAACGGCTGTCATCTGTTTTGTCATATTGAAATAGATGAAGTTTGTGCATGTTCTTTCTGTCTTCAAAGAAAATGGTTCTACGTTTTAATACAGGTAGTTCTCCAATAAGGCCTTGGTTTCATTCCAGTGAAACCCCGCTTAATAGAAAATTGCTTAACAGAAATAATGGGGCCTATGGGAAAAGTGGGGTTGGAGCAGACCAATTAAAAGTACCATTCACGATTGCTCAAAAATCACTCAAAGGCCTAACACAAAGGATAACACAGTCTGAATGAAGATTTAAATCATATTTATTAATGAAACAGAAGTAAATTTAACACATTACATTAAAAAATTATTGTTAATGCAGGGACAGGGGGGGTCATCATCACTACCACCTTCAAGTGCAGTTGTGGTTGCAGAAAGGGATGACTGTTTCTTGGGGGTTGGTTTAAAAAAGACATCCAGTTTTTGCTGCTTTGCCCTTTTTCTTCTATCTTGAAGAAGCTGGGTGCCAGATGATATCTTATTGAACAAACTGCTACCCTGCTCATTGTATAGTACTGTACCTGTCACATGCTCTGACAGCAGCTGGCATCGGTACATGCCCAGAGCAGTGTGTGTGAGACGATTACCGCTGGAATCGCAATATTGCGAACAGAGGTAAGTGCTCTCAAAAGTTCCATTCCCTAATCCTGTAGCGATGTTATATGCTTTATATGAGAACTACCTGTATAAGTAACTTCCAGTACATCCGAGTGTGCAGCATTATGAACCTGACTGACAATCCGAATTAGTAATCAAGATTAGAGTGGTGCTGGAAAAGCACAGCAGGTCAGGCAACATCCGAGGAGCTTTTCCAGTACCACTCTAATCTTGACTTTAATCTCCAGTATCTCACTTTCGCCTATCTGAATTAGTCGTCCATGTCACACTTAGGATTATCTAGCAAAAGTTATCCAGTAGCAGAATCACATCTAATGTTAGACAACTAAAGCTGTGTTGTGGGTTTTACAATCATGGGTTGGTTGGCTACTGTCTATACCTTTCTTGTGGCAAACACACAAGAGGATATGCTGTTTAATACAATCTTCCCGTCATTAGAGCATATAGCTTATTTACTTGGGATCACACCAGCAGTGAAATTTATATATCAGAATACTCACTTGTGTGATAGGTATGCATTTTAACTTAAGAAAATCATTCCTCAAGAATGATTAACAGCTCTTTTAGAGCATTACAACCAAAAGACCCTTTTTTCTTTGTACGAATCACTCTGTGATTCTTTGACTGTATGTTAGTAAATATTTAAAAATAAGTGGAAAAAATATGGCAGTTGAAACAAGCTTTCTAGATGTTCTTCAAAGGGGCAAGGATGGCTTTGATTTTCTTTAAGACAAGAAATGTTTGGAGATATTGTGTCCTACCACTTGGTAAATCATATCATATTAGATCCAAAAAGCAAGATGTTTTCTAGAATCTAGGTCATGTTCAACACCCCTTCATCTGAGCATTTGACACGAATGCTATTGCAAGTTTAAGATCACACATAGGAAGCATGAAATCAACTGCATAGACTTTTAAGATGTGAGTAGGAGTTTGAAGAGACAGGACAGCTTGCACGATTCTATAAAATAGATGTAGTAGTTAAGCCACTTGCTTCACACTTACATGATTTTCAGGCTTTGATCCAAAAACCAGCTGACACCTTGGCACTTATTGATATATGTAATAATAATCAGGGATGAGTAATTTAGTGTTTTTTCTGACTGATTCTTTTTTAAGAAATGACTTTGATTAGATAAAATAGATTAATCTGATATCTGCTTTGTGAATTAATAGTTGGAAGATTATGAACTTTGAACTATACTGGCCCCACCTCAGATCCTAAAGCCCAAATCAATTCAGTAAGCATGCCAAAACAATCATTGCTGACTGCTACAGTTCTCCTGTATTAAGCACTCCACCATCTCAATAGCTTTCTAATTTCCTACCTTAAGAGCTGTGGAGAATGTTTGTGAATAAAGAACAAATTAAGAGGCTGTATAATGTGAAAGGAAAATAGTCCAGATAGAAAAAGGTGAGAGTGACTAATATAGCAGTGATAATTTTCTCACTTCCAGTTGCTGAAAATGAAACTTTAATATAAACTAAGGGATGGATTTGCCTAACTTTGGCAAACTGTTTTATAAAGTGAGATTCATTGTGGTGAATCTGCCATGGCCCATGCTAATGTTTCTCATGTAAGCTTCTCTTCAGGTCATTGTGAAATGCAACTTGCTTCTTAGTCAACCATCTTGTAGAATCATGTGCAAGGAGAGGAGGAAGTGTTCACTTCTGCCAGGATTTTGTGACATTGGTACTGGTGCCATATTGAAATCCCAGCTATACCCTACTTTAGATTGTGCAAACCAGGATTTGCCCCTCACATTGTCGTGCTCCAGCGCTTTCCCAAAGGAAATGGCCCAGAAAGGGGAGTTTGCTCACCGTTTTGTGAGCAGGGAATTTGAAGTGTAGGATGGATGGGATGGTAGAGAGGAAGGCTATCACTTTTCCTGCTGAATGGTAAAGGATGCCACTCCAATAGACTCAGTAAGCCAGGGCTGAGATAGCAGCCCAGCTCAGGATTGTGTGCCAGATTAAAGGAAATATTTTACATTGCAGGAAGAAGTCAATGATCTTCTGCACTCCACAACGGTAAGTAACAGTCTTATCTCAGCTGCCTCACAGCGACACCTGAACTCTGCCACTGCAAACTCATCTCATCAAGAACTATGGGCTAAATTCTCAGCATTGCATACAACATGGCTCTCACCCACCCCATCCTCCCAAATTACTAACTCTTTCTGCCTTCTATGCATTCTACTCACTCACTTATCTGGGAACATCAACATTTCTTTTCCTAATGCATCATTAGTAATGGCTTTTGCATTCACTTCTATTACACCCAACTCTCCTATTGATCTATTGCAAATGATCTGCGAGGGCAAAGATGAGGAGCTAGTGGGCATAAGGCTGTTCACCACATATGAGAAGATGGTAGAGTTGGCTGGCCATTTATTTTGGGGATGGACAGAAATCCATAGGATACGCATACAATGAGCTTCATTGTGCAATACTGTGCTGCATGTCCATTAATACCAACACTAACTCATTCTTAACATGCACAAGCTTTTATACCTGTTACATAATTCTCTTAGGCAAGGATATGGAGCTGCCAGTGAACCTCTACTAATAAGAAACTAGCACTGGAGGCCCTCAGTTCTACATCCATCATTGAGGTGGAAGTCACTCAACCCGCAGAGGATGTACTGGCAAGGCTTTCACCTGCAGCCTCCAACAGCACAGAAGCTTTCCCCTTGGGGGTACTCTACCCAGATTAGTTTCAGGAGGGCAATCTGGTGAGCAGATCACTGCACTGACTCCACAGTTGGAGTAAGAAACATCCCTGGTCTCTGGCACTCAGACAACAGCAGGAGATCAGACCATGCTCAGACTCAAGCAGAAGCCAATCGCCTGGTCTTGTCAATTAATGAGCTTGTCAAAATGCACAGATGGGCACAGGGATGAAGGCAGGTTTCTTTTTTTAGGTGAGCAGTAAACTGAATCAAAGAATGGAAGAGTCCATCAACATTATCAGTACTGTGCTACCTCTGCCATGCACATGTCTATTTGTTACCATGGACAGGATGGCAGTTGCCATGGAGACCCAGATCCTGTACATTCAGTCACTGCTGAATATACACATAGTCCTAAACTCCCCCACTCTAACAACTGGTACACGACATCAATAATAAGGTTACAATAGAACACGACCGCACTCCTTCCTCTCAAGGTCTCACATTCAAAGAACTTTAATCCATCCCCACGAAAAAAAAACTGTAATATAATCAATTGACTTTGCATTCAGTGATTGCCATTTTATCTTACTTTTGCACATTGAATTTGGATTGAAAATGGCAAGGTTTCAACTTGGCACCCTTGTGAAGATTTTGAACCACACAAGGGGTGGCACAGTGGCTCAGTGGTTAGCACTGCTGCCTCACAGCATCAGAAACCCAGGTTCGATTCCAGCCTCGGATGACTGTCTTCCCATGTCTGCGTGTGTTTCCTCAGAGTGCTCCGGTTTCCTCCCAAAGATGTGCAGGTTAGGTGAATTGGCTGTGCTAAATTGCCCGTAGTGTTAGGTGCGTTAGTTAGGGGTAAATATAAGTTGGGGGAGTGGGTCTGGGTGGGTTACTCATTGGAGGGTTGGTGTGGACTTGTTGGGCTGAAGGGCCTGTTTCCACACTGTAGGGAATCTAATCTAATCTTAAAAAAATTCCATTAATCCTAAAATACTTGTTTACAGATTCCAAAAATACTCCTTTACAATTCACAGAAGCACCTCTTTACAGTATGCACATCAATGAAAGGTTTATTTTGCTAACACCTCAGTAATTTTATCTTAACTGTAACTTCAATCCCAGTCCAGAAAATCTGACAGCCTTTTCCTGAAACTTTCATCCACCAGAGTTTAAATGCAATCAGCTTCAAATAACTTCATTTGGATTTTATTGAATGACTCTGATGTGGGTCTATTATTCAACTTCTTACTCTCAAATAACAATCACAGAGAAAGCTGAAGAAACTCAGCAGGTCTGGCAGTATCTGTGAAGAAGGAAACAGAGTTAATGTCTCAAGTCTGATATGATTGGTTGTGAAGGAGAGACATACCAGAATTGAAATCTCTTTCCACAGATGATCACAGATCTGTTATGTTTCTGCAGGATTCTCTGTGTTTCTTTCAGTTTACCACAATCTGCAGTATTTTGCTTTCATTACTCTCAAGTAATTTAGTTTTTATTACCTTCTTACCTTCTCAGGAGCAATGCTACATCCATCCATCTTCATTGAAGGACTTCTGCAGAACTGATTCAAACTAGAAAGTTAATAAAAGGTTTGAGCAATGGATGTTTTCTTTGAGCTTAAGAAATTATACAATTCCAGAATTTCTTAACAGTAACAGTAACTTTGATGTAAAGTTGTTTATCTTGCTTGGTGATAAGCCCTTCCAAAGGAAATAAAAATGCTTTAGCTCTGAAAAGTATTCCCTCAAGATACTTTAAAAGAAGTCACCGTGTCTACAGAAATATCTTAAAGTTAATCATTAAATCTTTCGATGCAAAGAGGACTCTATATGCCACAAATTCAAACTTTAAAAATCCAAACTAAAAACAAATTATACTAAAATAAAACTAATCACATAGTCTAAGCACACTATCACTGCTGTTCATACTGGGTATCTGCATGCTTGAACAGGGAGTACAAAATCATCAGATGCTGGTATGAGTTATAGTAGAATGCACTACTTAATGCCAGATAGTACCTCTGAAAAGGAAGGTGCATTTTGGCTACAATAAGCGTTGAAAAGACAGTTTGTCATGTATTGCACTGCATAGAAGAAAGCAGACTCTAAGAATTTCCAATATTGAAATGGAGGATCAGTGTAAGAGATAGAGAAATGCTCAGGTTTAATGCAGCTGGATCAGAGGTTCCTCAATGCCCACACCTTTCTACTGAGAGAACTGACTCCTGAGATACCCCTGGCCTCCACCCTGCATATCATGGGCACTATTTTACACTACAACTTCTTCCTGATCTTCCATCTCATCAGCAAGAGAACAAATCATAAAGACAATCTGCCTTGGCATGCACAGTCTCCCCTGGCACCTATTCTCTAATGTGTCCAATTAGTTTCTTCTTCGTGGGACATTTCTGGCCCCACTGTTGCTCTCTTCTGATCCTTTCATGTCCAGGCCTCTGCATCTGCTTCTGAGGATGTTGATCCCCAGAGCTATTTGACCTTCTCTCCAATTATCTTAAATCCTCTGAATAACTATTGCCTTGCTTATAGTCATTTGTACTACTTACCGTGCATTTGTTTATGGGCCTAGGCTTCCTGGATAGGCTCAATCTCTGAACCTATCAAGTGTGCACAAACCACTTGCTTACTCTCCTCACTATGCCCCTTGTTATGAGCCCATCAAATTGAATGGTACACCACGATTGACTTCCTGCAACCTGCCACGTCATTCTATTTGACCTGTTCCAGACCTAATATGGATCTTATATTTCTCAGAAAAATGCAAAACAGTCCTCCTTGCACTGACAACAGACTCATCAATAAGCTTAAATGGTTTCAAGCTGTGTTCATGATGCCACTTAATGTTGAACTCTCATAATTTGAGCTATTCATGGTGAAGTCTAATGTGATGGACCATCTTATAATACTTCCCATAACATCTGACATCCCACAACATACGATGTGTTCTCTACTATATAAGGGATCTGGGATGAAGCATTTAGTTTAAGAGCAAATAAAACTTGATGCACTGACTTAAGAAAATTCTGAACTTCTACATGGCAGTTTTACAGGCGTAACAAATAAAGTGGAATATTTGTCATATGGTGTTTAACATCCTTCTATTAGAATGGTTGGGCAGTGATATGCATTGCTTTTGATCTGTCTGGTTAATTCAGACATTGTGCTAAAAATTTGTTTTCTTAGCTACAGTGGTTTCAAGAACTGAGCTAGCTCCTTTGATTATTGCAACTGACTTTCCACAATTTAGTTCATTTAGCTTCTGCTCTTTCTCGATCCAGTCCTTTTTAAACTTTGTGTTTGATAATGGCCTTGAACCCTTTCATGAGATCTGACATAATAGATCAAAATTTCAGGGTTCACCAAAGTCACCAATGAGCTGCTTTCCCAAGGCTCTGCTTCACACAGCCATTTTTACTGATTTGAGTTTGCCACCCAGCAGAACAACCTGCCTCCATGGACAGGCAGTCAATTAGGTGCATTAAAAGCTTTGTTAGTACAATAACGCAGGTCTTATTTTGTTGCTAAAGAATATTGGTAGACTCTTCAGTGATAATTGAAACATTGATTTTGTTTAAGGAACATCTTGCTGTGGCTTCATCTTACTGAGAGTCTGGAAGGAAGAGCACAATCATGTGACATTGCATCACTTCTAATAATGTTTACTGGGTTTCATTAACATCATGCTGTCAGATTTAATCTCTTATGTTACAATTAGGGGGAAAGGAGCCTAATGAAGATTTTCCCATCAGCCTAGAGTTTCCGGACAGGCCATAAAGCAATTGTTCTGCCTGGTAACCAGCAGCAGGCTGAGAAGGGAGGGAAGCCAGCAAATCCAGGTCATCTTACAGGTTCTCGCTGCTTGCCTGGATGTCAGCATAGCCGCTAGAGGAATCTCCTGCCTCCCCAAGCCACCTCCAGTTAGGTTAGGCAGCATGTGAGTGCATTGGAGAGGTGCAGAGAAGATTAACCAGGATGCTGCCTGGCCTGGAGTGATCGTGCTACAAAGAAAGATTGGCTGGGGTTATTTTTCTTAGAGGAAAGGAGGCCAAAGAGAAATCTGAATGAGCTGTACAGAGTTATGAGGCAGAGATAAGGTTGAGAGGTTGGTAAGTGGGGGCTCAGTTTTAAAGTAAGCAGCAGGAGTTTGAGGGGATTTGCTGAAAAAAATCTGAGAGGGAAGTATGTATCTGGAACTCACTGCCTAAAAAATTGTTAGTGGCACAATCCATCAAGACATTTAGGAAGTATTTTGATGATGTCAAAGTATTCCAGGCTATGGGCTTAGTGCTGGATTATGAGAACAAATAGATGCTTGATGACTGGTACAAACATGATGAAGCTGTAAAAATTCTGATTCTCTATCTGTCGCTAACTCTACTGTGGTGGCCTAGCTGCTTTTATTTGTCCCTTTATTAAATTGAATATGTTAAATAGGTTGGTGAGAAGGCATATTGGTGTTGTAGAGTTCTCTCAGTAGTTTTACCTTTGAATCCTACTGTCTCACACAAATTAGAAGGTTGTTAATTAGTTCTCCAGGTTCTTTCTTATCCCAGTACAGACATTCAGCCCAATTTTTGGGCAAATCTGAAGTGTCAGTTAAAGATTTGATAATTATTTCTTCATTACCCCACATATTGCCAGTCTATCTTGTGACCTATTTTGCAAAATAATATATGTGTAGGTAGATTATGTGGTGAATCCAAATATTGGTGCCTACTTTCATGTAATGCTCTTTATGGTTGTGGAACATGTGGCTCTACATCACAATCTGATCAGAATAAGGTAGAAGTTGTGCCTGCATTCTAGCAATTGCAAAGTTCTACTCACCTGAGTCCCAATGCCAGTAAAGAGTATAATGTTAACAATGAGCTGAGTGTCTCATTGTTTGGCTGAAAACATTAAAAGCTTGCTTTTTGGTGTTTGCTGTTGGGAGGGCTACAATGCCAATAAATTTTTGCCTCATTGCATCTTTGCTTTTCAGTAAAGGAACACTAACCATTGTTAACACTCTTAAAATAATGCATTTCTTTGATCATTTTCAAAAGTCAAATTAACTGAGTCTTGTCTTACAGATTCAAGCCTTCTCTGAGAAACTGGAAACATTGAAAAAGACATACATGTGTAAGGGTTATTATTTGCCTTTTATGGAACAATGGTGACCTTGTTAAATATTTCTTCCATCATTCTGCTGTTCTTGATCATAGAATGGTATATTATTGGCTTGCATTATTCTCATGCAGGTATTCACATCTAGTTTCATCTGATAGGAATTAATTAAAATAGCTACTGCAACAATGCAGTTAATATTTTGGTGCTTTACAACATGCATTTTTTAAAACTCCAAAATTCATTGCAGATGGACCAAACATTTTTTTGTATTTGTGAGATAAAAAAAAACAAGATGTTGTCAAAAGTTTTTTTAAAAATTACTAGAAACTGTAGAGGTTAAACGTCAAACAAAACATTTCATTTACAAAACAGATTTTTTTATGACTGAAGATTTCATGTTTCAAAATGGATTGGTGGCTACTATTTCAATCTGCCAGTTTCTGTGATCCTTAGATTTTTTGATTATCCAAGCACGTTCCCTTAACAAATACATATCCACTTTGTCAAAATATGCAATTCATCGTCTTACAATACATTGCTACAATCTTGCGCAACCTTCTCTTTTTAATGTCTGAACTATTTTATTCCCACTTCCATATATAACTTGGCTTTTTTAAAAATTTAATTAAGCTTATGAGCTGATGGTATCTCAGTGACAGAAATATGTTTCAGGAGAGAGTGCTTTATGAAATTGATTTTGTTATGAACCACTCTCATGGCAATACTGTATAACCAGTGTTTAACGCACACAGAAAATGTCTTATCATTACCACTGTATTTTTGAGCGGCTGATTGAGTAAATCTTAATAGATATATATATGGTACAAAGGATTCCTGAAACCCACGATGATTCATTAAAATGTCACTCAGATATATACAGCCCTAATAGCATCTGAAAATTATCATAGAATTCAATATATTGTGCATGAATTGATTCCCTGACCTACCAAATTGGGGGCATTTATAATTTAAAACATTTGATGTCATGAAGTTAAGAATAATACAAGCCCAATCTGGAGACAAAGGCATTTTCAGAGGTGTTATTTAGCTCTTTTTATTAAACTGAGACTGAGAGCTAAAGTGTTAAGTACATTTTGATATGTTTCATTCAACTGGAAAACTTGAACTCTGCTTGTCATTGGTGTAGTACTGTGTTGCAATCAGAGACAACCATTGGGTCCTATTTTATGGTTGAACCACTGTGTTGTGTAATTCCAACTTAAAGTCTGCCGGAAATGATTACAATCCAAAATATATCTGCAGGGAAATCAATCCCAAATCAGGTCTCCATTCAGTCAGCTTTTTATTGGAGTAACCAGGTGAAGCTGCCAAAAGCCCTGTGAACACAGACTGCTGACATTCAGTCAGGCAGCAACAGTCTCGTCACAATCTGATTTCTCACTGTGCAACTGTTAATCCCTAAGAATACATCCAAAACCATGAAAGGCAATTGCTAACTGCACAGAAAGATGCTATCTTTTGTTTTTCTCAACTCAGTAAAATTGTAATACTTTGTTGTAAAATGTTCATTTGAAGGCACGTTAGGCTGTGCTTTTATGACTTATTGGATTGTTGTAAGAAACATCATAGTCCCTGATGGCAATGCAGTAATAGGTTAATATTGAGATAAAATTCGTGCCGTCAGGCATAAAGTCAGTTGGTGCTAGCAATTGCTACAGCACAGTGATAGCAAAGTAACATGAGCAATGAAGAAACTATTGGAGACTGGTGATATTTCTCAGATTGCTATCAAGCAACTTGAGCAACTTTTCTTTTTACAAAGGGTGATAAATTAGATCTGGAGTGCAATAGGTCTATTAGCATCAATTAAATGATGGAAGCTAGTCTAAGCAAATCCCTGCTGGAATAACTGATTCAAAAGCTATCAAAATTTGGGAAAAACATAATTGTGGAGGTACTTTACGGTTTGCTTCAGGAATCATTCTTTGGACCTGAACATTAGAATCCCACCATAGTGAATAGTACAACATTAACTGAATAAGAAGCTAACTAATGGTGACCAAACAGCCACTGTCAAACGTCATTTCAAAAATCTGGTTTACATGTATACTTTAGGGAGGGAAATCTGCCATTCTTATTAAGCTAGCCTACGACATGTCTCGTGAAGAAATGTGTTTGACCTACATAAAGGCAAAATACCAACAGATGCTGGAAATCTGAAATAAATAGAAAATGCTAGAGAATCTCAACAGGTCCGGAAGCTTCTGTGATGACAGAAACAGAGTAAAGACTTCTTCAGAAGAGTCATACCAGACTCAAAATGTCAACTCTGTTCCTTTCTCCACAGAGCAGTGAACAGCTAGACATCAAAATGAAGTATTGCCTCCCTGGAGCCAGGATCAAGGATATCTCTGAGAGGGTGCAGAATATTGTCAAAGGGGAGAGGGACCAACAGGAGTTGGACTGGAGGTTCTGTTTCTGTGCAGTATATCTCCATGATCACCATGATGCTACCAGATCTGCTGAGTTTCTACAGCATTCTCTGTTTCTTTGTGATTGACTTATAGCTACCGTCTGGCAATTAGGGTTGGGCCTTAAATGCTGGCCTCCACAGCAATTCCCAAAACAAGACCTATCTATCTGTCTTAAATATACTCAATGACCTGGCCTCCACAGCCTTCTGTGGCAATGAATTCTACAGATTTACCACTGTCTGGCTAAAGAAGTTTCTCCTCATCTCCTTTCTAAAAGATCATCCCTCTACTCTAAGGCTGTGCCCTCTGATCCTCCTCTCTCCTGCCGATGAAAACATCTTCCCAGTATCCACTCTGACCAGGTAGTTCAGTATTCTGTAAGTTTCAATCAGATCCCCCCTCATACTTCAAAATTCCATTGATTATAGTCTCAGACTCCTCAAGCGTTCCTCATGCTAAGCTTTTCATTCTTGGGATCATTCTCGCAAACCTCCTCTGGACCCACTCTAGGGCTAAAAGATCATTCCTGAGGTATGGGGCCCAAATTTGCTCACAATACTCTACACATGGTCTGCCCAGAGCCTTATAATGCCTCAGAAGTACATCCCTGCTTTTATATTCTTGTCTTTTCGAGATGAATGACAACTTTATATTTGCCTTCCTAACTACCAACTCAACCTTAAGAGAAATATGAACTCAGATGCCCACTTCTCTTTGCACTTAAGATTTCTGAATTTTCTCCTAATTTAGAAAATAGCCCATGCCTCTATTCTTCCTACCAAAGTGCATGACCTCACACATTCCAACATTGTATTTCATCTGCCACTTCTTTGTCCACTCTCCTAACCTGTCTCAATCTTTCTGCAGCCTCCCCACCTGCTCACGACGACATGCTCCTCCACCTATCTTTGTATCATCCACAAACTTAGCCAGAATGTCATCAGTTCCTTCATCTGATCATTAATGCATAAAGTGAAAAGTTGTGGTCCCATCACTGACCCCTGTGGAACACCAGTAGTCACCGACTGTCATTCTGAGAAGTACCCCTAAAGACTTCATTATCTCTTCAGCTATCTCCTTCAGAACTCTAGAGTGTAGTCCATCTGGTCCAGGTGTTATATTCACTTTCAGACCTTACAAATTTTTTAGCAGCTTCACCTTGGTGATGGCCACTGTAATCATCTCTGTTCCCCACCCGCACCCCCGATTCTCTTGAATTATTGGAATATTACTTATATCTTCCACAGCGAAGACTGACACAAAGTACTTATTCAATTCATCAGCCATTCTTTGTTCCCTATTACTACTTCTCTAGCATCATTTTCCAGTAGCCCAATGTCAGTTTTGCTTCTCTTTTGCCTTTCATATATATAAAGAAGCTCTTTCAATCTTTCCTAATATTACTAGCTAGCTAACCCTCATGTTTAATCTTCTTACTCCTTAGTTCTTTCTTCGTTGTCTTCTGGTGGTCTTTGTAAGCTTCTCACTGCCCATTGCCACATTATACACTTTCTCTTTTGCTTTATGCTATCCCTGACTTCCCTAGTCAGCCATGGCTGCCTCATCCTCTCTGCATATTTTTCCTTGGTGAAAGAGAGGACTGCAGATGCTGGAGATCAGAGCTGAAAATGTGTTGCTGGAAAAGCGTAGCAGGTCAGGCAGCATCCAAGGAGCAGGAGAATCGACGTTTTGGGCATGAGCCCTTCTTCAGGAATGAGGAAAGTGTGCCAAGCAGGCTAAGATAAAAGGTAGGGAGGAGGGACTTGGGGAAGGGGCATTGGAAATGAGATAGGTGGAAGGCGGTTAAGGTGAGGGTGATAGGCTGGAGTGGGGGTGGGGGCGGAGAGGTCAGGAAGAAGATTGCAGGTTAGGAAGGTGGTGCTGAGTTCAAGGGTTGGGACTGAGACAAGGTGGGGGGAGGGGAAATGAGGAAACTGTAGAAATATGAGTTCATCCCTTGTGGTCGGAAGGTTCCCAGGCGGAAGATAAGGCGCTCTTCCTCCAGCCGTCGTGTTGCTATGGTCTGGTGTTGGAGGAGTCCAAGGGCCTGCATGTCCTTGGTGGAGTGGGAGGGGGAGCTGAAGTATTGAGCTATGGGGTGGTTGGGTTGGTTGGTCCGGGTGTCCCAGAGGTGTTCTCTGAAACGTTCCGCAAGAAGGCGGCCTGTCTCCCCAGTATAGAGGAGGCCACATCGGGTGCAGCGGATGCAGTAAATGATGTGTGTGGAGGTGCAGGTGAATTTGTGGTGGAAATGGAAGGAACCCTTGGGGCCTTGGAGGGAAGTAAGGGGGGAGGTGTGGGCGCAAGTTTTGCATTTCTTGTGGTTGCAGGGGAAGGTGCCGGGGGTGGAGGTTGGGTTGGTGGGGGGTGTGAACCTAACGAGGGAGTCACAGAGGGAGTGGTCTTTTCTGAATGCTGATAGGGGAAGGGAGGGAAATATATCCCTGGTGGCGGGGTCCGTTTGGAGGTGGCGGAAATGACGATGGATGATACGATGATAGGTTGGTGGGGTGGTAGGTGAGGACCAGTGGGGTTCTGTCCTGGTGGCGATTGGAGGGGCGGGGCTTAAGGGTGGAGAAGCGGGAAGTGGAGGAGATGCAGTGGAGAGCATCGTCGATCACGTCTGGGGGGAAATTGTGGTCTTTGAAGAAAGAGGCCATCTGAGTTGTTCGGTATTGGAACTGGTCCTCCTGGGAGCAGATGCAGTGGAGACGAAGGAATTGGGAATATGGAATGGCGTTTTTACAGGGGGCAGGGTGGGAGGAGGTAGCTGTGGGAGTCGGTCGGTTCATAGTAAATGTCTGTGTTGATTCGGTCGCCCGATATAGAAATGGAGAGGTCTAGGAAGGGGAGGGAGGACTCTGAGACAGTCCAGGTAAATTTGAGGTTGGGGTGGAAGGTGTTGGTAAAGTGGATGAACTGTTCAACCTCCTCGTGGGAGCACGAGGCAGCGCCGATACAGTCATCGATGTAGCGGAGGAAAAGCTGGGGTGTGGTGCTAGGGTAGCTGCGGAAGATGGACTGTTCCACATATCTGACGAAGAGGCAGGCATAGCTGGGGCCCATGGCTACTCCTTTGGTTTGGAGGAAATGGGAGGATTGGAAAGAGAAATTGTTCAGAGTGAGGACCAGTTCAGTCATTTGAAGGAGGGTGTCAGTGGAAGGGTAATGGCTGGTACGGCGGGAAAGGAAGAAGCGGAGGGCTTTGAGTCCTTCGTGATGGGGGATGGAGGTGTACAGAGACTGGATGTCCATGGTGAAGATAAGGTGTTGGGGACCGGGGAAGCATGGAGGAGTTGGAGGGCGTGGGTGGTGTCCCGAACGTAGATGGGGAGTTTTTGGACTAAGGGGGACAGGACCGTGTCGAGGTATGCAGAGATGAGTTTGGTGGGGCAGGAGCAGGCTGAGACAATGGGTCAGCCGGGGCAGTCAGGTTTGTGGATTTTTGGCAGGAGGTAGAAACGGACGGTGTGGGGTTGTGGGACTATGAGGTTGGGGCGAATATTTTTCCTTGGGGTGAATCTCTGCTGTGTCTCTCCAATTTTAAACTCCTGTCATTACTGTTCCATTGTCTTTTCTGCTCGGCTCCTCTCCCAGTCAATTCTACACAGCTCACCCCCTCCACACCCCCATGCCTCTGTCGTTGCTTTTATTCAGCTGTAATAATGTTACCTCTGATTCCACCTTCTCCCTCTCAAACTGCAGAGTAAATTCAATCATAGTATGGTCATTGTCTCCTAAGGATTCCTTCACCTTACGGTCTCTTATCAAGTCTGCCTCATTGCACAGCACTAAATGCAGTATTGCCTGTTCCCTAGTGGGCTCCACCCAAGCTGTTCCAGAAAGCCATCTTGCAGTCATTCCACAATTTCCTTTTCTTGTGATCCACTACCAACCTAATTTTCCCAGTCTACCTGCATATTGAAATCCCCCATGATCACTGTAACCTTACTATCTTCATTGAACACTTTATCAAGGAAAAACAATATTTATCAGAATCTATTATTGTAATTAATTAAAATCTATCAAACTCTACCAATCTCTTCACTGGACTGTTCAGCAAACATTCTTACATCTTTAAGTAAACAGTTTCAAATCTACATTAACTATCTACTTCTGACACATGCGTCTGTACAGTCTGTACTCGAGAGATATGTATTACAGTCGAGCATATATAATAGTGTAAATCAAAGACGCTTTGTACAAATCTGTCAAAGTTAGACTGTAGTCATTAGCATGCAGAAGACATCTTACGATCTTAGAGTCGAGAGTGGTGCGGGAAAAGCGCAGCAGGTCAGGCAGCATCCAAGGAGCAGGACAGTCGATATTTCAGGCAAAAGTCCTTCATCAGGAATGAGACTGTGAGTAAAGGGGGTGGAGAGATAAATGGTCGGGAGGTAGGGCTCGGGAGAAGGTAGCTGAGAGTACAATAGGTGGTGGGGGTGGGGATAATGGTGATAGGTCAGAGGGGAGGGTGGAGCGGATAGGTGGGAAGGAAGATGGACAGGTAGGACAGGTCATGAGGGTGGTGCTGAGTTGGAAGATTGGATCTGGGATAAGGTGGGAGGAGAGGAAATGAGGAAACTGGTTAAATCCACATTGATACAATGGGGTTGGATGGGGTTCCTGAGGTGGAAGATGAGATGTTCTTCCTCTGGGCATCAGGTCCTAGAGATGTTCTCTGAAGCGCTCTGTGAGCAGGCGTCCTGTCTCCCCAATGTAGAGGAGACCCCATCAGGGGCAATGGATACAGTAAATGTCATGTGTGGAAGTGCAGGTGAAACTTTGATGGGTGTGGAAGGCTCCTTTGGGACCCTGGACGGAGGTGAGGAGGGAGGTGTGGGTGATATTTTGCAATTCCTGCAGTGGCAAGGGAAGGTGCTGAGAGGGGAGGGTGGGTTGATGGCAGTCGTGGACCTGATGACGGAGTCACGGAGCGACCGGTATTTACGGAAAGCAGATAGGCGTGGGGAGAGAAATATAGGTTTGTAGGTGGCAGAACTGGCAGAGGATGATGTGATGTATATAGAGGTTGGTGGGGTGGAGGTTGAGGACTGGGGGGTTTTGTCCTTAGTGCGGTTGGAGGGTTGGGGTTCCTGGGCGGACATTCGGGAAGTGGATGAGATGCACTGGAGGGGAAGTTGCAATCTTTAAAGAAGGAGGCCATCTGGTGTGTTCTATGGTGCAACAGGTCCTTCTGGGAGCAGTTGTGATGGAGGCAGAGGAATTGGTAACAAGCAATAGCATTTTCACAGAAGGCAGGGTGGGAGGGGGTGCAGCTGTGGGAGTCAGCGGGCTTGTAGAAGATGTCAGTGTTGAGTTGGTCACCGTTGATGGAGATGGAGAGGTCCAGTAAAGGGAAGGAGGTGTCTGAGATGGTCCAGGTGAATTTTAGGTCAGGTGGATTGCGTTGGCAAAGTTGGTGAACTGTTCAACCTCCTCATGGGAGCACAAGGTGGTGCCAATGGACTGTTGCACGTAACTGATGAAGAGACAGGCATAGCTGAGGCCATTGTGGACGCCCATGGATACCCTTTTCATCTGGAGGAAGTGGGAGGATTCAAAGGAGGAATTATTGATGAGATATGAAACAGTTTACTTAAAGAATTGAGAATGTATAGTCAGCAGTCCTGCAAAGGGATTGGTAGAGTTTGATAGATTTTAATGAATTACAACAACTTCTCCTATCAATCCTCCCACTTCCTCGAGATGCAAGGGATAGCCATGGGCACCTGCATGGGCACCAGCTTTGCCTGTCTCTTTGTCCATTACATTGAACAGTCTATTTTCCGTAGTTACACCCGCACCATTCCTCACCTTTTCCTCTGCTACATTGATGACTGCATCGGCGCCACCTCATGCTCCCATGAGGAGGTTGAACAGTTCATCAACTTCACCAACACACTCTACCCCAACCTTAAATTCACCTGGACCATCTCAGACACCTCCCTCCCGTTCCTGGACCTCTCCACCTCCATCAATGGTGATCGACTTAACACTGATATCTTCTACAAACCTACCAACTCCCACAGCTACCTGGATTACTCCTCCTCCCATCCTTCCTCATGTAAAAATGCTATCTCTTATTCTCAATTCCTCCGCCTCCGTCGCATCTGCTCCCAGGAGAACCAGTTCCACAACAGAATACACTAGATGGCCTCCTTCTTTAAAGACTGCAATTACCCTTCCCACGTGGTTGATGATATGCTCCAGCACATCTTATCCACTTCTCATACTGCTGCCCTCAAATCCCACCCCTCCAACCGCAACAAGGACGGAACACCCCCGCCCCCCCTCCCCTCACCAGTCCTCACCTTCCACCTCACCAAACACATTACATCATCCTCCGTAATTTCTGCCACCTAATGGAGCCCACCACCAGAGATATATTTTCCTTCCCACCCCTATCTGCTTGCTGTAAACTCCGTTCCCTCCGCGACTCCCTCGTCAGGTCCACACCCACCCACCACCCCCCCCCCCCCCCCCCCCCCCCCAACAACCCACCCTCCCCTCCCGGCATCTTCCCCTGCCACTGCAGGAATTGCAAAACCTGCACCCAAACCTCTCCCCTCACTTCCATCCAAGGCCCAAAGGAGACTTCCACATCCATCAAAGTTTCACCTGCAATTCCACACCTGAGTCATTTATTGTATCCGTTGCTCACGATGCGCTCTCCTATAGGATGCCTACTCGCAGAGCGCTTCAGAGATCATCTCCGTGATACCGACACCAACCAACCACACTGCCTCATGGCTGAACACTTCAACTCCCCCTCCCACACCGTGGAGGACATGCAGGTCCTGGGCCTCCTCCATCGCCACTCCCGAACCACCCAAAGCCTAGAAGAAGAATGCCTCATCTTCCACCTCAGCATCCTCCAACTCCATGGCATCAATGTGGACTTCAGCAGTTTCCTCATTTCCCCTCCCCCTACCTTATCCCAGGTCCAACCTTCCAACTCGGCACCGCCGTCAAGACCTGTCCTACCTGTCCATCTTCCTTCGCACCTGTCCACTCCACCCTCCCCTCTGACCTATCACCATCATCTGCATTCCCATCTACCTATCACACTCTCAGCTATCTTTCCCCCAGTCCCACCTCCCTCCCATTTATCTCAACACCCCTCGGCTCTCGGCCTCATTCCTGATGCAGGGCTTTTGCCTGAAAACGTCGATCCTCCTACTCCTTGGATGCTGCCTGACTTGCTATACTTTCCCAGCACTACAGTCTTGACTCTGATCTCCAACAGCCGCAGTCCTCACTTTCACCTATTTTGTTAGTTTAGACCAGGTCACAAATTATCCAAACAGACATTCAAACTGCACCCACAAATTGCAAACCAAACCACAAACCTCCTGTTGACACCACAATATTGAATTGGAGAAAATTTTTTATCATCCAATTTGGTTGATAGACAAGTCTGACAATTTAGAGACAGTGGAGGAGGCTTGTGAATGATGGTGGTGAAATAGAGCTGGGTGTTGATGCTATGCTTTTGGATGGTGTTGCCAAGGAACAGCTTTTACATAAAGAAGAGGAAACTGCGAAAGAGACGTCTTTGGTAAATAACCACATAGGAATGAGCAGAGAAGCCACTGCAGAAGATTGTAACTAAGTAGATAAATAAGCTACTTGATTTTTTGCAGTGAAATCCTGAAGAGAAATAGGTATCATCAAAGTTACATTATTTCATGCAGAACACAACTGTGGATAGAAGGCAAAAAAAAAGAACATATATTAATTTCCAGTTAATGTTTTTCACATTATTAACCTTGACAAAGGTCCTGACATTATTCCTCTTGATAACAAATGGAAGGTTTTTGTAACCATTTCTGTTCCAATAGCTCTAGTGACCAATACGTTACTGAGTTTACATATAAATCTTGCAGGTCCATAGAAGTGTTGGTCAAACCTGTCTCTCTTCAAAGCAACTCCACAAGCTCAATAGAATGAAGCATTCAAGTCCGTCACCAGTGCATTTGTGTGAGAAAATATTTTCATAAGCTTTCAAATCTGTGACAGAGAGGTGAGTATTTTGTCCAGATGTGATTAACATCCCGGCATGGGACTGCCTTGGAAAACTCAACCTTTTGAAACATGCATACTTTAACATGGAAACACAGTTTGAAGTAATGGGCATTTAAATCATTTCTATAAAAAACGCCATAACATCCAGAAATTCAAACCTTATCAAACTGGCAGATAATTTTACAAGAGAGCAATACACACAAATAATGAAGCCAACAATTTGCTGGGGAATTACATTAGCTGTTCACTGAGACAGACAAATAGAAAATGAATGCCATTCTGATAATTGTGAATCAGTTGAATGTAGGGCTGGTTGCCAGAATGGGTGATATAACAAAAGCAAAATGCTACAGAGAGTGGAGATTTTAAACCATACTAGAAAATGTTAAAAGTACTTAGCATCTGTGGAGACGTAAACAGAGTTAATGAACAGAAGTTTTCATTTGATTCAAAATCCTGACATGAGAATGAAATGCAGCTCTCATGTTGGAAGCCCTAATCCAAAATTAATCTTTGCCGGACTTACCAATTCATGGCCAGAGGACTTGCTTGCCATTGAAAAAAGAGAAGGCCCTCCAGCACTGAAAGTGATGCAGCTTGCTTTTGGAAGTAAGAGAGAGAAACAACACTTCTACCTTGAGGTGTCCTCTCCGCATTCTTAACATGTTTAAAAGTAAAATTTGCACACCTGTCAGACCATCATTGTGGAGGGGAATTTCCTTCAAAGATTCATACAACAGTTCTGTAAGCTAATGCATTATTAATTCCTGTGTTGTATCACTTTGGATCATGTAACTACTTTGATTGCTTTCCTATTAAGGGATGTAAGCTGGTTCTCATGAAGTTCTGAGTTTTGGGTTTATCTCATGATGGTGGGATGTGCATTCAAATACTGCTATCCTGACTGACAACTGCATCGTGGGTGTGAAAAGAGAAAGGCAGGATGGGAAGATCCATAGATGTTTGTCAAAAGTCTGCAAGGTGATTTCAAAACTGTGCTGGATCTATGAGGGAGCTGTGCCACATTATCTCTGTGACCACAAAGATGACAGCCAGAGATAACATCCCAGACAGTTGCCTGTGTTCATGTCTAATATTGAAGACTAGCCATCTGGAGATGGAATCAAACAGGACATTGAAAACCAATTTAAAGGCCCAAGATCATTTTATATGGCAAAATCATAATGAGAGACTGCATACATTCGAAAATAGGACGTTGTAATCAAATGCCACTGCAGTTGGGAAGAGCAATTTGGTCAACAGCTCTGAAATCACACCAACAAATCTGTTGATACATTGACCACTTGTGACAGACTCTGGCTTGTGGACATTGTCAGTATACACTATTGCTTAGTCAAATAATAGAGTGTAGCATATTAAGTGGTTGTGTGCTATTGATAACTGGGCCAGAACATTTCGATTCAAAAGAAGGGTACTGACAGCATTCGAAGTTGCAGCTATGGCCAGGTAGGGAGAGCAGCTGTAGTGTGAGAGGGTATTAAAACAAGCCTAGAGTGGTAGCCTTGCAGTTTAACATCAGGAAGTCACCATCTGCCACCTACCATTCTCGGAGGTGTCCCACATGCCAACTGGAAAATCTGGGCCAGAATGTCAGCCAATGTTTCAGGAGGAAGAATCTTTATCATAAATCATCTCAATTTCTCTTGCTTTTACTATAGTTACAGCACAACACAGTAAGATATTATTCAAAAATGCATTACCATTGAACAGATTTCACAGCAAAATATATGATAAGGTTTGGAATGTTCAATTATCTTCAATTGTAAGGTTTATGTTAATTACAAATATTCTCTAATCAACCTGTTCAGTGATATTATGACATATGACTGGAGCAAGTGGGACTTAAATCCAGGTGTCCTAGCCCAGAGGGAGGCATGCTACCCCTATGCTGCTCGAACCACTTTTAAAATAATCATTAAACCAGCTGATTTCCTTCCCTGAGCCAGATGTTTAGTGACAATTGACTTGTTATGTGATTAACATTAGGTAATTTGTATATTGAACTCAAATTTCACCATCTGCCATGTTGAGGTTTGAACCCATGTCCCCACAATATAACCTGGGATATCTGCATTACTCATCTAGTGACATTAACAGTGTTGCTAAATTACCCTCCCTCAGTTATAGTTATAGACAGATCATTGTAAAGGTTCTCTCAGCTCTTACTAATGCATGGCCAGTCCAAATACAAGAATGTTTTCTCAAGATTCACAGGTTAATTACAACAGGTATAAAAGAGAAATAGTTAATTGTCAGCAATCACTCACTAATGAATATGATTGTTCTCCTCAGAAATGATGTGTCACTGGTCATGGGTTCTGACCGTCTTTGTGCAACTGGTGAGCTTGATCCTAGTGCCACATGTCTGACCACACAGATAGCAGATGCTTCTTCAAGTTGGAATAGGTCCTTAGTCTCGTGATTGCTGGCATTCCTTTCACCAATTCCTTTTCCGTACTTCTTCTTGCCAAAGGGTGATCTCACACAATGGTATCCCTTCATTCAGGAGCTTCCTCCATTGCAGTTTCTCCTGAATGAGGGTGTCCTACACATTGACATTGAGGTTTCATTTCTTGAAGGAAGCCTTTAAGAACTCTTTGAAATGCTTCCTTTGTCTCATTCAGTTGCCTTCCTTGAGCTGGGTGAAGAAGGTTTGCTTTGGCAATCAAAACTCAAGAATCCTAAGCACTGGACTGGCCAATGGAGTTAGTTTTGACTGAGCATGAGCCCAATGCTGCTGCTGTTGGCTTCTTCAAGAGCACTAATTTTAGTACATCTATTTCCTCAGCTGATGGAGAATCCATTTCAAACAACATTGGTGGTACTTCTCAAGGGTCTTGATGTGGCATCCATATGTAGTCCAAATTTCAGAGTCACCTATAGAGTCAGAAGAATGACTGTTTTATACATGAGGATCTTGGTACAGGTATTAGCATGGATACCATGGTCAATGAAGACTTTCATCCTTAGGCATCCAAAGGCTGTGTTCACAGATTGAATGTGATGTTGGATCTCCACATAGGAGAAATGTTCCAAGCTTGGGAAGATTTCTCCTTTGAGGGTTAGGGGTCCTGAGCCCAGGTGACCCACTCTGGCTGCATTCCTCTCTCTCTCTCCCCCACCTGCCCCCCCCCCCCCCCTCCCTACCCCACCCCTCCTTTTCCTTTCCCTTTCCCTTTTCTTTCATCTTCTGACATCATGGAAAGCCAGGCAGGTATCGGTGGGTCATCAACAGCAGTGGTGGCAGTGGGTTGTTGGTTGTGTTGGAACTTAGTGCCCGGAACGGGTCTACGATAGGCTCACAGCAGGGACAGATGGGTCGTTGGCTGCAGCAGGATGATTGATGCTTAGTGGGTCGTCAGAGTTTGGCACAGATCTGGAGGCGAGGCCTGGTGCAGGTCTGCTTGAAGAACTGTAATGCTGAACTTTTCATTTCTTTATTTTTAAAATGTATTCTTAGATCCTGTATCAAAGATGAGACCATATGTGGCAACTTTGGAAATTTATCATTGCACTTCTGTGAAAACATGTGACAATAAACCTAATTCTAATTCTAAATTCTAACTTCTAAGTTTTAATTTCTAAATTCTAGTTCTAAATTAGGGATGGTGTCCTGGGGCAAGGCACTTGATTGTTTCCACAACCTGTTAAAATATCCATCTATTTTAGGATGCCAATTTGCAAGTTTTGGATGACTAGGCATCAGTCTTCTGGTCTGTTGATTGAGTTCTGTCTTCGTTCTTTGCTACATACGCTGCTAAAAGTTAATGTTTATTAACCCATATTAGGCTCTACTCTAATGCGTGGTCAGTGGCATCCCTGAACTCTGATTGGCTTGCTGGTTCATGAACAGTACATGATCTATCTTGGATTGTCTAGATGATGTTTAACCAACTTTCGATAGATTTCTTAGGGGTGATGGTCATTTTACTGATATCACTTCCAGTTGGCTACTGACTGGTTCCTTAAGATGTTTATCATTTTGAAAGGGGCGTAGTATCTTTTCCAGTGTCTTTCTTTATTCTTCAGAAAGGTGGCCATCACATGATTGATAATCATTCTCATTAAACTAGACTACAATATTACCAAGAATCAAATCTTATGAGGCGTGCTGAAGTATACAGGCTTACTTATCTTAGAAGAACTCATTATAGAGTTAATTAAAGGAAAATAATGCATGGTGATAAAGTGTCTTTGCATGATACACTTATAAAATACATAATGTCACAAGAACTAGATACAAAAGTATTTTTGAGGTTTAATTCCAGAGCAATGGTTTGGCCTTTTACATACTTTTTAAAGAAAAGGACATTTTTAAGGTACTTTAAATTTAAAGCAACTAAGCCAATTTAGGACCTAGAACTGTAATTGACTGAAAGCTGTTTTACAAAATGCAAGAGGCTTTTAAAGGGAATACAACATCAATTCACCTCCCAAATTGTTTTCACAGCATTTACTTTGATAATTAAACTACAAAGTGGCCTCACATTTGTCCTGTAATCAAACAATAAAATATAACAGTAGGTCTCCTCCAGCGCCATAAACTCATGACCTTACCTTTAACCTGAGGCCATATGGCAAATCTCTCTTGATAGTAAAAACGCAGCCACTGCCTAAGGTACATATAATGTTTCAGATTGGCCACAATTAAATAAAACATAATGCAAATAGCTTGTTTGCTTGATCATTTCACATAACTAAACTAACAACTAATTATATAATATGAAACCATTGACACTCTTGTAGCAGCTGTGTCTGCTAACTACAAGATACACTGCAGAAATTCACCAAAGAACCAGAGCCTTCCAAACCCACAACCACTTCCATCTCGAAGGACAAGGGCAGCAGGTATATGGAAACACCATGATCTGCAAATTCCCTCCAAGCCACTCACTATCCTGACTTGGAAATATATCACCGTTCCTTCACTGTCACTGGGTCAAAATCCTATAAGTCCTCCTTTAAGGGCATTGTGTGTTAAACTACAGCACATGGACTGTAGTGATTCAACAAGGCAGTTCACTACCACCGTTTCAAGTGTAACCAGGGACGGGCAATAACTACTTGACAGTCAATGATACCCACATCCCACGAGTGAATAAAAACAAATGAAAATAACATTACAAAAACAATGCCATAATTTTTGCTGCTTTTTTTGTCAATTTTCAAATATCAAACCCAGGTTTCCTCATCATTCACAACGTAAATCAATTTCTTCATTATGTGACATATTTCCTGTATTTTTAAAGGCAATGGAGGATGTGCTGAAAAGGGCAAATGTAACAAAGGAACCTGGTGAGACTGGGGGTACCGAGATCCTGTCAAGTTTAATGGCAGGATTTCATCATCAATTTCTTTCTTCCTTTTCCCATTCAGAATCCACCAAATTGTCAGACTGGTTAGTTACTGAGAATGAGCCCGTTTAGTGGGAAAGAGCAGTTTGTGCCTTGGGGAGGAGTTTAGAGAGCCATGATTGCCATGGGGAAAGGGAACAGTCAAGTGAGAAGATGTTGAGAGTTGCAGCAATTAGAGTAGGAGCGAGTGAGAAGCCACAAATGGCAGAATGATGGCAGAGTCTTCCCTTAATGTTAGCCGTGGAAGAAGTGGATGTTTAAATTTTCATCCTACCCTGGTCCATCAGGACTGCTATAGAAACACTCACTTTTTGCAGCTGTCAATTATCATCTTTACCTTGCTGCCAAATTTACCAAGCCTAAAGAATTTTGCTCAGCAACAGATTAATACTAATCCAGCGACCAAATATTGATTTTAATTTTTTTTTCAATGGTGTCATCTCATTAAAACAGGGCACCTACATACTCATTATGTGCACTTTAAAATGCCAACAGGCACATGTATCACATTTCAGTGTTTACCTCTAACCCCCAGTGAAGAGTTCCTAATCAAGGTCTGTTTTATGCTGGTATCCTTCTCACTTCTCCTGAAGTCGGTATTAACTTGTGAGCTGACGTTTTATATAGATCAATAGTTCTCGAGTATTTCAACCAAATGATGAGCATTCATTTGTGAACCCAGACAGAAATGTCAGCAGATTAACTCAGAACAGAGCCTGAAGCTGTCCTGCCCAACAGTTACATATGTGCACTTTGTAGCAAAGGTCAATGAACAACAATAAAGAGGATTTCTTAAAAGGAAGGTCATGTTTAACCAATATTATTGAATTCTTTGAAGAAATAGCAGAAATGTAAGCCAGGGCAATGTAATGGATCCATAAATCTTCAAAGAACTTCCAGTAAAGTATGTTACAAACTAATGACTGAAAATACAAATGACTGACCATGTTTCCCAAACTAAATTAGTCCCATTTCCCTGCATTTGGCCCATATCCCTCCAAATCTTTCCCATTCATGTAGCTATCCAAATGTCTTTGCAATGTTGTAGTTGTACTGTGTGTACCATTTCCTGTGGCAGTTCATTCCACATGCGAACCACCCTCTGTGTGAAAAAGCTGCCCCTCAGTTCCCTTTTAAAATTTTCTCCTCTCACCATAAAAATATGCCCCCTAGTTTTGAACTCACCCACCTTAAAGAAATGACCTTTGCTATTCACATTATCTGTGCCCCTCATGATTTTATAAACTTATAGAAGGACACCCCTCAACCTCCTATGCTCCAGTGAAGAAAGTCCCAACCTATTTTTTTATAACTCAAACCCTCCAGTTCTGGCAACATCCTTTTCTGAACCCTCTCAAATTTAATAATATCCTTCCTCTAGCAGGGCGATCAGAACTGTACACAGCGCTCCAAAAATCACCTCACCAGTGTCCTACACAACCTCAACATGATGTTTTCACACAACTGTTTAATACATGTTTCTCTATGTATTAAAGGTCAAGTTTGGTTGATGCTGTAGAAGAAGCTTTAAGGTTATACTGCTGTGGAAGACTAGCTCTTGCTTGAGATTGTCATTGCCTGGCAATTGTGTGCCACTTATCAGCCCAAATTGAATTTCTTCCCGGCCTTGCTGCATGTGGGCAAATTTTCCTATTTTGATTTGATTTGATTTATTGTTGTCATAAGTACTGAGGTACAGTGAAAAGAATTGTCTTGCACGCTCTACAGGCAGATTGTACCATAGAAAATGCATCAGGATAGCAGAACAGAGTGTACAATGCAGTATTACAGTTGCAAAGAAGGTGCAGAGTGAGCGATCAACATTAACATTTGAGAGGTCCCTTCAAAAGTCTGATAACATCAGGAAAGAAGCTGTTCTTGAATGTGTTGAATACAAATATTCATACTTTTATAATATAATATGATGGAGGAGTTCAGCACATTTGTGCACACAATGACTATACATTGGAAGAATGTGTGTACAGCTTGTATGGCATCCCTAATCCTATAAAAATCATACACAAAACTATACTTCATGTTTTTTTTAATGAACACTGGTTAGGATGCTTAATAGCACACTCTGTCCAGTGTTACATGATTATTGCAACAGAAATCTACTACCAAGGTAAGATTTTAATTTGCATATGAGAAATAGGCTCTTGTCTGGAACAGTTGGATGCCAATTTTACCGTTGGCAAACATTTAGAATTAGAACTTCTGCACTGAATGATAGTTGAAACAATTAAGATATTTTAATAGTAACCTTTAAATTTATTCATGGGATGTGGGCGTCGCTGGCTTGGCCATCATTAATTGTCTGTGCATTGCTGCTCTTGGGAAAGTGGTGGTAAGCTGCTTTCTGCAGTACGTTTGGAGTAAATAGGCACAAAATCCTGTTGGGGATGGAGTTCCAGGATTTTGATCCACCTACAATGAAGTAATTGGAAATAAATATTTCCAAGTCAGGACATTGATTGGCTTGTAGGACAAATTGCATGTGATGGTGTTCCTATATATTTTCTGACCTTGTGCGTCTCGAACTGAATGGTCTTGGTTTTGGAAGGTGCTTTCCAATGATCTTTGGTGAATTTCTGCAATGCATCTTTTAGATGGTACATATTGTTTCTGTTGTGCATCAGATGTGGAGGGAGTGAATGCTTGTGGATGTGATGCAAATAAGCAGGGCTGCTTTGTCCTGCATGATATCAGGCTTCTTGAGTGTTGCTTGAGCTGCACCAATCCAGGCAAATGGGGAGTATTCCATTACACTCCTGTCCCTTGTGGATCATGGACAGAATTTAGGGAGTCAGGAGATTAGTTACTCACTACTGGATCCTAACTCCTGACCTCCCCTTGTAGTCACAGTGTTTATATGACTAGCCTAGTTGACTTTCTAGTCACTGGTAGCCCCAGGATATTGATATATGGGGATTCAATTATATAATGCCATTGAATGTCTAGGAGCAATAGTTAGATTCTCTGTAGTTGGAGTTGGTTATTGCCTACCATTTCTGCAGCATAAATGTTACTTGCCAGTGCTCAGCCCAAACCTGGATGTTGTGCAGATCTTGGACATAGCTTGCTTCAGTGACTGAGGAATTGTGAATGGTGCTGAACATTAAGTAAGTATCAGCAAACATCACGAATTTTGACCTTATGATAGAGGGAAAGTCATTGGTGAAGCAGCTAAAGATGGTTGGGTAGGGCATGATCCTGAGGAACACCTACACAGAGATGTCTTGAAGCTGAGATAACCTCCAACAACCACAGCCTTCTTCATTTGTGCCAGGTATGACTCCAATCAACAACGTTTTTCCACTGAATTCCTTTTGATTGTAGTGTTTTCCAAGGCTTCATAATGCCACACTAAAATGTGGCTTTCATGTCAAGGGCAGTCATTCCCACCTCACCTCTGGATTTCAGTTTTTTTGGTCCATTTTTGAACCAAGACTCGAATGAGTTCAAGAGCTGAGTGAGCCTAATCTGAGCATCAGTGAGTAGACTATTGCTAAGTAAGGGCTGGTTGATTGTATTGTTAACACTTTCTATTACTTTGATGATTATGGGTAGATTGATGAGGCGGTAATTGACTTGGTTGGATTTCTCTTCCTTTTTAAGTACAACACATACCTAAGCAATTTTCCACATTGTTGGGTGGAGCCAGTGTTGTGCTGTGCTGGAACTGCTTTTCGCTGCTCGTTGGATGCTGCCTGAACTGCTGTGCTCTTCCAGCACCACTAATCTAGTATTTGGTTTTCAGCATCTACAGTCATTGTTTTTACCTTGTTGATTTTAACCCTACTGCGAATCCTCTTGCAAGGATGCCTGCCTTGAAGAAGTTTTCCTCCTCTCTCTACAAGAATCTCAGGGAGTCCCTCTCCCACTGCAACTCCCAGGTCATTTCCTCTGCTCTGAAGCTCTTCAACCATGTTGTGAAACAAACTCGGTACCACAGCCACATTTGCTTCCTCAGTGCATGCCTCCGTAACCAACTCATCCCACACGGACTCCGGACCACCTTTAAACCAGCAGAGTTCGGACCCGAACAGGACAAACAGTACAGACTACAGATTCAAAAACACCAGCAACAGTTCTTCAAGATCCTCCGCTCCACGCTTGCAGCAATGCGCCGGCACCGAACCTCTCTCCAGTCAGCCCTGCCTCAGCTGAGGGCCACACTCTCTCAGAATTGCAAAGGACCCACTCTGTACTACATCCTCAGGAGAATTCATACTCTCAACAAGCAGTATTTCAATTCCATCTCAAACATTAAAAACTGTAAGTACAACAAACTTTTATCCACCCACCTCCATAACCAGCGGTCCTCAAACATTCTAGAAGATTCCCCTGGCCTCGGAAACGCCATTAGCCATGCGGCTGACGCAGCTACCACCCCCACGCTGAGTGATGATGTCACTTCCGCCCACATCATGGCCACTCCCACAGCCACTTCCGCCCCTCACATCATCGCTGATGCCACACGCTCAGTGACTCCCGCCACCCCTACTGCCATGATCACCACCACTTCCGCCTCCACCAGCGCCACTCACCTGCATTCTGCTGACACGCCCCCCACAGACCCCACTGTCACTATCCCCACACCCCAGAACCCCGAGGGCAACATTACCCCAGCTCATGCCTCCACCCCCATTCCCCCCACCATCACACCCACTCCAGGTACTGGCTCTGACCCCACTCCCAGCTCCACACCCTCACCAGATCCCAGCTCCCGGCCCTGCCGAGTTTTCACCATCCCTCCAGACCTCCCACTCACTGAGGACGAACGATCAGTCCTCAGCAAAGGACTCACCTTCATCCCCCTCCGTCCACGCATCAATGAATTTAATACACGACATGACATCGAACAATTCTTCCGTCGCCTCCGCCTCCGAGCTTACTTTCACAATCAGGACTCCCGCCCACCTCCCGAGGACCCCTTCGCCCACCTCCAACACACTGCATCCACCTGGACACCCCGCGCTGGCCTATTACCTGCCCTCGACCTCTTCATTTCCAACTGCCGCCAGGACATTAACTGCCTCAACCTGTCGTCCCCCCTCCCCCACTCCAACCTCTCACCCTCACAACGCGCAGCTCTCCAATCCCACTGCTCCAATCCCAACCTCACCATTAAGCCAGTGGATAAAGGGGGCGCAGTGGTAGTCTGGCGCACTGACCTCTACACCGCTGAAGCCAAACGCCAACTCGAGGACACCTCTTCCCACTGCTCCCTCGACCATGACCCCACCCCCCATCACCAAACCATCATCTCCCAGACCGTACAGAACCTCATCACCTCAGGAGATCTCCCACCCACAGCTTCCAACCTCATAGTCCGGGAACCCCGCACTGCCCGGTTCTACCTCCTTCCCAAGATCTACAAGCCTGACCACCCTGGCCGACCCATTGTCTCAGCATGCTCCTGCCCCACTGAACTCATCTCTTCCGACCTTGACACTGTCCTATCCCCACTAGTCCAGGAACTCCCCACATAGGTTCGAGACACCACCCACGCCCTCCACCTCCTCCAAGACTTCCGTTTCCCCGGCCCCCAATGCCTTATCTTCACCATGGATATCCAATCCCTCTACACCTCCATTTGCCATGACCAGGGCCTCCAAGCCCTCCGTTTTTTCCTCTCCAGACGTCCCCAACAGTACTCTTCCACTGACACTCTCATTCGTTTGGCCGAACTGGTCCTCACCCTTAACAATTTCTCCTTTGAATCCTCCCACTTCCTCCAGACCAAAGGCGTAGCCATGGGCACACGTATGGGCCCCAGCTATGCCTGTCTCTTTGTTGGCTATGTAGAACAGTTGATCTTCCGTAATTACACCGGCACCACTCCCCACCTCTTCCTCCGCTACATTGATGACTGCATTGGCGCCACCTCGTGCTCCCACAAGGAGGTTGAGCAATTCATCAACTTCACCAACACATTCCACCCTGACCTTAAATTTACCTGGACTATCTCTGACACCTCGCTCCCATTCCTGGACCTCTCCATCTCCATTAGTGATGACCGACTTGACACTGACATTTTTTACAAACCCACCGACTCCCATAGCTACCTGGATTACACCTCTTCCCACCCTATCTCTTGCAAAAATGCCATCCCGTATTCCCAATTCCTCCGCCTCCGCAGTATCTGCTCCCAGGAGGACCAGTTCCACCATAGGCCACACCAGATGGCCTCCTTCTTAAGAGACCGCAATTTCCCTTCCCTCGTGGTTAAAGATGCCCTCCAATGCATCTCGTCCACATCCCACACCTCCGCCCTCAGACCCCACCCCTCCAACCTTAACAAGGACAGAACGCCCCTGGTGCTCACCTTCCACCCTACAAACCTTCGCATCAACCAAATCATCCACCGACATTTCCGCCACCTCCAAAAAGACCCCACCACCAGGGATATATTTCTCTCCCCACCCCTTTCCACCGTCCACAAAGACCATTCCCTCCGTGACTACCTGGTCAGGTCCACACCCCCCTACGACCCACCCTCCCATTCTGGCACTTTCCCCTGCCACCGCGGGAACTGTATAACCTGTGCCCACACCTCCTCCCTCACCTCTATCCAAGGCCCTAAAGGATCCTTCCACATCCATCAAAGTTTCACCTGCACATCCACTAATATCATTTATTGTATCCGTTGCTCCCGATGTGGTCTCCTCTACATTGGGGAGACTGGGCGCCTCCTAGCAGAGCGCTTTAGGGAACATCTCCGAGACACCCGCACCAATCAACCAAACCGCCCCGTGGCCCAACATTTCAACTCCCCCTCCCACTCTGCCGAGGTCATGGAGGTCCTGGGCCTCCTTCACCGCCGCTCCCTTACCACCAGACGCCTGGAGGAAGAACGCCTCATCTTCCGCCTCGGAACACTTCAACCCCAGGGCATCAATGTGGACTTCAACAGCTTCCTCATTTCCCCTTCCCCCACGTCATCCTAGTTTCAAACTTCCAGCTCAATAACTGTCTCCTTGACTTGTCTGGACTTGTCCTACCTGCCTATCTTCTTTTCCACCTATCCACTCCACCCTCTCCTCCTTGACCTATCACCTTCATCCGCTCCCCCACTCACCCATTGTACTCTATGCTACTTTCTCCCCACCCCCACCCTCCTCTAGCTTATCTCTCCACGCTTCAGGCTCACTGCCTTTATTCCTAATGAAGGGCTTTTGCCCGAAACATCAATTTCGAAGCTACTTGGATGCTGCCTGAACTGCTGTGCTCTTCAAGCACCACTAATCCAGTATTTGGTTTTCAGCATCTGCAGTCATTGTTTTTACCTATCTGGGAGCACATTGTGTTTCTGAGGACATGTCTTCGATACTATTGCCGGAATATTGTAAGGGCCCGTGATCTTTTGTAATATGATATCATGAGAAGTGAATCAAATTGGCTGAAGACTGGCATCTGTGATCCTGCGGATCTCTGGAGGAGGCCAAGGTGGATCATTCTCTTTGCACTTCTGGATGGAGACTGCTGCAAATGTTTCATCCTTATCTTTCATATTAATGTTTTGTGCTCCCTAGTATTGAGGATAAGGATATATGTGGATGCACCACCTCCAGTGGGTTGGTCAATTGTCTACCAATACTCATGAGCAGAAGTGGTTGGTCTGCGGTGCTTTGACCTGATCCATTGGTTGTGAAATCAGTTAGCCTTGACTATCACTTGCTGCTTATGCTGTTTGCCATTGAAGTACCCCTATTTTGTAGCTTCACCAGATTGGCACCTCTTTTATTTACAGCTATGCCCGGTGCTACTTCTGCCATGTCCTCCTACACTCTTCATTAAGCAAGAGCTGATCCCCAGGCCTGAAAGTGATGGTAAATGTTATATCTCACTGGAGTAGTGCACTGGAAATTAAACCCCACTATTCCTGGTGTTGTCACCAAAGTTAAAGATTTTAAAACATGTGCAAAATTCCCCAATATACCTGATTTTCTGATCTGGGTTGACACAAAATACGAAACAGGTTTCAGTACTTAACAATAATTACCATTTCATTCAAATAAATTATTCTAGGTACAGATAAACAATTGAAAACTGTTGACATATAATTCCACTATGTGAAAGTCTAACCCATTTTGAAAGCTCCCCCTACATACAAAGTCAGTGGCTGAAAGACAGACATTCTATGTCTAATGTGCCCTGTTGGTGGTGGCATGTTGATCACTGTGGCTGCCAACTCCTCAGAAGCAGGAAGACCTCAGGAGTAAGCCCAGGAGTAACATTGGGCCTTGCAGAGGATGAGAAGCAATGAGCTCGGGGAGAGTTAATACAGGCAGGGCCCCTCAGTAGACATGGGGTGTGGAGGAAACTCAGAGTTTTCTGGCCCCGTCTCCATTTCTTGAGAGATGAGTGAGGCACAATGCTGTTTATTCCCTGGGACACGGTGACACAACTGTGCCTGAGGCTGGAGTAGGATCTGATGGTTGCACCATCAACTGCATCAGGACAATGATTGATAGCTAGCCTACGTGCAAGTACACCAGTTCATTTTGTTCGACCAAGATGTGGTTACAGCTGCAGCCCACCAATTACATTTCTATAATGGGAGAGTAGCCTGAGATCAGATCGTAAGTACTGTGATTTTATAGAATCATAGAATCCCTACAGTTTGGAAGCAGGCTATTTGGCCCATCATGCCCACACTGACCCTTTGAAGAACATCCCACCCAGACCCAATCCCCTACCCTATCCCTGCAACCCTGCATTTCCCATGGCCAATATATCTAGCCTGCACATCTTTAGTTGCATGTGATGTAGCCTTATTGAGCAGTGAGAAAATTCGGGTCTACCTCGTGGATATGGTAGCGCTGACTTAGACACTTTTCAGACAGGATGTAATGACAGACATATAAAATATGGATACTGTGGTTAAGCAGTGACTAAGGTGAGAGAATGGAGTTGCATGTGCGCGAGCTGGTCAGCCGTGGTGGTTAAGTATCCTGGGGCAGCACAGTTTTGTCACTGCTGTGCCATGACATTGCTGGTGAGGGACTTTGTTGGATTGCCAATATTTATCGAGGTGGGCAGTGGCCTTTCAAAGATGGCACACTCAACAAGTGATGCCAGACTTTCAGCTTATGTACTGAGCAGCTTGTTGTTCTCGGAACAGTGTGTGGTAAGATGGGTGTAAACTGAACTTTAGAAACAAGATAGGGCAAAGTGAGTAATTAATGAGATAAGACAGGATAATAAATCTTACTCGGCCTTTGGAGGGTGGGGGAGGTGGTTGGGAAATCCCTCTAAAAACCCAATTTGGACATGGCTAAAAGAAATTAAAGATTCAGCCCACTGACTTTGGGCAGACCTTGCAGAGAAAGCATTTCATAAATGTTTAGTGATTTCCTTGGTAGCACTTTTCCTTTTCCCAGTGAATGATTAAATCTGGCAGTAAGATATCAGTGTTATCAGTTTTCAGGGTAAATAGCCAATCAAACAGAAGAATTCTCATAGAGAGAAAAACCAGAACATTATAAGTACTAAATTCTTCATTTTTTAATTAAATTTTTTAAGTCATGAAATAAATTAATCCAATTGGATTTAGATACAAGCTAAGCTATATAGAGAAGCAAATTTAGATAACTAGATATTATTAATTTTATTCATAATTTGGCATTTAAAAAATATAAAATGAACTTTTCAGAGCCAGTAAGCTTATAATATAGTAGTTATGCAGTTCACACATGATTAAAAAAACACAACATTTCATTTTATTTAAGAAGAGTAACATTTTCAATGTTTTTTTCTAAAGTAAGCCTAACAACCTGCAAATGGAGTTTCTCATCAATTCATTTCAATTGATTTCAGTATGGGATGCCTTAAATCTGAACTCTTTGCAGAAGCACATAATCCGAGAGCAATTTCTACATTTCTGGATTATTCTGCGCATGTGGGACTTCCCAGATTGCTGTCAGTTTCAGTGGAGTAATCGTGGTGATAACTGTCATTTTCAACTCATTACCAATGTAGAATTCAAACCATCAACATTTTCTGTCAATAATCACAGTTCTGCTAAGTAACCTAAGTAGTGCTGATTGTGCATTCGAAATTAATGCTACCTTAGACCGTTTTGGATCAATTATTTGATTGAGAATACTGGTGTCCTAAACTCATTATTGCAGCTCAAACTTTTAAATGCAAAAACTTGCCAATAAAATTAATCCCTGCCACATTTGGACAGCTTTTCAGAAATTATTCAATGTCTGAGTTACAATGTGAGGCTTTTGCTATAAAGAAGAAGATCAAGCAAGTAAATCGGTTTGGATAACATTGTGCAAGTTCTCAAAGTATAACTTAAACCCAAGACTTACCTTCTTAATAAATTCATGTACTTTAAAGCATTTTATTACATTTTAAGTGAGTACCACTAAAATAATCAAAACTTAGAACAAACCTGATTTTTAAAAATAATTTCTTATTAACCTCTTCAAAAAATGCTTTTATATACCTCTGGAACAGGTGAGACTTGATCCTTGGCCTCCTGACTTTGAGGTAGGGACATTACCACTGTGCCACAAGAGCCCCCGATCCTGACTTTAAGCGCAAGGGTTACCTGCACACATACATTCAAATTAGGGTAGGTAGGATGCAATTCTTCTCTGTCCAAATCATTTGACTAATAGGAACATTGGATCTTTTTATGCATCTCAAACAATTCTCTTTGGTTCTCCAAACTGCCTGCAGCCTCTGCACACCATAGGTAACATTGATTAGCAGCATGTGGTTCAGACAGATAGCTCTTTTAAAGGAAGCTGGAGAAAAGATATTATCTATAATGCAAATATTACAGAGTAAGTACGAGGACAGACAGTCAGTTATAAGCCATAGCACTGGAAGCAGTGTTGGGGCAGTTGGGTAGGAGAACAAAATGGTTCATGGGGAGGGGGTGGAGTTGGGAAAACCACAAGAGCCATGTTTTGAAAGAAGTTGAAGCATTTAGCCTGAGATCCTAGAGTCTGCACCCTAGTACCTGGCAGCAAAGTGCCTGATATCTGACAAGGTCAGGGGATGCAGCTTCAAATGACATCTTCTGCCCATTATCCAACCAAAGTCTCATGCTGTTCAATGCAACACATTTCATTCCCCTACTCAACACCAGTCTTGGAATCTAGGCCTCACACCTAATGTACCACCTCAAAATTTCACAATCTCACAATATCCAATGTTGCTATCCTCATACCCACTTCCCACTTCCTGCATGTACATTGTAGTTATTCAGTTCTGGCAAGCACATCACCCAGACAATGTTACACAATCACTGACATTCTACTTGCTGTCTTGCAGGACAAGATGGCACACAGTAAAAGGGAACAAAGCAGATATCATGTACGTCAAAGAACCTTTGTTCAATAATTACAACAGATTTATTCATTGTCATTTTTCACATTTAGTCACTGGTTACTTTTTCAAGTCTTCAAATATCAGACAATTGATCAATATCTTGAGTACATTTTTGACAGATAGCCCAATAGTATGTTTATTCCATAAAGCTGAAAAAAGATAATAGGCAATGGGCCAGAATATATTTGCTGACAGTTTAAGGGATTAAATCAATTCACAGCCTTGCCAACTTATCCCAGATCTGGCAGTCGTGTCAAGAAAATGATTGGCAGCTTTAAGGTGTTCATCGTAATTTCAGAAGGAAACAAGACCTTTGTATTCCTATGTAATACTTGATAACAATACCTTTAGACATCAGCTTATCATCGCTAGAGGGAATCATGTTTTGAAGACAGGTTAGGGCAATGTTGTCAGGCTGTGTATCCAACTCTAGAAGAAAATGAGGACTGCAGATGCTTGAGATCAGAGTTGAGAGGGTGGTGCTGGAAAAGCACAGCAGCTCAGGCAGCATCCGAGGAACAGGAGAATCGACATTTCAGGCAGAAGCCCTTCATCAGGAATAGCAGGTGCAATAGGCAGCATGGTAGCTCAGTGGTTAGTGCTGCTGCCTCACAACATGAGGGTTCTCGGTTTGATTCCACCTTTGGTGACTGCCAACGTGGAGTTTGCATATTCTCCATGTAACTGCATGGGTTTTCTCCAGGTGCTCCAGTTTCCTCCCACAGTCCAAAGATGTGCAGATTAAATAAATTGGCCATGGTAAATTGCCCACACTATAAGGGTATCATATGTTTTGGGAGAATGGGGTTGAGAAACCAAGCAGCCATGATTGAATGGAAGAATAGATTCAATAACCTGAATGCTTAATTTCTGCTCCTATCATCTTATGAGCATTTAAGCAAGGAGATTAGCCATGGGAATCGTAGTGTTTCAGGGATAGGGTAGGTGGATGGGTCTGGTCGGGATGCACTTTGGAGGGTCGGTGTGGACTCGATGGGCTGAATGACCTATTTCCCCACTGTAGTGAATCTATTCTATGGGTCTTTCTGTTGATGTTGTTGGTGACATTTAGGTATTTTTAGGGCGAAGCATATCCAAATTGTGGCATCTTTTCTTTCCCAGTCAATGTGCCCCTATAAATGACAGATGTGTTTACACTCCATGTCAATAACCTACTCTTAAGCTTTTCCTGTACACACACACACTGCACTTTCCAGGCTGATTAATGGGATAGTACCTTCTCTAAGGTGAGTACCAATTCACCTCTGAAATCTCCTATAGCATCACATCTATCTGAATATATCTGTTGTAGGTTGTTGACTGATTCAAAATGATTATTTTTGATCTTTTTTGTCATGATTGGTATATTGTAACATAATGAGGTCAGCAATTTTGAGTTCTCTATACACCAATAATACTGTTATTATTGTCTGCTGATGTTAACATGTAAAATACCTAGAATTTTCATACAAACTTGCTGTAACTACATTTTAATGTCAATGTATCAGTGCAAGGAAAAAGTAATCCCATTTTACATTGTGAGCTTGGTTGTCATAGGTTGAATTATTGATTTCCAATGATCCTGATAGATATCCTTCTGGGTTCAAATTGATAAAATGTTTATGCTAACTCTTGTTCCGACAGTTTGATTGTGAACATGTGTTTGCCAGCTTTCCTCAGGCTCATGATGCTGACAGTAGCAAAACTGTTTAACTTCATCGATGGATCGTGGCAGATTCATTATGTGGAAAATCTGTTCACTTTCCAGTTGAAGATTTTTTTCATTGTGAATCTTCATTCTGGTCTATCATGTCACTAGCCTCATGCATGCGTTTGCATTTATGTGGGTTTCTGATATATTCCTTGATGCTGCTGCCTGTATGCTGCAAGTATTTTCATTTTCGTTTGTGTCTTTTGTAACTTCTGATCACATCCTGGAACCAAGGTGTCAGCAAGCACAATGGGCGTTTACACTGCATACATTGCAAAGATCATGGATTGAATGACAGCTTCCCAGTGAGCACAGGACACCCCACAAACTTTCTACATCCTAACTACTCTTTGAATACAGGTTGCTGCACTCAATGCTTGCAAATGCTGTAGCCCAGCCACAACAACTTCATTTTCTCTGCCATCCTTTATCAATGTGTCTTCAATGTGACCATTCTTTTTCTCCAAAAGATATCTTTGAAAGGTTCGTAATCAGCATTGAATTCAGTATTGCCAGCCCATCTCAACCCTCTCAACAAGATTTGCTGGCATCTCTCTAATATGGTATTACATCCCTAGTAACAATCGGAAGTCTGGACCTTAAACAGTTAATACTATTTTTAATGTTAAAAGGTGAGTGAGGAGTAGGAAATACAATGTCCTAAAAAAAATCCAGCCCACAGATTCCTTTATTCTCTTTCAAGACTCTGACTGCTAATACATTTGTATAGTGGGCTTAGGTGGACAATATATGCCATTTACAATGTGTTGCAAGGAATATCATGCTTATTCCCAAATAACTGCTCGCAGTTAGGATAGTGCCTTAATTGCTGCATAACCACAAACGTGCCGTACAGATTCTTTTATAAACACTGTCAGATATTTTAAGTGAACATTAACTTTTAACAAAACATGAAACATTAACTCTTTACTCCACAGGTGCTGCCTCACCTGCTGAATGCTTCTCACATTTTGTGTTTTTATTTTGAATTTTGAGCAACTACAGTAGTTTTCTTTTTTATTATTTTGTATTTAAAAAGCATACTTTTAAAGAATCTAATTATTGCAGTTCAACTTCAGTAAAAAAAGTTTTCCATCAATTTTTTTAAGGCTTTAAACTTGTCATAATTGTCTATTGTTTTCAGCCATCGGGCAGCGCAAACATAATTTTAAATTCGTGAGAAAAAACACTAACATTTTTTACATGTTTACATGATATAATAAGAAGAGTAAAATTGACTCAAATCAATGCAACTAAAGTATTCGATCATGAGATTAATTAACACTCTGGAATAGCAACAAAGTGAATTATTTTTAAAAAGTCAATCATCCTGAGAGAAAACCATAATGAAATTATCATCAAAGTCTCACTTTTGTAAAGGAAAAGGAAAACAACTAATCATCACTATTCTCTAAGAAGAATTAAAAAATCACTAGGAATTTGCCATGGGCTCATACTGCTTTTCCTTTGCTCATAACATTCATGGGTGTTTGGTCTCAGATAGCAAATAATCTAATTATTACAGTTGTAAGAAATGGTGTCAGAGACACAGATTTGCTAATGGGCTCAGTACATACCTCTTTAATAGAATTAATAATCAACTACATCTATACAACATTCTTTAAACATTAAACAAATCAAGTCATGAATTATCTTCTAACACAACTTCATACTTGATAAAACCCTGGAGTTAAGGACTCATTTATGTAATGTTTAAGCAAAAAAATGATTCCAAAAATTATTAACTTCCCTCCTGCAGATACCTCCCAGGTATCTGCCTGAATATGAGATAGCTGATTGTGATCAAGGGGCAATTTGTGGAATACCCACCTGATTGATTTTGGTGTAATTTATACTTTACATTTGACAAGAGCTTGTGCAGGCAATCTCTCTCCTGAAGTATCAAAGATACCTCTCTTCTAACTCCAGCATTTTATAGAGACATTTACTTCAATTTCTAAACATTTGAGTACTGGCACAAACAAAATAAGAACTCTCATCTTCTACAAACCCTACCATTAACTATGTACTATATACACATAACAATATTTTGCAGTGTGTGAAGTTTATATTATTTTATCAAATAATGTAGACTTTTTGAGTACCTTTTGAAACAAATTCCTAAGTTTTGAACATTCTCCATTGGCCCAGATTTTTCTATCATAATAGTAGTGAATCTAAAAGATTTATGTATTATTTATGCACAAATAGTACGGCAGTTTCAGGAAAGGGGTAGTGCACAGTTGATTTCCAACAATCCAAAACAAAGCTTTGTTCGTTTTAGTAAGCTGACTGCTTCGTGGGTTTGAGAACGAATGGAAAGATATGAATGAACAGGCACAATGAGCAGATGTGTAAGGGATGGGTAGTTATTTGCAGAATAACTTTTGTTCAGTGGCATTGATGATACAGGGTGTTGGCCATTTCATGCACTTGTAACATTAAGTAAACTTTGCATTAATAAATGTATCCATGTTACATCAATGTGAGAAGTTAGTGGTGAGGTGCCCTTATTTCATTCTCCTGCCCATCTTATTTGGATCAATCTGAGAAGGAAGAACAAAGAGGATCTGAGCTCTGCCATGTCTTTTTCCTGTAGGTCCAAATCTTACCAACTTTGCACAAATGCCCTCCTCTGCAGTGTTTATGTCAAGAATATAAGCTGGTAAAATTTATCCTCAAATTTTCTTCATGCCTTAAGAATATGTCAAAATAATCTCCTGATTCAAATTTATGATCGAAAATAATTCTACGAATTGGCCCAAATTGGTTTTGTGCTTTAATGGAAGTAAATTCTTCCAGGGCCCAGGGGTGCCACAATACTGACACATATAACTCAGCTTACCACTGACTTTAAGTGGAGAAAAAAGAAATGTCTGCATGGATTTTTATTATCACCATGTATTGGTGTAATAGATTTCTGATAATTGAAGTTTTCTTTCTCTCCTTGAAGTTTAATATTGTCACTTGTCTCAAAAGAGGGTGACATTTCAACTTTAACAGAGGATATTTAATAAAATCCAAGAAATCCTTCTATAAAATGTCCCAATGTGTTGTATAAAATTTAACAGATAATTTGACTGCTCTGGGGCCAACCACTCCTTAAAAATGATATCTGCTTTCTCGTTTTGAAGGAAGATTCTGTATAAATCATTTTCTGTATTTAATGTATTTAAAGTAGAATTTTGAAAAGTTCTGACAAGGTGTTATTAATGGTTTAGTATTCTTTTTAGATCTATTATTGTGTTAGGACAGTGCCAAGGGATTTTGAATCAGGACCTGTTAAATTGCTATCTTCTACACCTATTTTAAACACCCTTCCTGGTGTCAACCTTGTTACTGCTATTGCTGTATTAGAAAAGAACTGAACTATACCATGACATTCCACATTGATGCGGTGTCACACATGAGATTTGAACACACAAAAGAGCTTAAAGTTCATAAAGTAGGGATTCATTATTCCACTGGCATCAATTCATTATGAACAAGATGGAAAATTAAGGTTGAACAAGGAACTATTTAGAGTACATTTGTTGAACAAAACCTATAGATCACATTGGGCTGTCTTTCTCCTCCCCTTTCCCATCAAAGTTCCTTCAACGAAAGACAGCTATCTTTCTGCATGAGAATTATTGACTGCTCGGCATGGCAGCACTGCTGCCTCACAGTGCCAGAGACCTGGGTTCAATTCCCGACTCAGGCGACTGACTGTGTGGAGTTTGCACTTTCTCCCCGTGTCTGCGTGGGTCCCCTTCGGGTGCTCTAGTTTCCTCCCACAGTCCAAAGATGTGCAGGTCAGGTGAATTGGCCATGGTAAATTGCCCATAGTGTTAGGTAAAGGGGTAAATGTAGGGGAATGGGTGGGTTGCGCTTCGGCGGGTCGGTGTGGACTTGTTGGGCCGAAGGGCCTGTTTCCACACTGTAAGTAATCTAATCCAGTTGCCCATCTGTCACTGAAATAACTCCATAGAGGCCAGTGTTCCATCACCAAGTCACCCTTCATTTACATGTGGAGAGTCTTTGACACTGATCCAGTTCTCTCAGATGTTAACCGTTTGGCCAAAGCTTGGCTTTGTTTTGGGGTTTTGATGTGGGCTGACCTAGAATCCCTCAGTTCAGGACATGTCCTGAGTGAGACTATGCAGTTGCCTGCACTCAAGTGGTGTCCCCTAAGCTCAGTTGGCCTGGTGAGGGTGTCCGCCTTCATTAGCATACCCTGCAACCCATATGCTCCTCTTGCCACATTTTCTAAGGACAAAGCCAATTGTAGTGCCTATTTGAAATCCAGTTTGGCTTCAGCTAGTAGATGCTTTTGCATGGTTATGTCATTGATTTCAAATGGCAAACAATCTCACATCTCATTAAGGGATGAACTAAAATCACATGCCTCTGCCAGTCATCTTAAACTTGTCAAAAATCCAGACACAGATTCCCCTGGTTCTCAAACTGTCAAGTAAAACCGATAGCATCTCAGAATTAGAGGACATTTGGGAATGGTGATATTCCTTAACTAAATCCGTCAACTCCAGAAAGATTTTAGTACCTGGTGCCTCAGGAAACATTAGGCTCTTAATGACCAAAATAAAAAGTGCAGATCCATAAGCTGTCAGGAGATTTACTTGTTGCTTTTCATCTGCGCAAATGTCATTGGCCCAGAAGAAGTAATGCATTCTTTCCACATATTGGACCTAGTCTTTGATGGCTGGATTAATTGAGTCCAGCTCCCCAAATAATGGCATGATCCCAGAAATGCTTGTTTCAATTCAAAGATGACTGTTGCAAGCAAATTTCCTCTGGGACATGTTCATTTTCTCTCATTGCCACTGAATTAATTCCACAGAGGCCAGCATCCTGATACCAAGCCACCCTTTCTTTACACGTACATAGTCCTTGATACTAGTCTGGCTTCCTGAGAGTGAGGTGTTGGGGTGAACAGAACCTTAGACTCTCCTGTTTATATCTATCAGCCAGGCCTCCCTGATGGGACCAGGTTGACAGCCCCATTCAGGGAACTCATATTCTATGAGGTCTACCTGGTTGATCTTGTTAAAATCACTACTGTGAGCACACTGTTTGCAGAAAATAAAATATTAAAAATAAATTGAAAACTAACCATAATTTTGAAGACAATAGGAACTTATTATGAGACCCCAGATAGATGTCTGCAAAAGAATAAAGAAGCCAAATATTCATAGTACTGTCACTTACCACAATACTTGAATGAATTCTTCAGTGTGTACAAAATAAAACCAAACTTGGATTTCAAATATAGTCTCCCTCACTTAAAGCAACAGGCTGCATGCTCAATGTTGTAAATCTAGCAACTAGTTTGACTTGCCTCTTTACTTGGGCCAATACATTATCGTGGAGCATGCTCTACATTTCTTGAGTCACTGAAAAATGAATCAAAAATCACTCTGACCTAACGTGCATGAATTACCTCCTATGTTGACAAAAAAACCCTGTGCCACCCGTTTTCAGTCAATTTGTACCAAATTTTTATGTAAATGCAAGTGAGAAAAGAGTAATCATGACAGGAAATAAGTACTTTAGTTAAAACAAAACAATAGGCTTGAAAAACGTCTGTAAACTCGATAAATCAACATGTGGAACAAACAAAAAATGGAAATCAAGTTGAGGCAGTTGAAGTAATCATTTTATACATTAATTTGTTTAATAACAGTTCATTGTGTGAAACGTTTATGATAAATATGATAAAATATGCTATGAAAAACTTGTTTTTTATTTGCTTTAGTATATTTGGAAGATATATTTTACGAATTATCTCAATAATAAAACTAGTCTTGGAATCTCAGAATTATTATTATAGCAATACACATATTATAAAATATACATTATAAAATGGACAGCCCAGAATTGCACAGTTCTTTCGAGATACCATTGCTGTAAGGGATAAATTTACCTCTCAGACAGTATGACCTCCAAGAGTGCATTTACATGAAAATGTTAGCATTGCTGCAATGCAGTTTTCTTCAGATTCAGGATTCTGGAGAGGGCTGGCCTATAGCTCCTGTGCCATCTTCAGCCTGCACTAAAAACCATTCATTTGTAATTAAGCTCAGTGCTCACAGAATGAGAAGCTGCACTAAATATTTAAAGTGGAACAGCTGGACGAGAAATGTGTGCACATTGTGCTCTCAGGCAGGCAATGTAAATCCGCTACTCTTTGACTGGAACCAACACTGCAGCAAATTAACAAAGTCATATCCAGTTGATTTTAATTTTAATATCCCTATAATTTTGATGGAAGCTATAAATCTCCTCTCAGATGATGGATTTGGCACCAGATTTTCCAATTATTCCATTAAAAGTATCCATCATGTGAAACCATTGATCAAGCAGGGAATTCAAAAAACAACCAAAAGTGTGTGAAAGTAGGGGTGGCAGAGAATAAGAGTTGAAAAATGTGGTGCTGGAAAAACACAGCAGGCCAGGCAGCATCCGAGGAGCAGGAGAATCAACGTTTCGGGCATAAGCCCTTCTTCAGGAAAGGTTCCCTGAAGAAGGGCTTATGCCCGATAGCATCGATTCTCCTGCTCCTCGGATGCTGCCTGGCCTGCTGTGTTTTTCCAGCACCACATTCTTCAACTCTGGTACTCCAGCATCTACAGTCCTCTCTTTCCCCATGGCAGAGAATAAGTTTAGGAAATGGGGGAGTCCAAAATTAATTGTAAAATGTTCTATTTCATTTAATATTTGGTTAATTTTAAGCAAGTTTTAATAGATTATAGAGATATTTTCATATACTTCTGATTAAACAGATATGTTATTGGGTCTTCAGTTTGGAGGTGTACCATTAAAGCAACGTTTCTAGCCATGTGTCCAGTGGGATTCAAGATTTCGGTTATTAATACCTGTGCTTTCAGCCAAGTTGGACTTTACTCATTTATCTTTTAATTTGCTTGGGGTTATTTTTCCTTATTTGCTAGAATATTCCCATTATATAGTTTTGCCACAGGTTGCAAAGTATTGCCTCAATTCATATCTTTTGCAATTGTCCAGAGGAATATTCTGGTCATGACTAATTTTCAGTGAATTCATTTGAATGAAACATTTGCATTAGGGTTTCATGTGTATTTTAGAAATGTTCTCATCAACCTTTTCAAAGTTGTTATTGCAAGCCTCTCAAATAGGTGGGATGTGAACCCAAGCCTTCTGACTCAGACATATGGACACAACCGCAGAACGATAAGAGCTCTCTCATATTGCATTTTAAAACAGGTGATTTTATGCTGTATTGACTTGCATCAACTTACTTCATTGTCTGAATTTATGGGTAGTATAAAATGGCAGGTCAGTCTCCAACTGGGTGAATTTGGTAACAATTTCCCCCTCTTCGTATAAATGAGATCCAAGATCACAGCATATGTAGTACAATTTTTATATAATAGGTATGGGGTATTAGAATCATTGTTCTCACCTATAAACCTTTACTTTACAATAAATTATATGGTAACTGAGATTATTTGAAATTGCAATTGTTTTAGAAAGGATCTGTTCATGTTTTGCCATATTAAGCTGTGTCCTTATGAAGAAGAGAATGCTGCAGACCATTTGTATTCTCATGACATTTCTTACTTGATCAGTAATCTTCTACAGTCCATGTAATAATTGGAAGCATAATGAAAGATAATAAAAACAAAGAAATGTGTAGTTTTGAAATTGTCTTGCTGAAACATTTTTTCAATTTTAATTGTTTCAGCGTTTGTGCTAGTCAAGGGATGAAATCAAAGTATTTCATTCATTAACTATTGTGCATCAAAAGGAAGTACCATAATAGTAACATGACAAGTGATCTTCTTGCTACGAATGGTGAAAATATCCTGCTATAAATCTTTCATTGTTCAATTCTTTCAAATACATTTGACATCTTGCTTTCTGCTAAATAGACAGTGTGGTATAAGGTTTCAGATTGTAGAATAGTTTCTTTTCTCAGTAGATAGTCAAATTATTAATTCACTAAATTTAATAACTAAATGCTTTTCCAACACAAACAAAATATGGACATTAATCTAGTGCTTTGTATGCCCCTCATTATTACATACCAATATTTCCAAACTATTTACACCAATGCAAAAGTGACAATTTAATCCCAAAACTGGGTTCTAATCTGACACCAAAACACAGCAAGGATGTCTCACGCGATTGTGATATCCTCTGCAGTGTGCAGACTTCTGTGTCATGCCAGACTGAGTTTAATAATGCTAAGTTGTGTCTGGAGACCTTCTGAATCTCAGTGGAGTATCTTTGCAATGTTTTAAACAGAGCAAGCACACTGGGTTGCACATTCAAGGCTAAAGTACTCACCATCTGAGAGCAGAGATCTGCACAATCATCAAAGTAAAACTCAATCAAGGCAATAGGAGAGTTGCAGTCAGAGAATGTAACAGAGGCTTTGCCATATGTGAACCGCATGCTGCAACTCCCTATCTCAACAATGTAGCACAAAATAATCATAGCCGAAAGCAGTGCTTTTATTGAACATCTTTTCAACATGTGGATATGAGAATGAACATTCAGTATATCGATAGCATCTAAGGCAGCATCCAACCAACTGAAAGATATCAATTCATAGAAACTAATACCTCATTTGCCAGAGGCTATACCACAAGCATGAAATGTTATGGTAATCCACAGACTGTTTTGATGCAAAAAGGCCAGGATTGAAACTATTTCTAAGTCTGTAAAATCCTGAGTTTTGGATGTTCTGTTTTCCTATACTTACTACAAGCTAGTGAAAAGGAGCGAATTGATTCCCTTCTTTTTTAACCCATCTTAGGTGGCCACAACAAAGAGTTTTAATTCTTCGATACATGCAGCTAATTAAAACATGTTCAAGTTAATCACAAGGTTTTCCGGAACAAAAAAAATAAAGAATTTTATTTCTAACTAACCTGGAAAAATAAAAGAAAATGTGCCATCAAACACACGCATAGAACCTAGTCAAAGTTCAAAATTAAGATCTTCCCAGCCCCTGATCAACATGAGCTTTACAAGAAATCTGGGAGAACCATGTGAGGAGTTCTGATCAGGGTCAGGAATCACAACCTTTTTTGCAGCATGAGAAGTTTAAATGTTCAGCAGCACAGCCAACCATGCCGACAGCTACTATAGGAGAATACATTTGTAAAACATGTGTGGGATAGGATGGGAGGTACATGAGTGAGGGTGTTGGGTCTAAAAGAGCTGTTGGATTTGAACACAGTCAGAGAGATAACTTGGTATTCTTTTCCGTCTCTCTGAAAACCTGCTCATCAAGATTTATGAATTGAGAACACTTTGGTAAATCTTAGCACCAGAGTGGAGGGTTTCTGCGGGAGAATATTAAATTTACAACATAGTCCCCAAAAAATGAATTCAGCCAGTAGTAACTGATCCAAGAAAACCCTTCCATTGTCAACACCTTGTGTACAAAATGACAAAAGCTGCAGACCAATATTTGGACAAACTTGCCCAATGTTTTCTCCTGAAACCACCATTACTTGGCCTGCGACTTCTAAGATAACACTGCAGAACTTTTAATGTGTGTGTGTGCTTTTTCAAGAAATAAAGTTTATATACATACATGCACATATTTATATACATAAAAGATCAAATGTTTAGTTAGTAATCTTAATGTTTTCACTTGAGTAAATCATGTTTACAATGCACTAGCTCTTTAATTATTATTTCAGGAACCTGGCTGGCCTTTTGCTGATACTGATTTATACATGGTCTGATATAAATATAATTGCCAGTATTACCTTCCCTTTTGTTTGGAGTGAAGTGAGTCAAGTCATCCCTTTTAAATCCGTTGAAACAATATGTTATTAGTGCAGTATTTTATGAAGCTTAGCTGTGTAACTATGCATGGATATCTAAAAGCTGTGATACATCCCCATTTCGTTTTTGAAACAGCATCTTGCCTTCTGCCTCGCAATAGAAATTCATTGAGCAGCATGAAGCCCCCCTACTTGCCAAATAGACAAGGGTTACACACACAACAGAAAGTGAACTCATTTCATATCCAAACACCTAATTATCACCATAAATTTTAATTAATACCAAACAACCACTCTGCAAGTGGGAAGTTTCCTTTCTTTAGGTTACAACTGTTGTCGGAGATTCTTTTTAAAGATATTTAAATGATTGCTTCTTTTCTTTCCTCCCTGTCTGAATACATTCTTCCTTAAGTGTGTTTTATTTCTATTTCTATGACGGGTTTGACATTAAATTAAAACACTCTAACTCAGACTTCTTTTGTTCAACATGCTGTTTATTTCATAATTTGATTTATTCAGGAGGACCGTCCCCTCTCTCTCTTTTACGTTCCCCCCCAACCTTTGAATTTATTGCATTGCCTTGAACAAGCTTTGTATATACATTATTCAGTTGGAACATTGGTGATTCCGTGGTGGATGTTAATCGAAGGAAAATACCACAAGAGTGGCAAGAAGCAGACAGCAATGGTTGAATGGTGTTCTCTAGACTGGAAGCCTTTGTAATGGACCAACCAAACACCCTCAAAATATATTAGGCAGATAGTCTAGACCCTAGCTTTTTATTATTTTAAAGGTAAGTGTAAGGTGTTGTGTTTCAGATGCAACTCGATTTGTCCAACTACCGGGCTTGAAACAAAACATACTATATTCATACACTATAATTAACATACAAACAAAATAAAAGCAAAAAAAAATTGCTTCACTGTAACGCTATCAAAAAGCTTCACAAAATAATTTTTATATTAACTATTACTAATTAACTGTTCCAATGTAGTAAAATCCCTAAAACATACCATTGGCAAAGGCAAATTCAGTAAAATAGATTGATTCACAAGCAATTCTAGCAGCAGGAAAAGAACCCCAGTTTTTAGTTATATCAGAGAGAGGAATAAAAGCTTCCACATCTATCTTCAAGACCTCAGTAACTGCTAGTGAAGGCTAAAACTAAAAAAAAACTGTTCTTTGGGAGCTGAATCCCACCCATTCAGGCTGCTTCTATTGTTCCAACTTTAAAAAGAAAACTCAAGGCCTCACAAGCTGCTTACTCTATTGGCTTTGGAGCATACTGCTCAGTACTCTGTCTCAACCTTTCTTCAAAATGAAAAAAGATAAAATACGCTTCTTAAAGCCAAAGTATCATCACACCTGTGTAACTGTGAGGTTCCAACAGGCAGCAGCAATGGGACCCTTACTGTTTCTGGTGTACATAAATGATTTAGGCTAGAATATAGGAATATTGATCAATAAGCTTGCAAATGATATGAAAATTGGTGTTGTGGTTAATATTGAGCAGCTTAGCTTTAGATTACAGGAGGATAGAGAATGAGTTGGTCAGATTGACTGATCAATGGTAATCGGAATTCAATCTAGATAAGTATGAGGTGATGCACTTGGTCAGAACAAACAAGGCAAGGTAATATGATGAATGGTAGGATCTGAGGAATACTAGAGGATCAGGGGGATATTGGTGTGCATATACACCAGACCCTTAAATTAGTGGGTAAGGTGGAGAAGGTAGCTAAGAAGGCATATGGGAAATTTGATTTTATTAGCCAAGGCATAGGAGGACTATGCTGGAACTATAAAAGTGTTTGCTCGGCAAAAGTTAGGGTATTGTATGCAGTTCTGGAAACCACATTGTGGGAGTTTTGTGATTGCAGTGGAGAGGATGAGAGATTTCCCAGAACATTGCAACTAAAACTCTCCAGCACAGGCAAACAGAGATTGGACAGACTGAGATTGTTTTCCTGGAGCCAGAGGAGACTGAGAGGGTCATGACTAAGATGTATGAAATTATGAGGGGCAAAGATAGATTAGTCAGGAAGGATTTTTTCCCCTTGTTGGAGGGATGGATCACTGGGGGACGTAGATTTTAGGTTAGGAACAGGAGGTGTATAGTCGAAGTGAGGAATTTTATTTTCTCTGAGGGTAGGAATCTGAAACCGACTACCTGTAAAGGTGGGTAGATGCAGAAATTCTTGTAACATTTCAAAAGTGTTTAGATGTACACTTGTAATGTCAAGACATGCAAGAGTAGGGAGAAGGTGCTAGAAAATGGGTTTAGAATACTTAGATGCTTGTTTTTGATCAGCATGAACTGCATAAAATATTGCCAAATATTGACTAAGTCTCATCTTGACCTTGTTCATTGACCTGTTAACCACAAATTCAATGTTAAGTTTATTTGTCTGCCCTACCTTTTTCTACCCAGCCCCTCTGAACTGACTACACTCTGTGCTCTCAGATCTAACCCCAACCTTATTATTAAGCCTGCTGACAAGGGCAGTGCTGTAGTTGTCTGGTCTATTGACCTCTGCAATGCAGAGGCTGTACTCCAACTCTCCGATACTTCCTCCTTTTCTCCCCCTGGACCATGATCCCACCATAAAATATCACGTCATTACTAATTTGATTTCATCTGGTAATTTTGTACCCACTGCCTCCAAACTCATAGTCCCTCAACCCCATACAGCTCACATCTACCTCTTTCCCAAAACCCCAAAGAGGACTGCCCATGCAGACCCATTGTTTCTGCGTGCTCTTGCCCCCCCCCCCCATTTCTTTCTGCCTCGACTCACATTTTCTCCCTTTGTCCAATCCCTTCCCACTTATATCCACGATTCATCTGACACTTTATGTTCATCTTATAATTTCCAATTTGCAGACTCCAGCCACCTCCTCTTTACCATGGACATGCAATCCCTTTATGTATCCATCCCTCATCAGAATATTCTCAAGGCTCTCCCCTTCTTCTTGGTCTGAAGCCTGAACTGTTCACAACCACCAGAACCCTCTTCCACCTGGCCAAACATTGAGCAACTTCTCTTCTAACTCTTCTGACTTTTGTCAAAGGGCTGGCCATGGGTACCAGCATGGGTTACAATATGCCTTTCTCCTTGTGGGGTACGTGAACATTCCTTGTTCCAATTGTATTTCAGACCCACCCATAACTCTTACTCCAGTATATCAATGACACCATCAGTGCTGCACCTTGCGTCCTTCCCTCATCGGGAATTGGAACAGTTTATTTATTTTGCTTCCAATTCTCATCCAGCTCTCACTTTCACCTGTTCCAACTCTGAATCTCTATTTCCATTTCTGGGGATAGGCTGGCCACTAATATCCACTACAAACCCATCAACTCGTACAGTTACCTCGACAATACATCCTCATTCCAGCTTCCTGTAAAGACTTATTCCGTTTTCCGAGTTCCTCCATCACCCTTACATCTATTCTGATGATGCCAACTTCGACAAGAGGGCCTCCAAAATGTCTACCTAATTCCTCAACTGAGGATTTTCCAGCATCGTAGTTGGCAGGGTCATCAGCCGGGTCCAATTCAACTCCTGCACTACGGCCCTCACCTCCTCTCTTCCCTCCCACAGCAATGATAGGGTGCCCCAATCCTTATCTACTATCCCACCAGTATTCACAACCATAGTAAATCTCTTTTTAGCCTTCTGCAGGGACTGTTCCCTGTGCAACACTCTGATCCACTCCTTCATTCACATGTCCCTACAATCCCACGGCACCTTCCCAATCAATCATAGAAGCTATAGTACCTATCTGTTTACTTCCACCATCCTCACTATCCAAGGGCCCAAAATGCTTTTCCTGCTTTCTATTCAATCAAGTTGACAATTCACAATGTGTTTTCCTCTACATTGAAGAAACAGAGCACAGATTTTGCAGAACACCTATGTTCTGTCTGCAAAAATGACCCTGAGCTTCTGGTTAAAAGCAAATTACTGTGGATGCTGGAATCTGAAACCAAAACAGAAAATGCTGGAAAATCTCGGTAGGTCTGGCAGCATCTGTAAGGAGAGAAATAGCTGACATTTCAAGTCTAACTGACCCTTTGTCAAAGTTTTGACAAAGGGTCAGTTAGACTCAAAATATCAGCTCTTTTCTCTCCTTACAGATGCTGCCAGACCTGATGAGATTTTCCAGCATTTTCTCTTTTGGTTCCTGAGCTTCTGGTTCCCTGCCACTTCAGCCAAACTCTGGCCAACATTTCTGTCTCAGGTTTGCTGCAGTGCTCAGCACAAGAAGAAAAGCACCTGATTTTCCAATTGGGAACTCTACAGCCTTCTAGATTCAATATCAAGTTCAACAATTATAGGGCTTGAGCAATTTCTCCCACATCCTTACTGCAAACCCCTACATACCAAGCCTTGTCACTACATGAGCATACTACATACAACCCATTATCAGTGACTAATAGTCCCCATTCGCAGACTGTTGGACAGACAAGGAATGATTCATTCTCCCAGACTGACATTTACCTATTTCCTTGTCTGTCCAACAGTTTTTCTGTCTCATTGTACTCTCTGTCCACCTATTGTTTCCTCCTCATTCCTCCACACACCTTATTCTCTGCATTAGTATCAACCTTTTCCTCGCTACCATCAGTTCTGAGGAAGGGTCACTGGATCTGAAATGTTAACTCTGATCTCTCTCCACAGATGCTGCCAGACCTGCTGAGTTTTTCTAGCAGTTTCTGTTTTTGTTTCTATGTCAAGTTTGTCAGTTTCACAATTGCTTAATGGTATCATATTTAGAATGAGGGTTATGAATTTATAAAAACCATCATGACCCACTAGAGCTTTCATTGTTTCTGGTCATCACAAAAGTTGAAGATTTAGTCAAAGTACTCAAATTCCTGAATTTACCTGTCTGATGGACTTGACTTAACAGAAAGCACTGACTAGGTTCTGTACGTCACAAGAAACTACAATTATTTTTACAAATAAATCAGTCCTAACAACAGAAAACAACAACATGTATTATCAACATTGCTATACTAGTTGAAATTTCAAAGCTCTTCTTAAAACCCTACAGATAAATACAGAGAGACACCAACAAACAAACATGGGATTATATGTGGAGGAAGAATTGTTGCGAAAATGGAATGCAATTACATAAATCCACAGGACTTAACAAAGTTTCCAACTTGCTTCCCAAGACCTTCTCTTCTCCAATCCCCTTATTTCCAGGTCCTTCCAATACTTCAGGAGACACGGTGATCGGGACATGAATTGTAAAGTCTTTCAACAACAAGTTAGACGCAATGGCAGACAGCAACTGGTGGAAGATAATGGCTCGTTATTTTCCAGGCTTTGGTTACATGAAAACATAGAAGATAGGAGCATGAATATAACATTTGATCCTTTGACCCTTTGCTCATAACTGATCATCAAGCTCAGTACCCTAATCCCCACCTCCCCCCAGATGTCATGATCCCTTGAGCCATAAGAATTATATCTTGCTCCTTCTTGAAAAGACATAATGTTATGGCCTCAACCATTTTCTACAGTAGTGAATTCCACAGACTTACCACTCTCTAGGTAAAGATATATATCCTCATCTCAGATCTAAAAGGTTTATCCCTTACCCTTAATCTATGGTTCCTGGTTCTGGACTCCCACCATCCGGAACATTCCTCTTACATCTAATATGTCTAGTCCTGTACCTTGATTTTTCTGAACTCCAGTGAATACAATCCTAACTGACTCAATCGCTTCTCATATGTTAGTCCTGCAATCCTGGGAATCAATTTGATAAACCATTGCTGCACTCCCTTGAAATCAAAAATATCCTTCCTCAGGTACAGAAATTAAAACTGCATGCAGTTTTCCAGATGTGGCCTTGCCCATACCCTACATAATTACAGTAAGACATCCTTGTTCTTGCATATGAATCTCCTCACTGTGAAGGCCAACAAATAGGTTGTCTTTCTTACTGCCTGCATTCTTGCTTCCAGCAGCTGATTCAGGAGGGCACCCAGATCTCATTGAATATTCTCCTCTCTCAATTTAAAGCCCTTCCTATTTTTAGTATCAAAGTGGATAACCTCACATTTATCCACATTATAAACATCTGCCATGCATTCCCTCAGCCTATCCAAATCATATTGCATCACCTCTGCATCCTCCTCAGAACTCACCTTTCCATCCAATTTTGCAATTTTCTGCAATTTTGAATTATTACATTTAGTTCTTGCTTCTAAATCATTAACATATATTGTAAATAGCTGGGGTCCTAGCCTTGATCCCTGCAGTATCCCATGAGTCACCATCTGCGATTGAGAAACAGACCCATTCATTCCTACTCCTTGTTGCCTGTCTGCTAACCAATTTTCTATCAATCTCAGTACACTCCTCCCAATCCCATGTGCTTAAATTTTACACGTTAATCTCTAATATAAGACTTAGTATGAAGGTCTTCTGAAACTACATTCAGTGGCTCTCCTGATCAACTCTACTAGTTATATCCTTGAAGAATTCCAGTAGTTTTATCAAGCATGATTTCTTTTTGTAAATCCGTGTAGACTGTCCGATTCTAACACCGTTTTCCAAGTGCTCAGTTCTCAAATCCTTGCTAATTAACTCGAGTATCTTTCCCAACTTTATTTGGTGGACTCATTGGTCTATAATTTCCTGTTTTCTCTCTGCCTTCCTTTTTACTCATGGGGTTACATTAGCTACCTTCAAATCTGTAGGAACTGTTCCAGAGTCAAAAGAGAAGATCTAAACCAAAGTATCCAGTATTTCTAGGATGACGTTCTTAAATATTCTCTGATGTAGATTTTTAGGCCCTGGAAACCTCTAAGTCTTCAATCCCATCAATTTTTCCGACTCCATTTCTTTACTAAAACAGATTTACTTCAGCTTCTTCCTCTCAATGAAGCCCATGATCACCATCATTTTTGCTACATTATTTGTGAAGACAGAAGCAAAGTTTGAATTTAGTTTGTCAGCCATTTCTGTGTTCGCAGATTATGTCTGTGGGGATCTACATTAATTTTCACCAATTTGTTTATGTCTTTAAATACCAATAGAAACTTTCACAGTTAGTTCTTATGTTCGCTGCAAGCTTAATCTCATTCGGTTTTTCCCTCCTTAATCAATCCCTTTATCCTCCTTTTCTGTCTTTTAAACTGTTCCCAATCCTCAAGCCTGTTATTTTTTCTTGAAAATTTGTATGTCTCTTTTTTCCATCTAATACTATCTTCATTTTTCCCTTTAGCCATGATCTGACTTCTGTTCTCTTTGCACGCTTGTGCCATACAGGAGTAAGCAATAGTTGTAGTTCACTCGTTCATTCTTTGAATGTTGCCATTGCCTATCCACTGTCATTCCTTTCAATAACATTTCGAATCTAACAGAGATAGCTCACACCTCATACCATCGTAATTTCCCAAGTTAAGATTCAGGACACTAGTCTCAGGGTCCACTACCTCACTCTCCAGCTTGGTGAAGAAATCTATTGGACTGTGTTCACCAAAGGGTCTCTCCTAACTATATTACTAATTATTCCTTTCCCACTGCATAACACCCAGTCTAAGCTGGCCTGTTCTCTAATTGGTTCCTGAATGTATTAGTCCAGAAAGCCATCCTGTAATTACAAGATATTCCTCCTCAACGAATTGTGACTAATTTGATTTGCCCAATCGCTATGCAGATTAAATATGGTCTTTACAAGGTACAGATTAAATATTTAATATCGTTCCAACATCCAAATTATTACCCAATAATGGCTGGGGCTTGGGCATCAGAACTGTTTTGAGATCAAATCATCATAGCACCATCAAGGATAGAGAAGTCAAACAGTAGAAATTACCTGAAGAGCATGCAGTGGAAATTATTGTCAATACTAAATGATCAAGAGGAGGACATTTGCCACAATAAACAGATCAATTAACATAAAGAGCTATATTCCACATTCTTTTACACAACAACATTCAAGTTTTATGTGCAAACAAATAAATCACTTTAATTTTTGGACCATCGAGTACCAGTAAACCCATGCTAAGGAATGCATTAATTTGACTACTGTCAGAATTTGATAAAATCAAGATTGCATCATTAAAAGATAAGAATGAATATGAATTCTTAAAAATATAACGCAAAGTGATCTATCTCCAGAATAAACATGAATTATACTCATAGAGGCCTACTCTAATGCATCAGAATTCCATGAATTGACATATTGCTCTCTTGTGACAGTTCAGGAATTAGACAAACTGCATACCCAACAAACATTTAAGGCTTATTAGTATTGAATGATACAATTAAAAACCTTGATGTATTAATAACCAAGGAAATGTCTGTGCCACTTCAATAATTAATCCTGGTACATTCATAATCTTCCATGATTACAGAGGCAGCTTTAATCAGTTCACATGTTTCACATTGTTTCTCATTGCACCATGTTCACATTTTCTCAGGTTTGTGGGGTAGAAAGGATTGGCTTTTCTTAAACCTTGATCTAAGTAAAAACATACATATCATTAATTCATGATTAATCACAATATTAGGTCATTCTAGTCATAATGAAAGAGTAGGCATAATACCATGTTGATGTCATCATACTGAAATTGTTCAAGCTGAAATGGTTCATATTCAATTGCTATTCCCTTTATTCTTCATGATGATTTCTCAATGGAAGGGGCTAGAATTATTTCACTCACTAATGAAAGGCGGCAGTACCAGAACTCAATTTGAATTTGCTGCACTAGCAGCTACAAAACACATACTTTAAAAAAGTGCAGTCCGAGATTCCTGGCAAGTAAAACAAGATGTTGAGTGTATAAGTGGAATGTCTAATCTTTTAACATTTTGAAAAATTAAGTGGTGGAGTGATACCCCATGTATGATCAGGTCAAAGCTTCCCAGTTTGAGATTAATTGTTCAAGTGGGCAATCATATTTAGTGCTTGCCCCTGGAATAATAAGGACTGACATTTCTGGCTGACAAGAAGGGAGTGTGCATCAAAAGAGGGCTCTGACTGCAAAGTGTAAGCTTTGGGAATATTTACTTTATCTGGATGATCTGGACTTTCTGGTTTATGTATTTGTGCCTTGTGCCTGGAATTGGGAAGGGAAACTTAGTTATGACACGTTGACTGACTAAGGAGGAAATATAGAAGCAGTAACTGGTGCCGAAGCAATAATTTCAGCAAGAATTATTTTTTTAAAAATCATCCTGCTGGGACTGATCAGTCATCACAAGGATGCTCATTACCTTTCTCTGACTGCAGAAGGGTCCAATATAGAATTGCACGCTCACTTCCAGAGGTGCTCTTTCAAATGGGAATAGCATCAGCGCAAAAGAGAAACATGAGGCTGAAGGACCAAGAAAATTCACTTCCAACCTTAATGACATTATTGGTAATGATTTATGACAATTAAGGCATTGGGCTGACTCCTTTAGCAGAAGAACTGAGGCTTCATGAAGTGGCAAAAGGTGAGGTGCAACAAGCCTTTGTAACATTTTGCGTGCCCTGACCCAGGGGGTAATAGATTACTTGGTACAGAGCATGAGTGCCTCAAACTATCAGACATGAATTTTCAGACTCTGGAAAACTGCTGGCTCTGCAAACCTGATTCAACAAGTGCCCTGAACTTGAGATTTTCATTCTGAAAGTTGAGGTTTCTGGGAGTTGGGCTGGGAACCCTGGAGGTTACCAGATGTGGAAGTGGACTGGACAGAATACCTGGCTGTGGCGTTGTGTCAAAGTTTTATTTTAAAACGCACTTCAACCCTCATAACATCTCAGATCCCTATACATTCCCCATGCATCATCCATTCCAAACTATGAGACCGCCTGCCTCTCACACAACTCCACGCTCTCTCTATTCCTCATGCTAACTTACGTCCCATTACCCAGATAGTCTTTTCAAAGATTTGAAGGTCAGAATTTTTAATGTCTTGACAACCTGACAGTTATTTGATAATTGTTTCTGACAGTTCTGTTGTCAATTCCAATGAGCTTATGCACTTTTTATACAGATTTATACCTAAGTTTAACAATCCAGAAGGGTACCATACCTCCCTCAGTGGTTTACCAGGAGCATATTCTAAGGAGTAGTTTACATTTCTGAAAGAGTATTCCACCTCTCAGTCCATAGGCAGGATGGGTAAGAAGGTATTTGGAATGCTAGCCTTCATTGCTCAAACCTTTGAGAATAGGAGTTGGGATATCATGTTGAGGTTGTACAGGATGTTGGTCAGGCTTCTTCTGGAAAACTGTGTGCAATTCTGATCACCCTGCTATAGGAAGGACCTTATTAAATTGGAGAGGGTTAGAAAAGATTTGGCAGGATATTGCTGGGAATGGAGGAATCGAGTTATAAAAATAGGCGAGGAATGTTTTCACTGAATCTTACAGAGGCTTATAAAATTATGAGGGGCATAGATAAGGTGAGTGACAAGGGTCTTTTCCTTAGGTTGGAGGAGTTAGAAACTCGGGGAGATACTTTTAAAGTGAGGGGAGAAAGTTTTAAAAAGGATGTGAACGACAACTTTTTTTTACAGAGAGAGTAGTCCGTGTGTCGAATGAACCACCAGAGGAAGTGATAGATGCAGGTACAGTTAAAACATTTGAAAGACATTTTGATAAGTAGGAAGGTATTGGAGGGACGTGGGTCAAATGTAGACAAGTGGGACAAGTTTAATTTGGGAGCATGGACTATTGGACAGAAGGGTCTGTTTGCATGCAGTATGACTCTATGTCCACATAACTCTCAAAGGTTATAGTTGTTCCTACCAGGTGTAATCTACTCATATTGCATTCCCTCTCCTGCTGATGAAAATCAGGGCAGCTGTTGTTTTAAATAGACAGTTGCCGCAGTGAGCCATGGGTGACCAACTTGGAATGCAATTCCATTTCCCAGACCATCCACTGCACAAAAATGCCTGGGGCTTATATTTGAAGTGGGACCTCTAGATATTGGCCTTTGCTGCATTTGGAGATGTTCTTCATTTGTGCAAATTCAGACAGCAGTGCCGCTTTTTACCTTTACAAGCAGCTACACAAAAGTAACAAGATGGCTATGCCTTAAGGATTGGGATTTATTTCTTGTTTGATAGAACAATTTAGAGCTGCTTCAGTGGGTGAATGACTTATTACTGATATGACCAAATTAAAGAGGCCAAAGTGACTGCGCCAGAAATAAATGAGACAGCAGCTTTATGATTAGTATTTCTTCAATGATTTGTGACAAATGCCTAGCCCCTAACTATTAACTAAATTGGATTTTGAGCAAAATAATCAAATTTGCATTCTTCTGTTCAAAGAGATTTCTTTCAAGAAGGCAAACTGGAGCTCTTGGCTGAACTTGTGAAGGGCAATGAATGGAAATGTGTTTGGCTGATATTCCTTATCCCTGTGACTTTTCCAGATAACAAAATAGTAATGCTATTATTCGTAATTTTATGGATTGTATGCTAATCATGTTGATTTGTAAAAGACACAAAGAAGTGATGGCTATGTATGGAATAAATACCTGCACATTTAAAGTAGAGATTTCATGGTGGTTCTCTGATATTAGCCATACAATGCTTGGAATATATGAAGAAGCTCCACAATACACCATACAGTTAGATATAGGGGCTGCATTTTATTGTCCAATGAATGTAGAAGCAGAATACAACTCCACTTGCTGATGTTGAGTTGACATTTAGTTGTCTGTTCACTCTGCAATCTAAAGGAGTTGTGTCTGCTGGATTACTTATCCTTTTATCACCCCAACATGATCTGAATCTGTCTGATTAATTGTGCTTCTTTTCTCTTCTGTGGCTGATGCATTACCAGTCATGATCATGGTGAACTATGCATGAGTAATCCTCGTTTGGTATAATAACTCTGGAAGAACAAGCTGCAGGCCAGTATAACGATCAAAGTAATTTGTGGAATGTTGAGCAGATAAGGATGAGAATTGCAAAAAAGAAATCCTTTTGGAGGTCAACTTACAGTTTTAAGTACATATACAATTTTTGAGTTATTTGGATGATATTCCACATTTACCTTGGAAATTAAAATTGTGCACATTTTATATTGATTGCAGCATGGAGTGGATGGAGAGTATAACAGGTGGATGTGAGTCACATATGACACAGAACAAGTGAGGCATGTGTGAGGCCTGGCCTGCAGCAGGTTGGGTGGCCACTCTCTTAGTGCCCTTTTCAGTCTGGATTGGGCCTGGGATTAAATTTCACTTACTTAAAATTCATCCCTGAGATTTGGGTCTTTCTACAGCACATGGATTTCAGCGATTCAAAAAGGCAGCTGATATGACCTTCTCAAGGGCTGGGATGGGATTAAATCCTGGCCCAGCTAGCAATACACAAATATTAGTGAATAACAAAAAAATACGATTTTAATCCCAGTGGTTATAGCAGCACTTGAGATATGATTTGTTCGAAGCTAACTCAAGGTTCTCGCAGTGTTGAATGGTCTTGTCTGGTCATAATGTCTTAAAGCAATTATTCAGATTTCGATTACAGTGAAATGTCAGCATTTGTCTTCATTATTATTTTGAAATTGGCATTGAAAACCACATATGTACAGTTAAACAGTAAAATCCAAAAGTGATTTAAGTGGTTTGGAGCATTCCTATAGGACGAGGTGTTGAACACACCCCCTCCCCCAGCCTGCAGCCAATTAATAATCACTGATTCGGTGAGAACCTGTACTTTTGCACTTTTAAATTTTTGTCTGGCTGTGGAGGCACATTTCAATTCACTAAAAGCCCAACATAACATTGTTTCAGAGGAAATACCATTTTCCTCCACATTCCTAACCTGTGCCACCTTTTTCTATCTCCTTCTCAGAATATCTTAACATAATTACTTATATTTTGATTATCATGAAACTCTAAGTGCTTGTCTTCATTACTCTTCTGCAATTAACTTCTAGAATCCACATACCTACTGTTAAACATGGAAATCCAAAAGTAATTGAGCATTGCCATAAGATGAGGTGCTCTGGGAGGATCATTATTGGGAATAGCCATCACTGCGGGCCATTTGAGGAGAAACAGTACAGATATCGTTAAAGTATCAGGAGACTGGGAAGACAAAGTTTTAATGTGGTGAGTCTCATCTTTAGAGAGATGTGTGGCAATGGTTTGTCAAGGTAGAGTGAAGTAAAAGGGGGACTTGGAAGGTGTGGGTGGAGGTACCTGGCCACCAGCCGGAGGCCGATGCCAGTATCTACGATGACCTGCATTCCCTATCATTGTTTGCTGTTCTCAGGATACAAAATGCATGTAAGATGCAGAGCCCAGAGGGCAGACTCAATGTCACTTTGATGGGTGAAAGCACAGGGTCCATGTCTGCTGCACATTAGGACATTAAAGGACAATCCAAAAAGCATGCATTTGTAAGCTCCAGCACCACTTCGTTTGCAATCTTATATTGTGCCCATTTACAATGCATGCAGACTGAGTGTGCTTAGGCTTCAAATGTTGGTCAAAGGAGGATGTGCATGCTGTTGCTGTTTACAAACTGAACATTGCCATCTTAGTTTTGCTGAAAAAAAAAGAGTTTGCTGGCAAAAAGCACTGTATCACATGTGAGACTTCCAAAGGTACTTTGGGAGGAGGGGACCTTCATTTCATTACATGCCATGCATGTCGGATGATACAGTCTACCGAATGCAATAAAAATGTGAATTTTGAAGCACAGCAGGATGTAATGTGTTGGTCACTCAGCTGTAACCTCACCAAGCCGGTTTAGATGCTGTTCTGTAGTAAAGCAGTGTATAAAGCTGCTAAAGATGCTCCTTGGGCCAATGTGGGGAATTCCTTCAGAATAGTGCGGACAGAGTGTGCTGTGTTATCCTGGCATGCGCTACTCTACACAATTGTGATAATTGCTGAGGAACTGCATGTGGAGCAATCTTCCGATGAGGAGAAAGCTCTCCTTTGGCCTGATCGAGCTCAGATGCATCAGATTCTACAAGCCAGACAGGACATGACTGACACTCTCTTCCAGAGAGTGTGATCTGGTCACAGCAGACCATCATGGACTGTAACATAGCTGGTGGTTATCAAGCCAGCCATTTAATTGGCATTGTTGGAGGTGAAATGCATTCATTTTGTTTGTGTTCGATTTTGCTGACTGTAAATAAAAGCTCATGTTTGAAATTATCCAGTTGGTTGGCTGTTTGTGGTGTTCTCCTGAAAGGCAGCACTGTGGCTCAGTGGCTAGTACTGCTGAGTACTACAGCGCCAGGGACCTAGGTTTAATTCCAGCCTTGGGTGACTGCCTGTTTGGAGTTTGCACATTCTTCCTGAATTTGCATGAATTTCCTCTATGTGCCCATGTTTCCTCCCACAGTCCAAAGACGTGCAGATTAGGTGTATTTGTCAAGCTACATTGCCCACAGTGTCCAGGGTTGTGAAGGCTAGGTGGATTAGTCATGAGAAATGCAGGATGACCGGGTTTAGGGTAGAGGGGATTACTCTGAGTGGGATGCTCTGAATGACCTGTTTCCACATTCTAGGCAAATGACAAGTCGAGAGTCTCCAGTGGGTACTGGGGAACAGAGTTGCAGTGACTAAGTGAGGATGCTTAGAGACGATGTGACAAACAAAGGTAAACCTTATGGCCTGGGGTTTAGACAGTGACTCAGGAGAGAGAGCATGGGGTTGTATATGTGTGAGAGTCAACTGTGCTGGCCACATATTGTGAGCAGCATGATTTTGCTGCTGCTGTATTGCTAGTGAGGGGCGATGGTGGATTGCCAATGCCTGCCTCGGTACCTTTAAAGGCCTTTAAAGGTGGCATGGGCAAAATGGGTATCAGTCTTTCATTGGATATCTGCTGAGTGACAAGTTTCTGTAAGAACATCGTGTGGTAAGACAAGGCTCAAACTGGGCGAAAGGGCAGGTAGTTAATGAGTCACATTTAGGATGATACAATAAGAAATCTCACTTGGCCTCGCAATGTAAATCCCTCCAAAGTTCTCAGTGCAACTGGCACTCAGACTAAAATGTAAGATTTAGCATTGTATATCAGATTCTGACCTAGAACTAACAGCCTTTCAATAAATCAAAATAACCTAGTTAAACAGACAGCTGCCTGATGGTAACAGTTATCTATCAATCACCTGAAATCCCTTGGTTGAATAGGATGTTGATTAATGTGGTAGAAATCTTAGCTAGAAATGACTCATCACAGCTTCTTATAAGAAAGGGATTTTTAAATGCAAATGTGGTAGATATCATCTGAGTGAAGTAGACATTGGGTGAGTATATTTGGGAATTTGGTTCAAAGTGGGAATTCGGTACAGAAGGGGAAAGAGATGCTCTGTAAGAATTATTGCAATGAGTAAAGCATATTGAGTGGGAAGGCAGGAGGTATTTTCTTCTACGCTTTTTCAATCATTTCATTGTTTGGAACAAATCTACTGCTGGAGCCATTATTAACTTGTTGTAAATTTCAAAAGGTTATTATTCTTAGAGAATAGCTATACTTGGATTGAGCTGGGAAACACCAGGAATAAGATAAAGTAAGGGCCGATTTAATGACGTAAGATAAGTAATTCAAAGCAGGATACATTTAATGTGAGGGAACTCAACATAGGTCAAGACAGTGGGGAGTTCAGTCAAGTGGAATGTATGGCCCATAATATGTGAGATGTTACAGACCTGATTGTTATCCTAGATTATTATACATGCTGGAAGTGCTGCTAGCTACAAGAACATGAGCTCCAATTTTCAGAACTTGAATGTCAGCTAGAGTCACTGTGGTGTATGGGCAAGCCTGACAGTTAGAAGCCTTCAATTGTAGGAGTTTACAATACATAAGGAGGTCATTTGATCCATTGTGTCTACTGGCTCCTGAAAGAGATACCCAGATTGGCCTGGGGAATGGCACTATATCGATAGCACTATGGGTGACTTTCATCGCCTTTTAAAATTTATGCAGCTTTCTTTTGAAACCTTACATGGAATACATCACCACCACTCTCCAAGGCAGTGCATTCCAAACCCAAAAGTGGATAACATGTTCAAAAAGTCAGTCATACCACAGCTTAAAGTCTTGGAGACAGAAAGCAAATGTGTTACTGCCAGACTGTCTAAGACAAACAGGCAGGTCATGTCCGAGTCCAACTCACATATTGCTTTTGCATTTTGGAAACTGATGAGGGTACTGACTTCAAAAGGAAAGGTGTATTCAGTGCCACAGTTATGGCACCACTAGTGGCTCGATTACACAGGAGGGAAAGATGCAATGATGAACAGCAATATTAATAGAGAATTCATTACTTAGTGGAAGACAGTGATGTTTCTGTTGCCATAGATGCGACTCAGAATGCTTCCCTTATGCCAAGGTCAAGAACATCACAAAGTGGCTGCAGCACCTTCTTTTGGCGAAATTGAACAGCCAAATGTCATGGTCCTTGTTGGTACCAATGACTTAGATAGGAAGCAGGATATGGTACTGCTAACAGAATTTACTGAACGAAGGAGAACATTAGCAAGCAGCACCTCAACTGCAGTAATCTCTGGAGTACTCCTATTGTTATATTGCTACAAGTAGGAGGTAAGGAAAATGAATGTATGGCTGGAAAGATGTTGGAGGAGGGAGGGTTTTAAATTCCTGGAGCACTAGGACAGGATTTATGGAACATGGCACTTGTAAAAACTGAATTAGACTGATTTCTTTGCAGGATAATTTTTAGTGTTTTAGGATGACTTTAAACTAACTTGACAGGGGTGTGGGAACCAAGGGACAATGTGAGAAAAGAATTCCAGAGTGTACAAAATACTTAGAGAGACAGATAAATAATAAGTTGATTGGTGAAATCAGAGTAAGAAAGTAACAAAGTCTAAATTAGGGTTTCTGTACCCCTACGTGAATGCATGAAGAAGAGTTAATAAGACTAAGTATTTCTAGGTACAGATTGCCATGTTGAAATATAGTGTTATGGCATTGACAAAGATATAGCTCAAGGAAGGAATGAAGTGGGTGTTAAATATTCTTGGGTACAAGATTTTCTGCAAAGATGGAAAAGGAAGGAAAGAGGGCCAGGTGGCAGTATTGGTTGAGGAGGACATTCTAGTGCTGGATAAAAAAGGGTGTTGCAGAGGGTTCAAGGACAGAATCAATTTTGATTGAGCTAATGGACTAAAAACCTACAGACTACACACTCATGAGAAGAATGTAGTAGAATAAATTACAGAGAGATATGTACGTTATAGAATAGTTATAACGTGGACTTTAAAACTCAAATACAGACTATGACACTGATAGTATAAGGACAGCAAGGGTTCCTAGATTGTATTCAAGAGAATTTCTTACAGCAGTATATATACATTCCAACAAGAAG